>NC_143147.1:52688620-53938620 GCF_059928025.1 Delphinapterus leucas | reverse complement strand
TATGGAGGAGAAATTGCCTAGCACTATTGCAGGCACATAATATATAATGTAGGAGCATCGCCAGTAGGAGTCTGTATCCTTTCCTCCCTTGTCACCTTACTCATGCTGCTGGTCCCCAGTCCTAAACAATGCAAATGCAACCTTTACCTCCTTGTAGTATGCTAATAAGCATTGATTTCTGCCCTCCCACACCTGGAGGTTTAAGGAAGGAGATCAAACACTTGTTAGGGAACTATTAAAGATCTCTTGAATCCCTCAAAAATTATGGGAAGTGTTCACTCACTGTTCCCTTTTTCTCTGTTCAGATGCCTCTCCAATATCAGGACTACCTTTCGCATTTGCTTCTTATAGATCAAAGGTTTGGAATATTCTAGAGTTAACCAGCTTTTACAGAGCTGCATTTGAGATTCTGCTGGCCAGAAATGGGGTTTCTAACTATTTTTCCTTGTCTCTGCTTTAAAAAATTTTTCCCAACATTTACTATAGGCCAAGTGCTATTCTAAGTGCTTTTGCCTGTGTTCACTCATTTAATTCTCTTAACAACCCCAAATGATAGATACTGTTATTATCGTCCTTGAGGCTGTCTCTGGGTGTAGAACCTAATTATGGCTGCTTTGTGACCCAAAGTCTGGGCTTAACCAGTATGCTACTAAATTTCCAGTTGGCCAGAAGTGGGATGGGGTACTACAGAAGAGAGAGGTGAAGGGTCGAGAGGTGGTAAGAAAGCTGGAAGGTAGAGCACCTGTTGCACATATTCAAAACGCAGCATCTTCTTAACTACCCACCACAAAATCCACAAAGTTCAGATGAGTAGACAAACTTTTGATTTCCAGTCAAAAATTATTTTTCTCACTGTTCTTTGGAGTTTTGTCAGTAACTGCTAATTTTGAATCTATACCAAGCCAGTCTTGAATTCCTGCCTGAACACAATCTGTCCTGCTTCCATACATTCTTGCCAGTCAGTACTGGGGAGAAGCTAAAGCCAAATGCCTGACACTCTTTTGGCTAGTACACAAAGAATAGTCATGACCATCTAATGATTTGAATCCCTGCTTGGGTTTCAGTATAGATTATCTGATAAGTTTTAGTTTAGTTTTCATGAATTGACCGTCTTTCTTTTTGTGCTACTGTATCAAACAGTATAACTATCCACAGTACATTTAGAACGCTGGAATATCTGATACTACGAAGTCTTTCAGGAGCATTATATTGTGCAAAGGAGCATCCTATTCAGTGGTGCCAGCTTTACTGTAAAAAGGCAAAAGCTTTATATGTTTTGAGGATAGATGTTCAGGCATAAATAAACTATAGCATATGTTTCCTAGGGTGGCTGTAACAAAGTACCACAAACTGGGTGGCTTAAAACAACAGAAATGTATTCTCTCACAGTTCTGAAGGCTGGAAGTCTGAAGTCAAGGTGTCAGCAGGGCCAGGCTCTCTCTGAAGGCACTAGGGAAAAATCTGTTCCGTGCTTAGCTTCTGGTGTTGCGGACAGTCCTTGATGTTCATTGACTGGTAGATATATCACTTCAGCCTCTGCCTTCATTGTCACATGACTTTCTCCCCGTATGCTGTGTGTCCTTTTCTTATAAGGAAGCCATATTGGCTTAGGGTCTACCTTAATTCGATATGACCTCATCTTACCTTGATATCATCTGCAAAGACCCTATTTCCAAATATGGTCACGTTCACAGGTGTCGGGAGCTAAGACTTCAACATATCATTTTGTGGGACACAATTCAACACTTAACAGCCATGTTTTAGTCTGGGAACGTGTTAATGAAATGCAAAGAAATCCTCTTTTCCTCATTTCTCTAATTTTGATTGATTTTGTGTTAAGTGTCTTTTTTTCTCTCTTATCTTACAGCGAAAATGGGCTGGACTTTCTATTGGGCAAGAAATAGAAGGTAGGTATATTTTTTTAGCTACCTGAGGTAGATTTTCTTTATGATTTTCTCATAGTTATAGATATCTGTACAATTTTCTGTTACTTCTCAGGCCATTACACTTTCATCCATATTACAGTTAGGTCTATGAGAATGGAAAGTAAATAGTTATGGAACCTCCTCTTTATCTACTTGTTATTCTATCTGGAAATTACAGTCTAGTAGGGAAAGGAATATCCACATGTTCATACCTCACAGAAGATGTACAAGGTAACTTTGTGCACAAATATTACCTTTAGGAGCTCTGTGTAAAAGTGCGAAGATGGAACAGGAGTGGATGAATTGATTGGAAAATTAACCAGAGAAGTCTTTCTAGGCACTGGAATTTTGAGCATGATTATGAAGTAGGGGAAAAGCATGACATGATAGAGACAAGGAAGAAAGACTCTTAAGATGAGACATAACATAAATAAAAGGCATTGAGTTGGAAGCAAGCAAATCATAGGCAGTGCTCATAAGTATGTTTGTCTGACTGAAATGATTTGCCTGAATGGATTGTATTAAGTGATTAGAGTAGAGTATGAAGTTAGTGGAGGGCCTAGAAGTACATACTGAGATTTTTGGATTTTACACAAAGACACTTAGAGCTCCTGAGAATTTCTGAATGAGCCCAACAAAATCCTACCTTTAGAAAAGAATTCTAGTATCATTGTGGAGTCTAGTGAGGAGTGAGGAGAATTCAGGAGTGAAGGAAAATAGCTGGGAGGTTATTTGACTTGCCTAGAATTAAGCTGAATAGGACTTGGTGAAATTATGGCTATGGAAAATTTTTTTAAAAGTCAAAGTTATTTTGAAGAGGAATAATTGGTATTACATGGTGATTCCATTTTACTGTATACTGAGATATGTTTCCTAATGTCTTTGTTTGGAAAGATAAATCTGATTTAGGGTAAGGAGAAGAAAGGGTGACAATACTTAAGAAAACAATGTACTTTTTAAAATGAAATGTGTTATAAAGTCATCATAGCTCATTAGGGAAGGGCATGGAAGGCAACTTATGACTTCAGGGGGAAAAAAAGACTAAACCACTTGTGGTTTATAAACTAAGGAGCTAATAAGTAAAAACTGGAATTGCTAGTCATTGTGGCAAAGTTGGGAAAATGGAGTATGAGTCTTTTTGTCAGGTAATTTCATGTCAACTTAATGGGTTCAGTAGGGGGAGAAAAGAAAATGCAAGTGTGATTAAGTCAGCTTTTTTTTCTGCTAGCTTTTAAGACCTAAAAAAAAAATTGTATTTATGGAAATGTTACAAAAATAATACAGAGAATTCTTATGTATTACTTTTACCCAGATTCACTAATTGTCATTTTTTAAAATCATTTTTCTCTCTGTCCTTACTCTCTCTCTCTCTCTCTCTCTTTCTCTCTCTCTACACACACACACACACCTGCACACACCCATTTTTTTCCTGAACATTTGAGATTACGTTGCAGAAATCATTCCTCTTTACCTCTAATACTTTAGTGTGTGTTTCTTAAGAAAAAAGATGTGCTCGTAGTAGTGATCAAATTCAGGAAACTTTGAAACTTTAATCTATAGCTCATATTCCAATTTTGTTAATTGTCCCAATTATCTCCTTTATAGTATTTTTCCCCTTCAGTGTGGGATCCAGTTCAGGATCGTGTATTGCATTTAGTCATCATTTCTCTAATGTTCAGTTTTCTTTCCTTTCACGATGGTGACTTTTTTTTTTTTTTTTTTTGCGGTACGCGGGCCTCTCACTGTTGTGGCCCTCTCCCGTTGCGGAGCACAGGCTCCGGACGTGCAGGCTCAGCGGCCATGGCTCCGGGCCCAGCCGCTCCACGGCATGTGGGGTCTTCCCGGACCGGGGCACGAACCCGCGTCCCCTGCATCGGCAGGCGAACTCTCAACCAACCACTGCGCCACCAGGGAAGCCTGATGGTGACATTTTTGAAGAATACATTTATATAACGGGGAGTTGTTGGTCGCAGGGTACAACGTTGCAGTTTTGCAAGATAAATTAGTTCTGGAGATCTAGTTACAGCGTGATGACAGTAGTTAACAATACTGTGTTGGATAGTTAAAATTTGCTAATAGGGTAGATTTAAGTGTTCTCATCACACACACACACACACGCACATGGAAAGAAGATGGTTCATGTGCACTAAGAAGGAGATATATTCTCTGTTATCAGCGTGTACTGTTTGCTGTGTATCCATAAGCTCTACTTTATTGATCGTGCTGTTTAGATCTTCTATATTCTGACTTATTTTTGGTCACTTGACCTGTCTTGCACTGAGAATGGTGTGTTAAAATCTACTATTATTAGTGTTTTTCTACTTTTCCTTGCATCTCCTGTAGTTTCTACTTTACACAGTACTTTCTGTGTTATTTGGTATGTAGATATTCATAACTGTTATATTTTTATTGTGAATTATGCCTTTTTGCATTATAAAGTATCCTTTTTAATCTTGTTTAATGTGTTTTGAATTATATTTTGATATTAGGATCACAATCCCCGCTTTTTTATTGTTTTTAATTTGCTCAAAATACCTTTCCCCATCTCTTGACTTTTAGCCTTTTTGAATCACTGTTTTAGATGTGTCTGTTGTATACAACGTAGAGTTGGATTTTGCTTTGTGAACTAATTTGAAGATCTTTTTCTTTTAATAGGTTTGTTAAGCCCATTCACAGTTATTGATATGACTGCTTTGTTCTCTATTCCTTCATTTTTTATTTTTTATTTTTTTTGCGGTACGCGGCCTCTCACTGCTGTGGCCTCTCCCGCCGCGGAGCACAGGCTCCAGACGTGCAGGCCCAGCGGCCATGGCTCACGGGCCCAGCTGCTCTGTGGCATGTGGGATCCTCCCTGACCGGGGCACGAACCTGCGTCCCCCGCATCGGCAGGCGGACTCTCAACCACTGCGCCACCAGGGAAGCCCTCAATTCCTTCATTTTATGCTTTAGTTGTATTTATGTGGTGAGTCCTCTTTGCTATTTTTTTTATGTTTACTTTTAATTTTTTCTTATTAGTCATCCATTTTATACACATCAGTGTGTACATGTCAATCCCAATCACCCAATTCATCACACCACAGCCCTCACCCCGTGCCGCTTTCCCCCCTTGGTGTCCATACGTTTGTTCTCTACATCTGTGTCTCAATTTCTGCTCTGCAAACTGGTTCATCTGTACCATTTTCTAGGTTCCACATATATGCGTTAATATACGATATTTGTTTTGCTCTTTCTGACTGACTTAACTCCATATGACAGTCTCCAGATGCATCCACATCTCTATAAATGACCCAATTCCTTTCCTTTTTATGGCTGAGTAATATTCCATTGTATATATGTACCATATTTTCTTTATCCATTCATCTGTCAGTGGGCATTTAGGTTGCTTCCATGACCTGGCTATTGTAAATAGTGCTGCAGTGAACATTGGGGTGCATGTGTCTTTTTGAATTATGGTTTTCTCTGGGTATATGCCCAGTAGTGGGATTGCTGGGTCATATGGTAATTCTATTTTTAGTTTTTTAAGGAACCTCCATACTGTTCTCCATAGTGGCTGTATCAATTTACATTCCCACCAACAGTGTAAGAGGGTTCCTTTTTCTCCATACCCTCTCCAGCATTTGTTGTTTGTAGATTTTCTGATGATGCCCATTCTAACTGGTGTGAGGTGATAACTCATTGTAGTTTTGATTTGCATTTCTCTAATACTTAGTGTTGTGCTTCTTGGCCATCTGTATGTCTTCTTTGGAGAAATGTCTATTTAGATCTTCTGCCCATTTTTTGATTGGGTTGTTTGTTTTTTTAATATTGAGCTGCCTGAGCTGTTTATATATTTTGGAGATTAATCCTTTGTCTGATGATTCATTTGCAAATATTTTCTCTGATTCTGAGGGTTGTCTTTTCGTCTTGTTTATGGTTTCCTTTGCTGTGCAAAAGCTTTTAAGTTTCATTAGGTCCCATTTGTTTATTTTTGTTTTTATTTCCATTACTCTAGGAGGTGGATCAAAAAAGATCTTGCTGTGATTTATGTCAAAGAGTGTTCTTCCTATGTTTTCCTCTAAGAGTTTTATAGTGTCCAGGCTTACATTTAGGTGTCTAACCCATTTTGAGTTTATTTTTGTGTATGGTGTTAGGGAGTGTTCTAATTTTCATTCTTTTACATGTAGCTGTCCAGTTTTCCCAGCACCACTTAATGAAGCGACTGTCTTTTCTCCATTGTATATCCTTGCCTCCTTTGTCATAGATTAGTTGACCATAGGTGCGTGGGTTTATCTCTGGGCTTTCTATCCTGTTCCATTGATCTATATTTCTGTTTTTGTGCCAGTACCATATTGTCTTGATTACTGTAGCTTTGTAGTATAGTCTGAAGTCAGGGAGTCTGATTCCTCCAGCTCCATGTTTTTCCCTCAAGACTGTTTTGGCTATTCGGGGTCTTCTGTGTCTCCATACAAATTTTAAGATTTTTTGTTCTAGTTCTGTAAAAGATGCCACTGGTAATTTGATAGCAGTTGCATTGAATCTGTAGATTGCTTTGGGTAGTATGGTCATTTTCACAATATTGATTCTTCCAGTCCAAGAACATGGTATATCTCTCCATCTGTTGATATCATCTTTAATTTCTTTCATAAGTGGCTTATAATTTTCTGCATTACAAGTCTTTTGTCTCCTTAGGTAGGTTTATTCCTAGGTATTTTATTCTTTTTATTGCATTGGTAAATGGAACTGTTTCCTTAATTTCTCTTTCAGATTTTTCATCATTAGTGTATAGGAATGCAAGAGATTTCTGTGCATTAATTTTGTATCCTGCAACTTTACCAAATTCATTGATTAGCTCTAGTAGTTTGCTGGTGGCATCTTTTGGATTCTCTATGTATAGTATCATGTCGTCTGCACACAGTGACCGTTTTACTTCTTATCCAATTTGTATTCCTTTTATTTATTTTTCTTCTCTGATTGCTGTGTCTAAGACTTCCAAAACTATGTTGAATAATAGTGGTGATAGTGGACATCCTTGTCTTGTTCCTGATCTTAGAGGAAATGCCTTCAGTTTTTCACCATTGAGAATGATGTTTGCTGCGGTTTTGTTGTATATGGCCTTTATGATGTTGAGGTAGGTTCCCTCTATGCCCATTTTCTGGAGAGTTTTTATTATAAATGGGTGTTGAATTTTGTCAAAAGCTTTTTCTGCATCTATTGAGATGATCATACGGTTTTTATCCTTGAATTTGTTAATATGGCGTATCACATTGATTGGTTTGTATATATTGAAGATTCCTTGCATCCCTGGGATAAATCCACTTGATCATGGTGTATGATGCTTTTAATGTGTTGTTGGATTCTGTTTGCTAGTATTTTGAGAATTTTAGCATCTATATTCATCAGTGATATTGGTCTGTAATTTTCTTTTTTTGTAGTATCTTTGTCTGGTTTTGGTATAAAGGTGATGGTGGCCTCGTAGAATGAGTTTGGGAGTTTTCCCTCCTCTGCAATGTTTTGGAAGAGTTTGAGAAGGATGGGTGTTAGCTATTCTCTACGTGTTTGATAGAATTCACTTGTGAAGCCATCTGGTCCTGGATTTTTGTGTGTTGGAAGATTTTTAATCACAGTTTCAATTTCATTACTTGTGATTGGCCTGTTCATATTTTCTATTTTTTCCTGGTTCAGTCTTGGAAGGTTATACCTTTCTAAGAATTTGTCCATTTCTTCCAGGTTGTCCATTTTATTGGCATAAAGTTGCTTGTAGTAATCTCTTAGGATGCTTTGTATTTCTGCGGTGTCTGTTGTAACTTCTCCGTTTTCATTTCTAATTTTATTGATTTGAGTCCTCTCCCTTTTTCTTGATGAGTCTGGCAAATGGTTTTTCAGTTTTGTTTATCTTAAAGAACTAGCTTTTAGTTTTATTGATCTTTGCTATTGTTTTCTTTGTTTCTATTTCATTTATTTCTGCTCTGATCTTTATGATTTCTTTCATTCTGCTAACTTTAGGTTTTGTTTGTTGTTTCTATAGTTCCTTTACGTGTAAGGTTAGATTATTTATTTGAAATTTTTCTTGTTTCTTGAGGTAGGCTTGTATAGCTATAAACTTCCCTTAGAACTGCTTTTGCTGCATCCCATAGGTTTTGGATCGTCGTGTTTTCATTGTCATTTGTCTCTAGGTTTTTTTTTATTTCCTCTTTGATTTCTTCAGTGTTCTCTTGGTTATTTAGTAACATATTGTTTAGCCACCATGTGTTTGTGTTTTTTATGTTTTATTCCCTGTAATTGATTTCTAATCTCATAGCATTGTGGTCAGAAAAGATGCTTGATATGATTTCAGTTTTCTTACATTTACTGAGGCTTGATTTCTGACCCAAGTTGTGATCTATCCTGGAGAATGTTCCATGCGCACTTGAGAAGAAAGTATAATCTACTGTTTTTGGATGGAATGTCCTATAAATATTAAGTAAATCTATCTGGTCTATTGTGTCATTTAAAGCTTGTGTTTCCTTATGAATTTTCTGTTTGGATGATCTGTCCATTGGTGTAAGTGAGGTGTTAAAGTCCCCCACTCTTATTGTGTTACTGTCGATTTCCTCTTTTAGATCTGTTAGCAGTTGCCTTATGTATTGAGGTTCTCCTATGTTGGGTGCATATATATTTATAATCGTTATATCTTCTTCTTGGATTGATCCCTTGATCATTATGTAGTGTCCTTCCCTGTCTCTTGTAACATTCTGTATTTTAAAGTCTATTTTATCTGATATGAATATTGCTACTCCAGCTTTCTTTTGATTTCCATTTGCATGGAATATCTTTTTCCATCCCCTCACTTTCAGTCTGTATGTGTCCCTAGGTCTGAAGTGGGTCTCTTGTAGACAGCATATATATGGGTCTCGTTTTTGTATCCATCCAGCGAGCCTGTGTCTTTTGGTTGGAGCATTTAATCCATTCACGTTTAAGGTAATTATCAATATGTATGTTCCTATTAACATTTTTTTATTTGTTACGGGTTTGTTTTTGTAGGTCCTTTTCTTCTCTTGTGTTTCCCACTTAGAGAAGTTCCTTTAGCATTTGTTGTAGAGCTGGTTTGGTGGTGCTGAATTCTCTTAGCATTTGCTTGTCTGTAAAGCTTTTGATTTCTCCGTCGAATCTGAATGAGATCCTTGCCAGGTGGAGTAATCTTGGTTGTAGGTTCTTCCCTTTCATCACTTTAAATATATCATGCCACTCCCTTCTGGCTTGTAGAGTTTCTGCTGAGAAATCTGCTGTTAACCTTATGGGAATTCTCTTGTATGTTATTTGTCGTTTTTCCCTTGTTGCTTTCAATAATTTTTCTTTGTCTTTAATTTTTGTCAATTTGATTACTATGTGTCTTGGTGTGTTTCTCTTTGGGTTTTTCCTGCCTGGGACTCTCTGTGCTTCCTGGACTTGGGTGGCTATTTCCTTTCCCATGTTAGGGAATTTTTCGACTATAATCTCTTCAAATATTTTCTCCGGTCCTTTCTCTCTCTCTTCTCCTTCTGGGACCCCTATAATGCGAATGTTGTTGTGTTTAATGTTGTCCCAGAGGTCTCTTAGGCTGTCTTTATTTCTTTCCATTCTTTTTTCTTTATTCTGTTCCGCAGCAATGAATTCCACCATTCTGTCTTCCAGGTCACTTATCCATTCTTCTGCCTCAGTTATTCTGCTATTGATTCCTTCTAGTGTAGTTTTCATTTCAGTTATTGTATTGTTCATCTCTGTTTGTTTGTTCTGTAATTCTTCTAGGTCTTTGTTAAACATTTCTTGTATCTTCTCAATCTTTGCCGCCATTCTTTTCCTGAGGTCCTGGATCATCTTCACTATCATTATTCTGAATTCTTTTCCTGGGGTTTTATCTTGTTCCTTCATCTGGTACATAGCCCTCTGCCTTTTCATCTTGTTTATCTTTCTGTGAATGTGGTTTTTGTTCCACCGCCTGCAGGATTGTAGTTCTTGCTTCTGCTGTCTGCCCTCTGGTGGATGAGGCTATCTAAGAGGCTTGTGGAAGTTTCCTGATGGGAGGGACTGGTGGTGGGTAGAGCTGGGTGTTGCTCTGGTGGGCAGAGCTCAGTAAAACCTTAATCCGCTTGTCTGCTGATGGTTGGGGCTGGGTTCCCTCCCTGTTGGTTGTTTGGCCTGAGGCGACCCAAGACTGGAACCTACCAGGGCTCTTTGGTGGGGCTAATGGCAGACTCTGGGAGGGCTCACGCCAAAGAGTACTTCCCAGAACTTCTGCTTCCAGTGTCCTTGTCCTCACGGTGAGCCACAGCTGCCCCCCGCCTCTGCAGGAGACCCTCCAACACTAGCAGTTAGGTCTGGTTCTTTCTCCTATGAGGTCACTGCTCCTTCCCCTGGGTCCCGAGGTGCACACTAGTTTGTGCCCTCTAAGAGTGGAGTGTGTGTTTCCCCGAGTCCTGCCGAAGTCCTGCAGTCAAATCCCACTAGCCTTCAGAGTCTGATTCTCTAGGAATTCCTCCTCCTGTTGCCAAACCCCCAGGTTGTGAAGCCTGTTGTGTGGCTCAGAACCATCACTTCGGTGGCTGGACTTCTGTGGTATAAGTGTTCTCCAGTTTTTGAGTCACCCACCCAACAGTTATGGGATTTAATTTTATTGTGATAACACCCCTCCTATCGTCTCATTGTGACTTCTTCTTTGTCTTTGCATGTGGGGTATCTATTTTGGTGAGTTCCACTGTCTTCCTGTGAATGATTTTTCAGCAGTTAGTTGTGATTCTCGTGTTCTCGGAAGAGGGAGTGAGAACATGTTCTTCTACTCCGCCATCTTGAACCAACCTCTTTGCTATTTTTTAAAATTTATTTTGGTATTTAGGAATGTTTACATTTTTGTTTTAGTGATTACATCTGCATTTATACCTCTCGTAGTGCCCTTAGTATTTCCTCTTTTTTTCCTTACTTAACCTTTTCAAAAAACTGTCCTGTCCGTTCTAAATGATATCCTTTGACTCTCATCTATTACCTATACAACAGTTAACTGTAATATTCTGCCTTCCCCTTTCTCCTCCCATTTTGTTAATTGTTTTCTTTTTTTTCAAGTTTTAAGTCTTCTCTTTTTTTTTTTTTTACTGGAAGAAGCAAATTTTTAAAAATTGAAATATAATCGACATATAACATTATATTAGTTCAGGTATACAACATAATGATTTGATATTTTGTATACATTGTGAAATGCTTACCACAATAAGTCTAGTTAACATCTGTCACCTTACATAGTTACAGCTTTTTTTTCTTGTGTTGAGAACTTGTACGATCTACTCTTTTAGCAACATTCAAATATGCAGTACAGTATCACTAATTATAGCAACCATGCTAGTTGATTTCTGTCTATAAGAGCATGGTATTTTCATGCTGTTCTTCCACGTACGACCCCACACTTGTTTTAGCCTTAACTCTGCAATTAAATCTCTTAAATGATCATGATCAGTCCTTTTGCCAGTTTCTACTTAGTTGGATAAATTGAGTAGATCCCTCCAGGAAGTATAAATGTGTACAGTGTTTCCTAAGTTCTTGAATATTCAAACTAATTTTTTTATACCTTTGATATCTTAAGGACAGCTTGGCTGGATATAAAATTCTTGGCTTGTTTTCTTCCCTTGAATTTCTTGAAAATAGTGCATCGCATTGCTTTGCTTTGTATGAAACTCTTGAGAAGGCTGATGCCAGTCTAAATTTCTTATCTTTATAAGGAATTTGATTTTTCTGCCTGGGAACGCTGAGGGTTTTTCTGTCTTTAAATTCTAATATCCTTAATTGGGATATTTCTTGGAATTGGTCATTTAGGATCAACAACCCAGGTATACAATGCTTTGTTTCAATATGTAGATTTAAGTTTTCTCTATTTCCAGAAAATTTTCTTAGATTATGGTTTTAAGTGTTAGTTCTGGCCCAGTTGTTTTGATTTTCTTCTCAGGAGCTCCAATTATAAATGTATTTTAGGCCTTATCAGCCTGTCTTCCATTTCAACTACTTTCTCTCTGTTCTTTGCAAATTCTTTCTTTGCCTTATTTTTACTACCTTGGTTATTTTCCTGTCTTTATTCACTGCCTCTTATTAAATATTAATTTGAATCTGTTCTCCCATGGGCACTTTGTAATTTATTATTCACTTCTGAGTAGTTTGTCTTTTTCCTCAATTTCTTTCCTGTGTTTGATAAACTGTCATTGCATTTCTTTTATTTGTCTATTTCTGGTCTTAGTTTTTAATCTTCTGATTTTAGGTGTTTTGTTATATGTCTGAATACTTATTTGAGGATACTTAATTTAGTTTAAAATGTTACATACATTTTCTATTTCATAGTTGATCTTTTTAGGGAAGATGCTTCATGAGCTGAAATGCTACAATATTTTGTTATTATATTTTCTTTACAGTAACTTTGTGGAGTTATTTTTTTCTGTTTCACATGATTTGTAGACAAAATTACTAGTGCAAGAGCATTCTTTTCTGTTAGTGCAGAGAAGTGCAGTTTCTTTAATAAGGAATAATGGTGAGGTGGAGGGGGAGGTAGAGAGGTTGGTTGGCATAGCTTATTTCTCTTTGGTTTCTGCATGATCCTTAATTTTCCTCTCTTACTGCCTTCTTCCCTTCATTGCCACATCTCAAAGGACACCATCCCTTCTCTATTTATCTGATTCTTTCCAGTGGTTCTTTGATGCTGCCACTTCCAGTCCTACTTACTTTCAGGTCCTTTCCCTGTACCTGGAGTCATGGACTACCAAGTCCCAAACCTGTGTGTAGTGTTTTGGCTTTTGGTGTTGGACTTTCTCTTTCGAGGGGTGATTTTGTCTATATTTTCTCTATGTAGTGCTCTCCCTTCTCCTTTATTTCCTCAATGGGAGCTCTGTCTAATTTTGTTACATATTTCTCTACTTTCAAGTAATTTGAGTTTCATGGTATTCTCTGTCTCCAAGTAATGCTGAAGGTATGGACGTATGTAGCGTTATTTGTTCACCTTTTTGTTTCCACGGGGTTTTAGGAAGATGTGTGGGAATGTTCAGATTCACATTCAGATCCTCTAGATCCAATGCTTTTGAAGATATTCAAAGATACATTAACTTTAAACTGGTTGAAAGAAAACAAATACTGAAAGCAGTTGCTTGGAACACATTACGAGGTTAGTCTGTCTGTAGTCGAGATGCCTGAGAAGAGAAGTTGGTAAAGTGGAAGGAGAGAATATCTTGTTCCTCATTTAGGAACATTTCAACTTATTCTTTTTTTTTTTCTGAGTTAGAGGGAACTTAAATATTGGGAATATCTTTATTTGGCCTTTGTGGAAGTAGGATGAGAGAGAAAATTTTTTGACTTGGGGTGAAAATAAAGGAAATTACTTTAGATATAGGTAGCTGGTAGTTGCATAATTAGTGCTTTCTAAACTTACCTCAGAGAAACACCTGGGGAGTTTGTTTTATAAAAAAGAAAAAGATTCCCAGGCCCCTCCCTTGGGAAGTCTGATTCATGAATCTGTGTTGTTTTTTTTTTGCGGTACGGGGGCCTCTCACTGTTGTGGCCTCTCCCATTGAGGAGCACAGGCTTTGGATGCGCAGGCTCAGCGGCCATGGCTCACAGGCCCAGCCGCTCCGCGGCATGTGGGATCTTCCTGGACCGGGGCACGAACCCGCGTCCCCTGCATCGGCAGGCAGACTCTCAACCACTGCGCCACCAGGGAAGCCCCATGAATCTGTGTTTTTAACAATCACCCTTAAGTAGCTCTTATCAGCCACATTTTTGGAAACACTGACATAAGTAATTCCCTTAACTATCACTGCCTCACCTGAAGCATAGTGTGAAGCTGAGACAGTGGAGGAGTTTGGTGCCAAAGGGAAGTAGGTCAGTTCCTGAAGCCAGGGTTCCCTATTTGTGGACAGTGGCAGAAATAAAAATGAATACTTGTTAAATCTAATGAGGAAATGGGTGTGTAAGTAGCTTAGGTTTCTAATTTCCTTAAACTTTTCTAAATATAGGGTGGAGTGTGCGTAAATTTAACTTTTAATGCAGATAAATTCTGTTGTGAAGAAGTGAAAATTCAAGATGAAATGAGAAATGTGTTTTGTGGCCTGAATTGTGTTTAAAGCATTCTCCTGCTACCAGAAATGCTTATCTTGATTGTAAAGTCAGTTCTTTAAAAGGCAACTCAAACAGACCTAATGGGCAAAATTATAAAACTAAGTGTTCAGGTGGGACTAAGGTGGAGTAAGCATGAGGCAAGGAAGGATTTGGGGCCCTGAGTGATGTCATGATATAGCATAAAGATAGAAAGCTGGTTCAGTGTAAGTAGAGATGTAGGCAAAGAAAGGGTAGGAAGTTTTGGTATGAAGGGGAGTGCTAATTCAGAGATTCTGAACAGGAGTTCTGTCTGCAAGGAGACATTTTTTTAGTCAAGTCAATGATTTTAGTCCTCAGACTAAATCTTCTTAGAAGAATCATTGTCTTCTTTCCATCTGGAAATGCCATATTTTAAGTACTGCATACTGATGTTCAATTAGCACATGTTTTTTGCCCATTACCTGTCTTTGTAATGTCTGTTTATTCAAAGCATTGGCTATAATTCTTTTGTTTATAAAAATATTTTTTATTAGTCTGACATTAAAATGCTATTAATCATAAAATAAGAAAACATTCTCAACCTTCTGGCCCTTTGCTTCTGGTTGAAACCTTCAGGGCATCTGTCCCTTTGGGGCCGATGATGGTGCTGGCCATGGTGCTGCCTATGAAACTGTCCATGGTACTGTTCTAGCATTTGAAATTATAACAGCTTGGTCTTTTCTGTTTAGGAACATTGACCTTAAATTAAAATGCATTTGAAAACTATAGTCAGTGATGATGATATTTTAATACACTTATTCAAAGTTCTTGATATAAGGATGATGTACACATGTATATATACACATGTATAAATGCATATATGTATATATATGCATACATATATATGCATTATGACATTATGGAATTGTTTTGGAGTCTTTAATGCACAAAATGGTATTATATTGTGCACATCTTTCTGAAGTGTACTTTTTTCACTCAATATTATGTTTTAATGGACCATCTGTGTTTATTAAATATACATCAAGTTTTAATTTTAATTGCTATACATTATTCCACGTTATGAATATGCCACATTTTATTAATCATTTCCCTACTGATCAGCATTTTTTAAGTGTTTGACTATTAGCAATAATGCTGCAGTGAACCTCCCTATAAATCTCTCTTTTTTTTTTTTGCGGTACGCGGGCCACTGTTGTGGCCTCTCCCATTGCGGAGCACAGGTTCCAGACGTGCAGGCTCAGCGGCCATGGCTCATGGGCCCAGCCGCTCCGCGGCATGTGGGATCCTCCTGGACCGGGGCATGAACCCGTGTCCCCTGCATTGGCAGGCGGACTCTTAACCATTGCGCCACCAGGGAAGCCCTATAAATCTCTTTTTAGACAAATGTTCAAGAGTCTTTCTGGGATAGACACTCAGAAATGGAATTGCTGAATCACCTTATTCCTTTTCACATTATTTCATCCCATAAATATCTTCATTATTTGGGAAACAACTAAGCTCTCTTGCTTGTGAAAGTTACTCAGAATGTAACCTGTACTTTCTAGGAAATGTTAAAGAACAAAACACCCAGAAGTGGAGGTCAGAGAGTATTCTGAAACTTTCAGCTGAGATTTGAACTTATTCTTCAATCTTCGGTGAATTTCCCAACCCTCACCCTGGCTTTCTTTGTTATTTTGCTTTTGAAATGTTTATCTTTAAAATATGTGTGTCTCCTTTATTATGGCAAACCAAAATATAAAAATATGATTACTCAAGCAATTTCATTCAGAGGATTTACAGAAAATCCTTTTACATTCTTCAAGTGGCTAGACTATAAGAGATAAGTTTAGAACAGAAATTGAGTATGAAAGGACCATAAAGATTTATCTAGGCAGTCTTATTTTACTGACAAATCAAGGCACAGAGAGTCTTTTAGTTACTAACAGACTCTGTTGAAGCACACAGACTCCAAAGTCCCTTTGTCTTGCCTCCTTTGTTTTTAGCATGGAGACGATAGGTATTTTGCTGCTGTTGTTTCATTTAAACAGCTCATGAATATATTAAGCATCCTACAGACACTGTTGGGTGCTGTTAATACAAAGAAGAGCTAAAAACCTGGCCTTTGTCCTGTTATACATGTAGAACTTACTGTAGTTCCCTGCATATCATAGGTGCTCAGTAAATATTTCTGTAGTATTAAAAAAAGAAATGTTACACTCTGTTGCTCTGGAGGAAATCCCTCTAGTAAACATTTTTTTTTTCTCAAGGTTTTTGTGTGTGTGTGTGTCCTACATTCTAATTTGTTAGGGCAAAAGAGCTCACACACCTCTCACCTTAGCTCTTTCTTGTGTCAAACAAAAATCTTGTTTGGAAACAGTATGTTATGCCAACTCCACTGGGACTTCCCACTGTCATTTTGTCCTTTGTTTAATGAGAAGGAGGAAGATGCAGAGGCTGCGTAGGGAGGGCTGTGATTTCCCTAGAAGAGTCAGGTGAGGGGTAGAAGTATAGGAGAGTGCTGTTCAGTATGTTCTGATTAAGTCAGAGGGAAGAACATCTCTAGTGGTTATTGTCATTTTAAAAAAATCTGTGCTTATGTGTCTCTCCAATGAAGGCCATGTAAAATCCCCTTTTGGTCAAGTTCTGTTATAATTCATTTATATGAAACTTTTAGTTACTTGAAGCACAGCAAGTATTTGGTGTCTCTGTGATTTAAAAAATGCTTCTTTTTTTCTCTAGTGTTCTTATATACATTTGACAAAGCCAAACAATGTATTGGCACAATGACCATCGAGATTGATTTCCTGCAGAAAAAAAGTATTGACTCTAACCCTTATGATACTGACAAGATGGCCGCAGAATTTATTCAGCAGTTCAACAACCAGGCATTCTCAGTGGGACAACAGGTAGTTTTAAATTTTCTTTCATTTCTTTCATTTCTAGACATTCTAATCTCTGCAGTTGTGGAAAATTAATTCTGTTTTTTAAAAACTGAGAGGAGCTTTGCATGTGAACAGCTATATCTAAGATGAATGATAAAAAGTGAGGGAAATATGTTTGCTGAACCTCTAGCAGTCTGTTCAGGAAAATTCTAAAGTAGCTTTTAGGTTACAGTGTCATATATAATTACAGCAGCTTTTCCTTCTGTAAATTTGGAAATACTATAGACATACATGTCTCAAATTTCTTCTTATTGTGGAACATTTGTCTCTGGATGTCGTTCTCTTTTACTGATATATTTCTGTAGAAAAGTAATTCTTAACTTTTTTGGTTATGAACTTCTTTGAGAATCTTAAGAAAATTGTGTGTGTGTGTGTGTGTGTGTGTATATGTATATGTGTATATATATATATACTTACTTTTTTTCATGGAGCTTTTGAAACCCAGATTTTCTTTTCTTGAAAATGATATTTACATTGCTCCCTATTTTTGGACTTCAGTTAATATCATATTGTTTAACCTCCTAGGAAGAAATTCTGTTCTTTTAAAATTTTAGTTAAAAAAATGTATGAGTTCATAAATTGCTCTTTGTACACATAAATAATCATTGCTCTTTTGACCTCACCATTACATTTGTCTCGTTTTCTATGACTTTTCTTAATCATTCCTAATTCCTTCCTCCTCCCATAGCTCCGTAGCAGCTGTTCTCAAACTGTGGTCCAGAGACCTATGGGGGTCCCTGAGGCCCTTTCAAGGGGTTTGTGAAGTCAAAACTATTTTCATAATAATATCAAGACATTACGTGCCCTTTTCCTATTATTCTCTCACAAGTCTACAGTGGAGTGTTGTAGACTGTGTGATGGGTATAGCATAGCACACTGACTGCTGAAGCAGACATGAGTGTCCATCAGTCTTCCATTAAGCAAGAAATTAAAGAGATTTGCGAAAATGTCACAGTGCCACTCTTCCCATTTATATTTTTTATTTTGGAAAATGGAGGGATTTTTTTAAACAAATTAAAAATATGTTATTAACACATAATGTACTTAATTGTTTTTTGAAAAATAAGTTTCTTGTTCTAATTTCTAATACAGTGACTATCAAGAGATATAATCCATATAAACAAAATTTTGGGGGTCCTCAAAAATGTTTAGGCTTATATATAAAAGGATCCTGAGACCAAAAAGTTTGAGAATCCCAGCTTATAGAATTCTGATCTGTAACAAGTTACGTAGACTGTCTCTGCGTCTCTCACATGGGAAGGTCTGTAAGATGGGGAATGAGAGAAGTGGTAGAAGGAAAGACCTGTGGGAGTGAATGGAGTGTCATTAGCTGGAGAAATGAGACTCTAATGATTTGAGAGTACATACATACATACACCATACATCATAATATCAAACTTTTACAAGTGTAAACTCAATTAATGGTAGACAGGAAAAGGATGTAGAGCATTTATTATTGTTTTTAAAAGTACTAGAATTGGAATGAATCTCAGAGGTTATCTTGTCTAACCTCATTTTGCAAATGAGGAATTTTATTTAGATCCAGCGAAGGTCCATGACCTTCTCAGCCAGGGTTGTAGCTGAGACAAGAACCTATTAGTCAGTTGATCAATTAGTTAATTAAATGCTTATTGAACACCTAGTATGTGTTCAATACATACTATTTTAGTATCCCTGTGGATCTGCAGTGAACAAAATAAACAGAATTCCTACCCTCATAGAGCTTACTTTCTAGTTGGGAAAGACAGAAAATAAGAAATGCCACGTACTGTTTAGTACTTTGATGTCAGTAAAATGGGATGATGCACTAGAGAGCCACTGGGCTGCTACTTTGGATTAGATGGATTGAGGAGGCTCCGCAGGATGGCAGAGATTAGCTGATAATTTGTTGATTTACCTGTCCATTGTTTTGGGGGCTTTACCATAGTCCTTCTGGATTCCTACACTTTCTGACTGATAGTTGTGCTCAAATTGCCTGACTAGACTTCATTGTTTTTACCTTCTCCTTTAGCTTTTGTATTTTAATAGAAAATACTTTGGTATTTGTAATAATGTAAAACCCAGTAACATGCAGATGTCTATAAACCCATGAAACAAAATCCTCCATAATACAGAGAAGAAGTAAACATCTTACTTCAAATCATTTTTCTTAGTATTTATTCTCATTCGTAGTAATTAGTAGTGGCAGGATTGACAGTCAGCTTTGTTTATTATATTTTTGTTGTATGCTGGTACCTAGAAGAGGGCCTAGCTTGTAGAAGGTACTCAATAAGTATTTGGTGAATGAATGACCATTCAGAAGCTGTCTCTGCACTCGAATGGCAGGCACTTTGTATTGGTTGTAGAAAAGCATTATTTTAGAGTCACACACCCAGGCTTGCATCCTGGCACTGTCGTTTACTGTGACTCTAGGTCCCATTGTTTAGCCCCTCTCTGGATCTCAGCTTCCTTCCTAGTAAAACTGAGGAATACTTTCTGTTTGCAAGAGACTTTGTGAGTATTAGTTACACAACCTCCTGTAATGTTTGTTTGGCACACAGCAGATACTCAATAAATGTTAGTTGGTTATGGTAGCCAGTGGTTACCTCTCATTGGTTATGTGGGTAGTTTGCTCATGGTGATATACAAGAGAAAGCTGCTTGCCTGCATTTGGAAAACATTGATGATGATGTGAGAATCAAGCCATTGAATCATGAAGTGATTTTTCTCCTCTTACTTCTTTTCTACATAGCTTGTGTTTAGCTTCAATGAAAAGCTTTTTGGCTTACTGGTAAAAGACATTGAAGCCATGGATCCTAGCATCCTGAAGGGAGAGCCTGCGACAGGTAAAAGACAAAAGGTATGTTTTATTTTTAATAATCTTTATGATGTGCATTATGCAAGTTAATATAATTTTCCTAGCCATTCTCTCCCTCAGTGATTTGTTTTATATTATGCGCTCTTTCTTTTAAGATAGTAGGGGAAAAAATTGCTTTTCTAGCCAGCATATTTATTAAAATATAGTGTAAAATATACTTATTTGCAGATCTAATAGTAACTTGAAATTTGTATATATACTTGTAATTCTGGTTGAATGCAAGTGATATTTATTGTAAATAAATAATAAGACAGGTGTTATCAAAAATATATGTGTTGAAATAAAATAGGAATAATAGAAGGTAGTTATGACAGAAATAAATGTAACTTAGCTGATAGTTTGGAAGATTTACTTTGCTCAGAGAGACCTCATTTCCCCTGTTTTCTGCGTTGCTTTGAGAAGTCCAGAAGTCTGCTATTAGACTAACTACTAATTACTGTCTTTCTATACAGATTGAAGTAGGACTGGTTGTTGGAAACAGTCAAGTTGCATTTGAAAAAGCAGAAAATTCATCACTCAATCTTATTGGTAAGATTTACAGTTTTTAGAAGATTCTGAGTAGTGGGACTATCTCTGTTATAACACGTGACTCAACTACAGTGATTTTTAAGCAGGGAAGGAGAATAGGGACACCTCCTTTGAGAAGGCTTATCACAAAATCATGGAGTGTCATATCTGTCACATGTGATGATGTAGAAAAGAATTTAAAACCTTCACTAGGTCAGTGTTGTCCAATAGAAATATAATGTGAGCCATGTATGTCATTTTTAATTTCCTAGTAACTACATTAAAAATAAGGGAAAAGATACAGATAAAATTAATTTTTAAACTTTTAATATTGAGGTAAATTCAGGCTTACAGAGGTTCCATAAAAAATAGTTCAGAAAGTTCCTGTATACCCTTCACCAGCTTCCTCTGATGTTAGATCTTTTTATTTTATTTTATTTTATTTTGGCTGCATTGGGTCTTCGTTGCTGCGCGCAGGCTTTCTCTAGTTGCGGCGAGCGGGGGCTACTCTTCGTTGCAGTGAGCGGGCTTCTCATTGTGGTGGCTTCTCTCGTTGTGGAACGTGAGCTCTAGGCGCATGGGCTTCAGTAGTTGCAGCACGTGGGCTCAGTAGTTGTGGCTCACAGACTCTAGAATGCAGGCTCAGTAGTTGTGGCACACGGGCTTAGTTGCTCTGGGGCATGTGGGATCTTCCCGGACCAGGGATCAAACCCGTGTCCCCTACATTGGCAGGCGGATTCTCAACCACTGTGCCACCAGGGAAGCCCCTGATGTTAGATCTTAAATAACCATAGTACAGCTACCAAAACTAAATTAACGTGGTTCCATTGCTACTAACTAAACTACAGACTTTATTTGGATTTCACCAGTTTTTTCATTATGTCCTTTTTCTGTTCCAGGATCTAACTCGGGATTCCACATTGCGTTTAGTGGGTTAGTTTCCATAGTCTTCTCCAGTCTCTGACAGTTCCTCAGTCTTTCATTGTCTTTCACGACCTTGAGAGCTGGTCACTTATTTTGTAGGATGTCCCTCAGCTGGTTGTGTGTTAAATGTGGTACTAGCATCACATCCATTACTGATTGAGTTAAATGATGAATGTACAGTTAAAGAGCATCTTTCCAACAGATTCATAGTTCAGTCCTACTCTTGTACGTTAGCCCTACTTTTATTATATTAAAATAATGAAGATCTCTAAAAATAGTAACTCACCAGAATAATGATGCTGTTAATTATAATTGTAATTCTTACTTTTGGTTGACTTAACTATGTTATGTCTAACCCAGTACAAGGTAGATGATTTTCAATGGTTGCACACCATTATATCCAAAGTCATTTAACTTCGAGTATGTGGCCTTTCTCTTGATCCATAAATTATCATTCCTCCCTTATTGTTTTTTCTTAATTATAAAATAAAATATTTAGCTCATGAAATGTGGATACTCAAAAATAACACACTCTGAAATTTTTAAAGTTGATTATATTTTCATACTGTTTTATAATCTGTTCTTTTTTGCTTAACATATTTCAAGCATCTTAATAAATACACTTCTACAATATAATTTTTAATGACTATACATATTGTTTCATGGATGTAGGATATATCATAATCTCCTATTATTGATCCAATACATTTCTGGAGTGATTTCTTTGTATATCATATTCTGTACACATTTCGTTAAGGTATATTATCCCAAGAGAGTCGCATGACTTTCGTACAATGTGGATATTTCTAAGTAATTCATGCAAAGGTGTAATTGATAGTTTTTTTTCCATTGGAAAGTAAAATTGTGTAGTGATTTAACATGCAGTAAATTTGACCACAAGAGGGCAGTAGAGTGTAAGAAAAATATTTTTGATAGCTTCATAAAGGAAATGTTTAAGTCCACAAAACTAACCATACAAATAGCATCTAGGGTAAACTTTTTCTAATGTGACCTTTTATCCCCTAATTTAAAAAAACTATAATATTTCTTTTTTTTGTTTATAGTGGAATGTACTAAGGCACTTTTATTCTTTGTGTTTGAGATAGTTAATGTGGTTCTCTTGAGTTACTTTAGGGGGCACTATGACATTTAAGTTAGATAATTTTCATTTGTGAAAGAATTTGAAAACATGAATTTTGAAATCATGAAAGACTTTAGGATGATTTTAGACTTTTGTGTGCAAATGAAGAAAAAGCAAAAATAAGGCATCAAACTTAGTGCATCTTTTCAGACTGAGGGGTTATATTCCCAATTATATACTTAGTCTAGATAAATATATGTATCTTAAAATCTTGCTCTAGGAGCCTTGAGGGACTGCTAGATTTCATTTGCATTTCTGGCAACTAGTGTTTTCTTCATCAGACATGCATATGGTTGATTTCTTCTAATCAACCAAGTTAGTTAACTTGGTTAGGATTAGAGGTTAATAAGACCAGACTCCACAGATTGACTACAGCATGAGTTTAGCTAGTCATTTTGAAAGTGTTTTACTGACCCTAAATGGGGACCAGACAAAGTAGTGAATATAGCAAAACTCATCCTTCTTAGAAATCAGCTAAGAGCATGTTGTTCATCTTTGTATAAGGGTAGCTTTTCTTTATTCACTGAGGATACCCAGGGAGTTCTATCTTTTTACATTTAGTGATGAAGTTTTTGTCTCACATTTGATTATCTTTGTTTGACATAGGCAAAGCTAAAACCAAGGAAAATCGCCAGTCTATTATCAATCCTGACTGGAACTTTGAAAAAATGGGAATAGGAGGTCTGGACAAGGAATTCTCAGATATTTTTCGACGAGCGTTTGCTTCCCGGGTATTTCCTCCAGAGATTGTGGAGCAGATGGGTGAGTTTAAAAAGGAAATTTTGATAAAATCTTGTATTGTTTTTTTAAAAAATGGATGTGATAGTCCCTTTTCAGTAATGTTTTGAAATTATTTTTCAGACCCGACAAAGTATTTTTAACTTAAAAAAAAAAGTTAAAAAAAAAAACTTTGAAGTATTAGGATTTTTTAAATTACATTTTAATTTTATGGGGAAATCATAGAAATATTTGTGGTTGCTTGATTTTATGTATTCAAGTATGTTTTTCTATAGGACATATTTATAAATTTCATTTTATTTATATATTTATGAATTTTTTAATAGGTCATATTTAGAGATTTCATCTGACTGTAAAGATTCACTAGAGGTCAGATTTACCCTGCTGAATAGTCATTACCGATTAGACTATGGGCATTGTTCTAATATTAGCTGTTGTTTCTTCTTATTGTACTGTTGTATTACCCAGTTGGTGCATCTTCATACCTAGTAAATGGATACTTGACATGTTTTAAATTTGTGCAAAAGGACAGATGCAGGATAGACATTGGAATTTCCATGTTGCATACAAAGAAATGCACTAGTCATTTATCACTTTTTTCTTGAAGGTTTATTTAATTTATCTGTGTGTGTGAAATGGCTTTATTTGCCCTGGTGGAAATGCTGTCATGACTGTTTTCATATCCATATCATAGGTTGGATTGGAATGTGAGCAACAGAATATCTGAGAAAGGAATTTATAACATAACAGCTTCTGGAAGACTATTAGTATTAAAAACAGTATCCAAAAAAACTGAAGGAATACAAATATATTACTCCCTTCACCTCCATCATTCTTTATCTTTAAATTGCTACTGGGAGATAAAAGTACATTCATCATGGTGGGGATAAGAACTGCTTTCCAGGCACTAAGTGCTTGGTTCTATCAACCTCCTATTGTTGGTAGCTTTTCTGCCTGGTTGCTCACTCTGATAAATTACAGGCACAGCACACACCTGTTCACTGGCTAAAGGTCGAGTTTGGATTTGGATTAAGAGAAAATGACAGAGACCCTCATCACCTGAGTTTTATACACCTTGAAATGGCAATAGCATACTTTTTTATCTGAAAGATACAAAGGCCAAGTCCATAAAAAACAGAATTTTAATTTGGAAAATAGTTAAAAATATGGTAGTTCACTATCTTGGTAATGTGTATTTTGAGGCACAATAAATCCATAAAACTTTTAAATAAAGACATGGAAATATTGTTTAAGTATACTTGGGGTATAAGCAGAGATTAAAGGGTGATTCCAAATGTTCTAAGTTATTCTTGTGGAATATTTTTACTAGTTTTCAAGCCTGAGCCCCATATAGAAAAAGTCTAATGATTGTTTCTTTGAGCATGTATACTCTTCAGCCAACAAGTAGAAAAATTACTGCTTCTATAAGTTATATCTTTTAATTATAGTATAAGTATTTTCTCACGGTTTAGAAACTTTTGAGGATTCAGTTATTCAGATACTAGTTTCCTGTTTGTGCATTATCCAAACCCTGCTCATTAGGGCCTCTGTCTGAGGTTGAGGAGATAACACGTAAAGGAGTAAACTCATTTCAGTCAATTTGTGACTCTGCCAGCTGTTGAAGAGTTTGAAATTAAATCAAAACAGGTTTGGGGCTTCCCTGGTGGCGCATGGTTGAAAGTCCTCCTGCCGATGCAGGGGACACGGGTTCATGCCCCGGTCTGGGAAGATCCCACATGCTGCGGAGTGGCCGGGCCCGTGAGCCATGGCCACTGAGCCTGCACATCCGGAGCCTGTGCTCCGCGATGGGAGAGGCCACAACAGTGAGAGGCCCACGTACCGCAACAAAAAAAAAAATAGATTTGGGATTTCTGAGTGACTTCAGTCTGTTTTTGCAATCCATATTGAACTTAGTTGAATTATATAGTATGCTTTTTGTTGTTGTTAATGTGCTTTTTGACCAAGGACCTTGAATCTCAGTTTTGTTGGTGAGTACTACTACCCAGAACCTTTTTTTTAAATAAATCTTTTATTTAATTGCAACATTAACCATTAACTTACTTTAGGCAAACAAAGAATTACTATATTTTATTTATTTATTTATAGCTGCATTGGGTCTTCGTTGCTGTGCTTGGGCTTTCTCTAGTTGCAGTGCGTGGGCTTCTTATTGCATTGGCTTCTCTTATTGTGGAGCACAGGCTCCAGCTACACGGGCTTCAGTAGTTGTGGCACGTGGGCTACGTAGTTGTGGCTCATGGGCTCTAGAGCGCAGGCTCAGTAGTTGTGGCACATGGGCTCAGCTGCTCTGCGGCATGTGGGATCTTCCCAGGCCAGGGCTCGAACCCGTGTCCCCTGCACTGGCAGGCAGACTCCCAACCACTGCACCACCAGGGAAATCCCTAGAACCTTTTTTTATGGATTTACTTTTCTAATACTTTTATACTGACTTAGTTAGGCATAAATGAGTTCTTTTTTTCTTTTTTTAATGTAGTAAATTTTTTTGCTTTATGGCATTTTGCTATGCAGAAGCTTGTGTTATCAATTTGATTTAAAAGACATTAAGTCTAAAGGTACATTGGCTTTTGAGCTGAACTGAAAGACATTTTTTTCTTTATTCTGAATTAAGATTCTCAGTGTCCTTATGCTACTTTTTTTTATGGTAAAATGGCTGAAAAATAATTCTCTTGCTGTGCACGTATCATTCCTTATTTTCCAATAGAATGTTCTTTTTTCATTTGAATTTTGGGGGAATTACATAATAGAATATTTCATTGCCTTCTAAGTGCAGTGTTATTTTAAAGTTCTCATTGGGCTTTGATAAAGGTATATAAAAGAACAGATTGCTACATTTAATTTAAAATGACATTACAGGGACTTCCCTGGTGGCGCAGTGGTTAAGAATCCGCCTGCCAATGCAGGGGACACGGGTTCGATCCCTGGTCCGGGAAGATCCCACATGCCACGGAGCAACTAAGCCCGTGCGCCGCAACTGCTGAATCCTGTACACCTAGAGCCCATGCTCCGCAGCAAGAGAAGCCACCGCAGTGAGAAGCCCGCGCACCGCAACGAAGAGTAGCCCCCACTCGCTGCAAATAGAGAAAGCCTGCGCGCAGCAACGAAGATCCAACACAGCCAAAAATAAATTAATTAATTAAAATAAATAAATAAATAAAATGACATTACATGTGTCCTTTTTTATATATATCCTGTGTTCTTTTACCCTGCCGGGTGGAAACAAAATGGCTAATTTGTTTCCTCATTCTCTCTGTTAACTAAATCATCAACCTATATGGTTGTGAGATCTCACTGGACACTGGATATGATTGGTTAAATCAATTCAAATGGAAGAAAAATAGGGATTAGAAAAGAATAATTAACATAGGTTATGGGACTATTTTATTTTGTTTAAGCAGAGAACATTTTTACTTTTGGCTTGAGACCAAATCATTGTTTTTACCGTGGAGTCTAGAGTTATGTCTACTTTGTAAACAGGAATCTTAACTAAATGAATCTTTTTGCCTATATATCAAAGTTTCAGATTCACAAAGTGATAAATTTAGAATTATCTTCTGTCATTGTGTTTATGAGACTGAGAATTGTAAGTAATAATAGTTCTTTCCTTTTGCTTGAAAAACTTCATGTTGCTTTTGAAAACTGCAAATATACCTTAGGTAATACAGAATGTTGCCAGTGAGATACAGAGAGACTAAAGGACTAACCAGAGGCACACATTTATGCAGAAAATATAGGGATCAGATGAGGTAATACACATGAAATAAGTGTCCTAGAGTTTCCAAAATGTTAGTTTCTCTCTTGAAATGCATTCAAGTACTTCCTGTTTTTGTTGTAACATTTTTATAGAATTAAAGTCAAGGAAGGCCTTAAAAGGGAAAAGAAGTCGTCACATACAGCCAGCCCTATAGAGAATGGAAGAAAGGTCATATGTAGAAGTATGAAAAGGGATTACTTTGGGGGGATATCAGTTTAGACTTTTGTTGTTCTTGTTTTAATCAGTGTAAGTATTTAATCAGTGTAACTAACTTTTTCTTTGTCTGGAGCAGTTGGACTCACCCAAACCCACATGGGGCAGCTCTTCCTTGAAAGCACATGAAAGCATTAGCAAGGAAAACTAGACCTAAACCTTGCACTTAGCAGATACCCTCAGCAATTTAGTTAGAATATCCTCTAATGCCTACAATGATAGCCGTTAAGTTAGGAAAGACCTTAAATCCTTTGTGGGATAATATAGAAGTACCTTTTGGGTCCCAGGATAGAAATGTGGGCATCAAAAACCAGCATCTGGAAGTATGGGTGAATAAACTCAACAGTCCTTGGGTGTACCCAGGTGTCGATGGCATATGCATGTACTCCTCTTCAGACATTCACCACGCTTATTCCCTTGTGTGCAGTTTTGTGCATAGTGCTCTGGATAAATAATTGATTACCTTAGTTCTCATTGTAGCTCTTTTGTTGGAAAAGATAGTTTCCATAGAGAAACTTCATTTTTTGGCATCCCTGGCAAGTTACCTCTAAACTATAAATGTCAGAGCAAAACAACAGTAACAATTTTTTTTCAAAGAACAGTGAAATAATTGTTAAAGAATTAAAAGAATTGTAATATAATTTTAGGACTAGGTTCACATGTATCCAAGGAAAGGGGCTTTGGCAGAAGTTATCTGTATTAGAGCTGAAAGGAAAAGAGTGTAGAGACTTAAAGGCCTCAAGCCTTGTCCTGTCTTTGGGTGGACCTGTACCTTGTAGATATTGCAGGCTGCCCAGTGGGGAGGAAAGCCACTGGTTAGAGTTTTGTATGCCCTTTCTTTGAAACTGACACTGTTCTTTTTTGTCCCCCTTTTTGTGCCTCCCTCTCTAAGCCCATTTTCAATCTGTATTTTTAAGGTTTCTTTTGAAATTCTAGAGGAAAGCAACTCATTTCTGATATCACAAGTGAAACTGCAGTTACTCTGTGAGTAGAGCTGTGGAGAAGATAAGGAGCCTTTCAGTCACATGCAGACATCTTTCACATGCTAAGAACAGTGCAAATAAAATACAGTGGAAGAAAGGGCACTACGGTTTTGTACATGCCATATTTGGGAGAGAGGGAGTTCTCGCTAAGATTAACATAAACACTGACACTCTTAAAATGCATTTTCACACCCCCAACTCATGAGGAGAGATTGCAATTTACATGGTGGTTAAGACATCTTACCGAACTCCAGGGCTCTGTAAAAGGAACCCTAAGGCTAAAGAGCTTATCTGAAATTTGAAAAAAAAAAAAAAAAATGAAGCTTCCTGACATTCATCTTTTTTCCTTGTATTAGTCATAACTTGCTTTTCAGCTATATTTTAGGTTTTGAATGCCAACCTGACATCTGTTCAAGTCTGCCTGTAATTTATTAAGAAAGGAAAAGAAAGCAATTGCTCACTAACTAGTCAGAGATGCAAAACTTACCCTTTCTGCTTTTCCACAGAGTACTTATAGATGATACTTGAATATGAAGAATGTAATAATTTACTAATTCTAACTCAGGTTGGGGAATTTATCTTTTTTTTTTTTTTAATTAGAAGAAGAAAATGGCCTTATGATCATGTGATTTCCAGAATCTCTAGAGCAGGATATAGAAATAAAGCAGACAACCTAAAAATACTATGGGTGCCTTTTAATAAGCTGAAAAATTTAACCTTGAATTAATTTTTCCATTGGTTTTAATTTTTCAGGTTAAATTTACTTACATTTGAATAGAAATAATGTAGTTGTGCTTATATCTCAGAGTCAAATTATATGTAAATTCAGTTGGCATTTTTTATTTAAAAACAGACTTTTAGAGTGATTTCTTTCTTTTGGGGAGGCAGAGCTGTCTATAGAATCACCAATGGATTAGATTTGCTGGCAACTACAGTTGAGTTACTTATAAATCAATAATCGGGTCACTATGAAGTTGAAGTCTGAGTTTTTACCTAAATGTCCACCAGTAAGGAAATGATTAAATAAACTATGCTGCATCCTCATTATGAAATAGAGTGAAGCGAATCTTAAAATGGTATAGCTCTAAATGTGCAGATATGTTTTAGTAATTTAAAAAATCTGAAGCAAATGCATTACAAAAGTCCATATGGACTCACATTAAATTGAAAAAATTGTTTACTTCTGTGAAAGGGAACTTAGGATGGAAATAGAGGGAGATTTTTGCTCTTTCACTCTGTGTACCCCTTCTCTGAATGTTTAACTGGGATATTATATTTCTACTTGTGTAATTAAAAAACAAACAAAAAGGTACTATCACAGGCTGTTTCTGTCTTGTGGCGGCTCCCCTGACAGCACAGCAAAGGAGCAGGGGGACGGATATGACCCACTCCTTTCATGAGGTTTCAGTGGAGAAGAGGGTGAGGCCTGGATCCCGAGGGCTTTAATTGCAGCTCCTTACAGAGCATAGGCAGACGTGCCTGTCCTTTTCTACTAAAAGATAAAAACAATTTCTTGATGTGTAACAAACTACCTCCTCCAATTACTTTTTGCATTATAGAATGGGTACAAGTAGTTTGTATTCCCTCCAAACCGTGAGAACATTTGCATCTGAGTGCTTAAGCAGCCACGAAAGCATTAGAGAGGAAAGAGTGGGAGAAGGGAAGGAGGGAGAGCAGAGTTTCTGACGTGTGAGGAACTGTGCTTGAATTTGTTCAGTCTTAAAAACCTTTCCACTGAGGAACCTAACTCATGTGACTCCTAAAGTGAAATGGTTGGTGTTTTTTTCCATTTTATCCCCATATTTAGGTGGTGATGATGATGTTAGCTCATACCTATATAGGGCCAGCACCCTTCTAAATGCTTTACATATATTAACTTACTTAATCCTCACAACAACTTTATGAGGTAGATACTATATTGTCCCCATTTTATGAAGAAGGAAACTGAGTGTCAGAAAGGTTGAGTAATTGGTCCAAGACATATAGCTAGTAAGTGGTGGAGTCACATTTGAACTCAGGCAGTCTGGCCTCAGAGTCCATGCTGTTAACTCTTTTTTTTTTTCTATTTATTTATTTGGCTGCGCCGGGTCTTAGTTGCGGCATGTGGGATCTGCATTTCGGCATGAGGGATCTTTAGATGCGGCATGTGGGATCTAGTTCCCTGACCAGGGGTCAAACCTGGGCCCCCTACGTTGGGAGCCCAGAGTCTTAGCCACTGGACCACCAGGAAAGTCCCATGCTGTTAACTCTTATATTGTTCTTTTCTCATGAAAGCCCATAACATAAAACCGTTAAAATGGGCTTTCTCAGCCCCACTTCTTGGGGACCTCTGAGGTGGTCTTCGAGGGAGCTGGAGCCAAGGGTTTTGCAACTGTGACACCACTGACATTTTGAGCCGGATAATTGTCATGGGGTGCTGGCTGTCCTTTGCATTGTAGGATGTTTAGCAGCATCGCTGGCCTCTACCCACTATATGCCAAGTAACACTCCCCATCTCACCCCTAGTGGTGACAACCAGAAGTATCTCCAGACATTGTCAAACATCCCCTGGGGGCAAAATCACCCTTGGTTGAGAACTGATCTACTACAGTCCCCTGACTCCTTCTCTTTACAGATGCAGAAACTGTGGCCCAAGGTCACTAAGCAAGTCACAGGCAGAACTAGGACTAGAACTTGGTTCTCCTGGTCCAGGAACCAGGAGAAAAAGAGGAAAAGGAAATGACTCACTAAGTTTGTACAACTAGTAATTGGCAGAACTGGGTTTGGAAATCAGGATGTCTGGTTCCAGGGTCTGTATTCTGAACTGCCTCTCCGGATATTGAAGAAATCTAAGAATCAAGTAGTCAATAAAGCCTTGAATTTTATGTCAGAGAATATCCTATGATGAGTACATATGTTCCATGTTTGCCTTTCTTCCTGAATTAATTCTCAAGGAAATTTACGAAGCTTTCCATGTATGTAAAGGTTGTGAGAACTTAGACAAAATAGGTTTGGGGGTGAAAAGGAAGGGAGGAATTATTAAAACACTGAAGATCTATAGGTCTGGCCTCACCCCCTACCATTTCCTATATGCACTTATAAATGACAGCCTTCGAACTCAGAAATTATCCAGTACTTTAGTGATCTGGTAGAATTCTACATATTGAGTATATATAGAGATAGTTAATATATAGAGATAGTTAATAACTACAGAAATCTGACCGTTGCGTTTAGATATCAGACAACTGTTTAAACTTCTCTGGCCTCTCTTCCTCTGCTAAAAAGTTAAACTACCTCCTCCTTCTTCCTCTTTGTCCTCTTCCTTTACATCTCCTTCTCCTCCTCTTCTTTTTCCCCCTCCTACTTCTCCCCCTTCCCCCCAACCCCTCCTTCTTCCCTTTTTTCTTTTTAAGAGTAGAGGTATTTTATAAAATCTCAGATTTCTGTCAAGGCAGTGAGGGTATTGACTGAAAGCATAAAGATCTCTTTATCTGTTTGGGTTTTAAAATTTGAGTGGACAAACTGTCTCAATTAGGATTCCTTTTTTTAAAAAAATTTTATTTTTTATACAGCAGGTTCTTATTAGTTATCTATTTTATACACATCACTGTATACATGTCAATCCCAATCTCCCAATTCATCCCACCACCACCACCCCAGCCCCTGCTTTCCCCCTTGGTGTCCATATGTTTCTTCTCAACATCTGTGTCTCTATTTCTGCCCTGCAAACCAGTTCACCTGGACCATTTTTCTAGGTTACAGATATATACGTTAATATACAATATGTGTTTTTCTCTTTCTGACTTACTTTACTCTGTATGACAGTCTCTAGACCCATCCACGTCTCTACACATGACCCAATTTCGTTCCTTTTTATGGCTGAGTAATAGTCCATTGTATATATGTACCACTTCTTCTTTATCCATTCGTCTGTCAGTGGGCATTTAGGTTGCTTCCATGACCTGGCTGTTGTAAATAGTGCTGTAAGGAAAATTGGGGTGCATGTGTCTTTTTGAATTATGGTTTTCTCTGGGTATATGCCCAGTAGTGGGATTGCTGGGTCATATGGTAATTCTATTTTTCGTTTTTTAAGGAACCTCCATACTACTCTCCACAGTGGCTGTATCAATTTACATTCCCACCAGCAGTGCAAGAGGGTTCCCTTTTCTCCACACCCTCTCCAGCATTTGTTTGTAGATTTTCTGATGATGCTCATTCTAACTGGTGTGAGGTGATACCTCATTGTAGTTTTGATTTGGATTTCTCTAATATTTAGTGATGTTGAGCAGCTTTTCATGTGCTTCTTGGCCATCTGTATGTCTTCTTTGGAGAAATGTCTATTTAGGTCTTCTGCCCATTTTTGGATTGGGTTGTTTGTTTTTTTAATGTTGAGCTGCATGAGCTGTTTATATATTTTGGAGATTAATCCTTTGTCCGTTGATTCATTTGCAAATATTTTCTCCCATTCTGAGTGTTGTCTTTTCGTCTTGTTTGTAGTTTTCTTTGCTGTGCAAAAGCTTTTAAGTTTCATTAGGTCCCATTTGTTTATTTTTGTTTTTATTTCCATTACTCTAGGAGGTGGATCAAAAAAGATCTTGCTGTGATTTATGTCAAAGAGTGTTCTTCCTATGTTTTCCTCTAAGAGTTTTATAGTGTCCAGTCTTACATTTAGGTGTCTAATCCATTTTGAGTTTATTTTTGTGTATGGTATTAAGGAGCGTTCTAATTTCATTCTTTTACATGTAGCTGTCCAGTTTTCCCAGCACCACTTATTGAAGAGACTGTCTTTTCTCCATTGTATATCCTTGCCTCCTTTGTCATAGATTAGTTGACCATAGGTGCGTGGGTTTATCTCTGGGCTTTCTATCTTGTTCCATTGATCTATATTTCTGTTTTTGTGCCAGTACCATATTGTCTTGATTACTGTAGCTTTGTAGTATAGTCTGAAGTCAGGGAGTCTGATTCCTCCCGCTCCGTTTTTTTCCCTCAAGACTGCTTTGGCTGTTCGGGGTCTTTTGTGTCTCCATACAAATTTTAAGATTTTCTGTTTTAGTTCTGTAAAAAATGCCACTGGTAATTTTATAGCAATTGCGTTGAATCTGTAGATTGCTTTGGGTAGTATAGTCATTTTCACAATATTGATTCTTCCAGTCCAAGAACATGGTATATCTCTCCATCTGTTTGTGTCATAGGTATTTTATTCTTTTTGTTGCAGTGGTGACTGGGATTGTTTCCTTAATTTCTCTTTCTGACCTTTTGTTGTTAGTGTATGGGAATGCAAGAGATTTCTGTGCATTAATTTTGTATCCTGTAACTTTACCAAATTCATTGATTAGCTCTAGTAGTTTTCTGGTGGCATCTTTAGGATTCTCTATGTATAGTATCATGTCATGTGCACACAGTGACAGTTTTACTTCTTCTTTTCCAATTTGTATTCCTTTTATTTCTTTTTCTTCTCTGATTGCCGTCGCTAGGACTTCCTAAACTATGTTGAATAATAGTGGCGATAGTGGACATCCTTGTCTTGTTCCTGATCTTAGAGGAAATGCATTCAGTTTTTCACCATTGAGAATGAAGTTTGCTGTGGGTTTGTCATATATATGGCCTTTATTATGTTGATGTAGTTTCCCTCTATGCCCACTTTCTGGAGAGTTTTTATCATAAATGGGTGTTGAATTTTGTCAGAAGCTTTTTCTGCATCTATTGAGATGATCATATGGTTTTTATCCTTGAATTTGTTAATATGGTGTATCACGTTGATTAGTTTTTGTATATTGAAGATTCCTTGCATCCCTGGGATAAATCCCACTTGATCATGGTGTGTGATCCTTTTAATGTGTTGTTGGATTCTGTTTGCTAGTATTTTGTTGAGGATTTTTGCATCTATATTCATCAGTGATATTGGCCTGTAATTTTCTGTTTTTGTAGTATCTTTGTCTGTTTTTGATATCAGGGTGATGGTGGTCTTATAGAATGAGTTTGGGAGTGTTCCTTCCTCTGCAGTTTTTTGGAAGAGTTTGAGAAGGATGGGTGTTAGGTCTTCTCTAAATGTTTGATAGAATTCACCTATGAAGCCATCTGGTCCTGGACTTTTGTTTGTTGGCGGATTTTTAATCACAGTTTCAATTTCATTACTTGTAATTGGTCTGTTCATATTTTCTGTTTCTTCCTGGTTCAGTCTTGGAAGGTTATACCTTTCTAAGAACTTGTCCATTCTTCCAGGTTGTTCATTTTATTGGCGTAGAATTGCTTGTTGTATTCTCTTATGATGCTTTGTATTTCTGCAGTGTCCGTTCTAACTTCTCCTTTTTCATTTCTAATTTTATTGATTTGAGTCCTCTCCCTCTTTTTCTTGATGAGTCTGGCTAATGGTTTATCAATTTTGTTTATCTTCTCAAAGAACCAGCTTTTAGTTTTATTGATCTTTGCTATTGTTTTCTTTGTTTCTATTTCATTTCTTTCTGCTCTGATCTTTATGATTTCTTTCGTTCTGCTAACTTTGGGTTTTGTTTGTTCTTCTTTCTCTAGTTCCTTTAGGTATCTAGTTCCTTTAGGTGTAAGGTTAGATTGTTTATTTGAGAGTTTTCTTGTTTCTTGAGGTAGGCTTGTATTGCTGTAAACTTCCCTCTTAGAACTGCTTTTAGTGCATACCATAGGTTTTGGATTGTCGTATTTTCGTCGTAATTTGTCTTTAGGTATTTTTTGATTTCCTCTTTGATTTCTTCAGTGATCTCTTGGTTGTTTAGTAACGTATTGTTTAGCCTCCATGTGTTTGTGTTTTTTTCATTTTTTTACCCTGTAATTGATTTCTAATCTTATAGCGTTGAGATGCCTGATATGATTTCAGTTTTCTTAAATTTACCGAGGCTTGATTTGTGACCCAAGATGTGATCTGTCCTGGAGAATGTTCCATGTGCACTTGAGAAGAAAGTGTATTCCGCCTCTTTGGGTGGAATGTGCTATAAATATCAATTAAATCTATCTGCTCTGTTGTGTCATTTAAAGCTTGTGTTTCCTTATTAATTTTCTGTTTGGATGATCTGTCCATTGGTATAAGTGAGGTGTTAAAGTCCCCCACTGTTATTGTGTTACTGTCGGTTTCCTCTTTTTTAGCTGTTAGCAGTTGCCTTATGTATTGAGGTGTTCCTATTTTGGGTGCATAAATATTTATAATTGTTATATCTTCTTCTTGGATTGATCCCTTGATCATTATTTAGTGTCCTTCCTTGTCTCTTGTAACATTCTTTATTTTAAAGTCTATTTTATCTTATATGAATATTGCTACTCCAGCTTTCTTTTGATTTCCATTTTCATGGAATATCTTTTTCTGTCCCCTCACTTTCAGTCTGCGTGTGTCCATAGGTCTGACGTGGGTCTTTTGTAGACAGCATATATATGGGTCTTGTTTTTGTATCCATTCAGCCAGTCTCTGTCTTTTGGTTGGAGCATTTAATCCATTTACATTTAAGGTAACTACTGATATGTATGTTCCTATTACCATTTTCTTAATTGTTTTGCACTTGTTATTGTAGGTCTTTTCTTTCTCTTCTGTTTCCTGTCTAGAGAAGTTCCTTTAGCATTTATTGTAAAGCTGGTTTGGTGGTGCTGGATTCTCTTAGCTTTTGCTTGTCTGTAAAGGTTTTAGTTTCTCCATTGAATCTGAATGAGATCCTTGCTGGGTAGAGTAATCTTGGTTGTAGGTTTGTCCCTTTCATCACTTTAAATATGTCCTGCCACTCCCTTCTGGCTTGCAGAGTTTCTGCTGAAAGATTAGCTGTTAACTTTATGGGGATTCCCTTGTATGTCATTGTTGCTTTTCCCTTGCTGCTTTTAATATTTTTTCTTTGTATTTAATTTTAGATAGTTTGATTAATATGTGTTGGTGTGTTTCTCCTTGGATTTATCCTGTATGGAACTCTCTGTGCTTCCTGGACTTGATTGACTATTTCCTTTCCTGTATTAGGGAAGTTTTCAACTATAATCCCTTCAAATTTTTTCTCAGTCCCTTTCTTTTTCTCTTTTTCTTCTGGGACCCCTATAATTCGAATGTTGGTGAGTTTAATGTTGTCCCAGAGGTCTCTGAGACTGTCCTCAATTCTTATCATTCTTTTATCTTTATTCTGCTCTGTGGTAGTTATTTCCACTATTTTATCTTCCAGGTCACTTATGTGTTCTTCTGCCTCAGTTATTCTGCTATTGATTCTTTCTAGAGAACTTATAATTTCATTTATTGTGTTGTTCATCATTGTTTGCTCTTTAGTTCTTCTAGGTCCTTGTTAAACGTTTCTTGTATTTTCTCCATTCTGTTTCCAAGATTTTGGATCATCTTTACTATCATTACACTGAATTCTTTTTCAGGTAGACTGCCTATTTCCTCTTCATTTGTTTGGTGTAGTGGGTTTTTACGTTGCTCCTTTATCTGCTGTGTATTTCTCTGTCTTCTCATTTTGCTTAACGTACTGTGTTTGGGGTCTCCTTTTCACAGGCTGCAGGTTCTTAGTTCCTGTTGTTTTTGGTGTCTGCCCAGAGTGGGTAAGGTTGGTTCAGTGGGTTGTGTAGGCTTCCTGGTAGAGGGGACTGATGCCTGTGTTCTGGTAGATGAGGCTGGATCTTGTCTTTCTGGTGGGCAGGACTGTGTCTGGTGGTGTATTTTGGGGTGTCTGTGAACTTATGATTTTAGGCAGCCTCTCTGCTAATAGGTGGGGTTGTGTTCCTGTCCTGCTAATGGTTTGGCATGAGGTGTCCAGCACTGGAGCTTGCTGGTCGTTGAGTGGAGCTGGGTCTTAGAGTTGAGATGGAGATCTCTGGGAGAGCTCTCGCTGATTGATATTACATGGGGCTGGGAGGTCTCTGGTGGTCCAATGTCCTGAACTCAGCTCTCCCACCTCAGAGGCTCAGGCCTGACACCCGGCCAGAGCACCAAGACCCTGTCAGCCACACGGTTTTCCCTCTTGGCACTGGACTCTGTGGACCACCACCCCATCCTCATCACGGAGGGATGCTTTCAAGTAGGTAGATGCGGAAGGAATGCGTGACACACTGGTGGAGAGGCGGGAGGCTGGCCAGCCCAATGGGCTCCAACAATGGGTGAAACTATGCCAGTGAAACACACTGCAAGTTCTCGGGTGTATAGCTCTGTTCTTAATGTCTTCTAATTATTCATTTGCATTACACTTGTAAAGCAGAGTTTCTCAACCTTGACATTTTTGACATTTTTGACATTTTAGGCTGGATAATTCTTTGTTGGAGGGGGTATATCCTGTTCATTATAGGATGTTTAGCAGCATCTCTGGGCTCTATTCACTCAATGCCAGTAGTTCCCTCCTTTCTCCTGTGTGACAATCAAAAATGTCTCCCCGGAATTGCAGAATTGCCCTGCATTGAGTGCATGCATTGAAGGCAGAACTGTAATGTCTTTTTATCCATGTATTATCAACACTGGGGCTGTTTGGAATATGGTCTACAGATCACTGCTGGACCATGAACTGTTGTTACCAGTCCACGATAAAATAAATATCAAAATTGAAAACAAGAATTTAGAAACTTTTTTTAGGAATTTAACATTACCACAACGTTTTTTATTGCATTTTACAATATTGGTCTGCAATGGATTGAAAACTTCAAAGAAAAAGAAAAACAACAGGACCTTAGCATAGGTAGTTTGAGAAGTACTACCCTACATAAATATTTGCTAAATGAATGAAATTTGTGAACAATTATAATGGGAAATCATTGGGGAATTTTCAGCAGTGGCATAAAGCAATTAAAGTTAATATTTTAAATAATTAATATGGTTATTCTATGTGAAAAGCATTGCTCTAGAGAGGAAGTGAAAGATGGAATAGTGGGAGACCAGTAGACCATAATTGTCCAGTTGTATGGTACTTAGAACCTGGATTAGGGCGGTGACAGTGGGAATGGAAAGGGAAGAAAAGATGTGAAAACAATTACAAAGATGAAATTGGCAGAGTTTGGTCATTATTTACTGTGGTGACAGAATTGGAGGTGAGACTCATGTCTCAGTGAGGAAATGTTAGAAATAAGAAAATCAGGAGGACCTCATTTGGGGGGAGTGGAGAATAATCATTGCACATATTTTCATCACCACAAAAAGAAGCTGGAAGCTGAATTGAGGATAGAAGGAAGAATTGCTGATATTTACTTTTACTGAAGGGGAGCTTCAGTCAGTCTACACACATTTAAGAAACGCACTGTGGAACACTCTTTCTTGAAATAATCTCATTACTTGATTTTTCTCCCTCCAAGGATTTCTTATCTTCCTTTGACCTCTCTGGGTGTCCCTTCTCAGTCTCTTTTGTGTCCTTTACAGTGGAGTTCCTCAGGAGTCTGTCTCAGAGCTACTCTTTTCCTCACTCTGTAATTGTTCTCCCCCAAATTGATCACATCCATTTCCGCAGGTTAAATTAGTGTCTTTATGCCATTAACTCTCAAATATGCATATTCCATCACAGTCTTAACTTAGAGCTCTTAGCAGCATAACTTCTTGGCTATCTCATGATCATACAGTAAATTCACAGTCAAACTCATTCAACTGCCCCCTCCATCCTCCCTAAACATACTTCTGTTTTCTAGCTCAGGCAATGCTCTAGCTGAGAATCTGGGCACCCTCTTTAACTCATCTCTTTCCCTCACCTCCCATTTCCTGTCAGTGCTGCAGTCTTCTCAGAATCTCAAATCTATCCAGTTCTCTCCATCTCCCCCGCCACTGCCTTCCTTCAGGCCACCATTATCTCTTGCCTGAATTGCTCCTTAAGCCTTCAGCCTTGCCCTTCCCTAATCCATTCTCCACACTGTAACTGGAGCGATTTTTATAAAAAGGCAAGTCTGATCCTGTCACTCCACTGGTTAAAACTCTTTAGTAGCTCTCCTTAACTCCATCCATGGCTTACAAGCCCTATGTGGTCTGCCCCCTGCCAGACTTTCCCACCCTTTCTTTCAGCCTCTGCCCCCTCTCCCATGCTCTGGGTTCCAGCCAACCTGTGCTATTTTCAGTTCATCTAATTTGCCATGCTACTGTTTCTTACCTCTATATCTGAGGGTACTTTTTCACCATCTTTTTATCCAACTTCTGTTTATCCTTTAGGCCTCAGCTTTGATCTCACTTTTTTCAGAATGCTTTGACTTTAGTGTCCTCCTAGGTGTTCCAGTAATTCCATGTGTTCTTTTATGCATTATTACCTTGTAGCATAACTGCTTATTACATATATTCCAGCCCCCTGCATGCCCCTACCCCCCACAAGCATAATATAAATTCAGTAAGGAAGAGACCTTGTTTATTTGGTTACTAGTGTATGTTCTGCTCCTGTGCTGGTGCCTGGCTCATAGTATAAATTTTCAGGAAAAGAATAAACGCTGAGAACTTGATTAATCTCAGTTGTGGAACACTTTAGTTGGTTAGACCCAAGTCCTGCCCTCAAGATGCTTACAGTGTATTTGGGGCTAACACTATATTTGCACATCCCAGAGCAGTATTTTTTTTAAGATTTATTTATTATTTATTTATTTTTGGCTGCGATGGGTCTTATTTGCTGCGCATGGGATCTTCGTTGAGGCATACAGGATCGTTCACTGTGGCGTGCGGGCTTCTTTCTAGTTGTGGCGTGTGGGTTTTCTCTCTCTAGTTGTGTTGTGCAGGCTCCAGAGCGCATGGGCTCTGTAATTTGCCACACGCGGGCTCCCTAGTTGAGGACTGTGAGCTCAGTAATTGTGTTGCGTGGGCTTAGTTGCCCTGTGGCACGTGGGATCTTAGTTACCCGACCAGGGATCGAACCCGCATCCCCTGCATTGTAAGGTGGATTCTTTACCACTGGACCACCAGGGAAGTCCCGCAGAGCAGTGTTGTGTAAAGTATAAGGCACATTGTGAACCAAATTAACAAAGTAGGCAATATGAGGAAGCAGCAGATGCACTGCTGATGCACTTTACTCAAGGAGTAAAGACTTGAGCCATGTCTTTAAAAAGTTACTAAATCTACATTGATCCTCTGAGATTCCTTCTTAATCTAGGAAAGACCTCTTTTATTGGCCCCAGATGGAACTAGACTACAGAAATAAGAAGGGGGAAAGTATTTTGCTCAGGCATTTATACACATATGTATTTTTGATTGTCTGTACTCATGTATAGGTTATTTTTCTGTTTAGATAGGATCATACTAGTCATTTTTCTGTAACTTTTTTCTCTACTTAGTAGTGTGTCATGAGCTTTTTTCCAAGAAAGAACAGGTAGATAACTTTTTTTTTTAAGATAAATAGTATTAGCAAAATTGTATCCAGGTAAGCTCTGTACTGGTAAATTAGCATCTCTTCCTCAGCAGTAAGAAGGCTCTTGGGTATGCCAAAACAAGGCTTGCTTTGAGTCTACCATTGCTGCACTTGTCACTTGTATGGTCCTGGGCCTCTTAATATTTAAGGGCCCTGGGCCCTAGACTCTCTGAGTCTTGGTACCCTCACCTGCAAAATTATTTACTTTGTATGTTTATTGTCAGTATAGCATTAATGTATATAAATTTTCTAACATAGTGTTCACAGTGAGCAAGGTACTATGTAGATGGTGGTTGGTATGATTATATTGCCAAAAAGTAATTTTATGAAAGACAAAAATATTTAATCTATTCCCTTTAATCAAATCCTTATCTTAAACTTTTGTTGCTGTTCAAAATAGTTTACGCCTTAGATTATCCTCGTATGCTATTTTGTAATTACCCATTTTGAACAGTGTTTGTTGATAAGGTGGTCAAGGGAACACCTAGAAATATGTTTTCTTTGTTTGTGAACTCATACTTTGGCTGATTTATATTTACTTTTTATCACATTCCATCAGAGGAGAGCTGATAAATGCTCTGTCACTTCCTTCCATAAATCTCATCAGTTTCTTCTTGTATGTGGTATACTGACTTAGAAAAACAACAACCATCTTGATAGACACTATAGAGAATAGGTTGTTGTAGGAAGGGAAGTGGAAGAAAGAATTAACAATAATGTTAGCAAAAAACTGCCCAGAACATAACCCTTCATTTAGGCAACCAACTGTAGCTGTGAAAGCTTAGAAAAAGGGAGATAGGAAGACCCACTTTATTGTGTTACAAATTCTCTGTAGTCTGATCTTTGTTTATCTGGCTACAGAAGGCTGACCATATGTCATACTAAATGATATAGAACTCAGCCATTCAAAATTCATATTTGTCTTATATGTAGTAATGGCTCCAGGTGAGACACTGTGTGTAACATAAAGATGATAGTTTATTGCCACGGTTAAAAGATTGAATCCTTTTCTCCATTTTGCCTAAAAATGAATTTTTAAAAAATCAAATGGGTTGAACCTGTAGTTGGGTAATTCTGTTCTTAGCACCTTGTCTAAGAATTTGAAGGAAAAGATCATTTAGAAGGATAGACAAACAGAATGAAAGGCATTATTTACATTTATTACGTTAATTATCCAGTCCTTTCTCAGTTTTTGTCCCTCTTGTTATTAGACTCTTTGCTTTCTGCTCTCAATCGCCACTGTCGAGGTATGAAATTTTCTAAAAAGGATTGTCACCCATTTTACATTCTTTGATACTCCTCTCTATGAGATAATCAAAAGCAAATAGTATATCTGTATATACATTAGATTTAAATTCATTAAGGTAACTATATATTTGGATCAGAATTTCACCATGTTAGAGCAGCAGACCATAGAAATTTTCTAGTCTGACATTTTCCAAATTTACTTAAACTTACTTAACAAACATATGGACATAAAGATATAACTATTAATGTTTCAAGGAACGCCAGTTTGAGAAAAGCTTATTTCATAGATGAGGATTTTGGGGCCCCAGGAGGGTAAACAATTTATTTAAGCTAGAGTCACAGTAGGGGCTAGGATGCAGGTTGCCTTACTCCCAGTCTGGTGCTCTTTAGGCTTCTTGATTCAGCATTTTAAATGAGTTGATTTACTATTAGGTTTCTTATTCTAGATTTCACAACTTGGATGTGAAGCCACACTACCCATTCTCTAGAATAAGCTTCACTATTTTCCGGAGGCTTATTTCCTTTTATCCAAGCATTTAGTGGTAATTTTTAGATCACCTTTACTGTATGTAATGTATGACTGTATCTCCAGATGCTTTCACCATCTCCCATTAGAATTCTTACTGAAGTGAATTCTTGAAATGTTCAAAACTTTGTTACGTTTATTAAACATTTTTTTCCCCATCCCACAAATAGTTCTGTCTTCCCAGTTACCTTTATTTTCTAGGTCCTTGGAGTCATGTTTTCTTCCCTTTTTCCTTTGCTTTGCATGCTTTTTTTTTTCTTAACTTTTTATTATTTTTATTTTTTCTACACATTTTTACTACAGTTTTAAAGGTTATTTTCTGTTTACAGTTATTACAAAATATTGGCTATATTCCCCATGTCGTATAATACATCTTTGAGCCTATCTTATACCCAATAGTTTGTACCTCCCACTCCTCTGCCCCTGTATTACTCCTCCCCTCCCTCTCCACTGGTAACCACTAGTTTGTTCTCTGTATCTGTGAGTCTGCTTCTTTTTTGTTATATTCACTAGTTGTATTTTTTAGATTCCACATATAAGTGATATCATACAGTATTTGCCTTTCTCAGTCTGACTGATTTCACTTAGCATGATGCCCTGCAAATCCATCCATGTTGCTGCAAATGGCAAAACTTCGTTGTTTTTTATGACTGAGTAGTATTCCATTGTGTATGTATGTGTGTGCATACACACACACACACACACACACACACCATCTTCTTTATCCATTCATCTGTTGATGGACACTTAGGTTGCTTCCATATCTTGGCAGTTGTAAATAATGCTGCTAGGAATGTTGGGGTGCATTTATCTTTTTAAATTAGTGTTTTCGTTTTTTTGGGATATATACCCAGGAGTGGAGTTGCTGGGTCATATGGTAGTTCTATTTTTAGTTTTTTGAGAAACCACCATACTGTTTTCCACAGTAGCTGCACCAATTTACATGCCCACCAACAGTGTACAAGGGTTCCCTTTTCTTCACATCCTCACCAACATGTTATTTGTGTTCTTTTTGATGATAGCCATTCTGACAGGTGTGAGGTGATACCTCTTTGTGGTTCTGATTTGCATTTCCCTGATGATTAGCTATGTTGAGCATCTTTTCATGTGCCTGTTGGCCATCTGCATTTCCTCTTTGGAAAAATGTCTATTCAGTTCTTCTGCCCATTTTTCAGTCGGCTTGTCTTTTTTTTTTTTTGGTGTTGAGTTGTATGAACTGTTTGTTTATGTTGGATATTAATCCCTTATCAGTCATATCATTTTTGCTTTGTATGCATGTTTTAATTGACTTTTTTTTTTAGAGCAGTTTTAGGCTCACAGGAAAATAGAGGGGAAAGGACAGAGATTTCCTGTTCCCACACATGCACAGCCTCCCCCATTATCACCATCCTCCACCAAAGTCATACCTTTGTTACAACTGATGAACATACTTTGACATGTCATAATCACACACAGGTCCACAGTTTACCTTACAGTTTACTCTTGGTGTTGTACATTCTCTGAGTCTGAACAAATATATAATGATGTGTATCCATCATTATGGTATCATACAGAGTATTTTCACTGCCCTAAACATACTCTCTGCCACGCCCACCCATCCCTGGCAACCACTGATCTTTTTACTGTGTCCATAGTTTTGTCTTTTCCAGAATGTCATATAGTAGCCCTTTTGGATTAGTAATATGCAGTTAAGGTTTCTTCATGTCTTTTTGTCGCTTGATACCTCATTCCTTTTTGGTCCTGAATAATATTCCATTGTCTGGATGTTCCACAGTTTATTTATTCGTTCACCTACCAAAGGACATTGTGGTTGCTTCCAAGTTTTGCAGTTATGAATAAAGCTCCTGTAAACATCTGTGTGCAGGCTTTAGTTTAGATGTGTTTTCAACGCCTTTGGGTAAACACCAAGGAGAGCGGTTGCTGGATCAAATGGAAAGAATATGTTTAGGATCGTAAGAAGCTGCCAAACTGTCTTCCAAAGTGCCGGTACTACTTTGCATTCCCACCAGCAATGAATGAGAATCCCAGTGCTCCATAGCCTTACCAGCATTTAGTGTTGTCAGTCTTCTGGGTTTTGGCCACTCAAATAGGTATATAGTGATATCTCACTGTTGTTTTAATTTGCATTTCTCTGATGACATATTATGTAGAGCATCTTTTCATATGCTTATTTGTCATCTGTTTATATTATTTGGTAAAGTGTCTGTAAGGTCTTTGGCCCACTTTTTAATTGGGTTGTTTTCTTATTGTTGAGTTTTAAGAGTTCTTTGTGTATTTTGGGTTCTTTGTTTTTGTTAAATTCATTTTATTTTGGCTGCGTTGGGTCTTTGTTGCTGCGCACGGGCTTTCTCTAGTTGCAGTGAGTGAGGGCTACTCTTCGTTGCTGTGTGTGGGCTTCTCATTGTGGTAGCTTCTCTTATTGAGGAGCATGGGCTCTAGACACGTGGGCTTCAGTAGTTGTGACTCACGGGCTCTAGAGTGCAGGCTCAGTAGTTGTGGCGTATGGGCTGAGTTGCTTTGCAGCATGTGGGATCTTCCCGGACTAGGGATCGAACCCATGTTCCCTGCATTGGCAGCCGGATTCTTAACCACTGTGCCACCAGGGAAGTCCCATTCTTTGTGTATTTTGGATAATAATACTTTATCAGATGTGTCTTTTGTAAATATTTTCTCCCATTCTGTGGCTTGTGTTCTCATTCTCTTGACATTGTTCTTAATAGAGCAGAAGTTTTTTATTTTAATGAAGTCCAGCTTATCAATTCTTTCTTTCATGGATTGTGCCTTTGGTGTTGTATCTAAAAAGGAACTGCCAGGGGCTTCCCTGGTGGTGCAGTGGTTGAGAGTCCGCCTGCCGATGCAGGGGACACGGGTTCGTGTCCTGGTCTGGGAGGATCCCACATGCCGCGGAGCGGATGGGCCCGTGAGCCATGGCCGCTGAGCCTGCGCCTCCGGAGCCTGTGCTCCACAACTAGAGAGGCCACAGCAGTGAGAGGCCTGTGTACCGCAAAAAAAAAAAAAAGAAACTGCCATACCCAAGGTCATCTAGACCCAAGGTCATGCTTTATCTTCTAGAAGTTTTATACTTTCGTAGTTTTTGCGTTTTACATTTAGTTTTGTAGTTTTGCGTTTTACATTTAGGTCTGTGATCGATTTTGCATTAATTTTTGTGAAGGGTATAAAGTCTGTATCAGTTTTTTTTTTTGCATGTTGATGTCCAATTGTTCTAGCACCACTTTCTTGAAAAGACTATTTTTGCCCCATTGTATTGCCTTTGATTATTTGTCAAAGATCAGTTGGCTCTATTCATGTGTGCATGCATTTTTTTCAAATCCATTATTGACTACTCCTAATTTTGTTTCTGCTTTGTTTTTTGGGTCATTCCTCTTATCTTTTTCATAGCTTCAGTAAATTACACTTGAATTATAGCAATAGCTTCTTTATTGTCTTACTAGCCTTCGGTCTCCTTTGTTCCCATCCTGGAATATTTATTTTAAATATTACTATCTTTGCAAAACTAGCTGTTTCTATCAGAATATCAAAGGAATTATAGAATCTCAGCATTGCAAGGGATCTTAAAAGTCATTTAATTCACATACTTGTCTTTTGTTTACATTTTCTCTCCATTTCTGCTGAATAGCTTCTGCCAAGTTCTTTAGGCTAAGCTTGAATTCCTTCAATAACAGGAAACTCATTCTTTCTGAACACTGCGTTCCATTTTTTGGACAACTGTTGATTTGAGTCTTCCTTAACTTAAGATGAAATACATGTCCTTGTAGCTTCTCTGCAAACTCTATTTCTTCCCCTAAGACTATACAGAACAAGGATAATCCTGCTTCCCTGTGAAAGCCCTTTAGGTATGTGAAGAAAGCTATTCTGTCCAGAACTAAACTCTCCTCAGATTCATGTTTTCCCTAAGCTAAAACTCCCAGCTTGATTGGTTCTTCTAGTAAACCCTTTTATAACTTAATTTTTATTCCTCTACCATTCTATTCTCATTTCTCTGAACTTTAACATCTGTTTATGTTTGCTTTAAGTTATGAAACTCAGAAATCAGTGGAGTACTTCGATTACTGCAAGTGTAGTCCGTGTCATGCCGTAGACCAGAACTATCCATCCTTTGTTCAAAACATCAATCTCCTTTCAATGCAGGATGAAATTGCGTTAACATTTTTGACATCCACATTCTATCTTGACTCATACCGACTTTATTGTTGAGTAAAACCCCCAAGTCATCTCTCACAAAACCATATCTCCCCCAATTGTACTCAAGTGTAGAAATCTTACATTTATTCTTTTTAAAAATTATTTATTTTTGGCTGCGTTGGGTCTTCATTGCTGTGCGCAGGCTTTCTCTAGTTGTGGCGAGTGGGGGCTACTCTTTGTTTCATTGCGCAGACTTCTCATTGCAGTGACTTCTCTTGTTGCGGAGCACGGGTTCTAGGTACACAGGCTTCAGTAGTTGTGGCACGTGGTCTCAGTAGTTGTGGCTCACGGGCTCTAGAGCACAGGCTCAGCAGTTGTGGTGCACGGGCTTAGTTGCTTCGCAGCATGTGGGATCTTCCTGGACCAGGGATCGAACCCATGTCCCCTGCATTGGCAGGCAGATTCTTAACCACTGCACCACCAGGGAAGTCCCGCATTTATTTATTTTTTTTTAATTTTTAATTTTTTGGCCACGCCTCGTGACATGTGGGATCTTAGTTCCCAGACCAGGGTTTGAACCTGTGCCCCCTGCAGTGGAAGCGTGGAGTGTTAACCACTGGACTGCCAAGGAGGTCCCTTACATTTATTCTTGGTAACTTTTATCTTGTTGGAATAGCTCTTTGCTTTTCAACAGCTACAACTTGTCGAGGAATAAAAAAATATCCTTATTAGCTTATGATTTAATTAATGCTATAGAACATGTACACTAAATAAAATAAAAACCTAAGAACTCTTAGAAGGCAGCTTAATGTAGTGTCAGTTATAACTATGAATGATGTTTCTCAGAGTGTCCTCTGGCCTGCATTACAGTCACCTGGAGGGTGCTTGTTAAATAGCTTCCCCAGCTCCACTCCAGACTTAATGAATTCAAATTTCTAGGAGTAATGCTTGGAAATCTGCATTTTAAGAGGCTCCATTGGGGACTGCAAGTAAAATGGGTTTAAAGCTAAGGGACAGAGGGAAAAAAAGAAGAAAGGAAAAGCTGTAAAATTCTGAAACTAATAAAGATACATGCTGCCAGATGGCAGCAAGGCAGGACCTGCTATAGTAGAAGCATGATCTTTGTCATCAAGAATTTGTGAAATACCAGGCCACACCCTCTGAGGGAGTAAAAAACGGATGGGGGTGTCAGCAAAGATTAGTTTGGAGAGTTACTACACATACCCCATCTTTAGTTCTAGGCTATCTAATGAGAGGATCTATAGTGAATCTCAGGTGACTAATTTGGATATAGACTAGTTGGGTGGTAGGCATCCTGCATAGATGCTTGGTGCTTAGGGCACAGGCCTTTTCCACTTTATCATAACGGAACTCAAGGTGCTCTTGGCATTTTAAAGTTGATGGGGCAACAGCAGGTCTCTACTGGACAAAATGATACCCAGAGATTAGATGATCAAAGACCTGACTGCTCAAATGGGGTCAGAAGTTGTGTTTTTAGTCTTAAGTACTTCCTTTTCTTAAAGATTTGCTAAGTGCCCAGCTAAGCAAATATAGATAACTCATTTTAGAGGCTGACTGACGATCTTTGAAACAAACAAACAAAAAGCCCTCCTATATTATGAGTTGATGGAAGCTATTCTCCAGGTCCTCATTGCATGGTTGGAAAACTGTTTCTTAGTGTAAATAATCATATTGTACTACTAAAATGAGAAGTTGAATAGAACTAAGAAAATACTCATAATTCTAGGAGAAGTTAGAATTATGCAAACTTTAAAAGATTAAATATTGATGTTAATTTGTGATTGTATTTTCTGCAAGTGCATGCATGACTTAAAAATAAGCATTCAAATCTGGTTTGCACAACTGCAGAGAGAGGCTTGCAAGACTTGTGAATATGTCCTGACTTGCTGCTAGTCTGTTGATAGCCTCCCTATTTTGGCAAACTTGGCAAATCTGTCTGCATTTGAACTGGAAGCTACTTGGGATTCCCCTTTAAACATCACAAAACCCACTTCACACTTCTCTCTCTTTATAGATCATGTTTCCCACAAAATAAATTAAACACTCTTTATCCTGATGCTAATTTGACAGACATTCCTCCTAATTTATTATTATTCTGCTTACTGTTGTGTAAAATTAGTGTTTGCTGTAATTTTTTCCTCTTTTGGATACCTAAAAGTTGACTGACAATTTTTCCTCAGTGCAGCTTGCCTCTGATATAATCTCAGGAAAGCAAAGAAAATTCACTGCTTTTTAAAATTGAAGAGATTAGCAAATACAAATTTGTCACTTTTATGGATAATATTTGAAAGATTATAAACATTACTATTTATTCATTTTACTGCAGAAATAGGCTATGTATTTTTCATTGAGCTATTTTAAGAAAAGAGATTACAATTAGTATATTAGGTCTCATACATATTTTCATGTATTATTTTCATCAGAGGGGCTACATAAGCCTTATTATAATGGATAAGTTCTTATTATATTTAGACTTCTAGGTCAAAAATCATTTCAAGCTATTCATAGCACACACTTAAAGCCTCCTAAAGTTCTCTCCACCAAAATTTGTATGATTATAATCACTGAATATCAGTATCAGTGAATATCAGTACCTGGGGCTGCAAATTTTTACATTGTTGGAGAATTGCTAATTCAACTGGCAGAGAGTGGTAGTTAGAATTAAGGTGAGAAGTGCATATCATACTAACCTACCTCAAACTAAGAGGCAAAGGATGGGCAGTGGTAATCTAGCATTGCAAATGACCTTTTGGGTGAAGAACCCAGAAATAGCCCCAGTTCCTCTCAGTAGAACCAAATCATCCCAGGTGGGTGCTAGCAGAGTGAGGTGTGTGCCCCCGTAAGAAAGAGGAGGGGCAGCTTTCTAATATCTGGTAGTTAAGGGCTATGAGAGTGGGTGCAATTGGGAGGATAAGGGGAACTTTGGAAAAGAAATATTTATTTTAATAGAACAGGTTGGGGAGAAAGATGATAGAAGGATGTGTACACATGGAACTGATAGTTGTGGTAGCTTGGTTTTTATGGATGGAGCTACATCTTGACCCTGAATGAAGTTGGAAGGCTTGAGAAATAGGTGTGAATTGAATTCTGCCTAAGGCATAAGAGAAGCAGGCAGGATTGATTCTGATAGTAATCCACCTGGAAGAGAGAGACTAAAGCTACAGAGAATCCTGCTCTACTGAACACTAGTAAAATCTTTGTGAAACTGCTGTGTTACAACTCATTTACTACAGTGTTAATTTGGAGTTTGAGATTCATCAAAGGAATGGGCACTATAATTTGCAGTGTCCAAGTGACACTTGTGTTTTAGATAAAGTGCCTAAGGGGCCAGATGGTCACAATAGTCTCAGAAAGAATTTCACAAGCAAGATTGTCACTTATTTTCAAGCTTTACAGTCACCTAACAATGATCTAATTCTCACATTAACAGTTGGGAGTCTGGTTCCATTTCATCACTCCTCTATAGCAAGGTGATAAAAAATAAGTTAATATTTATTAAGCCAATATTTACGAGATCTTCCTATGTGCCAGGAAGTATTCTAAGTGCCTTATGTGCATTATACTTAACCTTCATAATAATCTTCTGAGGTAGTTGCTATTATTTCCAGTTAGTAAGTGGAAGAACCAGGACTTGAATCCAGGCAAGCTGACTCCAGAGCCCCCACTTTTGAATTTATTTAATACAAAAAGCTGTCCTTTATTCTGAGATTATGTCCACCCTACCTTTTGATATTACAGTATATTTTCTTATATGAAGTGGTGCTGATAGAAGATGCCAGGTTTGATATTTCTGTTTAAGAAATCTTTACCTTGCAAATTAAAAACTAAGCAACCCAGTGACAACACTAATCTCCAGATATTTTTTAAAAAAGAAGTTGTTTAGCTAGTTTTGGAAATCTAAGTCTGAGAATCACTGGTCAGAAAAATGGGACTCTTAGTCACTAATTTTTAATGTTCTCTAGAGATTTTTTCACTTGATTTATTTCCTAATGCACTTAATCCAATCAGTCCTCACCTATCTGGCACCTGACCACAAGTCATACTTTCATCCATTTGACAAATATCTGTTGTGAAATATAATTGAAATGCAGCTTTGCGGTTCATATTTTAGGAAATCATTAAAAATACTTTATGACAAGGGCTCTAGAATGAGATACAAACAAGCCTTATACTAAATTATTTACAGAATGTAGTCTTATAGTGAGGTTCCAGGGTCATGTTCACTTAAATCCTTAGTAAACAATGGCGTTACCATTTGCTATGTTTATTTCTTTGGTGTTTTACATTATTTGTACTCTTATTAATAGCTATTACGTAATGATATATTAATAGATATTAATACTTTTCATTGTCCCTAACATATGGAGAACAAAATGGAAGAGAACAAGAGTAGCCCTGCTAGAGAAGAATGAACAGGGGAACCAGACAAAGAAGTTGTCTGGCTTACTTGTTGCTCTAACTGTAATCCTCATTGTTTGCTTTATTTATCTATGTGTCATTGGCGACTTCAGTATTCTTGTTGGTGATTTGTTCAACAGTCTGTCTTCACAGTTCTTTGGAGTTCTCATTTCCATTTAACTTTTCTTTCACTCCATCTCAGCTGCTCACTCTTTGGTCATACCCAAGACTGCACCATCACTAATAACCACGACTTCGGGGATCTCAGTTTTAAGCATCTTCCTCTCTAGCCACCTCCCATTTTTTCCTTGCTTTCTTCTAGCATAGCCCTTACCCCAACTCCAGCAAGTTTGACATGGGGACCTTCCAGTTAATTTACTCTGTCACTTCCCAGCCTTTTTGTCATCTTTACCCAGCTTAGATTCCATGGTCTATCACCTTCACCCTCCTCACATACACCCTTAACAGCCTTGCTCCTCATCTTGTATATGTCAGGTGTTTCTCAGCTACCTGCTTACTCTGTATCAGTACCCAGACTTAAATATGGCTTAAGAAAAACACAAAACCATGGTATTTGACCTCACTTTAAATTTAAGAACCAAATCTCAGGCGAGCCCTCAGTATTTCTTGGAATCAGTATTTCCTTGCATTCCTTCTGTATTTCCTTAACCTACACTTGATCTTAGCCAAAAGGCCGAGAGGGGATGTATTTCCTTAGCCTCATCAGTTTCCTCACCTACTCTCTGAGATGACTGGTTCCTCTCCATTCTTCTCAAACATCCAACACCACCTCTTCCATCCTTCCATCCTCACCAGCAGCTGATGACCTGGAATCTTTATTTCACTGAGAAAATAGAAATAATCAGAAGAGAACTGCTTCATCTTCCCACCTCCAAATGTAGCATTTGTTGAATGAATCAAAGAACATGATATCCCAGAACTTCATTTACTCCTATATTCAAATATAATTAGCAACTTAAAATTCCAAAACCAAATATATAAAGCCATTTTTGGCCATTTTGAATTACGCTTTTCACTACCACCTTCCTTTATGTTACTGTAACCAAGAGTTGTTAGGTTTTGCCTCATCCAAATAAAAATTAGTTATTTTTAGGAAGATGATTAACAGGAGCAGTTAATAAAATAAGCAGTTAAATAACTGAACTCAGGAAATGAAGAGAAGAACTGCTTTGGCACTATATGTGATTATACCATTAGCCCACATTAGTTATTACTTATGTAAGTTATGGAGGAAGGAGAAAAGGTGCGAAGACTTAGAAATGAAGACTAAAGCCTCAAACTTGGTGGAGAATGGAGGGAGAATGTTGAAAACAGGCCATGTGATAGTTTTGGATTTTTTTGGATGGAAAATTAGATAATAGACATGAGCAAAAATTAGATAATAGACTCTAGCTAAAATTAGATAATAAACTTCAAATTAAATTAATACTTTACCTTGTGTTGCTAAACTTTAAGATTCAGTTTTGAAAAAAGATGTTTAAAACCAAAAAAGTCAATATTCTTATGCCAGCTTTGATAAAATTTATATTTATATAATTGAGTAAGAACCTACCTTACCTAACTGTAAGTTGCTTATATAATTACAGCAAAGAGGAGAGTCCCTCAGTAACCTGAATTTCGTATGCTGAGCTCACTTACCCAATGGCATCTGTCTGCTCAAGCACATTTCCCCACACGTTTTCCCAATTCCCCACGTTCTTTCCAAACCTTTTACCATGTTTCCCAATATCATCTCCTCATCCTGCATTTTGTAGATGACCTAAGCCCCCTACTTCACATAGTAAACAGAACCCAACAGGCATAACCTCAGCTTACTTCCTCTTCTCTTTACTTAACTAGTCTCAGAAGAAATTTCCTTGCAGCTGTCTCCTTAAATCCCTACTCTTTGTTGCCAGAGTTCCTGAAAGTGTGATCTCTGTCTGTTCTTGCTTATGCTACTTAGCTTCCTTCTCCTACCACAACCCAAAATGATCTGACCCAGATCAGCATGAACTTTCTGATTTTTAAATCTGATGTTCTCTTTCCAGGCCTCATCCTTTGTCTCCGGAGCATTTGTCCCTATTGTCACATTCCTCTGCTTAAAGCTTTTTGAGGCTTTTCATGTGCCCAGAGCGGGCATTCAAAAATATTGAACCAGTAGTTTTGATATCTTCTCTGAGCTTTCAACAAGTCTTTCTTAATGGACATTACTGCCTGAATCTCAAATGCCTTATAGCCAAAAACAAAGTTATGATTTCCTCTTGCTAACCTCTTGGTTGTTTTCTGAGATTACTATCATTTTTCCCATGTGCCCCCAGGCTAGATGCCTTAAGGTCATCCTTGACTCTTCCTTTTTTTCTTATTTTCATTTGGTCTCTAAGCTCTGATGAATATCTCTCCTCTCTTCCATTCTTTTCCTACTACTATTTCTTAAGATTATTACCTCTTTCCATTCCTGGTCTCTTGTCTGGATTATTTCAGTAGTACATTCAGGGATTTTCATTTGAATTTCATGATTGGACCCCAGAGGATCAAAAAATCTTCTCAAAATTGGATGCAAATTTTTGTACATGGGCATTTTTTCTGGGCAGGTCCATTAGACTATTCCATGGGAAAGAAAATGAGAGATAGAATGAGAGAATATGACATTTTAAACAAGTCAGTTCCACTGATTTCTCATTCTTCTGTGCCTGCCCTTTGCTATGTAGTTCCCTAACCCAGGGAACTGATCTCTGAGTAGTGAGGGGGCATGTAAGACATAAAGGAAAAAAAAAAGGAACAGTACAGCTCACAGTCAGACAGTCCAGCAGCCAGAGATCAGAGGCTCCCCAGCATCAGAGCTAGGCCTTAATGTCCTGGAGAAGCTCAGGGGAAAGCTGGGGTATCAGTAGGGAGGCAGCCTTCTGAGGCCTCTGGACCCAGTTGTTTATGTGCTCGGAGGGACTTGGAGGGATAGGAAAAGGAAAGCTTAATTGGCAAAAATCCAGAGCCAGCCAGTGAGGCAGTGTCCCCAGAAAAAGGTTAAGAACATTCCTCCAACTAGACTCCCGCCCTCTGATCTTTGTTCTCTAGTCCTTTGTCTACTCCACTGCCGGTTAGTTTTTAAGCACACATCTCATTATGTATCCTCCCTGATTAAAAAACACTGGGTTTTTACAAAACAAATTAAAAACTCCCGGACATGGTGTCAAGGCCTTCCTTAGTTGGGAACCTGTCATCCCCTTACTCAGGCACTCACCTCCAAGGCTCCCAGCCACAGAAGGTGATAACTGGCTGTTTTGAGAGGACAACTTCTAGGTCCATACTGCCATGCCTAATCTAATGCTAATCTCTCTCTTTAGGGTGCCATTTCCCTTCACTTGCCCAACCATGAACCTCAAACTGGCCTTCAAGACCCAGACTGTATGTTACCTCTTCCCCTGTGTCCATCCCTAATTTTCTGCCATCACTCTAGCAGAATCAGTCTCTCTTGGCTAGGTTCCAAAAAACATTTCATGCACATCTCTGATAATGTCATATTATGTTGTAGATAACCTATTTTTATTTGTCTTTCCTACTAAATCAGAAATGCCCTGCAGGTAGGGACTGCCTTTTTCATGTTTGTATCCCACACACCTAGTTTCGTGCCCAGTCCAAACAGGAGCTTAATACACTTTTGTTGAATGGAATTACTTATGCAGAGTTTTTATGACTCATTTAAATTAGAGACCAGTGCTTATTTAATAAGTCAGAAAGGCTATGATAATAATAGGAATAACAAAGTCCCATTTCCACTGCTTATTCAAGTAACTGCTTCCTTTGTGGAAGTGGATTTTGAAAATCTTCACATGTCATTGTGTATATATATATATATATATATATATATTTTTTTTTTTTTTTTTTTTTTTTTTTTTTTTTGCCATACGCGGGCCTCTCACTGTTGTGGCCTCTCCGGTTGCGGAGCACAGGCTCCGGACGTGCAGGCTCAGCGGCCATGGCTCATGGGCCCAGCCTCTCCGCGGCATGTGGGATCTTCCCGGACCAGGGCACGAACCCGTGTCCCCTGCATTGGCAGGCGGACTCTCAACCACTGCGCCACCGGGGAAGCCCCATTGTATACTTTTGATGTGTTTTCTTGACATCCTAAAAGAATTATGGTTCTCATGCAGACTAGAGTTTCTATGACATTCTTATTGATGTTATATTGAATAGATTCTGTAATTTCACAGATCTGTATTACATATAAGTTCCACAGATGTGCATTTTATCTTTCAAGCGTCATGGTGATATTTTGTGGGTTATTTATTTTATGACATCTGAGTCAATTTAATTCAGAACACATTAAATTGAGCATTTCCCACGTACAAAAACAGAGTTACAGAGTTAAAAATCTAGTATTTATGTATTATGTAGTTTGTCTTGCTAAATTTGTAAGTCCCAGTCATTGCAAAGGTGTTTTTTAGGTATTTAAATTAGTTCAGCCATGAAAGTACATACTGTTCATAATTTAAGAGCTTCAAATAATTTTTTAAACATCTTTATTGGGGTATAATTGCTTTACAATGGTGTGTTAGTTTCTGCTTTATAACAAAGTGAATCAGTTATATATATACATATGTTCCCACATGTCTTCCCTCTTGCGTCTCCCTCCCTCCCACCCTCCCTATCCCACCCCTCCAGGCGGTCACAAAGCACCGAGCCAATATCCCTGTGCCATGCGGCTGCTTCCCACTAGCTATCTACCTTACGTTTGTTAGTGTGTATGTGTCCATGACTCTCTCTCGCCCTGTCACAGCTCACCCTTCCCCCTCCCCATATCCTCAAGTCCGTTCTCCAGTAGGTCTGCGTCTTTATTCCTGTCTTACTCAAATAATTTTTAAAAACCATCTTCTATCCTCCCATTTTCTCTGAGTTTTGTAGGAAAAGAATAATTTACTTATTCAGCCATTTATTGAGTACATATTATGTACTAGGCATTAGGCTGGGTGTCTGCAATTGAGGATTGATGAGACAGTACCTGCCCTTGAACAGTTTACAGTCTTAAGAGAAAAGAAAGTATATAAACAAATAATTGCAATTTAAACTTTGGAGAAGAGGAAGGAAGCTCCTTCTTTGAGAACTGATGCTGAGGCTGAGAAAAGAGATGCCTGCAGATAAATTTGTAGATAAAGAAGCAGGGATGTGAAGGGGGGTTGGAGATGTAATTAAGATTACTAATAACCTCATCAAAAGATAGGGAGATTAACCTGAAATATCTGGGTGGGCCCAACATAATCACATAAGGTAGTTTAAGGCAGAAGAGGCAGAGAGATGTGTCAGAAAGAGAAGCTGAAGAGAACTGAAGCATAAGAGAAACTCAGTCACTTGCTGGAGGCAGACCACATGGAAAGTGTCAAAAGGAAAGTAGGCAGCCTCTAGGAGAAAAGATCAACCTGACCCCTAGCTGACAGCCAGCAAAGAAAGAGGGATCTCAGTCTTATAGTTACAAGAAAATAGATTCTATCAACAACCCACGTAAACTTGGAAGTGGATTCTTCCCAGAGCCCCATTGGCCCACACCTTGATTTCAGTCTTATGAAAAATGGAGCAGAGCCACCCAAACTTCTGACTTAAAGAACTGTGAAATAGTAAATTTGCAGTGTTTAAAAAAAGAGGGGGGCCAAAAGGAGAGAAAAAGAAGCAGGGAGCTGAAGGGAGTTCATACCTGATAGTCTTTTTTTTTTTTATTTTTAATATGAAAAGTAGGAAACTAGATCATCTCTAAGAATTAATGGCATGGGTAGTGCTTGAGAAGAGAACAGTGAAGTCTGGATAATAACTAAGGAGAATGGGAGATGAACAGAAACAGGTAAGGGGTGGCATGCAATATTGAGAAAGCAGTGAGAGTAGAACTGAAATCAGATAGCATGAGACTGTTAGGATATCAGTCAGCACAGTGGTATAATTTTCTCTGGTCATGCTCTGGCCAATGTTTAGGTGCAGTAAAGCCATATTGTGTTCAGGGTTCATAGGGTAGGTATAACAGAAGTATAAGAATGCTGAGGAGGTGAGAGTCTTTGAAAGAAAGCATGGCTTAATATGGAAGGAAGTGTGGTTAGAAGGAAGTTGATAAAATTGGAGAAGGTTGAGACTGGAGAGATGTGGCTAAGGGCTGGTACTTTGTAGGTACTTAGCAAGTCTTCATTTTATCCTTCCTGGCTCTCCCCTCCTTGTGCCTGTTTCACTCCCTCCACCACCACCTGCCTCTTTAATGGTTTATACAAATAGTTTCAAATCATGATAATAGCAGTTGGTTTGGAGAGGAAGGCTAGGAGCCAGGTTCCAAAGTCCTCATCAGATGTGTCCCAGTGGCTTGGATGCTGACAGTGCCTGGTGGTGTTGGCCTCTAGGAGAAGCTCAAGGCTTATCCCCCAAGGGTGGGACAAGGGCAAAGACATTTTATGGGCCATAGTTCTTTTTTTTAATTTAATTTATTTATTTTTGGCTGCATTGGGTCTTTGTTGCTGCGCACGGGCCTTCTCTAGTTGCGGTGAGTGGGGGCTACTCTTCATTATGGTGCACGGGCTTCCCATTGCGGTGGCTTCTCTTGTTGTAGAGCACGGGCTCTAGGCGCGTGGACTTCAATAGTTGTGGCACACAGGCTCAGTAGTTGTGGCTCGCGGGCTCTAGAGCACGAGCTCGGTAGTTGTGGCACACGGGCGTAGTTGCTCCACAGCATGCGGGATCTTCCTGGCCCAGGGATCGAACCCGTGTCCCCTGCACTGGCAGGCGGATTCTTAACCACTGAGCCACCAGGGAAGTCCCTGGGCCACAGTTCTTAGGACAGGAATTTACTCTGTGATGAGAAGGGTTAAGAATCTAAGCCTTTAAGGGTTTCCACTAAGTTCCCCCTGTCTCTCCAAGTCTAACCAGAAGCACAGATCTCATTACTTTTAAGGATTTAAAAGGGAGTCTTTTTTTGAAACAAATATAGAAGCAATGGCTGTACTGGCAACCCAAAATATCTTCCTCCTCAGAATCTAAAATTTCTAGTAGAGTTGGTTGAATCTTGTGGTTTCCTTTATTGAGTCATTTGATGTATTGTCGTAATTTTTCTTAAAGATATAATTTTTTAAGGATTTTGTTCCAAATGAGGACATTTTCCATAAAAATACACTGTATCCCATTTCCAGAAATTTTCTCGTTCACCTGTAGTTTTGAGTGTAACGCTTGAAATCTAAGAATTCATTATTTCACAGAGTGCTTTTTTGGTGTAGTATAAAGAAAAAACGCATAAGTAAAGAGTCATGCATCTTAAGTGTGAAACTTAAATAGGTGAGAATTCCTAGAGTGAGTAAACAGAAACCAAATTTCATCTTAATCTTAAGAAATGGAGTAAATGCTTGTGTAGAGTGGGCTAAAGAAATCCCAGGGAGTCTAAATCATTAGTCTTGCTATTTTGCTATTGTTAATGATACCTTTAAGGCATTTAGCAATGGTTGCCTAGAAAAGAATTGAATACTGTTCTCGTGAAGCTTCAGTTTCATTTTCATCCTGGTGGCTCTGAGAAAACACGTTTCTCACTTGGCATAGTCACGTGAAATAGGGCATTCGACTTCATCCACAAAGTCTGTAACATCCATCTGGATCCTATGGATTGCTCTATACCCACCCAACTCAGACATGTCTGCCTTTTCTTCAAGTGCTTGTATTGACAGGTAGACCTGTAATTTCTTTGACTAAGATACAGTTTCCGTAGCCTGTCGTATCATAATAGATCTGTTTTGGGTTAAACTTGCCTAAAAACAGATCTTTTTTCCCCCTGGCTTTAAAGTAAAGGATAATGAAAAAGAAGTAGTATTTCCTAATTAGGTATTTAGGTCAAAGAGACATTTTCAGAGTTAAAAGTATTCGTTCTCAATGATAATTCAAATATACTTTTCCAAAGACCTTTAATTGGCAGCTTTCCCCCTCAACTTTTGGTATTGGTGTAGGAATTGTTTGTGGATTTTCTATTTTAAAAAGATCTTCAGTTCATTCTTGTTCTGTTCATAGCACCTAGATATTAATATATGTTAATACTATTGCTGTATTCTTCCTGACATTCATGTGAAGAAGAAAGAAAACTTTGATGTCTTACTTGGATTTTAGTTAGTTGATGTAAGACTGTTTTCTTTTCCTTTTTAGGTTGCAAACATGTTAAAGGCATCCTGTTATATGGGCCTCCAGGTTGTGGTAAGACTCTCTTGGCTCGACAGATTGGCAAGATGTTGAATGCAAGAGAGCCTAAAGTGGTCAATGGGCCGGAAATCCTCAACAAATATGTGGGAGAATCAGAGGCTAACATTCGTAAACTCTTTGCTGATGCTGAAGAGGAGCAAAGGAGGGTAATATAAGTACAATTTAGTGAAAGTTTGTTATCACTGATATGATGATTGAAACCCAGAGTTATGGTGGAAGACTTGTTGCTGTGATTTATAGTTTGAAGAAATTGCAGATAAAATTTATTTTGAACCGAGTTATGTCACTGAACTGGGATTATGGGAGATTTACATGTTGTGAGCAGATGTCAATATCCACACGTTCATAATACAAAGATAGATGATTATATGAGCCAAAGGTTTTGCAAAACAGATCATGAATATATATTTAAGTGACACTTTTATTCCACATTACTTCCAGAGACTTGAACTCATTTATCCTAAAAGAGAGAAATTAAATCCATAAAGGGACTTGTAGAATTAAGTATGTGTAAGGTTCATGTGCAGAAAGCTAGTTTACTTACCACTGACTTAACTCAGCTGTAGTGACAGGTATAAGTTGTTAGATCTCAAAGGAGAACTTGATTGGGGTCTTAGAAAAAAATAAAATTAACTAAAAATCAAGCCAGAGTTTACTAATTGTGATGGTTAATTTTGTGCTAATTTGCCTGGGCCTCAGGGTGCCCGGACATCGGTTAAACATTATTCTGGGTGGGTTGTGTTTACCATTTGAATCTGTAGACTGTCCCTAATATGCCATCCAATCCGTTGAAGGCCTGAATAGAACAAAAAGGCTTACCTTCCCTTGAGTAAGAGGGAATTTCCTACTGCCTGACCTGGGATATCAGTTTTTTCCTGCCTTCAGACTCAAACTGAAACACCTCTTCCTGGCTCTCAAGCTTGTAGGCCTTTGGACTGGTTCCAGTATATACACCATCAGCTCTCTGTGTCTCCAGTTTGCCAGCTGCAGAACTTGGGACTTGTCAGCCTACATAATTATGTTAGCCAGCTCCTTACATTTAATCTCTAGATAGATAGATGGATAGATAGATTATATATATATATATATATATATATATATATATACTTTTTTTTTTCAGGTACCAATAGAATAGATAGACTAGATCTATAGATCTATTGATTCTGTTTCTCTGGAAAACTTTGACTAATATACTAGTATTAATATATTTGTTTCATTAAAGGAAAGTTTAAAAACAGTATTGTGGGATTTCTGGTTCTGGCAATACAGTAGACTAGGTAACCTGAAAATCTTCCTTCTACAAAAATCTTCAAATGCTGGATAAAATATAATCCAGCTAAAATCATTTCAAATGCACAATTGAGCTCTCAGGAAAGAAAAGGAAGTCTTCAGAAATCAAAAGAAAACTGAAAACTAGAGTAGTAAAGATAATGAGCTGCAGCTTTTGGTTCTGGTAATGTGTGCATTTGGGTTTTATCATCCACTAGGGGACATAAAATGAGTCCTTGAACTTACTTAAGGTGTGGCCTAGGAACTGGAACCTTCAAAGCAGCTCTGTCATCAATGAAAAGCATGACTAGAAAATATTTCCCTACCAGCACAGAGCAATAACAAAACCTTTTAACTATTTGCCTGGGTTCTAGAGTGGGAGATGAGGAATCTGCCATGGGAATTCTAACCCATGGATCTTTAACTCATGTTTAGGATTTGAAAACACACACACACACACACACACACACACACACACACACACACACACACACAAATACCCCACTATATAGTCTGGGGCCCCAAAATTGAGAAATTAATTTTAAAATGAATCCTGGGCCAATGTTACCACATAGGGTTGTTAGATATAAGCACACCCCAAGGGATACTCCAACAAAGCCAGGCCACAAGAGATTCTCACAGGGGAAGCTAAAATAGCTCCAATAAATGGAAAATGTCATCATCAAAATTTTAAACTCAGCAACTAGGTTAAACATAAGCAGTAGTTTCAGCTGAGGAGAGAAGTGATAAACAGTAGAATAGATCTAAAGAAATCACCCAGAATGTAGCACAGAGAGATAGAGAGATGGAAAATATGAAAGAGAAATTGAGATAACAGAGTTAAAATGAGAAGTCCAAATAGAAAGAATAGTGTAGAGGCAATATTCAAAGATAGAATGGCTGAGAATGTTCTAGAATTAATAAACATAAATACTTAGATTCATGTAGCACCATGAGCCCAAATGGGATAAGTAGAAATTTATATCTAGATGCATTGTAGTGAAACTGGAGAATGCCAAAGAAAAAAAGAGAAATGTCTTAGTATCAACAAAAAAATGATGATGACATCCAAAGGAATATCCATTATGTTGACAGTAAACTTTTTAACAACAGCAAGAGAGACCAGAAAAGAGTGGAAGAATATCTTCACAGAGCTAAGTAAAAATAACTGTCAACTTAAAATTTTATACCCAGCTTAATTCTCATTCAGGAATAAGATGAAATGAAGATATTTTTTCAGACAAAGTCTAATAGAATTAACTAGTCACAGAAGCTTGTTGGAAGAATGTGAAGCAGGATATATTTGAGAATGAAGAAAATTGAACCCAGAAGGAAAGCAGTGGATGCGAGAAACAATGGTGAGCAATGAAATTGGTAAAAATGTAGATAAAAGCTGGAACTTCTACTTCTAGTTGTGGCAGATTAGGTAATTTGAATCATGCCTGCCACTGAAGACTACTGGAAAAGCTCAACAAAATGTTTAATTTTTTTTTTTTTTTTTTATGTGCTTGGAGGTATCAGAGAGCTTACAAGATCTAGGGGGAGAATGGAGGCCCAGAAAAAAAGGTCCCAGTTTATGGGGGTCACTGTTCCTCTGGAGAAATTAGCCATTTCTGGAGGGAGCTGCTAAACAGCTATGCAGCCCTCTTGACGGGCTAGTGGGTATAAGGGGGACAGAGATTAGAGCCTATGGCCCACAAAGAGGGGACGTCTGATGAACATGCCTCATTTTGAGCTGGGACTCTGAAGGGCTACACCATAGGAGCAAGCATTAACCAGAAGCAGACATGCTGTTACAGAGGCTACAGATCAGCTTTGAGTCATGTCATTCTCTAAAATTAGGCTGAGGGTTCCTAAACCACTAGTGCCCCCAGACATTTGGCAGAATTGTAGATACTTCCTGGTGGAAGGTAGTATCATGCAAGGCCATAAACTATTTCTATAGTTTGCAAATGCAATGCCTGGCTTATAATCAAAAGCAATCAGATACACAAAGACATAAACAACATGAAGAAAGAGAAACAAAAGATGATAGAAATTGGGCCTCAAGATACTGGAATTCTCAGATACAGACTTTTAAAATAAGTATACTTATTACATTCAAAGAGAAACAAGATTGAAAATTTTGGCAGAGCACTAGAAACTTAAAAAAATCAAATGGAAATTCTGGGAATGAGAAATTCAGTAAATTAACTCAAGTTTAAACAACAGATTAGACACATCTAAAGAGAGAATTAGTGAACTGAAAGATGTTAGACAAAAATAACTACAGACAAAGGATGAAAGGAATGAAGAGAGATAAATACCACAAGAAAGTCTAGTGCACAATTTAAATTTCCAGGAAGTCAGGAGAAAGACGATGGGGCAAAAGCAGTATTTGAAGAGAAAAGGGTTTAGAACTTTCTAAAATGGGTGAACATCAGTCCATGGATTCCAGCAGTGATATAAACCTCAAGCAAAAGAAATACTGAAGAATTCTACACTTATAATCATTGTTAAATGGCTGAAAATAAAAAAAGGAGAGAGAGAGAAATCTTAAAAGCAGCTAGAGAAAAAAAAGGATTACCTTCCAATAAACAGCAATTAGCTGGCAGCTGTCTTCTCAACAGAAATGATGAAAATCAGAAATCAGTTGAATGTCATTTTTTAAGAGAATAGCTGTCAACTTAGAATTTACATTGTCATGTAAATATACAATAAAGTACTGTATTGTAATAAAAATAGACTGGCTGTACACAGTTGTGAATCTAACAAATAAATGTTGAGCAAAAGAAGACACAAGAAAGGATCATATATACTATATGATTCCATTTATATACAGCTCAACTAAAGTACAGTGTTTAATGATGCATGCTTCTAAGTTGGTAAAACTATAAAGGAAAGTGAGAAATAATTACCTTAAAAATCAGATTGTGGTTGCCTTTGGGGCACGGAGGGGAGGGGTGTTGGGGAAGGGTGGTGAGGAGGCACTGCCAGGATGCTGGCACTCTTCTGCGTCTTGTTATGGTTACATGGATGTTCATTTTGTGACAGTTCCTTCAGACATACATTCACATTTGTGGAACTTTCCCTCTGTGTATGTCATATTCCACAATAAAAACGTTTAAAAGAGGTTAAATTTAAGAAGGATTCACTGTACAAAATAATAATGATGATCAATATATCTTTTTAAGGATAGAACTAAAATATGGAACAAAACATGTGGGAAGTGGGTTGAATCCATGTAAGATCCTTGTATTATTTGGGAAGAAGTTAGACATGTTAATTAACATAAAACTTAAGTAAATGTTTATGTGAAAATTGTTTATAGTTCTCAAGCTTTTTCAAGGCATGAGGGAGGAGTGGGGGAAGGAATAAAGAAAACTCAAATACTTTAGAAGGCAAGAAAGGAATAACAAGACTCAAAGAAAATGTGAAGATACTGAAAACGTAACTTTTAAAAAGATTTCACTTAGAATAGCATTCAGAATGATAAGATAACTAGGATTAAATCTAACAGGAACGTTAAAGGAGAAAATTATAAACATTTTTGAAAATCTTTTTTCAAGAGCTAATAAATGGTAAGATAGAACATTTTCACATGGGAATCCTGACATTATCATAAAAATGACAGTTCTGCCCATATTAATCTGTAAGTTCAGTGCTTTTCCAGTCAAGTCTAACAGGACTTTTTTGGAATTTGACACTTTTTTTTTTGGATGCTTGAAGAGTCATGAAAATTTTGGAGAATAATGAAAAGTTACTTATTCAGATATCAAGACTTACTGGAAACCTATAGTAATTGAAACAATTTTATATATTCATGAAAAAACAAACCATGGAAATAGAGGAACACAGGAAGAACTTGTTACGTGAAAAGTGGCAATACAAATCAGAGGGGAAATGATATACTGTTCCAAGATGGGACTGAGATCATTGGCTCTCTGTTTGGAAAAAGATAAAATGCAGTCCCTGTCTCGCTTCATACAGAATTACAAAATAGATTTGCAAAAAACAAAACTAAAACTTACAAGAGAAAATTTTTAGAAGAAAACTAGGGAAAGGCATTAAGAATTGAGGCTAGGGAAGAATTTCTTAATAAGATATAGAAATTAAATCCATAAAAGAAAAAAAAGTTTATTTGGCTACATTAATATAAAGAAAATTCTCTCTGACAAATTACACTGGATACAAATGTCTCAAACTAGAGAAGATATTTGCAACCCATATAATCCACAAAAAATTGGTATTCCTCTATAATAAATTCTCTTTAATAACTCCTATATAATAAGTAAGAAAAAGACAAACACCACAATTTTTTTAAAAAACTGGCAAAGGATACGAATAGGCAATTTCTCAGAGGAAGAACCCAACTGACGATAAGCAGATGAAACAATGCTCAGGAAAATGCATAATAAAAGAGAAATCACTTTATAAACAACCTGATAAAATTTACAAAGGCCAATAATGCCAGAAGTTGATGAGGTTATGGAGAAACAGGGCTTCATATACATTACTAGTCATAGTATAAATTAGAAAAATAGTAATATTGTGCAGATTAATTTGACATCTTACAAAAATGAAGATGCACAAACCTCATGACCCATGAGTTCTACTTCAAGACAGCTACCCTAGAGAAATACTCTTGCACTTGTGCACCAAATCACGTGTACCAGAATGTTGATTGCCACACTATATGCAATGGGGGGAAAGCTAGAAACATCTTGATTCTTCTCAATAGGAAATGGAATATCATCTTAGACATTAAAATAAATAACAGATTTACATGGATCAATATGCGTAACACCCAGAAACATAATATCTATTTTTTAATCTAGTAAGCTTTATTAAATCTAATTTATCCTGTCATTTCCTACTTTTTCTTATTTTTGTTGATGGTAAAAATAAATTTTAAACATTGCCTTTATAACAACCCTTCTACTGCTTCAAATCTACTCGTTGGGTGCTTAATCATTTCAGTTTTACACAAGGTGGTTTTCTCCCCTGCTTCCCTATATCCCATTAAGTTCTTGTTCATATTCAGATCTCTAGCCATCTCAGCTCCATTGCATCCTGGTATATTATTGCAAGTCTAATAACTGATCTCAACTCTTCAGACAGTCCCAGAACCAATTCGGTTTTACAATTCGTTCCTAATACTACAATATTTTTTGTTTCAGATATCTTTTTACCTCTCAGAATACCAAGAAAAATAGTCATTACCATTTACTATCTGGGTTGAAAGAACTTCTTTTTAAAAATTGTTTTTAAGTTGATTACAGATCACTTACAAACAAAAATAAAGGGAAGTAGAGACTATTAAAATATTTAATAGAGCTTAAATATAGCAAACCAAATTTTTATTCCATATTTTCCTGGGTTTGAAGATATCTACTGATTGATCGATAGATATATACCCAAAGTGCGCAGGAGCCTCTGTATGTAACTAACTGTTCATCAGTTGTCATGCGTGAAGTTGTACACTGATTCTAAATTTCAAATACATCTCTAATAGATTATAGCTTATCATTACTTCTTGTTCTTCTACTTGCGTCGTCAAGACAATACTTGAAGAGTTTTTAAAAAAATCTTTGGCTTTTAGATTTGTATACACCTTTTAGAATGGCCAATCTAATTTTTTTTTTTTTTTTTTTTTTTGCGGTACGCGGGCCTCTCACCGCTTTGGTCTCCCCCGTTGCGGAGAACAGGCTCCGGACGTGCAGGCCCAGCGGCCATGGCCCACGGGCCCAGCCGCTCCGCGGCATGTGGGATCCTCCTGGACTGGGGCACGAACCCGCATCCCCTGCATCGGCAGGCGGACTCTCAACCACTGTGCCACCAGCGAAGCCCCAATCTAATTTTTTTAAAGCATCATTTTAACTTTATTTATTTATGGCTGCATTGGGTCTTCGTTACTGCATGTGGGCTTTCTCTAGTTGTGGCGAGCACGGGCTATTTTCCTTGCAGTGCGTGGGCTTCTCATTGCAGTGGCTTCTCTTGTTGCGAAGCCCAGGCTATAGGCTCGTGGGCTTCAGTGGTTGCGGCTCGCGGGCTCTAGAGTGCAGGCTGAGTAGTTGTGGCGCATGGGCTTATTTGCTCCACAGCATGTGGGACCTTCCAACATGAGTAATGATGACATAATTTCTAGAATTTTGAAATAGTATAATATATCTTAGATTTATAAAAAGATCCAGTGGGAAAAAAAAAAAAAAAAAGATCCAGTGGACCCATACAGTAATTGCAAGATAGAGTGAGTTTTTTTTCTGTTTTTAAAAATATATATTTTCCGTTTTGTTCCTGTGGAATACTTCTAGAAAAAACGTAGTCATGAGATATCAATCTTTATAAGTAGTTAAAACTGCTTAACAGTGAAAATTAAAAACTGAAATTGTTTTTCAAGTGGACCCTAATGGTATACTGAGGATTAAATTATTAGGTGCAGGTGAGAAGCATTTTATAAAATCTGTTGTGATAGTTTCCACATGGCTGCATGGGTATCTTTGGTGCTGTTTTTAAACTTGCAGACAGTTTAAGTATGACACTATTAATAATAAAACTGAGTTGGCAAAGAATTTCTAGGTAGATATTAATCATAGCCAGCTTTTTCTGATATACTTTTCTCAATCCTTATATCCAGAAAGGCTTGGTATATTCAGTTAATGACCCCATGGAGAGTATATATATGTGTTACATAATAAAGAAAAGCATCACCTCTGTGATTCTGGACAGTCCAGGCTGACAAAGATGAACACTTGCATATAGGTCAAACTAGCTAAATATAGAACAGCCATTTTCCAAGGCTGTTGCCAGGGGCTCAACAGCATCAGCTCTGTTTCTATGGGGGAAGACTTTGCAAATGGTAAGAACAGAGCTAGAAGTCAGTGAGTTGAAGAGAATTGCATTGTGGAACTTTAAACTCTTTGGTAAAGGGTTTATTGATAATTCAGCTATATTAATCTGTGAACATTAATCTTGACATCTTCCTTACCTGATTCTTAATTTATTGCAGTAAGAACTTGCCTTTATTTAAGTAACACACCTGTAGAAATTGATGTTATCATACTCAGTAGGTTGGCGGAAGGGACCTGATGACAAGTCATAAGATTAGCAAGGTTCTGAAAAGGTCAGAATTGTACTGAATTATGTTTAGGGAAGATTGCTCCTGTGATCATTAAATCAAGCACAGTATCCTTATTGTCTCTGGCTTCCCTTCCACATAGATGATTTTTGAGTTTCGACTGAGAAGGAAGTCATGATTCCAGTGGTTAACATAAGGCACATTGATAGCAAAATTCATACATTATAACAGCTTTTTGTTTTATGCTGTATTGACAGACAACTTTGAATAAAATTGTTTTCTAAAAATAATGTAGAATCTCACAGCTTTTTAGTCACAAACAGGAGTGTCCTAGTTTTTCTTTGAAGGCAGCAAGCATTAATGCTCTACTATATAGAAGTGTTTGGCAAAGCTAAGGTTGTTGTTCCAATTCTTCATTCTCTGTCTTCTCTACAGATGGAAAGGTGAATAGTTTTTGGTGTTGAAATTTTTTTAAGCAACAAGCTATCACTTATCATCAGACATCTGTTCAATAAATATGACAGTAATTGAGAAATAAAGTTAATTTTTTCAGGTTTTAATTTAGTTTTAAAACAATTGTGGAAAGAGAACAATTTGTAAGTTATGTTCAGGAAAAAATATAATGAAACTTAGTTAAATTTTGGAACCTTAATGAACACATGAGTATCATCTTGCATAAGAATGCATTAAAGAATGAATAGTACTCCAAATAATGAATAATAAAATGTAAGTATTATAAGATACTGTATCTATTTTTTGTTTATTATTATGAAGTAGAACTAACTTTTCTGGTGTACCATTTTATAGGTTTTAACATGTGTATAGTTTCATGTAACCACCACCAAAATCTACATGCAGAATATTTACATCACCCCCCAAAATTCCCTCATGCTGTCCCTTTGCTAATAACTCCTGGTAACTACTGATCTGTTTTCCATCCCTATAGTTTTGTCTTTTCGAGTGTCATATAAATGGGATCATAGTATGTAACTATGACCAGTTTCTTCTTTTTCAGACTGGCTTCTTTCACTCATCATATTGCCTTTGAGATTCATCCAAGTTGTCACATGTATCAAACATCCCTTTTTACTGTTGAGTAGTATTCCATCTTATGGATGTACCATAGTTTGTTTATTCACTCACCCACTAGAGCGCATTTGGGTTGGTTCTAGTTTGGGGCAGTTATGAGTAGAGCTGCTATAAACCAAGGAGTGGAATTGCTTGATCATACAGTGTTTTATCTGTTTTTTATTTTTTTTAATATATATTCAGATGTGTTTTAGATCCAATCCAATTTCCTTCAGGTCATTTTTAGAACTGTTTTTCTTCCTACTTCTGATGTAACATTTCATCTTTTATCTTTGTCATGTTTGCTTGATCCTTTTTCCTTTGGGTTGCCTTTATTGGAGTCATCTTCTGGTGTTGTAGCCCAGAATCTGTCTTGCTTTTATATGCCTCCAGCTTAATTATATGATTCATCTTCTTACAGAATCTAGTTTGCTACTATACTCTTCTTTACCATTTGTAGATGACTTTCAGATCTATCTTTCTCACCTGTTTTGTTCAGTTTATATCTTATTCTCTGGAGGACATTTCTAATTAGATGTCCTGTTAACTCTTTAATCTTCTTATGGTAGAAACTTAAAAAAATTTTTTTCCCTTTCATCTTTTCCCTTCTACAGCTTTCTTATCATAACTACAAGATAATTTCTTACCTTTGCTGTTACTTCCCCTTCTACTTGTAGGGAGTAACCAAACCTAGGACTTGGCTTTTTAGTCATCACTACTCCCATCACCAAAACTCTTACAGATTCTGTTTACCTCATTTACATACCATTGTTTCTCACTGACCTTCCAACTACGTGTTTCTCCGTTTCCATCCTAAAGTCAGGATTAAAATCATCTTACATAAAGAGCATTCTGCTTTTGCAAGTGTGTGTGTGTGTGTGTGTGTGTGTGTGTGTGTGTGTGTGAGAGGGGGAGAGAGAGAGAGAGTTTCAATAGAAAGGCCTGCTCCCTGTTGTGTTAGTACTATAACTTTTGTTTCTCACGTTAGGTAAATTTTATTATCCCTTTTATAGGGCCTGGATTGCCTCTTAGCCGTTTGCTCAAGTAGCCCTGCATGCTTCTAAATTCTATCTGTTAGGCCCTCTCTTTCTCCTTCTACATGTCTTTGTTCAGGAATAATTTCTCATACCCCAAAACAAGTATACCTGTGATTTAGGAGGACACAAAGTTGTATTTGCAGGTAATATGATTGTCTACTTAGAAAATTCAAAAGAATCAACTAAAAAAACTTAGATGTTAGAAGAAAGTTAAGTAGCCAGATATAAAATAAATATACAAAAATTAATATTTCTTCATATATACTGTTTTTGAAATATAATGTAAAAATCCCATGCACAACTGCAACCAAAAAACATAAATAGTTAGGAATGTTATGAATGAATTAGTATGACAAAAAGTACAAAACTTTATTGGGAGATGTAAAAGACTTGAATAATTGGAGACATATTCTTAAGAACTGAATGTGCTATAAAGATATTAGTACTTCCTAAGCTGATTTAGAGATTGAATCTAATTCCAATCAAAGCTTGGCTTTTTTGTTCACTTTTTACTTTTTTTGTTTGTTTTTCATTGGAGAAAGTTGTTTTTGCTCTAGTAGAATGATTCTAATAATCGTCAGGAAGTAAACATGGTTGAAAGTAGCCAAGACAGTTATAAAAAAGAAGAAGAATGTGTGGAGGGTAAGAGCTTGCCCAAACCACTGCTATGGTCCATAGTATAGGCTGGAAATAGTCTAGCATATATGAAAATATAAAGCCTGATAGAAATGGCATCTCAGTCAATGAAGAAAAGGTTATTTAGTCAACAATATTGGATCAGTTAGTTAACTCTTTGAAGAATTACTTGGATTCTTACTTCACTTGTACCATATACAAAAATAAAATTCCAGATACACTAAAGAATTATATGTAAAGTAAAAATTTACAAGAGAAGAAAATGTAGGTGACTACCAGCGTCTGTAATGGGAGAGGATTTTAAGGATAAAAGTAATGGAAAACATCATAAAAATAAAAATTGATAATGTTGGCTGTTTAAATAGTAAAAATACATTTTTTAAAACCCTTCCATTTATCAAAAATATACCATAAATAAAATTAAAAGACAAATAGCAAACTGGGATAAAACGTTTATAACAAATATAATAATACCCTTAATATATAAATAATTTTTATAAATCAATAAAAATTATTAAATCCCAACAGAAAAATGTACAGAGGACATGAACAAATAAGAGAAAAATTATCAATGGTAAAAAAAATGATTTTAAAAAGTGCTAGCCTCGTCAATAATTAGACAAATGCCAATTAAAAATGATGGAAAAATATCATTATTCATCCATCAAGTTGATAACTACTTTAAAAATTTTCTAGTATTCATTACTTTCGAGGATATACCAAGATAGTCACTGTCATATACGGTGGTAGGATTGTTACAAAATGATAAAAACCTTTCTAGAAAAATATTTGAAAGCCTATTTCAAGAGCATTAAAATACTCAAAGCACCTTTTAACATAACAATTTGCCTTCATGAAGTAATCATACATATTGTCAAAGATTTAAGTATAAAAATGTTCACTGCGGGCTTCCCTGGTGGCGCGGTCGTTGAGAATCTGCCTGCTAATGCAGGGGACACGGGTTCGAGCCCTGGTCTGGGAGGATCCCACATGCTGCGGAGCAACTAGGCCCGTGAGCCGCAACTACTGAGCCTGCGTGTCTGGAGCCTGTGCTCCGCAACAAGAGAGGCCGTGGTAATGAGAGGCCCGTGCACCGCGATGAAGAGTGGCCCCCCACTTGCCAAAACTAGAGAAAGCCCTCGCACAGAAACCGAGACCCATCACAGCAAAAATAAATAAATTAATAAACTCCTACCCCCAATATCTTCTTTAAAAAAAAAAAAAAGTTCATTGCAACAACTTCTTGATACTAAAAACTTTGAAATTGTTGAATATGTGACAGTAAAGAATTAATGTGGAGTAGGGGAATTAAATTGTGAAACCAGTCATATGATGAAACATTATGGAGCCATTAAAACTCATAATGTATAGCTGTATTTATAGACATGGGAAAGGGCTTAAGATAATATCTGGGCTGAAAAAAAGAGATACAAACTTTTTATGTAGTACCAAATTAATAATATCAGTTATTTCTAGCTAGTTGAATTTTGGATGATTGAGATTTCTTTACATCTTTTGGTATTTTTTAAAGTTTTCTATAGTGATCATGTATTTTGCAATTAGAACCCAAAATAACAATTTTAAATTGTTTTTAAAAAACAGTTAATGTTCAAGAGAATGCAAGATGCAGTGAGTTTCCAATTTTTAATTAAAATAAAATTAAAACAGAAATAAATCTGCATTAACAGCATTTATCTTTAAGCAATATAATATAGTTTATTTTTAACTTATTTCTATTTGTTTTATAACTTTTGCTCAGTTAACATCTAGTACTTTCATAGTAAAATTTTTAAGTCCATTTAAAAAAAAAATGGTATCCTTGCCAGAGTTTTAGTGAATACCAACCATATCTAATCTTGAATCTCATTATGCCCATCATTTATACCATCCGTATGTTGTCATATTTAGGTTATGTTCATTTTCACCTGTTTTGTTTTGCTAATCCCTAATGGTTTTTGTTAAAAAAAAAAAAAAAAATCTCTGCAATGCACTTCCCCCTTTGGTTCCTAACAAGAGGCTTAATTACTTAAATATAAATTGCTAGAAGGTCCATGTTAACTTAACCTAGTGAACTATTGGCATTTAAAAGTATTTGCATCTATTAAAAGTTCAAAATATATAAACTGATTTCTTTTAATGATAACTCTATATCTGACAAAGTAAAACAGAAATCACTATGTAGAAGAAACAGCATCTGCTTGATCATGTTCTTTTTATAAACTTTGTCTCTGTTCTCACTTTACTGTTCAGAAGAAGCAATCTGTTTTCATACGATATAACTGAATATGAATCAAGTTCAGTATCTTCTCCCATTTGCCCAATTCCCAGTCCACCTCTGTGTGGAGTTACTCTTCAGCTATATAGTATGACAAATATTAAACTTACTGCTTTGGGGGCTATCCTCTCACCAAAACTCAGGGGAAATGGGAGGGAGCTGCCGTTCATTGACTTAAGAAATGCTTGACAGTTCTTCTTTCAAAGAGTGAGATAAGAAATGTGTGTGAATGAATAGTTAGTTATGATGGACTATTCATTTTCATCAGTATATAATGTGTGTTTTCGTTTTATGTCTATTAAATATGAGGTTCTGGAATGCCTTTTCACTTTGCAGAATTCTGAGACTGCAGTTCCAACACCTTTGAGAGGGCAGCAGTCATGATTATATTGGCTACATTTATTAATCAAAAAGCGAGAAAGCTTTGTTTTGCTCTTTTGATTAGTTTGTTTAATAATATATTCAAATTATGATCTTTAATGTTATTTCTTTTACTAGCTTGGTGCTAACAGTGGTTTGCACATCATCATCTTTGATGAAATTGATGCCATCTGCAAACAGAGAGGGAGCATGGCTGGTAGCACAGGAGTTCATGACACTGTCGTCAACCAGTTGCTGTCCAAAATTGATGGGGTAGAGCAACTAAACAACATCTTAGTCATTGGTATGTTTGCTTGGTTTAAAAAAAAAAGGTACTATGATTTCAAAAACATTAGATACATAGGTTCTGAATTCAGATTTGTGTAGCTTGTAATTATACTATTTTGCCAGTGTTTCCAAATTAGAATCAAGTGATATTGAAGAATTTCACTATTTTAATGTCTAGCCTTAATAGGACAAATGAAAAATGGGTTTTAGTGACTCATGGCTTTTTTTTTTCTTTTAATAAAACTCCTCACTTTTTTTTAAAATTCATTTTTTATTATTTTTGGCTGCGTTGGGTCTTAGTTGTGGCATGTGGGATCTTTTGTTGCAGCACGCGGGCTCTTCGTTGCGGCACACGGGCTTCTCTCTAGTTGTGGCATGTGGGCTTAGTTGCCCTGTGGCATGTGGGATCTTAGTTCCCCGACCAGGGATCGAACCCGCGTCCCCTGCATTGGAAGGCGGATTCTTAACCACTGGACCACCAGGGAAGTCCCAACTCATGGCTTTAAACTTATAGTTAACAGGTGAAAAAGGCTGCACGATGTAATGCAGTGGTTTTCAAACTGGGTCCTGTAGGCCTCCAGGAGTCCTCAGAGCTACTTCAGGGTCTGTGCGGCCAGGGTTTGAGCTTCAGATCATGCATCCCTATTATAACTTATCTTTTTAACTGCTTTATGTACTGAAGTTCTTCTTAAGATGACTTTGAAAACAAAACAAAACAAAAATTCTGCCGTTTATGAAGGTTGAAAACCATTGGCCTACAAAAAAGAGAAGGGATGTTGGGGTCAGACAGATCATGTTCACATTGCCCCTGTCTCACTTTGATAGTTTACTTACCTTCTCTGAACCTAAAATTTTCTTTTTAAATATTTGAAGATTTCATTACATTTATATTCCACTGGCCTGTACAGTAGTGAAATACTAAAGCAAAGTCCCCAGGTATTTTCATTAGTTCGAGAACAAATGATATTTTTGAAAATGACTGCTTTTCTATTTGACTTTTATAAAATGTCCTCTTAGCTTGTCAGGGAAATTGCTGTTCTTACACATACTGAAGGGGCATTTTATCTTATTTTTGAATTCTGATAATTTGTGTGTTGTTTTGTTTTAACAACTGTGCTCAGGAATGACCAACAGACCAGATCTCATAGATGAGGCTCTCCTTCGACCTGGAAGACTGGAAGTTAAAATGGAGATAGGTAAATAGATCTGTCACTGATTGGGGGAGGGGAGTGTAATTAGAGTTCATTAGCAGGAGCAAAGTCATATAACTTAATATTTGTTAGAAAAGTTGTGTATCAGAAGCAGGTATTTACACGCTTGAGTACCTATAAGAAAAACATTAAGATTATAATAATGTCTATTTTATTTTCAATTTTATCAGGCTTACCAGATGAGAAAGGCCGACTCCAGATCCTTCACATCCACACAGCAAGGATGAGAGGGCATCAGTTGCTCTCTGCTGATGTAGACATAAAAGAACTGGCCGTAGAGACCAAGAACTTCAGCGGTGCTGAGCTCGAGGGTCTGGTGCGAGCAGCGCAGTCCACTGCTATGAACAGACACATAAAGGTCAGTGAAATCAACTACCGTGTATTAGGAGTCTGCAGCCCTGTAAATACCATGCCAGTATTCTTTCTCTTTCCTTTCAAGCATACTAAGGACTAGGGTAATACTGACTTTTGATGGAGAATAGACATGGTAAAAGGTATAGGGATTAATTGTCAACTGCTAAATCTTCCGAGTAGTTGGAAAAAAGATAATGGTAGCATCTGCCCCATGGTAACCACTGACCCATTTACCTTAGGTGGCCACCATTTGATACAGACACGTGAAGATGAAGATTTTGAAGAATTTTTTAAAAATTTGTGCTGTGTTGACTTGTATCATGACATAGGAAGTTGGATTTTCTACATGCTAGAATTACGGGGGCTGCTTCATTAAGTAAATGTATTGAATACCTGCTATTTTCAAGGTATTAAGCAGGAGACACAAAGATAATAAAGCACGACCTTTTCCCACAAGGAGTAGAGAGTCAGGGAAATGGATATGTTTGCAAATTAATACAATAATGTTATTGATACTTTGGTAGAAATACATACAAAGGATACTTTCATTTTGGTAAATAAAATTTGATAAAGTACATTTGATCCTTGACCATCGCTTCTCTTGAGGTTTTACTTATCACCTGTAGTTAGATGACTCCCAAATTTATGTCTCATCTCTTGAAAGTATCTTTCTCTCACTTTCAGATTTATACCAAATACCTCTACCTGGATATGTTATCAGGTCTCAAATTTAATATTCCAAAACCAAATTCACTTTTTTGTTGTTGTTTTTTCTTACCTGCTCCTACCTCCCTGTTTATCCCAATTTCCCAAGCTTAAAACTCCAAGATTATCTTTGATTTCTACCACTCTACTGTGTCCTACATCAAGTTATTTGCCAAATTTTGTCAGTTCTATCTTGGCGGTATCTTTCAGTTCTCATTGCCACCACCTGTCTTCTGTTTGATTAACCTTCCTGTTTCACACCATTCTATTCTTCAGAAACTTTCAGTGACTCACCATGATCTACAGAACAAAGTACAGAAGTCTTAGTCTGGTCTTTAAGGTCCTCTTAGATCTGACCCTAAATTGGCCTTTCCTGATGTGTTCCCGGTTATTCTCCATACACTTTATAAATTTATTTATTTATTTATTTATTTTTGGCTGCGTTGAGTCTTCATTGCTGCACACGGTCTTTCTCTAGTTGCAGCGAGCGGGGACTCTCTGTTTTGGTGCGCAGGCTTCTCATTATGGTGGCCTCTCTTGTTGCAGAGCACGGGCTCTAGGCTCATGGGCTTCAGTAGTTGTGGCTCATGGGCTTAGCCGCTCCGCAGCATGTGGGATCTTCCCAGACCAGGGCTCAAACCTGTGTCCCCTGCATTGGCAGGTGGACTCTCAACCACTGTGCCACCAGGGAAGCCCTCCATACACTTTAGCCAAACTAAAATATTGAATATTTACCAGTCATCAGATATTAATGTATTTTTCTACTTCTCTGCTGTTACCTCTTTTTTTTTTTTTTCTTCACTGAGAACGTTTACCCTCTATGTTTACTTATTTTTTCAATACCTGGCTCATGTACCACCACTTTCTTCAAACTTTTTCTCATTCTCCCTTTCAAGAATGGTATGTTCTGTTCCTTCTTGAACTAGTAGTGTATCGGAAATTCCCTGGCGGTCCAGTAGTTAGGACTTGGTGGTTTCACTGCGGTGGCCCAGGTTCAATCCCTGGTGGGGAAACTAAGATCCCGCAAGCCACACAGTGCGGCCAAAAAAAAAAAAAGAAATAGTAACGCATCATTTACAATACCTTCTGTTGACTTTCGATCAGTGGATTTATCTAGCCTAGTGTGTGCCAGACACTGTACTAGGGGTTAATGCTCCAATTGCCTACCCTTGAGCAGCTCACAGTCTAATCCGCCACATGCAGTAATAGAAAGTACATATGGGGTAAGGAAGTGAAAAGGTGTCAGGTGTGGTCAGCTTGTCGGGTGAGAGGAGCCTTCACAGAGGAATTTCTGGGTGGATATGTTTCCTGATGGAGTCAGGCATTTTAGGTAGAAAGAACAAATATGCAAAGGAACAGAGACACACAAACAGCATGGTGTGTTACAGTAATTCAGTACTGCTGCAGCATAAAAGGTAGGGAAGGGGAGGTAGAAAGAGATGTGGGGGATAAGTCAGGAGGCTAAAGCAGGGGATGGAGCACAAAGAGCCTTTTATACTGTGCTAAGAAGTATGGACTTCTTTTCTGTGAGTAGTGCTAAGCCATTGAAGAGTTTTAAGAATAGCAGTGACATAGTGTTAAAACATAAGCTCACTCTGGCAGCTTTGTCGAGTGGAGTATTTAGGGGAGTGAAGTTGGTGACATAAGACAAGAGAGGGGAACTTGTATAACAATTCACGCAGGAAGTAGTAAAAGCCTGAACAGTCAGGTTGAGTATGTTTTATTCGGGTATACCCTGGCAATGGTTTTAAACCAAGGGTCGGTAAATTGTGGCCCATGGGCCGTATCCAGCCAACCACCAGTTTTTATAAATAAAGTTTTTTTGGAACACAGCCACCCTTGTTCATTTATGTATTGTCTGTGGCTGCTTTCATGCTACCATGGCAGAGTTGAGTATTTGCAAAAGAGACTGCATGGCCCACAAAGCCTAAAATATTTACTATCTGGCCCTTTGCAGAAAAAGTTTGTCAACCCCTGTTGTAGACTTTAAGTCCATATCTTATTCATTTCTGAATCTCCCACAGTATTTCATATAGGTCTTAATACTGAGAATATGGTAGCTGTTTAGTAAATATTTTTTAAATTAGTAAATATGTATTCTGTATCAAACTCTTTCTATAAGCCATAATTCCCCTACATAATGGAACTGACTTTGTTCTAGCTCAAGAATGCCATAATGGAAGAGGCCACTTTAGACAAGGTGGTAAACCTCTTTAAAATACCGGAGGCCCAGTGGGGAGGAGGATACTAGTACTACTGCATTAAAACAAAACAAAAAAAAAATTGAGAATGCTGAAGGACTGGATAGTGTGGGAAATATAGTATTGGGTCCTTTATAGAATGGACCCATTCATTTCATTCATCCATTCTTTCTCCTTGTCATAAGAAATGTCTTAGAAAAAGTGATGGTGACTTCAAGAAAAATTGTATAAATGATGTGAAAATTACTCCCCACGATACCGATCTTTCACCTCAGACCACATCAGTGCTTCTTGATACTATAATCCACAATAGCTAGTTTATTAGGTATCAGATTTTTCATATCATTAGCCACTGGATTTTTTATCTTATTTAGTCATTTGTCATTTTTATCACAATAATCTTATCCCAAAGTGTCTCTAAGCCATTGTCAAGAAACATGCTTTCTTTAAGCATGTATTGGATTTATTTACACACGAGGAAATGAGAAACGGTGGAAAAATCACAAGTTTTGTAGTCAGAAGGTGTGGTTATGTGTTACAGTTCTTCCCACTTTTTTTGTTTCTGATTTGTCAAGGGGAAATAACTACCTATTTCATCAAGTTTTTGTGAAAATGAAATCAAATACTGTTTGTGGAAGTGCCTCAGTTGGTGTAGAACTTATACACAACATTCATCTGTTTATTATGATGTTCTTTGTTTGTATTATAAAAAGCCATTATTGGGAATTCCCTGGCAGTCCAGTGGTTAGGATTCGGTGCTCTCACTGCCAGGACCTGGGTTCAATCCCTGGTCGGGGAACTGAGATCCCGCAAGTCTACTGGCATGGCCAAGAAAAAAGCCATTATTAGTGTTATTTTGCTTCCTTTTCAAAAGAATTAGGTTTAAACAAAGTCAGGTGGAATAAACTAAACAAGCCTTCCCTGTTAAACTGTTCTTTCAGGTTTTTTGAAGCAAGTGGAAAATCCAGTCATGAACACCTGATGTGCATGTCACTTGTGCTTGAATCCATGTTTGTGGTCAACTAAAATTCATGTGACATTTGGTTGTTTTTAGCTTGAAAGGAATTTCTGCTTCAGGTAGAGAAGATAACACAAATTTCTTCTGCTCTAATCTGTTATAAGGAAATAAATTGAGGACACACACACACACACAAACACACACACTTTACAACTGAATCAAAGCTGATTTATGTTTTCAGAATTTCAATAAAATTCTTTTTTATTTTCTGTAGAATTTTGAATGATTACGGTCATTCTACCCTTAATTTAAGAGGAATGATAAGAACTTTGAAAGGTCAGATTTAAAAGGTTATGAAATTTAAGTGTGACCACTGGATATTTGCTAGTGTTGAAATACAAGTTTATTAGTTTCTGCAGGTATAAGCTGAAAGATGTTGCCTCTTCCATATTGATTAGCTGTTATAAATAAAATGCAGAAAAAATCACATTAATTCAGACAAATAAGAAAAGGTTTTCTGAATGAGTAAAAATTCAGAATTGTAGATTTTTTTAAATAACATTTTGAGATTTTGACAAAATAGTAAAAGTTAGCCAAGAGAAGTCCTTAAACTTATTTTAATGAATAGGTATGAAAGGTTTATCATTGTAGTATTGATTACTTACAATTAGGTGACTTCTGAAATTCCTGGAGTGTCTAAAAACAACTTGTTCTAAAATAACTGTCCCCCAGCCATCTTAATTCACTTTAATTCATTGGGTGAGTTCTTTCTTAGTAGTAAAAATGCAAGGTTCATACCAGCTGCAGTCCTGAAATCTGTCATATTTTTCAGCAAATGCTGAAAGATAGACAAGATTTTCCCTTCATATTGCTATATGTTTCTGTCATTTGAATTCAGTTTCACTCTAAAAGGAAATCATAATAGTATTTCATAACACTGTTATGAAGATGCTTGCCTATGCCTCCCTGTGTACATACGAGAATCATTTTCTAGGATAGATAGATAGCCAGATGGATTTTTGAAGACATGGTTACATTGTCTTCTAGTTTCTAGTGTTTATTCTGGTTCCTTTTACAGGTGACCTGTTTTTGTCTCTCAAAAAGGTTCTAGAAATTTCTCTTCACCTTTGGTGTTCTGATAGTTTACAACACTGTGTCTAGACAGATGTGGGTTTCTTTTCATTTACCCTGATCACTCATTGAAACCTTTAAATTACAAAGATACACCTCTCTTCAGCCGGAGAAATTTTTTTTCTTCTGTCTTTTATTGTTTTTTTCTCTTCCTTCTGAGACTCCTCTTAGATCAGTGTTAAAACTTCCAGATACATGTTCCATACTTTTTAACCATTCTCTCTCACTTTCTGTCATTTCATGGGATTTGGGGCAGGAAGGGAGACAAATAAAAGTGTTCTGTTTGCCATCTTGATCTAGTTTTCTGACAGTTCTTTTTGTCCCATAAGGCTGAGTTTTACAGAATGTTTGTCATTTTATTTGTCTCAGCAGTCCATTCCTAAAGGAACATGACTCATATTTTATAATAACCTTTGGAAGGTTGATACTGCTTAACATGCTTTGGTTTTGTAGTCAGATTTTTTTGAAGATATGTTTTTTTTAAAGCCCATAGTACCATTTTAAAAATTAGACTCACTTGTCTTGTGCTATTGGGAGTGAGCCCAGTCACATTAAAAAGTGTGTTGGTATCTCAATCACTCATCAGGTCCAGACAGCTCCAAGTGCTGATAAAGGCCTTGATGCTTCTGCAGATGTCTGTTCTAAGTGGTAGCTTCAGGTGCAATAAGCAGAATATTTGGAGCTGGCACATAGATTCTCAAGCAGAGAGTATGAGTAAAAATCAAAGTTGTAGGTCCTTGGTCTCCTAGAATAATGGTTCACAGACCTGGTTGAGCATCAGAACCACCTGTGCACTTTATAAAAATGTAAATGCATGGACCCTCTGTTGGACCTGTTAAATCAAAATCCTGCAGGGTGGGGCTGGGCATCTATATAAGTATGTAGGTGTGTGTGTGTGTATATCTTTAAAGACTCTAGGCATTATTCTGATAGGCAGCCGAGGATGAAAACCACTGTTCCTAGAGACCCTCTCTATATAGTTTCTCCTCCTCGTGCCTCATTTTGAAAAATAAAAACAAAAAAAACTCTATCCAGTGCCCTTTGGTAAAGATATGTGATAATTTACTTGACTGGTACCCTCTTCGTGGACATTTAATTTGCTTCCAGTCTTCGGCTATTACAAATTACTCTAGTAGATATCCTGGTACATATAACTTTGTGCACATTTGTGAGTATATTCATGGGATAAACACCTAGAAGTGGAGTTGTTCAGGCAAAAGGCATAATATATGTATATGTAGGGGTGTGTGTGTGTGTGTGTGTGTATGTTTGTGAATTTGAGAGAGATTTTTTTTGTCTGTGGAAATACGCCTTTTATATCCTCAGGTGTTATATTCTTAGGCTGAAAATATTCTTAAATCTTGGAAGTCCTTAACGTTTTGTTTTCATTTCTAATCAGGCCAGTACTAAAGTGGAAGTGGACATGGAGAAAGCAGAGAGCCTGCAGGTGACAAGAGGAGACTTCCTTGCTTCTTTGGAGAATGATATCAAACCAGTGAGTATGAATACCGAGTGATGTATAAGCCAAAAATAATAATAATAATTCAGGGGAAAAATAAGTGCCATTTTACCCAATATTTTGGAAGGTTATATCACATGTAGTTTTTAAAAAAATCATAAAATCTCAGTACTGGAACTGTCCAATATAAGAAACATCTGTTCAGTAACTCTGATGGCTGGGTAATTAACCAAGACTTACTGAAATATTTCTCATGATAGGGAGCTCACCATCTTGTAAGGCAGACCATTCAATTTTGAGACTTTCTAATTATTAGTTCTTAAATTGTTCTGAACTAGAAATAGTTTTCTCATTAGTTCTTATATAATCTGAAGCTACGGAAACCTAAATTCATCCTAATTCATCCATCCTTCATATGTTAGTTATTATGTTTAAAAGTAATTCTCATCTCCTTTCTCTCTCCCTTTCCCCACCCTCCTCCAAGGCATCCCTTTTTCTTGCTCAATACCTCCAGTTCCTCTAACTGCTATAGTTTCTAAAACTTTTAACCATTTTCAGTGCCCTTTTTTAAAAAGGTGTCAATTTTCTTAAAATATACTCAAAACTCAATAGTCATAGTTGGAGTTTTAGAATACATTATAAGGTCATTAACCCATTTTTCTATAAAACAACCACTCATGTTTGAGTAACCATTATTTGGAGTCCTATATTAATACAAAAACAAATTGTAGAACCTTAAAAAGGTGTGTATGTTGTTTTTCTTTCTTCAATGGACCTTGGGTGCACAGAATTAGATTAACCTTAATCTTTAATTCATGACATACTGTCATTAGTCTACAGTGTATAAAATAAAATATGGTATGTATTGATTTTTTGAGACTTGCTATTTTATTATGTATTTTATTATCAAGTCATCTATATGATTGTGCTATGCCTCATTTATTTTCATTGCTGAATAGCCTTCCATTGTGTGACTAACACAATTTGTCTGTTTTCCTGTCAATGGGCAGTTGGAACATTACCAGTTTTTTGTTATTACAAACAACTGCTGCTAAAGCATTCTTGAATGAGTTTCTCCTAGATATATGTTTAGGAATTAAATTGCTGGGTTGCTGGGTATATGAATGTACAATTCAAACTAAGACTTTCAAGCTGTTTTTTTCAGTGGTTGAACCAATGAACACTTCCCCCAATAATGTAAAAGAGATCCTGTTCTCTACATCCTCTACAACACTTGGTATTGTCAGACTTATTTTTTGCCATTCAGTTGGATGTAAAATGGGATCACATTTTGGTCTTGATTTTCATTTCACTGATTACCTATGAAGTATTTCTCCATATGTTTATTGGCCATATGAGTATCTTCTGTGAGATGCCATTCATGTGTTTTGCCTATTTTTCTGTTGTATTGTTTATTTTTATTTGATCTGTATAAGTTCTTTATATATCCTTGACAACAATTATTTGTTGCAAGTATCTCCTTTAAAGACAAAAATCAACTTGTTTTAGCCCATCTGCTTTTTTAAAAAATTAATTTATTTATTTATTTTTGACTGCGTTGGGTCTTTGTTGCTGCGCGTGGGCTTTCTCTAGTTGTGGCGAGCGGGGGCTACTCTCTTCGTTGTGTTGTGCGGGCTTTTCATTGTGGTGACTTCTCTTGTTGCAGAGCATGGGCTCTAGGCACGTGGGCTTCAGTAGTTGTGGCTCGCGGGCTCAGTAGTTGTGGCTCGCGGGCTCAGTAGTTGTGGCTCACTGGCTTCAGTAGTTGCGGCGCACAGGCTCTAGAGCGCAGGCTCAGTAGTTGTGGCGCACAGGCTTAGTTGCTCTGTGGCATGTGGGATCTTCCCAGACCAGGGCTCAAACCCGTGTCCCCTGCATTGGCAGGCGGATTCTTAACCACTATGCCACCAGAGAAGCCCCCTGTCTGCTTTTTTATGACTATTCTGACTTTTAACTGACTTTTCAAAAGTTACTCAGCAGTGGAAATGGTTTAATCTTTTGCTGTTATTATTCGTAATAGTTACCAAAAATATTAGAGCCCAGCCTAACTGATCTATCTTAAAATTTTTTCAAGGCAGGTAATTTGGCTACAAGGAAAGGGGCAACTAAGATAACTTAGTTAAGTAAGCAGTAACTTTTATTTATTCCAGGGATCTGGGGGATAAAACAAAAACTGAAATGACAGGATAAGTAAGGATGGCTCATACATACTATATAGCTTGGGAGGGTCACTGTTTTCTGGTTCATGTATCTCAGTGCTGTTAGACAAAAGCCAGCCAATCTACATATTTCCTACAACAGCCTTCCAACCAGTATTTATTAGGCTCTTCCTTTATAACTTTTTACACAGCCACTGCATTTACCATATTCAGACCAGGGAATAAGAACTTTACTCTGTACTCAGGAATCAAAGCACTAGTGTATGCAAGGACCAAAGAGTGGTCTGAAAACTGATTTGGTGGCAAAGTAACAGAGTGATGAGACCACTGTATACTGTTTATAAACAGTATTACAAAGGATGACTTTCTGTTAGGTGCAAGTTCTAAAGAGCTGTTAAAGTTATTCCAGACATTGGGGAGTGAGAACTTGACTTGAGGGTTGTGATAATTTTTTTAAATTAGAAATTGTCAAGCTATATGAGCTTCATATTACATTGGGTTATATTTTCCTACTCATTTCTTCTCCTGTTAACCTTGTGGAAATGCTATTCAATTAAGTAAATAAGTACTAAAGTTTTTAACTACTTTTGGTAGCTGGTTTGATGGGCGTTACAATTTGAGATTAGAAGTTGAAAATGAAAAGGGTTGTGATTTATGCCCCAATATATAGTACAAATGAAATGATTATATATAGCAATTGCTTTTCTTTCCTTTCCCTAACCCTTCAATCTTCATTACCTCTGCTCATTTCTAGCTCGTTCTAAATCTTACATTTACACACACACTTACCTTTTGGTGCGATTCGACTTATATCCCCTACCACCAAGCGTATGTGGACAAGATCTCCTCATTACCATTTCATATTTCCATTTTAATATCTGACACCTACAGTCAGTGTTAGGATAGTATCTTTGTGTGCTGAGCCAACTGTTTCTAATTTCTAAATCCATATTCTCTCTTTCTCTTTGCTCTTGACAGAAGGCCACAACCCATGTACTCCTTATAGAAACAAGCACGTTGGAACATACCCTTTCTCAGGGATTGCGAGGGCTTGAGCCCTCACAGAATCTGAGCCTAGAATATATTTTTTATTCCATTAAGTCACGTGAAGCAGTTTTTGCTCCAATTGGGTAAAAAGTTAAATGAGAAATTATAAAAGTTTTTCTTTTCTTTTCAGGCTTTTTATATTAATATGGGATATTGCTATAGCCCTAGCATGTAGGAATTATTACTCATCCTTTATACCTTTAAATATTTAATTTTTAATACTGACGCTGAAAATGCTTTAAACTGTCCTTTTCCTTCATAGGCATTTGGCACAAACCAAGAGGATTATGCAAGTTACATTATGAATGGTATCATCAAATGGGGTGATCCAGTTACTCGAGTTCTAGAAGATGGGGAGCTGCTGGTCCAACAGACTAAAAACAGTGACCGCACACCATTGGTTAGCGTCCTTCTGGAAGGTGAGAAAAAATGATGTGATAGCATCAAAAGATGAAAAAAGAAAAAGAAGCACTTTTACAAAGCCATTTAGCCCATTCCAGAAAAATGAATTATTTTCAGTTCTAAACCTGTTCATGATTTGAAAATAGCAATCCATTCTGTGTTCCGATATTGTGCACGAATTTAAATCTTCTTGGGTTAGAATGTTACTAATGAATGATAGCAACTAGTTTTCTTATAAGATGTATCTAAATTTCTATGTTACTTAATAGACTCTACGATACCACATAATATTCAATTCAATTAAAAAAATATTCACTGAGTATTTACTATGTCTTAGGCATTGAACTGGTCGCTGGAGACACAAAGACATTCACAGAGTTGAGTCTGGTCATGAAAAAAGCCATGTAGACAAATACCTAACTACCATGTATGTGTGTAAGGGTATGTGAATGCAAGTCATTTTGCCCAGGGGTGGTCAAAGAAAGTGTTCAATTTAGATTTTGTAGGATCAGTTAGGATTTTACCAAGTAGACAAAAAAGGAAGGACATTCTGCCAATTATTTTTTATAGTTATAATTAGTAGAACAACAGAAAAGTTCAGTGAGTCCACATGACAGGGGAATCCAGCCCCTTCCAAAGGGCTAGGGGTGGGGGCTCCCTGAGAGAAACACATTAAGCCAAGACCTAAAGGACGAGGAGAAGCTGGGCGTGCATAGTAACTGCGGAAGATGTTCTAAACAGAGGGACCAGCGTGTGAAAAAGCCCTGGGCTGGAAGGAGACTGAACCAGAAAGGGAGATTGGCTAAGACATGAGACTGAAGAAGTAGACAGGAGCCAGTTCATGCAAAGCCTTGTAGACCATGTTAAGGATTTAGACTCTGTCCAGGGGGCAGTGGGGAGCCGTTTGTAGGATTTTAAGCAGTGAAGTGACATGATCAGATTTATATTTTCAAAACATCATGACTGCTTTGTGATAGAGAAAGGATTAGAGTGGCAAGAATACACAGGAAAGACCAATGGTGAGAAGCAGTTGCATTAGTTTTAATGAGAGCTGATTATGGTTTGAAGTACTGTAGTGGTAGGAGAGATGGAGTTATGTAGACCATTTTGAGAAATATTTAGGAGGGAGAATAAAAGAGACTTTATGGTAATTATAATAATGATTAATTAATTATTAAGCATAATTAAGCTAACATTCTTTGAACTCTTAACTATTTGCCAGTCAGTCTACTAGCACTTTACATATACTTTCTCATTTAAACCCCACTTCAGTCCTGTGGGGGCAGATGCTGCTGTTATCCCTATTTTGTAGATAAGGAAGCTGAAGCTTAGAAATAGTAAGTAGACTGAAAATGGGGAGAGATCAAACATGATCCCCAGGTTTCTGGTATTCACGGCTGGTAAATGCTATTGTTTACTAAGACTGGGAACGCTAGTGGAGAAGTAACATTTCAGAAAGAAAGATCATGAGTTCAGTTTTGGACACATTAAGTTCATGGTTCCTATAGGATAATTGAATGGGAAATGTTGAGTAGCCCACTGGATATGTGGGTCTAGTGCTTAGAAGAGAGGTCTCGCTGGCAGTATACATTCATGAGTTGTCAGTGTGTAGACTGTTGTTGAATCCATGGGAGTGGATGAAGTCACTTACAGAAAGGGTAGGTTGAGAAGAAATGGGGCGCCTAGGACTAATCTCTGAGGTGTGTCAACATTTAAGGACTAAGTAGAGCAGGAACAGTTGACAAAGGAGATTGAGCAAAAATAACCAGAGAGGTAAGAGGGGGGAAAAGAGAATGTGCTGTCACAGAAGCCAAGAAAAGTATTTAAGGAAAGAAGAGAGGTATAGCTGATTCACTTTGCTGTACAGTAGAAACTAACACAACATTGTAAAGCAGCTATACTCCAATAAAAATTAATTATAAAAAAAAAGAAAAATAAATAAAGAGGAGAGTTATCAGTTGTTTCAAATATTCCTGAGAGACCAACAGATAAAGTGTTGGATTTGGTGACGTGGAGGTCATTGGTGACCCTGATGGGAGCCTGTCCCATGTAATGGCAATGGAAGCCATAGCGTTTGTTTGAGGATGGATGGAAGGTGAAGAGTGAAGGCAGCTGGTGTAAATGATTATTTAGGGAGGTTCCATTTCGAAGGGAGAAGGCAGAGTAGTGTTGAGAGTAGTGAAGTCAAGAAAGAGGTTTTTTTTGTTTTGTTTATTAAACTGTCAGTAGACTAGAGCGTGTTTAAATGCCGTTGGTAAGGCTCCAGGGAAGAGGGAGGGGTGGAACATATGGGGGAGAGGGTACAGTCAATAATTTCAGGTTCCTTACAGATGTAGAGAACAAATGTATGGACACCAAGGGGGAAAGTGGTGTGTGTGTGTGTGTGTGTGTGTGTGTGATAAATTGGGAGATTGGGATTGACATGTATACACTAATATGTATAAAATGGATAACTAATAAGAACCTGCTGTATAAAAAATAAAATTAAAAAAAATAATAATAATGTCAGGTTCCTGAGAAGATGGGAAAGAATGATTGGTCAGTTTATGGTTGGAAGAGGGGCACATCTTTTATTACACAGAAGGGAAGGAGGAGATGTCTAAATATTAAGTAAGTTTGTAGCTTTGGTTGCTTTCATGAGAAGACCTGAGTCTTTAGTTTCCTAGCTCTTTAAGTCACGTTTGCTTCTAATAAGGCAGTTTTCCCTGCCCCTAATATCACCTCCTAAGAAGATTGTATTTTTTTGTCAGACAAATGATTTGATAGAACTAATAACATAGGTACTGATATGCATTTGAATGCATTCTCTTTCTTTTTAAAGAAGCAAAATGCTTGCATTTTGTATATTTAGCCAGAAGTTTGAAAGATTAAGGTTATGTGAGAAAGAAAGAAGGAATATATTTCAATATACTTTTGAGAAGTGCTAATCAGTTCATTAAATTTAGTTGCTAATAAATAAGAGAAAACATGTCTGCCATGAAATTGTGTCAGGAAATGTTAATGAGCAACTAGTTGAGGCCTCAGTACATTGTGGATAAAAGTTTAAACTTGTTTTATTCCTCTTTGCTTAGGTTGGCTTTTTTCCCCTGACTTGCTCGTATTGTTATGCAGGTCCTCCTCACAGTGGGAAGACTGCTTTGGCTGCAAAGATCGCAGAGGAATCCAACTTCCCCTTCATCAAGATCTGTTCTCCTGATAAGATGATTGGCTTTTCTGAGACAGCCAAGTGTCAGGCCATGAAGAAGGTATCAGGATTTTTACTTTCATTTTAATTTCCTATCTCTTAGATGTGTGTGCACGCGCGTGTGCGTGTGTACGTACACATGTACATATATATCTGTCCTTGTGTGTGTATATATATATGCCATGGCAGTTATGTTCTTCTCAAGTAGAATTAAATTATCAGCAGAATTTGGTGGGAAACAGCAACTGTTTTAGACATAGTATTTAACTTTGTAATGCATTTTTAGTAGAGTATCCTTATCTTCCAAATTATGCTTTGTTTAGTGTGTATTATGACTAATTTTCATTTCTTAAGTTTGTATTGTCTTGATTGAAAGATCACAGTTAAGATTGTTTGAGTAGAGTGGAGCAAATTCATTTAGGATTTTTTAAGTTCTTTCATCAATGTAAAAAGTCAGACTAGGGTCAATTAAATTGACTGTATAGTTTGGGAAAGAACAGAGGTGTATCATTGGAAAGATATTCTCAAAACCCCTACAGAAAGATGGTGGTATATTAGATAGTAATCAGTCTGCTTGGCAGACTTAGTGCGGTCCTTGTCTTTTTGCCTTTCTCCAAGTGCCATTTGTCACCTTCTTAATACAGCTGCTTTGAACCACTGGTGAAAGTTAGAACAACATAGAATCCTAGCGCTGAAAGAACTCTAAGATCGTCTGGTTCATCGCTCTTACATTCAAGCAGGTACCATGTAAGGCATTTAGGATAGTAGGTGGTTGCTCATTAAAAACAGAAAACAAAAACAACAAAAATCAATGCTGAACACTCTTAATGCCTGTTTCACCTCACTTAATTTCCACTGATATTCTGATTTTGCATACTCCCAGACAGTGAAGAAAGATTCTTTTTTATATATTTAGTTGAAGTATTTATTTTACTTAAATCCTTTTTTTCATGCTTGATCTTTTATAAATAAGAACTTACTGTAAGTTAAAGAGATGTGAGAAAATCAGAATGAGGGGAAAGAATCTTGAGAATGGGCTTGCTGCCTAGTAAAGACAGCTCAGATGTTCTTTTACCTTGTTCTTAGGCCCTCACTTTATAAAGATGTAGGATAGAATTACCTTAGTTTTTCTTTAGGGAAGAGATTGAAGAGGAAAATACATTCTTTCAAAAGCAGACTCCAAAAAAATATAAGTTTGAGAAGTTAGTCTCATGTTTGTGCAGGTAGCAGAAAATCATTTGTGTAGATTGCTTGAAATGGATAGAGGAGGCGGAGCTTGGAACAGGATTCCACACCAAAACGTCAAGGTAAATATTCTGCGTAAGGTCTTTGAAGTTGAGTGTGAAAGCAAGGGAAATGTTGTAGATCAAGAACTTAAATATCATAGTCTGTTTATTCTGTGTCTGAAGTGAGACCTGTAGTATCTATCCTTCCCAGGAAAATCTGGACAGAATCACTAGGACCAGTAACCTCCCTAATGTAGGTAGAGGTTGCTTTTCTTTATTTTTTGGTCTTTTTCCCTTTAAAGGGAACCTTTAAACCGCTTTTGTTGAAAATTTAAATAACCCTTGGAATTGGTGGCCATTGAACTTAGCATTTAATTGAACAGCTGATTCTATTTTCCTAACTCCATCTATTCCTTATACTTGTTCAAAGTAGTCGTCTTCTGTGCATATGGTAAATTACTCCACTGCTTTCCACCAGCTGCCAGCTTCTACCTCACATGTACTCTGAGATGTGGGTGGATGGTCCTGGTTTTTTCTATAAAGTTTTTTTTTGAAGTATTTTAGGCTCCTGCACATCAAAGCTGCTTTGCAAGTGTGAGATATTATCATTTTTATTATTTCAATCTCTTGCAAATTGACTTGAGGGGGGAAGGTAATATGTGCTGATTTTGGAGGCTTAAATGGTTAAATTAATGGCTTAATAACTTATGATTTAATCTTTAAATTGTTGAAGCCTTTCAAGGTAGGGTTTCAGATGAGTAGAAGGCTAAGGTGTATAAAAATAAGTGTCTATACAAGCTTACTTGAAATGGTTTGGATTCATGATTCACTGTCTGGATCATCCTTGTACCCTTAAAGTTACAAAAATCATTTCTGCTTCAACAGTATAATAAATTCATATTAAGACTTTTTGGGTTTTCCTTGGGGGAAAATATTATTCCTTGTGACTAAAGAACAGAACAGAGAAAAGAATGAAGCATAGGTGTCTTAGAAATATATTAGAAATACTGCAAAATCTTTCCCTGCAAATAGTTTTCACATTGTTGCCTAATGATAGATTGACAAAAGCCTGAGGGCTCAAACCCATCTAAAGGTGCTAAGTCTTCCAGTTTGCTTTTGAAAATGAAATATTAATGCCATTATTTAGTAGTTCTAGTCTCCCTCCCACCATTGTTCTATTCCCTTCTTTTTTTTTAGTGTGAAGATGGAAAGATTTTTTTTTTCAAAGCACAAATAATTTATAATTCTTTATCATTAGGGAGAAGACATTTCTTTCCTTTTAAATGCTTCCCTCCCACCCCCAAAATGTAGCTTTTCCCAATTTCAAAAATAATTTAGAAAATGCAGAAAAGGATACAGAAGAAAATAAAGCCCATATTTGTCCTTCTATTTTCTTCTCTACTCTGATACACATACACACACACATATATTGGGGATCACATTGGACATACTGTTTTAAACCTGGTTCTTTCACTTAATATGAAATTTTTTCATTGTCATTAAATGTATCTCAATATTATGTTAAATTAATAGCTGTATAATATCCATTTAAACATTGCTTTTTTGTTGAACATTTATGTTGTTTCCAGGTTTTTTCACAATTATAAACAATATTCTGTAGAACTCCCAATCACTGCCCCCATTTTCTTATTACATTTTTCTGAGAGTAGCATCCTGATTTACTGGCTGAGAATTTGGACTTAGGTTTCAAATAGACCTGAATTTGAATCCCAGCTCCACTGCTCTTACCAGCTCTTATAGTCACTTAACATATAAGCCTCTGTTTTCTCATCTACCAAATGAAGATAATATTAACAGCTGCCTCATTGGGTTGTTACGAGAATTAAATGAGATGGTGATTTATGTACGGTGTCACGTAGTGCCTTGGGATATAATATGTGCTCAGTAAAGTATAGTGGTTGTTTTTACTTATTATTATTGCACATACACTTCTGGTTATTTCTTTAGGATAAATTCTCAGAATTGAGATTGCTAAGGTAAAAATATTAATGGTTTTCAAATTTTTATAAGTATTGCTATTAAAACTTATGTAAAAATACTAATGTTTATAAAGCCCACCTCTTAAGAAAGTTGTGCTAATTTACACTTGCAGCCCCATCATATAAGAGTGTCAGTTTCCTTGGGCTCTTGCCCGAACTTGATGTTGTTAAAATATTTTTTGCAGAAACTAACATAACATTGTAAAACAATTATACTCCAATAAAGATGTTAAAAATATATATATATTTTTTGCAAATTTGATAGGTAAAAGATTGGCATTAAAATCATTTATTCACCTACATTTTAATGACTAGATCCTCAGTTTTAAAGATTTTTCAAAATGTTTTGCAATGGCAATAGTTTGTGAAACTCAGAAATATTATAATACATTAATTTTTCTTAGAGGTGGTCTGAATACTTAAGTCATAGAATATCTTTATATACCATTTTATTACTTAAACCAAGAGATGAGTTTTTGTTAGTAGAGAGGGCCATTAGGCTTGCTTTAATGAGTATCTAAGATTTAATTGCAACTAAGGTATTCTTATTCACATACAGATGGTGCTAAAATATATGAAAGTAGTTTATTCTCAATTAATTTAAAATTCACCTTATACTTAATCTGCTTAATAAATCCTTTCTCCATAGATAAACTCCTCAGTACTAGCAAAGTCTGTATGAAGTATTATCCTTACATTCTGGGGGGGATACTATGTGTTCCATTAAGATATTTGAAGTGTTCACAGATCTTTCTCTTCTCCCCCATTTTATTTTTGTTTCCCCAACTTTATTCTGTTTAAAAATTTTCATTCCTTTATCCATTTTTGCATGTATACTTAAAAAAAAAACCCTATTTTACTAGTTCTATTAATGGCATTAAATGAACAAAAGAACAAAGCAGTAGAATTTGATTTTAACTAATTACCTAATGTTGGTGCTTTCCGAGTATACAATCAGTACAGAGGTGAAATAGAACAATCTGATGTGACTACATTGTTTGAACAAAATTAAGTAGAAAATTAGTGATTTATAAAACTATACCCATTAATAGCATAATATAGTCTTGTTTTTAAAAGGACTGAAAATTAATGGAAGAAATTTTCCTTTCCACTAGCTTTGCAAGAAAGAAATAATCTTCTTTGAATATCCTCCTGTAAATCCCACTGCAAATTGTAGTCTGCACAGAACAGAATCGTGGTGCCTAATCCTCCTCTTTTCATGGTTTAGTCCATACAAAGAGCAGAGCTGGAAATTGGATCTTTTGACAGCAGTTACTAAGCAACAGAATTTGGATGTTTTTGGTTAACATCCTAATATATCATGTAGCTGATTTGTTGAAGATTGTGCATGCATTAACTGAGAGAAGTGGACACCCCGGAAGTGACTACAGGTCCCTGTACTGCTGGGGGACGAGCACTTGTTGTTTTTGTTTAATACACTCTGTCTTTTGATGTTTGTATCTGTTCGGCACACAAAGGAAGATGGTGTAGCTCTATAGTGGAATTTAACTTTCAGATCTTGTGACTTTTTATATTATTAAAAATACCCCACTCTGTCGCTCATGTCATGTGAAAATTTAAGAATTTTTCCTGAAAAGCAGGGAGAACAAATAAGGGATTTTAAGGTCATTCCAGGAAGCTTGAGTGCTTTGCCAAAAGTTTAGGTCCACTTCCTGAGGCAGTTTCACTAGAAGACAACTAATGTTTGCTTGGTCTGCTCCCAAGTTATTTTTAGAAACTAGAGATTATTACTGATAGCACCAATTTGAATTTGCTCATTTACGTTTTTATGTGCTACCAAATATGATTAGAGTATTCTTTCAACTAATTGCTGACAGATTTACTACATTAGGGATTTTCTAAGTCATCAAATTCCTACTGTCATCAGATTTCTACTAACTAGGTACTTCATGCCAGCCACTTCAGAACTGAGATGAGCTCTTACAGCCCCCAAAGAACCTGAAAATTTGGCTTCACTTACCTCAGAGCGCTAGAGGTTATAGAAAAAGGAGGACAGAATCTACTTAGAACACGCTTTGCTGTGGTTTGTGATTCTGAAAGGCTGGGATTAACATGGAGCTAATGCTGGCGTGTTCCCATTTGTATTCGTGTAGACTCCAGCGTCTGCAGCTGCTGCCCCTCCCCTGCACACAGGTGGCTCCCAGCTTGTCTGAAGATTCCAGGAGCGGGCTCTGTGCCTTGAGAGCTTGCTGTGTCCTTCAGGACCATAACAGACCTGCCCCTAAACCCTTGGCAGCAGGAGCCCCACACCTCCTCTCACAGGGCCTCCAGCATGCCTTTGCTGCAGTCCCAGGCCCCACACATTCCACGTTGTCTCTCATGACGCACTACACCTGCCTTTGCACGCAACAGTGGAGGCACCAGAGAGTTTAATGATGACAACCTCATTATGTCCACAGCTAGAGATAGACTATGGAACTCTGTTTTCTAGAGACGTTCTTCATCTTCTAGAATAGACCTCTCATTTTTTCCCTGTTGACTATTGACACTCTTTTCCACATTTTTCCTTTCTTCCGTTCTTCCATTCTGTTTCTTTAGCCTTCTCTTTCAGACTTCTCACCTGACTCTAAGAATACGTCTATTCTGCTAATTTTACCTACTCTACAGGAAACTCCCTGATAGAACTAGGATGACCATACACTCCAATGTGCTGTGTGCAATCATGGTTTTTACCTGTTGTTCCAGCATGATTATTAACAACTCCCACCTTTCAAGTGTCCTGCTTTGCATGATAACTTCTATGATCCCCTTCTGATAACCTCTTCAGCAAGAAAAGACTTGAGCATCATACTTTCATCTTACTAAATGAAAGGATCAAAATTTAAGTTAATTTTTTAAAGAGTCTGTAAGATACCACTAGTAGCCCCAGCTTCAGCCCACCTGGCTAAATGTTGTTTGGACGTTTGGTCTGGAGCAGGCACTGTGTATTTGCTGTGTGCGGTTACTGACGGCAAGTTTGGCACTTTAGTTCTTCAATTCGAGCTGCGGCAGTTTGTACAATTTTACTTTTCTTTCATCTTTCCTTCTTGTACCTCTCCTCCTTTTTGGGTTTATCTACCTAAAGTTATGGTAGAACTTCCCAGCTCAGTATGTAAATATCTCACTTAGATTTTAGTCTGGCAGCTAATCGCATATATTTGCCAGTGGAATCTGAGTATCTCCTTATTTAGCATTGGGCCAGGAAGCCAAGAATGGAAGAGGCTGAGGAGACTAGGCAGAAACATGGATTCAGGGAAAGAGTGATGACCTTATATTACACTCGTGACTACATAAGGAAAAGAATGTGTGTGTAAGAAGTGAAAGGTGTGTGTGTGTATTTAAATTAAAGCAGAGTTAACTGAAACTGGTCAGATTACAACTGGAATTGCATAGCGTTTGTCATGGTTAGTATGTTGTTAAGAGAGTTTGCTGTGAGTACCCCTATCCCCGTGGTAGTAATTAGTACATTAAGAGCTGTCTGTAAAAAAAACTAAATTAAAGACTGCTCTAGGTATTTTTCTTCTAAAATGTTATAGGTAACCCATGTCGTCAGCTGTGAAATGATTTGTAATGCTTTGTGAATCACAGTATCTGAGATAAGTTAGTGAGACTGCATATAAATTTATCATCAGTTTAGACCCCAGCAGAGTCCTGAATAAGGTTCCTGTAGCCCTGTAAGCTTTAAGAAGGGAGAAGGGCTGATTCAAGGAAAGTGTAAAACTAATGCAAGTAGCCAGTCCATGATGTCTTGGGCCCCTGTGGCTTTAATCCACGATATTACAGCCTGCCAGACAGAATGATATGCTTGCATCAGAGCCCTTAGTAGAATTCTGAACAAATGTTTTAAAGAGCCAAGCATTTTTTTCAGTGACTTCTTAAAATCACCGGAGTTTGCAGGATACCACATTGGCTGCTATATGGTCCAGTTTTCAAAAAAGAGCAAAGAACCACAGTGGAACTGCTTCTAAACTTTTCCATTGTCTCTTCCATTTCTCTTCTGCTTCATCTCTCACCCACCACTCCCCATACACACAGCACCAACGCTGACACCTCTTCATTTTAATTCTTATTGACTGTATGTTAGTTCCTGCAGTGCTCCTAAATTTTCTCATCTCTGTGCCTCGTAATAATCAGTACACTCTGCTTAGAACACTTTCTTTCCTGGTTTTTACTGCACTGTTCATCCTTCAGGTCTCAGCTTAAATGTCACTTCCTAAATTTAGGAGACCATCGTTGACTCCATAAGCTCTTATCAGTAGCAATAGGCTAAGTTATGCTGCGATAATGAACAACACTGAAAATCTCAGGGGCTTAACACAACAAAGTTTATTTCTTGCCCACATTACATGTCCATCATGACTCAGAGGGGAAGCTCTGCCATAGTTTCTCAGAGATTCAAGCTAATAGGTAATAGAGACTCCATCTCACATGCGATTCCATGATAGCCAAAGCAGGATAAAGGATGTATGATGAATCAAGCAGTGGCTCTTAAAGCTCCTTTCAGAAAGTGATATACTCTGTACTCACATTTTACTACTTAAAGCAAACCCCATAATCATCCCTAACTTAAGAGGGGGTAAGGAAGTACAATCCTACCATGTGCCAGAGAGAGAACCAGGATGTGTAGGGTATCCCCAAGGACTACCACCGCTCCCGTGCTGTATACCAGCACATCATCTGGTATTTCCTCTAACATCGTGATGCCATGCTTTATTATAGTTACATGTGACCTTACTCATTACTCTTTCCATTGCCTTCATTAGTGCTTGACACATAATAGGAATTCAAAAATATTTGTTGAATGAATGAATAGAACAACACTCCAAGATTCAGTCCTTAGCTCTTTATTCTTCTAGTTCTACCATTTCTCCTTGAAGATCACATGCCTCTCTCATGGTTTCAGCAGTCATTGCCCTGAGGGTGATGTCCATACCCTGACTTCAATCTTATATCTCCAACTACTTACTTGGTATTTCTACTTGAATTTAATGCATAAATTTAAATTTATTCCTTCAGTAAATATTTATTGATTACTTTCTGATAAGGCATTATATGAAGTGATGTGGATACAGAGATAAATACAATAGTACTTGCCTTCACAGGGCTTAAAATCTAGTGTAATATAGGGAAGAATACAATGAATCCGTTAATATATACACAATATACAAAATGCTATACCAAAGGAGAAGAGAAACAAGTGACTTACGGCAAGATGGAATTAGAACTTGTGTTGTTTCAACCATTGAATCCATTGAGCAAATATTATTACTAAATACTCTTCTATGCTGGGTACTGAGGATAACATGAATAAAGTTCTTTTTCCACCTCACAGTCCAGTGAGGAGACAGGTAGCTAAGGACGAAAGGGTAGGTGAGATTTTGATACAATGTGGGAGGGTGACTGAGGGGTATGGGGGATGGTGCAAAGGAAAGCAACAGAGGCATTCTTTCATGCATGCATACAGCAAACATTTATTAGGCACCTGTGAGGCATCAGACCCTGAAAACATAATACTGAGGAAGACAATTCCTACCTTAAAGAATATACAAAAAAAAGAAAAAATATATATATATATACAGTATGTTGGGGAGGAACTTACCATCTAGATTGTCAACATGAGTTATTATTTTGCTTTTGTTTTTGTTGTTTTTGCATCTGTGAGGGCGACTTTTGAGCATAGAAAAGACCACGTGTAGCTAATTTGAGGTCTAAAAAATTAAAATTCAACATATTAAAATTATATAATTTAAAATCCAGTTTTTCAACACAAAAGAAAACTTAAACTTTAAAAAGGTCCACCCCTGGGACTTCCCTGGTGGCGCAGTGGTTAAGAATCCGCCTGTCAATGCAGGGGACACGGGTTCGATCCCTGGCCCAGGAAGATCCCACATGCCGGGGAGCAACTAAGCCCGTGCTCCACAACTACTGAGCCTGCGCTCTAGAGCCTGCACGCCACAACTACTGAAGCCCACGAGCCTAGAGCCCGTGCTGTGCAACAAGAGAAGCCACAACAATGAGAAACCCGCGCAACGCAATGAAGAGTAGCCCCCCTGCTCGCTGCAACTAGAGAAAGCCCACGCGCAGCAACGCAGACCCAATACAGCCAAAAATAAAAACAAATAATTAAAATAAATAAATACATAATAAATAAAAATAAATTAAGTCCACTTCTTTTATTCTATTTGTAAGTCTAGTAAAAGGTAGTTCAAAAAGAGACTTTTATAACAAATTTCTTTAAATATTTTAAACAATATTTACACATTTAAAATATTTTATTTTCTCTTTGATGTACTTCAATTGTTTAACAAACAAAACATTCTAAATTTCAAAGTAAATCTATAAGTACATTTACTTAGTAATAAATTAAAACTAATAATATAACTATGGTGAATCTCAGATTACCATTACCATTTGGAGGGCTATTAAAGTTATATTTTACCTTCCAACATAAAAGTTTATCAAAATTAATTATTCAACTGCATATTTTAAATTGAACTAACAAGGCTAATCTGTTAATCTAACATGGTAAGTTAATTGTTACAGAAGTTTAAAGACCAACTATTCACAGATTGTCTTTATACTTAATATGAAAAAGATTAATATTTTAGGTTTAATTTACTTTATTTCTATACCTAATTCTTAATCTTCTATAGTTAAAAGATACCCAGTAAGGAATATTGTGCTACTACAAACAAACTTGGGAGAGGCGTGGTTACCATCTTGGTGCACTGAGGTTACTTATCAATCAGATTAGGCTGGGATACAGGAATTAATTCTTACAGATGACACCAGTGGGATTCACTGAGCCCCAGTTATGGTCACTGGAATAGGAATGCCCAACATTTACAGAAAGGCTGGTCTCAAGGCCTTGAGCACTGACATTAAATTTATACATAAATTAATTCTTCTGTCTGGCTTGAAATTGCTACATCCTTGCCAGCATATAACAGCTTCCTTCACTGTTTGCTTAATTTGCATTTCTTTGGTTATCTTAAGATAATGTTCTGTTATCTTTTGTCTAGTTCTAACATGCATCTATCTGATCCTTTATACCAGCTTTAATTCTTTTGTAAACACTTTGGTTGCTGTGGTCTGATTTGAGTTGACAGAATTCTCTGCTTTCTGTGTTATTCCTGTTTGACAGGCCACAATTCTTATAGATAATAAAATGATATTCAGTTCTACCCTGCACATCCCTGTGGCTCCATCTAGCTCTTGAGTCATAACACTGAAGTCATGCTTCTGACATAGATAGGAGAGACCATTATGATAAACTTGATGGATTTGTCAGTTGATTAATTCCAGCTGTTCCTCAGCACGCCCCAGTGTGACACATCCAGCTCTTAGAGCTGAAAGCAGCATTACCCTGCCCTTGCTCAGCCATGATCCAGCTGTGACATCTTGGGCAAGTCATTTAACTGCTTTGGGCCTCAGTTTCCTCTCTTTTAAATTGTAAGAACTCTTGGGCTTCCCTGGTGGGGCAGTGGTTCTATCCCCAGTGCAGGGGACCCAGGTTCTATCCCTGATCCAGGAAGATCCCACATGCCGCAGAGCAGCTAAGCCCATGCGCCACAACTACTGAGACTGCACTCTAGAGCCCCCGAGCCACAACTACTGAAGCCTGCGTGCCTAGAGCCCGTGCTCCACAGCAACAAAAGTCATCGCAGTGAGAAGCCCACACACCTCAACGAAGAGTAGCCCCTGCTCACCACAACTAGAGAAAGCCCACACACAGCAACGAAGACCCAACACAGCCAAAAATAAATAAATTAATTAATTTTTTAAAATTGTAAGAACTCTTCAAGTTCTGAAGCTCTATTAAATTCTAGTTTTGTGTAGTCAGAAATATTGGGTGTTTTACTGTGTTTTGTTTGAGCATTGGTCAAGAATTAGCTAAATTTTGTCTTCTTGGAAATTGTCATAATTATGGAGGGCAGTGAGATAATAAATGGTTTTGCTTTCTTCTAGATCTTTGATGATGCATATAAATCCCAGCTCAGTTGTGTGGTTGTGGATGACATTGAGAGACTGCTTGGTGAGTCATAACTTTTGCCATCGTACTATCCTTGCCACATTACAGCTAATGTCTCACAAATTACAAGAGAAAATACAAGTGTTTATAACCTATAGGGCAATAGAAATACCTTTCTTTGTCTAATAAGGAAATATAACACTATCGCTTACATCTGAAGTCAACAATAGTATTCATGTTAAATATGCCTTATGACCGTAGCTACATTATAAACTGCTTTCCTATAAGGGCCCATGTCTCATATTATTTTGTATCTTTCACAGAGTTCCCTGCCCATAATAAATGATTAGTAATTTTCGTTGATGGATATATTTGCTGTATACTATTTCTGAGCTGCCTGTAGCTTAGGGATTCCATTTGTGAACTTTGACAGAACTAAGGAAAGAAGGGTTTAGGGCTGGAGTGAAATCTACAGGTTAGCTATAACACTTGGGGCAGAAGTTGTAATCTCTTTGTACATCAGTTTCTGCTCACATAAAAAAGAGACTGTATTCTCTTCCTTACTTATCCCACAGGGTAATTGTAAAGACAAAAATGAGATAATATTGTGAAAGTTGAAAACATTCTGAAAGTTAAAAGTGCTCTACAGTAATTTTTTAAAATACCTATTAAACATCTCCTATGTTTAAGTGCACTCCTACAGAATACAAAGATGAATAAAACAGCCCCTGTACTCAGCTCATAAGATGTATGCTACAAATAAATGCCAGAACAGTGTTATTACTCTTACATTTTATTTCATTGCAAAAAAATAGATAAATCTGGAATAAATTCATTGTAACAATGGCTCAGGATGCTATAATAAACTTGATTGAAATTGAACCTACCTGGTAACTTAATAAGTATCTGAAAATACTGCCAGCACCTGGTTAACTAACCCCTTCTTCATTAAGGGGTCCATAATGGTGTAGTAATGATTTCACGTTAACTGTTCTTACTACATTTTTCCCATGATTTTCAGACCTGCGTTACGTCCTCTATTACTTCTTTATTTTCCTGTTTCCTAAGGCAATGTTTATTACAAAGCAAAGCAGGTATATCTATGAGGTCTTCTTAAATCAATAGTTTTATCTAGTGACCTGGGTTTTGGGTCTGCTATTTTTGATACACTTCAGCTCAGCTTCTGGGATTATTTCTTTAAAAGCTTTTAGGCACATACTCATAGCTCTGTGTAAAGTCCTTTATCTAAACACAATTGAGATGTGTGGTCATAGCAACAGTACTATGTCAGGAATGTGTGCCCTCTGAGTATATTTTCACTTGTATGAATAGTTATTATCCGTACTTATTTGTTCCTTTATTCAGTAAGCATTTGCTGAGCCCTTACCACTGTGCTAGAATTATTAGGGTTTCAGAAAAATAAGCAGTAAGATGCTGTCATTATGACATACATTGGCAAAAATTAATACAAAGTAGAATGTGCCATGTGTTCTGGATATTCAGAAAGGGGAGGATCACTTTTGACTTCAGAGGGCTGATGCCTGAAGGCAGCTCTAAGCGCAGGGCAAGGGTGCATGTACAACATGCAGAGAAAGCAAAGGGGGTGGCATTAGTGTCGAATCTTGAAGGATGGGTAGAAGTTTTAACAGGTAGAAAGTTATTTGAGAAGTTCACTGTTCTTCACCATCTGTGGACCAATCTTAGTGGCTTTACCATCATTTCAGTTGTATTGAAGTACCTTACTTACATTATTATTACTTGCCATTTCCCCCTCTACCCATTTTCTAGTATCATGTTTTGTTGCCTGTGTACTCACTGTATTACCACGGTTTGCAGTAACTTCTTGGAAATGTTTAGTAAATACTCCTGGAGATTTTTTTTTCCTCTTTTAAAAAAAAAAACAAAACTGTCTCTGAATATCAGACAGAGATGTCTGCATGAACTCAAAATGGATATTTAGACGCTTTTTAAAAAATTTACAGATAAGAGTTCTTATGTACTATTTTAAGCATTTAAGTTATTGTAGATATTTTGTCTTGTTATCGTTAGTTGCTTGACTGTTATTTAGGACTGTGTTTACTCTTTTTTTTGGAATTTTTTTTTATCTTATTTTTATACAGCAGGTTCTTATTGATTATCAATTTTGTACATATTGGTGTATATATGTCAATCCCAATCTCCCAGTTCATCCTACCACCACCCCCCAGGACTCTTTATGCAGAAAAATCAGAATGTTTGGAATATGTGCATATGTATATCGAATCCCTAAACATAGCAATGTTTCTCTTTCAGATTATGTCCCTATTGGCCCTCGATTTTCTAATCTGGTATTACAGGCTCTTCTTGTGTTACTGAAAAAGGCGCCTCCTCAGGTAAAAATAATATAAGGAACATTTTCACAGAGTTTCTCCAGTAAATTATACAACGGTGCACTCTCTAAATAAGCAGATTATCATAAACATATAAAATTTTCTTGTTGAAGAGATTTTGAAAGGTTGTCTGGTCTGGCCTTCTGCCTTAAGGTAAATGATTTTCTTAATCACTTTTCTTAATCAGAGAAATTTTCTGTTCTTTTTCTGAAGATCTCAAAATCCCAGTTTCAGTTAGTATTCTGTGTTGCTTTATAACTTCACCACCATATTACACATCCCTACTTCCCTCCGTTTCCCATGAGAGATATTAATACATGATAGTAATGTAGAAGGGATTAAACACGTGTTCCCATTTGTTTTGTTTTTCATTTCATAAGTTTTCCTAAGAATTTGTATTTGGGGTAATTTACATCCTGTAGGGAGTTTTGTTTTGTTTTTAGTTTTTACGGATGAGCTTGAGTTATTTTCTTGTGTAATGTGGCAGTTTTGAAGAGTGAGTTTATAGCCAGAACCTTGGTTCATGTGGTTGTAGTTTTTACTCATGTGGCTGTTGGAGACTGGTGATTTTGATAGGTTGACACATTTAAACTAACCTGTGAGGGTTGGTTAAATATGTTAATTATGTAGAGGCTGCGCATGTTTGGCTATGACATAAGACATGAATTCTCTTGGTTGATTCTGCGTGTTGTAACCTTGAAGAAATGCCAATCAAAGGCAGATACAAAGGGGTGAAGCACTAACTTAAAAAACATCTTAATGTCTGTATGGGAATCTCATATTTGAAGTTAGAGATATAAACTAAGCTGTATGGAAAATATTTAGTGTTAAGCTGGTGAATCTAATATTTAATTTAACATTTAAAATTATATGTGTGTATGTGTTAGGCCTAAAGGTAAAGGACTTGTCTTGACTTTCTAGGGGTTTTTTTTTTTCCCCTAAACTAGTGAAAAGAAACATACAACAACCTTGAAAATTTACTACATATTTGCACGGTGAAAGGATTTTTTAAAATCATTTTTCTGTAAACTATTATTCCCAGGAGTTGGAGTTTTAGCTTATATCGAAGCTGAAATTAGAGAAGTGAGAATTTTTTTCTTTTCTGATTCCTTCAAAAAATATGTATATAGTTATAAAGCAGAAACTAACACACCATTGTAAAGCAATTATATTCCAATAAAGATGTTAAAAAAATTTTTTAATGTATATAGATATATCTAAAGTTTCTAGAATAAAAATAACCCCAATAAATAAATTTTTAAAATATATATATCACACACAAAAAAAATCCTTTTTATGAAATCAGCATTTAAGATTAGGAGACTTTTCCCAGGTATTAAAATTTACTTCTTATAATATTCAGGTTTTTAGCTAAAAATAATTTATGCTACAAGCCGTTTGAAAGAAGAAAGAATAATTTTTCAATGGTACTTTTTAAACTGCTTATCCCTTTACATTGTTAAATACTATACACATGGATTTAAACAGAGACATCCCCTGAGAATTATTTGTAATCCAAAATAGATACTAATAGAAATAAATAGAACATATTGACAAATGATTTGCAAAATCTTGAATGAAGACTTAGGAATAACTTTTTGTTTTATAAAAATAATTGTTAACACCCTTGAGGAAAGGAACATTGTCTTATGCTTTTAAATCTTACAGCATCTGGCACTGAGGTTTATACAGATATGCTTCATGAATAACTTATTCAAATATATATATATATATATATACACACACACACACATATATATATAAACTTTTAAATATTTTTTGAGTGTCCCCTCATTTTGGTGGGATTGAGTATTTAGTATTGCTGTAGTTTATATTTGGCAAGATATGACTAAAGTGAAAACATTCAAAAATAAGTAAAGTTCAAATGGCCAATAAGCACACAAAAAGATACTCAACATCATTAGCCATCAGGGAAATGCAAATCAAAGCCACAGTGAGATGTCACTTTATATCATCTAGGATTACCATAATCAAAAAGTCAGATAATAACAAGTATTGATATGCATATGGAGAAATTAGAATCCTTATACACTGTTGGTGGGAATAGGTAAATTGTGCAGCCTTTGAAAAACAGTCTCGCACTCAAAAAGTTAAAGATAGTGTTACCATATGACCCAGCAATTCTATTTCTAGGTATATACCCCAAAGAAATGAAAATATATATCCACACAAAAGCTTGTACATGAATATTCATAGCAACATTATTCATAATTGCCAAAAAGTGGAAACAACCCAAATGTTCATCAAGTAAAATAAACTATGGTATATACATACAATGGAGTATTATTTGGCATTTAAAAGAAATGAAGTACTAATACATGCTATAACATGGATGAACCTTGAAAACATGCTAAACAAAAGAAGCCAGTCACAAACAACTACATATTGTATGATTCCATTTATATGAAATGTCCAGAACTGGCAAATCTATAGAGATAGAAAACAGATCAGTGGTTGCCTAGGACTGGAGGGGTGGATAGGGAGAATGAGAGGTGACTGATAATGGGTACAGGGTTTCTTTGGGGGATGATGAATACGTTCTAAAATTGATTCCAGTGATGGTTGCACGTATCCGTGCAATCTACTAAAAACCATTGAATTGTACACTGAATTGTACAGGGTCAGTGACAGGGTCAGTGAACCGTGTGTTATATGAGTTACATCTTGATAAAATGGTTACAATAGATAGATACATAGATAGATAGTGTCAGAAGCTTAAATGATGAAAGGAGGATTCCATGCAGAGCTAGAGGTAAGGAGTGAGCATACAACATACATGGCCCAGATTGGAAGAAATCTTAGAAACAGGAGTTGAATCCTTAAAAAAGGGCTGTGGAATGAATTTCTCTAAGGATTGGAAAGGAAGGATATAGGAGCATGTAAGAAGTAGAAGATAGATCTAGTTGCCTTAGTGATTGGAAATGGTGGGGATTCTCTTTTAAGAGAATACCAGCCTGTCCTTAATCAGAATTTGGTGACTCTGACCTGGACTGCTAGATGACCTGCTGTATAAGTGAATCAGTGGGAGAAGAAGGTAAGATTTAAAATATTTCTAGTTGGCATATATTTAACAAAATAAAAATATGCTTTCTCTGTACCACCTTGCTTTTTTAAATTAGTTTGTATTCTCTCAGGACAATAAGGGAAAATTTTTCAGGCTGATCCAGTGTCAAGACTATTTGTCATTCTAAAGTAGAAGCATTTACTTTACCAAACCATTATCATGTAGGTTTTTCAGATGTTTTCAATTAAATATTAAATGTATATGAATCTGAATGTTGTAGAGATGCATAGACTGATAGAAAGCTATTATTTTATCACTGTCAAGAAAACAGAAAAGTTGTAGGCATTTTTCTTTCAAAAGAGGAACTGTACATGCATACAATACAGTAATCATATCAGTCACAGAATCCTTAATTTTGCATTTGTTGTAATTCAGCTTTCACATAGAAAAATTGTATGTGCATGTGTGCACATGCTCAAATAAAAGAATCCCTTCAGGGGTACTATGTTGTTATGTATCAAGATATTCTTTTTTTCTACTTCTCCCCCTCCCCCATCTCCCCTCCCTCATTGTAAATTGGCTTATTAAAACTGGTTCACAAGCCTTCCTTTTTTCCCTTTGTGATTGCTTTGGTCTTGGATTTTCAGTGTAGGACTGAAAATTCAAGTCAGATTTCAGTTACTAGGATAATTTTCTTTGAATTTAAAATTTTTCTAAGTTAATGCATAGATTTTTAATGAACCCAGTATTCAGTGGATTTGCTTTAAATTTAGCTGGAGAGTTAATTTCATGATTGATTTATTAGCCCTTTGAAAGTATAAAAAGTGGTATCTGTAGTTCATGAAGACTGAAAAACATCATCACATTTTGTTTAGCATCTTTTTAAAACCAATTAAAAGCTTTTCTAAAATGGATTGAACAGGAGAAAATAAAACATGTTCCCTAAGTCTTTATTTCAATCAAGTTTCCCTGTGTTCTGCAGGAGAAGAGATCGAGGGGGGATAGAAAAATTGAAAAGGGCTGTCCCAGCAGGGAGCCACGCCGCAGAAAAGGGCTGCTCTGAGAACTCAGCAGCAGTAGCTAAGAAAGCTCCCAGCCTGCTTCATCTACATGCAGAGTCACACAAGGCATGGGGGTGCTCACCATCACCACAGAGGTTTCACATGTGCTTCCCTGCTGATTCTTGTGAAAAGCTAACAATTGGCTTGGAGGGTAAAAGACCACTGCAGTTCACCCTCCCTGAGCTGGACGTACAATTTGTCCAGTGTTAGGAAATGTCCGGCTTAGCAGTGAGAGGCTTGAAGACACCCCTCCTTCCAGTGAGATTCCTAAAGCCGGCTCTTTTGCTTGATGACACTGGGGCTCTTTTCAAGCTTTGCAGATTTATGGAAGTCGAAGGGAATGTGCCTTTCAGGATCAGGAGCATGAAAGCCTTAGTCTTCGTGTCAAGGAAGAGGCAGTAGTAATGCAGTAAGGCCAGGTAAATCTTCCTGCAAACTGCAGCACCAGCGGCTTTATGATTTTCCTCATAGGTCTCTTCTGGCACCTTCTTTTTTTTCTTTTTGGGAGACAAAGTGCCTGAAAAGGAACTCCTCAGCTGTAAAATGACATGACTTCCAGTTTCCTCAACAAGTGTGAGAGTAGTTAAGCCCATTACCCTGACTGCTTTAATGTTTACCTGACACTTTTGCAAATCAGCTTGGAAGACTTCATCCATATGTACCAGAATAACCTTGTAACTAATGGAGAACCACTCCTTTTTCACTTCAGTGCTTCCCAGCCTTTTTCATATCATGGCATGTAGAAAATGATAACATCTGATGATGTACTTGGGTAAGTAGATGAGGCCATTCACAGCTGGCCAGAGATGCAGCCACGCCAAGTGCCACTCAGCCTTCCCAAGGGCTGACGAGAATTGATATCTTAGAACACTTAATTCATTCACAGCATGCCAGCTGGAAAACTCTTTGGAAACTGTAAACTTTTACAAAAGAAGATCACTCCAAATTAATAGCAATATTACTGAAGTAGAACTTGGACCTGACAGTTAGAATTTTAGCTGAAAAATAAAGTTGTTGAAAAAAATTACTTCCTTACTGCTCTGGCACTTAGGAATATTACCTGATAAGAAAGAAGTAGGGCTTAGAGCTGGGAAGGGCATAACTAACAATAAGACTGTTAGTAAATTCCTGGTGGGAACTCAGGCAGGCATATTTGTTTCTCCATGGGTTTAATTTAAGATCACCAGTCTCTCTACAAGATTGCTTTTTCTGTAATCCTTATATGACATCTCAGTGCAATCTTACTTCGGATATGTTATTAGGAGTCTTGGTGATATTAAGCAACTCTTCAGTCTTTGGATTGCTTTAGCAAAATAACCAAATAATGGAAGAGATTCCAAATCACACAGGCCTAAACATGAATATCTCTCTGTCTATCTGTTCAAAATTAACTCTGGCTAATGACTACAATATGACTCAAGAAGATATATAACCACTTTAAGAGAGAGGTTTAGTAGTTTTGCCAGACACATTAATTGTAATCACTGATGTGGTGACTTCTGCATTGGACTTCTTTATAAAAAATCTGTGTGATGATTGACTGTTTAGTAGCCCAGTTTTCTCATTTATTAAGTCAGTGACGTTAGATGGCTACTATAGTTTTAAAAATTCTCTAAAAGTGTACTTTACTTACTAGGTTATCTCAGAAAGTTCTATGTAAATTGAATATATATATATATATAGAGAGAGAGAGAGAGAACAATTTCAAGTTCATCAAAAAACAGTGAAAGACCTTTTTTTTTTCCTTAGACTCCATATATATGTGTTAGCATATGGTATTTGTTTTTCTCTTTCTGACTTACTTCACTCTGTATGACAGACTCTAGGTCCATCCACCTCACTACAAATAACTCAATTTTGTTTCTTTTTATGGCTGAGTAATATTCCATTGTATATATGTGCCACATCTTCTTTATCCATTCATCTGTTGATGGACACTTAAGGGTAAGACAGGAATAAAGACACAGACCTACTAGAGAGTGGACTTGAGGATATGGGGAGGGGGAAGGGTAAGCTGTGACAAAGTGAAAGAGTGGCATGGACATATATACACTACCAAATGTAAAATAGATAGCTAGTGGGAAGCAGCCGCACAGCACAGGGAGATCAGCTCAGTGGTTTGTGACCACCTAGAGGGGTGGGATAGGGAGGGTGGGAGGGAGGGAGACACAAGAGGGAAGAGATATGGGAACATATGTATATGTATAACTGATTCACTTTGTTATAAAGCAGAAACTAACACACCATTGTAAAGCAATTATACTCCAATAAAGATGTTAAAAAAAAAAAAAGAAAAAACAGTGAAAGAAATTTGGTGAGTCCTTTCATAAAACATTGCTGCAGATATCTGCTAAATCATGTTTTTCAAAACAGGGCTTTTTGTTTTGTTTTTCAGTAGAGCACATCTAAAATATGTATTAATTAATGCAAAAAATTATAAGATAAATATATACATACACACACACCATTTTCAGGTAGCTCAAAATTAAATATCTAAATTTTAATCATAGAAAAATACTAATGGTGCTGAGACAAAATATCCTCTCACCGCCTTAAATATATTACTGCGACTTGACATCAGCATTAGAAAAGTGTTGACTATACCATCATAATGTTCCATGGGGCCATGAATCTAGTTATGAGTATCCTCTCTGCACAACTCACTCATTGTATTGGACTTGGAGTCAGAAAACCTGAGTTTGAGTCTTAGCACAGCCCTGGCATTTTAGTCTTGAACTAGTCCCTTAATACCTTTGTGTCTATTTCTTCATCTGTAAAATGAAGATAATTCCTCCTTACCTACCACAGTGACGGCCAACTCACATAATGTAAGTTCTATGTAAACCTGCGGGCTGCACAGATATAAGGTATTAATGCCTTACTGTGAAAAGCATAGAGTTACTGAGAAGTAGGAGTATGCTGTTTCCACAGAGAAGGTCATTTGTAAAGAATCAGTTTATAAAGTCCTATCCTTAAAAAAGGATGAATGTTTCTCTTGCGTGATTTGAATGTTTCCATTGCTTGGAGCCTAGGGGTTGACATCTAAGATTCTGTTTCTTCCTGTTTTCTTAATGTTTCAAAGTTCTTAGGGGTTTAGTATTTTATTAAGGCTGTTGTATAGAACTAGAAATGTATTTCCCAGCTGTTGTTTTAAGAAAAGAGGTGCCTTTAGATAGTCCACAGAACCTCTTTAGCATTTAAGATAGGAAAACTAAAGAATGTAACTGTATATAGCAAATTTCCATGGAAAGTGAGTTCAGTGTTTCAAGTTGGAATGCCCAGGTTCAACTTCTCTCATTTGCAATACTGGAAAAAGAAGTAAAGGCACCCTGCTTCCCCATCACCCATTCACTGAAGTTTAGAAGCTTCCTGAGTCCTAAGACAAATACTCTGGTCTGGGGATTGGAGATCCCTATTATAAAAGGGAGAATGAAGTAGAAACAGGAATTTCAGAGTTCAACAGCGTGAGGAGTAGAGAGAGAGCCAGGGCTTCTGGCCATTGTGGGATCCCAAGTACACTACCAATTACACTTGTCCTTAGCCTCCAGGGACTGGCCCTCCTTCCTTTTTCCCTGTAGCTACCTGTTGCTTGTGACTAAAGTTCACCTCTTTTTCTAATCCAAGGTGGGACAGAATAGCATTTCACAGCTTCTCTTCTACCTACCTTTCCCCAAAACAAATACACAGATCTTTGAAGATCCACAAGGGTTTATACTATATGACATAACAACTATTGGGTGAGAAGAACCAATAAGGGGAACCTTACAAAGGGTCCAAAACAATCTGTCAATATTCCTGATAGTTATTGGAATGTAGATGGAACAAGACCTTGATCTTTTCACGTCACAGCTTGGTCTGTAACCACGTTTTCATCTTGACAATCCTGTTTACCTCTCACATTGGGGAATGGCAAATGTCAAGAGTGCTTTTCACAAGGAAAGCTCCAGACAATCTGCCTAGACCCTCCCTTCCCTTCTTTCTTTCTCTTTCTCTTTTCCTCCCCTTCCTTCCTTCCTTCTTTCCTCCCCTTCCTTCCTTCCTTCTTTCCTCCCCTTCCTCCCCTTCCTTCCTCCCTCCCTCCCCCTTCCTCCCTTCCCTTTCTCCTCTTCCTTCCTTCCCCCCTTCCTTCCTTCCTCTCTTCCTCTCTTCTTCTCTTCCCCTCTCTCTCTCTTTGCAGACCTGTTTAGGCTACATAGATGATGATATTTGTTGAATGGATATCTTGAAGATGGTGAGTCTACATGTAGAACTGGCATTGGCAGTGTAAATAAGAGCTCAGGAGTTAGAATTAGAAGACTTGAACTTGAATTCAGTCACTTAATTTCTGAGCCTCAGTTTTCTCATAGTAAAATGGGAACAGTAGTAATATTTAACTAATATTTAGATCGTGAGAATTAAATAAGATAAATGTTGATTATAGTTCTTTGTAAACTGCAAATCACAACTCAATTGTTAGTTTATTATTCACTTTAAAGAAAATTCTGACTCTGTCTTTCCTCACATAAAAAATACGTAAAACCAACAAAGTAACCAACCCATATCAAAGGAGCTAGGCTCCAGGTGGCTGCTGCGGAAGAAGCCAGCCCTAGAAATGTCAGCAGGAATGACAGCTTCCTTTCCCTCTAGCTGCCAGCCATCGGGCTCCTGCAGACCCTGCTGGGGCTAGCCCTGGAGCAGGTGGAAGAAGGATGCCAGTTCCCCAAGTAAGGAGTAATAATGGGAAGGGAGAACAGGGAGAAATACCAGCCAGAGCAGGGAGATGAAAAGCTTGGTGGCCGCCCTGCTAGTGATCCATTATCTATATAAAGTGGGCCCGTGTCAGAAACTGCCTGCCTAAGGATCAAATCACCTTCCACTTAATCCTCAGTTATTCTCTAAGTGTGATTTCAGTTATGAAGAAAAAGGGACTGGAGGAAATATGCCAAAATTGTTTTCTGTGATTGCCTCAAAATTTTGAAAAAAAAGTTTGAGCTCATCCTCCCAATATTTTAATGCATTTATTATTCTATTAGTTGATGTTCATTTTAAAATGTACAAAAAAGGAATTTTTAAAAAGAATGAAGAGAAAAACAAAAGTTAAAGGAAGTTCTATTATTTCTCCATCTTAAAGACAACTGCTCTCAGATGGTAGATCATAGGTGGGTTTTTCTGCTTTATTATTTCTTACATTTTATACGTTTTCTACAATAAGCATTTGTTACTTTATAATCAGGAAAAATAAAAACTTAATGTGTATACAGTCGTTTTTATTTTTTATTATTATTATTTTATTTATTTATTTTTTTTTTTTTTTGCGGTACGCGGGCCTCTCACTTTTGTGGCCTCTCCCGTTGCAGAGCACAGGCTCCGGACACGCAGGCTCAGCAGCCATGGCTCACGGGCCTAGCATGTGGGATCCTCCCAGATGGGGGAACAAACCCGTGTTCCCTGCATCGGCAGGCGGACTCTCAACCACTGTGCCACCAAGGAAGCCCAGTCATTTTTATTTTTAACTCAGCAGTATAACTGTCAAAATTCCAGTCCTTTGCAACTAAGTTGCTGCTTGACTAACAATAACCGTTAAATGAATCTACCTTTGTATCTAAGCTTGTCTGTATGCAATATATTTTGTTAGCCTTGTTTTTTCTTTAAAGCTGATTTAATTTAAGGTCTGGTCTGTAAGATACTCTGTGGTCCTGCAAGTAAAAGTGTGTATGTAGGTGCCCCCTGACTCTCACGGTTGTCCTTGGACACCCACCTGGCATTCAGCTCAGTGCTGTGCTTCCAGGCTGAACTTAACGATGGTTGAATGCCAATGTGACCAAGGTTGACCAGGATAGATGGTGACAGTTCTACTAAGCTTCATGGAAAGGAGATGAGAAGTTTCTTTCTATCCAAAAATATTTCTTTTGAAATGCAAGTTTGAAATATTTCTTTCTATATGCTTTTATTAGGATGTACATTTCATAAACTTTTGTTCTGTACTATAGAAATAACAAAGATGAGTAAGACATGCTACCTGCCCTCAAAGAGCTCATAATCCAGGACCACCTATTCAGTTGCGCAGTTTGGGCACAAGCTGTGCACAAGGTCAACTGGCAAGTGGGGGTTAACATCCAGCCCACACTCCAGTCGCCCTGTGAGCCGTGTACCCTGACGTGGGCTGTAACTGCCCAGCTGAGTAGGGTTGCCACATTTAGTAGATGAGGATATAGGATGCCAAGTTAAATTTGAATTTCAGAAAGACACCAAATAATCTTTTAGTGTAAGTATATCCCATGCATTGTTTGGGACATACTTATACTCAGGGCTTTATCTGGCAACCCTAGCCTGAGGAAGAGGAAAAGGGGTGCCTTTTTACTCATACAAGGTGCTGGGGCTTTAGGAGATGGGGACAAGGGTGGCTACATATACCTAGATGACTGCTTTTTTCTAATTCATCCACCTAGGAGGGGTATTTTTTTTCTTCTCTGTATGCAGGCCAACTAGTGTCCCTGACACAATCCAGTGAGGGAGAAAGATGTGTAAACATGATGATGTAAATAGTTAAGTTTTTATAACTTATGTGGGTTCCAGTGGACTATGGAGGAAAGTATGGTCCATTTTGCCCGAGAAAATCTGCAAGTATTTCACAAATAGTAGTTCTTGATCCTGGCCTTGAAAGATGAGTAAAAGGGAGATTGATCAGGACCATTATGCTGTGCTGAGGAATTCCAGCTCTGCAGCAGTGGGCAGAGATGGTGAAGGATATGCCTGCGCCAGAACTAGCACATTTTTATTATTTACATACTAACTGATACTTGGGAATTTAAGGATACGTTTTGTGTACAGTTACTTATCTTAGGCTTCATATGGCATATTCAGTTTCACTGGAGGGAAGAATAGGAATTAGTAAGAAATCAAAGGCTTCATTTTTCCGAAACGACTGAAGCTTAACCTCTTTAAATATTAATTGCTCTAATACTTTAGCCTTTTTTAAAAGGAAAGAAATGCTACATACATCTTTGGTGTCTGAAGCAAAGTATTATAAACACTACGTCAATGAATAAGGATCTTCATTACAAACCATAATCACATGGCGATTATGCAAGAACTATTGGAATGTAGAGGACTCTGCCCTGGGAGTCATTAAGTAGACCTAGTGTGCCCTGTTTTTTTGAGTTTGTTGTACTTTTTCTTGTTTTTAATGGTTTTGCTATCAGCTTTTACTTGAGGAATTCAAGTCAGTTGTGTCAGTCTGCCTGCCTCTGACAATTCCCCCTCGTCTAATTTGCTGCTTCTTAGCTGTGAGCTAAGAAAGGCAACCTCCAGGACCCTTGAGTTGTCTGTAAAGTGAGAGCAACTAGACTCTGATGAGAGGCAGAGGAGCTTCCTGCCAGCAGGGCCATGTCGTGAATTCCGTGGATCCCTTTCTTCATAAAGAAAATGTTAAACTTTTATTTTCCAACTGTTGGTATTTAAAACATTTTCCTCAACCTGAAAGTTCTTTTATTTTTCTTCTGATTTTAGAAGAAATTAGAATATTTTTGTGGGCCCTTGCCCCTGTGCCCGCTGTGCCCAGTGGATAAGTTGGTACTACCTGTGAGTAGTCACTTGAACCTCATTTATTGTGTTTTTTCAGTTCTAGAAGTTAGAGAACTTTGCATATATCTTGGTTCTTGGCTATGTTCTAGATAGTTGAAATTGTTCAGTAAATTGGCCTCCAGATAAATGAGGTGTTTTTACTGGGCATATTGAATCCATGCTCGGAGAGGGTGGAGCCTGAAGGAGCAAACTGGGTTGTGTAGGGTTAAAGGAGGGCAGAATGTGGAGAGAAGGCAAGTTCTGAAATATCTTGAACATAAGGGATAATTGCGAACTGGTAGAAAACTCTGGAAAGCATTTTAATAAAGAGGAATGCTATGGATAAAAATCACAGAGGTAGAAGTTAAATGAGAAAGAAGAAGAGAATTGAACTGATTAGAGCACAGGGGTCATTTTAGGGCATCTCAGCTAAAAGCGGAGGGAGGGAGGGGAAGTGCACTGTGGGTGCCAGGTGGAAGAGTCCGGATTTGCTGATGAGTCAGTGATGATCATCTTAGTTAAGTTTCTAATGAGAGCACCTGCAAAACTGGGCACTAAGAATACCGTACATCAGTACGTCCTTATTTTCTTAATTTATTTAACCTTTTCTCCTAAGAGCTCAGAGGTCGTAATTTCTAGGTGATATATCTAACTCATAATTAAGAGATCAGCCATTGCTGATATAAGTTAAAAATTACACAAATAAGAATGGACAGCAGGGCTTCCCTGGTGGCGCAGTGGTTGAGAGTCCGCCTGCCGATGCAGGGGACACAGGTTCGTGCCCCGGTCCAGGAGGATCCCACATGCCGCCGAGCGGCTGGGCCCGTGAGCCACGGCCGCTGGGCCTGCGCGTCCAGAGCCTGTGCTCCGCAATGGGAGAGGCCACAACAGTGAGAGGCCCGCGTACTGCAAAAAAAAAAAAAAAAAAGAGTGGACAGCAAAGCATAGTGGGAATATCGGTGAGGCCTGAACTCTGGTTTCAGCTCCCTCCCTGGATGTAAAATCTTACCCCCGTTTCTCACCTACAAAATAGCCAGGAGAGGAGAGGGAGGAGGAGAGAACTAGGCAAGCTTTCAGAGCTGCTCCGAGTATAAAATCTGATGATTCCATGTCTTTTTCACAAACTGGTACTAGAATATTCTTTAATATCTCAGAGTGGTCTGCTCTTGCCTATAGTAATTTTAAAAAATTATTTGGGGTTAAGTTCCTTATTTCATATTCAATATGTATTATGAATTCCCCCTCTTTATTGTCCTCTGTCCTGCCTACAGCACCAGGAGGATGGTTACAAAGACAGTAGGCCAAGAATTTGCTTCAGGGTAAAATCTAATGGAGAGTTTAAATGTAGTTGTCTGCCTAGTTGTAACATGATTTATTTGAAACATCCTTCCTTTGGTATTCAACTTAAACATTTAACTACCAAAAAAAGAAGTTACAGACATTTGAGCGTGAGAAATCAAATGCATGCAGGATATGCAAAGAGGCCCCATTCCTCTCCTTTTGCTGTCCAGACTTTTGGTTGTTTTTAATAGTAGTCAAATTTTTCCCTTGATTTGGGGAAACCAAGAGTTGTAGGAGATGCTTAATAATAGTTATCTCGCTAGCTTAAATTAATGGCTTCTAATGAGTCTTACCTTTTCTCTGTTAGAGAAGTCTGTATTATGAATAGTTATGAATAGCTTAACTATTGACGATCAATTGATTAGCTAAAAGAAAGCGGTATGACATCCTTTGCATCTAGTTATATTGTAAATGAAGCATACATGCTGATCATTCTGGATTGTTTTCTTTAAAACTTGTTGGCTTGTTATCATAGTATTCAACACTTGGGGCTCAGATGTATAGACTCTGAAATGGTAGTTATTTTCCTGTTGAACATTTGGTATAGTGTGCATTATTCAGGGCCAGAAGAGAAGTGTAACAAGGAAGGAGTGATCTGCAGCCCTTGAAACCTACACTGAGATCACCATTCATTCATTCAACACAAATGTATCAACCTGTCACTATGTTCAAGGCACTATGCTAGCCCTGGATCCATCAGTGAAACCAAACAGGCACAAGTCCTGTCCTTATGAGGGAAGACCAGCAATAAATAGAATACATAAGTAAAGACAGTAAATGAGTAAAGTATATAGTATGTTAAGAGGTGATCCTACTGTGGGGGGAAAGAGCAGGATAAAGGGAGATGAAGCGGGGGTGGGGGGGGGGTGGGCCTTGTGGGAAAGGTGACACCGGAGCAGAGCCCTGACTTTGAGGCAGAGAACCATGTGGATGTATAAGGGAAGAGCATTCTAGGTAGAGGGAACATCAGAGTATCTTCTGTGTGCCAGGCATGCTGTGCTAAAGACCTGCAAGGACAGAGATGAATAAAACATGGCCCCGCCCCCAGGGAGCTGACAAGCTAGAAACAAGATTCAGACTTGCAAATAAATGCAGTGGTAAAGTTGTATAAGCTCTATGGTGGATAGAATTTTTTATTTAATCTGCACTGAATAATAACAAACTAAGTTAAAATATCAGACATTACTCCCATTTCAAGAATGAAGCTAGTGTGACAAACTGAAGCACCTCTTACCAGAAAAGCTTCACATCCTCTGCCCTGAGCTGATTTCTTCCTCAGAGTCCCTGCCTCTCACGGAGGCCCCTCACTCTCAACCTGCTGTCACGGCTGCTTCTGAGGGGCGTTTGATCTTTAGCTTCAGGCCTCGTCTGGGCCTTGACTAACTGTCGTTAAGCTGAAGATCGGTGCGCTCATCTCCCCCTAATGCAGAGTGAATCTTGGCCTTCTGGGAGAATGCACTCTCTTGGCATCGTTTGCGGCCAGTGCCGTGCATTGTTGAGAAGAGAGGAATTCTCAGGTGCCCCACTGCTCGCCCACCCAACCCGATGTCATAGATTCCTGACATCCCAGGCAGAGGACAGTTTTTCAGGTTCCTCTCAAGACCATCGTTCAAGCTCTCACTTCCTTTCACTCCTGCCTCCTCTGACAGTGATGGCAAAGGCCTCCCTCCCCCACACATTCTCACCTCATGCTCTACTCTGACAAGTAGGTAGGATTTTTAATCCCGCTTTTATGGTTGAGGATGAAACAGGTGCTGAGAAGTTCAGTAATCTAGCCCAAATCACCCAGCTATGAATGGTGGAGCCTGTACTTTTTGTATGGCACCAAGCCACCTGTCCATCAGGGGACTTGCCTCTCCTCCCTTGCTTTCTGCCCACCCTGGGCTTGCGTTGAAATGGAAGGCACGTGTGTGCATCACTGATGACGAGGCGCCGACCCTTCCCAGGCGCGCTCACTCTGAGACCCTCTCTCAGAGCCGCCTTTCCCGCAGCAGCCCCCTCACAGGCTGCCGGACTGCCGGCATGAAGCTGCTGGGATCATCTTTCTCGTCATCACAGTTCTTCCTCCTCCAGCACCTTCTTTAGTTTCCTGTTGCTTTTTATACTAAATCTCCTTTCTTAGTTTGGCATTCTGAGTCTTCCTTTTGTCGGCTGCCTACTCCGCATCTCTCTAAAAAGACTTCGTTTTCAGCCCTGAGGGCTCTGGCTCAGCTGCCTCCACCACCCACATGGGAATTAGGAGCATGGAAGGCCTGTCCCTTCTCCTCCAGGGCCTCCTCTTCATCAGTGCCTCTATGATACTGTAGGAATCTTCCCGGATGACCCCATGCCAGTGAAGCTGTGCCCATAAGCTGTGTCCCCTCAGCCATTATTCATTGGTGTTTGCTGGTGTGTTACTTGGCAGTGGTCCCTGAATATTTACTTGGTCTCCCCAGCCAGATTGTACTCACTTTAGAGGCACAAACTGAATCTCATAATTCCATAAATACCTGAACAGAGTCAATTCATGTTAATGGTCTGATCAACTAATCTATTTTATCTTTAACTTGGCTTATAAATTCTGAATTCTGAAAAATTTCACTTTTGTTTACAAAAGCCTCAAATTCTAACAACGAGAAAATAAAGTTTAAGGCCCCCGGCACACTCACTCCTTAATCCATTTCAGGGTTTCCAGTTGTTCACAGTTCATTCTTCTTAGCAAGGGTGTATTGCCCTTGCTCAGCATTGAATGATATGGAAATAATTGGCCTTTCTTTACTGCATAACTGACTTTACTTTTGTTAGCAGGTTAAAATCAGACCTTCCATTTCACTGCAGTATTATATTGGTGGCATTTTTATTTAAGGGAGGGAAAAAAAAGCTTTCTTCCACATGAACTTTTGTTGCAAATCAGTTTATTGGGGCCAATCAATGGGCAGGACCTATGAAAGGGTGTGGATTATCTGGTTAGTCCTTTGTGTGGCAAAAGGCTTAGATACTGCTTAGTACTTGGCTCATTCTTCATCATGTAAAGAAGTGGTTTTTCTGAAGGATCAACACCTGACTGAGCCCTGCCTTTTTCATGGTAATGTTTTCACCTGAGTTGCTTCTTATGGTACTAAGAATTAGTTAACTAATACTTATTTAACCTTGGAACAATGTTTATCATAATCCGATTGGCAGATAGTCGTTTTATTTAGGCCTTTTCTTTATTGCATCAGGACTAGAAAATCTCAGTGAAGAGTATGCTGGGGACGATTTTTTCCAAGTAAGTTGTCGCTCAGCTTTTTTTCTTTCCATCAAGGGGCGTGTTTTGGCGTTATAGACTCAGACTAGTAGCCACTAGTAGTTGGATTTCTCTTTCTGGGTTAAGCTCTACTTTTATTTTTAAAGCTGGCCTTCTCATTTCATGCTGCTGGCAACTTTTTCTCCAAAATGTTCTCCAGTGTGATTTGTGATATTAATATATTCAGAGCTGGTTTTTCATGGTAAAGCGTCCTCATGAGTATTACCACTAATTAATATACAGAATGACCCAGCACAATTTAATTATTTGGTAATGTTTTTCGGTGTTTTCTTAAAGATGATGCTAACAAGTCAAGGCCTGAACTTCCCTGGGTCATGACCTCTGCAGTGTTTGCAGTCTTGTTAAACAAGAAGAAAAGCAGAACATAAATTAACATCTCCATTATAAGTTGCTCTACATTTCCCAGTCTTAACACTGTGAAGAGCATAGTCACTGGTAACATAAGACAAAGTGTCACTAGGAAAATGGCAATTCCAGCCTTCGGGAATGGGTAAGGAGCCATTCTTCTAGGGCCAGTGTTGTCCTCTGTAAGAGAGGGGCAAGATGAGGGGGTTTGAATTATGGACTCTGGAACATTAAAAACTTAAGGAAAAAAGCAAAGTAACAGTTATCTTTAATTGTAATGAAGATATACCAGCCTATGTGGCTTTTGGCATCTATGAGCCTTCAAGGATATGTTCCTAAGTTTACAAAGAGAATTTTAAAATAGTTGAAAAATAGTTCGAGTGTAAATGCACCACTTTTCTGTTACATAGTAGAAGCTTATATGTCTTTATGTGTTCGTAATTACCCCAGCACCCCAGTTTTTGTTTTTGTTATTTTGCCTTTGGATTTATCTGTTTCTGTTCCTTCTGGCTTGGATGTCCTTCCCCTTCGTCTCCTAATCACCCCACTCACTCCTTAAGACTCAGTTCAGATATTGTCTCCTCCAGAGAAAAAGAAAATGTGTCTCTGCCACACATTTCTTCCCTCTACCATGACATCCTATGTGCAATACCTCTACCTTTCCATATTGTATTATAATGATCTGTTTTGTATCTGTCTCTCTGTATATACGAGGCCTGTTCCGTATTCATCCAGGAGCTTGGTAAAGGTCTGTTGACAATGTGTTTGATTTTTAGCTAGTTGGTTTCTTGAATAATAACAATGATTACCCTTTAAGTGTATACTTCAGAGGTATACTTCTCTCTCACAGTCTTTGCACAGGCATTTGGTATGCCAGTTACTAATTATACCAGAAAGCCTCAACCTTGTTTCTTTGGTAGGCCTTTGTTTATGTTGGTGCATCATCCATTCTTGGCACAACAGATGGACAAAAGCAATCAGTAAGACTGAGGAAGGCTAGCACACCTTATTAGCAATAGTGGTTTAATATTTACAAAACCCCAATTGAAATTGTTTTGGCATCTGATCTTCAATTTCTTAAAATCTTTTCCTACATTTAATTTAATTTTCACATAATTTTTAAATTTTCTCATTTATTTTAATGCCCTGAGTTTCTAAGATCTGTGAAAGGTTTAATTGTATTAAAGGCTTATCTGTGGAATGAGTATGTATCATAAATCTAGTGACATAGTTTAAAATCCATTCCTCTTCCATTTTCTGAGTAAACATTTTTAAAACGTGTTTTTCTTCATGAAAAAAGGCAGTATACAATTTTGGATTCTGGATCTGGTTTCCATTCCTGGCTTCATCATTTATTAGTTATTAGACCTTGAACAAATTAGTTAAATCTATAAGACTCAGTAGCTTCATCAGTAAAATAGAGATAATGCTCATACTTAATTCTTAGGATTATAATGGACACTGAATGATAGATTGATCTAAAGAGGTGCCATACTGCAAATAGGAGTAAATGGAAGTCTCCATATTGAGTGGTGAGGTACCCAGACTCCTTCCCCCATCGACTCCCATGTAGTATGTTGGGAACTAGTCTCTATAACCCTCAGGAAGGAGACTGGAAGATTCTCCGGGGAAAATGTACACATCCTGACCTTTGAGGGACGCCCAGTAATCAGCCAAGTCTTATCATCCTATCATGAAGCTCTCAGACTCAGAGCTTCCAGTCACTAGTTTAACTCTTAAGTGTGAATAGTAATCCAACAATCACCAGACACTTGAAGAAAACCACCAATGAACAAATAAGAAAAAAAAAAAAGGAAAGAAAAGAAAAAGGAACTCAGAGGAGACAAAGCAGAGAAAAGAAGAAAACATTTTTTAAAATGTGTAGTATTCACAGAGATCTAAAATAAGGTAGTATCCATGAAATATAATAGGATGTAATTTTTTTAAAAAAGAAACATTCAGTAAACAAGAAAGAGTGACTTATCTCAAGGTTCATAACTTATAGAACATACGGATAAAGAAAAGATTCTTTTAAAATTGTATTTATTTTTAAAAGTTAGAAACAATGAGTCAGAAAATCAGAATGGCATCAGTCTTCTAGTCAGCAACACTGAAAATTAAAAGACAATAGAACAATGCCTTGAAAATTCTTTGGGGAAAATTGTTTCTAACCTTGTTCTCTATACCTAGCCAAACTATCAAGTATAAAGTGTACAGTATTAAGGGTGGAATAAAGGCATTTCCAGGTCTTAAAATTTTTACCTCCCATACACCCTTTCTCAGGAAGCTTTTGAAGTATATGTACCATGGAAAGAGAGTGTAAATGAAAAAACAAAGGAAGGTGAGGAGACAGGGGATCTAACAGAGGAGAGAAGAAAGTTCTAGGGCTACAGCTGTGCAGCAGGCCTAGAGAACAGTCAGTTCAGATTGAACTTTGAGAACAGAGGACTCCAGGAGGGGAATGTCTTTGAGAAAAAACAGCCAAAACTTTAAAATTCCCTAACATGTTTGAACATATTGGTATGATATCCATGGCTGTATTTGTTTGGGATGAACTTGTGGTAAGTATTTGATAAACTAAGCAAAGGGGTGGGGGGGATGGCAATTATTAACTCTAATAAAAACAAAATGTTGCCCAAGAAAGGAAATTTAATAGTACACTACATGGCTTAGCTGTAAATCATATTTATATAATCATAATAAATACTGAATATAGATTTAACTAAAGACTGTGAAGTAATTGGAAGGATGAGAAAAAGGACATATTGGGGTGGGGGGCTGTGCAAAATTAATATTAACTCTCCCTCTTCCATAATAGGAATTCAGGAAATAATGTTTAAAGGTGAAAAGAAAAAATAATAGTGTACCATTGTTATTTAAAGATAAGGAAGTAAATACAAGAAGAAAAACTAAGAGAGTAGAAAATGGTTGCTTCTGGAGAGAGGGAATCAGGAGTGGTGGCCTAGGCCTGCTATAGTTTTTAAACATTCCTTATATATTTTGGGGTTAAAAATTAAAAAGAAATTAAAGATATTAAGTGAGACAATTATGTAAAGCACTTAGCACCATGCCTTTCACAGTTAACTGCTGCATAAATGTAAGCTATTATTATTATCCTACCTCTCCTAAAAACCGTAATAAAGCCTTGCTAAGTGGGTGGCATGGGGTTTCCATTCATTCATTTCATTTTTTTCCCAACCATACATATATTGATACTATGTTGGCTGTGAAAAATGAATTACAAACATATACTCAGGTATCTTGCTATTTGGTTTGTGTATCTTCCTGATGTACTGATCCATGATGTTATTGATATGGATAAGGAGGAAGAGCAGTTGCCTCTTTCTGAACCACGTGCTGAAGAAAGTGTTGCTCTTTCTGAATCATGTTGTTGATACATTTTTTTAAGATTTTCAAGGGACTTCCTTGGCGGTCTAGTGGTTAAGACTCTGTGCTTCCACTGCAGGCAGGAACTAAGATCCCACATGCCGCGCAGCACGGCCCAAAAAAAAGGATTTTCAAGAGGACAATTCTGAATTTTTTTCCTTCTCTTTTGCCTAATCATTTGCATTTCTGCGATTAAATAAATGGATATTGTTCAGGCTTACTCTAGTTTCCTAATCAGTCCTTTCACATGTGTTTTAACACATTTTCTCCCTATGATCAGGGCCGCAAGCTTCTTATCATTGGGACCACGAGCCGCAAAGATGTCCTTCAGGAGATGGAAATGCTTAACGCCTTCAGCACCACCATCCATGTGCCCAGCATTGCCACAGGAGAGCAGCTGCTAGAGGCTTTGGAGGTGAGAATGAGCCAGTGGAGTGCACACCGTTCAAAGAAAGGAATTGAGGTTGGATTAATGCTAAGGGTGCCCCAGACATCACACCTGGTGTTTAGTTTCTGTGTTAACCTAGAACACGGAACCTGGGATACACCTGCAGTCATTTTCAGGAATTAGAGGAAGAAGAGATAAATATAAGTGAGAGTGAAGTAATTCCTCATTCCTTGGTGGAAGCAGCATACACACTGACAGAAGTGAATTACTTTGTGCCCAGCATGACTAATGCATATAGATTACATGGACCAGAAACTTGGAATGGGGCAAGGGAGGAGAGTAATCAATAAATAGAAAATTCAGTTATTCATAGTTGCTTTCAGCCCATTTACTTGCATTTAATAAATTGGAGCAATGGTTAAAGCCTTAGAAACTTGAAAAAAGCTATAGAAGTAAAAGCAACCCCTTTATTAACAAGTTCATAATGTGGAAATATTTTTTTGAGGATGACATAGTCTTTAATTTTAAAAAATATATATCTTTTATTAAACTTTTGATTAATATCAATGTGCACAAATGACTTGATGAGGTGTTAGAAAATATTATCTAGTGACTTGTTCAGCAGTGAGAGTCAGGAAGGCTTCTTTTTGGTTTTTTTTTTTTGCGGTACGCGGGCCTCTCACTGTCGCAGCCTCTCCCGTCGCGGAGCACAGGCTCCAGATGTGCAGGCTCAGCAGCCATGGCTCACGGGCCCAGCTGCTCTGCGGCATGTGGGATCTTCCCAGACCGGGGCACGAACCCGTGTCCCCTGCATCGGCAGGCGGACTCTCAACCACCGCGCCACCAGGGAAGCCCAGGAAGGCTTCTTAAAATCCTCAAGACCCGGGGCTTCCCTGGTGGCGCAGTGGTTGAGAGTTCGCCTGCTGATGCAGGGGACACGGGTTCGTGCCCCGGTCCGGGAAGATCTCACATGCCGTGGAGTGGCTGGGCCCGTGAGCCATGGCCGCTGAGCCTGCGTGTCCGGAGCTTGTGCTCCGCAACGGGAGAGGCCACAACAGTGAGAGGCCCGCAAAAAAAAAAAAAATCCTCAAGACCCATACAATTGGGGCATACTCCCAACAAAATAGAAACTATCTATATGATAAATGTTTCCAGCTTACCTGTTTGAGCAGTTTTTGTGCTGGGGTTGAGTAAGAGAATTAAATTTAGTCTGCTTTGACACATAACAGATTATTCCTAGAAAGGAATGTTAAAAATTTTAACTGATATTTATTATGGATTGGAGCTATTTTTCCCCCAGCAAATATATCTCTAAATTATAATCAAGGTCCGTAAGAAAACAGAGCTTAGGATACCAGTTTTCATTTTCATGATTGCAGCTAATGGATTTCAGGCAAGTCAGGTTAGATTTTAAAATATGAGAGAATTCTGTCAGCTTGAACCAGTTAGGTACTTCTTATCACTGTTCTTTTAAGGGTAAATGTGGGAATTAACTAATGTTGATGCACTTATAGAAGTGCTTTCGTTTTTTTTGTTGTTTTTGTAGCTGTTGGGCAACTTCAGGGATAAAGAACGTACCACAATTGCACAGCAAGTCAAAGGGAAGAAGGTGTGGATAGGAATCAAGAAGTTACTAATGTTGATCGAGATGTCCCTACAGGTAAGATGCTTCCTTCTCCGTATGGTTCAGACATAGAAGCTTCACGATATATCCCAAGAGTTTTTATCATTCCCTCTCGCTGAGGTTTTAAATTATAATTCTTTTATATTATTTCCAGAATCAGGTTGGTGTTAGTAGCCTGCTTCTGAGATCAAACAATAACTTACTGGTACTTTTCTTTCCTACTTCTTAAAATTCAAAAATAGAAGAAAAGAATATAGAGTTACTTTAAGTTTTAACTTAGGGAGTCACTAGGTCTTCGAACTAGAAAGGACTTAAAAGAACAATTGTTCTGCTGCCCCCTCATTTTAGAGGTGAGGGTCCTGAGTGTCCCACCGGTTTGTCAATGAGTTATGCAGGGTCACAGCCAGTTATCTACAGGGGTCGGAGGGTGGGATGGCGTTGTCCATCAGAGGTCAGGAAGCGATGCACAGACACCAAAAGGGGCCTGGGAGACAGTTTCAAGGGACAAGGTAATTGAGTGTACAGATTGGACTTAAGCTGTGTATATTCTCCCCTGGCAGGGCTCCTAGAAATTTTACGCAAACCACTGTAGGGTTGAAGCGTCCAGGATCACATAGAAAACTAAGCCCCTGGCTACTGCCTGGGCAAAAACAGATGAAACCTCTTTGGGACTTTCTCACGTCTACGGGCAACTTCCCTTTCTTCTTTTTGTAACTCCACCCCTCCGTGTGCACATCCTGTGTCTTTTTGTCCTTATCTGACATACTAGTTAGATAATAAATCACTTCCAAGCTTTGTGAGTTCAGGGACCTTGGCTCTCACTCCCTACTAAATCCACAGCCCCTGGAACAGAACTGGACACATAGTTGGGCACTCAGTAAACTTCCGTTGGATGAATCTCTCCCAGGTCTTAGGTGGACAGGCTGGCTGCATTTTGAGAGTCATGTATTATGCTCAGTCCTGCTCTTCCAGCAGTGCGAGCTGTGGGTGGATGAGGTGAAATTTAAGTTTCACTTACTTCTGAAATAGCCTCTTGGACCAATAACAAATTGGAATCACGAAGCAAATGCTTTTTAATCTTTGCTGGTAAATTTCTTTTTTTTATATACATTTATTTATTTTATTTTTATTTAATTTTGGCTGCATTGGGTCTTCATTGCTGTGCGCAGGCTTTCTCTAGTTGTGGCGAGCAGGGGCTACTCTTTGTTGTGGCGCGTGGGCTTCTCATTGCGGTGGCTTCTCTTGCTGTGGAACACGGGCTCTAGGCACATGGGCTTCAGTGGCTGTGGCACACGGGCTCAGTAGTTGTGGCTTGTGGGCTCTAGAGCACAGGCTCAGTATTTGTGGCACACGGGCTTAGTTGCTCCATGGCATGTGGGATCTTCCTGGACCAGGGCTCGAACCCGTGTCCCCTGCATTGGCAGGCGGATTCTTAACCACTGCGCCACCAGGGAAGTCCAGTAAATTTATTTTAAAATAAAATTGTAGCTTTCGGAAACCTAAAGTTTAATTTACTGAACTTTCAGCTGGACTATTTTAAAGCCAATTTATTTATTTTTCATTTTGAGCAGTAAATTAAAGTTACAGACAAATCACTTTGCTTAGGATTATTCTTGGTAAAGGTGCATATACATTGGCTCTTTCCTTGGAAAAGATAAATTTGTCAGATAGTCAGCTCTACTCTTCAATTTTTAAGTTTCAGCACAATTTTTTTTCAATAATTGCATAGAAGAAACTATGTGGGTTTTTCTCCCCAATCCCTACCCCTTCCTCTTCCTTTGATGCCCACCGGTCAGTGATTGAGTTAATGCTTCCTCTGTATGTGGGGTGGAAAGTGAGAGTGGGGCACTCGGGCCTAATCTTCGGCGACTGACACTTCATGGGCCTCTGAGTTTGAACCCCTTCACATCAAATGGATTTGGTGCAGCTGAGTGAATTCTCTTTAGATCTGCCTTAGAGAGACCGAGCCTAAGTGAGGAGGCATGTAGTTTAGCAGAATGTAAGTCATGTTACCTCTCTGTTCACTATACACAATTCTGTTAAAACTTGCACAGTGCTGAGGATCTGCTCTGACTGGATGTCACCTGAGGGAATAAAGTCATTTATCTAGATTACTTTTTTCCTCCCTTTCTCTTGACTTTTAATTCCATAGCTACAGGCAAGTCAGTAAGTCCTTGCTCACACATATTAAATATATTTAATGGGCAAAGACCTGCAAGTACTGACTACAGCGGAACTCCAGCCAGTTCCATTTTTTTTTTAAAGAACTTGACAATTGACTCATATGTAATTCTATTCCCAAAGAGGAAAAATGTTTCTCTTGTTAAATATTCACACTTTTTCTTAGTCCTTTGTAGTCTGACCTCTTAACTTTGATACATTTGAAACTTCTGTTCAGATGTTTTTCTGGGATAGAAGAGAAGGAATCTTAAAAAAAAAAAAAAATAGTGGTTGGAGGGGGGAATCCAATTGCACATTTACCCACAGCTGCACTGAGCATTTGAAAGCTATTCCTGGAGGGCAGGGAGTTCCCTCTTGGGAAACAGACTCCTTGCCCTGGAACATTTTTTAAAAAGTTAGGTGTGTCTCTTACAATAAAAATTTATTGTGTTTCTTACAATAAAAATTAATCCTAAGGAATTAAATTTTTATAAATTTGTTTATTTTTGGCTGCATTGGGTTTTCGTTGCTGCGCGCAGGGTTTTCTCTAGTTGTGGCGAGTGGGGCCTACTCTTCGTTGCAGTGCGCGGGCTTTTCATTGCGGTGGCTTCTCTTGTTGTGGAGCATGGGCTCTAGGCGCACAGGCTTCAGTAGTTGTGGCATGCGGGCTCGGTAGTTGTGGCACGTGGGCTCTAGAGCAGAGGCTCAGTATTTGTGGCGCACGGGCTTCGTTGCTCCGCAGCATGTGGGATCTTCCCGGACCAGGGCTCGAACCCATGTCCCCTGCATTGGCCAGGCGGATTCTTAACCACTGCGCCACCAGGGAAGCCCCATTAAAGATGTTTCTAATGATCATTTTTTAGATTACTTCACATCTCTGGTGGACCAATGAGAATATAATTAAACAAATTAGTAGAAATATGAATATGAAATGAAAATGAGTAGGGATAATTAATAACAACAACCTGAACCTACAACCTGAGCCAGAACTAACTCCCCCATCTTTTTTTTAGACTCACAATGTGGTTCTCAGTCACAAGAGACCCGGATTATCCAGAGAGCGTGTCAGAGGAATCAGCCCCACTGTTCTTTTTTTTTTTAGTTTCAGCACAATTTTTTTCATTAATTGCAAAGAAGAAACTATGCAAGAGAGACCAAGGCTAAGAAAAGCTCAAGTGTCCATTATATAGAGTTAATAAGCTATTTTCTAGTTGCTTAATCAACACCAATTGGTTTCTTCAGTTTTGGTCTTACTTTGATGCCTTCGATGAACCCTATGAATTGGATGCCGTGTGCACCCCCATGAATGGGCAGCCCCGGTCTCACACTTGGTGCCTCTCAGTGCTGCCTCCTCACCCGGTGCTAGCTAAGGGAGCGCTCAACTGAGGTGCCTGTGGATGACCAGCTGGGTCATTCGCAACCTCGTGCATGGCGATTCTCTATGCTGGGAAATCCCATTCACTTCCCTTGAGTGACACAGTCTGCTTTGCTGTGTATCAGAATACTGGTCAAGGAGCAGGTAACACATTTCTGTGACTCAGCAAAGCGCTAAGGAAGTATAAACCCGATCATTTTCTTGGCTTGAAGTAAGTGCATCATTATTAGAAGGCACCACTAACCCGTTGTCTTTATTTCTTCTGATGTGTTTAGATGGATCCTGAGTACCGTGTGAGAAAATTCTTGGCCCTCTTGAGAGAAGAAGGAGCGTAAGTACATGCGACACTTAAGACCGCCAGCCAGACTTCCCACTCTTTTAAACCCATGTGCCTATTCTAAGAGTTGCTGTACAGTGCATGTGAATTTGAATTCTCAGCCTCTCTTGGACAACTTTGTTTCCATTTATTAGAATTCTTGGCTGTGTTGTAGGTCTAGGAGACCACGCAAGGAAATGGGTTGTACTTTTGGTTTGCTCTCCCTGTCCTGCTTTGCAAAACTTCCTTGTCACAAGGCAGGAAAAAGCTCAATGGTACATATTTATTGGAACCTGCTTTTAAATTGCATGGAGCATAACCATTTTCTTTTGTGAAATGCTCATCTAATAGCAAATACATAGTGAAAAATGTAGAAAAGCCACTAAGAAGCTCTTAGTGTGGTTTTGTGATGAACAGCTTTTTGCAGACCGTCATCTGTTTTTTGTGTTTTGGATATGTCTTTTTCAGTAGCCCCCTCGACTTTGAAAATGAACTATTTTCAGATACAAAGTGACCAAGGAAAGGGACCAAGGTGAAGGTGGCCTGGGATCTTCACTCAACTTACTCAAGATACTGGACAAAGTGAAATGTTCCCTACCTTCAACACGTGCCCGCTCTGCATGATTAGTGCAGTGAAACTCGCTTCCTTGTGCTTATTGAGATACCCAGTTTTGTGGAAGGTATAAATTTGCTTTAGAATATGCTGTGCTCACCTTTCCGTGCAAGCCGATTCCTTCTTGCTCAGTCTTTAAACGTGGGAAACATACTGTGCTTGTGAACACTACACATTCTAAGCTCCCTACCACCACCGTCAGCCAAAAACTCTCAATAAACGCAACGATGTTGCAAAACAGCAGTTCACGGAGTAGAAGGAAGACTTTCTACATGTAAACCAGGAGCAGTGAATAGAGGTATGGGTTCAAAGGGATTATTTTGTAACTTCCTTGTGCTAACACTAAAGGTAATTGGATATACGGTTAAAGGTTCTCCCGGAAGCCCGGTTATCTTTGCCTAAAGAAACAGGGCTTTGAATTTCTAAGATGCTGTTCTCAGTCATTTTCAGAGATGTTTCCAAGTTGCAGTCAGGAAATCTTTCTTAACAGAAAGTCAGATTATTACCATGTTGGCTGTGACACCCCCTTAATATAAGTAATTTGCTCTGTGGCAAGAGATATGCTAATCATTACCATTTGGTAGATGTTAACAGCTTGTGAGAGATGTGTATGGACAAACACACACCCCTAAACAGAAAGGCGTCCTGAAAGTAACTTAAAACCCTCTCAGCACTCATTAGTGTCCAACTCTAAATGGGTCAGTCCCTTAGTTTAGTATTAAAGGTTTATCTAGTATCACCACTTTTCCTTTTTCCTTAGCTTAATGACTTACTTAGAATGTATCCTTCCTTCAAATTATCTGTACTACCTAGCATAAATAAAACACTATTTTCCAGAAAAAATAAACCACTTTCTAGTCCTCTCCCCTCAGTCTTTTAACATCCATTCCAATACACTGAAGACATTTCCTTTCCCCGCTACGCACTTCTTCCAAAGAGAAGGAGAACGGTGGTGTGAGCCGAGTCTGAAGAAATTTAATCAGGTCGTCATGTTTGGTGAGGAGACTTGTGGAACATGCCACTCTCTCTCCGTTGCTGCTTAAACTTCTAGGACAAGCAATCAGGAGCCACCTGAAGGTACCTAACACCACCTGTAAGGCTTGTCACGCATCAGGTACTTGGGTGTAGCTATGTCATCTGTCCCCATGGTAGAAGGTAAATTATCTCCAGATCTTGCTCTCTGTATATTTTCGGTAGACTTGTATGTAACAACAACTTTCTTTTGGGTTTTCATCCCTAGCTTATTTTGTGGCTGTTTTGTTGTGTTTTTTTTAGGTGGATTGTATTGTGAAATTCTGTGATTGCTGGTGGCCAGTATCCTGGATTCCCTTATCTGTTTTAGATCTTGCCTCTTTTTTCTCTTCCCGTGAAAGCAGCACACATTGTATTAACTTATGTGTCTTGTTAAATACGGTTAATGTCTTTGTGTTTTGTCCAAAACTATATTGAAAAAATATAAATATTGTTTAATGCAAATGAAGGAATGCAATAAAGAGTACATATACTTGAAAACATTCTGTAGACCAATATTTTGTACAAAACAATATACATAACTGATATGAGTGTATGAAGAAAGGGATCAGAAAAGCCCCTCCTTGTTTTAACTAGTGTAAGGAGATGGATGATTTTTATTTTAAAATCTCTGATTTTAATCATTCAGAAAATATAGTTAATTTAAAGGAAATACACAGACCTACTAGAGAATGGACTTGAGGACATGGGGAGGGGGAAGGGTAAGCTGTGACAAAGTGAGAGAGTGGCATGGACATATATACACTACCAAATGTAAAATAGATAGCTAGTGGGAAGTAGCCGCATGGCACAGGGAGATCAGCTCGGTGCTTTGTGACCACCTAGAAGGGTGGGATAGGGAGGGTGGGAGGGAGGGAGACGCAAGAGGGAAGAGATATGGGAACATATGTACATGTATAACTGATTCACTTTGTTATAAAGCAGAAACTAACACACCACTGTAAAGCAATTATACTCCAATAAAGATGTAAAAATAAATAAAGGAAATACAGATTGATAGCATATTTTATAAAGTTAGTGCACAATAAGAATCTTTATACCTCTTTTACTTATTTCCCTTTACTAAAAAACTGAAGTGTACCAACGCCATAAGCGGGTTAGTAATAAACCGGAAGGGAAAATTGTTTCTCAAGTAGAATTACTCCTTCCTATGATACGTACAAGCCAAGGGACTCAAACACTCTCAGTGAGATTTCTTCACATGGTTCGTTTTGGTATCCTTCATCCATTTTGCATGTTTCTGAGCTATCAGATCTTTTAGCCTAAACCCTGATCCTTAGAGGTGGCTCGGGTTAGGAGTAAAAGCCACCCAGAAAATCAGCAAGGCTTGTGGGGAGAGGTCAACCTCAGGGCTCCTCCAACAGCAGGGTCAGCTCCCCAGGAGCTGTCCACACCCTCCTGGGAGGAGGACCCTGAGGTCACCTGGTCCCTGCGTAGCCTTGAGAATGTCTTAAAGCCATCCCGGAACTCTTCAAAGCCGACGCTGGGCAGAGAGCGTTCGCGATTACAGCACGGCCTGGTGATAAAGCAAAGGAGACTGCACCATCTGCTGCCTTAGCTTGCTTCTTCTATGGATGAACTGTTAACAGGGTACTTTTTATCAGAAGATGTAATTAAAACCTCAGAAAAGGAGGTTCTTTTATCCTTTCTAAAGTTGTACAACTTCCCTGAAACACCTTTTTTTTTTTTTTAATGTAACACAGAAAACCTGGATAATGACGGTCAAACCTGAAATTTGTTTTACTTTAAGGCTTTTTCATATCCTAAAAACTACAGTGAACAGCCTCCCTAAGTTTCAGCAACAAGTCTTGAAGTAGATTTAAGTGTGTATAATAATCAAATCCTGGTAAACAGACTTGCTGAAGCACTGAGTCAGCTATAAACAACCGACCCAGCCCAAACACAGAAGGTAAAAGCAAGATTTCATCTTCCTTGCCTGGCAACGTGATCCATAAGCCTCTTCAAAGAAGTGACTGGGAAAGGTGTGTACGAGAGTTCAAAAAAGCATGTAGATTTCAGAAGTTATTGCAAAATGATCCAAAGTTTCTCTTCAGCTGGCAAGCAGTGCCGAGACTGGGTCTTGGAGCTGGGCCCACAGAGGGCGTGTGCTGTGTGGACACCGTGACATTAAGATGCAGGAGATGGCGCCTGCGATCGGCAAGAATCCCAAGGAGCGGAGACAGTTTGCAAGGGGGATTCAGGTTTGAAATTTTCCCAGCGTACAGTCTCCACACAGCTGACTCTGTCACTCCATTTTGGGAGTTTAAGATTAATGGTAAGATCATTTTTTGCCTCCTAGAAAGTCCTCTGTTGAGCTAGGAGAAATGATGACACTATAGCAGCCATAATTTTGCTGAAATAACTTCACTTGTGTGTGCGTGTAGGTGAGCCACGCACATTAGCACACATCCACATCCCCAGGGCCGGTGTGGATACACCGTTGGCTCGTTGGACACCACCATCTGACGCACCTAGAATAATCTCACCATCATCGTTCCCCTAGCCTTGCCTCTTCCTTCTGCCTTTATTTGTACCTCATCCCCTCATCCTTGAACTCTCTCACACACTTCCCTTCCCTTCTTTCTTCATAAAATAATACTGCTTTGAAAGATAATAATGATTCCCGTTATATTATCTTTTCTTTCTTTTGGATTTTTTTGGGGGGGCGGATCTTCCTCTTGTTTTTAGATGTTTAATAGTATTCATGCTTATGGAGAAACTAAATGTTCAAGCACTGCTATAAACTGTATTCTCTTAAATCATCATAGAATATAATTAATCAATCATAGAAAGGATTACCAATGGCCTTGGTGAGTGTGACCAGGGGCCATTTAAATATTTGGCGATTTTATAGGTTAAAAAAAAAGTGCCCAAAATACTGGGGTAGATGAGTATTAGCTTCATGTGAAAGTGAAATACAAAGATGAGCAGCTCCATGAGACGGGGAGATCTGTATCCTTTCCACGTCCGATTCATTGCACAGCCGAAACCACCATTTTTGTGATTTGAGCTTTTCAGGTACTAAATAAAGACATGTCACGGGCAAAAGAAAGTTCATGAACTTCTAGTAGCCATCCCTAATCTAAGGTTAGAGCACAGGCAGCCCATCTCCACCGCACAAGGCAGACCCCTCTATTTTTCTGTTGTTTTTTCTGTGAAGTGAGATGAATTTACTTACTCCTACTAAAGGTAAATCAGGAGAAAGAAAAAGGAAGAGAAAACATTTTTGCTGTGCCAAGTAAACCGAAGGTGACATTTTATGGGTAGGTCTGAAGACCAAAGGATTGTCTGTGGTCATAAGACTGAGTTACAGCATCTCATTGATGAAAAGGCGTTACCTATTAGCTTCAGGTGAGTCCTTTAGGAGCCTCAGTCCAAGGAGAGAATGGCCTTCCCAAGAGCATGCCCACTAGTGGGTCTGTTCTGCCCAAACAGATCTAAACCCTCAAACGGCACCTGTTCCAGAGCCCAGGACACACCATTTCTTCTTTCCTGCCAACCTACCCTTTCCGAAGCTTAGCTCTCAAGTGGAACTAGCAGGGGAGAGCCATGTCCACTCAAGTTTCATTTTCAGTAAAGCAAATCCTTTTTTCCCAATAAATGGAGTTGAAAACATGGGTTAGAAAGGGATTAAGTCGGTGGCCAACCCCATGGTCTGTGGGCCTCGAGCCGTATCTCAGTGTTTGTGACATTAATTTGTGCATTGGAAGTGCTGGGGTGTATGAGGTGAATTACTGCCCCAATTGCTGACTTCTGAAACTGGAAATTCTCTGTTAGAAGCTGATTTAGAACAAAGTAAGCCTGTAAGAAAGTCCTTTAGTAGATAAGACTTACTGTCCACGACATCTCAGATGATCTTGCTTAGAAAACAAAGGAAATTACCTTAATTTGGGCCACTAATTTCAGAGTGAAAGTGGAGGCAACCACATTCAGAATCTCATATTCTTGACCTCCTAAGCATTAATCTGGAAACTCCACACATTGTACAATGTATCCGTTTTAAGTTTGTTTACCTTCTCTTTAATGACTTAACAGAAAAAAACTGCATGATGAAATATATTTTCTCCAAATATATATATATTTATATAATATATAATCTTAGTTAACTCAAAGGTATATACATTGTATAATAAATAATATTTATAAAAAGAGACTTTTTGAATATAAAATCAAAAAGATCAACAACTTCTACAACTTTTTACAAAACTTTGGATACAGCAGGTTGGTAGGAAATTTCTGTTGGATACTATTACCTGACTATGGCGAGAATAATTACAATGCACTCAATGTACTATTATTAAATAATTACTTGTCAGCTACTTGAATACGCCCCAGAAACATGACTTTATCACTTTTAATATAGAATACATAGATATGAAAAGACTGTTTTGAAAATTTGTATCCATTCTGCTGAAAGAATTCTCACATAAAGCAAGCATTATCTGGTTGACATGATTTAAAACTTCAGTCTGAGATGGGGAGGGGCATTTCAGACTCTCTAGAGGGGATGGGATGTGTATCTTTTTAGCAGGGCTCACTGCCAGCAGATTCAAGAGTGCAGGCACGGCTTCTAGACAATCGTCTTGGCGAACCTGCCTGAGCACATAGGAAGATGGCTTGACCCGGTACCTTAGGTCAGTGTTAGGCAAAGAGAGAAGGGGGAAGAGGAAGAAATCACTGTGTTCTGTACCGTGCCCCTGCTGCATCTCTTCTTTCTGACTCTTAAGGCAGAGCTGTTGCACTGACTCGTACCATCAGACCCGTTTGCCTCCACTGTGCTCGCTTCCTCTAGGACACTCCAGAGGACCCGTGTGGATCAAGGAGAACTCAGCTGTGAGACGCTTTACCCAAGGGAGCAAGTGACGGCTTGCCCCACTTTGAACACCTAATGCTGATCCTTGGTGTCTGCACGGATTGATGCTGTCAGCATACAGGTGAGGCCGGAAGACCTGTGTGAAGGAACTCTGCATTTCTGTTTCCTCACGCAGGCCAACGAAAGACAAGGATGCAGGACGACGTGTCCTTATAGGAGAGGAAACGAAGGAATCATCGGTATCCTCCCCATCTACTAGCCACAACATTGGAACTTCAGGAATATATTGCTACTCTCCCTCTGACCCTTTGTCTAATTTATACTAAGGTGACCTACAGTCCAACTGCTCAACCTGGAGTTTGTTTTTAATGGAGAATCTGCAGGTGAGCAGGGCTGGGAGGGACAGAATGGCCCCTTTAAAGATACCACTTTCTTCAGGAAGCCATTGGAGCTAGAGGAGGCTTGCCCCCCACACATAACCTATTTACAACGTTCACTACAGAAGAAAAAAAAAAAAAAAAAAAGTACTGCGTTAATGGTGGAAACTGCAGAATGGTAGAAAAAGATTTTTGAGATCTGACTGCAGTTCCCAAGAGCCTCTCGTGCAGAACAGGGTTACAGAGAAAATGGGACTGAGAAGAACATACCGCTGCTCTTCAAACAGCTTTACCAGGCTGCCTGGAACTCCCGGTTCTTCAAACTCAAAACCTGACTCTAACGATTGCCTTGGGCCTCCCTACCACTTGATCCCAGCTAAACCTATGGCTTTTATCAGAATGTGAAAGTCTATCAGATTTGAATGGGAGTAGACAGAGAAAAGGAGACTGCAGGGCTTTGTCCTACTTCCTAACTCTCACCTCGCAGGCATCTTGGAATGTCACCAGAAGAAGCAGCTGGGAAACAGAATCTTGCCCACGTTGATGTCTTTACCACCAGGCAGAGCGCTCACATGAGCCCAGCCTGTTCTGTTGGAGTAGAAGTGGTTTTCTGTGGGGGGTTATTTTTTTCCATTTTTATTTTCTTTAACATGTGCAAAGATAAGCCTCGGGTCTGTTCCTATCAGACCCCAGAGAACTAAAAAGAAAGCCCCTTCTTTAAAAACCACACACCATCCAGAGTAGGGTGAGAAACTTAAGATGAGAGAGAAGGGAGGGAGGCCTCCCAGGCAGCGGGCGGGTTGGATCCAGGTAATTTACCACACGTGCATCTGGCAACAGTCCGGATTCCTTGCTGTCTGATGCTGAGGGCTGAGCCCGGCTCTGGGTCCCGCTTCCCATAGGACTTCGGTGAATCTGCCCAGCCACACACTTCACCCGTTCCCAGTGCCCTTTGGAAAGTAAAGAGGAAGAATTAGGAACATGATTATTTTCCCAGAGAGACCACCCACAGGGTGCAAAGCTCAGAGGCTCCTGATCAGGTGTCTCAGCATTTCTCTTGAACTTGGAGGTAACAGGAGACTCCAGTGGCTGTTCCATGCTCCCTCCGCTACCTGGGGTCTACCACTGAGGAAGGGCGTGTGAGCTACAGAACAGTAGAGCTTCAGCGTCTACACGCTGGGATCCACATCCTACCTCTCCACCCTCTAGCTGGGGCTTGGGCAACAGGAAGCCCAGTAGCAGGTAACTAGACTGATATAGGAACCTGTCTTGCATAGAGACTGGGAGAAACCTTGCAGATCTAGGGCCCAATTCCCAACTTCATAGACTCCTGTACACTGTGTTTCTGTATCAGGCTCTCCAAACAGAAGACAGTCTATTACATTATGAATAATTCCTTCTCATAGGAGCACCGATGTGTACATCTTCTTCATTTGTATTTGAATTTACATGTCACAAAGGATTTAAGCCCAAAGGGCTCTGACGGGTGTTCCCAATCAACCCCCAACTCCTTGGCCAGTAGACTTTTACATGGAGAGAAACAGACTCAGCAAGATTAAAAGGACACGTCCAAAGTCTCGCAGCAAGACAGTGACAGACCCAGGACTTGGGGTCAGCCAGGCCACCTGACTCTCACGCAGAGCCCTTTCCAGCTTACTGTGCTCACACAATCTGGATAACAAGGAATAAGCCTGGAACTCGTAAGGTAGGAAATCAGTGGTTAGCCTGAGACACTGGACAAAATCTACAAGCAATGGAAAGAGGTTTCCCCACAAGGAAAGCCCAGGACTCTGGCCTTCCTGTGGCATAAAGCATCTTGACTGGGGCTCCTCCCTGAGAGTGTGGAGGGTACACGTCCTGCTCTGGGGCGCCCTTCTCTCTCCCACCTGCACTGGAGACAGTGCAGCCAAGAGAAAGGCTGCAGGCTCTGTTCCCTGAAGTCCCTGCCAGCCTGTCTCGAAAGTTCTCATCTTGCCTGCAGAGTGTCGGTGTGGATGAAAGGACAGGAAAGGTAGCTGGTCTCAGCCTGTGGCTCCAGACCAGCAGAAGGCCTGGGGGAAAGTCGCCCTTGGAGGTAAGCTCCACTCAGCCTCGGAATCTTTTGCTGCTTCCTTGGACCCTGTGCCAGGGCTGTTTGTATGGATGACCTCTAGTCCACAGGTGAGGGAACTGGGGCTCGGAGGCAAAACAACTTGCCCCAAGTCACTCACCAAACTGAGTGTTTGTCAGAAAGGCACCACACTGGGGGACAATTCTCCACTTGTCCCAGAGCAAGGACTCCAGAGTATCCATATATGAGGGCCCGGGGGGCCACCATCTACCTGGGTGTGGCATGTTGAAACCACATCCACGTAGTACTTTCCATAAGACTGGGGGCAATGCCATTCTGTTTCAGAAACGGGGAACAGAAGGCTGATGGAGAGTGTTGACTCTTCTTACGATCAGTATCAGATCGCAGGCGGGGGATTTTTATGGACACTGAGGGCAAACCCAGCATCTCCTTCCCACTTGGCAGATGGCTTCTCTCGGCTGCTCACTGAGGGGAGGGGAGGGGAGGGGAGGTGCTGGAACAGAGCTGTGACACCCTGGAGCCCCGTAGAGCCACTGCCGGGGCCTGGGCTGCTGCCGCTGTGGCCTCTGCAGGACCCACATATGGGGCCTTTCTGGAGGCAGAGCCCTGGGCTCAGTGTCCTTATCTGTGCAATGGGCAGGCTAGACAAACGGCCCTCTGTGCCCCCTCCAGGGCTAGTGTTCTGAAATTCCGATTTCCCCCCAGCCTCCTCTCAGAATGGCCAGAGCCGTGTCCTGCTTGACAGCGGGGACACTGTTGCCTCTGGCCAGAGTGGACATCAGAGGAAGGAAGCACTGCAGGTTTCAAACATTCCTTCGACCTGACAAGCCACAGGGAGCCTGGGCGTTCTCTCTTATTCACTGACTTCTCTTCCATCGTTTTGAAAAGCAGTAGATGAAAGTGCCCAAGTGATGACACCGTTTCCTTGCACGATGACTGCCCTCACGTCCTGGCTCTCATGGCATTTATCACTTTCTATTAGCACCCTATTCAGACGAGCATTCACATCTGCTGGCTTGCTTGAACCGCAGGAAAATTCTGCTAGGCCCACATCATCACCACTGCTGTACAGATGAGGAAACTGGGCTTCCAGCTGGGAAGTGGTGGAGGTAGAACTGCCTCTGTCCTCTTTCCACTCCCCACACTGCTTTTATTCAGACACCAAGAAAAGTGGTGCCTCCTGCTGTCTTCCCAGACTCTGCCCCTGCCAGGACGGAACTTGAGCTACACAGAGGGGCTTCCCAGACTGGCTGAGCCACCCCTCCAGCAGAGCTCTCCCCAGCACGTGAGGTCCCTCCATGCAGCACAGAAGTCCGACCCCTCCCCCAGTCCCGCCCTGTGTGGGACCGCATCGCCCAGTGGGGTGCCCTCGCTGACACAGCCCCAGGCAGCGATGACCCAGGCAGGGGAGTCCTTCACAACAGTTCAAGCACTGTCTCCAGTGTCCTTCACTTTGTTCCTCACAGCACCTCTGGGGAGGATGACAGATGAGGAGATGTTCTTGTTTGGGTCACGAGGTGGGCGAGTGGTGGAAGCTGGACCAGGGCTCGGACCCCTGTAGATTAGGCCCCTTCTCAGGGCAGAGAAAGGGGAGAAACCCTCCCCCTTGGGCCTTAGAGACCCTCCAAGACCAGGACCACCACACGCCAATCTTGACCTGTCCTGGGGACCTATGGACCCGAGGGCCGGGCAAGAGTGTCTCCCACGCAGGCCACCTCTGGGAAGCGTGGGAGCCTAATCCACCAGCCTTTGATCCCTTGATTACTCACCACCGTCACTCTGAGCTTGACTCCTTCCTCCTCCCCATCACCGTCCATAAACACGGTGAGAGTGTGCCCCGCTCCACCCAAGCTTCAGATCTGCCGGGATATGGGCTTATACACTGCTTCCTCCCGCCCACCTCCTTGAGGGTGGTAGGAGTTAACGCTTGCACAAAAACCTGCCCTCTAAGTTCAAGGTGGATGCAAAACGACTCTGCCTCAGGGGTACAAGAGACTTTTTGGCCTGCTGTTTCAAGTATTTTAACCCCCTCACTTTACAGTAAGAACCTGAGGCCCAAAGAAGTGAAAGAACAGGAAGTTAGGAGCACAGTCAAGACCAGAAGTCGGGCGTCCCAGCCTCCAACCCCACAGTCCCTCCTCTGGCTCCACAGATGTTCAATAATGATAGCTAGTGGCTGTGCGAAAAATTGACCTGGCTCCTAATTTACTTACTAACTTGTACACAAATTTAATCAATTGCAGCCTCGTGTGTACACACTTGGTTATTATCTGTGCTTTGTGTAATCCACCAAGACACTGCCCAAGGACCGTTCCCACTGAAGCTTGGGAAATCCTGGCTTCCTACCTTGGCTTTGGAAACGTGTCCTGGACCGCCCAGAAACAGAACAGGGTTGCCAAGAAGAGGAGACAGCCAAACCCAGGGCCCTGCACCAAGGCACCTCAGCCTCCCCACCGGGCCACCCTACCTGGCTCCCTACTTGCAGGTGTGCACATCGTAGATGCGGATACACTCCTGGCAGCTCACGTAGCAGCACCAGTGGAAGATGCAGTGGCATTTCTCCTTCCGCTTCTCCGTCCTTGTGTTGTGGCCACGGCCGCAGCAGAGCAGGTCGCAGCCATCGATGCCGTGGGAGGTGACATTGCAAGTCCGGTCCCTGGTGCCGAAGGAGCCCGTCTCGGGGTTGGGCTCGCAAAAGTTGGGGGAGTTCTCGTAGTAGACCAGGTCCCTCTCAGTGGGCGGCTTGAAGAGCGCGTACTTGGCGCGGAGGGTCTCCACCCAGCCACGGGACTCCCGGTGCTTCTCCACCACCATCTCCGAGGCGCTGTCGTACTTGTCCTTGAGGAAGTCCCCGATGGCGCGGAAGTCGGGCTGGGCCCACCAGCAGGTCTTCACCTCACAGCTGCCCGACAGCCCGTGGCACTTGCACTTGAGGTGCATGTGGTCCAGGATGGTCTAGAAAGAGTACGAGTAGCAGCTGGTCCCCAGACTGACCCCACCTGGGAGCACACCCAGGCCCTCCCACTCTGACCCACCCACCCCCATCGCTGAAGCCTTCTCTATTCCTACACTATGCCAGGGTGAGAACTGACTGGGGACTGAGGCTCAGACCTAAAGAATGATGACCTTGTTTCCCTCCCCTTCACACCCCAAGCACTGGCAGAAATCACATCCACTTCTCAAAGCCCTAGGAAAGGATTGTTATTCCCGTGTAACAGATAGGGAAACTGGCTGGGAGCTTAAGTGACTAGCCCTAGGTCAAGCAACCATAAGAAAGGATGGAGGCTGAATTCAAAGCCAGGTCCATGGGTCTCACAGCCCTACACAGGCAGCTGAAGTGCACCGGATGGGCTGGCTGGTACCTGCGCTCGCGGGCTGCCGCATCCCCAGGGTGGGTGGGGGTGGGGACCCGGAGCAGTCCGAGGAGAAAGGAGGGGGAAAGAGGAGAGCAGGGAGCCAGGAATGCACAAGGGCCACAGGGAGGGGCAGGGACAGGTCCGGAAAAGGGGTCTTGCGCAGGGCTGGGGCGAGGGCGGCCAGGGCTCACCGTGCGGCCAGCCTCGTTGTTGTGCTTGTTCATGGCCGAGCGCGCGTCCGGCCTGTTCTCACGTGCGTCCGCGAACTCCCGGGACACAAGCACCCCGAAGTCGGCGTCCTCGCTGCAGCCTCCCCACTTCCAGCCTTCCCCGGGCGGTCCTTTATGATGCGAGTCGCAGCCACAGATGGTGGAGGTGCCCTCGGCACAGGAGCGTGTGACGGCGAAGGCCACGCCGGCTGAGGCGATGGCGTGCACGAAGGCCGATTCGCGGGTGGCTGTGGGGAAGGCATTGGGAGGCGCTGCTCAGGCCGGGCCCTGGGACGCGGCTGCCCTGCCCTGACCTCCCCAGCTGCGAAAAGGGGCTCTGCAGCCCCAAGGGAGAAGAAGTGCCTTTTCCTCTTTGGTTGGCCTAGCCCCTAGTGGGTATCCCCAGTTTACAGATGAACAAACTGAGGCCCAGAGCTGCTGATTAACCCAGGGCTTTAACAGCTGGCAGAGTGGAGCCTGTTAGAAACAGGGGTGGAAAGACAACTCTGGCAGGTGGGTACAACTTCCCTCTGCCACCAGAGTTCCTGACCAGGAGTGCAGTGGTCAGCATGTCAGCTTCCCCCTTCCATTCTCCTGTCCTCCACCCAGACAAAGCCAAGGTTTTGGACTGAGAAGGCCAAGCCCCTCCCGGGAGGATGGAGGGACACAGGGCACTTCCCTGCTTCTGCCCCAGGGTCCAGCAAAGAGAAAGAAGAGATTCTCAGGGTGCCCCACCACCCCGCCGACATCATTATAATGATAACTACCTTTGAGTGTTGGGTTTGCACCAGATTCTGCCCTTCGTGTGCTTTATCCCATTTAATCCTCTCACCCCTGTGAGGCAGAAAGTCTTATTACAGGCCCATTTAGCAGATACAGACATTGACAACTAGGGAGGCAAAGGCCTGAAAGACCTGCAGTCCAACCATCTCTCTCCTTACTGGTGAGGAACCCAGAGCAGGGAGGTGACCTGCCCAAGGCCAGGCAGGTTGCAAAACGCCGGGCTGCTGGCCTGGATGCCTCCTTTCCTGGGCTGTGGCTCTGGTCCTGAGCGCTGAGGGCAGCTCGGCGGACGAGGGAGCCTGGTAACCCCTCGTGGCCACTGCCATCTCTTCAGAGGCCCCGGGGCCCTCGTGGGCCACCTGCAGAGGAGGGTGCGTCCCCCTTCCCGAGCAGGCCGGCGGGGAGTGGGAGCGGTCCCCGCCTGGGCAGTGGACCCGCGCAGCCAGCGCCGACTGCGACACGGCGCGGCCGAGGCCTGAGGCGCTGCGCCCTTGCTCCGACCCCGGCCCCGGCTGCCCACCCCTCAGCGACCCGGGGGCCGGGGGCGCCGAGGGCGAGCGCCGCGCTTCCGGCCGGCCCGCGGCCTCTCGCGGCGGCGGCGGCGCCCGGGCCCCGGGCCGCGCTCGGTTCCCAGCCCCGGGGACGCGGGGGCGGCGGGGGCGGGGCGGGGATTAGCCTGGGAGCGGCGCTGACAGCCCTGCTGTGCTGGTCCCCGTCCGGCGGGGCCCGCTGGGCCGCTCAATCCGCCTTTGTTCGCGCGGTGTCACACCGCATTACCCGCATAATGCGGCCGCCGGGCCCGGGCCGCCGGGCCGGCCGCCACCGCGTAGCAACGGGCGGCTCCCGCGGCCGGGCCGCGCCCCCGGCCCCGGCGCCGGCCCGCGAAATCCCCATTGAAGCGGCGCCCCCCGCCCCCGCGCCGCGCCGAATGGCCAGAGGGCGTGTGAATGGCTCGGCGGCCGCAGCGGGCGCGGGGATGGGCCGCGCGGTGGGGGGCGGCTCTCGGGCCCCTTTTCAAGCCGCCTAAGCCCCTCCGGGCCGCCCGCCCCGCCCGGGGACCGCGATCCCCCGCCGCCCGCACCCCGCCGTCGCAGCCTTGCGCCTTCCGGCCGCTGACCCCTGCGCCCCCCGCGCCCGGGTGCAGCCCCGCCCCGGCCTCTACTCCGGGCGGGCCAGCCCCGGGGAGTCGGTCCCCGGCGTCCGCGGAAGATGCGCGCCCCGGAGCAGACCGCCTCCCTGCCACCCTGGGTCTCAAAACCGTGGGCAGAGGTCTACCCTGGCGGCCCACACGGCAGGGGTGCGGGACTCGCCAGAAGCGGGGCCCGAGCGTGGAGCCTAGAGCTGCGTTCGAACCCGTTCCCGCCGGGCTCTGGGCGCTGGGGCGTGCGTGCATGCGGGGCCTTCCTCCCGGAGACCGCAGAGCTTCCCTCAGATTCCCAGTGTCTCTGACACCTTCCCTCCCTCCCCCCACACAAAACTGCTCTCTTGCAATTTCGAGATGTAGGCAAGTCCTAGAACCTACAACGGTGATTTAAAACGTTAAACACAGACGTGAAGGGATAATAAGCTCAGAGACCCGGTTTTCACAGGCTAACGTCCCGCGCGGGGAAGAGCAATCAGAAGGTGAGTCTTGCTTTGGGGAGCGCGTCTAGACGCTAGGCTGTTTGATTAAGCACTACCTGGCCCGAGGTGGGGCACCGGAAGGCGAGGAGACTGACACGCCGGCAAGATCAGGTTTGAAATGCAAACCACCGCCACTTGGCCCCAATTGGAGGCCAAACCTTTTATGTAAACAAGGAATAATTAGCTTTGGTAATAGAAGCGTAAGCAGAATCATCATCCATTGATTCGCTAATTGCCCTTCTGTCCCATGACAATAGCCTGTAGGTCGGACTTACAAGGTGCACCTGAGACACAGGTAAAGGGGGACTCCACTCTAAAATGGGGGGTCGGCTTCGCCCCACTCATTCCCTGCCACTCCCCCGCAACCCTTCCCCAGGTCCAGCTGGTTCTCAGATCCCTTTTCTTTCTGGCTGTAAATGCAACTCTTCTAAAAGGAGGGAGGGCCCGGTTCACCTGTTTGGGTGCCAAAGCCCTGGCGGTGGCCGGAGGAGTGTTCAAGTTGCTGAGGAAAAGGAATGGTAGCTCCCGGGAGGCCAGCTGGGTCATTACATTCCTAGACACTGCGATTGCTCAAAGAGTAGCCCAACTTCAGCCCAGAACTCACCAGCCCCAAAATCCCCTTCTTGGGAGCAGTTGTGCCTCTCATGCCTCTCTCCCAGTGCCTTCATGTTCAAAGTCAAGTAATGTGAATCCCATTCATTTGCGACACAGCCAATGAGACTCCCAGGTTGCAAGATGCAAGTTACCCAAAAGCCAGCACACCCTCTAGCCCCACCACAATCCGTGGGCATATCCAGCTATCAGGGGCATGGGGACCAGTTGAAGCTTCCCACGGAAGCACCTGGGGGCAATGCAGTGCCACCAGCACAAGGCAGCTTCCTCAACTCCAGAATTTTCTACATGGGAGGGACCTAAGGGGGACAATGCTCTCACCCCACCCCAAAACTAGATTTACATAGCACTTAACACAGCATTGGGAAAACGTCACAAAAGTCCACATCAAAGCCTGGGGCCACCCACTGTGCCGGCCAGGAGGAAAGGAAGGCTGCAGCCTCCTAGCCTACCCTAGGATCTCGGGATGGGATCTCAAGGCTGCCCAGCCCCCAGCAGCACCTGGGAAAGTGTGGCAACCACCGACAACAGCCTGGGTCAGGCCAGAGAGGGACCTGGCCCACTTTCTGTGGAGGCCGCGGGTCGTGACCAGCTCTATCGCCCTCCCCTGGTGACCCTGGGCTCAGAGCTGAGACGCCCTGATGTGGAAGAGTGACTGTGCCCTGATGCCCTCCCCCCACCTCCTCGCGCACCTCCTACCCACCCAGAGACGGTACCTTTGTCGAGGACGGGCCCGAAGATGGCCAGGCTGTCGTCGATGGTGGTGCAGTTCCAGCGGCGGCCCCGGAACTGGTGCTGGCACTCCTGGATGCCCAGCTTCACGCCCTCGGCCACGCTGGGCATGATTTCGATGTAATTGCGGCAGAAGCGCAGTTGCTTGGGGACCAGGCCTGGGATGGAGCCGCAGAGCAGGGGCTGTGAGCCCAGGGATGTGTACTGCTGGCCCAGGGCCAGGGACCTGCAGGCAGACAGAAGGCAGTGGCACTGCAGGCACAAAGCACGCGGCCCACTGTGGGCATCGTTTCTTCTCCGTGAGTACTCAGGGTAGGTGGAGCCATGGAGGGCCTGTGAGCCTGAAGCCATGGCCCTGAGAAACCTGGCATCTGAATGCACTACCTTCGACCTGGCGTGTATACTGTCCCTTGAAGAGCAGAGCTCTGATCCAGGGAGTCGGCCCTCTGCCATGGGCATTTCCTGTTTGCAGGGGCACCCGGGAGCAATGCAATTCTATGAAAAGAACCCTGGATGGAAAGATGGTATTAGAGGCCCAGGTCAAGTCCCTCCCAGGCTCTGGGCCAGTTTCCCTGATGGGGAGAGGTCAGGTTGGGAGTTTCAGTTTCTAGGGCCACATGGAGACTTTCAATGATCCATCAGAAGGAAACAAAATCTATGGAGACGAAGATGGCAGGAGCTGGCTTGACCCCCATCACATCTCAGAGAAAGCAGGAAGTAGAGAAGCCTCAGTCCTAGCAGGGAGCTTGCACGTGTGCAAGCTTGCACTCATACATACACACATACCACCTGTGGCAATGCCTCTCAGCCTCTTCCCTGGGACGATGCCTGCCCAGCCCAGAGCCTCCCAGTGTCTCTCCCCAGGTCTTTGTCCGCCAGGGCCTCTGTGACCATCTTTGCAGCTCCCTAGAAGTTTCTGGAGCACCATCTCTTTTCTGACCAGAGATTGGAGCTTGGCTTTGTTTCATGAAAGTCTAGCTCAGGGTCAGGAGGGAGAAGACCTCAGATCGTACTCCCCCCATCCAATTCAAGTGACCTTGATCAAATCACGTCACGTCACTCTAATGTCCCTCATTTTTCAGTCAGTAGTCTGTCAGTCTAGGTGGGGCTAACCACGGACCACCCTGCCTTCTGCGGTGCCTGCCTGGGTCCTGAGGGGTGGGAGTGACTGCAGGCCTGGCCCGTCTGCACCCTGGGCCTTAAGACTGGACCTGAGTGATAGAGCAGGTCAGCCCAGAGCCCCCTGATGCACACCAAGACACACACAGCATCTGACAGGGCTTTGCAGGTTGCCCTCTCCTGCCCCTGCCCTGTTTACAGTTATAAACTGGTTATTGTGATAATAATGATAATCAAACACCTATCATTTATTATGTGCTGGACCGGTTCTGAGTGCTCATGTCTTACCTTATGGAAACCTCACAGCAAGCCTGTGAAGTAGGAACTTCATTATCATCGTCAACATCCCATTTCATAGACAAGGAAACTGAGGCCAGGGAGCTTAGTAAACTGCCCAAGTCTGCAGGACTGTGCAGCGGCAGAGTTGAGCCTCCCGCCCCAGCTCAGGCTGCCTCTCCACGTGCTCTTAACCAGCACATCCAGGCCTGCCCTGCAGCTGCCCCAGTGGCACTGCAACCACCGGATAGAGAAACCGAGCCAGGGTTCAGTGCAGATGACTCAGCATTGGGCCATCATGGGAGGAAGGGAAGAAGGCCATGCCTTTCCCACTCCCTCCTCTGACGTTTAGGCCCCAAAGCCCTATATGCAGACAGCTGGAGAGGGGAGCTGGGGCCAGATGGAGGTCGCTGCTACCCCCATGGCCTCACCTGGGTTTGGTTCTGAGCGTGGGCCTTGAGGACCCCTCTAAAGGAATATGGCGATTCTTTGCCACCTCCTCATACCCAGCCTGGTCCCTGAGTGTCCCAGAGCATCATGGGGAGACCTGGCACCAACTGCCCAGCCTCCGTGTCCCTCCCCTTCGGCCAGAGCCCTCCCCGGTCTCCCCCCAAAAGGCAGCTCCATCCATGCCTGTCCCTAGAGGGATGGACTGGCCTTGAGGAGCCCACGCGCTCCTTCAACCTGGCCTCCTGGACCCACTGCAAACTCCAACCTGGTCAGGCCTGTGTCACGATCACCTCTGGCACCAGGGGGCTCTGTCCCATGTCGTCCCCCATTTACTGGTCTGCTTACCAACCACACCAGGGCCCCAGGGCTCCTTCCTTTACTCCTTCCACATCCTCTGTCCCTCTCCTCCTTCCTTGCCCTCTAGTGGCCTTTGCCCTACACCCGTTGGCACTTCTGCAGGCCTGGGCACCCTAAGCTGGATCAGAATAAGAACCTACAAGAGATGCCTTTAGAGAGCACAAAGCCCATTATACAGATGAGAAAGCAGAGGCCCACAGAGAGAAGCAGCTTGCTCAAGGCCACACAGCCAGATGCACGGAGCCAGGTGCAGCTGGTGCCGCTGCAGGGGGCGGGGTGGGGGTGGGGGGCTGTGGGGAATCCCCGGCTGGCTCTTCATTTCCACTCAGTGAGGCTGCCCCTGATCCCAGCCCTCCAAGCGGCTCCCTGCTCCCTCATTTCACCAGCATCCCCACCCCAGTGGGTCCCAGGTGGGCCTACCCAGCCCAGCAAAATGCCCAAGCCCTACACACTGGCCGGCAGGGCTTGGTTGGCTGCAAAGGCCAGAGCTGTCCCCCAAACATCTCCCAGTAGGGAGCTGCCACGGTCCCCTGCGCTCTCCTCCGGGGCACCAAGCCCTTGACTGTGAATCCTTCCTCCTGGACAGTTGCAATCTCTCCTCTGACCAAGCAGATTTCCTTTCCTCTGCAGTCGCATTCAACACTAGCGATCATCACGACAACCACTTATTTAGCACTTATATGCCAGGCACTTCACAGATATCATGTCACTTAATCCTCAACAAGAGCTCTATGACGTGGGTACGGTCATCTCAGTTTTACAGATGAGGAAACTGAGGCAGAGAAGTTGGGCAACCATAGGTTTATCTGACTCCAGGGATGATATCCTCCAAGAATAACTCCCAGCCTCAGAGACGATGAGTTCTTTTCCCTCCTCCCACCAAACCCTGTCTCCTTCCTGCTGTCCAGGTCCATCGTGCACCTGGAGCCAGGCTGCCTGCATTCAAATCCAGCTCTGCTGTTTCCGAGCTGCTGATCTCAAGCAGTTTACTTAACCCCTCGTGCCTCAGTTTCTTCACCTATTAAATAGACATAATGGGAGGGATAAAGGATAGAAAGCTCCTGGCACATAGGAAGCCCTCAAGTCACGGTGGTCATGGTGGTTACCATGTGTTTAGGGGCTGTCCCCAGCACTTTGTCCCCTGCTACGTCATCAACCTCATTTCTCAGCCCTCCCATCCCTGACTTGACAGAACACATCGGAATTTTCAGAGCCCCTTCCCATCCATCACTGGGAAGGATGCAAAGCTGGCCCCTTTCCCGGAAGCTCAGTCCTAACCAGGGTGGCTGAAAAGACATCTGTGATCTGGCCGAGTGTTAAAGTTAACCCAAAGGGCAAGGGCATAGGGACCTTTCCAGGATGCTCCGTTCAAGGATTTCAGCTCAGATCTGGACATCCTGCCGGTGATGAGCAAGGGCCTCTAGGGATGGGGGTTTAGCTCTGAGGGCTGGTGCTGGGGCTAATGGGGCTGTGGCCATGGGATTGATTTCTGCAGGAGAGCTGCCCTCCCCCAAATACGCCCTGCCACCCGACCCCTGAGCCTCCTACCCACACATGCGCATGTCTGAGATTCCACCACCACAGATGCGTTAACTTGACTCACAGCTCCTTTTGTCCCCACCAGCGAAGTGCATGTTCCCCTGGAGGAGGCCACACAGCGAGCCTCACGCCCCTCAGTTCTTCGCACCCAAGTGTGAGCGGCCTGCTGGCGGATGAGCAGCCCGCCATCGCCTCTCCACTGCCCAAGTCCCCGGCAAACATCTTACCCATCCTTCAACCTCCAGTTCCTGGGTCGCCTCCATTCTGAAGGATTTCGTGGGCCCCCAGACAGAAGTAAGCTCTCCTCCCTCTGTTTCTCCTCTACTTATCTCAAAGGGCTGAACTGACTTGTTTCCAATTCCATCTGGCTGTGCTAGTGTGAGTTCCCTGAGGATAGAGGTTGTGTTGCATCTCTTCCCATCCCCCACCAACACCTCTCACCATACCAGACACACACACACACACACACACACATACACACAAGCACCCACACAAGCACACTTGGCCGACCAAAGGGCCAGGCCCATGCCAGGTACTCGCTGATTCTCCAGGGGTGGAATAAACGAACGACTCCTTCCCAAAAGGCCGGTCTGATCCACCCCCAGTCTTGCAGCCCCTCAGCCAAACTCCCCAGGCCTCCAGGCATCCGGAGGTTCCACCTACACACAGGACAAGATTCCTCAGTTCTGCTGAGGAAGTTCCTACGTTTAGGACCCGAGACAGTGGCTGGGCTCCCAAGGGAGGTGGGGACCTGCCTGGCACTGGCAGCTGGTGAGGGGGAGGGGGGAGGGCACCGCCAAGCCTATTTATACCCAGCTCCTGGCCCTGCCCGGGCCAAGGGCCCTGCCACCCTCCCCTAAGGACAGTTCATCCTCCGCCCAACCACCCACTGCCCAGCTGGGCTGAGGACAGACACAGGCAGCCAGGAGGATGGGTGGCAGGTGCCAGCCAGCGACAGCCTGCTCCAGAGGCCTCGATGTTGACCTCTGAGGATGAAACCCCCTCTCCAAACAGGCCAGGCTTAAATGCCATGCACGGTCTAATCAGCCTCCCAGCCCCACCAAGCCATTCACCGCCCCGCTCGGCGCCTTCGGCCTCCAGAAGCTGGAGGTGGGCCTGCATGGTGAGCACAGGCCACCTCAGTGCTGAGCCAGCCTAGGCACACAGCACATAGTGAGAGGCCTACAAGGGTCCCACACAGCACAGCCTGTTCAGTGACCGTGGCACCGTGGACCCACAGACTCCGCCGTCCACCCAGCAATGACCTGCCGGCGTCCCCGCCCTGCTCCCCTTAACGAGCCACGTGGGTTGGAGCCCTACACCCAACCAGGTGCCCTCCCCTGCACTCAAACTTTCCTACATTTTTGACCTTCGACTCTTCCAACATTATAGTATTTGAGAGATTGGAGGGGCCTCAGGAGTCATCTAGTTTAGGGTGTTTCTTATTTGTTAGCCATTTTTTCCTAATATACATCCTCCCCCCACCCTCCCTGGTACATAGAACAGATAAAAAGAGGGACCCTTCATCAAAAAGCTAAAGACAGAATCCTCATGTGACCCAGCAATTCCACTCCTAGGTGTAGAGCCTGGAGAATTGAAAGCAGGGGTCCAAGCGATACTTGTACACCAGTGTTCACGGCAGCACTATTCACAACAGCCAAAAGGTGGAAACAACCTGAGTGTCCATCAGCAGATGAATGGATAACAAAACATGGTAAATCCATACCGTGGAATATTATTCAGCCACAAAAAAGAATGATGCTCTGATACATGCTACAACATGGATGAACCCTGGCAACATTAGACCAAGTGAAATAAGCCAGACACAGAAGGACAGATATAGTATGATTCCATTTACATGAGGTACCAAGAATAGGCAAATGCATAGTGGCCAAGAGTAGGTTAGAGGTAGCTGGGGGCTGGGAGGGGAAGTTACAGCTTAATGAGTATGAGTTTCTGTTTGGGACGATGAAAAGTTCTGGAAACAGTGGTGACGGTTGGACAACATCGCAAACCTACTTGATGCCACTGATTTGTACACTTAAAAATGGTTAAATTGAAGGAAAAAAAAAAAGAAGGGCAGGGGCCCAGAGACCTATGCCTTGACCTTCCCCCTTGCTCTCACCTGTGGCCCCTCTGCAGGATGCAGTCTGAGAACCACTGGTCTTATCTAATCCCTTCCTCCCCTGGATGGGAAGACTGAGACCCAGAGAGAGTTTGTTATTTTCCCAGGTCACACAGTCACATATGGGCGGGGCTGTGGAAGGTGGATCCAAGGGTGCAGCCCAGGGAAAGGCTCCGGGGTCCCCACCTCTGCTCTCCAGTCTCAGCGTGAGCTCCGTGGCCAAGCCTCCCCTGGTCTTGCCTTTCTTGGAGTCATGGTCCTCTCGGCCTCACCTTTTCCAACGGCGAGGACTGACCATCTCTGCTAGCCCCAGACAGGCCACCTGAAGATGCTGACCCAAAGAACCGGTGCCTCCTAAGCTGACTGCCATGAGTTCAGGAGGAAGGGAAGGAGATGGAAAAAGGGAGGAATCAGAACCACCTCCTTTGTGGTCCTTTGTCTCTTTCCTCCAGAGTGACCACCGTGTTTCTGGAAACAATAGCCCAGTGCTTGGTGCTCTACCAGCTGGCTCCTGGACAGTACTGGACAGATGGCCTTCCTGTTCCTGGGTCCAGAGGGGCCCAACCCTGGCCTGGGGCAAGATGGAAACTTCCAGAATGGGAAAGAAAATCTTGAAAATGGGCAGAAAGTAAAGATCCAGCATTGGCCTTGGAACTCAAGGTTACTACCTTTCTACTTAGCTCAAGAGGCCACTCAGGGCTGGTGGACATCATGAGGGGAGCCTGACAAGTTCAGGGGCACATGTACCCAGTGCGGTAGGGGAGGGCAGGGCCTAGTGGGCCCTGATGCACCCAACTCCTGGAACTTCCAAAGAGCTTAAACACGAGTGGCAAGGGCCACTCACCCTGGTGCTCTGGCAGGGAGCTTGTGACAAAGCAAGAGGAGGGCCTTAGGTCAAGAGTCACAAGCTCCCACTTTTTTCTACCCATCCGCTTATCCTCCCTGGAGCACATGTGGACCCCACGGGTGCTAAGCACAGCTCTATACCGTCCCAACCCAACCCTGAACCCATCTCAGTACGAGCCAAAGGGAGGGAGTTGCTTCTGAGTCCAAAGGGCTCACGTGGTCCCGTAGTCCTCAGAGCAGGCCTAGATACCCCAGCAGGTGCCTTTCATCAACATCTCCCTGGACCTTTCCGGTCAGCAGCTGGTCCATTCACTCAGTAGGCATGGATGAGTCCTCTGGTTCTCATGTGTCCCAAGAAGAGCTACAGGGCCACCCTTGTTTATACACAGGAAGGGAAGGGTGAGGGTAGAAAGCATCCACACACTGAACCGGGACCCAAGGTCCAGAGAGGAGTCACTGAAGAAGCAACTGCAAGAACCTGACCCCAAGAGCAGTAAACACGTGGAGCGCATAGAGGTGCCTGCCCTTAGCAGAGTAGGTTAAAGCCTTCCCTTGGTAAACAAATTCATTCCCCACCTATTCACTCAACACACATTTAAGTGACCACTGAATGGGGCCGAGTGCCAAGCACTGGAAACATGGAGATGAACTGAGCCACACCCATGGGGCACCCAGACCAGGAGGCATCTGTCAATTACAGACCAACAAGCGTTTTTCCAGCACCTACTAGGTCTGGGTGCCATGTGTGCCATGAGTGACAAAGGGTCCCCAGGCACCTGTAGTTTAGCACCCAAGTAACCCTCATGCCAGAAAGCACATGGTAAGAGCGGGGGCATCCTGGAAGAGGGGCGAGCGAGTCCCAGGCAGTGGTGACCATGAAGCACGCTGGCAGGCACTGAGCTGGCGAAGGATGGCTGGGGCTCCCTCAGGGGGAGCTGGGGTGCCCGGGAAGAGCCCCAGGCAAGAGGTGGGAGAGAACAGCGGTGGGCCCACCCCATCTGGAGTCCAGGGACCTTACGAAGGAGCAGAGGAGGGGAAGGGGGCCCCGAGGGCCAAGTTTTACTCTGGCAACATGTGCAGCCATTGAAGTTTCCTGAGCTGGGCTTTGGAATATTAACCTATTAGACAACGTCTAACTGCAGAATGGGGCCAGGGGGTGGGCACTAAGAGACCCAAGGCTGGGAAAGGAGTGGGGGTGAGGTGGCCGGGGTGACACTCTATGCTAAGGAGAGTCTCAGGCCTGTCTGCGTATTACAGTCCCCCAGGGGGACAGGTTTCAGGGGTCAGGGGTGAACCTCTTTGGCCTGGGGCCCGAGCCCCTCCCATTTAGTTTAGCAGGGCCTGTGGCTCTGGGTCTCAGGACAGTGGCCTTAGAAGCAGAGAGGAAGGGACTTCCCTGGTGGTCCAGTGGTTAAGAATCCGCCTTCCAATGCAAGAGACGTGGGTTTGATCCCAACCTAAGATCCCACATGCTGCGGGGCAACTAAGACCTGCATACCACACCTACTGAGCTCGCAGGCCACACTCTACAGAGCCCATGCGCTCTGGAGCCCGTGCACCCCAACTAAGACCCGACACAGCCAAAAAAATAAATTAAATAAATTAAAAACAAAAAACAAAAGAGAAGCAGTGAGTAAGCATGGGTCACATGGAAACAACAGGAAGGAGGAAAGGATGACCAAGATTTTGAGCCAGGATGACCAGAAAGATGGAGATGCCGTCAACCGAGAAAGGGGACGTAAGAGGCAAAGCAGTTTGGGGAAAAAAGAGGAAGTTTGTGGGGCCTGGTGAGACCTGCAGGCACCCAGGTCCAGACAGCACCGGGGGTGCAGAGCTGGAGCCCAAGGGAAAGAGCAAGGCTAGAAGTTCAGATCTGGGAATCTGTCCCGGAGCTAACAGTTGAATAGTACTCGAGGCCTTGTCTCCCCCAGGGGGCACCCGGAAAAAGGGTGAGACAATCGGGGAGCCTCATGGTGGCGGCGGTGGATGCCATGTGCCAAGGGAGGGAGGGAGGAGGCACGAGGGTGGAGACAGGGCCCTCACACCACGGGGGCTAGAACTTCAGGCCAAGAGGTGGGGAGGGCTTTTCAAAACCCGGCAGGAGGCAGGCTGGTCGGGCTGGGCTCTGCCAACACGGGCACCAAGCACCCGGGTCTGTTTTCTTGCAGGTATTCCTGATCAGGAGACGTGCAGCCAATAGCCTTGGACAGAGCGAGTCACCACGCCCTTCCTTCCTCCCTTTCCTCTGCTCCTTCCCTCTTCCACTTTTGTCCCCACCCTCCTCCCTGGGTGATGCACCCTAAGCCTTCAGTTCACAGCCCTGTCCTCCTGCGGGGTGGGGTGGAGGCACCTCTCTGTGCTCACAGTGGGACCTCCCAGCCTGCCCCACCCCCACCCCGGGGAGCTCGTCCCGCTCGCCCTGGGACCCAGGATCTGGGTTGCTCCCTCAGGTTGTTTTGGCTGAAATCTGGCCCTTTGGACTTCGGTCAGCACTTCCTGGATCTGTACTGGTGTGAATGTGGGGGAAAGGGGGTATTCCAGGCCAGCAGTCCGCATCGCCATGGGTGACAAAACCCACACATCCCCCCCCCAAATGGAACCAAAGTAAAAAGCCGTTCCCTCCCATTGGCAGCAGCCCCTGAGGACTGGCCACGGTGCCCTAAACTCTCCAGCACAACTCAGGGCCCTACTGGCCAAGTGGCCACTTGTGCACTCTGTGAGTGGCTATGACAACTCCCCTCTGCTGCCCAACTTCTAGAAGCCACCTTTCAGGACCGAGTGGGCACCTCAGACCACCTGAGAGCTCAGAGGGGCCACAGCCATGGAAGCGAGAGAAGCGAGTGGGGGGGACACCCAAAGCCAAGGTCCTGTGGAGTTCCCAGTAAGAGGGAGGGGTGGGCCCTGCGGGACGTTTCTTTGGGGAGAAGAAGGTGGGGAGGGGGGAGGGAAGAGAGGGGTGCAGAGGGTGGGGCAGGGCCTCGGCTGGAATGTTACAGCTTCTGTTCTCCAAAGCGGCTCCCAGAGTGCCTGGCCTGAGGCTCCTGGCTGATCTGATAAGATGTGACAAGGCGGCCTGAAAAATGTTGAAACCTGTAAAATGTTGAAACCTGTTTTTTGTTGTGTTGTGAGCGTTAGGGTTTTTTTTTGCCTTCTCAATTTCATAGGAAAGTGGAGTTGATCAGAGTGGAGAAGGGGAGGAGGTAAGAGAGAGGGATCGACCCCTTCAGGCAAATTGCAGGGGGAGGGGGGTGGCACAGGGCAGGATGGTCAGACCTGGGGAGGAGGAAGAGAGGGTGAGAACTGAGAGGAAGCAGGGGGACAGAGGCCTTGGAGAAGGGGGAGGGGCTCCTGCCTCTCTGGCCCGTCAGCGGCTCCAGCTTGGGTCCTCAGGGCTGTGTCCTCCTCGCACCGAGAGGACACACGAGCTCTCGGCCTCTTCCTTCAGGCAGGTATTAGCCTGGGAAGACTGGGCCTGAGCCCAGGTGGGTGTCCAGAGAGAAGCGAAAGGGGGCCCAGGGCCTCACTCCTCAGACCCCGAAAGGGTCTCCCGAGGGTCACCAAGACCCCTGGTGGACAATGTTTCCAGGTGACACAGAGGGATGCACTCCCAAGTGCACGGGCTTCGTCGAGCACTTCGGAACTCACAGGCGAGCCCTTTAAACCACGTCATGGGCTTCCCTGGTGGCGCAGTGGTTAAGAATCCGCCTGCCCATGCAGGGGACACAGGTTCAAGTCCTGGTCCGGGAAGATCCCACATGCCGCAGAGCAACTAAGCCCGTGTGCCACAACTACTAAGCCCGCGCGCCTAGAGCCCGTGCTCCACAACAAGAGAAGCCACCGCAATGAGAAGCCTGCGCACCACAACGAAGAGTAGCCCCTACTCACTGCAACAAGAGAAAGCCCGCACACAGCAACGAAGACCCAACACAGCCAAAAATAAATAAATAAAATAATTTAAAAAACAAAAACAAAAAAACACATCACACTTGTTGAGTCCTGACCCTTCAGAGCTGGAAGCTGCGGCCCAGCCTCTGCCCTCTGCCCCCAGACCCGCACAGATGGTTATGCTGTTTCACAGCGGAGGCAGCTGGGGCCTGAAGACGTTAAATGACTGGCTTGGGGTTCAGGATACTTCTGCCAAATGGCTTCTCTCCAAACGAGTCCAGCCTTAGCAACTTGAGAGATGCTGAGCGTTCTAGAAACCACGGTGGGACCAGGTCTCTGGGGTGCTCACTGGGTGCCTTAGCAACTTGAGAGACGCTGAGCAGAAACCACGGTGGGACCAGGTCTCTGGGGTGCTCACTGGGTACAAAGGTAGCCAAATGTCTTCTCTCCAAACGAGTCCAGCCTTAGCAACTTGAGAGGCACTGAGCATTCTAGAAACCACGGTGGGACCAGGTCTCTGGGGTGCTCACTGGGTACAAAGGTAGATGCTTGATAAAAGCCTGGGGAACGAAAGTGTCAGCCTGAGAAGGTTCCCCTGCCGTCTCTTGCTAGTTGGAGGAGGCGGGGCGGGGGAGGGACATGAGATGCCCTACAGAGGCTTTATAAAGCCTTCTGTGAGCGGCCACAGGCCTTAGTTACTCTATCACAGTACCAGGCCGCACAGTGTCCAGGTTGGTGGGACCCTGGCCGCTATCTGGTCCAGTTCCGGCTGAAGCCCAGACTTGCCCAGGGTACCTCCAGGCTTGAGACAGTGCAGGGAGCACAGCCCAGGCCTGAGATGCCCCCAGCCACAACTCTGCTTCCCTTCCACCACGCAGTTCCTTCTTTCTTTTCGTTTTTGATAAATTTATCTATTTTTATTTATTTATTATTTTTGGCTGTGTTGAGTCCTCGTTGCTGCGTGCGGGCTTTCTCTAGTTGCAGCAAGTGGGGGCTACTCTTCGTTGCAGTGCATGGGCTTCTCTTGTTGCCAAGCACAGGCTCTAGAGCACATGGGCTTCAGTAGATGTGACGCGTGGGCTCAGTAGTTGTGGCACATGGGCTTAGTTGCTCCGCGGCATGTGGGATCCTCCCGGACCAGGGCTCGAACCCATGTCCCCTGCATTGGCAGGCGGATTCTTAACCACTGCGCCACCAGGGAAGCCCATCAGCCCTCTTATTTACTTTGGGCTCCTATTCATCCATCAAGATCCAATTTTAAAAGCCCCTCTTAATGTGTCCAGTTTAAACTGTTCCCTCTGGGTATTTCCCAGTTCTTATATATACTTCAGAGGGAAACTCAGACACTTTCCATTGAATTGTCCATTGACGCTGTGTTTTTCCACTAAAGCAGTTTTTTGAGAGGAGGAACCATTTCTTTCATTTTTGTAGGCTGGGCGGACAGAGTGCTTGGTTCACCAACAGGCCCAGCACACCTCCTCCTTCTGCCACACTGAGCGGCTCCACCGGATTACCCCAACCTCCTCACCTCCCCCAAATCCCACAGGCTGCCACCAGGACAAGCTGAGGGCAGGTGATGGCCACACTGGTCCTCTGGGCCTTATCACACAGCCTCTGCTTCCACTGTCTGGAAATCCTTTATCTGAATCTTAGGAAGAAGCCCAGGAGGGAACTTGGAAATCAGAGCTGCTTGGCTGGGAGTTCACTCTCACAGTGGCTCCCTAGGGCTCCTCTGAAAGCCCTATGTCTTCAACTCAACAAATATTCATGGTAGGTCAGGCCCTGTGGTGCCTGGGGCACCCCTGGTGTTGCATGAGCTCCCAGCTGAGCCTGGGCACTGCCCCAGGTAGCCCACACTCCTCCCTGACCGGGGCCGGTGTGCCCACCCACCCTGCCTCACACCCACACAGCAAGGACCACCTGCCCTGGTGAGGGCTGGGGCCCTGAGGACTTCACCTGCCTCGACCATCCCACCCACACTCCCTTACACCACGCCTTTTGGAGGACCAAGAACATGATTTTACCAGCTGGCTGCTATTCGGGGGTGCAGGCCATGGCACTACGGGACTCAGATCACTTGCAGTGGTTTTGAAAAATACAGACAGCTGGGCTCCAAAGCTAGCCCTGCTGAATCAGACTCTCAGGGGAGGAGTCCAGGAAGCTGGATCGTGAAAAACCTCCTCCAGAGTGTGACAACAGCACAGTATAAGATGATGCAATGCGAAGTATCCAGCATACCCTAGAAAGTTCTCTGGCCAAAGATGTTTAACCTGAATCTCCACAAGCCTTTAGAAGTAACTTTCAGCTATCAGGAAACACGAGGGATACAGGAACAAACCAAATGACACTATGGGGAAGCGACCAGACAAATTCACAAGGCTACAGGCCTGAACTCTCCAAAGTCCAAGTCACTTTTAAAAAGTGTGTGTGTGTGTGTGTGTGTGCGTGTGTGTGTGTTGGGGGAAGGAGGGGAGGGATGTTTTCGATTAAAATAAACTTATGAGACAGAACAATCAAATAATTGGAAGCTGGTTTGAAAATCCTAGCCATGAAGGCATTTTGAGGATAATCGGGGAAATGTGAATCATTAATAATTGGGTTAAGTGTGATAATGGTACGTGGTCATAGGCGTCATCCTTACATTGTAAAATACAGAGGTGAAGAGTCATGATGACTATAACTTACTTTGAAATGGTTCAGTAAACCAAACACTGTGTAGGGGATGGGGGGCGAGGAGGGAGGAGAGAAAGGGGAGTGGGGAGCAATTACGGCAAAATGAAAAACACTTGAACTAGGAGGTGTGTACGTGGGTGCTCCTGGAATTATTTTTTCTGTTTTCCTGATTAACAATTTTCATAATAAAAGTTAGAAGGAACATAAACTCCAACTAATTCGTGGGGACTTCTGGACACGACCCGCGCGGGGCTCGCACCTGGCCCGCCCCGAGCACGGAGGGTGGCCAAGTCTCCGGACCCGCCGTGGCCCCTGCGGCAGCAGGTGCACCCAACGGGGCGGGTGGGCGGGGTGGGGGTGCACTGCGCCATCGCTGGGCGCTCAAGGCGCCGTCCGCTCCCCGCCTTTCAGGGCGGGTACTTCCACCACGTTCCCAGAAGCCCTTCCTTGAGCCTGGTCCCCCCACGGCGCTGAGCACGCGCAGGTGGGAAACAGCCCTGCCCGGCACCTGGACTCCTACCCCACCCCCCGCTCTGTTTAGGGAGGCTCCACGCAAGTTCAAAGCGGTGGCTGCCCCTCCCTCCCGGCCCCATCCCCATCCTCAGGCGAGGCAGCCCGAGCGAGCCTCAACATCTTCCCCTGCGCCCCTCCAAATTCATCAGTCCCGGAGTCCCGCCGCCAATTCCTCTGCAGTGTCGTTGCACTCACTCCCCCTGTCCTTTCTTCTCAAGGGCCCCCTCGCCACAGGCGCCTGAGTTTTGCAAGCATCTACTCAGCACCTATTAGGAGTCATATTCGGGTCTACCGCAGACCCATGCAGGACCTTTAAATGTTCCAGCACTCAGAGGGGTGGGTCACCGGCTCTCAACCCTGGCTGCATGTCACATGGCCCCGGGGGAGTTTAAAACTACTGATGCTGGGGCCCCATCCCCAGAGAAAGGGATTCAATTGGTCTGGGTGCCCACTCCTCTCTGTGGTAGCCTCCCTTCCTCCATTATAAGAGGAGGACACAAGGAACCTCCCTGGTGGTCCAGTGTTTTAAGACTCCACGCTTCCGCTGCAGGGGGCACCGGTTGGATCCCTGGTCGGGGACCAAAAAAATAAAAGAGGAGGCAAGATGGAGGAGAAACACTGTCCTCGGTCACAGACAAGGCTCAGAACCTGCCAGTGGTCACCGGGGGTCGGGCGGGGGCATAGCTGGGCCTCCTCAGCCCTCTGCCATCCATCCCCAAGGGTCCTACCTCCTCCTGCGCCAGCACTAACCCATCCTTTACAACCACGGTTTTGTCCACATCCTCTCATGAAGCAGCTCTCCCTCATCGTCTCTCTCCTGGCCTCCCAACAAATCTCCATCTTTATGGGAACGGAAGCAAAACTTTTTTGATCCGGCAACACATCAGTAAAAAGTGTTTGGGCATGCCCCTCCATTTACATACATTAGGTCTAAATCACACGCCAGCCTGCCACCATGCTCACCTTTCAGGTGCATTACAAAACACACGCTAACATGCACTGGAAAAAGACAAGATAGCAAGTATATTTCAAAAGAATCATTTCCTCCTACAGCCTCATCTAGTGACCTCCCACCCAAGCCTTCAATCCTGCGTCCTTTTCTTAGCCTTGCAGTGGTGGGGTATATGTTTGTTAAGTGGAAATTCTCTCTGCAGAAATGCAGGACGCCACCAAACACTCTTGGGGTTCAAGGTACCAAGGCCTTTCTCCTCCTTTCTTCCCCATCTTTCTTGGTTCTTGCCCACAGCTACTTTGTTTTTGTCTAGGATTTCAAGTTCCCCACTCATCTCTCACCGGCAGTGCTTTCTCTCCACACATCCACGGTGGAGCCCTCCTGTCCACCCGCCTCCTCTCGGTCTGTCCTCACTTTCCCCTCCCTCACCTCTGCTCACTGCATACACCGTTGTCCCACCAGACCAGCTGCATCCCTGCACGAGTGCTGGTGCCACAGGCAATTTCCATATTTTCAGTCCTGTGTTCCTAGTCACATTTGTTACAAAAGTATTTCTTCCAGGGGAAATACACTTTGGACAGAAAGGATAAAATCAGTCTCTCTCTCTCTCTCTCTCTCTCTCTCTCTCTCTCTCTTTCACAAACACACACACACACACACAGAGCAGACATTTAAAGTAAAAAAAAATTTTTAATTAATTACCAATTTCTCTACTAATAGGATGTGTGTTCAACATGAGGGGAAAAATATCATAGCAATTAGCTCCAGTTAAGGGTCCTTCATAAATCACCTGGGCTAAGAGAAGGCCTGAGTACCACAGACAGGAGAAGGTAGCCACAAAACACAGAGCGATGTAATAGGGACATGCAGATCTGTAAATAAAATAAAGCGGAAGGCCTTTACAGGTGCACACCCAGCGGTGCATAAGATCACGTGAGTGCATTTATGTGGGTAGAGGGTGGTTAATAAGGTCATGAGGAAATAATTTACTGAACTGTGTAAGGTAGTGAGGGGACCAAGTTACTGGGGCACTCAGAATGGTCATTATTACTACTAATAATAGCTAACATTTATTGAGCCCTGACTAGTGCCAGGAGCCATGTAAAGCACTTAACATAGAACATATATTTTAATTTGCCAAAGAACCCTATGAGGTTATTATTATCCCCATGTGACATGGGTTCAGAGAGGCTAAGTAACTTGTCTGCGGTCACACAGCTAGGATATGGTGGTGCTGAGTTGGCCACTACAGCAATGAGGTGAGACATTAGGACAAGGTCTGTATGGAGTGTGTTGGTGGAAGGCTGAGGGGGGGGGGCTACTCAGGCTGCTCCCTGGATTAACAGCCCTATAAATTCAAATGTTGGGCCCCCTGCCTATTGATCTTTCTTCCTTTGAATGTTGCCATGGATCTTCCACACTCGAGGTTTACTTCTCTGTATCTCAGACAAGGCCAGACCCACACTCAAGGCTTCCCCGGGGAGAGGAGACCGCCATCTGAGGGCTGAAGAGGTTTGTGTGTGAGACAGGACACATGAATTCAGGACCTCTTCCAAGAGAGGTCAGGGTAGATGACACATGTTCTAGCACCTTCCAGTTTGCAAAGCATCAATGGCATCTCAGTGAAATCCTCACAACAGCCCTGGGAGGTAAATACTGTCTCTTTACAAATGAGGAAACTGAGGTTCAGACAGGGCAGCATAAGCCAGTAAGTGGCAGTGGGGTTTGACCCTTGTCTGTCTGACCCCAAATCCTGTACTGTTGCTACTTTGCTCCACTGTGGAGATTCCACCCACTGGTGATGACCAGTTCATTCAAGCAAAACGCATTGATTCAGCACCCACTGTGTGCTCGGTACGGAACTGGGCACAGGACAGTGTCACGTCCTTGACCTGGAGGAGGGTAAAACGGAACGGGCAGGCCACGTGCACAGGAACAGAGGACCAGCCAGCACACAGACCGTCCTGGTGGAGATGGAAGGAACACGCAGAGCGGGATGGGTGCGGATAATCCACAAGACCTCAAAGGGCTGTGCTCTGGGGTAGATCTTTATGAGAGAAAAGGAAGAGGAAGGGCACTTCTGAGACAGTGATGTGACTCAAAACACTGAAACCCGAGGAGCAAAGAGGGAGGAGGCCAGGGCTTGAGGTCCCAGCTGATGAGTTTAGATCCCATAGTCAGGGAAGTGGGGACCACCTATGGACCTGAAAGAGGCCCGGGCCGTACACAGGGCTGGACCCCTGGAAAGGGGTCCCTCAGAGCTGGAAGGAATGCTGGGGGAAGCTGGAACAAAACAAAGGCCCCCAGGAGGCTCCATGGCCCAGATGGGGGAGTTCACTTGGGGTCCCAGAAGCTGAGGTGCTGGGCAACTCAGCCAACTGGGGGAAGGGGGGGTGCTTCCAAGCCTTCAGGGAATTCAGATTCTCCTTTGTTCACAGAACAAACACACTGCACCATGTGGAGAGGATAAAAATCTAAAAGCTGACACCTTACCAGACTCAAGCTTTTGCTAGCCCAATCAGTAGAGGGATTCCTGGGAATTCCCTCTTCTTTCCAGGCCAGGAAGACCTCAGCACCCCCTTCTCTCACTCCCTCTGCCAGATACACTGGCTGCTTCCATTCGGGGGTGCCTTTGCCTCATGACAGCTGGTGGGAGATCTTCCCCGCTCACCGCACCGCCAGCCCTCCGGCCGCCATTTGGGCCCCCGTGACCTGTGCTCAGGTGTTGAAGCAGCAGCCGCTCACCTGCCTGGAATGAAGTCCCCCAACCTTCTCTGCTCCAAGAGAAACAGCCTCTGGCATGTGCATCTTTTCTTTTCTTTTTTTTTTTTTTTTGCGGTACGTGGGCCTCTCACTGTTGTGGCCTCTCCCGCTGCGGAGCACAGGCTCCGGACGCGCAGGCCCAGCGGCCATGGCTCACGGGCCCAGCCGCTCCGCGGCATGTGGAATCCTCCCGTACCGGGGCACGAACCCGCGTCCCCTGCATCGGCAGGCAGACTCCCAACCACTGAGCCACCAGGGAAACCCTGGCATGTGCATCTTAAATCTCCTGGTTCGCATAACCAGCTTCAGCCCCTCTCCCAAGGCCCCCACTTCTCACTTCTGTTGTGCGGCCAGACCGGGGAAGGTGCTAGAATAAAGCCCTGGCCAGTACGGAAAGAGGAGGACGGTCAACCCCGTGACCGCTGGGGAAGAATGGAGTCCGCCTCCGGGGTCTGAGAAGCCCAGCTGCCACGTGCGGAAGGGAACTCCAGGTTGCTCATTTCAGAAGTCGGGGAGATGCGCCCCCTCCCCCGCAAATCCGGGTGCCCCTTTATAACCCTCAGGAATCTTTCCATCTTTCACCAGGATAACCAAACTGGGTAAACGCCACCACAGTCGTCCTGCCTGCGAACATTTCCCAGGCTCACCCGGGGCCCGCGGCGAGGTGCTGGGGGGCGGTGATACCAAGCAATTCCAGGACCTCTCTGCCTTTTCGGCAGCATTGCTGACTCACGGGTGACTTTCTGCTGTGTAGTCTCAAAGTCCTGCCTCAGTATCTTGGTCTTTCTGGGTCAGCCACGAAGGTGCTGGCAACAACCGCGGCCTTTCTCGTTCTCGCGCGAATGTGCTCTCTGTTATGCGCATGCGTACACGTAAAACCCAACCCTGCGATGGATTTCCGTCTTATTGGGAAGGCTAGAGGACAAGTCAGGTTCTCATTGGGGTTAATTATAGGTGAAAAGAGGTAGAGGAGACGCCCAATCCCTGAGTGGAGAGCAGCACCGCCTACTACGGGCCGATCTGGCTGACCTGAGTCCTGGTCCCTTTGCTACCACCAGTTCATGAGGTGGAGAATTGTAAACATCACCTACTTCAAAGAGACTGGAGGGAGGAGTCATCGAAAGGATGTAGGTAAAGCCCTTATCACGATCCCTGGCACAATGGATGGTAGTTGCTATTGTTATAAGTGCTAACACAGACCAATGCCATCTCTATGCCGGGTACTATTTCATGTGCTTTACCCGTATTAACTCATTTAATCCTCCCAACGACCCTGTGAGGAGGGTACTGTTATCATCACCCTCGGGGGGGAGGGAAATTGAACTGCAGAGATTACGTAGTTTGCTGGAGGTTACCCAGGTAGTCTGGAGCGCATCCAGCCTGACTCCAGAGCCTTCAGCCTTAACCACAGTGCTCTACCGGCTCTCTGGAAGAGGTCGGTGGAGAGCTTCATTACTCACTCAGCAGGTGGGGACCGAGCACCCGTTCATGGGAATACAGAGAGGTGAGTGTGACATGGTCCCTGCCCTGCAGAGGCTCCCAGATTCATAGGGAGACAGATGCCTAAAACGAAAACGATAGGAGACCTAATGCAAGAGATGCATTCTACCGGGGTGATGGGGTTAGGCTTTGTAGAAACACTGTGGGAAGGGTCTGACACTGGCCAGAGAGACCCATGTCCCCAGGGTACGGAGATCAGCTGGGCCTGGTTTCTGCCAGCCTCACAGGAAAGGGGATTCAGCTAAATTGACCAGTTGATTAGCTGATTGCTTCATTCATCCATTCATGCATTCATTCAACTCAAGACTCTCTGGGATGGGTGCTCTGGACTGAACTAGTTCACACAGAATGATTTTTAAAAGTCGGAGGAATCATAGCCCAATTGCTGAGATGAATAAGACCACAAGGACAAAGGGACAGGAGAATCTCCTAGATCACATTTTCCAAACAGGTAATAAGTTGTTACTTGAGAGAGTAAATATTTTTGGAAAACAGACTAAACAAATGAAAACAAGGATCATGCCTGCAGGCCTCTCTGTGTTGCTAATACAAGATGCTAATATGCTAATGAGCACCACAAACACCTAGAGCCTGAAAGTAGCAGGTGGCACCTCCCAAACTTATTTGTCGCCAAAAGCCCTCCTCAGCAGGATTATGTGGGACTGGTGTAAGAAACACAGTTTGCAACTTCCTGCTCTGACCCAAAAGGTGTGCAGAAGACCTGGGAGAGAGGGTGGAAGTTAGACTGGGAAGATTCCCAGGAAGGTGACAGCTCTGAACGGGATTCTGAAAAATTCCAGGAAGGTCATGGCCAGATGGAGGAGTGATGGAAAAGAATTTTTTGGTCAGGAAAGGGGTCCTAAGACCACTTTATCTTTATAATGGAGGCCCGAGGAAGTACCATTTTGCTCCAGGGCAGGAAGGGAGGATGAATAAGGACCAAACAGTGAGGACAGAGATGCCAGTAGGTGATGGCAGCCGCATCTGGTTTCTGATGTGCACTGAAGAGCTCATGGCTTTTCTTTCAGAAGGAGGGAGTCCCAGCACTTGGATGAAGGCTTGGGGGAAGAAGGTCACCTGCTGGTATTCCCTGAAAAGGCGCCTGAGGGAATGCCCTGGCAGTCCAGTAGTTAGGACTCCACGCTTGGAACTAAGATCCCGCAAGTTGCACAGCACAGCCAAAAGAAAACAATGGCATAGGGCTTCCCTGGTGGCGCAGTGGTTGAGAGTCCGCCTGCCGATGCAGGGGACGCAGGTTCGTGCCCCGGTCCGGGAAGATCCCACATGCCGTGGAGCGGCTGGGCTCGTGAGCCATGCCTGCTGAGCCTGCACGTCCAGAGCCTGTGCTCCGCAACGGGAGAGGCCACAGAGGCCACAGCAGTGAGAGGCCCGTGTACCGCAAAAAAAAAAAAAAGCATAAACTGGCACCTGAGAGATGCTATTGCTGTAACTCAGGCAGGGTGGCCCATTGGGACAGAAGGGCAGAGAGGCGGCCAGGAGGAAAATGTGCCCTGGCTCTGGTGGGGCTGATGGGATGGGGACTCCTGGGAAGAGTGGCCTTATCTCTGAATACTGGGCAGGGCATTCACAGCCAGTGAGGGTACGAAGGGGAAGATGGTGGGGGGAAGAGGTGAGCCAGGGAAGTGAAGGCTGGAGCTCCGTTAGCTACTTTTGCCCCTGCCACCAAATGGCCAGTGGCGCCCTCTGGCCCTTCGGGCCGACAACGTGAGGCGCTGGCGGTCGGGGAGGATGTCCACCAGACACACCAGACGTGGCCATATGTTCTTCCAAATGCACATTTCTTTTTTGGCTGCACCGTGCGGCTTGTGGGATCTTGGTTCCCTGATCAGAGATTGAACCCGGGCCCTGGCAGTGAAAGCATTAGAGTCCTAACCACTGGACCACCAGGGAATTCCCCCAAATGCACATTTTTATGTGTTGACATGAACCCCAGGGTCCCAGCCCTGCCTCTGCTTCTCCCAACTCTGGGACCTTAAAGCAGTCCCACCTCTGCCAATGAAGACCACAGACCACATTCTACAGCTGCCAGACTGACAAGAGTGAACTCACTCGAGTTCAAGTGTCGGTGAAAATGTAGAGCAAAGACGAGAGTGCAGATGGGCACAACTTCTTTGGAAGACAGTTTAGCATCAACTTGCAAAGTAGAACTTTCACACGTCCTGCAGCCCCAAAGTTCCACTCCTGGGTAGGTACCCCTCCCAGAGAGCTACTCTCCCTCATGTGCACCTCAAGACACTCGCCCACTGACAGGAGATGGAACAGACAAACATCTTCTGATAAAAACCCTAACGAACTTTTTGGCCAACCCAATATATACAAACACACACATATATATATATATATATATATATATAACTGAATCACTTTGCTACACACCTGAAACTAACACAACATTGTAAATCAACCATACTTCAATTAAAAATTTTTTAATAAAATAAAATAAACAAAAAATATATATTGTCTAGGCATTCCTAGCTGGGAGAACTATTATTTTAAAGTGATGGAATAGTGACTTCCCTGGTGGCGCAGTGGTTAAGAATCTGCCTGCCAATGCAGGGGACACGGGTTCCAGCCCTGGTCTGGGAAGATCCCACGTGCTGCAGAGCCACTAAGCCTGTGAGCCACAACTACGGAGCCTGTGCTCTGGAGCCCGCAAACCACAACTACTGAGCCCACGTGCCAAAACTACTGATGCCCGCACTCCACAACTACTGAACCCCGTGCACCTAGAGCCCATGCTCCGCAACAAGAGAAGCCACCACAGTGAGAAGCCCCTGCACCATAGCAAAGAGTAGCCCCTGCTCGCCGCAACTAGAGAAAGCCCACATGCAGCAACGAAGACCCAACGCAGCCAAAAATAAATAAGTAAATAAAAATTTAAAAAATAATAAAATGATGGAATAAATATACAAAATTCAGAATGTGATCATGCCTGGAGGGAGATACGGGGATAGGACGGGGAGAACCCCACAGATAGATGCAATGACCTTGATCATATTCTGGTTCTTCAGGGGTGTGGTAAGGCCCAGGTTGTTTTTATCTTGTTATTATATCCTGTATTTATGGTATGTTTACTCTCTCATGTGCATCAAGCGTCACATCATAAAAAAACATTTGGTATCAGTCTGCAATCAAAAATGTTTTTAAGAACAGAAAGCATTATGTGGCCTCTCTGTGCTTCGGTTTCCTCACCTTCCTTCCTATGGTCCAGCAGGCTCTTCTCCCCTAAAGGTTGGAAGTGTACAGTGACTGCCATCCCTGGGTCAGCCTGCATCCCACCCAGGCCGCCTGGTACCCCAGTCAAACTTTCTCACTGTGCTTAGCAGGGCTGAAATGGCCAGTGTCTAGCCATTAGCTAGGGCCATGTTAAACCTACACAGACCAGTCCTAGGAACCCCCCCAAAAAAACTCCAACAGCCACGAAGTGTAGAGCTTTCCCTGAGTATGGCCTTTCCTGTTTTGGAAGGAATTCAGATCTTCCTATTCCAAAGAAGCCTGGTCTGGGATAGAATATCTTATGACCCTTGATACATTGGAATGACTTCAGAACATCCTTAATTCATTTAATACTTCTTTATCTTTAACTCAGTTCCTGAGTACTATTTCATTTCTTCCTCACAACTGCCCTGAGATCGGAATCTGCTCCCACTTTACAGATGAACAAATTGAGGTTCACTTTTTTTTTTAACAACCCAAAGTTCCAGAGCTATTAAGTAGCACTTCTGAGATTCACATCAAGGCCGGTTTGACTCCTCTTCCTGGAACACCATGCTGCCTTCCAGCACAGAGGCTAGAAGCTCAGAGCTGGGAAATCACAGAGTGAGGGGAAAACTGTCCCAGAGAGTGGGAACCAGCTGGGCCTGGACTCAAGCTTGCCTGGGAAGGAGCCCGGAGCATTAGCCAACCAACCAATACTATTACCAGCTGTGCTCCTGCAATATTCAGGATGACGTGTGGGGCTCACTTGGGATATGAAGAAATACAAAGCAGAATCATGCCCTCAAGGGGCTGACCCTCTAGTTGGGAAGACAAGCCAGATGCACGTGAAGAGGTAACTAGTGACAGGGGCCGCAGGTCTTCCTAGGAGGGCCTCACAGAGGCAATGGGAATCTAGCTGGGGCTGCAGACTGAGCCTGCAACTGGCAGGTGTCTCTCAATGGTGTCCCTTCATCCTACCACCCATCATAGAGGATGCAATGTGTGCCCTGCGTTATCCTTGTGATGTGGGCGCAAAGGTGATGGAGACCCGGTCCTGCCTGCGGGGCGCTCACAGTCTAATCAATGAAACAGATACACCCGGAAGGGGCTGAGCTGGGGCCAGGTGTGAAAGAAGGAAGCCCAGAGAAGGTGGTGCCTGGACTGTGCTTTGAAGAACGAAGGGGAGTTCACAGAAGTCATTCCAAAGAAGGTGGGGCAAACGCAAAGGCCTGGAGATGGGAGGTAGTGTAAGAACAACCCAAATGATAAAGAAACATTGATGGCAAAGGGTGGACACCAGACACTATACTAAGTCTCTCATGTGTTACCTCATCCTTTACTCCTCGTTTTACAGAGAGAAAGCTGAGGCTCAGACAGGTTCAGGTCACCAAGATATTAAAGGCAGAACGATCTAGAGCCCAGGACTGCTGTCACCCAACGTCCAGGCTCTCGCCTGTGCAGGTGAAAGTAGGTCATAGGGTGAGGATGTGGTGGTGGGAGGTGAGTTAGGGTGGAGAGTCAGGAAGGGGCGAGATCATTCCGGGTTTCACAGGCCATGCTAAAGAGGGTGGAACACCACCTGAAACTAACACAACATTGTAAATCAACTATATTTCTTTTTTTTTTTTTTTTTTTTTTTGTGGTACGCGGGCCTCTCACTGTTGTGGCCTCTCCCGTTGCGGAGCACAGGCTCCGGACGCGCAGGCTCAGCGGCCATGGCTCACGGGCCCAGCCGCTCCGCGGCATGTGGGATCTTCCCGGACCGGAGCACGAACCCGTGTCCCCTGCATCGGCAGGCAGACTCTCAACCACTGCGCCACCAGGGAAGCCCTCAACTATATTTCAATAAAAATTTTTTAAAAAAGAAATAAAGAAAAAATTTTAATTAAAAAAGAAAAAAAAAAAAGAGGGTGGAACATCACAGTCAGACCTGCTGGTTGAATGCTCTTCTGTTGGGCCATTTAAAAATGACAAAACTGGGAGCTTCCCTGGTGGTGCAGTGGTTAAGAATCTGCCTGACAATGCAGGGGACACGGGTTCGAGCCCTGTTCTGCGAAGATCCCACATGCCGTGGAGCAACAAAGCCCATGTGCCACAACTACTGAGCCCAAGTGCCACAACTACTGAGCCCAAGTGCCACAACTACTGAAGCCCACACGCCTAGAGCCCGTGCTCTGCAACAGGGAAGCCACCACCACAGTGAGAAGCCCATGTATCTCAATGAAGAGTAGCCCCTGCTCGCCACAACTAGAGAAAAGCCTGTGCACAGCAACGAAGACCCAATGCAGCCAAAATAAATTTAAAAAAAAAAAAAAAAAGACAAAACTGGGACTTCCCTGGTGGTCCAGTGGTAAAGAATCCGCCTTCCAATGCAGGTGACGCAGGTTCAATCCCTGGCCAGGGAACTAAGATCCTACATGCCACAGGGCAGTTAAGCCTGCGCACACCACAACTACTGAGCCCGCATGCCTCAACTAGAGAGACCACGTGTCTCAAACTACAGAGCCCACACACTCTGGAGCCCGCGTGCCACAACTAGAGAGAAGCCCACTCCGCAGTGAAAGATCCCGCATGCCTCAGCGAAGACCCCACATGCCGCAACTAAGACCCGACACAGACAAAAAAAAAAAAAAAAGAAAGAAAATAAATAAAGTAAATAAGTAAATATTTTTTTAAAAATCAGAAAGAGAAAAAATGAATATAATCCAGCCTGGATTATATGTCTTTATTAAACAGATAAATAAAGAAAGAAGACAAAACTGACCAACTATGAAGGAAAATCCTTTGAGGCCAAGACTGTGTAAGACAAGGTCCCAGTTTATCAAAAGGGACTTGAAGCTGAGAGGTGACCACAGACTGCAAGGGAGGTAGAAGTGTTGTTGATGTAGAAGGAAGTCAGCCTACTAAGGTAGGAAGATGATGCAGAAATGGAGAAAGATGATAAGATGATGCAGAGATGGAGAAAGCAGGGCTTCTTCCAGCTTCTGTGGTAGTCAGACCCCGGGGAACCCCGTTTCCTGTCCAAGTCCCCAGGTCTGGCTGGAACACTTACAGGACCTGGGGTGAGAGTACTAAAGGAAGCCTCATCCACCAGGCGCCCAATATTTAAAAATTTCATGTCAGGTTAAAATACTGTTAAATAAAATATCTTTTCTATATATAAAATAGGTAAACAACAGGGACCTACTGTATAGCACAGGGAATTATACTCAATATCTTTTCATAACCTATAATGGAAAAGAATCTGAAAAGAATATATATATATATATATATGTATAACTGAATCACTTTGTGGTATACTTGAAACGAACACAACATTGTAAATTAATTATACTTCAATTAAAAAAAAATATATATATATATTCTATCCAACTCGATGAGCTGTACACTTATAATTCATGTACTTTTATTTAGGTATTCTTCAATAATAAGCTAAAAAAATTCTATCGTCTTATTCACCACCTGGAAGGCTAGGTTCTCCACGGCGTTCTGAGCTAGAAAGTGACATGGAGAGAACCAGCCCCCAGCTCACAGCCAGCAGCCCCCTCATCCCTGCTTCATCCACACTGGTCACCCCGACTGAACCGCCAGGCTCCGTTCACAGGCCCTGCAAACGGCCTCTCCTTTATCACTCTCATCCCTAGGGGCACACACACCAGCAGCATGGCCTGACCTGATAGGATGAACCCCAGGCAGAGGTCCGCCCAGCCCAGAAGCAGACTCACAGCCACTGAAGCTAGGCTCTTCAGGGTGCCTTGCAGATACTTCTGAGCACCCAGAGCATGGCTGGGGGTGAGGTGTTGTGGGTATGACCCCTTGGGCCCCAGATTCCTTGCCCTGCGGGGAGGGGTGCAGCCTTAGGACACCAGAGTGGAGCCCTCTAAATTGAAGGGCCTGGCAGGACCCCCTTGCCCTGTTCTAACAGCTGTGCTATGAGTCACAGCACTGGCAAAAGGACGTAGAGAAGCTGGAGAGAGATCAGAAGGAGAACAAGATGGTTAAAGGTGTGCAGGAGACTGGGTCATCTGGGAGGGATTGTTCTGGAAAAAGGAAGACTCAGTGAGCAATGCATCCTGGTCCTTGAGTCAAGCTGAAAATCTACTATGAAGCTCATGACCCCAGGAGACCAAATGAGAGAATCTGGGCTTGGACTAAGTCAGGAAAGACTGCAGTCAGACCTAAGGAGGAACTTCCTGACTGTTGAGATGTGGTGTCACAGGCTGTGAAGCCTGGCGAGCTCGGCTCCAGGCAGTTTGTGTCATGGTTGGAGCTCTGGGGTTTGCCAGCTGTGGAGCCTTGGGCAATGGAGTGGATTCCTCAGGACCTCAGTTTCCTCATCTGTAGAATGGGGATAGCAAGAGTATCTGCCTCCCGAGGGTGTTGGGAGGATGAGTTCAAGTGTGTGCTGTGTTCCCTCAGCACACACCATACACAATGAATTATCAGCTGAACGTTAAATCCTGCCTCCCCACTTGCTTCCCAGCTCCTTGCTTGGGCTCTGAGAGTCTCCATTTTCTCACAGATTAAATGGGGATGAAGATGCCAATCTCATGGGGCTCTTTTAGCTTCAAGGACAGTGCCAAGGTCATAGACTCCTTCCTTACTGATAGCTGAGGAAGGCTGCAGAGTCTCTCCTGCAGAAGCTTCAGTTAGGATGGAGGACCACCCGGCCTGTGGTTCGGCATTCTCCTTCCTGAAGTCTAGGGGCTGAGGAGGGTGGTCCCAGAGGTGCAGAAGCAGAGAGGAGGTGAGAGGCTAAGAGGACACCTTGCTGGCGGATGGGTGAGGCCAGCCTGGCCCCCCTTCGCCAGCCATTCTCTGTCCCTCCTTGAGGCTCCCCCCACTGATGGGGGCTTAGCACCTCCCAGGTCAAGCCAGTGCCCCGCTAGGGTTTTGCTAATGGGAAGGGCCTGGCTGGCAGCGAGGGATGTGTGCGATGTTTGCCCGGGCCTCCCTCTTCCTTCCCACCTGTGCCCACAGTGACAGCAGTTCTCAAGATGGCTGGGGGGCGGGAGGTGGGAGCAGCCCAGCTGGAGAGACAGGGTGGATGCTACCAGGGCATCCCGTCACCTGCAGAATGGCCTCAATAGCACTGGCTGCCTTCCAGGGCAAAGGAAGGCGGGAGGAACCAGGGGTGAAGGGAGACAGGGAAAGAGGAAAGCACAACCATTGGCCAGAAATAAGAGAGCTTCCCAAGAGGAAAATTATGTATCAGCTTCAAGTTTAGAATGAAGAAGATCATGGAGAAAAGAAAAGATGGTGACTTCCCCAAAGAAAAAGCTTCTGTAGACTTGGAGGACACTCTGACGATAAAGAAACAGAAAGAAACTGATCAGAATTCCTGCAACCCAAAACAATCCAGTGAGGGCCAGCTCTCTGATATAGCAATATTTTAAATTTATGTATGCCTTGCCTCTTTCCAGAAGGATTTGAAGTGCCTGAGGCAACAAATTCCAAAGGCAACAAATATTTATTGAGCAACTACTACGTACTTGCCAGTCACAGAGAAGACAGCGGTGTGGAGACAGTGCCTGCCCTCAAGGAATTTATAACACAAAACACATGGGATTGGGGGCTTCCCTGGTGGCGCAGTGGTTGAGAGTCTGCCTGCCGATGCAGGGGACACGGGTTTGTGCCCCGGTCTGGGAAGATCCCACATGCCGCGGAGCAGCTGGGCCCGTGAGCCATGGCCGCTGAGCCTGCACGTCCGGAGCCTGTGCTCCGCAACGGGAGAAGCCACAACAGTGAGAGGCCCGCGTACCGCAAAAACAAAAAACAAAAAACAAAAAAAAAACATGGGATTGAATAACAAAATGAAAATAGAAAATCAGGATTAAGGTGAAGAAGATGACAAATACACCAAGTCAAGGTCAATACAGGTGCAAGGACTGAGCTCACGTTTGACTTAGTTTTCTCACAGTCAGGACAGAAAGGGAAACATACTTTAACTGCAAGGAGGAATCATCCTAGCTCCTCAGAGAGAGATCAAGGTGAATATTGAAGTATAAAAGTCAAGTAAAAAATCATCTATATCAGAGATACTAACACAAGAATTGTTTTGGGCAAGAAAGAGGATTCTGTCCTATTGTTTTCTGGTATGTGTGATGGGGGCTGGATGCAAAGGAGCATAAGGGATTAAGTAGAATGAGAAATCTTACAGCTGGAAGTAATGTGAGGGGTGAGAGGTCATGACTCTACCTTCTTCCTATTTCACAGGTGAGAAAACGAAGGCCCGGGAAGTAGTGACTTGCCCAAGGCCACCCTCCCTCCACTCCCACCCAGGCAACAAAACAGTCACAGGGCCACTACTGCCAGTTTCGTAGATGTGGAAAGCTTGCCAGTGACTTGCACATGTCCCCAAATAAGAGACCTCCCAGAGGTTCAGAAATAGTATCAACAAACACAAAGCAGCAGCTTTCAAGTTGAAGGTCAAATGTAATCTTGACTCAAAGCCATCCTTTGAGGACCAACATAGAATATGAATAAGTAAATTCCTGCCGCATGTAAGAAGTCCACTTTTTTTTTTTTTTTGGCCATGCCGGATTGCAGGATCTTAATTCCCCAACCAGGGCTCGAATCCGGGTCCCCTGCAGTGGAAGCGTGGAATCCTAACCACTGGACTGCCAGGGAATTCCCAAGAAATCCACTTTTGAGTCTGAATGGTGGTAGAAGGAAAAAGCTTTGGGCCCAACAGAGCCTGGGTTCAGAGCACAGGCTTTGTGACCTGAGTCCTCATCTGTAAAATGGGCAGGGTTTCGTTCTAAATCATGATGGGTGTATAGGGACCGGCACATACACACCATTAACAAACATACTGACCCACGCCTGGATAGGGAAACAAGTCCCACCGAATGGGATTTTTAAGCTAAAGACTCAGACACCTAAGCATCGTGTGAGCTGTGAGGGAGAAATATGACACGGATAGGAAACATTTGCAAATGGAGCTGGGATGGAAAAAATAATCCCAGGGGAACTGAGCCCATGGAGACAAGGTGCACCTCAGCTTCTGGGACGGCAGCCTACTCAGATCAGGGTCCCATCCTCTTGGGTACCCTCTGAACCTAGGGGCTGTTAGCCACGTGGGGCCTGAGCTGAGCAATGGGAATCAGTTTCAGCTGCCTTCCAAAGTCAGTAGAAGCACTGTGCTCCGAGCCCTGAACCCCGGGTCACACCCAGGGACGAGGTTTTAATTCATTCTGCTCCTCCAGTCCGCTCACGGCACTGTCGTGATTCACCGTGTAAAGCTGGCTCTCTTCAGAACCTCTTTTGCCCGCTTGCCTTTACACGCAGCACAGAGCTGTGTTTTTGTTTACTGACCCCCACCATAGGCTCGGCACTGGGGGAGGAGAGCACGAGGTGGCTAAAAGGTATCTGTAGTCTGGTAGAGGAGCAGAAGACGCCACAGCCCGTGGGAGAAGGTGGTGGGAATACATGGCATGGCTGGGGGGAGGTGGGGAGGGAAGGGAGTGATGACATATTCCCTGCTTGCAGGGCAATGGTTCGGGAATCTAGGAGGGCTTCCCAAAGGAAGAGGATTTTGGTCTGGGTCTGGAAAGCAAAATGGAATTTCAGCAGTTGCGTGTGGGGAGGGGAGAGAGGAGGTGGCGAAGTATTTCCATGAACAGGCACAGAGGGATGTTGGGAGGCTCGTGGGGGATTATGAAAGGTACAGCTGATATGGGTGGAGGCCAAGCCTAGGGAGCCTCGGTGCCAGACAAGAAGTGGGGAACCATGGGAGGTTTTAGAGCAGGGGAGAGACAGCCTCAGAAAGCCAGGTTAGGGAGATACGTGGTGAGCCGGACAGGATGTAGGAGGCTGGCTCACTCCCGCTGCCGCAGCCCCTATTTGCATTCCCAATGGGCCCTGCGAGGAGAGATTGGTTTTCCTCGGTTTTCCTCGCTGGCCCAGCTGGCTCTGGCAGATAAGTGGGACTCTGTGCCCAGGGGCAGGGCGTTTGGTCCTGTTGCTCCCATCCCCCTCACCACCGAGAGAGAGAGAGAGAGAGAGAGAGAGAGAGAGAGAGAGAGAGAGAGAGAGAGAGAGAGAGAGAGAGAGAGAGAGAGGGACACACACACACACACACACACACACACACACACACACACACACACGGTCCTTCCTGTTTTTCCAGCCTAGCTTGAGTGAATGGTTTCCCAGTTTGCTGGTGCCCATCCAGGTGATTGGATTTCCTGATGGCCACAGACCTCAGAAGAGCCCCTTCCAGCTCCTGGCCCTCTCCCCTTACTCCTCCTAACCTCTACTCCCATCTCCCACCACTGTGTCCCTGCTTAGAAATCCTACACCTGGCTAAGCCCAGGTCAGGCCTGTGATCTCTGCACTAGTTTGGGTGAACCTGGGCATGCCCTGTGGCCACTTGACCTCCGACCTCTGCTCTCTCCCCTCGGTGTTCCCCACTGAACCTCAAGACCCCCTCAGGAAGGAGCTGAGAACTCCCCTGTCCGGCTCCCATTCCTTCCTCCTCTGCTGGAAATACCAAATCTCAAGCTCAAAGACTCAGAGAGTCCTGCCAGGTCCATCCTTAGCACCCTTTGACTAGGGGCTGGCTCTTACTCCTCTTTTCTGGTAGGACCAGCAATGACAGAGAGCTTCTCTGGAAAGAACTTCATATTTCTCCAGGGCTTTCATAAAGAGTATTCCTCTGAAGCTCTTAACAGCCTTATCATGGCCCGTTTTGCAGATGAGAAAACTGAGGCCTGGGGAGGTTAGAGACTCATCCATGATCTCACAGCTGTTTGAGTATAAAGTTTTGGGCTCAGTCCTCCCCACACTGCCCTGAGGTCAGCTCTCAAGTGACTGCCCCCACCCACGTACCAGACACAGATAATCCGAATAGCTGGAAGTCCAAGGCCAGCAGCTTGTTCAACTCCCCTATTTACTGAGTCAAGAACAGTGAAGGGACTTGCCTAATGTCACACTGCAGCCAGTGGCAGAGCCGGGTCTCAGGTCTCCTAACTCCCTGCCCAGAAACCTCCCACCGCCCCACACTGCCCCCTCTTGTCTCCCAACATACTTCCCCTAGATGTATGGGTGTGCCTGACATTTCTGGAATTCACTCCACACACATAATGAGGCCATTTTGAGAAGGCTCGCCTCAGGGGGAACCAGAGAGCTGTCTAGTGTCCCCATCCTGACCCCTGCCAACTCCTCCCGGCTGTGCATGCTAAACAGACTCCATCGTCCTGGGCTTCCCTACCCCCTGCCCCCGACACACCTTGCTGGCCTCAAGAACTAGAGGCGGAGTTTGGGGGTTTCAAAGCTGTGATGGAGGCTGCATGGGAACTAAGGAACAGTGGAGAGATGTCAGGCTGGTTGCCGCACGGGTCAGTGTTCATAGAGGGAACCCAGACATCACCACAGCCAGTAACCGACAGAACGGGGACTGCTTGTTAGCAGCACAGAAGTGATTTTAGCTTTAGCAGTTGAATTGTGGCAACTCCCTGAGACATTAGTTTAATGTGAGGATAAGAAAGTTTCTCTCCCTCCGATGCAAGGCTGACCCTGCCTGGAGAACCTTCTGGATCTAAGGCGGCCACTGTGCCACGTACCACAGGTTGCCTAACGCCGAAGAACTGGGTTTCAATCTCTGAGCACAGAGCCAGATCCCCAGCCCCCAGCCCACTGAGAACCAAGCAACAGAAATGGAGCCAACTTGAAGGAAGAACCCTGAAGCAGCTGTAGGATAGGCCACTGGGGGGAAAGTATGGGGTTGCACCCTCAGGAAGATTCTAGAAACCCTCTGCCCAGGTGGGTTAGCTATTCACCTGCCCAGGAGCAGGGAGGAGACCAAGTGATCTCCAGCCCCCTCTGCATCCCAGACTCCCCTGCAGGAGTCCCAGGAGCTGGGACTCCGGCCTCTTCCCTTTTTCTCCACCCGCTTGACCCCCAGAAGCTCTTCCTGCCCCCCGGCCTAGTCCCTCATTGAGAACAGGGAATTCCCTCTCTAGCAGCATGAGACCAAGGGACCCTGCTTGGAGTTGGGGCAGCTACAGGGACAAGATCTGGAGGGGGAGGGGGTAGAAGATGCTCCCCTGCTGCTGCCCCACTCATACCTCCACCCGCCAAAGAATGTAATTAAGCAGCAGGCCTCTGCCAGGAGCCAAGCTTTCTGCCTTCCGTCTGTAAATCACCTTCTGAATCATCTCTCAGCTCCTGGAGGAGTAACTTCTGCTCGGGCTGCTCCAGGCGGCCCCAGTGCCACTCCCCCCCTCCCAACCCCCCTGCCGTGAACCTGCCTCCCCTACCCCTCCCTGGCCTAGCCCAAGGTGGCTCAGCTGGAAATGGCAGTGGCTGCAAGAGTCCAGCAAACTGTAGGATGGGAGGAGGGTTAGGGGAGACTACAGTGCCCTCTCTACCCACCCCTTTCCTGGGCAGGCAAACAGCTGAGCTTAGGTTAGCCCAGCCTAACTTCCTCAGGTTAAGCATAAAGCCACAGGCTCATGGTCACCAGTACCAAGTATAACAGGGCAAGCTGGCTCTGAGGATAAGGAGAAAACAGAGCCATGTGGGGCCAACCTGGGAGGGCTTCTTGGAAGAGGCAAGTTTAGATCCAGGACTTAAAGGAGTCAAAATAGCTTGCGCACAGGGGGTGAAAATAATATGTATATAGTACTTCCGGTATGCCAGGCATTATTTAGGGAGCTTTACGTGTACTCACTCATTTAATCTTCACAACAACCCTGTGAGGTAGAAACAGTCACTGTTCTCATTTTACAGATGGGGAAACTGAGGCTCGGAGAGGTGAACTTGCCCTAGGTTACCCAGCGTGTGAACGTGAATGTAGGCAGCCTGGCTCCAGAGGAACGTGAGTGTTTGGGGAAAATGAGGTTTGGGGGTGCAAGCAGGCAGGCTTGGCAGTAGTGGGGCAGCCAGCTTTGGGATGTAGGTCAGATGGGGCTGCAGAACGAAAGGGCTGGGCTGCTTAAGGCAGGCTCTGACTGTCTGAATGGCGAGGGAGGGTTGGGGGAGATAGGCTCCCGGGGGTAGTGGCACTGGGGCCACCTGGAGCTCCCTGCTTCACAGCCGTGAATCAGCTCCCTGTCATAGCCCTGTAGACTCCAAGAGGCAGAAGGCATCCCTCAGGCTGCTCAAGAAAAATGAAGCCCAGAGGGAGGACAGGGCTTAAAGCACAGAAGAGGAAAGGGACTCTTCCTGGGTCACACAGCCAGTCACTGGTAAACTCCACACCCAGACACAGGTCCCTGCATTCAAGCTCTACCCACTTCCTGGCACCCAGGTAACATGAATGTGTAGATGTAGCATCAGGATGGCACTAACCTTTGAGGAAGGGGTTAGGCTAACCTCCTCCCCCAACTAGGGATAGGGAGTAGAGAATGTCCTTTCCCTCCTTGGTGGCTTTAGAAGGATTCTGTGGCTCATGGCAGGGTGGGCAGAAAAGGCTAGAAGACCAGGTCCTCCTCAACCCCTGGGCTGACCACATTCTGAAGCCAGAAAGGTCTTGGTTTTTCCCACGCTCCCTGGAAGGGTCCGATAGCTACATCCTCTGAGAAGAGTCACCTCTCCTGCCCCAACCCCAAGCTCCTTGTCTCCTGCCCAGACCCAGGAGAGAGCTATTCAAAGTCTAGAGGAAAACCCCAAGCTCATAGCTCCCTTCGCCCACTTGGTGTCCATAACACCTTCTCCATCCTACATCTGCCTGAGTACCATTCAGGTTTGTTAGCATTAAGTTCTGTAGTGGGAAGGATGGGAGATACCTGCTTGGCTGAGCCTATTCTTTGGGGATTTCTACCTAAGGCCCTCTCTGTCTGCCTCAGTTTCTCCACCTGCACCAGTGATTGAGCAAGCACCCAGATGCCACAGGGTGTGGGTGCTGGCAGGGCCTGGCCGGGTTTGCCACTGGGAAAGCTGCAGGAAGGGAGGGGAGCGTGCCCACTAAAGGACTTGGCACTGCAGTCCAGCTCCTGCCTCTTTTGACCTCCCCCCAAAAGTTCTTTCCACCAAGCAGCTGTCCCAGGCCCTCCCAGACCAGAGGCCCTCAGGATACCTGGGGTGAGGGAGATGCTCAAGACCCAGATACTACCCATCCCTCACCTCATGGCCACAGAGCTGTTGATAAAATGCTCTGAGATTCTGGGAGAATTTTCCCCGACTGCTACCCCTTCCCACCCCCCATACCTTCCCCCCCACATATTAAAGCAGGTTCTTCCAAGAACATAACTCAGCTCCAGGCTCCTGGTATTAGAGTAACATTTGACCTGCGTTTTGTCGTTGTTGCTTTGTTTGTTTGGTTTGTTTTTGTTTTTGTTTTTTAGGGAAAATGTGGTCCCATCAGAAGACAAACAGATCAGTAACCAATTTTGCTCCCTTTGGACAGCAAGCCCCGCCCACAATGGGGGGTGGGGCGGGCAGGAGGGCTGTTAACTCACTTCCAAGAGACCTGGATTAATTTCCCCACCACATCCCCCCAGGCTAAGGCCTGCCCTGGAAGGGAGAGACCACCCGGTTAAAGCCTGGCCATCCGATCTGGTATCTGCCCATCTGTCTGTCTGTCTGTCTGTCTGTGGGATCAACAGCCTCCAGCCAGCTCAGCTCCTCGCCAGCCCCAGCCCCAGCCAGCTGTAATTCCTGCCTGTTACAAGTGTTAACACCTGGCCTGGGGCCTTCCTCCCCCGCAGTCTCCAGGTGCCTCCCTGGGCCCAGCCCACTGACCCCCACGGGGTTTGACTGAACATGTTCACAAGCCTCTGAAAGGCGGGTGGAGGTGGGAGTGGGTGGGGGAGGCAGCGGGACATCGGACAGATGGGGAAACTGAGGCAGGGCTTAGGGCAAGTGCTCGAGTGGGGAAATGGCTCCCAGGATGGTGGAGAGAGAACTCAGCTGTTATTGCCCGGCTCACTGCCCTTGACTTCTGCGGAGCACTTTCACCCAAGCTGTGAAGCAGGGGCAGGCTGGTGATTCCTGAGTAAGGAAACAGAGACCCAGAGGGATGTGTCCCACAGAGGTGGGCTCCCGACCCCCAGCACAGGCCCCTTGCATCAGGGCCTCTGCCTCCGGAATGCAGCAGGCACTAGGCTAGGCCCTAATAAGATCGTTCATTTTTCCCCCAGGAAGGAGAAGAAAGACAACTTCCTCTACCAGGCGCTAACTGGGACTGACAAGAAGAATTATAGAAATCAGTGCTGCTGCCACTGCTTCCTGTCCCAGCTCCGCCACTACCTGGCTGCGAGGCCCTGGAACGTGTCTCTTCCTTCCATGAGCCTCTGTCTGAGGCCCCTTGTAGCTCAGGCTTCTGGTCTACCTTCTCTCAGGGCTGGGGCCTGAGCAGCACAGGACGCTTGGGATGGGGGTGCCTTCCTTGAGGGGTGATAGGGGCAGAAATCCCAGCTGAATTATTTCCCCCTAAAGTCTCTCCTAGGGAATGTGTGAGCTGGGAGGGCCAAAGAGGGCAGGCCGTGATGGGCTAAAGAACTGGTATCTGGCTGCCCTGGGGGCAGAGCAGGGATAGGAATCTGAGGCCCCTCTACTCTACTGTCACTGTCCCAGCCCTGGCCCCCTGCCCCGGCCCTGAGAACATGACACCCACCACCCTAGCTCCAAGCCCAAAGACAAACGGTGTAAGAGGGGAGGGCTGGTGACCATAGTCCTCAGACAGACAGGATGAGCTTGTGCCACAGAAGGCTCTGCGCCGTCCCCCTTCCCCATGCTGCCCAGCCCCGGATCCCAGGTCACTGTGGCCCTTGCAGCTTCCTCATTAGACCCTTGTCTGTGTCTGCTGGACTGTCCCTCCAGGACCATGGACGCCCACCAAGCACCCAAGTTTGGGATGTCATTCACGCTTACAGGTCATATGTCTGCAAACCTATCCATAGCCATGGGCCCAGCCATGGTCACTAGCACTTGAGGACAGGGTCACAGGCAAACTCAGACATAGCCCTCACCACACTCATACTCACAATCGGCTCATGGCCATAAGCACTGATATCCATGCACAAAGACATCTGTGGAGCTTTCCCCTTACACAATCATGAAGACACGTGCACGCATGCAGACGCGCACACGCACCGCTCACATGCCTGGTCATGAACATAGTCATGTGGCGTCATAAGCAGACACAGGTGCTGACCTTTATGTGGGCATAGACACTTCTAGACTTTCTCTGTCTCATACACATACACACGCGCTCACAGAGAATCAACCACTTGCCGACACTTGTGTGCAGATACACAGTACACCCTGTCACGGGCCATGGAACCCTCAGGCACATCTCACACAAGTTCACGTCCACAGTCATCCAGTTGCAGGTACAGACACTCCTTCACACAGAGGCACACTAGTGTACAGATGACACTCCTTAGGGTCATAGGCCTACACACACACACACACACACACACACACACACACACACACACACACTGCTCAGACAAAGCAGCATCCCTGTCCCCGCCAACCCCAAACAAGCCATGTGTCCAGCGTTATGTTAGGGCCAATGTCCTGGCTTTCCAGGTTTTTCCAACACCTTCCTATTGGGTGGTCCCTACCGGGATGCTCCCCAATACACCATTACACAGCAGACCCCCCAGCCACCAGCATTGACCCCGGAAGTGCTCTTGTCCAGTTCATAGGATAGGGGAAGCTGGTCTTCCCCCCTTGGTTCCTGCAGCCTATGGGGCTCCAAGCCCTCTCTTCCCACCCTCCCCGCCCACCCCCAAGGTCCCTGTGAAAGAAGAGAACAGCATGGCCTTGGGCAGGGGATGGGAAGAGGGTCGGGAAGGGCCAGTGGGGCAGGATTGGTTTCTGCAGCAGCCTTCCTCGCAACTGGCAAAGTCCCCAACCTGGCATCCCTGGCTGCCCTGGCCACCCTGGGGACTTCTTTATGTACAGGAGGCCTCAGGCCAGCCCATCGCCACGGGGAAGGAAGGGCTGGGCAGAAGAAAGACCTCCCCTCGGATGTCTGTCCTGGGAGCAACTCTCAGTACCCTCTAAATGGAGACCCTTGGCCATACACTGCTCTTATTCCCATCCTGACCCCCCCAAACACCCAGACACAAATGCTGCCACCCCCAAACAGCTGCAGGCAGACTCGGGGTGTGGCCCCAAATCTCCTTGCTCTGCTCCCCCTATCCCAAGCTGGGCAAAGGGTGGTTAAGGGAAAGGCGGACACGCAGGTGGCACTCCTCTCTGACTTTCATTCCAGGGCCACAGTCCCTCTGCTAACTCACAGATCCCAAATTCTTCCTCCTCACCTTCCACCCCCCACCCCCCACCCCCTGGCCGAGCCTCTCCTACATCCAGGAGGGGAAGATTCTTTAATTAAAGTTTTCCGGAATGCAGGGGGCTGGAGACTGAGGAGAGGCGGGGTGTAATTTAGAGAACTGGTTTCAGTGTGTCTTTCCCCTCTGGCCTCTGGGACCTGCTGGGTGTCGATGAGGCCGCTTGGAAAACAAGGGGACTCCCTGGAACTGGGGCTCCCAAAGGGCTGTTTACTCCACGGCCAGTTCCCCCATACACGCACAACCCCCCACCCGGCCCCCGCCAAAACACCGCGCCTGGTTTCCCAGCCTTATTTACTAAAAATGTCTTTTGTATCCACATTTCTCGGGGACCGGGATCCTCCTCTCCCTCTCTCCCTTTCTCCTCGGTCCTCGGGTTTTTCCAAAAGGAACGAATTTGACATGGAGAATTGGGTTTTTGGTCAAAGAACAAACCCACCCCCTCCCAAACAACTACATTTTCAAGAAGCCCCGCTTTTGCCAGGATGGACAAGCAAGAAATGAATTAAATCTGAATTCAATGGCATCTCGGATCAGCAAATACCATATTCACTTCTGAGGCTCCAGATTAATCTAGAGCAGAGTGGGGAGAATCTGATGAAATCCACCCCCCACCCCCCTGCCCTGGGGGATCCCTGAAGCGACTGGGGTCTAAAATCTGAAGGCACAGGGGGGTTATTGTGGGGAAATCTCCTGATGGAGGCGCCGGAGGAGGTGAGGGTGGCAATGAAGGAACAGGATGATTTTGCCCATGAAGACCCCAAAATGGAGAAGAGGAGTGGCTGGGCCCCAGGGACATCGATGGATTGCCAGAAAGACAACTGCAAGCAAATGGAGGGTCTTCGGGGCCCCCAGACTGGGACGGGTGGAGGGTTAGGATCTAAGAATAAGAGACATTCTGAGACGGGGAAAGTCCTCCAGCCTCTGCAGCGAATAGCAGGGAAAATGGTGATTATCAGAGAAACCAGGAGTTGGATTCTGAAGGCGACACCAGCAGAAAATCCAGGGAGGTGGGCGAGTCGGGGTGCTGGAGGGAGGTAAGAAGAAAGGAGCCCCAGCCCTGCCGCAGCCCACCCCCAGCTAGCGCCCCCCACCTCCCTGGGGCTCCGCGGAGAAATCTGGCCGCGGGCAGATAAGAGGCGAGTCTTACCACCAAATTGGGTAGCCGGCGAGGACCCTGGTGCCACAGAGCAGGAGGCCGAGGAGCAGCCCGAGCAGGTGGGGCTCCATTAGAAGCGGCGCCGAGGAGGAAGTTTGCCCGCGACCATGAAGAGGGGGAGCGACGCCCCCAATAGTTGGAACAAAGTCCACTTGAGATTGGAAATGACTTTCGGGCTTGTCAGAAGCGCACCTCCACCCGCAGCTGCCCCCCTCCCGAGCCCAGCGCGGAGCAGCCGGGTTTGAGGATGTCAGCGAGCAGCCAATCAGCGCCCGCGGCCTAAGGTAAGAGATGAGTCTGTAGTTCAGCCTGTCAATCACGCGCCCCTCCCGCCCGGCCCACGAGTCGGGCTCCGGGAAGGGCATCGCCCAGCAAACTTGGGCAAAGCCCGCACCCCGGACACAGTGGGAACTTGGGGGGACACGGCACGTTGGACCCTCTGCTGGCGCGGGACCGCCGCGGCCCCCCGCCAGCCAGGTTTAGGGAGCCGGGGCTGTGACTGGGGCGTTCACGTGGTGCCAGGTTGGCGTGGGTATTGATGGGTGGCTCCTTTTCCCTCGGGAGACCGTGACCTCTTGGGACTTGGGCCTATGAGGAATCGAGAGTAGAAAGCACAGGGATGTTTCCAGAAGCTTCGCTCGGGCAGGACAGGATCCGAGGGTCTCGGAGGGGGTTGGAAAATGCAACCCCTCCCAGCCTCCCGAGCCCGCGAGCGGGCCGGCCACGCGACCCAGCCGCGGGAGGTCGCTTCCCGGGCATCCGAGAGGCGCGCAGAAGGGTCCGCGGAGGCTCGAAGGTCTGGCTGCGGGCGGCGCCGGGGGACAGAGCCGAGTGTCATTTGAGTCTTTTGTCAGGGATCAGATCGGTATCGGGACCTCCTGCTGCCTTTGCATTTCCTGCAACTGACACCAGCGGCCAGTTGCATTTCCTGCGCGGGGAGCCGGGTCACTTTCTCCTCCTAGAGGGGTTCAGGCCCGGCCTCAGGCTCAGGTCAGAAGGAGGACCCGCGATCCCATTTGGATCTTGTGGATGAACAGTTTGGGGCACGTGAAACGCAGTAGCCCCAATAGGGAGCAGCTGGGGTCCTCGGAGGACCTCCTTGCCATCGAGACCCCCTTCCCTGCCCAACTCTCCTGCCTGAGGCCCTGGGCTCCAACCTGGGGTTTGGTGATAACGTCCCCCTTTCCTGTGTGGACACCAAATGTATCCCAATACCCCACCCCTCGCCATAGGAAAAAAGTCCTTCCAAGGCCTCCGTGGGTTCTTTCTCTCTTCTCCCTCTCCAGAGTCAAGGAATTAGGTCTGCCTTAAGTGGTGCTGAGACTGAAGCCAGATTTGGGGGCCCTTGACCTCTGTCACCTGGGCACCTGCCCCGCAACCCTGCTCCCAGGCCACTCAAGGCCCCCAGAGGCACCCCAGGCGAGGGATGGGTGCTGGAGCATCATCCCTGGGCCTGGGGCAAAGAAAGCAAGGGCAGTAAGAGGGATTGAGGGCAGTGACTCCCAGAACTGTGGCAGAAGGGGCAGCAAATGAGCTGACCCCCAGTGGTGCAAGGCTGGGAGTGGCAGGCCCTCTGCCAGATGGGGGCATGGCTGGAGGAAGTCCACGCCAGGGCCAGACATTCCTAGCCTTGGATCTGGGCCACCCGTGCCCATAACTTGAACCCACTGCCCCTGCCCATCCCGAGAGCCCTCTCCGCACAAGGCTGTGATGGGCGCGGGGAGCTTGGAAAACTGGCCCGGGGGCATCAAGGGTCGGGAGAGCCGCCTGGGCTTGTCACCGCTTCTGCCGCGTTCCTAGCCCGGTGTTCGACTGGAGGGGGGGTGGGGGGGAGATGAAAGAGAGGAGGGGAGGGAAGGGGAGAAAAGGGAGAGACAGAGTAGTGAAAAAAGAGAGAGAGCACAAGCGAGGGCCTGAGAGAGAAAGAGAGAGAGAGGAGAGGGAGGGGAGACTAGCAGAGGGAGCCCACGGAGAAAGAAGGGGAAGAAGAGGGGAGGGAGAGGCAGAGACGGGGAAGGATGAACAAGGCGAAGAGAAAACCCCAACCTGCCCTGGACAGTGGACGGGGTGGAGGATGCAGAGATGGGGACCTTCAGAGATGGCCCCGTGGCGGGCTGATTCCGGTGTGCCGTATTTCTGATTCACCTGGAAAGGGGGTTGCGGAGGATTTGCCATTTTCCCTGACTGCGGAGCCTCAGGGCCCCGACTCTAGGGGTAGAGAGCCCTCCACACACACCCTAAGTCCTACCCGGAGCTCTGTCCTCCCCAACGGGGGCTCTCAGCTGGTTTTCTGATCAGACGTGCCCGCTGGAACTCCAATCCTGCCTGTCAGTTTGGGGGGCTCTGGAGCCCCACAATCGTCTTTCTGAGAGCTGAGGAGGGCTACATTTCCCTGGCCACCAAGACACCACTGCAGATTCAGGGTGGCCAGGAGGCAGGTGGGGGATGGACTAGATGATCTCTTCGGGGTCATTTCTGGGTCCCCAAATTCCATAGGTGCCAGCCTGGGAGGTGGGGGCAGGAGATGCCCGAGGCTGCAGGTGGGGTGGGGGTTGGCTCGCCCAGCCAGTGGCCCTGGGCTGTGTAGGCAAGGCTGGCCTTTCCCTGAAGGGATGCGTGTATACCTGATGCCTTCTCCAGGCAGCCTGGGAGCACCTGGAGATCCCGATCCTGAGCATGGGGCAGAGAATGGAAGAGAGACAGGGACACAAGTGGGTGGTAGGGTGGAGTCCCAGACTTTTGCTAGCCTCACACTGAGGAAGTGAAGAAGGAGAGGACTGGATGGGGCGATGTGGGAACCTGCTAGCGGCCGGGCAAGGCGCCCTGGAGAATGGAAACTGTGTGGGGGTTTCCCCCCATTTGAAAGCTCCCCAGAAGAGGGGATTCCTGAGCCCTTTCCCTCCCCTGCCAGGTGTCCTTCCTTCAACACAGGCTTAATTTCCTTCCTCCTGCCGGCCCAGCGCTGCCAGTGGGGACACAGGAATGGTCCCTGCCCAGGAGGGGGAGGGCACCCCAGAGCCAAGTGTCACGAACGGAAACGCCCTCTCTCATGGGCACCCGAACCGCACGAAGGGTTGCACGCGGTGGGGAAAGGGTTAAATTCACTCCAAGGCCAGCCAGGGCGGGTGAGGTGGAGGCTCCCGGGCGTTGGACCCCGAGGCCTCCGCCTGAGTGGGAGGGTGGCCTCTTGAAAGGGACCTGGGGGCTGAGGGGTGGCACGTGGGAAGCACTCTGTGTTGTGTGAGTGTCCGGGACCTCAGACCGACCGAGTGACCGCCCATCTCCATCCCACCTCCACCTCTCTAGCTGCCCCGAGGTTCCCTTTTACGTGCGCTCCCCCGGGGCAAGCAGTCGGCCGCTGTGTATTCAGCGCCGCTCAACCGGGCCCCCTGCGGAGGCACCGCCGAGACAAAGGACGGGGCAGCCTTGTCCCCGCCCGCAGCGGGCTACCCGTCTATCGCGGGGAGGGAGGAGGAGGACATCTTCGATCCAGGGCTGTGCGCTTCACTTTTGCTCGAAACTTGCCCGAAGGCTGCTGGGGCCCAGGGAGCCAGGAGCCCAGACCAGCCTGGGGAGGGTGAGGGGAGAGGGCAAAGCTGCTGCGGGCGGGGGAAGCAGCAAGTGCGGAAGGTCTGCAACCTCGCGACTCCCGCGGGGAACAGCATGAAGGGGGCGCGTGGGAGCTCCCTCCACGGACTCCGACCGAGAGAGGGGCTTTTAACTTTACCCCAAGAGCTACAGGAGCCGCAGAACGGTTTCAAGCGAGGTTCTCCTTGGAGGCCACTAGAAAGAAAGCTAGACAACCGGAGAGGGCAACCAGGAGGCAGGTGGTCCACAGCGTGGGTGGTGGCGCAGGAATTAATCAAACGAGATTTCTTTAAACCGCCCAGTGTAGAGGCAGCGTCCTGGAAATGCCGGAAGCGTGCACTGGGTAAGCACATAGGTGAGCAACAAACGCCAACCGAACGCACAAAGGCGACCCGGAGCCCACTAGCCTCTCGGTCTCCCGGCCCCGGCGCGCCCCCTGGCGGCGGTGCTGATAATAAGGCAGGAAGTCTGCAGGCGAGGAAGGTGGCTCCGCCCCGCCCCCGACCCCGCGGGCTGGGAGCCGGAGCCTTTGTCGGTGAGCAGCCCGGATCTTTGGGGATCCCGGTTAAGTAGGCATCCTCGTGAGTGAATGCCTTTAATCTACTTCGCAATCCCCGAGCTTAGCTGGGGATAAGGTGTGCGTGGCTTCAGGCTCCCCTCTCCTCCCCACCCAGGTGGCTCCCCTGGGAGAGTGGGCCGCGCCACAGACGCAGGACGCCCGAGATGCAGGACGCGGGCGCGGGCGGGGTGATGTGAGGCCCCGGGCTCCCACTCCTGGGCATCAGGCAGGTTCTGTGCAGCTGCCTCAACCTTGTGTCGAGACACGGAAGGCTGCAAACGGCAGGGTGATGTCACTGAGTCCTTCCTGGCCTGGCCCACCAGCACCCCAAGATCACAGGTGCCACCTGTGGGGCGGTAAGGGGTTTTCCCTGTCCCAGTAGTTCCTCCTGTCTTAGTCATCTCTAGTTCCCCAAGGGCATTTTGGAAAGGGATTTGGGGTCAAAGTCCTTTAGAAGGGAGGGGACAACAGAAAAATGGGCTGGGGGCACCCCTGGCCAGCTGCCTGTTATCTCTGAGCCTCCTCTGTGCCATCCGAGGTGGAGACAATACTTAATATCTCATAGGGAGTTGTCAGCGTTAAATGAGAACCGTGCTGACAGAACGCCAGACCGAGGATGGCGAATAATAAATACTGGGTTTCTTTCTTCTCCTCTTAGGGGCTGAGGAGTAAGTGGCTGTCTTGGGTTGCTTTTTCTGCTCCTGTCAGCCTCAGCTAAGCAGCTCCTCAGGCGCCCAGGAGCCTCTGCCAGAAGGATTTGTTCAGGAAAATCTTGTTTGACACCCCAACTTGAGACCCACCTCAAAATCTCCTTTTCGGCGAGACCCTCAGCCCCATCCTCCTAGCTGCTCCGCCACCTTGTCCCTCTGGGCCTCTTACTCCACTTTATTTTTCTGCATAGCCCTAAACACTGACCTTGTATTTCATATATTCCATATTGAATGTGTCTGTTAAGTTGCCCATTTAATGTTGTCTCTTTCCTACTCGAAAATCTCAGTTCTGCTGAAGGCCCAACACCCAGAGCAGGATCTGGCGCAGGCCCTTATAAACGCCGCCGATGACTGGCTGAGGGAGTAAGGGGGGAGGCAGAGGCTGAGGCCTCAGATGGGGGACCATTGTCTGAGGTCCTTATGGCCCTTTGGGGTCCCCATCTTGAGATCTTGGCACCTAGAGTTCGCCACTCCCCCCTAGCTACCCTACTCTGGGTTTGGCACCTGCTTCCCCCTCAGATGACACCTGCACTGCCCCAAGCGGGCTGAGATCAGGGGTTGGCAGCCTGTCGGGAAGTTACCACAACACAGGACACCTGGGGCTTGGTGGGCCTCGTGCTGCCAGCCCCCATCTCTGCCCCTCTTTCCCTCCCCCGTTTCTTCCAACTCTTCAGTCTTTTTCCATCCTTCTTTATTCTGCCTTTGCCTCCAAGCCCTGAGCCCACACCCAGACATGACGGGCCTGCCTGAGGCCTTGGGGCTCTAACCCAAGGTCCGTTCCTGCCCGGGGAAGTGCTCCTTCCTTGAGGAAGTCGAGCCAGACCTCTGCGTGGCTGTCTGTGTGTGGCTGACGTAGTTTCTCTTGGTCCCAGTGTTCTTTCCATTTCCCAGTGGGTGGGACATAACCAGGAAGGGGAGCCCCAGATGCAACCCAGGAACCATCTCTGCTTTCTTCTGTCTCCAACCTCAGCCAAGCTGTGGCCCCTTTCACCTGGGCTTCAGGGCAGGAAAGTGTTTCTGTTTTTCCCATCACCCACAAACACATACTTTGCGCCTGCTGTGGGCAAAGCCTGAGGCCAAGCTCTGGGGGAGGAATGGTCCATCCTCAAGGGGACCCCAGGAGCACGGTAGGTGCTCTGTGTGCACAGGGTGGGGGGATGGCTCATTCATTCAACACATTTTCATAGAGCACAGGGTAAGTGCTGATGACCAAAAACTGTCCAGGCCTTGCCATCTGTGGGAGAGACAGTCTTCCAACAGAAGATCAAATAAATATTTCCTTTAAACCAAGGTAAGAGCTGTGAAGATTCTTTTCATCTCAGGCGTCTTCGTGGGGAGACTTTTGTGGGGGCCCATTAGGGAGATGGGATAGAGCAAGCCTAATGTTATCCTTGGAGATGACACAGAAATTTCTGGTCAAATCCTGGCTTGCACCCTCCAGAGTTCTGCCAGCTAATTATCTTCCCCACAGAACAATGCAGCCAGTAGCAGCCATTGCTGGAAACTCACATGGGCCCAACCATTGGCTCTGGGTCCAGGGAGCCTGGACATATGGATGTGGATCCAGTGGGCTTGCAATGGGGTCAGAGCTGCCTCACCAGCAGGTACCCAGGAACAGGTAGCTGTGGCTCGCACAGGTGTAGGCGAGTCCTTGGGCAGACCAGGGGCACCTGTCTGGCATTGTTCCACACCTGGCATAGCCCACCTCCTCTGCTCATTTGCCTTGGCTTCCAGGTAAGGCCTGAATGGAGTTTCCTATATCTGTCTGGAGAGACCCTCTGTCTGAGTGGTGGTCTTAGAGCCCAGATCTCATGGCACCACCACAACCCCAATGAATCCCAGTGCTGCCTCTCAACTGTGTGACACTGAGCACATTACCTATCCTCTCTGAGCCTGTTTCCTCACCTGCAAAATGGGTATAATAACAGCTGCTTCAAAGGGCTGTTGCTTGTTCAGTGGAGTGATTCCTGCAGTGTCAGAAATGGCACCTGGGACATGTTCAGTGATGGGTAAGTGCCCCTTCCATTCCTCTGTGACAGTCAGCTGCTCTTTCTTGAGCCTCTCAAAGGCAAAGACTTCTATTTAGGCTGTAGTGTAGCCCACACTGCTGGTGGCCTCTTGCTCCAGGCTGGCAAGGGTCCCCAGTTTGTTCTGGCTCCCCAACCTGGCTCAGTGGTTAAATTCTGATTCATCTAAGCCAATCATGGACACCCATTCCCCTTGCCAGGGATTTGTTTAAGGGCAGGCATGGGGCCCGGTTTAGGCTAATGAGACATGAGGGGAGGTCTGCTGGAGGGTACAAAAACTTTTCTGCCCTAAGTTTTCTGGGGCTCTTAAAATGATACTAAGACATGTCCCTTTTTCCTGTTTTTGGACATTATTGTGTCTGGGTGTGATGCCTGGAGCTGCAGCAGCCATTCTGTGCCATGAGGGAAGCTGCCTGAGGATGAGGCTGACTAGCAGAGGAAGAAAAGAAGAAAAAGAGAGAAAGAAGCTGGGTCTCTGACACCATTGCTGACATATTAGCTGACCCCAGGGGAGTCCTGCCTCGGAAATTCTTTTTATGTGAAATAACGTATTTTCCTTGTTGTTTAGGCTACTTCAGGCTGTTACTTGCACCCAAAGTCCTTCTAACTGAATTCTGTATCCTCCTGCCCATAGTGTCTGGCATAGGGCAGTTAGGTAAAGTGTTGTTAATTAACTTACAAATTGAGTTGCTTTAATTTAAGGGCTGGTTGGTTTTCTTTTTCTTGGTTTGGGGGTTTAGTCTGGTTGGGGATGAGGTTGCAATTGGAGCCTGGAGCTGGGAGACTCACTCTGAGGTGGCTTGGGGGAAGAAGGAAACAACAAAAGGGAGGGTGTGTAGGGTTGAGGTGGGGCTTAAAACTAATCCGGAATAGCGTTCCATCTGGTGTTGCCTTTTCCTTTTCCTTAAGAAACGGCAGCTTGACTGCTAACGGGTATAGAGTATCTTTTAGAGGTGATGAAATGTTTTGGAATTAGATAATGGTGATGTTTGCACAACTTACTGAATATACCAAAAGCCACTGAATGGTATACTGTAAACGGGTGGATTTCACGGTGTGCGAATTATATCTTCATTTTTTTAAAAAAAGAAAAACAAGCTGCAGCAACTCCCCTGCCTTCCTTCCACACTCTCTCCTCCACCTGTGATCTCGGCCCTACAGTCGCTGGCCTCCTCAGGCTCCCCCGTCCCACACATCCATGCACCACTTTCTGAGGCTGCTCGGAGGGGCTGGCGGAAGACTCATCTGTGAACAGAGAGCTGAGTTCTACTTTCCACGCACCGTTTTCAGGCCTCTGCGCATCAGCCTCACCCTTTTATCTGAGGGACCAGGATCTCCTCGGGTCTGTCCGCACTGGCCAGATGGCCTCGGGTTTGGGGAGAGGGTGTCAGAATAATACTGTGGGGATGCATGGGCTCTGTGATCAGACAAGGGCAATTTCCAACCCTGACTCTACTGCTTAGCTGTGACTTTGGGCAAGTTATTTAGACTTCTGTGTGCCTGTTTCCTTATCTGGCAAATGGGTACATGTACTAATACCACAGCTCACAGGGTCAAATGGCATAATTTACCCCAAGAGCTGGGGGCATACAGTTGACCACAAATGCTGGTTCCCCAAAACTTATTATTAACTTGTGACCAAACAAATGGCAAAATCTTGACCAGACCGTCTCCTGATTCAAGGCTGATGGTGACCACAATGATGTTCCCAGCTTCCCTGCTTTGCGTGGTCCGAAAGGCTTCCTTCCACTCGTCCTCCTTACCTACCCCGAGTTTGACCGTCTCCCCTCTGCCTTTTGTTCTACATATTTAAGAGGGTAGTACTAAGAGGAAAAATCATTTTCTGAAACCCAAATCAGAGAACGTGGCATAACCAAAATATTTTTCTTTTACTTTCTTTTCTCTTATCTTTTTTTCTTTTTTTTTTTCTGCTCCAGAATTTAAGAAAGTCTGAAATACAGTTTGGCCAAAGGCTAGAATTTCAAGAGCATTTTCATGGCTAATGGTAATGTTTCTCAGAGGCCGGAGAGGACCGTGGATGCCCCATGAGATGAAGCGTGGTGTTAAATCACGTGGAGTCACACGTGAGAAATCTCATTTATTCACATTTCCTATCCCTGTTCCCTTCACTCCTCCTGATTATTGTCGAGGGAGGAGAGAGTCTGTCTGGTGCTAAAGCAACGCTTACTAAGGTTCCTTTGTAATAAAGAGAGAAGGTCACACATTCAGTCTTTGGAGGGGCGTAGCCTCTGGTTAGAAAGAAATTGTTGAAAATCATAGTGATCTAAAGTTTCCTCTGTAATTGAAGTTATTAAAAGGAAAGCAAATGAATTTAAAGAAAAGTGGTAATAGCAGAACACCCGTGAAGTGAAGGCGGCATGGAAATGCCTGCAGTCTGGAAAACACTGGATCGTGGGGACAACAGAGCTGAGCGCTTGCACTCAGGGTGCCCTGCAAGTCCCACTGTGTGGTCAGGGCACCTTAGGGGCCGGCACCTGACGATTGGCCAGGGCCCCGGGGGGTGACCTATCTCCAGAAGCTGGTAGAATGGGAGGGCACTGGAGTCGTAAGTGGCAGCTACCCCTGCTGTGAGCTGAGAATCACCCCAGCATCGTCCCTGCCTTGAGGTATCAGATAGGAGCCTTGGGGCCAGCCATCCAGCCTTACGAATGTGTTGGATGACAGGGTGGCCCAGCACCAGGCCTTGGTGACCCAGATACTCCCATCAGGGGAGGGGTGGAGGGGGAAGCCGAATCTCCAGTCCAGGCCTGACAGAGGCTCTCTGTATGGGGGAGCCAGAAGGACTTGAGGAGGCAGATCAAGCCCCAGAAGGTGCATCGGCCTCAGAGAGCCACCTGTTTCCCTCCTGTAAGGGGTGTAAAGAGCCACAGAAGAGGGAGACCAGAAACCAGGGCTGCAGCCTCAGCTTTCTCCCAACTGGCTATGTGTCCTTGGCAAGGCACTTACCCTCCCTGGGTCCCGGTGTCTCTCTAGATTACAGTGGCCAAGTGAGGAGTCCTTCTGGTCCTGACATCATGGACTGGATGGTCCCCTTCCCCATGATTCCCGCGACCGCCACCCTTTGTGTTCCTGCCCCTTTCAGGGCAGACTAGGACACTGGCCAGCGCTGGCTGCAGGCCTGTGGCTGGGACTGTCCTTCTAGGTGAGGGGTTGTTGGTGTCCAGCCCGGTGAGGCTCTAGCAGGGCTGGGCAGTGCCCAGGGGCCCTATTGGCAGGCTTAAGGCACTAACAGGAGAGACGGAGCCCTGGGAGGGAAGGAGGGAGGAGAGGAGAGAAGGGAGAGGTGCCTGGGTGGAGGCAGTTCTAGTGGCTGCTCTCGTGAACATGCCGAAGGTTGCCAAACTGAGTTTAAGCCTTGGTTCCAGAACACAAAGGCTCTTCTCTGGGGGCTTGACCCCTCAGGTCCCCCACCCCCAGGGCCCGGCTGGCTGAGCTGCCCCAAGGGAACTGGCCCCAGAAGGGCCTGGTTGTTGGCTGCGAAGTGGCTGGGAGGGAAGTTTTAATGATACACAACACAAGACACAGGGGGGAAAGAAAGGGGTGGGGGGTGGAGGAGAGAAGGGAGGTGGGGGGGTGGAGAAAGAAAGACCTCCTGCCAGGCCTGTTGCCAGGAGACGGCTAGGCAGCTAGAATCAGCCCTGCTCTTTTCACAGTTGCCTTTAAGCAAGGAGAGAAAGCCCTGTCCATAAAGGGGGACATGTGTTGCTGGGTGTGTAAGGCTAGCCTCTGCAGTTAGGGGAGCCCCCGGCCCCGCCCCCGCCGCTGCCTGGAGAGAGCCCCTGTCGCCCCCAGCCCTGCCACCCGCTCCTGAGGGTTATGGATGAACGAGATTGGGCTACAGAGCAACGGAAAAGGACTCGGGAAGGCGGTGGCCCTGGCCACCAAAATGCCACAGCCACCTCTGGGGTGAAACTCACCAGCCAGGGTCCCCAGGAAGCTGGCAGGGCCGGCGGCATCGGGATGGGGTTACTGGGGGAATCCGACAAGGCAGGTCACAGTATTCTGTGGGCTCAGGATGGGCCATTAGCGCCTGGGGGTGTCCAGGTGTCTGGGAATCCTCAACTGGGGACTTAGAAGGGTAGGCTGGGGGGCTGACAAGTCCCCCTGCCTGCACTCTGGCCCTTTGGTCCTTGTCACAGATCCCATGTGGAAACAGGCTGCCCTAGGCTGTGCCTTGGCACCTGGGGACAGTATCTTTGCAGCCTGGTCAGTTGGTGACTGCGTCTGTTTCCATGAGGAGTCGGCCACACAGCCACAGGGGTAGATGGAGGGTGAGGGCCGCTGGCAACACGAGGACTCCGGTGTCCCAGGCCCCGGCTGTCAATCGATGGATGTCAACCGTGAGGGCTGTGCATGGTGCGCTCAGCCCAGGGGCTGTCAGTAAATGAGACCAGGGCATCCTCTGCTAGGTGCGCCTGGCAGCTCATCTGGAGGCCCGACCGGTCGTAATGGACTTGAGTGTGAGCTCCGTGGTATAAGGGTTCCTTCAGCATTGTGTTCTTGTGCCCCCCTGAAAACAGGCTGCCATATCTGTTGCTTCGTGTAGCAGTCAAATTAGAGGAGGAGGGGTTTCTTCTGCTCCCCCGGAAGCCGCTAAGGTCTGAGTTCTAGTCCTGTGAGCCTTCCCAACCCCCTTCGAAGCATCAAAGTGTTAGTGCTGGAAAGACACAGCTAGCCAGCCCGCCCCAGCTTCCCAGCTGGTCGTCTGGGAAGTTCTGTTTGAATTTCAGGGGCACTGCCGGAGGCTTGCCTGGGCTCCAACACCTGTTTCCTGCCCCGGGCAGTGGGCAGCCCTGCATCCCCTGCTGCCCCTCGGAGTTGGCCCCCGGGGAGTGAGTGAGGGAGAGAAATAGCTCAGCAGAGGCCAGTTCTGCACAAAATGGAGAAGTCGCTGCATCTTCAAAGAAATCTCTTACTTTGCACGTATGTCTGCATTGAGATGTTTTCCATGCGAGGCAGTGTCCAGGAAAACAGGACTCCTGGAGAGAGCAGGCGGGTGAGACTGCCCACTAGAAGCTGTCTGTCTGCGGCTCCTGGTGCGAAGGCTTGCTCTTCCTCCAACTTCTTTTGCATCTTGTTCCTGCTGAAGCGTGTGTTTGTCCTGGTTCTCTTCTTTCCTGTCCTCATCCACCCGGGGCCAGGCCCCACCCCAGGTGTCAAGACTTGTTTCCAGAAGGGCCAAATCTCCATGAGGTGATAACCAAAAGGGCAAACTTGCAAACTCTCAGAGGGGAGAATGGGGTGTGGGTGTAGGGGGTGGTGGTGTCCTGCTCAGTGGCTAGGGGGGTGGGTGGTGACTAGTACTGATTGCCTGAGGCTCTCTGGGGGAGGGCAGGCTGGCTGGGCAGAAGGGTTAGGGTTAGAGGTGGAGAGATGGGCCATTAGGGGACCGGGAAGTTCTGCTGGGCCCTCTGAGGTCTGGTTGGGTTTCTTTTGTAAATAATTACTTATTTGTTTATTTATTTGCTTGTTTATTTACTGTTGGCTGTGTTGGGTCTTCGTTGCTGCGCGCAGGCTTTCTCTACTTGAGGCGCGCGGGGGCTACTCTTCGTTACCGCGCGCGGACTTCTCATTGCGGTGGCTTCTCTTGTTGTGGAGCACAGGCTCTAGGCGCGCGGGCTGCAGTAGTTGTGGTGCGCGGGCTGCAGTAGTTGTGGTGCACGGGCTCAGTAGTTGTGGCTCGCAGGCTCTAGAGCGCAGGCTCAGTAGCTGTGACACACGGGCTTAGTTGCTCCGCGGCATGTGGGGTCTTCCTGGACCTAGGGCTCGAACCCGTGTCCCCTGCATTGGCAGACGGATTCTTAACCACTGCGCCACCAGGGAAGTCCTCTGGTTGGGTTTTACAACGGGAGGTGTTGAGAGTCTTTCGTGGAAAAGCCCATCTCCCTGGCTTGTCACTGACTTTCTATTCCAAGAAAGGCCAAGGGCTCAAGGATGCAAACACCCCTGGTGGCTCAGCGCTGTTCTGAAGGCTAGGCACGGGGTTTAGTCCTTCCTCCCTGCCCCCTCCCACTCCATGGGCTGTCACACCCCTCCCCCATTCAGAGGACCCAGTTTTAGCCTGGAAGGGAGGTCTCCCTCTCCGCTTTCACAGCTCAGCGTCCTGTTTTCCCCTTATAACTCCTGCCCAGCTTCTCCCATACCCTCACACCCTCTTATTCTGTGGCTCCTGCTTCTCTGACTTGTGGGGGGAGAGAAGCCCACCCTGACCCCAGAAACATCTCCCCAAATGGCCACTGATGAACTCACCCAGTGGCATTTCTCCCCCAAGACAGTACTGAATCCCCCAGATTGGCCCCTCATCTCCCTTGTTCTCAATGTGGGGCAGAGCCATGAATTAATCTCTTGGGTCCACACTCACCTCCTCCAGGAAGCCTCCCTGACCTACAGCCCTCTTTGTGCCTTCTAGCTCCTCATCAATATAGTGATTCCTGATCCTGAGGGGCCCTCAGCAGTCAACAAGATTAGTCCCCAAAACTCGGGGCTGGTGGTCAGGGGGGTTGAAGTGGGGAGGGGGCTTGGTGGGGGGGACACTCTCCTAATGCAATGGAAGAAGATATCCCGCTGGGTTGGAGGGAAGGGAGGAGGGTCTAGATCCCCTCTGCGCCCTTCACTCTCCACCCTCTGCACCCTCAGCCCCTTGACCATGAGGTTGAACCTTCACTGAACCACAGCCATTCCCTAAAATGGTCCTGGAAAAGAGTGAAGCAGAGACAGGGCCCTTCTCTCTGGGACAAGACCCTCCCTGTGGGACTCCTTAGTGGTGAGGTCCCACCTCTGAGAGTCCCCCAGGCCACAAACGTGTTACGTGCACCGACCCAGAACTGGAGCCTGTGAGGATGGCCGGGGTCACAGTGACACCTGCTGGGGCTTCTAGGACAAGCAGCTGGGGAAGCACAGACAATGAGTGTTGCCGGGTGTGGGGCGGTGGTTAGGGGCAGTTGGTGTAACATCTCACCACAGATCCTGAAATTCGCCTCAGCTATTAAACCCTCATCCCCTTTCCAGGAGGGAAGCACAAGAAGATGCACAGGGAACAGGGCGTGGGGAATTCCACCTGGGGCTCCCAGGGACATGAGCTGCATTCCTTGGAACCGGTGGTAGTTTTTGAACTTCATTCAGAGTCTGTTTTCTAGGGATGTACCCAGAGGAAGTCTGAGGTTGTTCTCTGCATTTCTATGAAGTTTTAAGGGCAAAGAACAAGGACACGTTTTGTATATCTTTGTGTTTTATCTCCTTCATGAGAGGAAGAAAAGTATGTAATACTGCAAACGTCAATGATTAAAAACAGTTCTGGGCTTCCCTGGTGGCGCAGTGGTTGGGAATCTGCCTGCTAATGCAGGGGACATGGGTTCGAGCCCTGGTCTGGGAAGATCCCACATGCCGTGGAGCAACTAGGCCCGTGTGCCACAACTACTGAGCCTGCGCGTCTGGAGCCTGTGCTCCGCAACAAGAGGCCGCGATAGTAAGAGGCCCGTGCACCGCGATGAAGCGTGGCCCCCGCTTGCCGCAATTAGAGAAAGCCCTCGCACAGAAATGAACACCCAACACAGCCATAAATAAATAAATAAATAAATAAAAAGCCAAGCATTTGAAGCCCTTTAAAACAAAAAATAAAAACAGTTCAGGTGATCACTGTAAAGTCAATTTCTGAAGAAGTTGGGAGGAATAAATAAGATAGTGAAATGAATTAGCACAGTGCCTGACACCTGATAAATACTCGATATGTTAGGGCAATTCCTCCACGGTGGAAGGTGATCGGCCTCCCTGGTGAGCCAGGCTGGAGGGGAGCAGAGGTGCCCAGGGCCACAGGCTGGTTGATGTCTTGGTTGGAAGCCATCCGCTGAGCTGCGTCCTTCTAACGTGGAGGTGTGCTGCTTCTAACTCCCTGGGATAAATAGAGTCAGATGTGCGAATACAGAAATTCAGGGGTAAGGGTTTCAGTTTGCCAAATAACCCTTCACTTCGGGAAGAACCCAGTCTAGGATTCTTGCAAGTATTTCACATATCATCTGTTTTGCTCTTACACCCCTTAACTTGGATAATCGAACTCCACCAGCAACGACAGGGCTACAGAGCTAGCCTACCCATTTAGCCAGATGCTGATGCTCTTCCTTGGCCAGAGTGTGGAGTGTAAATGGGAGAATTTGGGGAGCGGGATTAATGTTGGGGACTCAGCAGGCGCCAGGCCCTGGTCTTGGTGGGTTTCATTTGCTTTCCCATCTAATCCTCAATAAAGCCCCACATGAGACCTGGCACCACTCTCACTTCACAAATAAGGGACTTGTGGGAATTCCCTGGTGGTCCAGGGATTAGAACTCTGTGGTTTCACTACAGGGCCCAGGTTTGATCACTGGTCGGGGAACTAAGATCCCACAAGCCACACAGCATGGCCAAAACAACCACAACAACAAATAAGGGACTTGTGGCCCAGGGAGGCTGTGTGACCTAGCCAAGGTCACAGTCCTAGTAAGTGCTGGAACGGGGACGTGCATCCAGGTCCACCTCACTCTGAAGCCAGGAAGTGAGGGGTGACTCCAAAGGGCTGGGGCTGGGTACACAGAAAGGTGGTGGTGACCCCGCTCGGAATGGGTATGGAGGAATGTTTGGGGGAATAGATAGCCAATGGTCAGCAAGGCCCAGTTTCCCACTCATGGGGCAGAAGACGATCGGGTATACACCGTTAGGACTGCCATGTACAACTGCTCAGGTTGTGCACTGCAAAAGGGTACCCCACATAGGAGGGCGCCATCCGCATCACAGGCATATCTGGGGTGACTATTTCTGACAGTTGGAAATAAAATGCCTGGAGGAGGAAATAGCTGTTTCTAAATAATTCGGGGGGACTTCATGGTGGCTGGGCAGTGTCCTGCCAGCCTTTCCCACACGTACATCACATCTTCCTTGAGACCTCCGCCCAAGGGAGTGAGCAGGTGTTGGAAGTGGAGGAACATTTTCTGCCCCATCTCGTTGCTCCCAGCACTCATCAGAGGGGCAACAGGGAGTGAAAGCCCTCACTGTCCCCCTGTCCTGCTGTCTCCTCTCAGAGATTCCTGGCTGAAGGTTCAGGCTTTTGCTCTGCTTGCTGGGGCAGGACCTCATAACTGGGGAGGAGGGAGGGAAGGGAAGGAGGGAGAGGAAAGGAAGAGTCTGGAGCTCCTTGGGTGAGCCCAAAGGAAGATGTAGAGCAGGGGCTGCCTTTTTTTTTTTCACATCACAAATTCATTTTTTAAATAACATCAAAGATCATTTGGGGAAAGGGGAAAGTCCTCTCAATAGCCTCGGTCAAGTTTGGGGACCCTGGGACTGTTTCCTGGAGCAGTATTTGTTGTAACAAGCATATGAGTATATCAAGCTTCCAGCAGATGCAGTCCATAAAATCTGGGTGTACAAAACAGATAATATGGCATGAGGTCTGTGCAGGTAGAGGGAATTATTCACCACATAGAGCAGCTCACAAGAGGTTGTTTCCTTTACTAATGAATTTCAACTGAATTTCCATGAGTTTCTATTATTATTGTTGTTATTATTAATAATAACAGTGTCTATTGAATATTTATTCTATTAGACATGCAACTATGTTGGTGGCCATGCTTGCAGCAGATACCCTGTCCCCACGACCACAGCCAACTGGACCAGGTGTGGCTGCCTGACCCAGTTCACAACTGGCCACAGCCTTTGACAGGTCCCGGAAGTGCCAGTGTGGGGTCCCCCTTTCTCCCTCAGACATGTGTTAGGATACATGGCAGATGCCACTGGGCCCCAGAGCTGAATGGCCGTGGCACCATGGGGGTGTCACAGCAGCCATGATGAGCCACGTGCCGGCTGTAAGTTCTGAGAGAAACAGGAAAGAAACAGGAACGAGGAGTTAATAGAAGCAGAAGCAGAAAGACCTGTTTAGAAAGAGTGCAGGGGGAGGAAGCCAGCACAAAGAGGGGAGCGAGAGAGGCAGACCAAGGTACCTGAGAGCCTTGTTAGTAGAAGCATCAGCCTGGCAGTGTGACTTGACTACCCCCCACTGTGTAGCCTTTTCTGTCTTCCAACAGCATCCTCCTTTCCTATGATCCTTACATAGCCACCGTGTGTCCCCTTCCCTGATGCCGCTTACAACAGCGGACAGGAGGTGGGGAGCTTAGGGTTGGAAGGTTCACATCTAGGAAAGAGGATTCCAGCTAGAAGAAGGATGAGGCCAGAGAGACCAACCTAAGGTTCCTTGGAAGCCTGACTGATCAACCTTGCCGATTATTGAGCACCTACAATGTTCCAGGCACACTGTACACGTTACCTCATTTAATCCTCACAACCAGCCCAAAGAATAGCTTTATCCCTGCCTGATTTTACAGTCGGGAAACAGGGCTCTGAGAGATTTCAAGTGACTTGCCCAAGGTCACCGGCTCAGAAGGAGAGCCCCAATGCCAGCACAGGCATCCTGGCTGTCCAGGGCTACAGATACTGCTGGGCTGCTTTGCAGTGGGAAGAAGAAAAAGACGTTCATCAACATTCATCACCCAGTGAGTTCAGCCCTATACCAGGCACTTCTGCGTGGGGAGAGGCTGGCGGGGAGGTGAGTAGAGAATTCCAAAGAAAGAGGCCTCATTTATGGTTCCCAAGACCGTGCCAACTGCCTGACAAAGCCATGTCTCCGAATTGAAAGTCATCGCGGCCCCTGGAGGCAATAGGGCTTCGGAGAAGGGAGAGTTCTGGGGCTGCAGTGCCGGAGGGTTCCTGGAGGAGATGGGCTTGTGGGGCGGGTAGGGACTGGAGAGGAGGAATGGGTGGGGGGGGGGGCTGGCCAGGCGCAGTGCATGGAGGGAGGCGCCCTCTGGGCTCAGGAACCCGGAGTAGGAGGGGAGGGGAGATGGGCTCTGCGGTGTCAGGCAGGACATCTGAGAGACCCGCCTCCTGCTGGCTCGCTGAGGGCCCTTGAGCAAGTCACTTCCTCCTCCGAGCTTCGCGTGCCATGTGCAAAGTGAAGAGGTTGGGGCGACTCCTCTGGGTCCTCCCTGCTCTCTACTCTGGGGGCGTCTCGGCTCGCCTAGAGAACAGCCCTTCCAGCGCGGAGCATCGTCCTCCACCGGCTGCCTCCGCAACGGGCGGCACCGCTGAGCAGCAGGGGGCGCTCCTGCAGAAGGCTGGCCGCCGCGGCCGCCCTCGGCTCCGTCTGCCTGGCCAGGGGGTCAGAACAGGAAGGTCCTCCCTTCTCCGTCCCTCCCAGCCCTCTCGGGTCACTCGTCTTCCCGCACTGCTCCTTCCCACCCCACTTTCTGGGATTAGCTGGCAGGGAGGTTCCTGGAATCCAGGTTTGGGGGCCGGTCACTTCCCTTTTCTGTGCCTCTGTTTTTTGGGTTATGGGAAGAAGAGACGAGTTATTGGGTGGGAAAGACTTCCAACCACAGTAGGTGTCCAGGACAAGTAGATGTCCTGCCATTTCACACTCCATGATCTTTCCCAGGACGGGGGATGCTGCTTTTACTGCCCACCAGAGCCTCCCCCTCGCCGTCAGGATTACAGTTTGCTTTAAACTTTTACTCGAAGTCCTTTTTTTTTTTTTTTTGCGGTACGCGGGCCTCTCACTGTTGTGGCCTCTCCCGTTGCGGTGCACAGGCTCCGGACGCGCAGGCTCAGCGGCCATGGCTCACGGGCCCAGCCACTCCGCGGCATGTGGGATCCTCCCGGACCGGAGTACGAACCCGTGTCCCCTGCATCGGCAGGCGGACTCTCAACCACTGCGCCACCAGGGAAGCCCTCGAAGTCCTTTTATGTAAAGGTGGAAATGACTTCTGGAGTCTATATGGCGCTGGCACAATGAGTAATGCTGAACAGATGCGGAATGACTGGGTTTTTGAAATCATCTAGACCGGAGCTGTGAGAAAGTCAGACAGGAGCTGCCTCTTCTGAGTGACACTGCAAGGTGTCCACGTTCATCCTCACACTTCTCACCACTGTTGTGTGAGGGAGACAGACAGGGAGTGTTATATCCATTTGATGGATGAGGAAACCGAGGTCACAGGACAAAGTTAAGTTAGGACCCAGGGTTCTCTCCGCTCGACTGCAGGTGTCCATCCCGTTGTGGTCAGCGACCCCTATTGGAGACTCGTTGTATTACATCCAGGTCTTAGCGGACACAATGCCTGGTCATGAGGAGACATGTAGGCACAACCTGGGTGCAAAATCCAGAGAAGGAGAGACCGGAGGACACTTTGACATTGGAGCTGGGGGCTAAAAATGAGATTCCAGAGTCAATAACACAGAGCGACAAGGTTCAGCAAGTCTCAAAGGCATTTCCTATTCTAAAGTCCCCAACACCCTTTCAATCTACTTCTCACTCCAAAGGTGAACTCAGAATAGCAAAGGGATTCTCCACAGGATCATCTCTTAGAATTATAATGACAACCAGTGGTAAAACTTGATTCCTTCTCAAACATTTATGTGGCAAATTAGGATGGATTGTACCATTTGGCAAAGTGAAGAAACATGGACTGAAGAAAAGTCACTCTGCAAGATCCTGCTCAAATATCACTACATCTCAGTATTGTCCCAGGCATACCTTCCCTGGAACAATGAATGGCTCGTCCTCTTGCCTGGTTCCCATCTCATTTGGCAGTTCCTTCTCTTTGCTGCAGTTCAGTGGTGAAACATACCGGCTCCCTGGTTTCTAATCCAAAGCTTACTAGCTGGGCAGTTACTTAACCTCCCTGTGCCTCAGTTTCTTCATCTGTAAAATGTTCTGGGGCTAAAATGAGTTAATATTCCTATAGGATTTATAACAATGCTTGGCACATAGTAAGTACTCAATAACGGCTTATACTGATATAGAAATGTCAAAATGCTATATGTACTTATGGACACGTCTTTCCCAACAAACTCTGTGCTCCTCAAGGACAGGACCTGGTTCATCATCTCTTACTCCCAGGGCTTAACATCAGATGGTCAAAGTTTGTTAAATTGAATAGTATATAATCATACTTTCTATGAAAAGGAAATTTTGTAGTAAAATGGAGTTAGTCACTCTGTGTGTGTGTGTGTGTGCACACTTGTGTGTGAGGAGTTAAGCCTGAGCTTACTGTTTCCCAGAGATAAATTAAGATTTGAGCCTCTCCCCAGTTTCAAGGAAGACCTCTGGCTGGGCCATTGAACGCACACATTGAGTTTAGGAATACATGCTGTGGTCCAACTGTCTACTAGTAAGACTTTGTTAGTGAGCACTTCCTGCAAACTCATGTGTACCTGTGGTTGTGCAAATGTGACCTGGAGAAGGTGGTCTGTGATGGACACCTTCTAGAACTAATGCAACGGATTGCATTCCTCCAGGCACCAGCTAAACATTCTGAACAAGATGGGAACGCTTTCCTCTCACCCTTCCCTTTCAGAAGCAAGAAGTTACTCAGATGAAAACATACTATACAAAAAGAATACGTGAAGTGTGCCTCTGTTCAGAGTCGAATCTTCAGAATATTATTGATAGTAAATTCTGGATGATTTCTCATTTCTATTTCCTTAGAAAGTTGTTTTTCTTGTCTTCCTCGTACCCTTCCTTCCTTCCTTGTTTTCTTTCTTTTGAGCCGTGTTAGTAGCCGTGGCTTGTCCAGAACACCTTTCTGTTATAAAACACCCAAAAGTAGACTCTTTCATTAGCGCTTTGCCAGTGGGATAGCTCTGGAGTGGATTCTCAGTAGTTGAAGGCAGAAAGCATGCTGCTCGGTGCTGCTTGCCCGGTCATCTCACTGTGTTCTAATGCTTCTGGAAGTGGGAACCCAGGGGGTGGGTATGTATATTCATGGTGAGCCCAGTACCCAGGCAGAGCACAGGCATATATGTCACCTGACGGTTCTGAGTTCACTTTTGGGGACAATGGAGCAGGCTGTTTGAAATTGGGGTTGTCCATCCAGATTGCCATTTCTCTACCTACCTCTGCATTCAGTCTTCCTTGGTCAAGCTCAAAGATGCTGTTGTGGGACTTCCCTGGTGGTCCAGTGGTTAAGACTCCATGCTCCCAATGCAGGGGGCATGGGTTCTATCCTTGGTCGGGGAACTAAAATCCTGCATGCTATACGGTGTGGCCAAAAAAAAAGATGCTGTTGAATCAAGGCTGGAGAAGGGCCTGAAGCAGGGGCGGAGGTGCAAGGAAGCGTCATACCACCTTCCATACAACACAACCTCCACTCAGATCATAGTTCAGGAGCAAAGAAGGCTAGGAAGGGAGGAAGGAACAGAGGTAAGAAGGGCTCGAATTGGAATTGCCATGGGTGACGTGTGCCCTGCCAGCTATAGCACAAGCTCCCCAAGAGAGGACAGGAGCCCTTCCTATAGAAGAATAGGTAGATGGATGCCATAGGAGAATGTCCAGGAATACCTTCCCGGTTCCCCTCCCAAATATTTTTCCTGCCAATGCTTAAAGTTCTACCATTAGAGGGACTTCCCTGGCAGTCCAGTGGTTGAGACTCTGCGCTTCCAATGCAGGGGGCCCGGGTTCGATCCCTGGTTGGGGAGCTAAGATCCCACATGCCTCATGGTGTGGCCAAAAAATGGGGGAAAAAAAAAAGTTCTACCATTAGAGATTTATTCTTGTGCCTTTGTTCCCTCCCACATTTAAGAAAAAAAAATTTCATTATAAATGTTAAATATGCTTGCGATAGAAAATTGGAAAATACAAAGAGGATAAAAACATTTTTAACACACATTCGCAACCTCCAAGGCACCCACAAAAAAGTAATATCTTCGTATCCTTCTCTCCCATCTTTTTGGCTGTTTTCAAGCATAGTTGTGTCTCCCACGTGTGGAATTCTGTGGCCCACTTTTCCCACTTAGTTTCAGTCCTATTTCAGTCTGATGTTCTGGAAAGATCAAGTACCCAGCCACCAAGTGCCGATCAGTCCCATAATGCTGAAGACGTTACTTACCTTTCTGAACTCCAGTGTCCTATCTGTAGAGGGGGGACAGCGATGCCCCATGTGATACCTCATGGGCCCCTGGGACCAAATCAGAGAGAGAGAGAGAGTTAAGGCCAGTTCAGATGTGCTGGGGTAGGACGGATGGGAGTGGTCAGAACAGAACTGGTTACAATGAGGCCATAACACAGAAAGCTAGGTCGCAGGGAGTGGGGGAGCCCAGGCAGAGGGACAAGTGAGCGCGCCCACACCTGTCCGGTTGGGTCCTCCCCGGGACCAGCTCCCCTGAGCAGCCATGCCTCGGGCTTGGCTTGGGCGCTGGTGCCTTCCCTCCGAGCCACTGGGTATCACTTGCCCCACTTCCTGTTGGGTCGAGTCTATTTCCGGTGCAGCCCTGAGGGTGGTTAGAGAGAGATTGCCAGCCTGGAATCCCTCATTTCCACTTGCTCACAGCCTGGTGGTGAGCACAGAGGGTCGTGTGAGTGCCGGGCTCTGCCTGGGGCCTGGGCTTGACTTTGGAGCTCTGGGGGACCTGGGGTCAGACAAGGATGAATGGCTCCTGGGGGTTTGCTTCAGGCAGGGTGGCCTGGTCTGGGGGCAGGTTTGCAGGGAGGATGAAGAGGCCTGAAGCTGGATTTGATACAGCCTACACAAGCCTTTCAGATCACTCATTTGTGACCTCCATGGTGTGTGTGTATGTGCGCTTGCGCGCGCAGGGGGCCAGGAGAACTCCATCCCCAAGCCGTGGCTGCCTTGGGCTGGTTCTTGGAGACAGGTAGCTGCATGTGGATGTCTAAGAATGCTTCTCTGGCATACCTGTGTGAACGTGTAGGTCCGGGAGCAGCTGTGGGTCTGCCTAGGAATTTAGACAGCCACGGGGGAGGTATGGGGGAGTCTGTGTGTCACTGAATGCCTGGACTTGTGTTGTAGAGTGTCAAGGTGTGCGTGTGTGTGCGTGTGCGATGGAGCATGTGTCTGGGCACGGGAGGGGGTGTTTCTGTGAGCATGCACTGTGTCAGAACAACACTTTCTATCTCTGCAGCCCCATAAAAAGGCCTTAGACCTAAGTTACAAGCTGACGACAACACACATTACCTGAGTACATACTAAGGGCTAGGCCCTGTGTCAGGCCCTGGAGATAGAGAAAGAAGTAAAACTCACCCTCCCCCCCTCCCCCCCACCCCCCATTGAGGAGCTCACGGGGCAGAGCGGGAGGTGTGAGGAACAAATCATTATGGCCCAGGCTGTAAGTCCTGAGGGCTGATCCTTGTGTCTTTCCTCAGGGGTCCCACAATATCACAACTGTGGAGATAATCTGTTTTCACCATCATCTCCTCCTCCAGACTAGAGCCCCTTAATGATGATTGGCACTTAGGAGGTACATGATGCTCTGTAAGGATGAATTATGCAAAAGGCCACTGTGAGTCAGGCTATGCCTGGGTGGCCCTCAGCCAGCCGTGGCCAATCATGAGTGACAAGCAGTGTGACCGACCCACTGGGGCTGGGCTTAACTCTTGCTTCCACTACTTCCAGCTGGGTCACAAGCACCAGCTACTTAATCCTCCTGAGCTTCACTTAACTCATCTGTGCAATGGGAATAATGATTGCCCTAACCTCTCAGGAGGCTTGAGGCTTCAGTGAGACGTGCTGGACCCAAGGGTGGGGTTCACACCATTGGCTGGTGGAGGCTCAAGAACTTCCTTCTGAGTTTGGGATGAGCAGATGCAGACTATTACATATAGAATGGATAAACAATAAGGTCCTATTGTATAGCATGGGGAACTATTTCAATATCCTGTGATAAACCATAATGGAAAAGAATATGCAAAAGAATGTATATATACGTATAACTGAATCACTTTGCTGTACAGTAGAAATTAACACAACATTGTAAATCAACTATACTTAAAATAAAATTTTTTTAAAAAGAACTTCCTTCTGGATATTTCCATGTGTATCTCACCATCCAACCACTAACGTCCCCAGTGAATCTTTGGTGTTTTCTCCAATTTCCCTGCATCACAGCTTTAACTGTCAGATGTCAACATGTAACTTTTATGAAACGTTGGAAATGTGTCACTTTGGGAGAATGTGCCTCCCCCTCCTCACCCCCCCCTCCAGGCATGTGGATGCTTGTGTGTACTTGTATGTATGGTGGGTGCCCATGGGCATGAGGACAGGAGGGGCAGCTGGGGCAGCTCCCTCCTCACCTGCCCGAACTCAGGTGCCCATTGGGGTGGCTGGCGCCTGGTGGGGGCTCTTTTTCCTCTCTGACTCACACTGGTCCAGCTTGGCCTCCCCTCCTCTGAGCCTCGTTGAGCCTGGTTCAAGGTCTTACTAGTTGTGTGCTGGAGCTGGTTTGGACTGGCTTGTGGAGCCACCTGTGCAAATCTCTTCCTAACTCCTTAGATCAAGGATGATGCCACATTGGTAGCTTGAAATCAGCCACGGTGGCAACATTTGCAGCACGGGAATCTGCAAATGATATAAATCAGACTCCCACCCACCCCGCAATGCAGCACACCACTGGTCATACCTGCAGTTATAACAACCCCTGATATTGAGTGCCAGCACCTGCTAGGCATTTGGCATCACTTTTTTTTTTTTATTTTTTGGCCGTACCACGCTGCTTGCAGGATTTTCGTTCCCTGACCAGGGATTGAACCTGTGCCCTTGGCAGTGAAAGCATGGAGTCCTAACCACTGGACCTCCAGGGAACTCCCATGGCATGCACTCTTATTTGCACAAAAATCCTGTGAGATATTTATCGTCATCCCCATTTCATATCTGAGGTTCATAATTTACATGATTTGAATTCATGTCTCTGGCCACCACACTGGACCGTGTGCCTCAATAAACAGAACCATGAGATGCGATATCGCTGTCAGAGTTGTTAAAGATCATTCATTAGCTAATCACTCCCCTCATTGGACAGGGGAACTGAGCCCAGAGAGGCTCACTATGGCTGGGGGCTTCCTCTGTTAATATTGCAGCTCCCGTCTTCCCACCAGTCTCCCAGCGCCTTTGTGTTCACAAAGCCAAGGTCACTGTCACCTGATGTTCTGCATGCATGGTTGATTTTTTGGAAACTTTACATGCAGATCTTGACATTCAGTGCAAGTTCTATTTTGTTTTGCTTGATTTGACCCAGTGTTCAAGACTCTCAAAAACATATTAAATCTTGCTTGGGCCATTTGTTGTATGCCTCCCTCCTAGATGGGTGCCACACACTGCCTTGATCACTGCACCTTCGCTGCAGGAATTGGGGTTAAACTTTAAAAAAGAATAAGCAAGACAGAGCTTTATGGCCCAACACTGGACACCTCCACCCTATCTGACAGAAGTTCTGGCGTCTACACTCTTTGGAAGAAAGCAGGTTCCTCTCCCACCCCGATCCTGGCTCTGCCTGCCCCCACTGACCAGAGGATCTGCATTTTTGTTCCATGAACATCAGCAAATGCTCACTGAGACGTCCTCCCTGACAGTCTCCTGTTTAGAAACTGGGCTCCCTTCTCCCCACTCCGCTCTGACCAAGGGACCCCCCCCCTGCCCCAACCAGGACTCCCTTTGCCGTTAGACGTGCATTTCTCCTGCTCTGGAAGAGCGGCTCTGCATCCACAGCCGGCCCTGCCTTCGGAGTCGTGGAGGCTGGGCAGAGGGACCCGCACCGGCCCGTCTAGAGAGCGGACGAGACACTACTTCTGCTCAGACTCCAGGCGCCTTCCTCTTTCTACGCCGCCTTGTTCTTTGGGGGAAGGTATCCTGCGTGTGCCTCCACCCCGCCCGGAGGGGCAAAAACTCCCTGGTCCCCGGCTCGTACCCCCATCTTCGCCTCTCCAGGCGCGGGACCTTCACGTTCAGCCACCGCGTCTCCAGGCCCGCACCGCGTCAGGTGAGCTCTCACCTGGGGAGGGTGGGCGCGGGAGCTGGGGGCGGGGCGGGGGCGGACCCGGGGCGGTGGCCCCACCCGCGACGGGGCGGGGCAAGCCGGCGGGGCCAATGAGGCGGGGGGCTCGCCGCCTGCGGGGGTGCGCAGCCAGCGCCGCTCCTGTCCGCCCGCCCGCTCCGCCCCTCCGGGGTTTAAAGCCCCGCGGGCGGCTGGTGGCGGCGCTGCTAGCGCTGAGCGGCGCGAGGAGATGCGACAGGGCGCCGCGCCGCCGGCATCATGCGCCCCCCGCCCGCGCTGGCCCTGGCCGCGCTCTGCCTGCTGGCGCTGCCCGCCGCCGCCGCCGCCGCCTACTTCGGGTCAGTGCCCGCCGCGCCCCGGCCCGCCTGCCTTCCCCTCCTCCCGCTGCAGCAAGGCCAACTTTTCCCTTCCGCTGGCCCTGGCCCCGGCGGGATCTCGAACTCAGACCTTAGCCCCGGTGATACCCAGCCCCATCTCGGGGTCGGAGTTCGCGCCCAGAACGCCTTCTCTGGCTTCCCCGACTCAGACCCGGATCCCACCTTCTAGCGTCCGAGCTCTGGTCCCCTTCACCGCCGCTCTTCTCACCCCGTCCTGTCCGAGGCCTCATCCCGCCCACTCGGCCGGGTCTCAGACCCCCACCCAAGCTCCCGGACTCTGCAGGCGTTTCGGACCTTGTCCCCGTCCTCCCCGGGGCTCCCTGTCCCTGCCTGTCCAAAGCGTCCCTCCCGCGCTCGGATGCCCTCTCGGATCCTCACTCGGTGCCCTGTCCGCCCCCGTCCTGGGCTCTGTCCAGCCACCCGTCCTTGCCTGGGGCTCCCTGCCGACCCTCTGCCTTCGCCCCGCAGAGCGGAGACCCGGAGGCTGGATGGGTGGGGTGGGTTTTTACCGAGGCCGGGGGAGGGGATCGCGCTGATCCAAGAGGGATGCGGGAACCTGCGGACCGTGGGGAGTGTCAACTGGAGAGCGGGAGGGAACCGTCTGTGGGGGAAACCCAACCAAATCTCAGACCTGGCGTCGGGTGACTTCTCAGGAGAATGACGAAGAGAGTAAGAGGGGAGGCGGTATACATGATTGGAAAAGGAGGGTCAGAGTTGGGGGTGACAGCTGGGGAGAGAATGGGTGGGAGTGGGCAGTGTTTGAAGAGCAAGTTACAGGGCAATTGTCCCCCCTTCTCTGACCCTGAATTGCAGGGACTTGGGGTGGGAGATGGGGTCGTGGGTGTGAAGGGACTTTCCTGACCTCCACCCAAAGCCTGTTCTAAATATATACAGTCTCTTACTTTAAATCATGGCACTTTTTGTGATCCTCACCCCAAATCAAGGTGAGGTTTACAGTCTGACCCCAGCAAAGGCAAAAACAAACAAGCAAAAACCAAAAAACATAAACCACCAAGCAAGTGACCTGCCAGAGACTGCTCTTAAGGACCTGGCAGGGAGGGGGCGAATAAGGGTCTGAGAGGGTCTGAGAGGTCCTGCACAGGCTGGAATAAGGGCTGTGGGCTAATTTCCAGGTCATGACCCCTGGTTAAAACACGCCTTGGCTGTGGGCAGTGGCCGCTCCTGAAATATATAGCGGGTGGCATCAGCCCAGACCCTAGCTCAGGGCTCAGCTTGCTGGTGACTTGGGAAGATCACTTAGTCTCTGGCCTCATTGTTCCCTTTTGTACAGAGAAGGGGCTAAACTTGATATGACTGAGCCTCTCTATCCACTTCAAGAGCACTGTGCATTCATGTTCGTTTCCCAATGATTTCAGTCTTGAAAAGGCACTGCTCCTGCCTCAGCAGACAGGATAAAATGGTTATAGGGCACAGACTCTGGGCTCAATCCCCAATCCATCTGGTTGCTAGCTGTGTGCTCTTGGCCAAGTCACTTAACCTTTCTGTACCTCAGTTTCTTATCCTTAAAATGAGAATAATAGTGCTTATTTCATATGAGGATCATGTGAGTTAGTACATGTAAAGCACTTAGAACAGGGTCTGGCACATAGTAAATGCTCAACTAATGTTACTAATTATTAAGGAGATACAGTGTCTTGATATTCCAGCCCCAGCAGGGGTTTCTGAGCTGGAATGGAAAGTGGGGGCAGGAGAGGGGTGTGGACAAATGGTGCCTGCATCCTCTTGGATATCAGTTCATTTTCACAATCCTTGTGTTTGCTTGGGTTTGGAGGTTGAGGATGGGGCAAGGGCCAGATGAGATGGGAGGAGAGGGGCTCCAGGAAGCTGGAGCCACCCAGGCTGGTGTGGTTGGAAGGGAAAGGAGTTTGTGGCAGTGCACGGGTTTAGAATTTGAGGGCCGTGAGCAAGGGGGCAGTCTTGGAAATGAAAAGGGAGATGGTGGATCAGGCATGGGTTGGGGCTGAGAGGGAACCTCTTCCAAGTCGTGAGCCCCCCTGGACAGAGCTGGCAAAATACACTCAAGCCACCACCACCCCAGTCTGGGGAGGAGGAAAAATGTTCAGAGAATAAGCTAAAACTGGGGTTTTGTGCTGTTCTGTGTTTGGTCTCAGAGAACAGACAGGATGCAGCCCGAATTCTCACTGAGGAAGCCCTTTCATGACTCAGTTAGGCCAGGTTCTCCATCGTACTATCCGAATTCGCTCTCTGGAAGGAATCTATAACACTGTAGTGAGAATGTGAGGCAATGTGCTTCTCCCCCCTCTAGGTCATTTGCATCTGAAGTCTCATTTCTGATTATAAGATCAAGTGTTTTGGCATCCTGATAAAAGAAAATTCAGACATCAGGAGAGCAGGTGAGGCCAATCTTCTTGGGGCTTTTAAGATCATAGAATCAGGCTTTAGAGTTGGAAGTGACCCCCAAAGTTTCTCTGGTCTAACTCCCTGCTTCACGCAGGTCATGTATTATTATTCCTGTTTTTCAGATGAAAGAACCATCATCCCCAAATCAGTGAGCCAGCAACTGCTTCTGGTGCTTTTACTTGAGCCTAGTACCTAATTCTGGTGATGCCGATAATAACGTAACTAGTATTGCAGTTTACAAATAATTTTCTTGTTCAGCCCCTCTGCCATCTGATCCTCAGACCCATTCTTGAGGTATACAGGATGGGTGTAAATAGTTCCCAAAAGGAAACTGAGGGTGAGAAAGTTTCAGTGACTCACGCTATGTCGCACAGCAGGCTAGTGGGAGAGGCAGGATAGAAACCAGGTCCTGCCGCCAATCTGGACTCTTTGTTCTACAGAGAGTATTAGCCACTAGAGCTAATACTGTGTGGTCACCCAGGAGAGCTGCAGCTGCAAAGGAGCTGCAGAGGGTGAGGAGGTAGAGGGTTGCCCCCTCCCCTACTTGGTTAAATCTGTTAGATTCTTGGCTGTAGCGGGATGGGTGAGGTCACAGCATTCTCCTCTGTCCTCAGCAGTGAGATAGGATGCACTGAGCCCTGCTCGGGTATCAGGTGGGCTCCCAGAGGATGGCACGATGACAGTGGGATGGAAGGTGGACCAGGTTTGTCCTGGCTCTGGACCACTCTCAGTGTTGTCCACGATCGAGTCACTTGCCTTCAAGTTCTTTAGCACCTGGAGGTCCTAATGTTCCCTAACCAGCTGGTCCTGGCTTGGAAGTCTAGGATTACTCACGAGCTCATGTTTTGGCTCAAATGGCTTGGGAATTCTGCAAATATTAAGTTCTGTGGTGTTTTATAAATGAACACTCACTGTATTATGTGATGAGCTGGGTATATGTTAGGCCTTGTCAAAAGTCATCTCAGTGAATTTTGTATCTAGAAATAGTTCCTGCGGATGCAGCTTTTAAAATCGTAGTTGACTTTGGTGGTGCTCTTTAAATGTGTGACCTCTGCCCTGTTTGGGTTTCTTTCCTATCTAGGGATGGTACAGATCCGTTTATGAAAGCACAGGCTTTTGAGTCATCTAGAACTTAGTTTGAATCCTGGTTTTGCCTGTTGCTAGCTGTGTGACTCCAGGCACATGTCTTAACCTGTCTGAGCTTTGGGTGATGATAATACCCATCCTAAAGGCTGGTGTGAGGCTTAATTCAGACAACGAATGAAAGGGCCTGGTAGGGTGCCTGGCACATACTAAGTGCTCAGTACAGGCTCACTCTTGGTGGTTGCTAGGGTTCTAACCATCTCCTTGGGTTGTGGAAGTGTCATCATTGTGAAGAAGCAAAACACAACCTTAATTTTTTTTTCCAAATCAACATTACATGCAATAAAATGCATGTATTCTAAGTGCACGGTTTGGGTTTTTTTTTCTTTTTTTTTTTTTTTGTGGTACGCGGGCCTCTCACTGTTGCGGCCTCTCCCGTTGTGGAGCACAGGCTCTGGACACGCAGGTTCAGGGGCCATGGCTCACGGGCCCAGCTGCTCCACGGCATGTGGGATCCTCCCGGACCGGGGCACAAACCCATGTCCCCTGCATCGGCAGGTGGACTCTCAACCACTGCACCACCAGGGAAGCCCCCATGGTTTGGGTTTTAACAAATGTATACCCTGTGTAACCACCACCATGATTGCTATATGGAACAGTGCCATCATCCCAAAGGATCCCTTGTGCTCCTTTGCAGTCAACACTCTCCCACCAGCACCCCCTTCACCACTTCCCTGCTTTCTGTCACTTTAGTTTTGCCCATTGTAGAATTTCATATAAATGGAATCATATGGTATATAGCCTTTTGTGTATGAATTCTTTTGCTCAAAATAATTTTTTGAGATTCATCCATGTTGTTGCATGTATCAGTAGCACATTCCTTTTTCCCTGCTGAGTAGTATTCCACTGTATGGATGTACTGCAATTTGTTTATTTATTCACCAGTTGATAGACATTTGGATCGTTTCCAGTTTGGGGCTATTCCAAATAAAGCTGCTATGAACATTCATGTTCATCCCTTTTTGTGGACATGTTTTTATTTCTCTTGAATACATATCTAGGACTGGATATTTGGATCATATGGTCATTTGAATGTCTTTTTCTTTGGGTTATTTGCCTTATTGAGTTGTAAGAGTTCTTTACATATTTTGGATATAAGTCCTGTGTCAGAAGGTATTGGCAATATTTTTTCCCTGTCTGTAGCTTGCCTTTTCATTTTCTTATTGTTATCTTATGAAGAACAGAAGATTTTAATTGTGATGAAGTACAACTTTTGAACTTTTTCTTGTATGGTTTGTGCTTTTTGTGTGTCTCATCCAAGAAATCTCTGCCTATTAGAGGCTGCAAAGATTTCCTCCTATGTTTTCTTCTAGAAACTTCATAGTTTTAGCTTTTACACTCGGGTCTATGATTCTTTTGGGGTTAATTTGTGTGGATGGTGTGAGGTAAGCATTGAAGTTTATTGTTTTCCACGTAGATATCCACTTGTTCCAGCACCATTTGTCAAAAAGATGATCCTTTTTTCATCGTCATCTTTGTTGCAAATTAATTGACCCAATATATAAGGGCTTATTTCTGGACTCTCTATTCTATTCCATAAGCATATCTTTAGGCCAATACCACAGTCTTGATTACCGTAGCTGTATGGTAAGTCTTGAAACCAAGTACTATAAGTTCTGTCCTTCTTTTTCAAAATGGTTTTGGCTACTCTAGATCCTTTGTATTTCCACATACATTTTAGTATCAGCTTGTCAATACCTGCAGGAAGGACCGCTGGGATTTTGACTGGGATTGCATTGCATCTATAAATCAACTTACAGATGATTGGCATTCTAACCAATTGAGTCTTCAGGTTCATAAACCGCCCGTATCTCTCTTTTGGGGGCTTTTAAGGTTTCTTTCAGCAGCGTTTTGTAATTTTCAGTGTATAGGTCTTGCAAACATTTAAAAAATTATTCCTAAGTGTTTTATGTATTTGGATGTTTTTTTAAAAACAGTTTTAGGAATTGACCGGGTCCTGAGAAAAACACGGTTGGAGGGAAGAAAGGGTAAAAGAAATGTTACTGCTTTGGGGTGGTGGATTGCAAGCCAAACATCACTGATAAGAATCATTGTATTGGGGGAAGGAATTTAGGCTAGCTTGTCTCTGGGCTCAGCTGTAACCCGTGAGGAGCTGGGCTCTAGAGCTAGGGTCAAACCAGCCTCCTCAGTGGACGGTGGTGGAGTTTCTGAGGCTGAGTGGGGAGGAAACAGAAGAGAGAGGAGCAAGGGGTCTGGGGGACACCTGCGCTGGAATCTCCTAAGGAAGAGAGGTCCTGGTGCCTTTAGGCTTGTGTGCTCAGGTAGAAGTTGGGCTCAGGAGGAGGTGGGCCAGGTGCTGTGAGGGAGACCCTCACCCTGGCATCAGCCTGAGCAGGATGGGAGCCAGCCTAATGCCCTGCTATAGTGTAAGGAGCGCTGGACTTGGAATCACACAGATCGAGTTCAAATCCTCCAGCCAACCACTTACTAGTTGTGACCCAGAGCAAGTCAGTTAACTGCTCTGACCTCAGTTTTCCCATCTATAAAATGGGCTTGTCCTTACCTTGTAGGGTCGTTATGAGGGTTTTATGTATATAAAAGTGCTGAAATGCTCTCCACATGTATGGAGTCCAGGAAATCTAGTGGCCTGTCTTAGAGCATCCCAGGTTAAGGAGTATCTTTTTGACATCTGTTCCTTCCTCTCTTCATCTTTATCCAGTCGTTATATAATTTGAATCCTTCCCATACTCAGCCCTTTATGTGCATAATCTCATTTAACCATTGTGACATCCCAGGAGGTAAATGCTGGTGGAATTATCCTCATTTACAGGTGAGTGGGGGTGTGGGGGCAAGCTCAGAGAGGCCAAGTGCCTTGCCCACAGTCACAGAGCCAGTGGCGGGCAGCACCTAGATTTGAATTCTAGTCTGTCAGAACCCGGAGCCAACCTCTTCAACCCTGCCTCCTGCGCCTGTTGACTACCAGCTGAGGCCTGCCTTCCCCTGGGCAGCTCTGACCCTCTGAGCCCTCCACCCCGTAGCCTACATCTCTCACTTGGCATATGTCGTAGGTATCTCTCGCACTGCATGTCTTCAACTCTTGCTTTGTTACCTAATTTTTTGTGTGCTCACGTCTCCGATTCGTGCATAGCGCCCTTTAAGCGGAAGTCTTGGGGCCCTGTTGTTGGTTGACTCCACCCACGGTCCCTAGCATTGCTTCCTGGTCCACAGTGAGTGTCGGAGTGGGCAGTCCCCTCTCCCTTTTGCTGACCCTTCCTCGCCCCCAGAACCTCCCTCTCTGCCCCATCATGTTTGCTCTTTCTGCATGGCCCTCTCAGGCACATGCTGCTTGGCCACGACCTGGCCTCTGTCAGCATAGGAATGGGAAGCAAAGCAGAGAGCAGGCACTAGCCCCCATCAGACTCCGGAGGTCAACCACACCTGGCCTTCCATGGGAATCCTGGGGGCAGCGGAGATGAGCTGGGGGTGGGGCAGACACCTCAAGCCCAGACCCTCTCACTGGAGAGGCTGAAGAGAGAGGGTGAAGGGTCTCAAAGAGTCAAGAGAAAATCAAACCACCATGTTCAGTCTGTCTTGGAAATTCCAAAGAGACCAGTTTTAGGGCAAGAGCAGAGAAGGTCTGCTTTCCCCATAGTGACAATCCCTTTGAGGCCAGATGTGTTTCAGATTTCAGGAGGTTTCAAATTTTAGCAAGATAATATAATACTCATACCACGTATAACATCATATCCCTAGCAAGGTATAGGGCAGCCCCCAGTAATCGGACACGATTATTTTTGCAGAAAAACATCTACATGCTGGGATAAATATAGACCATAAATATTCTCACTTTGGCTCAGGCCAAGTCTTGCTGCCATATGAGTTCGCCACAACTGTACCCCAAAATTGTAGTTGTCGGAGATTTCTGGAGTCTGGAATCTTGGATAAAATTTTGTGAACCTGTCACGTGTCATCACGAGAGGTTGGGTACATTGAGTTTTAAAGAAAGACCTGGGCCGAGTTCTCACTGTGTATCAAAGGGAGGCTCTGGCTGCCCAAGCACAGCTTATCCCCAGAAACTGGGGTTCAGAGGGAGGCAGCCTGGCTCTCCCTGTCCCCATAGGGGCTGAGCTGGTTGGAGGAGTCAGGGTCTGACTGACTGAGGCCAGACTGCCCTGAGATCTGGGTCGGTCCAGATCCCAGTTTGAGGGCTGGGGCAGGCATGGCCACAGGGAAGCTTCTCCAGAGCCACACCTCTCCAGGGCCACGCCCTTCCAGAGCCTTCGAGGCTTGAGCTTGGGAAGGTCTGGTGGTGAGGATGGGGGATATTAGGTAACCCCTGCAGCCTGGGAGTGAGACAGCAGGGAGGCCAGTGGTTTGGACCTGGGAGTGGAGGGGACTGAGGGAGAGCCTGGAGCTATACTCTGCCTGGCAGTTAATACCTGAGGGATGTATGCAGTCAGCAGGTGCCTGGGTTGGGGATGGGGGCGCCTCAGGGGATGAGAAACCAGGACCTCTGCCAAGGGGGTTACAGCCTACTTGGAGAGACTGTCTATACAGCCCTGAGGAGGAAGAAAATAAGTGAGCCGTGCAGAACTAATGGTACTACATCCGAAAAACTGGGAGAAGACAAAGAAGTTGGATGGTTAGAGTGGGATGGGGCTGGCAAGTAAGGAGGACTTCCTGGAAGAGGCAGACAAGCATCTTAGGCTACTAGAGCTGGATAGGGCCTCAGGATCACCTTTCCCATTCCCTGCATTTTTGAGTCAAGTGTTGAAAAAGGCTGTGGTTATAAGAGTCCAGGGGATCCACGAGGGCTTTTAGACTGGGAAAGGCAACCCAGGTAGCAATTACAGCATGAAGAAAGGCATGGAGGTTGGACTGAGTTAGCCATGGCAGGAAGACAAGGAAGAGCATGGCCTGGCGTGAGGGGAGGGGCCCTTTGTTACAACCCTGGTTGGCTCTGCATCCAGGAGATTCCGAGGTGGGAAGTTGTCCTGGTCCTGCTCTGGAGGACCCTGCTGTATTCTCAGGGAAGCCATTTATAACTCCATCCATACCCTGGGGCTGTCCTGACCACTCGGGCCCTCACTAGGCATACTCAGGGAGCGGCTCCTTGACCAGGCTGGAGGTTCCTGCTATCCTTAGGGCTGAGGGGAGGGGTGTGGAGGGGCATGAGCCATCCCTGGGACCTGCAGGAGGACAAATGGAATCTGCAGCATGGAACATCTCCTCCGAGAGCATATGTAAACTGTGGAATTGTCCACATCACAGGGTGATCACACACAAGGCATTCACCAGGGGCCAGGCCCTCCCAGGGCCCACAGCCCAGCCTGAGCCTGCCTGTCCACAGGGATAAGGGTGACCATCCAAGAGCCTGCCAAGCTGGTTAGTTGGTCAACTTACCATGGTTAAAAAAACTTGGCCAGGGCTTCCCTGGTGGCACAGTGGTTGAGAGTCCACCTGCCGATGCAGGGGACACGGGTTCATGCCCTGGTCCGGGAAGATCCCACATGCCGCGGAGCGGCTGGGCCCGTGAGCCATGGCCGCTGAGCCTGCGCGTCCGGAGCCTGTGCTCCGCAACGGGAGAGGCCACAACAGTGAGAGGCCCGCGTACCGCAAAAAAAAAAAAAAAAAAACTTGGCCAAAGTTGGCCAGCCCATGAGCCAGGATCCCATGGTCGGGGCAGAGCTGGGTGTGGGTGTTGGCTGCCCCAAGATGATACAGCATCAGCGACTACTTGCCTTTCCCTGCCATCCCCATGCTGTGTCCCCTAAACGACTCCTCCCCTGGGTCAGGGCTGGGCCTGTGAACCCAAGAAGCTGGGGAAGCTTATCTTAAGGCTTCCAGCCCCCCTTCTCTCCTCCCCTTCCTTTCCTCACCCCAGACTTCCCCTTTCTCTCTTCTCTTCATGATCCCAGGCTCTCTCCTTTGAGCTTCCTCTGTCTAGCAAAGTATGTTCTCAGGTACTGGCATTATTATATCAGACTCTCACACTTCAGTATGAATTGGCAGGCCACTGCTCCAAGCTTTATTTCTGACTCTTGGCTGAAAAGAAACTGAGTTTTAGACTAGGGTCCTCTCTCCTTTCAGCTGCTCAGGGGGCCAGAGGAGTCCTGACCAGTCTTCCTTCCCTTCAATCCTACCAGCCTTGCGTTCCGATCACCGTAGACATTTACTATGGTGAAGGCTGCTTTTGCTTCCCTGAAGTGTTACATTAAAACTGAAAGCAGAGAGACCCGGGGTGCAGTCCCAGCCCTGCCACCAACTCAGTGGATCATCTTGGACAAAAATCTTACATGAACTTCCAGGGCACCAGACAGATCAAAGCAGAGACTTGCATACTTGGCAAACCTCTTGCCTTCCTGCCTGCACTGCAGAAGCCTCTGGGGTACCTCCCAGAAGCCATCAGGGCAAAACATCTGGACTGGGTGATCCTGAAGGGTTTCCCCAGCCCTAGAATATAATGATTCAAGTGGTGTACATTTGGACCCAGCCAGGGAAGTGGGGGAGATGCTTATCATCCCAGACTTGTGAAGGGGAGGGATTCCTTTGCACAGGAGTGATTTTGGTACCCTCCATGGCCACTGTGCCACCTGATCCATCCATGCCAGGGACAAAGACTTCCCCTCCTCAGCTTCAGCCTGAGCCTGAGTGGAGTGGCAGGGAGACAGGAGGAGGAAGGGGGAAGCATTTCCTCCACAGATGTTGCACCAGCCAGGCTCTAAATACCCGAGATTGTTGAGATGCAAAGCAAGCTTGTTGGGCGGCCTGCTTGCTGCCCACTTAGCTCCTGCGCACCGGTCTCCACGATGCCATCCTCAGCAGGCAGCCGAGTCGGGCGGCTGCAAAACAGGAAGTGGAGCTGTTCTGGGAGAGATAAAGCCCACAGCTGGGCCAGTCTCTTTTCTCTCTGAGCCAGGGGTGGGCTGGTGGGGGGCGGGGAGGTGTGCTGATTCAGTCCTCAAGGTGGGTTCTGAGGCTAAGAGGTGGGGAGGAAAGGAAGGCTGAGACCCAGACAGGGATGTAGGGAGCAGTCTGGTTTGTTTTGGTCTTCTGTGGCCTGAAGCTGATGCTCAATATTGATATTTAAATAAAAGAGTGAGTGAAGGGATGGGGGAGGGGGAGTTGGAGGAAAAGTGGGAAACGGTACCTGCCAAATTTGCCATTAAGGCTGCTCAGTAAGGACATCCTCATGGAGGACGTATGAGGTGACAGTGAGTCTTGTCAAGGAGAGAGGAGTCTGAAGGATGGAGAGAGGGATGTGCTTCTCAGCAGAGTAAACCTCAGGGCCCCTCAGATGGCGGGAGGAGAGGAGAGGAGCCAGGGGTGTGGAGGGGGCCCCTCTCTGAAGAAGGACTGCCCGGAGCCATGTGCCCTCTTTTCCTGGGCCAGACACTGTCCTCACTAACTCTCCCCTGCTGGGAAGAGGTGGGGACTGGAGAGGGCAGGTGGGGGTGGGGAGTGTAAGTGTCAGTGTGAGTGTGTGTGTGTGTGTGTGTGTGTGTGTGTGTAGGGGGATTTAGTGAGGGCGGGAGAGGTGGGCCAAGATATTTGAGATGAAAGCACAAAAGGTGCACTTACCATGCAAATGGCCCTGCAGCGGAGGAAGCCTGTTATCGGAGCATCTAATAGGGTTTTGCGGGGCCAAGGCCAATGCTCCAGGCAGGGCAAGGCTTTCCTGGTTCCCAGGTAGCTGCCTGCAGTTGGCACCAGCCCTGGTGCCAGGAACAGCTCCTGGTCCCTCCAGCTAAGTGTCCAGACAGGCTGGCATTACCTGGTGTCCTGGGAACCGCCAGTCTTGTCCTGTGCCACCCACCTGCTCACCCACCCACATCCCAGGGGCGGTCTCCTCTGGAACCATCAGACCCTCTCAAGCAGAAACAGGGATGGGGGTGGGGGTGGGAGAACAGAGCCTGGGCACCCCCAGGTGATGGGAAGTGCTCTACACCTGCCGAGCCTTCTCCAGAGAGCTCCCAAGAGCTTCCTTCAGCCACCTCTCCACCCCGGGCCTCCCACTACAGGCAGGAGGGGACTGGCTGAGGTCAGGGTCTTACCCAGATGGTGTTAGGAGATCTGATCCAGGTCCCTGAGCAGCTATTGTTCCTCTGGGACCTGGGCTGGTTCAGAGCCTTCTCCTTCCCTGCCCCTTGGGGTCTGGGGAGAGTTTGCAGTGCTCTGAATCCAGCCAAGTTCCCTCCAGACTGTGAGCTCCTTGAGGTTATGAGTGTGTGTCCCAGCACCCAGCACAGCACCTGGCACGTAGTAGATGCTTAAGAATGACACTTAGCTGGAGCTTACCGTGTGCCAGATACTGTTCTAAGAGCTCTACAGATGTTAATTCATTTAATCCTCACAATAACCATGTGAAATAGGTCCTGTGATTATCTGCATTTCACAGATCAGGCACAGAGAGGTGAAGTGCCTTGCCCAAGTTAGAACAGCTAGTAAGAGGCGGAGGTGGGATTTGAACTGAGGCTCCAGTCATGCTCTCCCACTAGTCAAGGTGTATTTGTTAGATAGAATGAGCTCAGGGGGTGAGTGGACATCCCTGGGGTCACCAGTGAGTGAGGGCAGACCTGGGACCAGACTACCCAGGCCAGAACAGCTTTGGGGGCCTGAGGTCCTTTGGTCCCCACACTCTAGCAAGTGGTGGGTGATCATTCCAGGGTGAACTCTAGTTCTGCTCAGGGGTTCGCTGGTCCCTGGTGTCCTGTTGACCATAGACCAAAGCAGTCTCCTGGGAGGCTTCCCCAAAGCCTGGGAGAACCTACTTTTGCTTCCTTCAAGGTCATCCCAGATGGGGCAGCTTTAGCCAAAACTGGATGGTGTGAGCCTTGCGCAGGGTGAAAGAAGGCATGGGCGGGAAAGACCAGGCATGGACAGAGGGGGTCTGGGGGCGCGGGATGTGAGATGAAGTCCGGAGGGGCACCCTTGGCTTTTCCCACTTTGGATGGAGATGTGGTGGCCTGGAAAGTGGCTGGGGAGGCTCTGGGGTCAAAGCCAAAGGCATCTCATTGTGTGAGGGTGGGGGCTTCCAGTCTTATCGACCTGACCACCAAGGGCCATGGGCTGAGGGTGCAAAGGACAGAGGGGCACAGGCTGGGGGCAAAGAAGGGAGGTGAACGGAGCCGGTCACGTGGGGTGGTTGCTTTCCTAATGGGACAAAAGAGGCCGGAAGTCAACCTGGGAGAGCCCGACAGGAAACAGGAATGGGGGAGACAGACCAGCTGGGCCAAAGCAGATGCAACTGATGGGGAAGGGTTGGTCCCAGGTGGCTCAGGGGCACTTGAGTCAGGCAGGAACCTGAAGGTGCTCTTATCCCTCAGCCCAGAAGGGTAACCAGCAAGTTTACAGGTTATTTGTCCTCTGCTCTTCAGTCCAGAACACCGCTCGCTTGCTTGACTGATAGCGTCCCACCTGACCATGGGGAGGTGTCTTCATTAAAACCCCAGATTTTGTCTGGACTCCTTAGACTCAACAAAGCTCACTCGATCTTCTCTGGTTGTACATCTTACCCTCAAGATGCAACTAACATGTAGAGCTTTTTGCAGAAGGGCTTGGGGGGTGGGGTTCTCAGGCTTGGAGTGCCAGATAGAATGGTTTCTTCAATGGGAACGGATCATGCCCACGGACCCCGGAATAGATTGGAACCTACAACACCTAGAATTCTTCTGAGGTCCAAGAAGAAACCGTCTCTAGCAGATGCCATGGCATCCACAGGGCATGTGTCAGAGCATTTACTAGCACTGTTTAAGGAAATCAGTTGAGGTATTTTCTAAGTTTGATGTCCTGCCACTATTTCTTCAAAGAAAAAATGGTCCCAAAGTGCAACATAGAAAACAAATGAAAGGGAAACTGGGTCCTGGTATGTCTCTCGGTTGTCTTCCTAGGTCCTATGGGGGCCCCTGAGGCAGTGTGAGGGGGCCTTTTTGGAGAGCAGCCCTGGGCAGACCAGGGCCCAGTACGGCCTGAAGCTCCTGTGCGGTTGGCTGCCTTTCCTGACCATTAATCGCTACTAAGTGTCATTACTGCTAATAAAATTAACCGACTTTATACTGGACTCCTGGGGCCATCAATCACAGCGTCTATTACACGAAATTAAAAAAACAGTGGCCTGTTGATGGGAGGAAAATGTGTTTGCCGAGCCTGGCTCACAAGTGCAGCGTAGGGTGTGCTGGTACTCCACAGCTGTCAGAAGGTGGTGATCAGGGACGGCACCCTTAATTAGACAGACTGACTCTCAGCCTTGACATTGTTCTACAGATAGGAGTGTCTCAAGTAAGAACAGAGATGACCACAGGGAGACTCTGGGGCCAGGCGCTGAAAAGCTCCCCAAATTCTCCCTCCCGTTTTCACCTCTGTTCCTCTCTATGGCTTTGGTTCATTCTTTTTCTCTCTCTTTGGACCAGCTTTCTATCTCTTGAGTTACAAGCCCAAAGAAAGAGAAAACAACTGTATGCTCTCTTAAGTCGAAGAAAGAGAGAAAGCAAATGTATGCTCTCTTAAGTCAAATTCCAAATTCCCAGAGAAAGAACTGATTGGCCCAGCCTGGGTCATGTGATCCTCAGTAGTCCAATCAGCAGGCCAGAGCAGCAAGATCATATGGTATAAAATGGCCGACAGTGTAGCCATGTAGATAGAAGGAACAGGTAGGCAGCCAACCCAACAAGTGTCTGAAAGAGTAATTTAAAGGGCTTAGTAATAAGCACTCAAAATGTGGTAGATAAGGGAATTCCCTGATGGTCCAGTGGTTAAGACTTGGCACTTTCACTGTTGGGCCTGGGTTCAATCCCTGGTCAGGGGATTAAGACCCCACAAGCCACATGGCATGGCCAAAAAAAACCCCGTGGTAGATAATATTATATAATAGAATATAAATTATACATTATATATTATATAATATAGCTATAATGATATAAAAATAATAGCTATTGTTCTTATAATGGAATTTGATCCTTGAAGGATCTGCTGTCCTGTTGGCCAAAATTCCCATCATTCCCTGCTCATTCTCTCATCTGTTAATCACTACTACAAGGGAGATCCCAACTTCTGAAACACAAGAACTGCGTGAACAGAAGTTGCCCCTCACACCAGTCCCTGGTGTGGGGAGGAAGACATTTGAGGGGCTAGATGGCTGCAGCCCCCAAGCTGCCCTCCACACCGGAAGTCAGTCAGGGTGGGGTCTCCTGGGCTGGAGTTGACATTGGGTTCTGCTCTGGACCTGCCAAGGGTCAAGCTCTAAGGGTTTCCTGCCAGACTGCAGGGAGGGGTTTGGGTGTAGACCTGGTGGACTGGAAATTTACCCATTTGCCCCCAGATTAATGATTAACGGGTCCCTGCCCTCACCCTGTCTGGGAGGGGAGCCCAGGGCCAGGCTGGGCCAGGAGGAGCCTGATAGCATCTGTCTCTGCTCGGGGGTTTCCGAGATTTTCTCCACACTGGGATGGCTGCACCTGATGGATTTGGGATCTACGGGCACTTTCTGGGGGCAGCTGGGACCCGGCCAGGACCCACACCCTCCCTGGGGTAGACGGGGAAGGTGTGGCATCCAGCCAGATGTCCTGGCTGGGGCAGGTGGCTCCAAACAGGAGAGCCGTGCCCTTGGCTCTGTGGGATGTGCGCCTCTCTGACCACTCAGGGCTTGGCCACAGGGCTTGCCTTGGCTGGGGGCACTTGAGCACTATGGGGTGCAGCCCAGACCTGGCCACACAAGTGACAAGTGCCACATCCAAGCAGGAGCTTTAAGAGCCATCGCCTGGTTCCACCTTTGATCTTTTACCACGGCCACAAGGCCAGCAAATTCCAGAAAGGGGCTGCTTCCTCCAGCCTGGGTGCCGGAATGATATATATTTCACCCACTCCGAGGGCCACCAGGGTACAGGACAGCATATATTTTGAACTGGGAGAAACATCTCATGGACCGCTTCTGGGCGGAGGGAGGGTGAGCTCTTTTGTAGTCCAGAGGGCATGGGTTCGATCCCTGGTGGGGGAAATAAGATGCCGCGGGGCACAGCCAAAAAAAAAAAAAAAAAAATCACTGTAGTCCCCACCTTGCTGCTGATCTGCTGTAAGACTCAAGTTAGTCACTGCCTCTTTGTAAAACCTTTGTTTCCTTATCTGTACAAAGGGAAGACTCTGCCCAGGTTAGAGAGTAAAACATCTTGCAAGAGGAAAGAGTTTTGAGAAACTCCAGCTAGCAGGAAAGTGAAACAGCAAGTCCCAGGCCCTGTGGTTAGTAACTTTTCAAATAGTCCTCCCAGCAGCCCCAGGAGGTAGTGAGGATCACACTTTCCATTTTCCAGAGGAGAAAATCAGTGCTTCTAGGTTACACAGCTAGGAAGTGACAGGCCACTGGAACGTGGCAGCCTGACGTCAGCATCCATGGACTTCAGATATAGTAGAGCAAAGAGTCTGGAGCTGGTGGCCTGATGCAAATATACTTCCTTCATGTTCATCCACCTGTCAGTCCATCCACCCATCCTTCCTTCCTCCCTTCACCTCTCCATCCTTCCACCTTTCCATCCATTCAGGTATTCCCTAAGTATCTTTTTGTAACAGGCATGGAGTGGCCCGATGATTAAAGATCTCTCTGGGGATTATGGAAACAAGTTAGGTTGGCATGGCATTACTTGGGCAGCAACCTAATGTAAGGGAGAGAGGGATACCAGGGAAATTGGCTGGACGTCTTCTTACTGTCGACATCCCTCTGCCTGCCCCTCTTAGGAACATACAAGCCAGGCAGCAGCCTATGCTATGTGCAATGTTTCCCAAACTGCCCTGATCCCCAAAGCTGCCCAGGGAATGTGGAAAATATACAGATTCCCAGGTCCTGTTCCAGACCAAGAGAAGCAGAATTGCTAAGTATAGATCCTGGGCATCTGTATTTTTAATAAGCACCTCAGATGATTTTTCTGATTGGGCAAGTTTGGGGAATAAGGTGGGTAAGAAGAGCAGAGACTTTGGCTTCTGGAAAACTTGGGTTTGAGATCTTGTACTAGCTCTTGTTATAAGCACCTTGGTTTCCTGCTCTGTAAAATGGGGGCATGACCCCATGGGGCCAGCCTCCCTCCTAGAAGGGCGAATAGTACAGCCCCCAGGGAGGCCCTTCCACTCACCTGCCCCACATTCTTAGGGATTGTCATTCTTCCTCCTCCCCTGTCACGACCCAAGGGTCACTGGTCTCCCTTCTTTCTTGCCCCCTCTAGCCTAACCGGGCGGGAGGTCCTGACACCCTTCCCGGGTCTGGGCACCGCCCCTGCCCCAGCACAGGGTGGGGCCCACCTGAAGCAGTGTGACCTCCTGAAGCTGTCCCGCCGGCAGAAGCAGCTCTGCCGGCGGGAGCCAGGCCTGGCTGAGACCCTGCAGGATGCCGCACACCTCAGCCTGCTCGAGTGCCAGTTTCAGTTCCGGCATGAGCGCTGGAACTGCAGCCTAGAGGGGAGGACGGGACTGCTCAAGAGAGGTAGGGAGGCGGGCTGGGAGGAGGAGGGCTGGGGGGAGGACTAAGAGGAGGAAGGCTGGGGGGAGGAGGGCTGGGAGGGAGGAGGGCTGGGGGGAGGAGGGCTGGGAGGGAGGAGGGCTGGGGGGAGGAGGGCTGGGAGGGAGGAGGGCTGGGGGAGGAGGGCTGGGAGGGAGGAGGGCTGGGGGGAGGAGGGCTGGGAGGGAGGAGGGCTGGGAAGGAGGAGGGCTGGGGGGAGGAGGGCTGGGAGGGAGGAGGGCTGGGAGGGAGGAGGATTGGTGAGGAGGAGGCTGCCTTTCCCACTCCAACGTTCCCAAGACCACGTTGCCCTTACGAGCCCAGCGCAGTCCTGAGTAAGAAGGGTCCTGGAGCTAATGAGGCCTAGCTTTTCCCTGTTTGGCGGGGGCAGGGGAGCAAGGAGGACACAAGAGAAGAGAGGAGGAGCACAACCCATTCCTGGAAGAGCCCACAGATGAGACGGGTGGTCCCCCAGTCCCTTCCCTCAGCCTCCATACACACACACACACACACACACACACACTAACACTCACAAAGGTATGAGAGCAGTTAAGGAGGGATGGCAATTAATAGTTGGCCAAGTGACATGACACAGGCCAACAACAGACTTCATTTGTTCATTGACTCACCTGCTTCTTTGTTGGTCATAAGCATCAGTCTATCCCTCCCTCCCTCCCTTCCATTCCCACGCTCCCTCCCTCCCTCCCTTCCATTCCCACGCTCCCTCCCTCCCTCCCCGCCCACCCCATGTCTCCACTTGGCCATCATTTCAGTAAGCATCTGGTGAGGCTCTCCGTGAGCCACACTGTGCTGGATGCTGGAGATACGGAGCCGAACAAGACCCCATCTCCCCTCAGAAAGCATTCAGCTCAAGTGGGGGAAAAGGTCATCCTGTGACTATCACCAAGCATCAATGGGTTTTTGACAAAAAAGGGAGCGATGGTGGATCAGAGCAGCCCACCCCCTTTTAGGCAACTGTTCCCTGTGGCTGGGAGCGTCTGAGCAGAGCTGATGCCCCCCCCACACCTCAGTGTCACAAGCACCCCAGGTATATCAGAGAGCAGGTAGAAGGTAGCGAGCTCACAGGGGAGGCCAGCTCTGGGCTGCATCCCATAGTGCAAGCGTTGTGATTGTTTTCAGAGGATCAGGGGCTCAGAAACGGGTTGGTCCAACTTGCTCACACATCAGCTTGGAGTCAAGATCAATGGTTTAACGCAGCTTCGCCACTCGCCAGATGCCCATGTCACTTCTCTCTGCATCTGTGTTCTCACCTGTTTAGTAGAAGGAGAAGCCCCTGTCTTGCTGCCCTTAGAACCTGGGCACACACTTCCTTGGGAATTGGAAGTTCCATTTAAACAGCAACTTGCATGCTGAGTTTAAAGGGCAGGTGACAGGGAGGCTGCCCTGAGTTGTGCCCTCAGGTTCACAGGCCCTTCATCCTGCTTGCCACAGTGGCCCCACCACCCACTCTATCCTCAGAGGGCAGCAGACAGCCCCTGAGCCCACTCTCCTCCTCCCTCCCGATCCCCCCGGGGCCCGGCCCAGGTTTCAAGGAGACGGCTTTCCTGTATGCGGTGTCCTCGGCCGCCCTCACGCACACTCTGGCCCGGGCCTGCAGCGCCGGGCGCATGGAGCGTTGCACCTGTGATGACTCTCCAGGCCTGGAGAGCCGGCAGGCCTGGCAGTGGGGCGTGTGCGGCGACAACCTCAAGTACAGCACCAAGTTCCTGAACAACTTCCTGGGGCCCAAGAGAGGAAGCAAAGACCTGCGGGCACGGGTAGACGCCCACAACACCCACGTGGGCATCAAGGTGAGCACGTTCCCGGGTCACCCAAGCCCTTCCCAGCCAGAGTGCAGGGCTGGGGAGCGAGGTCTCTAGGCCATTATCCGCCCTGCCCCCTAGCACACACATAGAGCCGGCCCAGAATGAACCTCATCCTTGCAACCAACATTCCTTGGGCATCCATTCTGGACCATTACCAGGTACCAGGAAGTAGAGAAGGATCCTGGGCATCACTGTCGGCTGGGCAGCAGGTGGGAGCTTGGCTCAGGATGGGGCCTTGGTGAGGCAGAAACGTGTTTGGAGAAGGGTCTCCATTCCAAGCACTGGCCTTCCTGGAGGTCCTAGAAGCCAAGGTAGTTTGAAAACTGAGCTGGTACAACCCCTGTCCCTTCTCCATTTTACAGATGGGAAGACAGAGGAGGCCCAGAGAGGGGAAGGAAATTGGCTGAGGTCACACAGTAGTGGGAGGGTGGGAGGGTAAAAAGTATCTAGGTCTACTCGGACCAGAAAGCTGGGAGAGGCTAGGCCTCCATTTCTTTAAGAAATTGAGTTCTGTGTTCTGTTTCCTTATCACTGAATTTGTGTAAACCAGGGCTGCTGTGCTCAGTTGTGCAAGCTGTCTGCTCCACAAGGACTTTGGGCCAGGGGAGGAGCTGGGGCTAACATCCAGCCCACACTGCTCTCACCAAGATGTGAGGACCGTCTCTGCCCAGAGGAAGGGGCGCCTAGAGCTAGTTTGCACTAAGGTGCCACGTGGGCCAGCTAGAGTCTTATCTGCACCCCCCCATGGGGACCTTCCCCTGTCTCTTTCCCATCCTCCTGTTGTTCCCCAGCCAGGGTTGGTGCTCTAGGGTCTGTGGGCCCGGGTCTCTGACCACGCCTCCCTTCTGCCTCTCCTCGCAGGCCGTGAAGAGTGGCCTCAGGACCACGTGTAAGTGCCACGGCGTGTCGGGCTCCTGCGCCGTGCGCACCTGCTGGAAGCAGCTCTCCCCATTCCGCGAGACAGGCCAGGTGTTAAAGCTGCGCCACGACTCAGCCGTCAAGGTGTCCAGTGCCACCAACGAGGCCTTGGGCCGCCTGGAACTGTGGGCACCAGCCAGAGCAGGCAGCTCCACCAAGGGCCCGGCCCCACGGCCTGGGGACCTGGTCTACATGGAGGACTCACCCAGTTTCTGCCGGCGCAGCAAGTACTCGCCCGGCACAGCGGGCAGGGTGTGCTCCCGGGAGGCCAGCTGCGGCAGCCTATGCTGTGGGCGGGGCTATGACACCCAGAGCCGCCTGGTGGCCTTCTCCTGCCACTGCCAGGTGCAGTGGTGTTGCTACGTGGAGTGCCAGCAGTGCGTGCAGGAGGAGCTTGTGTACACCTGTAAGCATTAGGCCCCCTGCCCAGTGTGCCAGCTGGACTCTGCCAGGACCTCGCATGGCACCGGGCCACCTCGAGGCCACCTAGATGTCCAGCCAGCCCCCCTGGGCAGGTGCACGCAGCGTGCATGCACTCACCCACGTGCATGCCAGTGCACATGTGTTCCTCTCCCCACTGGGTCCCATCAGGCTTCCCCTCCCTCAACTCAAAAGGTGGGAGCCCCACCCCTGAACCCAAGGGTCCCCAGCCTTGTTGAGGACTTGGAGTGGGAGGGCAGAGTGGGAAGGATGTGGAGGGAAATAAGGGAGGCCAAGAGAAGGGCAGGACTGAGGTTTTGGAGAGGAGACGGGGTGCATCCCGCCATCTCGATTCCTGGGATTAGTGGCCTAAAGCCAGCAAGATGTTGGGAGGTGAGCTTCTGGGCCAGGAAGGCTCAGGGAGGCAGGGTCAGTCAGAAGCAAAGGCCGGAGTCTGCCTGGGATGGGTCAGTCCAGCTGTAAGTGTGACCGGGGGTCCACTTGTGCTGTGAGGCCCCAGTGCAGCTGGCATTCGTGATACACAAGACTTGGTTTATGAGTTCTGATTCGGTTACGTTTGTACACTCACAGCTACTCATCTAATTAAGATTTTTACCAGGGCTAGCGTTATAGGCGTGGGAAAGTCTTTGCTAAGCCTGGCGCCTTGGGGGACCCCTTCATTTACTAATGGTCCTCCACTTTGGCTCTTACCTGAGGAAGAGAAGTGACTGCTAATTCCCTCTGATCCTGTGGACCTTTCCATTGCTGCCTACTGAGGCCCTGAGAGGGAGGAGAGAGAAGATGGTACATACACACGGGTGCACACAGGCACCCCCCCCCCCACATGCATGCACACCCCTTGGACCTGCCAGGCTGAGGGCTCTCATTCAGTGACACACACCTCTCTGGTTCAGGATCAAGACCTTGCAGGGGTCACTTTGCTGGAAGCTGTGTGCTTTCCCAGAGCAGAGCCCGATGCCAGCCAGGAGGAAGTGACCTCCTTCGGGACGCCCTTGGCTGCTTTGCTGGCCCTGCCGCGCCCTCTGTCAGCTTCCTTTCTCCCGGAACCCAGAGTTGCTGACCCTTTGCTGAGACAGGAAACTCTTCAGAATCAGCCGAATGCTGAGAAACCATCTGTGCAGGCCCAGGATGAAGCCCCCGGGGCTCCCCGTGATCTCCAAGGGTGAGGAGAAGCTGCCCCGTCTTCGGTGGATCAGGCAGCCTCCAGAGGGATGCTGGAAGGATCTTTGGCAGCAGAGGCTCTGATGAGAAGCCAAATTGACCTGAGGCCCCTTCCGAGAGTGACTTTGCTGACCCAAGCAGCTGGCCCACATCTTGGCAGGAAGAGAAAAAGGACAGAGGGCTGTTTCCCTAGTTTCTTCCACTCCCCAACCGCAAGGAGACTTTCTCTCTGCCAGCCCGCTCTATCCTCCTGCTCTGAGACCCCAGCCCTGCCTCCACCCTGGCTCAGCCCTAGGCATAAGGCAGCAGGAAGAGGGCGCCCAGTCCACCAACATGCCATCTGCATCCAAGTCCATGGCTGGCAGTGCCGGGGCGGCAGGAAGATAAAGGGTAGCCTCTGAGGGACTGTGGCCACAGTCGGCCACTAACACTGACCAGGCCAAGGGCACGGGTCAGGCTCTGAGGGCCCCTCGGCCCATGAGGTCTTCCCTGTGCAGCCATCTCCCCTCTTCTACTTCCCTGTTCCCACCCCTTTCTCTTCCAATTGCCCCCAAAAGTCCACCTCAGCCCCGCTGGGGCCCCTGGGACCAGTGACCACGGACCTCTCCTTCTACAGCTTTAAGGGAAACACTCACAGGGTATTTTTTTTGTCTACCTCGCATGTATAGTTTTTAGGGCAAAAGAGAATAATTTATATAGCTAAGATATATGAGAAAATATTTATGTTATTTATATAGTCTCTATATTTTATGGGCAGCTGCTCTGGGGCTTGTGTATTCTGCTGGAAGCCGTCTATCTGGGGAGATGCAGCTGCCCTGACTGGGGCGCCCACCCAGCTGGACACCAGGTGGCCGGGGAGAAGGTCTTGTGGGCTCCGTGTCCCTTGACGCGGTCTGTCCCAGAGCTCGTGAGCAGCATCCCTTCTGCACAAGAGCTCTGATGGGCTTGATCCGGATCCTCCTTGTAAAGTCGTTGTAAATTCTCTGCTCTTCTGGGTCCCAGGCCCCCTCTTCTGCTCTGGCCAAACTTGTCTTGCTCATGGTAATAATGATGACAAGGACGACCACACTTTGCATTTGTAAAGCACTTTTGATCTTTGGAAACACTTTTGTCCCTTTAATCTCACTTGATTTCCCCATTATCCCCGTGAGGTAGGGGCGGCTACATAACTGTGCCCATTTTACAAGATGTGGCCCAGAGATGGAGGTCTGTGTTCAGAGTCACACTGAAGAGGTTCTTTCAGTGAATATTTATTGAACTTTAACCTGGGCCAGATTATGGGTGCTGACTTACCCAGAGCCTGGGAGCCCCAAGTCTGGATCCACCCTGAGTCCAAGAACCCAGGGATGCGGCTGCTTCCCTGGCTGTGTGCGACCCTGCCTTTTGGATCTCGGCAGCATGTCAGCATTTCCTGTGTCTCAGGGGCTGGGACTGCCTGAGAGGCCTGGAGAGATGAGGACCCCGTAGACGCCACTCCAGGGGCCCCACCACTGGGCCCTCCCTCCTTCTGCCCACACTGCCTGAGAGGGTTGGGTTACGACACAGGGCCCCTGCCAGCCCACAGATGGGCTTTGTTTGCTCTCATCTGTGTTTTTCTTTTAAAAATGATCTGTCTTCAATTGGCTTTCTGGCTTCTCTTGTAAAATCAGCTGCACTGGCAAATTGGTCCTGCATTCCCACCTTGGCCGCAGTCAGCTAGAGAGAGGGACCCCTATCAGACAGGATGCACGGGGGCTCCCCAGTTTGCTAAGTACCTCCCACCTCACTTGTGCATGCTGCCGCCTGGCTCTTGTGGGCACATCATGTCTTCCCCTGGTCCAGATAAGCCCAGCTTCCCTGGTGTCCTCCACTGGCCGACAGAGCGACAGAGACACCCATGCCAACCCTGAAGATTATTTCTTACTTTCCAGAATTTCCTTTCTCAACAACCATGAACTTCAAAAGCTTTTGTCTCAGCACACTTTAGAATCACAACCAGACCTATAGTATATCGAGCACCTGTTCTGTTCATCCATTCAGTCAGCGATGGTTTAGGGAGCTCCTACTGAGGGCCAGCCACCACCCCGGGTGCTGGGGTGCAGCAGTGAAGGAGACCAAGTCCCTGCCTCGTGGGGCTGCCACTCTAGCGGGAGAGAGAGAGACAATAAACCAATAAACCACGTGTCAGCTCTTTGTACCTATTTTGTCTCGCTTTATTGCAATAACTCTGCGTATTGGACACGACCACGCCCATCTCATGGTCAAGGAAACGGAGGCTACGAGGTGTGAAGGCTCCCGAATGCCACTGGTCAAGGAAACGGAGGCTGTGAGGTGTGAAGGCTCCCGAATGCCACTGGTCAAGGAAACGGAGGCTGTGAGGTGTGAAGGCTCCCGAATGCCACTGGTCAAGGAAACGGAGGCTACGAGGTGTGAAGGCTCCCGAATGCCACTGGTCAAGGAAACGGAGGCTACGAGGTGTGAAGGCTCCCGAATGCCACTGGTCAAGGAAACGGAGGCTGTGAGGTGTGAAGGCTCCCGAATGCCACTGGTCAAGGAAACGGAGGCTGTGAGGTGTGAAGGCTCCCGAATGCCACTGGCAAGCTTCGGCCTCAGGATTAGAGCACAGAGCTGCTGGCCTCCGAAGTATGAGTTCTTGCCTCCCCTCAGAAGTATGTAGCACGGGGATGGGTCATCCCATTCTATGGATTCTGGGGAAGCTGAGGCCCAGAGGAAAGAGGCGACCCATCCAAGGTTATATACCTGGTTGGACCAGGCCAGAGCCTGGGTACCCTCCTGGAGATGACAAGTATTTTTAGTGCCCGCATCCTATGGCCAGCCATGCAGGTTGGGGTGGGGCAAGTTAAGGCAGAGCTGGAGCCTTCAGGGACTTACGGTTCCGTAGGAGAAATGAGACACACGGCCGTGCAATGGTTCTGGTCATTTACTTGTCAGCCTCAGAGTCCCTCCCTGGCCACTGCCCTCCCAGCATGCTTTGGGAAGTGCAAGTGCATGTCCCCAACCAGCTGCTGCTCCTGGGAGTCTGATGGGGGAGGAGGCCTCTTTTGGGAGCAAAGGTCAGCAGAGAAGCCTTGTCCCTGCCCTGCCCTGGCTCTTCAGCCTGCTGGGGTCCACACGGGGTCTCCGGGGAGGCAGGCAGAAGGAGATTCGCAGTCCAACCATGAGGGCACCTGCATTTCCACCTGCGTGCCTGTTCTGACGTGTTCCTTCTACCCTGTGTTCCTGGGCCTGGAGACGGGCTGGTTCTGAGCAGTGACAGAGGTGCCACAAGGAGCAGATATATATATATATACCTATGTAGATGGGGCTGGGGAGAGAGAGAGGGAAATACATGTATATATTGTTGATCCATTTGTGAGAACACTGCAGACACCAAGACACAAATAATTTATCACCAATCTCCTAAAAACCAGAACATTCACCAAAAGAATCACAAGGCTGTCATCACATCTGAGAGATTTAACATTGACACAATATTATCTACCACACACTCCTTATTCAAACTTCCCTAATTGTCCCTCAAAATATCCTTCATAGCTTTTTTTCCTGATCCAGGATCCACTCAAGAACTGGGCATTGAATGCGCTGTCATGTCTCTCTAGCCCCCTCTAATCTAGCAGAGTCTCCTTGCCTTCTTTGTTTTCACGACATTGATGTTTTGAAGAGTTCAGGCTGGCTGTCGTGTAGAATGTCTCTCAACTGAGATTTGTCTGATTGTTTCCTTATGATTAGATTTTGGTTAAACATTTTGTCAAGAGATCTACTTGGTGGTGTGCACCGTTCTCTGTGCATGCTGTCAGGGGCCACCATTTGTCAACGTTACTGGTGATGCTGAATTTCATCACTTGGTTTAGGTGGTTTCCCCCAGATCTCTCCCATGTAAAGTTACTTTTTTCCCTTTGTCGTTCATGACTCATCTGTAGGGTGATGCTTGGAGACTCTGGGACCGTCCTGTTGCCCAGCAACGCTTTACCCAGTAGTTTCAGCATCCATTGGTGATCCTTGTCCAAATCAATTGCAAATGGTGATTTTTTGATTCCATAATTCCTTGCCTATTTTTCAGTTGGTGTTCTTCTGTAAAGAAGAGCTTTTTCTTCTCTGTTACCACCATACCATTCCTTTTAATTTTCACCATCACCCTGCAGGGTAAGAATTGCCACCCCCATTCTACAGATGAGGAAATGGAGTTTCCGGAAGCTTGAAACATTCACTGAGTGGGTGGCAGAGCTGGGGTTCAAACTCAGGCCTTTTTCATGCCTGAGCTCATACCCACTGCCTTCTAGAATCTTCTCCAATTCCTGGGTTTCTTCTCTGATGACTTAGCTCTGAGCAGGGGGGAGAAGCCATGCCTTCTCCTGATGGAATTCCTGTAGCAGGTGGGGAAGGCGTTTAGAGTAGCACTCGAGGGGGGTCAGGAAGGGAGATTTCCATTCTTGCAATCATGAGACAGCCTTGCTCCAGCCTCCCTGACCCGCCTTCCACCTTAGAGGCTCAGCAGTGCCTCAGCCTCCCTCTTTGCTGCCCCTGTGGGCCCCTCACCCCTGCCAGCCCCGCTCTGTCCTTGCTGGGTTCCCGGAGCTGTGGAACATGACTGTGGTGACCCCAAGTCCTGCAGCTCCTCAGATGGGCCCAAGGTTGATGACTGCCCAATGATCCCCTACGTCCGGTTTCCTTTGGGGAGATGCGGTCACCGTCCGGCCAGCAAGCACGTCCTGCCTAAGCTCTGCTCTAGAAGAAAGGCCAGAGGGATGACCTGTGGTCGGAGTGGGGACATTCTGGAGGGACAGTGGCAGTGGGGTCCCCTGCCTACCCCAACCCTCCCCTTTCACTTATTTTATTTTTAAAAAAGAAGTTTATTTACTTTATTTTTGGCTGCGTTGGGTCTTCGTTGCTGCACGCGGGCTTTCTCTAGTTGTGGCGAGTGGGGGCTACTCTTCGTTGCGGTGCTCGGGCTTCTCATCGCGGAGGCTTCTCTTGCTGTGGGGCACGGGCTCTAGGCGCGTGGGCTTCAGAAGTTGTGGCTCGCGGGCCCTAGAGTGCAGGCTCAGTAGTCGTGGCGCACGGGCTTAGTTGTTCCGCGGCATGTGGGAATCTTCCCGATGAGGGATCGAACCTGCGTTCCCTGCATTTGCAGGCGGACTGTTAACCACTGCGCCACCAGGGAAGCCCCGACCCTCCCCCCCCTTTCATTTCCCACTCTTTACTTACACATCTCACACCTGGTCCATTCATGGAAATGCTCACTCAGCGAACACTGACTGGCCACCTAAAGAGTGTGCCAGGAACGTGCCGGGGTGCCGTGGTGACAAGACTTAGGCCCGGCCTTCACGGAGTCACAGACAAAGAGACAGACAAGGAGTGAGATCCCTAGTGGTTAAGCACTGTGACAGGCGCCCGACTACACCGAAACCCTTGCGCCATCTCCATGTATTATCTCATTTAACTGATATGGCAACCCTAGGGGTACATACAACCACGACCCCATTTTATAGAGGAGGAAACTAAAGCTCAGAGAGGCTCCCTGCCACGCCCAAAGCCCTACAATAAATAGCAGGGCTGAAAATTAAACGGCCTCTTCATGCATCTTCTCCCACAGTGTAGAGCACAGTTTGCGCTAAGGCCTGGACACCAGGGAGCAGGCGGCATGGGGGAATTGCAAGGATTCAGCCTGGCCGGTGGCATCTTCCTGCCTCTCCCTCGGGCCGCCTGCTTCTCATCTTCCTCTCCTTCCCTCTCCCTCTCTCTCTTCCCTGCATACCTGCAGAGCTGAGGCTGACAGCCTCTTGGGTGTCTTATCCCCTCTACTCCCATCCGTCCTCGAGTCCTCAGGGGCTGTGGGGCCCACATTCCTCCCTGGCTCTCTCGGGCCCATTAGAGTGTTTACGCTGGAGCCATCCCAGGGGAGCAGAGCCCGGGCACTCCCACCCCGCCCCCCACCATGGAGAGCAGACAGTTGCGAGGTGGTGGCTGGTCAGAGCCGCAGGAGAACCTGACCCAGTGTCCGAATTCCTGCCCCCCTGTCCGAACAAATCCCGGGTGGCCAACGGTAGCCCCTGGGGTCCCCGCACCCCTTCCCGCACAGCCCCTCCCCTGGCTGACAGGCCCTAATCTCAGCTGTCTTCGTGCAGCCAGCCCTCCAAGCCTGGGGTCACCTGACGCCGACACATTTTAATTCAGAAGCTGATTTCTGCTTGTTGGCAACATGTCATTTCTGAAATTGCTTTCTCTGCCCAGAGGCAGGAGATGTCAGAGCTGTGCAGGTGTTACAGTGGTACCGCCCCCCACCCCGCACCCAACCCCCCCAAGTTCAGGAAGGATTAAGGGGCGTGGGGGGCACACATTAGATCCTCAAGCTCTGCTTCTCATATTTCCCTAAGGGCCAGGGGGGCCAGGGATGGGGGATGATGGGAGCAGCCTCTGCTTTCCTCTCCGCCCAAAGACAGAGGCCCAGACTTGGGGGAATGAAGTTGCTGCCACTGCTGATACTGACAATATCAACAGCAGATCATTCTGAGCATGTGCTATACAGGGGCCAGGCACCCTTCAAAGTGCCTCTCACGCACTGTCATATTTGAATCTCACGACTACCCTCTAAGTCGGCGGCGTCCCTACTTTACAGCTGAGAAAATGGAGGTTCAGAGAGGTTAGATCACTTCCTTGAGGTCACACAACAAGCACGTAGCAGAGCTCAGACTCAAACCCAGTGAGGGCAACAGCTGGACTGGGATTTGGAGGTCTGGGAAGAGCTGGGCCACAGAGCCGGGGAGGACTTGGGGCCTGATTTCTCCTTTGCTTGCTTCATGGCTTGACCTAAATATCTTCAGTGAAATCTGCCTGCTCCCCTAACTTTCCCACTCCTGCAACCCCCCAAAGAGTTATTTGCTCCTTCTTTAAATTTTCGTAGCATTTTGCATATACCTGTATCTTGATTAGCAATTATCACAACACTGGCATCCTTCGTTTTACTGGATGAATGAAGGAAAAGATGAACAAATGAATTTATGACTCTTGCTCTCTGTCCTGTTGCCCCTTCTCCATTTCCCTCCCCAGCAGCACCTTACCATAACAGGCTTCCTGGAACCGTGTCCCTCCCTGACACACTGACTCCTCTCTAGCCACGCTCCCTGCTCTTTTCTCTTCTCCCTTTCCTTCCCCTCACTCCCTCTTTCCTCCCCTACCCAATCCCCAGAATCCCTGACTGCCTCAACCACCAGGAACAAGGCCCTGCAGAAGCCTGAACCTGGAGTTTCCACAAGATGCGGGCTGCTTGCTGAATCCCCAGGCAGGGGATGAGCTAATCTAGCTGGAAAGCAGCCCACTGGTCCCCTGGTAAAGATGGTGCATGGGCCAACCCACCTTCCCCAACGTGGTCCTCACCACTCAGCTCTAACTGCTTCCCCAGGATGAATTTCTCCCTCCTGCCTCTCCCTCCAGCTCTTCAGAGGACCTATAGCTGTGTGTGCTTGACCCTTGACCAGGGCCAGAGCTAGGAACATGGCCAGATTGGCTGACGAGGAGAAAACTGTCCTGACCCACATCAAGCATTTGTTGCCTTGGTATCAAATATTAGCTTTAATCAAAAGACTTTCACAGCTATCATTTCATTTAGTGCTGGCATAAAACAGCATCAGCTGGAAGGGGTAAAGACAGAGAAGACGTAAAAGATCCATAGAACTTCAGACCTAATGGGTCCCTTCCCATTTTACAGAAGAGGAGACTGAGGCCCAAGGTAAGCAGCCACAGCAGCAATAACATCCTGGGGCTACAACACTGGGGCCGGGATTGGGCAGGACCAGGGAGACTTCTGAAAATATGATGATGCTCTGTTTCCTGAAACATGGCTCTTTGTTCTGTGATAACCTATCAAGGGGTACTATTTCTGTTCCAATTAAAAAATTGAACTTAAAAAATGAAATCATTTCACAGGACGGTCAAAAGTCCAAGGAGGGACAGGTGGCCTCTAAAAGTCAGATAAACAGGGAATTCCCTGGAGGTCCAGTGGTTAGGGACTCCGTGCTCTCACTGCCGAGAGCCCGGCTTCAATCCCTGGTCTGGGAACTAAAATCCCATAAGCCGCACGGCGAGGCCCAAAAACAAAAGTCAGATAAACAGAATCCCTGGGTGAGCACTGTCTTGGGAGTTAGAGCCAAGCAGCCAAGTTAACTTTCTTCTCTGAGCCTCATTCATGAAAACAAAGCAAAACAACAAAAAAGTCTGTATAGATATCTCTCAGAGAGAAAGAGCGATTATATACATAGAACTTCTACTATATGCCAGGCACTGTGCTGGGCCCTGGGAACGAAGCAGTTAACAAGACAGGCCTAGCCCCTGGTCCTAAAGGACAGAAGACAGATAAACAAGTCATCACTGTTTGGTGTGATGAAACTGACAGCCCTGGGCCTCAGGCGGCTGAACTCAGTGGCTGGGGAACAGGAGTAGGAGAGCAGGACGACTTTCCACGGTATCCCTTGTTGTGGCTTTTGGATTTCGAATCATGTGAATGCATTGCTTACCCCCAAATAAATAAAACTAAAAACGGAATAAAAATAAAGTGTAATGAGGGTTAACAAAGGGTAAGAACAGGCTGCTGATGGGACCCCTGAGTCGGGGTTGTGAGCAGACCTGGCCAAGGGGAAGTGAGACAAGGCTTCCCAAAGGAGTGATAGCCCAGCTCCAGCCTGAAGCTTAATGGGGTCTTGGCCAGGTGAGGAGTTTGAGAGGGAGGGGGATGCAGGTGTCAGCGGGAAGGTTACGGCATGGGGTGATAAAAACAAACTTGCAGGGTCATTAGGAGCATTAGAGGGCGTCTCTAGAAAGTGACTGGCACGCAGGACGTGCTTAATGCATGGTAGCCACTGCTATTATTATTCCCCAATTATAGTTGCTACCGTTGGCAGGGGCTAGGGAGAGGGGCCCTCATGCTGCCGCTGACTCTGACATATTCCTGGGCATCTAGGGGTCCCATGGTGGCAGGAACTCCTGGCACTGCTGCAGCATGTTACGGTTTACATGCACCCAGCCCTGGGGCAGGAAGGCAGAGAGAAGGCCTAAACTCAGGGCACATGGTGCAGGGGGAGGCCTTGGATCTTCTGGAATCCGCCCCGCCTAAGACACAGCACCCAAACAAGCCCAGACCGTCTGACGCAGGGGACAGCTGCCCAGGTTGTTTCATTTCACGTCACAGACCAAGAAACCTCCCCAGGCTGGGAAGAGAAGGGACGGAATCCCCTCCCAGCCTCAGGCTCAAGGCGCTACATAGCATAGCAAATGAGAACCAGTGCTATGAGCACGGATAACGCGCTAACAACCATCCTCCCAGGAGCGAGGTACTAAGATTACTAGCCCCATTTTCCAGATGAGGACGCTGAGGCGTGCAAGGGTTAAGGAGCCTTCATGAGGTCACATGATCAGGCTTTGACCCCGCCCCCCCCAGGCGGCCTCTTAGCCCCTTGCAGGCCCTCTCTTAGCCCCTTGCAGGCCCTGAAGCAGAGCTCCCATGTCTCAAATGTTCTCTGCTTGTCTGCTTAGCGCGTCCCTGCCACAGGAGGAAGACCATTTCCTCCAACTCAGTGAGCCCACTAAGCATGACTGAAACCTTCTTTGTGTCCTGGATGTAGAACCCATGATGACACCAATAAAATCGTGAACATCTGATTCCCAGGGAGGCCAGATGGTCAGGAGCTGACTCCATCTAGAGGCAGGATGGCGGGGGTGGGGGTGGGGGGTGGTACGCTGCTCATTTAGAGGTGTTCCCTTCCGAATCAGGCCCCGTGGGGCAGGACGGCCTCAGCCCAACAGGAAGTGTGTCCCTCAGGAGGGGGCTCAGCATGTCTCCCCCGGTGGCTGGGGGCCAGAGAGGAAGAGCCTTGACCCCAGGGAAGCCATGCTGGTGACTATGTCCCCTCTTTCCACGGTAGAAAGTGGGAGTCACATCTTGACCCACCGCTTCGACATGGCCTTGTCAGAGTTCAGCCAACCGTCACTGGTCATGGCCTCCAGCCCCTGATTGGCTACATGGACCTCTGACCTCTGACTCCTAAGGGCTAATGAAGACCTCTGACCTCTGTGTTCCTGGTCCCTCCTCTCCCTGGCACTCACTTGGCCCGCATCATTCAGGCCTGGGTGGTGGTTATGAGTGCGTGTCCTTTCTTCTGTTCCAGACCCTGGGCAGAAGGGTCCCACACAGCTAGCATCTCACTGACTCCTGAGCTCAGCCTTTGACATTTGACCTTTAGACGGAAGAAGAAGGCCTCTGTGAGCAGCCAGACGCCAGCCTTGCGATTAGGATGGGTGTTCTTTATTGATGATGGACCTCCCTGTTCCATCATTTTTACACTGTCAAAACAGGGCAGTAATACTAACACCTACATCGTGAGGATTACATGCGTTGATATGAGAGCTTGGAACGGAGTCTGGCTCATTGCAGCTCTAAAGAAGCAATAGCTGCTATTATTATTATTATCATCGTCACCACCATTGCTATTGCTAAGGCTGTGCCCCAGTCTCCTGGGCAGCCCCTCTCACACCTCCTCAGCCCCGCTGGAGTCTCCATCCCTGCGGTGCTGCCTGTGTCTGCTGTCTGTCTTTTGTCCCCGTTCCTCCTCTCTCTCCCCTCCCCTCGCTGCTATCCCGCTGCTCCCGCAGCCCTTGGCTGGCTAATAACACTACTGTCAACTCAGATTAGAGCCCGTTACGTCCCTTCATCTCGGCTTAACATTTCTGTGGTTTCCCAGCTCTGCCTAAAGTGCTCCACGAGAGGCAAGGGCTGCCCAGCTGGAGGAAGCTTTGGGAGGAAGAATGCAGGTCTGTGAGTTGCCCAGGTGGGCTTTCCCAGATTCCTGCCGATCAGAGATGCGGCTGGAGTTGGCAGGGGTTGGGGGTGGGGTGCCCAGGAGGAGCGACTCCTCTGTGGGCTGCGCTCAGGACACCAGGGAACTGGATGTCTTAGAATCTTGGCCCCATTGCCCTGGGGTAGACTCCCAGCCCAGTGTCCCGTGACAGATAGAACCACACTGAGGACTGTGTCTTGGTCACTCAGTCTGAGAAGTGTCCCAGAGTTGCGAAATTCTGCACCTGGGAGGTTCCCAGCAAAACCACTGGGCCCGGCCCTCACTCTGGGGTCCAGCTCCTTCGGCCACTGGTGTGGCTTCTCCGCTCAGACCTTCTCAGACCTCACCACTGCCTTCCTCAGGCCCAAGCTCCGGGGGTCTGACCGGCCACAGGGAACACTAGGGAGGTTCCCAGGAAGTGACAAAAGTGGGCACAGAGGAATGGGAGGGGGCTGAGCATGATGAGGAGGATAAGAGGACAAACAACCACTCTGGTGAGTGCTTTCAGAGCCTGCAGTCTGGCCACGGCCCTTAATTCCCACAACCGCCCCCTGGGGTAGACACTCCTGTCACAGCTGTACAGGTGAGGAAACAGAGGCACAGAGATAGGAAGTGCCTTGCCCAAGGTCACACGGCTAGAAGGGGAAAAGCAGAATGGGAACTCAGGTTGGTCGGTCTCCATTGCAGAGCGTCTGACGACGAGAGACAGAAGGAGGGCCCCCAGTGGAGTCCGGGGCTCTCTGTGGCTAGGCCCAGCCCCTAGCAGATCTGGGTGCAGAGCCCTGACCTTCTATGTCTGGGCTGTCCCTGCTCTGTGACTCAGGTGTGACATGTTCACGATCACAGCTGGCTTTTGTGTAGGGCGTTCCCACTTACAAAGCATCTCCCATGGCCCTTCTTCCTTTGTTGGTCCCGCCCCCCCCACCGTAGTTCGCAGGGTAGATGGAGGCTTATCGTCCCCTTTCGCAGATGAGGAAACCAAGGCTCAGAGAGGTGAGGACCACCTTGCCAAGGTCACAGGTGGAAGGTGACTGAACCAGAACTCAATCCAATGTGCAGAGTGGAGACACTGCGCTCTGATTTCCCCACCCTCTGCAGAGTTTCCAGCTGTGCTGCCCCAAGAGCTGAGAGGCTTCCCGTGGGTACCCGAGCAAGGGTGGGATCTCATCTGGGGCCCTCAAACCTTCTCCTGTCCCAGTCCATCAGTCCAGTCGGGAAGACCTCAGCTTGCATGTAGAGAACACCAGGGGGAAAATTGCCAGGAAATAGCTCCCATTCCACTCATCCCAACAGCCTTCCCGCTGGAAACGTCCTCACAGGTGGCCCCATCTCGCCCTGCCACCAGGTCCCAGTCCTTCTTTGTGCTCTGCTCCCATGGGCCAGAGGGCCGCTCTCTGCAGGGGCTTCAGGGACCCCAGAGCTTTCTTGGCTCTAAATGAAATGGTCTCTGTTTTTAGTGAAGGTTCATTCCAGTCCTCAGGGTTTCTTGGTAGGTGGACATTTCACACCCCTGCTTGAAAACCTTGGCTGTTTATCTCCAGGCGAGCACCTCAGCCCTTCCCCGCCCTCCCAGTCCAGGCCTCTGGGCCCTGCTCAAAGTGCCCCACACCCCATTCAGCTGAGCCACTTCACCTCTCCCTGAATGTGGCCCATTTTCCCACCTCTGTTCCTTTGCCATCCAGTCCTGCTGAGAATGACTCTCCTACCTGTGTCCACCTGACTCAGTCCTGCTCGGCCCTAAAGACTCAATTATGAACTTCCAACGCTCCCCAGAGTGAATCACTCTCTCCTCTTAGCCCCCCACCCCCCACCATCAGGCTGCTTTTTCTTTTCCATTTGCACCAATCACCCTTCACTGTGAGCAACTGTGTGTCCACCTCTCTCTTTCTCTCCCCCACTGGACTGTGAGCTCCTTGTAAACAAGGCCTGACTCTCATCCATCTCAATCCCTGAAAAAGTTCTTCCCTTTCTTCCTTCCTTCTTCTCTCCCTCTCTCTTCCCCTCTGTCCTTCAATACATATTTTTCAGTCTTGTAATGTGCCAAGCCAGGTGCTGGGGGTTCAGAGGTGAACAAAAAGACACAGTCCCAGTAGTCATGGAGTTTACAGTTTAGTGGAGGCTGTAGATAGATAATCAAATACGCATACAATTAATCAAAAGATTGATTATCAAATACGCATACAATTAATCAAAAGATTGATTAGCACTGTGGTAAGTGGTCTGTTGAAGACGCATGCAGGGTTATATGGGCCAGGACTACCTGAGCTTTCTTAAGAAGCACCTGATGGTGAAGAGCAGGTTGCCACCTTCAAATCTTTCCTAGCACTCCAGCATCCTGTTGGTTTGACGCAGAACATCCGTGTGGCCGGTGTAGTTTCAGCTTGTGGTCCTTTATGAACCCCAGATCCTTTCTATTTATTCTTGCTCAGACTCATTCATTCCCCTCACCTGGCATTTCTAGGGGATCTACTAGCCCGGTCTAGACTAGGTCAGTGGGACAGTGTATGGGAAATGCTGGGAAGGCCAGGGCCTCTTTGTCTTGGACCGGTCTTGACCTACACATCATTTGTGGGATTTGCTCACCATGCATAGAGGTGAGAACAGCATCAAATTTGAAGTTGAGGTTAGAAGCCTGAAGAAATCAAACTGGAGATGCTCTGGCTTCTAGAGGCTGGGAAAAGAGAAAGAAGCAAGGAGGCTAATTCATTCTCCTGGGCAAGGGCATCTCCTCAGAGCCCAGTTGGCCAAACAGGGCTGTGGATCCCTAGTGGAGCCAGATAATGGACATCATGCTTCCAGGGTCCCCGTGGGGGCGGAGATGGCTTAGTGGACATCTTTGTCAAGACACACATAGTAAAGACTAGCACAGCTGGATTGGCACAGCTGGCTGCCTCGACACCACCTGCCTATAGTCCGTCTGCCTGTGGCACTCAGCAACCCACTCCCCACTCGTGCCTTCGTTTGTCCTGGTGACTCCAGACCATGGTTCTCACCTACATCCATTCTTCATGGCCAGTGAATTGGCTCCGAAGATTTGCAGGATGCTCCAAATGATCATTATGCTTCTTAGGTGCAAACTTTTTATCATCCACACAAGAAACAAATGCTCACTGAACACCCATGGTGTTCAAAACACTGTTGGGTTCAGTGGCATAATGAAGTCACCCTGGCCTTGATTACTCTAAGCTAATAACCCCAGTTCCCTTAGCCTCAATACTCTAGGTATAAAGAGGAGAATTAAAGATGTAGCCCCCATCCTCAAGGGACTTACAACCCCATGGGACTAACCACATGGCTGCCTGATTGCTGAGTCCCTTTACTTCTCTGGGCCTTGGGTTCCTGCTCTGTAATAACGAGGAGGGTCAGACTCCCTGACCCTGAGTCCTTGCCAGGCTCATATAATTCCAATGTAGGTTCTACACTTAAGGTCACTGGGTGATGTGCAGGAATCATTTAAGTCCCCCTAAGACAGGGGCCAGGAAACCTACCAATTGGATAATTAGGCTTGCCCCGACCCCTCATCCCTTGAGGAAGCAGATGTGGACCTCAGCTGCACTCCCCGCAGGGGCGGAAGCGCCGGGCGCCGCGGGGGTCCCCTGGTGGAATGTGGCCATGGTGGGCGCTGGGACGGAGGGCTCGGCTGACAGATCTAAGGCTGCCGCCTGCCACCAGGTCTCCATAGGGCGGCCTCCCTCCTGTGGAATGACGAGCCCCACTCCCCCCTACCTGGCGTTTAATCTTTAATGCAGTCCCAGCTGCCCTGGGGCAGGACCCATCAACCCACCCGCTCTGATAAAAGCGATAATTAGCTCTTTTTCAAGTTTTCACTTCTCCCCCACCTTCCACTCTGATGTGTGAGCATTGGGAGAATTCCAGCTAATGGGCCTGCCCTCAGCCAATTCTCGGGCCCATGCAGGCCGGAATGCGCGGGGTCATTAGCCGGGCCTCCCGGGCAGGGGCCTGAGCTCGGACGTGCTTGCCTGCCCGCTCTGGGGCGTCCCAGCCACCCGGGAGAGGGCCCGGCCTCGGCAGAACAGACCTGCCCAGACCTGCTGGATCCCACCTTCCTCAGCAGCAGCCCCTTCCTGTACCTCGACAGAGCCCACTGGGAGGTAGCCTCAGGCTCCCACGGGGCCAGGCCGAGAGGGCACGGGACCATCCGTCCCCAGGCATTGCCCTGCTTCCAGGGCAGGGAGCCCAGCCTGGGTTCAGCTGCCGGTCAGTGCGGGGACTGCTGGTTGGGATCCCCCCGGCTCCGCCCCGTCAGTGGCTTATAATAACTAACTTGTGCGCGGGGCCTGTCCCTTACGAAGTGCTTCCAGATCGCTCAGCTCAGAAGCAGCCGCGGCCGGCCAAGGGCTTAACCATGCAGGCTCAGGAGCTGCACCCCAGGAGCATGGGACAATCCTGGCCAAGCTCCTTTTCTCTTCTTCTCCAACCAGCCCAGGTTAATGCCCACAGACTCATTGGTCACCTAGTGCCAGAGGCTGCCAGCACCTAGAGCCATGGGGCCTCCATCACTAATGCCACAGGGTCACCAGCACCCAGATTGCCCATGGCTACCAACATCTAGAGCCACCACCTCCTAGGGTCATAAACAGGGCCACCGATGCCTAGAATCAGAGGTTACCATTAGCCAGGGCCACCTTCACCTGGAAACCCAGGGCTAAATTTGCCTGGTGCTGCTGACACCTGGAGCCACTTAGACCCACAGGACACAGGCACCTGGAGCCCCAGAAGGGCTCACCCAGGGCGGCCGTAAACTAGATCTTTCGAGTCATCATGTTGAGTCACCAATGTGTCGCGCATCCTTGGACACATGCTGGACCGAGGAACTTCGTAGTAAGCTCCTGATGGCGCTTAGTGAACGGTTTTCCTCAGATAGGCTCTGGGAATATTTCCCTTCACTGACTCTGCTCGGCAATGAAATATCCCAGACACTCCTGGGCCACTTCTTCCACTGCCTGAACCGAAGGGCTCCTCGCCTACTTGGGTCCTGGATTCTCACTGTGAACTTTCCAGAGGGAAAAAAGAGGTAGCATGTGTCACATAGGTGGATCCTGCACACCCAGTGTCCATCCCTGAGTGGGGCCTGTTCAGCAAGGGAGAGAGTGCATGGCCTCCTAACGTGGTCCCCTCTTTTTCCAGAAAGTTCTTTGGGGAGTAGGATCAAAGGACTTCCTGGAGGAGGCAGCATTAATGCCCCAGGGACAGAGCAGAACATTATCGGGGACTGGTCACTGGGACCAGGACCTCTCTAAATCATACCCTCTCCATCCCACCCACCCCAGGGCCAGCCCTTCTCCACACTTTTCAGCCCTGGACAGTGCTGTGACCTTGCTGAGATACCCCAGGGAAGATGTGGGAAAGGACTTTTCTCTTTCCACCTCCCCACCCACCCCCAGCCAACAAATACCCAGCTTCAAAATATCACAAGTGTACACAGAAAAAGTTTCAAGCTCTTAGCTGAAATCTTAGTGATTTTGATTTTAATGTACATTTTAATCCCGCTCCTAGGCATATATCCGGAGAAAACCATAATTCAAAAGGATGTATGCACCCCAATGTTCATTGCATCACTATTCAGAACAGCTAGGCCACGGAAACAACCTAAATGTCCATCGACAGAGGAGTGGATAAAGAAGATGTGGTCCATATATACAATGGAAAGAAGATGTGGTCCATATATACAATGGAATATTACTCAGCCATAAAAAGGAATTGCAGAGACGTGGATGGACCTAGAGATTGTCATATAGAGTGAAGTAAGTCAGAAAGAGAAAAACAAATATCGTTTGTTTGTGGAGTCTAGAAAAATGGTACAGGTGAACTTGGCTGTTCTCATGAAACCTGGCCTCATCTCTGGTCCACCAGGGCCTTCAGCCACCGCACGGTGTATGAGCAGGGCACAGGTGAGAACCGTGGGGAAAACAGGATTGGGGGAGAGTTAGCGATTAGGGCAAAGAGGAAAGTAAGAAGGCAGGTGGAGTGGAGAGACAACCAAACAAAAATAAAAGTCATGCTGGGGGTTCTTGCCTTGCAGAACCTCAAAATTCAGGAGGCTCTAGTCAACCATATATTTCAACAGTAATACAAGAGCACCTAGCATCCTTCATGCATTGTAACACTCCTACATTGCTGGTGGGAACATAAAATGGTGCAGCTGCTTTGGAAAGCACTCTGAATATTCCTCAAAATGTTAAACATAGGGTTATCATATGACTCAGCAATTACACTCCTGGGTGTTTACCCAAGAGAACTGAAACATATGTCTATGCAGAAACTTACATAGGAATGTTCCAAGCAGCATTATTCGTAAAAGTGGAAAGCTGGAAACAACTCAGAGTCCACCAACTGGTGAATGGATAAATGAATGTGGTCATTAGGCCATCAGAAAAAGAAGTACCAGGACTTCCCTGGTGGTGCAGTGGTAAAGAATCTGCCTGCCAATGCAGGGGACATGGGTTCAATCCCTAATCCGGGAAGATCCCACGTGCTGCGGAGCAACTAAGCCCGTGCGCCACAACTACTGAGCCTGCACTCTAGAGCCTGTGCTCCGCAACAAGAGAAGCCACAATGAGAAGCCCGCGCGCTGCAACGAAGACCCGATGCAGTCAAAAATAAATTTACTAAAAAAAAAATGTACCAATGCGTGCTATAACATGGTGAGCCTTGAAAATATCCTACTGAATAGAAGAAACCAATCACAAAACACCATCTATTGAATGATTCCATTTATATGAAATGGATAGAACAGAAAAACCCATAGAGGCAGAAAATAGAGTAGTGGTTGCCTAGGACTAGGGAGAGGAGGGAATGGCAATGATTGCTAATGTACAACCTCAACTCCACCTTCTACTAGTTCAAGGACCTTGAACAAGTCTCTTGACCTTCATGAGCCTCAGAGTTCTCATCTGTAAAATGGGCACACTGATCTGTGTGTTACACACACAGCACAGTACCTGGAGTGTGTAGGCATCATTATCATTAGAGATGCTTCCTTCACACTGTCTTCCCATCATTTTCTATTTCTCAAGCCTCCTGAAGTGCAATCACCCTTAGAGGAGAAGGAGAAGCATTTACGAGAAAGTCTTCCACCTGCTTCTCTCTGTCAACTCACTCCTGCGTGATCAGCATTGCAGGGTGGGGAGACTATAGTTGTAGCTAATCTCTGTCAGGCACTTTGGAAGGAGGTTTACATTTATTCTTTGTTGTTGTTGTTGTTCATTTCATCCCAGAAAAGTGGCCTGGGCTGGAACATCATTAATTAATTCATTGTTGACCACTATCTACAGGCCAAGCTCTGTGTTCCAGGATAGGGTTGGGACCAAGACAGTCCAGGGTCTGGCCCTCATAGGGCTTCTATTCTAGTGCGGGTGGTGATGATAGATAATAAAGAAGTAAATCTATAAAGAACGTATTTTCTGATCAGCTATAATGCCATTAAAGTAAATCAAACAAAGGTGGAAGGGACTTCCTTATCTAGGTGTTCAAGGAAGCTTTCTCTGAAAAGCTGGCTTCTGAGCTAAGATTAGGAGGAGGGCATTTGAGGGAGAGGGAACAAGCCTGGCACATTTAAAGAACAGCAAGAAGGCCAGGGTGGCTGTAGCTAAGGCAGCAAGTGGGAGTGAGCAAGGGGAGGTCCCGGAGTAGGCATAGGTCCTGCTACACACAGCGAGCAAGTCTGCATCAGGGACTTGATTTTTGTATTTAGTGTGCTTGGCTGCCACAGGAAGGTTCTCTTAGATTTGCTGTGACAGGGAACCAAAAGGGAACAGTAGCCTCCCAAGGACTATATCTAGCATGGTGTCTCTTTATGCTTATGGCAATGAGGTGAAGGTTGAGTCATTCACAACAAATCTTTGGGTTTTCTCCACAATGTCCAGCTGCCATGCACTGTCTCTGGGCTGGATGGAGCAAAATATTTTACCACTGAGATTCCTTTCGGTGCTTGCTACAGACGCAACTGGATAAGCAGCCTCCCTCCCTGAATGCTGTCCCATAAGCATCTTCCTTCTGGATGGGCCACATAGAGCACATGAGGTTAGATGTCGCTTTTCCTTTGCTTTAGATCAAGTCCAGTCTTTGGCTGTGAGTTGTTTATGAAGAAATGGAGGTTCAAAGATGCCGACTTGTGCAAACCTTGTCAGAAATGAATGGTGGTGTCTGTACTGGGGAGGGGGCAATGCACCAGAACAGGCATGCTTCTCATGTAGATGTAGGATTTAGAGTAATTCAGTGGACACCTAGATTGTGTGTGTGTGTGTGTGTGTGTGCGCGCGCGCGTGTGTGCGTGCGTGTGTTGTAAGACTGAGATGGGGAGAAAGAACACCATGGCAGGAAGTTTTCACATGGCCAAGTTTTAACAACAAACAAAGAGCAGTTTGTGGCCAAGCAGTCAGTCTAGAGGGAAAAACAAACAGATCAGGGGGCTGAGAAAGGCAGGGATGGGTTTCCCAAGCTGCTCACGGGGTGGGGGAAGAAACACAAAACGCTGGGGTTTTTCTTCTGGTTACCAACAGGTACTATGAGTAGCCACCTTCTCCTTCTTCTCAGTAAAGAGAACCCCAGTTCTGGTGGGATAGCCATCCTCCCTAAGGAAGGGATCTCCACTTCAGGGGTAAACCCTGATTCACCTAACCCTTTTCAGAGATTAACTTGAGTTTGGGCAGGTGATGAAATGCCAGCCAATGAGAGTTGAAGGCAATGTCTGCTGGGGTTTGTGGGAAAGGTCTCCTCTCTCTTAAAAAGGGATGCAAGAAGAAACTGTTCCTCTTACACTTCAGTAGTTTACAGTATTGGCCTGCAGTACATGGACGTGTGGCAGCCACTTTGACAACATGAGGTGAGCTGGCAGGCACTTGGAGGGTAGGCAGGTGGAAAATTTTAAAAAAATCTAAATTCTCAGTGACACCATTGAGTCCCTAAATTGACCAATCACAGTTGGCCCTCTTGCCATGTGAGATAAGTTTTCCTTGTTGTTTGAGCCATTTCAGGCAGGGCTCCCAGGTACTTCTATCCTAATCAATGTTGTCTTCCTCACTGGAAAACAATTTGAAAGTAAGGACCATGGCCTCCTCTCTTCTGGATCTCCAGCACCCATCGTGAAGCCTGGCTTATCGTGGTTGCTGAGCAGAGGGATGGATGGATAGACAGACGGATGGATAGAGCTCACCATCTCCCACAGCATCTTTGTTCTAGCATTTGCTCTTCTAGTTTGCATTTTATCCTTGATCAAGTTCAGAGGGCCCTGAAGAAGCATAAAGTCTCAAACTCGGGAGACCTGCATGAAGCCTCCACGTGAACACAGGGCTGAGCTGCGCCTGGGCCTGCCAGGAAAACCATGATCTTCCCAGCAAAGATCTCAGAAAGAGCCCCTTGCCCAGAACTGCCTCTCCTCTGGAGATAAGGCACTCATGTCTCCTTGGGGGTCCCCTCCCAGTGTGCAGAGCAGGAAATGCCCACCCCTACCACAAAGGAACCAGCTCTGGAATCTTGGAGCTGGTCTCTATGTGTCCCAAAGCCGCTGTTGCTACATTGGATAAAGGGGAACCACAGTGGTCCTAGTGAGATGACCTTCTTAGATAGCCTGCATCCCAGCATCCAAAGGTCCCCTGTGAAGATGATGCTTGGAATAACCCACCCCCAGCCAGAGTGGGCAGTAGCAAGAAGACACAGTTTTCTCTTTCTGCTGAGTCATGAGCTGATCCCTTTTGGACATGTTACACATGTTTGAGAGAGCAAGCTCTGGTGCAGGGTGACGTCTGTGACTATGGGAGAGAAGGAAATCCATGGTCCTATCTAAGGATTGACCCATGACCTTGACCTCTTGGGCAATGAACACTGACAGCTAAGCCATCACTCCCAACAGCCCATTTTGCATCCGGACAGTGGGGCCTTGCAGCCCGGGACAGCCCAGTGGAATGTCAAGCAGACAGCCAAGTCGACAACTGGTTGCTTCATCCCACAGCCCCGGGACTGTGCGTATGTGTGCGTGTGGCGATTGGGCATTGTGTGCCTGTGAGTGTGTACCCAGCCCTGCAGACCAGGGTCCTCCAAGGGGCCTGCCCCAGTGTGAAGGAAAGACCCCGCCCAGCAATGACGAAGTGGCTAGGACATCTTTCCACAGCATCTGGGAGGAATGGGCAGGGCCGGATGTGGGCCACTGACCTTCTCCCTTCCTCCCAGAGAGGAAGCTCCTCCCGCAGCCACCTTTGTGCTGACCACTGGGCGGTCACCAGTGTGTCCCCTGCCTGATGGTCTCTTCCTGAGCCGTGAGAAGCAGTTTGTCTAGCCCAGCCCAGCCCCCACTCGCGAGAAAACCAGCGCAGGGAAGGAGCTACAGGCCCTGGCTTCTGACCAGTGCTCACGGGTGGGGTGGGAGGCAAGGACCAGTGACCAAGCCAAGGCGTTCACCCTGCCTCTTCTGGAGCTCAACTCCCTCCCCATCCTATAAGAAAATAGATACAGGGTCAGAAGGGACTTCCCTGAACAGGACAGTTTCTGCAAAAAGCCTGCACGGGGACCAGCAGATGGATGGTGCGCATCTCTGGGCAGGGAAGGTGGTCAATAAATTTCATTTGACAAAACACTCCTGTAGCTTGTATCATGTGCCCTTTATAATTCTTACCTTATTTAAATCCCACAACAACCCTAGAAAGAAGGTGCCATCATTATGCCCATTTTACAAATGAGGAGGCTGAGGCACAGAGAAGTTAAGCAACTGGCCTGAGATTGCCCAGCTAGTAAGTGGCAGAGACCGGATTTGAACTCAGACTGCAGAGTTATGCTCTAAACTGATATGCAACCCTACTTCCCAAAGGTATAAAAATAAGAGCACTGCCTGAACACCATGTGTGTGCTGGGCGCTATCACGGGGTCTTGCCTGGAGCCCACCACTCAGGAGCCCAGCATATAACTATGCCACAGTTACACTGAAGTTAGGGCAATTAGTGTGATTGGAGCTATATTGTGAAGGTATCTAGGGAAGTAGGAGGGCGGGAGACAGAAGCATGAATTCCACCTGATGGCAGCACCCACTATGTATTGTGCCAGGTACTTTCAAATACGTGATTTCATTGAATCCTTGCAAAAATCTCATAAGGAAAATGGTCAGAGTAGTCAAGTGACTTATTCAAAGATGTATAGCTAGCCACTGGCCCAAGCCACATCTCTCTGATAGCAAGGCCAGATGTCTTTCCACTGTACTAGGAGTATATACTAGGAGCACACCAATTAAGGAAATGGAGCTCAGAGAATTCAAGTAGCATGCCAAGGTCAAAGGGCAACAAGGGGGGCTGAGTCAGGATTCAAACACAGGCCTCTCTGATGCCTCAATGAGCAACTGCCAAGGCTTGGGGCTCTTCTTGGCCCTGCTGTAGTCAGGACTGCAGTCCCCCAGTTGGGGCTCCCTTGGGAGGGAAGGAGAGATGGGAAGTCCATGCTCTTGTCCTACCTGGCAGGGAGGGCCTGGCCGTGGACGTAAGCACTCAGCACATCTGAGGCCGGCTGACCCCTGGTGCTTTAGGAGGGCGAACCAGGTGCAGGTGATGGACCGGGTGGGGAGGATAAGCGGCCCTCTGCTCTTATCTGAGGGACCCTTCCCACTCTCCAGCCCCACTCTCCAGCCCCAGCTCTTGGCATAAACAAGCCTTTGGAGACCCCCCCAGTGCAAGCCAGCTCTCCTGATTTTAGAAAAAGAAAAGATAGTCAAGATTGCCTCTCAATTTGTGTGCTATTTTCTTAAAAGCAGGGGCAGACAAAAAGGCCCCACCAATTTCTATTTTGCCCTGGGCCCCTAACCACAGCTCCAGCTGCTGGGTGGCGTATAGGAGATTTGTCCCTGCACCGTGAGTAAGCAGGACGGGGCGGGGCCAGGGGGGCGGCCCAGCCTGGGTTGCCGACCCCCTAATCCCCCACCAATGGAATGTGCTTGATTCCGGGAGGCTAAGGTTTGGGGGGTTGGGGGGTGCTGCAGAAGGCCCCTTTAAAAAGCCAAATGTTCAGGCAGGCCTGTGGCCCTACTGTTTGACGGTTCTTGATGGATGAGCCCACGACCCTCCTGTCGAGCCTCCTCGTCCCCCCTCCTCACGTGCCCCCCTCACTCTGTGAGGTCTGGCTTGTGCAAGGAAGCCTGTCAGTGTTGGGACACGTTGGCCGCATGGCCTGCAGCAGGACGGAGGCCTCTGAGAGATGCCTGCTGTCTGGCCCTTGCCTCAGAGGGCTCCTCTAGCCCCAGGCCTCGGGGTTTTGGGTGCTTCCCTTTCAAAGCTGCAAAATTATCGCCATTAATGCAGCTTGTCTCCTGGAGCGCACTGAAAGTAGGGCGAGGAGGCCCTGGCTACTGAAGACCTGGGCTTGATCTGGCTCTTTGGGGCCGGCGTGGTGGCTGTTGGGTGGGGGTTTTGCCCATGCGAGGTGTGGGCTATTAGGACCACCCTGGGACGGCGGCGAGCTCAGCTGTGGACCTCTGTGGCGATGTGGCTCCTGCCCGGGCCCCACTGAAGGGACCGTATTGGAGCCTGACAGGGCAGGGAACAGGGCGAGCAGCAAGCAAAGCACCTGGGCTCAGTCCCTGCGCCACCCTGAGAGTGAGTTCCTCCTGAAATTTTGTGACCTGGGTACCTGGCTTGCCTCATCCCGCTCTGAAGCTCCCTTCGCCTCCAACAGGAAGACTGCCTTGACTGCCTTCATACCCTAACTCTGAGACTCTTTGGATCTAAGTGGACCTCAGAGGAGCGCACAAGGAGGGGCTCTTCAGTCTGGAGAACTGGGGACACAATCTGTGCATCAGCACGTGCCAGGCCTGGGATGTTCCCACTGCAGGGGATGCGGGTTCGATCCCTGGTCAGGGAACTAAGATCCCGCATGCTGCATGGTGTGGCGCAGCTAAAAAAAAAAAAAAAAAAGGAATAATATATTTTATTTAACCCAAGACATCCAAAAATGTATCGTTTCAACATGAATCAATGTAAAAAAGTATTGAGGTATTTGACGTTATTTTGTACTAAGCTTTTGAAAGCCGGTGGATATCTCACACTTACAACACAAGCCGATTTGCACTGGCCACACTTCAAGTGCCCAATAGCCACATGTGGCTAACAGCTAGTGAGCGTATTGGACAGGGCAGCCCTAGACCAGGTGGCTTAGGCTATGGTGACAGCACCTTCATTTCAAGGGGAGAAAAAAACAGGCCGCACCAAGGTATGGCAGGTTTAGGAGTTTTGGAGAGGGGCTTAGAGATTCCTTCTTGGAAACTTTTCAGTCTGGGTGGGCCTACTCCACCCCCTGGCAGATTAAAGGCTATTTCAATGGGGGAGGCTGGTTCCCAGGCCTGTACTGCCGGAATCCTTGCCTGCGGACCTTGACCTGTGTGTGTCACCCAAGAGATAGTGTGAGGTAGGGAGCTGAGCCCTGCACTGGAGTCAGGACATGCAGGTTCCAGCCCCAGCTGGGCTTTGAACTCTGTGTGATATGGATAGGTCACACCCCTCTTGGGGCCTCAGTTTCTCTCTAGGTAGATGAGCAGGTTGAATGGTCATCAGTTCATTGGTTATCAAGGGCATGGGAGGAAAATTCCTCAATACTCCTGCTTGCCACCAGAATCCCTGAGGACTTATTGAATGGTGGAGATGAAAGGGGATGACACAGAGGCTCCTGTATGCTCAGGGCAAGCCCTATGGGCTGTAGAATAGAGGGCTTCTAGGTTGGTAATCTTGGCCAGGTCCCACAAAGTTGCCACCAGCCAAAAACAATCCCCGCCTCCATATTGGCCTGCCATGGCTCACATCAACTCATGGATGTACAATGATCCCTCCAGTGAGCCAGATCCTCAAAGCAGCACTGCTCAAGGGGCTCACGTGGCAGGTTAACACTTTCTCCTGACTTGTAGATGGATGGAGTCCTGAGGACCTCCCCTTAAGCTCACTGCCTCTCTAGCCTAGATTTGTTGAGCAGATTCTTTGAAAGACGCAGACAGGTCTTTGTCCTCAAGAAGCTGATCATCTAATGTGGAGACTGGTTATACATGGAAAGCCAACATGCCTAGGAAGTGAATGTTAAGGAACAGAGAATGATAAAGACAAGAGGGTGGAGAGGGTGCGACAGGATGGGTGGTAAGGAAGCCAGCTGGACGAGGGGTTGGGATCTGAGCCAACTTGGAAGAGGGGACAAATCTCTACAAGGAGCCAGCCCAGGCGCACAGGTTTGAGAACACACAGTGTGTTTAGACACCTCAAGTAGGATCCGTGACTCAAGGCCATGGTCGGGCAGGGGAGCAGAGGCTCCAGCTTTGGGAGTGAGAAGTGAGCCAGTTCTGGAAAGGTGAGTTTCAGGCCAAGGAAGCAGTAGCAGGGAGACACTGATGGTTCCTGAGCAGGAGACATGCATAAGGTGGTATGTTATGTATGTGAATCTGAAGGCAATATTCCTGCAGAGGCAGGTGGCTGAGGAGGTGAAAACTAGAGGCCACAAATTCACTCAGGAGGTCCCATGACAATCACTGTGAAATTAACACTCAAATCACTTGCAAATCCCTTCACATTTAATCCTCCTTCAACCTGGTGAAATACCGAGAGTGGATATTAATGTCCCCATCTGACAGAAAAAGAAACTTAGGCTCAGAGGAACTGATTGATTTGGCCAAAGGGACCAAGTTGGAAAATCAGACTCAGGCCCCCTGTATCAAACTCTGAACTCTTTCTATCCCATGCTCAGGGGTCCAGGAAAATGGGGGCCCGAAAGGAGGAGACAGAGATGACCAAGGAAGGCTCCCTGGAGGGGTGAAGTATATTCAGAGAAAAGCTGAACTCACTTGATCTAAGCATCCCTTGGAAGTCTTCACACTTAAATACTGATGTGGTGCATCTGGTCCAATTGACACTGAAGTGCCCAGACTGGGAGTCAGCAAGGCCTGAGTTCAGGTCTCAGCTGGTCACTCACCCACTGTTTACTGTGGACACTTAACCTCTCTGAACCTCAGTTTTGTCATCTATAGATTAAGACACCTGCCACACATGGGGTTGTAAGGAATGAATGAGATCATTAGAGCCCAGAGACACGGAGCTCCCGGTCAGTCCCTCAAGTCTAAATTAAGCCAACCCTTGGCTCCACGTGCTGACGCCCAAGCCTCCTTCTCCCCTCCAACTACCAGCCTCCTGCTACCTCTGCCTTCCTCAGACTACCTCTCTTTCCACAGATGCCTCCACATATGCCCTGCTCTAGGTGGCCCCAAAGAGCAGGGGCCTCAGAAGGCATTTCTCCAGTCTGGCAGAGGGCTTCCTAGAAACTGTGCTGAGCCCCACAAGTGCCTAATGACCATGGAAATCACTTAGCAAGGGGAAAGGCAGACCTCTGCCCTGGCTCCGCTCACAGGTGATGGGGTTAATCGGGAATTCTCTTTCCCTCCCTCAGGGCTGCTGGTGGGGGTCCAGCTCCCCGATGACCTGGGGACACATTAGTCCGTGATAAGTGGGGCTTTCCAGCCCCTTTTATCCTGTTTACAATACACTGGCTCTCCTCAGACCAAACCCTGCTCCCCGACCTTGCTCCTGGCTGTTATGGCTACATGAGACAATTTGCTGATGGACTCTCTGTGGAGGGCAGCTTCCCTGGAGACCTCTCCCCACCTCCCACAGCACCCGGGGCAACATCTCCTCCACCTGGTGGGTCCTGGAAGGGGCCCCAGATGCTTGCTGTGCTCAGTTCATTGCAGCCTCTGAATTCAGAAATGTCATCCTTTCTGTCTGCTCAGCTTTAATCGAAGGGGTTAGGGAGAAAACCCAGAGGCGGTGAGATTATGTTTCTCCGGCTTTGGGGGCGGGGGTGACTAGGGTTTTGTTGCTGTCCAAAGCAGAAACCATCAGAGGTGTTTTATTTATCTGTGCAAGGACCTCGGAGTCAAAGAGGCAGGATGACAGAGCAGCTACCTGGAGGGCGGTGTGTGACTGCAGCCTGGACCTCGTTCCCCTCACCCACAGTCAGCTTAGGCAAGCAAGTTAATCTCTGACGCTCAGGATGCTTGTCTAGGAAACCAGGATGGTGATGCCTGTCCTGCCTCTGACCGGGTGGTTATGAGCACAGGATGAGAAACTGTTGTGAAATCGCTTAAAGAGGAGACATTTTGTTTAGCGCTCTGCACTGATTTCAAGTGACAAGGCTTTCAACAAGAATGGCTCTTCTGATGCAGGCAGTTTTTAATTGCCTAAAAGTCAACTTTCAAATAATTCTGGGCTTCTGAAATGGCAGGCAGGTGGAACACTTAGGAGAGTGAGTTGATTAAATGGAGTCCATTTCAAGGCAACAAGATATTTAACAAGCACCTACCTTATACCAGTCACTGAGCTGGATGCTAGGAAGATACAGGGATGAAAGACACACCTCCTGCCCTTGGGCTGGTGGACAGAGAATTGGGATACTTGTGATAAGTCCTGAGAAGGGGCACCAGGTGCCAGAGGAGCACAGGGGAGGAGCTCAGATCCAGCCTCAGTGTCAGAGGCCCTCCCCAAGGGAGGTGAAACCAGAGCTGAGACTTGAATGAGTTCATCAGGCTTGAGGCAGAGGGAAGGGTGTTTGAAGCACAGGGAACAGTGCATGCAAAGGCCAGAGGACACAAAGGCCCTTGAGAGAAGAACTCCAATTACTCTAGTTAGGATGGGGGAAGAGGCCAGAGATGTGGCCAGTAAGGAGAGCTCTGTCTGCCAAGATAAGAATTTGTTACTGTGTTCTTTAGGCACCAGGGAGCTATCAAAAGGCTGAACATTGAAGAGAATGATTGGAAAGGGGAGGGAGTGGTTGAGGAATGATGAGGGCCTCTCTCTCTCAGGTTTGGTAGGGGAAGTGGGACATATTCACAGCTGGTACCAATTGTGCAAGGTGCTGCACGAGCATTGACACAGGTGGGATAGACAATAGGGGGAGGGGGGCTTAGGAGGCAACAGAATCAGAAGGTGCACTGGGAGGGCGGTAGACACCAGGGCAGGGGCAGTATAGGGAGCAGTGATGGTTTGGTAGAAGGGATAACAGAATTGTTCTATTCCATCTGATTGAGTTGACCAGAGAGACACAACAGATTAATGGCTTCAGAGAGAAGAATTAAGCTCCTCAAATTGGACACATCAAAAATACTCTTCAGGGACTTCCCTGGTGGTGCAGTGGTTGAGAGTCTACCTGCCAACATGGGGGACATGGGTTTGAGCCCTGGTCCGGGAGGATCCCACATGCCGCAGAGTGGCTGGGCCCGTGTGCCACGGCTACTGAAGCCTGCGTGCCTGGAGCCCAGGCTCCGCAGCAGGAGAGGCCAACGCAATGAGAGGCCCGTGCACCGCAGCGAGGAGTAGCGCCCGCTCGCCACAACTAGAGAAAGCCTGTGTGCAGCAGCGAAGACCCAACGCAGCCAAAAATAAAAATAAACAAATTTTAAAAAATGCTCTTCAGAGTATTGAAGTTTATCCTACCACAAAGGGAAGAAACAGGCGGAATATGGATTAGTTTACCAAATCCTGGAACAGTAGAACTTTGGGACACCTCTTAAAGTTCAGATAAAAGGAGAGGGCATAAAGTCATCATATTGATTTTCCTGAAATCAGTGGAAACTTGATTCCATTACCCAAGGCTCAAAGCCCTCCAGATGTTCCACAAGGTGGAGGCAAAGCATCTTTCCTGTTTGTGTTTATTCCTCTACTGCAGAAACCCTCTGCTCTAGCCAAGAGGAACCACACCAACTGCCTGGGACTACCTACAGCTTCTGAAAATTTCTCCCTCTGCTTGCCAAGAACTCCCTGTGCCCTGCATCTCCATACATCTTAATCCTTCTTGTACTTCAAGGTTTAGCTGAAATCTCATCTCTTCTGGAAAGCCTTCCTTCATCACCAAATTGAAAGGGATCTCTTCCTTCCCTATGTTATGACAGAAACTAATTGTCTTTACTACTCATTACACATTCATCCATTGTCTTGCACTGTTACCTTTTCATAATCCCTGTACCCTGTCTAACTAGCTGATAAGCTTTTTGAGGTCGGGTATCTATTGCTGCAAAATGAACTACCCCAAAATTTAGTGGCTTAAAATATCACCCACTTTACTGTATCTCTTGATTTCCTGGACAGGAATTCAGGCACAGGCTCAGTTGGGCAATTCTTTTGTTCCATGTGGAGTCTACAGAGGTCACTTGGTGGGAGTCAGCTGACGGACAGACTAGTATTGAGGGTACAAGATGGCTTCACTTACAAGTCTGGTGCCTTGGCTGGAAGAGTGGGCTCAGCTAGGCCTGTTGACTAGAACACACATAGACATGGCCTTTCCAGCATGATGGCTTCAAGGTAGTCAAACTTCTTCCAAGGTGACTCAGGATCACCAGAGTGAGTGCTCCTTTAGAGGGCTGAGTAGAAGCTGCAAGGCTTCTTATGACTTGGCCTTGGAAGCCCTAGAATTTCACTCTTGCTACATTCCGTTGCTCAAGCAAGTCACTAAGGCCAGCTCAGATTAAAAAAGAATGGAATTAGACTCCACCTTTTAATCGGAACAGTAGCAAAGAATACGAAACCATCTTTATTCTACCACACAAGATTGTCCTAAGACCTAGGCAAGCCAAGTCCCTGGCCCAGGTCCCGGGCCTCAGGGTGTCCCACGCTTTGGAGTGCTATTTTAAATTTTTTCTAAGTCCTCCTTAAGTGGCTGGGATCATTCTAGTCTGTTTCTCTAGGGCTGTGTCTTACTTCTATTCCTCCGCCCCCCCCCCCGAGTATCTGTGCCTGGTAATAGCAGGTACTCATTAATAAATATTAGAATAAGTGCAAAAATAATGTTAGGGAAAGAAGGTACATGGGTGGACAGTCCCTTGGGGCACAAAACTGGGTGGGATCCAGGATACAGGAAAATAGAAGCATCAACTTGTCAAAGGAAGAGGAACATCTCCTCCCTTGGGAGGAATGGTAGATAAGCCTGGGAGGATGGAAACGGATTAGGTCTACGTGGAGAGGCAAGTGTCCAAATCCTTGAAGCCCTAACTCAAACGCCAACTCCTACATTGTCTTTCCTGAATCTCTCACTGGAGCCGACTCCAGCTCGCTCAACCTCTTCAGACTTTCTACCTTGTAGATGTTTATTTGTACACACATCTTATTTCCTTTCCTATACCAAGACCTCTTTGAGGGCAAGAAGAACCGGTTTCCTCCAAAGAACATGTGATACATGGTAACTACTCATTCACTCTGGGTTTATTAGACGGATAAATGGGGTGGGGGACGAGACAGGAGATGCTTGCACCAGAGACTCCAGCGAAGAGTGAAATCTTCAGACCCACAACAAACAGTTTGAAGCGAAGCCAAGCAGGAATCTTCCCACACTTCGTCCCGCAAAGATGAACTGCTGTCCTCTGGTCTCCAAACTTGCTCTGAGGACCCCACGTCGGTACCTTGCGACTGCCCTTACCAATGCCTAACTCAATGCTGGAGACGGCCTCCGGCCAAAACCTAGGCTTCCTCGTCCCCCGTCTGAGGCAGAACCTCTGACTACACTTAGCCTTCTTCTCAGGCCCCTTTACTCGTTTCCCTTCTCCTTTCTCGCAGTCACCACCAGTAGGGCGCGCGTTGGGGCAGCCCTAGCCGGCAGGGAAGGGAGGGTCCTGAGACCGGAAGCCGGAAGCCGGAAGCCGGAAGTGGGGCTGTGAGTACGTGTTCTGTGGAAGCCAGCGCGGGACCTGGCGGGGCCGGCAATATGGAGCCGCTGTACCAGCAAACGCACAAGTGAGGGACGAGTCGGGCACGGGCTGGGGCAAAGCCAGGCTGGGCGAGGCCTGCCCCCTGGCTGGGGCCTCGGGCGTCCGCCGGTATGGAGGCCGAGTCCTTCCGTCCGGGCGCTTCAGGGGGGAGCAGCTCGGAAGTGCTCAGTCTTTGGCGGGATGCCCAGGTAGCGGAGGCCGGAGGGTCCGACCTGGTGCCCGAGGACATTGGGCCGAATGCTTCCGGGGACCTTGGAGGCCATGACTGCCCGCTGGGTAGACTAGGTGAAGGGGAAGTCGCACTTTGTCCAGCACCTGCCAACTCTATGGTCCGATTTGGTAGAGCTGGTGCGGACTCAGGGCCCCGGCACAGAGGAGTTTACTAGTTGGAGAGTCAGGACGTGTACGAAAAAAGGTCTAATGTGTGGCACAATGAGGTGGAAGGTAAATGAGCAGTACCAGCAGGATCTCCTTAAGTAATTTAGAAGGATCCATCACTGGGATAAGGTCGTCAGAAAAAGTTTAATTAATAGCTCACAGCTCCTAAATGATGTTAGTCCCTACTCTTTGACTCAAAACTTGTTGCTTCTACACTGTGATTTTTTTCTTTTATTCTGATTTTGGTTTATACTAAAGACTATTTTTATAATACAAAGAAATTGCTCAGATAGCATTCAGTATTATACGGTACTTGTTATTCATATCTGGTTACAGGTTACCTTTAAGGAAATTGAATTTTGGTTTAGCTTCTCATAACTTAAATTCCTTGGTAGTGTCCTTTATTCATATTGTCCTGCATTTTTGGAACTTGCTGAAATGTGTAATTGAATATGGAAACAAGATCATACCTATCGTATTTGCGGGGATGATTTATCTTTCATTGTGGTCAGACATGCATTAACGTAAAAATTTACCATTTTAAAGTTAACCATTTAATTTTTAATTGTTACCAGTATCATTCAGTTTACCATTTAAAATTATAATCATTTCTTTTTTATATTTTATTTATTTATGTATGTATGTATGGCTGCATTGGGTCCTCGTTGCTGCACACGGGCTTTCTCTAGTTGTGGTGAGTGGGGCTACTCTTCGTTGTGGTGTGCGGGCTTCTCCTTGCGGTGGCTTCTTTTTGTTGCGGAGCTCGGGCTTTAGGTGTGCGGGCTTCAGTAGTTGTGGCACACGGGCTCAGTAGTTGTGGCTCAGGGGCTCTAGAGCACAGGCTCAGTAGTTGTGGCACATGGGCTTAGTTGTTCCGCAGTATGTGGGATCTTCCCCAACCAAGGCTCAAACCCATGTCCCCTGCATTGGCAGGCGGGTTCTTAACCACTGCGCCACCAGGGAAGTCCCTATAATCATTTCTAAGTGTACAGTTCAGTGACATTAAGTACATTCACAGTGTCGTGTAACCATCAACATTATCCATTTCAAGAACTTTTTCATTATCCCAATCAGAAACTCATGTACCCATTAAGCAGTACCTCCCCATTCTTCCCCAAGCCCCTGGTAACCTGTTCTGCTTTCTGTTTCTGAATTTGCCAATTCTGTATATCTCATATAAGTTGAATAATATAATATTTGGCTTATTTCATTTAGCATAACGTTTCCAAGGTTCATGTATGTCATAGTGTGTATCAGAGCATCGTTCCTTTTTATGGCTGAATAATATTCTTTTGTGGATACACACACGCGCACACACACACACACACACACACACACACCACGTTTCGTTATCCATTCATCTACTGATGGACACTTGGGTTGTTTCCACCTTCTGGCTGTTGTCAATAATACTGCTGAGAACATTGGTATACAAATATCTGTTTGAGTCTCTGTTTTCAATTTTTTTGGAGTGTATGCCTATACCTATCCTATTCTAACAACTTTCAAATATATGCTGTAGTTTTGTGCTGAAGAAAACACTTAAAATCACACCTCCAGGGCCTGGGAAAGAAAGAAAATGGGGACCCACCTCTCTAATGGATTCACAACAAAAGCAATACTTTGGAGCATTAGAATAAGAGGAAGATGATCCAGTTATTGTTTCATTTTCTAAGTTTATGTTTCATTAAGTTACTGTTTCATTTTATACTTTTCTTTCTTTTTACTTTATTGATTAAGTGTTTGGTTTGGGTGGGTGAAAATGTAGAGCCTACTTTGTAATAGTATTGAAATGACAGAATTGGTCTTACACTGGGGAGCCCTATTCTCATATAATAATTATAGGAAGGAACTTTAAAAACTAGATCTGAGAGTCAGTTGGAAAAGGAATGAAACAGGAAATTATGCTCATGTTATTAAGAAAGGGCAGATCTTTTATAATAATAAGGCTCAATGGACTGAGTAGTGCTTTGAAGTTGATCTGTGATGTACAGTCTCATCTGGTTAATTTGGTTAAAGGATGTTGCTAAGGAGGCCACGACCCAGTTTATTTTTAAGAATAATTTTGTTCACAGAGTCTCAGACTACCTGTTATCATTGCAGCAGGTAGCTGATCACATAGTAAACTAGGAAGCTCAATTCTATGTAAACTTAGAGGAGCAATACTCAACGGTGTCCCAAACAAGATTTGTGGAGTGTAGATGAACTGCTTACCTCTGCAGGCCTCCAGTGATTTACCCTCAAACTCTGGAGACCCTTAGAGTCTATAGCAGAGCTTGCCAACTCTTTCTGTCAAGAGCCAGATAGTAAATATTACAGGCCTTACAGGCCGTACGGTCTCTGTAGCAGCTGCTCAACTCTGCTATTATAGTGGGCAAGCAGCTGTAAGACAATATGTAAACAAATGGATGTGACTGTATTCCAATAAAACTTTATTACAAAAACAGACAAGGGGCAAGATCTGGCCAAGCACTGCTAGGCCTTCTACTATGCAGTGGTTCATTCATTCATTTATTTAGCACCTGCTTTGTGTCAGGCACCATTCCCAGTGCTAACTGTACAGCCCTGCCCTTAGGGAGTTTACCTTGTTTCACGCTGCAGTATATTCTGATCTGCCTCCTTTCCCCTCAAGGACTGAACCAGGACTGCGGATTCTGGTTCTAGACCTCTTCACCTTGTTTTCCTCATCTGTGAAATGAAGGTTTGGGGCTGATTAAACTGTAAGGCTCCTTTCAGCTCCATAATACTGGTGATTGAGTGTCTTTAACAGGAAACACACAGAATCCTGTGCGCATCAGCAGTTAACTTTTGCAGCTGCAGAAATTAGTGATTGCAGCTGAACGGACACAACAGTAACTGAAAGTATTAATTTTACTGGAACTTTGAACCCAATTTGTAGTTATCTCTTGCCACGTCCCTGAAAGTACATTGAAATTAGATCAACATTTTAAAGTGTGTATCTTGAAAACGCCTGAACTACCTGAACAATGAATGAAAAGAAAAAAGATGAAAAACAGGTTAAACATTTTGCACTTAAATAATACTGTGTTAGGATGAACTTTATAGAGGAGCTAATAGCCAGGCTTCTATTTTTGAGATCCCAGTGCTTGGAAAGGTGCCCATATTTGTCCAGGATCATTCAGTGCCCTGGACCTTATTATCACTAGAGATTCTGATTCAATAGGTTTGGAGCACAAGAAGCTCTATTTTTAACAAGCTCTCCAGGTGATTTTGATGAACAGCTGGGTTTAAAGACTGCTACCTTATCTCAAAACCAGCTTTTCCTTTTTTTGATTTTCCCTTCTGATGAGAGGCTAAATATAGTAGAGTTAAAGTGGGTGAGTGAAAATGCCCAGATGGTTCCCACTACTTTTAAGCAAAGCTGAGTAAAAACAACAAACTTCTGTATGGTGCTGTATGGGTTACACAGCAGTTCCATATTGCATTTGGATCTACGCTTTAAATAATTATGATTATCAGTACCCCGTTTTACAGTTGAGAACACCGAGGCACCAAGGAATTAAATGACTTGTTCAGTGTCCCTCAGCTACTGCACAGTGGCACTAGAATGTCATCTCAGATCTTTTTACTCCAAAACCCTGTTTCCTGCTCAAGTTGGTCAGAGGCAGCATGGGTGCAAAGTGGGTGTATATGATGGGGCTGGGGTAGTTCCATGGACTTTTAAAAAACAATTCTGTTTTAAAATTCTTCCTAGATCTTCTACAGACTTTTTTTTTTTTTTTTTTTTAATCAGCAACAGTGACCCTTGCTTATTTGCTACTAGGTCTCTGCTTGGTTATGTTTTCACCCAAGCCCACCATGGACCCCATGCTAGGCAGGGCTAGGACTTCTGATTTCTAGTGTCCACACTCCCAAGTCATGCTTGTGTAGCAGCTGTTCCGTATTGGCTTCAAATGTGTGTCCGAATTCCCAGTTCAGTATAAAACAGATCTGCCACTCGGCACGGCAGTTCCCACCATGCCATTCATGCTTGCTTTGTTGTTTTGCATTTATTTCCTCTCGGGCATGACATGTAGAGATTGTATTGCTTTATTGGCTCTAACTTTTTCAGTTCATTCATAGCAAATAGAGATTGGATGGAAAAAGTCAGTAACGTTTCCCTGCAATTTAAAGTTTATCCATTGTAGCTTAGAAAACTGTAAAAGCCAGCTGAAGAGTGGTTATAGGGTTTTGTGGGTATGGGCATCATCTCTCCTGCTGTCATCGTAGAATTTCGGAATTGAAAGTGACTGGCAGGATCTTCCATTCCAACTCACTTTGGTTGGGAAGACCCTTTATAAACTCAAGGTAGTTCATGTACTCTGTGTTTAAACATGCCGGAGCTCTTTTTTTCCCCCTATTCTTGAAGAGAGAGTTTGTAATTGTTCTCATTTTTCCTGGGGTTGAGCTGAAATCTGTCATCTTGAAATTTGTACCTTTTGGTTCTGGGTCTCCCTTGAGGAGCAGAAACAGAGAACAAGCCCACTCCTCTTTCTGTATGCCATCTCCAGCTACTTGAAGAGCCCCAGCTGCCCCATTTTAGTTTAGTTTTTTCTTTTCTTTTCTCAGAGGATCATTATCACTAGCTCTTTTGACCATTCCTCTTCATAACTTGACTTCTAAACTCTTTTCCAGCCGTCCTGTTCATCTTCCATTGGGAGAAACCTTTAATTGGTAGGGTTCCTTTAGCAGATGGCTCCCAAAGTTGAATGCCAGTCTATATTGTGCATTTGACTTTTTTTTTTAACCTCAAGTCAAAATGTGTGGGTTTTTTTCTTTAACATCTTTATTGGAGTATAATTGCTTTACAGTGATGTGTTAGTTTCTGCTGTATAACAAAGTGAATCAGTTATACATGTACATATGTTCCCATATCTCCTCCCTCTTGCGTCTCCCTCCCTCCCACCCTCCCTATCCCACCCCTCTAGGTGGTCACAAACCACCGAGCTGATCTCCCTGTGCTATGTGGCTGCTTCCCACTAGCTATCTGTTTTACACAAAATGTGTTTTATCCCTGACAAATTCATCTTACTACTTTAGCCTAAATGAAAAATGTTAATATTTGTTTTGTGGTACAATATCCTAAGCACTCACTAGAGCACAGAATCATGTGCAAATTTCATAATCAAACGTTGATTTTTAAAAGTTAATTAATTAATTAATTAATTTTTGGCTGTGTTGGGTCTTTGTTTCTGTGCGAGGGCTTTCTCTAGTTGCGGCGTGTGGGGGCCACTCTTCATCGTGGTGCGCGGGCCTCTCACTGTCATGGCCTCTCTTGTTGCGGAGCACAGGCTCAGTAGCTGTGGCTCACGGGCCCAGCTGCTCCGAGGCATGTGGGATCCTCCCAGACTAGGGCCCGAACCCGTGTCCCCTGCATTGGCAGGCAGACTCTCAACCGCTGCGCCACCAGGGAAGCCCTCAAACGTTGATTTTTAAAAAACGCTGAGCAAAACACAGAGCCAAAGGCAGTCCTTTGGTGGAACCTGGAAGTCTTCCCAGGATCCCTTGGGGGATGAGGGATTAGCTGGAGGAAACCATTAGGGACCATGGGGACCATGGTTTTGCCTGCTATGAGTCCCTCATCTTTAAAGTTTAAAATATTTGTCAATCTAATGGGAGAAATATGATGTCATTGTTTATTATTTTTTAAAATAAATTTATTTATTTTGTTTATTTTTGATGGTGTTGGGTCTTTGTTGCTGTGCGCGGGCTTTTCTCTAGTTGCGCGAGAGCTACTCTTCGTTGCGGTGCACGGGTTTCTCATTGCAGTGGCTTTTCTTGTTGCAGAGCGCAGGCTTCAGTAGTTGTGGCACATGGGCTTAGCTGCTCTGTGGCATGTGGGATCTTCCTGGACCAGGGCTCGAACCCGTGTCCCCCGCATTGACAGGCGGATTCTTAACCACTGCACCACCATGATGTCATTGTTTTTGATTTGCATTTTCCTGATTACTAGAAGAGAGTCTCTTCATATATTTATTGGCCATTTGGGTTTCCTTTTCTGTCAGTTGCCCTTTGCCCATTTTAAAAATTGCTTTGTTTGACTTTTCCTATTGATTTGTAGCAGTTCCTTATACATTCTGAATACTATTCCCTTGTTCCCTGCTGCAGGTATCTTCCAGTCTCTGCCTGTCTTTTTTTTTGGTAAATTGTGCCTTTGGTGTAAAAAGGGTTTTGTTTTAATGTAGCCAGATCTATCAGTCTTTTCTTTTGTGGTTTGTGGGGTTTTGGGGGTAGTTTTGGTTTTTGTCTTGTTTAAGAAATCCTTCTTTAACCTGAAGTCATAATATGCATGCCTATATTTTCTTCGGAAAGTTCTAAAGCCTCACTTTTTACATTTAGGCTTTAAACCATCTTGAGTTTATCTTTGTGTACTATTGCATGAGGTGTCTTTTTTCCATGTGGATAACGAGCTGAGCCATCAGCACTTATTGTAGTCCATTCTTTTCCCACTGCCATTAGAAGTTTACCTCACTGCCCACATCCAGGCCTTCAGGGAAGTCCTAGTTCTCTTTTCCATCTCAGCATTGCCATCCAGTCCTCTCTGGCTGTTTTCACAGTTGCCCTGATCCAGATGTTGGTTTCTTCAAGCTGCCTTTCTACATCTGCCTCCATATCTCCACATGCCTCCATTCTGAAGCATCCAGACTTGCCTTCCTGAAGTAGCAGGTTCTAGGAGTGATTTCCTGGTGCCTCTCAGGACCATGGGTCTTGCCCAGGAGCGCTCTGAGAGTCGTTAGAGAGCTGCTTTTGCTTCTGGGGCCATGGGTCATGTTTAGAGGCCACAGGGACACCCTGGAAAAGACTAGAGGCAAGTTCAAATGAAATTTGGGCTCCTGGCTCACATTGGTAAATTTAGGGTCACAGTTTGTGGTGCTCACGGTGGAGGATGGTTGCTGACCTTTCCCTCAAGGGTTGGTGATGATGGAAGAGCTCACAGGTCCCTCTCATGTGGCTCTCACGTGGAGAGACCAGAGGCACCAGGAGGCGGTTGTTGGAGTAGGATAAACAGTATCCCCAGGACTGATCACAGAGGACGGCTCGGAAGGGCTCAGCGGGTAGGTGACCTTGCCCAATCCCCGGGGAGCCTCCAAAAGATGCTCTGGGGCCTGATGTCTGGGACCATGCCAGAGGTTCTGGGTGCAGTGTTGGCGTTTCCAAGTGAGATGACAGTCTCCTCATATTGCCAGGGAAAGATGTTGACCAAACAGGAGATCCGTATCTTTCAGGGCCTTCCTCTAATGGTTTCCTCCAGCTAATCCCTCATCCCCTTCTTCCCTCTGACCCCAACCCTCAGGCAGGCCAGCCTGCTGGTAACGCACGTGATGTGCCTTGCAGGCCTTTTTGCATGTCATTTTCTCCACATCTTCCTTCACCAAATCACGTCTGTCTTCTTCAAAATGATGTTGAGAACTCCCTTCACCCACAAAGCTTTCCCCAGCTCACTCTTCTGTTCATTGCCTTTGCTTAGCACTGCTGCGTGTAGCTCCTCAGCTTTCTTTTTGTTTACACTTCTATGTGTTAGTGTTCTCTTAAATCTTCTTGGGACTTTACATGTCTATCTGGCCTGTCCTTCCTAATTACACTGTTTCTCAAGGACAAGGATTATATCTCTCTTGCCCTTTGACTCTCCCTAGTACAGACCAGTGCTCAGCACATTGGGTCAAAGAACAGAGAGTGGGGTTGGCTGCGTCCAGATCGAGGTCTGTCACTTGGTGTGTGACCTTGAACAAGTTACATAACCTTTCTGGGCTTCGGTTGTCTTATTTACAAAATGAGGATGATAATAGTACTTTCCTCATAGGGTTATTGACTTTGCAGAATGTGTCAGATGCAGTAAGCACTCACTAAGTGCTGCCTGTCAGTATTATTATTAATATTAATGTTAAAATGTTAGAAACCGTGCCAAAACATGTGACCTGAAGTGCCACATACAAATTTTACAGTTCAGCGATACTGTCAATTTAAATCAGTTAGATGTTGGCATTAGAAAATTTGTCTTTCCTGACCGAAGCGCTGTTGATTACTCCTGTCTCACTCATTTCCTCCCTCTTCCTTTGATAGGCAGGTCCACGAGATCCAGTCTCACATGGGACGCCTGGAGACGGCCGACAAGCAGTCTCTGCACTGTGAGTAATTAACTATGGAGACCAGAGTCCTTTCTCTGATGACACGGTGCTAATGGGCTGGGTTTCCTGACTGCGTTTCTGCCTCAGGGGCTTAATGATTCAGCATGGAATGAGTTCTGTTGTTAGGGTGGACAGAAAAACCCTATGGCAAAGTCACTGATTTCCCTGATTGTGCCCTTTGGAATCCCACAAGTCTTATCCCCCATTACCCCTCCACTCAACCTGACATGGCCCTATGGGAATGGAAGTCCTCTCCTCCATCTGTCTTAATCTCATTACCTAGTCTGTAGAGGAATGTGGTCCATAAAAATTCAGAGATGTTTAACTGGAATTGGCCATTTCTTCTGAGCTGAGAACTGTGGCTTTTTAGGCGGATTATTCAGAAACGATGAGCAGTATTAATTGGTTTAGTTCCCACACCGTGATTTCCTTTTAGAAGAGTGCTGCTTTCTGTGTTTTCGTTTCTTCTCTGTTGAAAGAAAAGGTCATTTTTCTGAGTCGGTCACACAGGCATTGCTGATCCCCCACCCACTGCAGATGCGGTCCCCTCCTCTCACTCCTGGCTGGCGCCGTGCCCATTTCTCCTGTTTTCTCACGTCCGCTTTCTGCAGCTCCAAAAGCACCTGGTCTCTTGGTCTTGTGCCACACCTTGTTCTGAGCCGTGCTCGTTAGCTGTGGGCTCCCCTAGGAAGGTGACATTTCTGTCTCTGCTGTCGTTTCTGTTTCGGGCAGGAGGCAGTCTGGACGCCTTCTTCTGCGCAGTTCAGCTGCTTCTGTCTGTTCACTTTGTTTGCCTTCCCAGCAATCTCGTTGGTACATGATTAGAAATGGAAAAGTGGTCATTTTGACTGTTTATCGAAAGGGATAAGGTAAATGACTGTATTTATCATATCGTTACCTCTGTGGATTCTTTCCTGTTGATATTCGGTCTATTCTGGGGACTCCAACATCAGTCTGCCCATTCTTAAGGGAACTCTTCTCTATGTTTTACATACTAAATCTTTCCCTTTGAGCTTTTTTTTTTTTTTTTTTAACCTCATTATGTTCTGTGGGGAGTTCAGTTGGCAGTCTTTCTACGAGATATTTATAACCCATATCTGAAAATAATCTCAAATGAAAAGAGGCCTCACTTTGTATCAGAAAATATTACATTTTGCTTAAAATATTTATTTGGACAATCTTTAAATGTTCATTTTATTTTCTAAAGGCAGGAAATTTATTTCTACAGATGTATCTTCAGCTTTTTAAAAAATTGGCATTGTTATGGCATTAACAGCTATATATATATATATTTTTTTTGAAACGTTTACAGTCACTTACTATAATTTGAATTTTTTCCCCATCATCATTAGTGTATGCATTTTTCTCCTTTTGAAATACATATTTTTGAGTCCATTTGATATAGAAAAAAGATACGTTTGATTTCTTCCAATTTAAGTTCACTGTTATTATTATTCTTCCAGCAGTTATTCTTTGACTCTGTTTGCCTTCCCAGCAATCTCGTTGGTACATGATTAGAAATGGAAAAGAGGTCATTTTAACTGTTTATCGAAAGGGATAAGGTAAATGACTGTATTTATTATTTTTCCAGTAATTATTCTTTTTTCTCTTTTATGCAGTAGTAGAAAACGAAATCCAAGCAAGCATAGACCAGGTATTCAGCCATCTAGAGCGTCTGGAGATCTTGTCCAGCAAGGAGCCTCCTAACAAAAGACAGAATGCCAAACTGTGAGTACTCTGACACCCCAGGCCTATCACAGCAGGCCTTTCTCCCAGGGGAGGCCATCACATATTGTGAAAATCCCATTTATACATTGAAAAACTGAGACTATGAAAAGATAAAGTCCCATAAAGAGCACAATTCTGTTTGATTGGTACCCCCTCGGAGTAAAAAGCCTGTGTTGTATAACACGGGGAATAGAGCCAATGTTTTATGATAACTGTGAATGGAGTATAACCTTTAAAGCTTGTGAATCACCATATTGTATACCTGTAACTTATATCATATTGTATATCAACTATACTTCAATTTTTTTAAAAAAAGGAATAAAAAGCCTGTCAGGTTAGTGGCTCAGAAGCCTCATGTCTCCTTTTCTCGTTGGTGTCATTTAGAAATTTTGCCCCCAGTACTGTTTTTCTGACCAGACCCATGGCCACTTGAAACCTAATGCTACCGGGGAGTTTCAGTCTGCTCTTTGGTTCCCACTACATTCTTGGGTTGAAATATCTTGCTCTTAATCACTCCAGTCGGTGTATTTATAATGAAATACTGATCTAATGTTTGATACACCCCCATGAAATTAAAATGAAATCACCCTCACCATCTCTACCCCAGCCCCTGCTCCCAAAAGTTTTATGAAACTTCGTTGATGCTTTACTCCAAAGATGCCCTTGGGCTTCTTCCAGGAGAGTGATATAACCCCTAGAAGGTCAGGAAGAGGTCATCAAACCTGCTTCCTGTCACCTGTTCCCTGTCATGCATCCAGAATCAGAGACCAGCAGATACTTAAGTAAAGCTGCTGGAATCTCATGTGCTACCACCCTGCTCTAACCACAAGCTCCTTCTTTAATTTCAACATCATTGATCAAAATCAGATTATTTGTGGGGGATGGATGGCATGGAGTGGTGTAGGGGGAAGTAAGGAAATGTCTTTTTTCCTGAAGACAAAGCCTGGCTACCTCCAATCATTGCTGCTCTGGACTCCTGGAATTTAATCTCTCTGTCAATTCTAGTCGTGTCGACCAGTTAAAGTATGATGTCCAGCACCTGCAGACTGCTCTCCGAAACTTCCAGCATCAGCGATACGCAAAGGAGCAGCAGGAAAGACAGCGAGAAGAGCTTCTGTCCCGCACCTTCACCACTAATGTAAGCCAGGCTCCTGGGTGGGATCTGCGGGAACTCGACAGCCTGTGGGAGCTGCAGCTCAGGGCTCTGAGCGGCGGTCTTTTAGGGGGTGTCTGAAGCAGACTGATCGGACAGGAGGAGAGCAACCGGAAGTGACGGCAGACTTTGTGCGTTGCCACAGAGACTAGACCTAAGCAGGGAATCTCTTTCTCTGTCACAAAAACCTGAAGAGGAAGCAGTTAAATTGAGGGAACGAGCAGAGGTGAAAATTACCTGGTTTGACTGGTCCGATGCAGAGAGGTGGACATTCACATGGTGGAAATGTTTTCCTGACCAGATCGAGACAGGTGATTAGAGCTCAGGCTGTTTGCAGTGAGGGCAGCGTTTCAAAGCTGCCTTCAGGCAGTTGCCATGGGGGGGGGGGTTGTGGTGTGTGTGGGGGGTGTGTGTGTGTGTGTGGTTCCAGTGTCAGATGCATTAAAATGTTTTTGCCCCTAGTCTGAGCGGCAGTTTGGAGGGATTTGTTAACAGATATTTCATTTTAGCGGGATTGCTTGACTCGAGCCTGTTTGAAAGTGGCCTCTTGGTTTGCACGTTGGATTTCTTAGAACACCCTTGTCCGTGTCCTTTGGTCTCAAGAGGATCATTTCCCACACATGGCTGTAGAACATACTGGCCTTTGTCGTGTCCTGCATAATGTATTCCACCAAATTAGGTGGGTCTTGGTGTGTGGGGGGGAGAGTTGCTTGTTTGTTTTGTTTGTTTTTACAGAGAGTTTCATTTTCTAAAGAGATCTTAGCTTTCTAAGCCTATCATCAGAATTCAGATCAGCTCCCGCTTTGCAGACATTTAACTCTCTTTGCTGTGTCCACACTTGGAATAATGTCCCCAGGTGCTTCATAATGTGCCTATGTAGTTTGGTTTCTCTAGCGCAAGCAGTCAGGTAACCGTGATTAACACTTCAGAAGTTCAATGAACATGTGTTGGTGGTATAATGGTAAGCAGAGCTGCCTTTCAAAAGAGTAGAGAACTGTACAACACACGAAAAGGTGGTGGCATTGGTTATTCCAGCCTTTTTAGGCCATGGATGATGGCTCAGAATTATTTTGTTTCTTACCAGCCTAGTGTGATGCTGTGCATACACTGGGCCCTTAATAAAAACTGATTGGCCGAATGAACTTCTTCCTGGTCTTTCTACGATCGGGAGGTATAATACATTTTTCTGAGAGATAACAGCCCATCAACTATACCTTTTCAGATGGGAGGGTAAGAAAGATTTGTATATAAAAGGCATTCAATAAATATTTGTCAGATAAATGAAAAGAAGTCTCTAATTGATTCAAACACTGGAGCCTTGACCCACAGAGCATCAGCTTATGCAGAATGCTGTTTAAGGTACCGAGAGTAAAGCGTGTGTAAATTAAAAACCATGACTCCTACCTCTGAGAAACTCCCGTGTTAGGGTGGGGGGACGTATACCTGAATGAAAAATGATTGTGAACTTGAGCAGCCAAGAAAAGGTGCTTTAACCTCTTCACGATGATGGAAAGTGGCAAAAGTGGCACCGCTTGGCAGAAGAGTTTGTAATGGTCAGGAGGTGGGAGAGAAGACAGTGCTGTGGCTGGTCGTGCCCTGCTTCTGTGTCCTTCCCACTTGCCGTGTAAAAGTGGAGCCCTGGGATTGGTCTTGCTTTTCTCCCTACAGGATGGTTAAGAGGGCAGGCTCTGCACCCAGCACTGGGATTCGTGCCCCGCTGGACGTCTTACCAGCTCTGCGTACTCTTGAACAAGTCATTCCGCCTCTCTGGGTTTCCGTTTCTTCATCTAAAACAGGGATAATATCATAACTACTGTGTAAGGGTAGAGTGAGGGTTAAGTGAGCTTAGGGTAAAGAGCATGCAGAGTGGAAAGCACTTGATCAGTATTAGTTTTTTCTCCCTTCGTTTCTTTATAGACTTTTCTTCCCTGCTCAGGTGGATAGACCCATCCTCAACACCGTTAGGCCTTTAATAGAAAACAGTCTCTTCTCTCCTTAGTCAGTCTGTCTAATTGGAGGGATAAGCTGTAGATAAAATAGCCGGAGGACAAAAGCAAACCTTTAACACTGCACTGAGGGAAAGCCAAGTAAAGGAACATTTGGAATAAGCTAGTTAGCAAGGAGTCAGAGAAAGCCTTTAGGAGAAGCCCAGCAAGGTCTTAGAAGAATAGAGTTTTTCCTAAGTTGGGGGAATGATATGGAGGCAGGGATGAACAAGACTTGTGTGGTGGAACCCACTTGCAGAGTGATAAGTCTGAGAATTCCTTTTCCTCTGAGTGAACAGAGGCCACCCCAGATCTCTGCTTTTTCTTCTCTGTTAAGTTCCTCTGATTCTCGCACCATTCCCTCTGGCTGTTTTTCCGGCGTGACCTTGGCCAGGAGGCAGAGCGGTCAGATGTGGTGGGGCCCCTGGAGCTGACCAGCAAGCAGAGTAACCAAGCGCCTGCGTTTCTTTCACAGGACTCCGACACCACCATACCAATGGATGAATCACTGCAGTTCAACTCCTCCCTCCAGAAAATTCACCACGGCATGGATGACCTCATTGGAGGCGGGCACAGTATTCTGGAGGGACTGAGGGCCCAGAGACTGACCATGAAGGTGGGGGCCCTCTTGGGGGACAGGGAGAAGGCCTTTTGTTTTGGCTTTATCCAAAAGTGTGGGACCTGCGTTTACCTTTTGATCGCATACCCCTAAATTGTGATACTGTGATAGGCAGAGCCTTTGAGTTTGGGTTCCTTTCTGTTGGAATTGAATTATTATGAGTCCAAAAGGAGCCAGATTCCCTTTGCGAGTAGGTGTTTCTTGTGTTTGCAATGAACCATAATGTGGCATCTCTTGGTATCCAGGTCTTTTTCCATTTCCTGAACTTAATGTAAAGTGACTGCTGCTATGAGAGGAAGCAGTAATGGACTGGGAAATTCTGTTACAGAATCCGCTCTCGCAAGAAGGAAGACGCAGCTGTACTTGGCCTCTCGCTCTCTTTCGGTTTTCCTGTGTGGCGCCCCCAACCCACCCCGCGCCCACCGGTGGACGGCCTTATAGCCGAGACCTCTGTACTGCAGCAACTGAAGGGGGTCTTAGGGCTGCCTTGGTTGACTAGCAGCGGGTGCCTTCTAGAGCACAGGCTGGTGATCCCCAGTGACTCTTCACTCTCTCTTTAGCAACAGGTATTCCTAGAAGCCCTGCCCCATTGGCTGAGACTCAAAACCCCTGGGAGTGGTTTACAGAAACATTACACAGCCTCTGATGTCAGTCATGATGTTTCAGCCTCAGCCCTTTTCCTGTGTCAACCCTGATGGATAATGGGGTGTGGGCTGTGTCTGTTATCAGGGTGTGGTCCCCAGTGGACGAAGCCCTCCCAGCCACTGAGCTGTGAGAAGCAGTCACTCGGAAGCGTGAGCTTTATCTTAGTTTTTGTTGGACCGTGTTGAGCCTGTCAGCTCTATGGGACTTCTGTACATTTCTGAGCAGCGCCTGCCACCTTTACCCAGGAGAAGGTCAGGCGAGCTGCGAGTGACACTTATCTCTTGCTGATGGCCGCAGCGCTTCAGATGGTCTGGAAGCGTGGTCTCTGACAGCTCCGTGGGTGCCCCCCTTTCAGAACAGCCACCTGCAGTAATCTAAACTGATACATGATGGTTAATCCTCCCTTTCTTTAGAAAACTGCTGGCCTCCTTCCCATATCTCAGAAAAACAGTAAAACCCTTTTAGGACGAGACTCACCATGTCACACTCAAGTTGACCCGCTGCGGGTCAGAGCTTATTGTTAAAGCGCATGTCAGCTTCTTCCCGAAGTCTGGTGTCACTGAGGAGTCCAAGCAACTTCTGCCCCAACACTGCCCCCAGAGGTGAAGCGCCGGGAAGTCTGGTGGGCAGTCAGGGGCTGGAATGAGAGGTTTCTAATTCCGTTTCCTCTGCACGCCTACTATACCTGTCTTTTGCCTCTTGGTTCCCTCCACCTGCCTCCTACCCCACTTCTGTCAGGGAAGTTTCTGCCCAAACCATTTAAAAGGAACATAGGAGGGAGCGTGAAGGAACCGGACCTTGATTTGGGGTGGAAAATGAATAACATTTTTGAAATTCATGTTAATTTTCAAGTGGTTTCGAAGCTTTGGTACTTGAACTTCACAGAGTGGTGAAATAATGTGCTCTCTCAGAGCTCAGCGGAGTCGTTAGTGACAGTCGAGTTTATACCACCATTGTTACGGGAAAGACATGTCTCTGGTCTCTGGCAGAGATAAAGTTTGACCTGAGAGATCTCTCTCCGTGAGGCTTGTATGTCATTGTCTGGGCAGAGCGTGGGTCTTGAACTCCTGTCCGTGATGCCTTGTGTTCTCACCTCTCTTGCACCTTCTCTCAGTTGCTCGTTACCGTGTTCACTTAAAAAATGGTTGCAGAACACTAGGTTAGATGCCGTCATACAGATGCAGTCGGTGATGTGTGTAAGTTAAGTTGTGGTCTGCCCAGCTTTCATTTATATTTGTTACTTCATATGAAATTGAATGTGCTTAAAAATGAAAATTAGAAAGCAGAGAGGAAGGGTGGCCTGGGTGGCTTGGGCTGTTGGTTTAGGAATAAAATACCCTTTTGTTTTGGGTGGTGGGTGGTGACATTCATATAAGGAGTTGTAGGTCCTTGGGTTGGTGTCTGCCAGTTGTGTTTCTGTGGTTCCATCTTGCCCCCTTCAAACTCTCTTATGAACGTGGACACAGACCCATACGTTGTACTCAGCAGAATCCCTGCGGTTTCTGCTCTACAGAGTACACAGGCTGAGAGCAAGCATTTTAGAGCCAGGGAGCAGAGAGAAGTTTTTTGATGTTGCCTTTTTTTCAATATAAAATATTCTAATTTAAAACTTTTTTTAATGGAGGTATAATGTGCATACGGTGAGGTATACAGATCTTATTTGTACAGATCATTGAATTTTGACAAATACATACATCCGTCTTTGTAACTCACACTGCTGTCAAGGCACAGACCGTTTTCACCACCCCTGAAAGATCCCTTGTGCCCTTTCCCAGTCAGTCTACCCCTGCTCCCTCTGCCTGCCCCAGGCAACCACTGTTCTGATTGATTTCACCATTTATTAGTTTTGACTGTTATTGAACTTAATGTAAATGTATTCACATTACGATTTTGTGTGTGACTTCTTCCTCTCAGGAGTGTTTTCCAGGCTCGTTCGTATTGTTACATGTCGTAATCAGGTCCTTTTTATCGCCCAGCATATCCCGTTGTGCACAGAACACACACTGTTAATCCATCCTCTGGTTGATACACACCTGGATTGTTTCCAGTTTGGGGGCATTCTTCTGTTTTCTTCTAGAAGCTTTATTATAGTTTTAGCGTTTTTGTTTAATTCTATGAACGAATTAATTTTTATGTATAATATGAATCAAAGGTCTTTTTTAACACATATGTATTATATACAGACATATATGTGCCTGTATGTATATGATACATGCATGTGATACTCATTATACACCATTTGTTCCAGCACATTTGTGGAAGACTTTCCTTTCCCCCTTGCTTTGCTCTACAACCTTGACCAAAAGTCATTTGGCCATAGGAGCGTGATCTGTTTCTGGTGGCTGCTGCTTCTTGTATGCTTTAGGCATGACCAAGAGACTGTCTGTTGGTAAAGCCCCATCTCATGATGACATTCACCCATCCTTGGTAGAAGGAGTTGATCTTTGTTTCTCTTCCTCTTCTTGTCTGTCCCAGGGGACCCAGAAGAAGCTCCTCGACATTGCCAATATGCTCGGCTTGTCCAACACAGTGATGCGGCTCATCGAGAAGCGAGCTTTCCAGGACAAGTACTTCATGATCGGTGGGATGCTGCTCACCTGTGTGGTCATGTTCCTTGTGGTGCAGTACCTGACCTGAGCCAGCCAGGCCCCGTGGCTGAACAACGGTCCCACGGCGTGAGAGAGTGTGTGAGTGTGAGTGTGCAAAGAGAGGGAGGCCCGGAGGCTGCCTTCTGAAACGCGTGCCCATCTTAACTGTGAAGACCACTCAGAAGTAATTGTGGCCTGCAACCTGGTGGGAGTTTCAAACCTCTGTTTTTTGTGGCGTCTTGGAGGGGAAACTCGTGCTACCAAGATGTGGTGCTTAGGAAATGAACGAAGTGTCTGTTCTCTCTCATGCTCGCTGTCACTCTCACTGGGGGAGGAAGTGATGCAAGGGTAAGGGAGGACCAGGGAGAGGGGAGGAAGAGGATGGCCTTGGTGGTTTTTGTCCTCGTAGCTGATGTGCACCCAGGAAGGCTTTCACGGTGAGCTTGCAGACAGGACTGTCCACTCTTTGCCATCCACTGGCCTTCCTGGCTCCTAGTAGATAGTCTAGAGCAGAAGCAAAGAGAGGAGGGGAAAGAGGCCTTCTTTTCCTGCACCCACTACAGTAGGTGGGTTCACATGCTCTTGCTACTAGCCACCTTCCCCCACACCCCTCCAAAAAATAATGACATGCCAATGACTGACTGCTAATACTCGTCGTCCTTCCCCGGAAGCAGCTACCTAGAGGAAACAGAGGCATTGGCGCTGTTGCTGATAGCAAGATTTTCCACATCACGGATGTTGGGTGTTTCTCCTTTCTAAAGTAAGGCCACTGTTAACTCCCTGGGAACGGTCAGTCTTGAAACTGAAGACCCTAGTCACCGATATTTTTCCCAGTAGTTAATGGTTGGCTTTTAAGACTGCAGCCTGGCACCCGTGTCCAGGCTTTGGTGGGCGTTTGCCCCTTATCAGGTAGCTGTGAGCAGAGGTTAGTGATTTGTCTTTTACAGTCTCATCTCTAGTTTTAGTGTCTCTAATTAATAATTGGCTCTCTTCCCTTCCTTGAGATATATTAGCAACTGCCAGCCAAGCCTCCGTTCTGCCCAGCCAGTGTGAGCACATGCCACCCTGGAGACGTCTCTGGTGTGTATGTCCTTGTAAGACTCTGTTTTCAGGGACCAGGACCTTTCTCCTTCTCGGACCAACCCTAGATTAAGGTTGTACCGGTACCCGGCGTATTGTGGGATTTATTGTAAAGCCAGTCTGTTCAAGAAGACTAATCACTGAAAGTACCAGAAAGACCTGGTTAGCCTATTTTTTCATCTGTCACAGGCCCTACCAGCCCTAGGCTCAGTATGGCAAGACATAAATAACACTCAGAGTTTCCCAGAGGAACTGTAAACCTGGTCAGTATTAACCCCACCTTTGACTGTCTTGCCCTACCTACTTCCCGCCTTTGTTTCTTGTCATTTGGACTATCTTCTGTCATCTTTCTCTTTTCTGTGTGTTTTCTCTTCCACCTTCCTTCTTTACCACCCCCCCCCCAACCTGTTTCTGTAGCAGTATTGGTCTTTGTAGGCACATCTGTGGCGTAGATCCCTTTTGGGGGAATGATTCTTAATTGTCACAGGTTTTGTTTTTTTGTTTTTTTTTGCTGTACGCGGGACTCTCACTGTTGTGGCCTCTCCCGCTGCGGAGCACAGGCTCCGGACGCGCAGGCTCAGCGGCCATGGCTCACGGGCCCAGCCGCTCCGCGGCATGTGGTATCCTCCCGGACCGGGGCACGAACCCGCGTCCCCTGCATCGGCAGGCAGACTCTCAACCACTGCGCCACCAGGGAAGCCCTGTCACAGATTTTTAACATGAGTTTCCTGGGTACTGATTTCACACTTTTGGTAGGATCTCTGTTGCTCTTACTTGTCTGGGCTAAACAGGGGCCCTGGGTTTCCAAGGAAAGGGGAATCTTTGATCCCTTCATAAAAGGATTGAAGGCTCTGCCAGAGTGAAAACATTGGCCTGGTGGATGGACAGAGGGGTGGAAGCATCTTCAGACTAGCTCTGACTTTGGGGAGGCCCAGTTGGAAATTTCCATCATACCCAGCACCCCTGCCATCCCAGGGACCCAGCACAGGTCTCTTAGCAGTGCATGAAATGGGTTTTTAAACTGCACAGACTTGGCTCTGAGCCTGGGCACCTGAGGATCCTGCCAGACAGTGCACTTTGGAAGAAGATGTACAAGGAGCAGCTAAGCCATTTGGACTCGAACTCTGGGGAGGCAGAAACTCCCCCCACCCTCTGCCCTCTGTTGGCTGATGTGACACCTATTTGTAATGTACACCAGTCTGTTTCCACACTTGCCTTTCTAGTGATTGTTGGCCTCGACGAACCGGAAGTAAGGCCTTCCTTCGTGCTGCACCTTCAGAGCCATTCTCCCTACTTTGTAATAAAAATAGAGGGGGGGCAGTTCGTGGGTCTTCACCACCTGGAGCTAAGGAACAGCAGCCACAGTATGTCTGGAGACCCTGGGGCACCTCGTGTCATCGTGTGCTTGCCCTTCCCTGTCACACATTGGCTTTGAATGCTCTGTGAGCAACACACTTTGTCTCCACAGTCCTCAGAGTATAGGGCAGGGTCTCCAGGCCAGGGAAGGAGCACCCTCTAGTGGAGTTGGGGTGAATTCTCAGGTGCAAGAATCTCCAGGAGCTGCCTCTGCGACCTTGTACAGGATTTTGGTGCACCTATTGTGGTTTAAGACAGGTGGGTTGTCAAGGAACTTGGAGAATCTTCATTCCGTGGATGTGTACTCCAGGTGTGATAACCTTAAGAAAAGCTGAACTCCACGACCAAGTAAGTAGGAGAGTCTTCATTTTATAGAAAGCTTCGCTGCTGGGATTTTTCCTGTCCTTTGCCCTGATGAGTTTAAATGGGTTTGATTTGCAAATTTGGCTTTACACTCATTGTTTTTGAAACACATCAGTTGAATAAAGTTGCTGTTTATTTTATTTAGAAAATTACATTTTGTAAAGGAATTTGACATTCGTCGTCATAACCAATGACCCTTTTTTTCTCTCAGGCCAGAGATTCAGAAACACTGTTCCGAGACGAGGGGTGGGTTGGCTGCCTCAGCAGTAGCTGGGAAACTTTTTAAAAATTATGGATTCCTCCGGCCTACCCCAGACCTTCTGCATTAGAATATTTTTTAAGTCTCTAAGGTAATTCTGATGTGTGTCTTTTATTTATTTTCCACATTTATTTAGGTATTTTATATTTGGCTGAGTTGGGTCTTTGTTGCTGCATGCGGGCTTTCTCTAGTTGCGGCGAGCGAGGGCTACTCTTTGTTGTGGTGCACGGGCTTCTCATTGCGGTGGCTTCTCGTTGCGGAGCACGGGCTCTAGGTGCGCGGGCTTCAGTAGTTGCGGCACGAGGGTTCTCTAGTTGTTGCTTGCGGGCTCTAGAGCACAGGATTAGTAGTTGTAGCACACGGGCTTAGTTGCTCTGCAGCATGTGGGATCTTCCTGGACCAGGGCTCGAACCCTTATCCCCTGCATTAGCAGGCAGATTCTTAACCACTGCGCCACCAGGGAAGCGGTAGACAGAGGCTTTTGTGTTTTTGCTTTTTTGTTTTTGTTTTTTGGTTTTTTTTGCGGTACGCGGGCCTCTCACTATTGTGGCCTCTTCTGTTGCGGAGCACAGGCTCCGGACGTGCAGGCTCAGCGGCCATGGCTCACGGGCCTAGCCGCTCCGCGGCGTGTGGGATCTTCCCAGACCGGGGCACGAACCCGTGTCCCCTGCATCGGCAGGCGGACTCCCAACCACTGCGCCACCAGGGAAGCCCCAGAGGCTTTTGTTTTAATCAAAGACTATAGCATTTGAAAACATGCGAACTAAGCATATATGAGTGAAGAGCAAAACTTATCGAGTCCAAAATTAAGTCTTAATTTGTTTATAACTTATTCCAGGAAAGACTTGAGGAGACTTAGAGGAAATAACTAAGACAGTGAAATATAAAGAAGTGAGAACCAAGAACAAGTCAGTAGAATGTCAGTGCCAAGAAAAAGACACATGCAAGTCATGAAGCCCCACAAAAACACTCTGGGGAATCCCTGATTAGGTCTGGAGCCAAAGCAAAGAGAGAAGCATGATCTGTTACTGTCTGTTGAAGGGTAGGATGTCATATTTGCTCAGAGGAGAGCCCAGACCTTGACTACTGCTAGCTTGCCTGTGGCCCTTACTGGAAGTCAGGCATGGTTAGTTTCCCGGGTCTTCCCTCTAATCGTCACAAACCCTCTGAGTTAGGCTATGTGTCATTTCCTTTGTGCAGATGAAGGGATGGAGCTTTAGTGACTTTTCTCAAGGCCCCACAGGGAGTCCTGGAGGAACCAACCCCTCCTCTGTCCGGCTTCATAGCCCAGGCTGATAAACACTGCACCCGTGCTCGGGACGAGATGCAGGAGACCAAGGCAGCTTTCTGGGATTGGGTAAAGGGCAGTAACGCGTTTGGTGCACCTTACATGGCAGGTTCTCTGCTCTGAAGTATTTTCCTTATTTGAAGGGGGAGAGAGAATTTGAGGAGGAGCTTCTGGAGTGGAGAATGGAAGGTGTACTCAGATCTTGCCACTAGGGGGCGACATAACCCTTTCTGGCTGGTCTGCCCAGAACTCGGCTCTGCCTTAGGGCTGGTGTACTTGGAAGAGGAGGAAACACTTGCAGATTTAGTTTGCTTCAGATCCAGAAATTCCCTGCCGAGTAGCGGCTTCGGGCTCCCTTCGAGCTCCCTGGAGCTCTCAGGGTATGGCCCCAAATGCCTTCTGAAACCCTAGTTCATTGTGGTTTCTAGGGCTCCCCTCCCCTTTCAGTCTTTCCCTCAGCACACGGGCATATTGCAAACAAGGGTGGAAAGTGTTCCGCGGTGTGATGTCAGTTCCTTCTCCCCTTTTTGTGTCCTTTCGTGTCATGTGACACATGGGAGAGGAGGGAAGTGGCATGGCGGTGAGGGGACTGTGCAGGTCCTTGGCCCGCTCAGGTGCGGTTGGCAAGCCCCCCCACCATAGAACCTCCTTGATGAGCAGGCCCCCCCTCATCCCCACGTCCCGCTAGCAGAGGGCTCCCAACCTTGGCTCCACATCGGGATTCCCTCCAGAGCTTTTAAAGATACCTGTGTGTGGGTCTTACCCTGATCCGCTCTGATATAATTGGCTTGGGTTGCAGCCTGGATATGGGGAGTTTTAAGGGTTGCCCAGGCATTTGTAATGTGTAGACAAGGGTGAGAGAGACTGGTCTAGCACAGGAGGGTTCTACCCAAGGCAAGGCGGGGGACCACTTCCCCAGACCAGCTGGGGATGGGGTAGAAGCTTACTTCTCCCATGTGGTTTGGGAAGGGGCCAGATCCTTCCTGGCCTGTGGACCCCCTCGTTGACTGATGCCTCTGTGTCTGCTGAGGACGGTACCTTAGTGTGACAGGCCAGCCTGTGCCCCTCCAGTGCACCTCCTGGCCCTCCCTACCACCCCTGCCCGGTTCTCCATCCTCCCTGGACTGCTTGGCCTTCTGGGAACATGCCATGCCCTTTTGTACATCTGCATCTTTGTTTCCACCCCCAACATACCTGTAGCACCACACAGTCCCTGGGGAATGGTAGTTGTTGAGGTGTCGTCACCGCAGGGACCTTTCTTGTGCATCCTGTGCACACAGTAGGCGCTCCACAGGTATTGGGTTGTGGCCTGTAGGAGGGCACTTGAGCCCGGCCCAGGCAGCTGACAGACTTCTGAGAATGGAGGCCATGGACCAGCTGCGTTGCTGTGACTAGGCCAGGAGGGAGCCGGAAGGGTGAAGGCCACTGGTGGCACTGGCCTTGTGCTTGTAGGCCCTCAACAGCAGCGATGGTCACTGTGAAAGCAGGCGAGGCACGGGAGGGAAAACGCGCCAACCAGCACTGTTTGGGGAGAGACAAGGGGGCAGCTAATTCGTTCTGGCTTTAAAGCTGAAAGTCCTGAATCCTGGTGACCTCCTCAGGCTGGAGTAAACCAGGGTGGTTGGTCACCCTGTGGACACTAAAGACTGTGACTGATTCAGGGCACCCAGGAAGAGGGGACTGTGGCTGTGGAGGCTGTCTCCCTGGCCTAGCAGTTCTGTTGGTGGTGTCTCGCCAGCCCCTCCTCCTGGAGAGCTGACATAGACTTGCCCAGGCCCAGCAGGGAAGCCTTCCACCTCCTCAGCCTTGGGTACCCAGCTACCAGAGCCCTGGCATATGCCCAGCACCGTGTTAGCTGTTTCAGGGCAGACAGAGGGGTTGGGAGCAGCCTCTGCCCTCTGCGGCTAGCAGTAATTAAAGAGGCACAACGCAGCAGTAAAAGCCCTGAATCTAGGATGCGGACGCCTGGCCTCAAGTCGCAGCCCTGCTGGCAGCAGCCACATGGCAGGCACCTCTCTGAACCTAAGCTCGCTCCTCCTAGAATGGGAGTAACACCTGTCTTTGTCCCTTCCCAGGGTGGACACGGGGCCCAAATAACCTAGTGTTTGTAGCAGACTCCAGAGGTCTGAAGAAGTGCTTCTCAGCCTAGGCCACTTACGGGGGAGCTTTAAAAAGTCTTGATTCTGGATCTTGCCCCCAGAGGATCTGAGCTACTTGATCAGGGGTTTGGCCTGGATTTCAGGATTTTTTTTTTTTTTAACCTTCCAAGAGATTCTCACGTGCAGCCAAGGTTGAGAACCTCTGCTCTAAATGCCTTCCAGGTGTGATAGGTTATTCCTGTTTAACTGGAAAGGCAAGAACTAGTCGCATAAACCAAGCAGAGGACAAAGTAGCATGCAGAATCTCCCAAGGTGGAGGGACAGCAGTTTAGAGTGGCTGTCTCAGTGGGGCATTAACTAGGATGGGCTTTCTGGGAGAGAGCTCGGTGATGGCTGCGAGATGCTTGAAGGAGAGGAAGAGTCGTGGGAGAAGTTGAAGGGGAGGTGGCTGGCATGGGGGAGTTAACAAGCTCTAATCAGCCTCTTAAGTGTCAAAGGCGGCGAGGGAGAGCCGCTGGGAGGGCTGACTGCCGTCGTCTGCTTGGCTCCCAGCCCATCGGAGAAGTGGTTGATGCTCAGAGTCTCAAGAAGCCTGAAATGGGGCTGAAGCCTTGGTGGGCTGTCGCTCATCAGGGGCGAGCAGGTGTGGGCTGTGCAGGAGACGGTTCCACTCCCCCTTCCCCTTTCCAGCCTGGGCCACGGCCCCCCCTTCTTTCAACCAAGACATCTGGGGCAAGGCCTAGCCTCTGGCTCTGCTCACCTCCTGGCACCTGTCGGCATGCTCTGCTAAGAGTTCCTCATGCTAGGGCCTGTGCAGGGACAGGGGCAACGGGTCGGAGAGCTGGGACCTCTGTAGGAGCAGAGAGTAATCATCGCTGTCCCCTGCAACTCTCCCATGTTGTTGTGAATATCAAAAGATAAAATTCTGAACGCTCCTGGATGTTGTGTGAGTTCTTGTTGCTGCATGCATATGTGGGCGCAAAAGTCAGTGTCCAGGAAACCATTTCTTTCTTCTCCCTCCTTCACCGCTGTGGCAGGGAGCAGCCTCTCTTACCGCGGCCCACAGGCCTTGGGAGACCCTTGGCAGGCAGCCCCCGGGGCAGAATTCCAGATTGGGAACCTTGGTCACCTCCTCGAATGAGAAAGCATCTTGAAACAAATTTTCTGAGATCATTCATTTGGAGGGAACAGCGCTCAATTAAAGATGTAGAAGGGCTGGGATATTCACTTAAGGAAAAAAAAAGCTCACCCCTAGTATTGTACCCTTTTAACATAAGAAGTCGATTTAATACCTACAGGAGGTGTCACAGGGCAGGGTAGATACGCAAGACGAGAGCTTATCGAGATGGGGACGGAGTGGTGTTGGAGTGCTTCCTGGAGGAGGGAGGACAGGGGCCGGGTGGAGAATAGGTCAGTGGCCGAGGATGGTACTGACTGATGTCCTCGCAGGACATCCCTCCCTGGGGAGGGGTGCTGCTTTGAAGGGGAGGAGTATGAGCTCAGTTCTCAGCTGGCCGGGTTTCAGAGCGGCCTGTGGAAAGAGTGGGAAAGTATTGGGTAGGAAGCTGGCGCTGGGGGTGGAGGAAGGCCCTGCTGTGAACGCAGATGTAAGGATCCTTAGTTGTTGTCCTGAAACCGGAGCAGTGGGAAGGATCCCTGCGCACACCCTGAGCTCTGTGGACTCAGGAAGGAGGAGGGGGGATGCTCCTAAGCCAGCCTCGCCATGAGGGTCTGGGTTAAAGCCTGCTCTCTGGTGTAAGTGTACAGGAGGGAGGGTTTACTGGGGCTCCGGGTAGCCAGTCTTTCTCAGGAGCCCCTGGGTCTGAACTCCTCAGACATGGAGCAACCACCAAACGGGCACAGGTTGTGGAGGCAGCGGCTGGCACTGCCACATACCCTGAGAGCTCACCACAGCTCATTTGTGACATGCTGATGAGACTTGGTGGAGAAGCTGTTAGTCTAACGTGTGGTGTGGACAAGTTCAGCTCTCCTGGGAGGACCTGGCCACCAAGGACCTTGACGTGATCTTGTGAGATGCAGCTAGCACGACGAGGGTGGTGGGATGGTATTTGTGATGGGGTTGGCAGACATGGCTTAGCCACTTCTTAGCAAGATAACCTTGGGCTTAATTGTCCAAACCTGTTTCCTCATCTGTGTGACGGGAATAATAATAGCTACCTCATAAGGGTGCCTTATGTGCCCATATTTGAGGTCTTGGCAGTCAATGGAAGTGATTTGTTAAGAGGCAGAAAAGTTTAAGTGGTTGGAATCAAGCAGGCCTGGGTATGCAGCCCATCTCTGTCATTATTGTGTTACCTCAAGCAAGTCATATCACCTATCCCAAGACTCTGCTCTCTTGGGATCTCTTAGGGATAAATTATGCCCATCCCAATGGGAGGCTGGGAGCCAGTGAACACTGCAGTGTATATAAAGTGCTTCTGCACAGCCTGGGACGTAAGAAGATGGTAGCCGAAGGTTTTTTTTTTAATTGTTAATTGGTATTGTATAAGACCTAGGTCTGGTACATTCTCGTTCAGCTGACGTGGCTGTTAGTCAAGGACCCGATATCCCTAAAGAAAGTACAGCAGACATTCACAGTTAGACTTTATTTGTGAACAGGTATGATGTCGTGGATATAATAATGCATTTGGCATCGGAAGATCTGAATTCAAATCTCTGCTTTATTACTTATTATCAGTTGCTTACTGTCTCTCTCAGCCTCAGTGTCCTCAGGTATGAAATGGGGATGGTAATAATGACCTACTTCACAGAACTGTGGTGAGGACAAAACGATCAATTGCATGGACCAGTGAGGATGCTCTGGGCTGCAAGCACAGGCAACTCCAAGTAGCTTAAAGAACCGATGGAGCTGAAGTAGCCTGCAGGGTTGGTTGATTCAGGGCTCAGTGATGTCATCCAGGGCCGGCTTGGGACTGCCTGGGTTCCCTGAGAGCAGGGGAACTCTGGGGAGAGGATGTAGGAGAGGTGAGAGTGATGGTTGAAAGGTTAGACTAGAATTGTCACCTGCTGAAGTTCAGTCATTCAGTCATTCAGTAAATACTAATTGGGCGCCCTCTATGTATCATCATGGGGCTGGGCCTTGTAGTACAAACGTGATTCACGAGGTCGCACCTGCATTACTTTTGCATAACATGTCACCACAAAACATAGGGGCTTAAGATAGCAGTACTCCACTGTTGTATCTCACTGTTTCTAAAGATCTGGAACTAGGACAGGGCTGGGACGGCTCATCTCTGCTCCATAACGTCTGGAGCTTCAGCTGGAAGATTCCAGGGCTGGGGATGGGAATCATCTGGAGGTTCACTCACATAGGAGCTTGGATGTCCGCTGAGCTCCTTGGCTGGACCTGTCCACTGGAGCACCTGCACGAGGCCTCTCCATGCAGCCAGGGCTTCCTCACAGCATGACGGCGAGGTTCCAAGAGTGAGCACCCCAAGGGTAAGAGCCTGGGGGGAGCTGTATCCTATTTATGACCAAGCCCCAGAAGTCACACGGCATCAGTTCTGCCATACTCCTTGGTCTATGGCAGTCACAAGCCCTACACTCCCTTTCGGAGGGAAGAATGTCAGTCACGGGAGCATGCGGGGGGCAGCTGGGAGCTTCAGGAGTGTCTGTCTGCGTGCTCAGACACCCCCAAGCTCAGGAGCAAGATGGCCCCGAGCAGCGAAGGCCAGCGGGATTGGGGGCTGCCGCAGCATCTTACCTGTCTCAGAACCTGCTCAGCAGCCTGAGAAGAGCCGGGACTGGTCTCTGTGGGGGACACCCTGTGCCGTGGTGGGGTAGTGCAGTGGGCTGAGATGTGGGGCTGATGAGATCAAAACTGTCAGGTTCCAAATCCCAGAAGAGAGGAAAAGTGGAGCTGGAAGGGTCTTAGGGACCTTCTGGGAGAGTGACTTGCTAGGGATCACTCAGTCAGTTGTAATAACAGATCTGAAGTCAGAATGGAGGTCCCCTACTCCCAGTCCAGTGCTTCTGCCATTTCACCCCTGCCATGGGCATTCTCACCTTGCCAGCTTGTCCTAATCCTAGCCTGTGGCCCTCGCCCGAGCTACAGTCCCATTGCCTGGCACTGTACCATACTCTTGCCAGGCACAGCTAACTCAGGGTGGCAGGAGCCATGCCAAGTCTTCTCTGATTAGGGGGTATCTCCCCAGGCCCCTCAGATATTGACGTGATCTGGCACGCACATTGCCAGATTGTGATGTCCCTAAGAGAATGCAGACAGAGGTGGACAGAGACCACGAACGTGGCTGAAACGGCGCTTCCAGAGGTGCCCGCTTGCCGCCCACAGTGAAAACCTGGTGGTGGGTGCCATTCTCCCCTCGGGTTACCCATTGGACCATTTTTCATCCTCCCAGAGTCAGTTTCCATGGAAACAGCAAGTTCCTTTCCCATCATTTTCATCCTTAAAGATTCCCACCAGAGCTGTCTGTGCCTGGGCTCCTCGCCCAGCGGCTGCATCAGCCGGCACCAGATCCCAGGTTTAATGGTGAATTGTCACGCTGCCAGGTAGAGCCGCCTGGGATGTGTCTGATAACTGGCATAGCCCTTACTGGGTTAGGAACTTGCTCTCAGTGGCTCCCTCTTGCTGCCATGTCAGAGCCACCTCCCTCCTCTCCCCTGCAATTTGGCATTGGAGGTCTTCCCCGTACCCCTCTGCCCCACCTCCCAGGCCAAGATAATTCTTTTTTTTTTAAATTTATTTTTGGCTCCGTTAGGCCTTCGTTGCTGCGTGCGGGCTTTCTCTAGTTGCGGCGAGCGGGAGCTACTCTTCGTTGCGGTGCCCGGGCTTTTCATTGCAGTGGCTTCTCTTGTTGCAGAGCATGGGCTGTAGGTGCGCAGGCTTTAGTAGTTGTGGCACACGGGCCCTAGAGCGTACGGCTTCAGTAGTTGGGGCACGTGAGCTCAGTAGTTGTAGCGCGCAGGCTTCAGTAGTTGTGGCTCGCGGGCTCTAGAGCACAGGCTTAATAGTTGTGGCGCACAGGCTTAGTTGCTCCGCGGCATGTGGGATCTTCCTGGACCAGGGATCAAACCCGTGTCCCCTGCATTGGCAGGCGGATTCTCAGCCACTGCTGCACCAAAGCCAGACAGTGACCCAGGTGGGAAAGGGAAGCCTCCAGTTTTCTGGGGACCAGGTACACTCAGGGAGGACCCCACCCTCACAGCCTCAGGGTGGGCTGTCCACTCCTCCTCCCCTCTCTTTCCCAGCCAGCCCTGTTCCTGGCCTCTGTGTAGCGCTTCTCCCTCTGGGCTTTTGCCTCCCTGCTCCTCCTCTCTAGCCATCACCTCCTTCACAGCCCAACTCCAAGTTCACTCCCACCAGGATGTCTTCCTTTCTAAACCATTTTTCTCAGTGCAGCTCTATTTGGTTCCTGCAGTATAACTTTGTATATATTGTGTCAGGGAGAGGAGGAGATTCCTGAAGCTATTTTTCTTTTTAAAGCTTTTTTTTTTTTCCGGTATGTTTTCTTTCTGTACTGGAGAATTCTTGTCGTGGGCGTATGTTGTTTATCTGCCCAGCATCCCCTCTTTGGACTACAAGCCGTTATCCCCTTCTGCTGGTAACATAATCTCTCCTTCCTATGGAAAAATCTGTTCCATGGGATTCAGCTAGGGCTGCCTTCTTCAACAGGGGGAAGCCCCTGAAGCAAGCCCGGCCAATCAGAGGACTCTATCCGTAGGCCCTAGTGGTCGGTTAAGGGATGACCACATGACCATGCAGAGCCAATAAGAATCTTCCTTGGTATTCCTATAGACAGTGCTGGCTGCCCCACCAATGTCCTTTCTCCCTTTGGTTCTCAATAACAAAACCCTAATTTTATTGGAAGCCCAGTTGAAAATACTTGCCTCTGCAGGCTTTCTTGCAGTGGGAGAAGTTATGTCACCCAGTTCTGGTCAACAGGATGTGGGGAGAAGTTGCTGGAAGGGACTTCCGGGAAAGTTTCAAAAGGAACAGACTCAGACTGGCATGGCCCCTTTAGTACTAATTCTAACTGATCACTGCCTCCGTGAGAGCAAGACATCTTAACCTGGAGCTTTTGTTCCAGCCATGTGGAGAGGCTGCCTGAGAACGAAGCCCTCCAAGAGGAAAGCACAGCCAAGAGATGGAGAGAGAGAGGAGAAAAGAGAGGGGGGAGGGAGGGAGAGAGAGAGGGAACAGTATCAGTTAAGCCCCTGGATTGAGCCATGCCCTCAGAACTTCCCGATTTAGGGAGCCAGTAGATCCCTTTCCTACTTAAGCTGGGTTTCTGTGTCTTTCATTGAAGGCTCAGAAGGAAACCCTCTACAAGACCAAAGCCATGCCTTTGTCTGTCTCTGTTCTCTCCTCCGAAGTTATTTACATTATAAGATGCTAGATGCAAAGCTGGCACACAGTAAATATTAACTCAATAGACCTTGAGCCCCCCAAATTTTTGTCTTGACAGGAGTCAAAGTAGAGCTTGGAAGGACTTGATTTCTGAACCAGACTCATTAAGGAACACACTCATCAATTCTCTGTGGACGTCTCAGGCCAAGCACACCTCCCATGCAGTGCATGGCTTGGAATCCCTTCTCTTCACCAAACCATTCCTTCAGCGCTCACCTCCTCCAGGTAGCCTTCCAAACCAGGTCTTAACTTCATCACCATTCCTCGCTTTGTGATTCCTTGCTTTTGCTAACACTTTGGTCCAGCTGTACTTGGTTAGATGTATTATTTGAGCGTAGCTGTGTGTGTGTCATCCCTCTCACCTCACCCCTGGCCAACTGACTAAAGAGCTTTTTAGAACAGGGGCAGTGTCTCCACCATCAGTCTAGGAACCTTCTGGGGGCGGGGACTCTAACTCCCCTGTTAGATCGGGGATCCAGATGCTGCCTCTCCTCACGTCAGACTAGGCGCTGTGCAATCTAGAGTCACCTCTCCGTGCCTCACGTAGCCTCATCGGCAAGGCAGGAAAATGCGGTCTGACTACAGCCCCGCAGAAATGGAGAGCTGGACGAAGGGGGTAAGAGTGGCCCTCCTCACTCACAGGAGGGTCCGTCTTAACCTTCCGGGGAAAGCTGATGAAAAGCCCATAAGGTTAGTCCTGGATCGGAATGCTATTCAGCAACTCCAGAAATATTCTAACTCAGCTCCTGTTCCCTCCTGTGTAGCAGCGTAAACAGAAAGCTCCCCACACAAGGCCAGAATTCTGCCTTATAAGCCTTCTTGCTTCCCTTGTTCCTTGTCTGTTGGGTAACAATGAATCCTTTATTGGGAAGCTTGTCAAATCCACGTAGACACCGAGGGGGTGGCCGTATGTTTTCTGTCTCGTGGCTCCTGTTGGATGGCAGCCCTGGAGTAGCCTGTGTAGCTGACAGTGCTGGTGGGACACAATACCACCCTCCCGCTCTCTTCAACACGCTACCCTGTCTTTGTACCTCCTGCCCCCATTCCAACACTCAAGCCTTTTCAACAGCAGCTGTGCAGTGAGCCATTGTGGAGGAAGGATGCTAACGTAAGTTCTCGGAGAAGGTGATGGATTCCCAACAAGGGTCAGAGAAAGTCATTCGGGGAGGACAGAGCCTGAGTAAAGCCAGTCTGAGCACGGTGGGTGAGGCTGCTCTCGGAGAGCTGACCTGGAAGTACAGAGGGCAGGGAGCCAAGGTGAGGAGGGGCAAGGTGGAGAGGGCATGAAGGGCTGGCTTGTTTGGTGGGAGAGGAAGGAATTGATGAAAGCCCTTGAATGCAAGTTGAGTCTGTATCTGGTAGAAAAAGCAGTGGGGAGATGAGGACAGATCTTGGATAGGAAAGAGACGTGATAAAAATAGTGCGAGTGATCCAGTCATCTGCATGTGGGAGGCTGAGTGCTCGGGGAAACGGAGGCGAGGTGCTAAGCCTGGATTCTGGGCAGGATTGGTGTGCCTGCTGTTGATTATGGAAGTGGGTTGGAGCTGGGGTCTAGGTGAGTGAGTCCTCATCTTTTAGACAGGCTTCATCTCTTGGAGGAAGGTGCTGGGAGCTCTGGCTTAATTCCCCAAGGGGATGATGGCTCCAGGAATCGGGGCTACTGCTTTGGGGATCTGTTGCTGCCAAAAGTCAGTGGATCTGGGTGATCCCGTTCAACCCGTGGAGAGCAGGTCTCCTTGTCCTCAGCTGCACCTGGCTGAGCTCTGCCAGAGGTGTGTGTAACCTTAGAAGTCACGAAGCATCCTGAAGGTGTTTCCATTCCCACGAGGGATAAACACATAGAACAAGAGGACTCATTCTTACTGAAGCCACTGAAGTATGTACTTAAGGATCAATAAGATTACTCTTGCGGATCTATGCTTATTCAACATTCATGCAAGAAATAGTGATTAAGTGTCTGTTATATACAGGCACATTGCTAAATGCTGTATATGTAGCTATGAGTAAGACTGACATGGGCCCTCCCCTGTCAAGCATTTTGTAATTTATAGAAATAGGTGTCTCTGAACTTGTCCAGGACTTTCTTTCCATTGGCAGCAACTGGCCAGAGACCTTGATGAAGACAGGAACGGGGTGCAGGCTACCAAGAAGCTCGGGCCCAGGTAAACCAACTTGCATGGCAAGGGCGCGCCTTCAGCCTCCCCATTTTACCCGCATTCATATCACACACCAAATAAGGAGAAAGATGGGACACATTTGCACAATAGTTCAAGACAGGGTCTCCATGGCAACAATTACCCAAAAATCTACTCCTGACAGCCGCAACAGCAGGAGCTAGCAAAGAAGACTCTGGGGGTGGGAGATGCGCGTGGGGGCTCAGAGGATGGCTTCCTTTTATTCTTAAACTGAAGGAAGTGCTGATGGCAGGAGCCAAGGCGTCTCAGAGCCTGACTAAGCCAAGACCCATTGGAAGGGGGAGCTGGAAGGAGACTTAAAGATGAGCTACTCTGAGGCCTAGCTGCAGAACACTCCAGGAGGATGTGCCAGCTCAGGGGTGAGGACTGGGCCATCAGGGCATCGTCCCTCCCACCACCCACGTCCGGTGCACAAGAGTTCTCCCTGCCTCCAGAGGTCGTGGGATGGGGACAAGGGGTGGACCCAACTTCCTGGGAAGTCAGGGGCTCTGGGGAGTTTGAGTCTGCCTGAAGACTGAGTCCAGTCCATGAAAACCCCCCACATGGATGTGGGTTGAGAGAACATGGGCTCTAGCCCACTCCATCCCCCAACTTGCTGTATGACCCCTCAGTTTCCCCAGCAGTGAAATGTACAACCTACCTTGAAGAACTAGTACAAGGCTGAATGAGTAGTGTGAGATGGGAAATGCTTTACCAAAGTAAATTCCAATGCAAAGACAAGAGGTCTCCATGTGTCCAGGCAGGACAGCTTGACAAAATTAGGTGTGCCCAAGGCTCTCCTCCACAGGCAGAGCCTAGGACAAGTGAGTCAGTGTCAGGAATGCAAGGGGAGACCTAAGTGTGGCCAGAGAGCAGTACCAGGGAGCTGGTGGGAAGGTGGGGGCAGAGGGTGCCTTAGCAGCAGAAGCATCACCTGCTTCCTAGCAGCAGACAGATGGACAGACTGACGGAGAGCAGTCAGCAAAGTGCATGACCTCCAGTCTTTAAATTTTTCAGAAGAGGTTTGGCTCAAAAGGAAAAGTATTCTGCTTTCTTTTTTGGAAAAGCCTAAATCTACCACTACCCCACCCCGACTTCTAAGTTTACTTCTCTTTGTCTGGTAGTGCTCAAGAACCACTGACTGTTTTTCAGATCCTGTAGATCACGACCACACTTAGGTCCCCCATTGCATTCCTGACACTGCATTCAAAACCCTGGAGAAAGGAGAAGTTCTCCATCTTTCTTTGGGGAACTAAGAAAAAAGGCAAGTTGACTCTATCTCTAGAGCAAAGAAGGCTCTGCTGCATTTGGAAATAAAACTTCTCTACCAACCCCCACAGATAGCAATCCCTTTACACTGAACGATGGTGAGAAGGGATTAAGCTAGAGTATTTCCTGAACACTTGTTTTGTTCCAGGCTCTCTCCTTTGCCCTCCCACTCTCCACCCCCAAAACTTTTCTCCTCCCTTTTTATCTCTCTAACCACGGAAAGTCCTTCCATCCCTGGGGGTCCCCAGAAGCCAATCCTCCCACCCTGGAGCTGACTTCCCTCCCTCACCTTCTGGACTGAGCAGGGAAGAGAGAGATGCAAGAGAGGTGCCATCTGAGAAAGGTTGTCTGGGCCCTCAGGCAGGACCTCACAGGGTGGACTTCAGAGTGACCATCATGGTCCAGGCTTCATTAGGGTCCAGACGTTGGGCCAGGACCCTCAACAGTGGCCACAGCCTCTCTGGACTGACCAGACTCAGTGATGAGCAACCAGAGCATCACTTCCTAAACTCAGGATGGAAGGGATGGAGGCTGCCTTTTCAGTCACTGGACTACCCATGCTCACTATTCTGGGGACTCCTTTCTTGGAGTCAGGAGACCAGGGAAGCCAAAATAAAGATCAGAAAGCCACTTGGAGAGCAGAGAACCAGCGCAAGAAGGCAATAGACCTGAGTGATGCAAAGCCCAGACCAGAGTGAGTCACCTCTTCATTCACTATTATATCATCCACTCAACAGACATCTGTGGCGTCCCTGCCATGCAGGTGCTAGCTAGGTACTGGGGACACAGTAGCGGTGGTGGGGGTGGCAGTGGTTGGGGGAGGTATGGAACTCTGTGAGAGACTCTGTTAAGAGAATGAAAAGACAAGGCATAGGCTGGGAAAAAATATTCACAAATCACAATCGGCCAAAAGACTGTATCCAAACTATACAGAAGTCAACAATCAGAAACTAACAACCCAACTTTAAAACTGAGCAAAAGACGCTTCACTCAAGAAGACATGCAGATGACAGATGAGCCCATGAAAAGATTTTCAACACCACCATTCATTAGAAAATAGAAATTTAACTCAGTGAGATATTGCTACACACATACTAGAAAGACACATGTACAAATAAAATACAAAAATTATAATAACCCTGACATTACCAAGTGCTGGTGAGGATGCAGAGCAACTAAAACATTTGCACATTGCTGATGGGAATGCAAAGTGTGACGTCCACTGTGGAAGACACTTGGGCAGTTTCTTGTAGAGTTAAGTATATACTTTCTATATGACGCAACAATCCCCCTTCTAGGTATTTACCCAAGAGAAATGAAAAATTTTTGTACACATACAAACAAAACTGTACATGATTGTGATGGATTTTTCATAATCACCAAAAACTGATACAACCCAAATGTCCTTCAGCTGGAGATAGATAAAAATCAAAAATTAATTTTAAAAATCTGTGATGCATTCATATGATGGAATACTACTCAACGATAAAAAAGAACGGACTATTGGTATGCGCAGCAATGTGGAAGCATTAAGCTAAGTGTAAGAAGCCAAACTGGAAAGGCTATATATCTCATGGTTCCATTGATTTGACATTCTGGAAAAGAAAAACCATAAGGACAGAGAACAAGTCAGTGATTGTCAGGGGTTAAAGGAAGGAGGGAGGATTTGACTACAAAGTGGCAGCATGAGGAACTGTGTTTGTCTGGTAGAACTGTTCTGTATCTTGATTGTGTTGGTGATTACACAACTCGAAGCATTTGTCAAAACACCTAGTACCATACACCAGAAATAAGTGAATTTCACTGTATGTAATTTTAAAAATAAACAGACATTTTTAACGACTACTTTGGGGAGAGTTTAAAAAAGAAAGGTGGAAATAAAATACTAGACAAGAGGACTTCCCTGGTGGCGCAGTGGTTGAGAGTCCGCCTGCCGATGCAGGGTACACGAGTTCGTGCCCCCGTCCGGGAAGATCCTACATGCCACGGAGCGGCTGGGCCCGTGAGCCATGGCCGCTGGGCCTGCGCGTCCGGAGCCTGTGCTCTGCAACGGGAGAGGCCATAACAGTGAGAGGCCCGCGTACCACAAAAAATAAAAAAAATTTAAAAAAAAGGTATGTGTCATTAACCCCCATTTTACAAACGAAGAAACTGAAGCTTGGAAAGCATGTCTTATAGCTGATAAGGAGCAGAAGCAGGACTTGAATTAAGGGCCCTTTTTTTTTTTTTTTTTTTTTTTGCGGTACGCGGGCCTCTCACTGTCGTGGCCTCTCCCCTTGCGGGGCACAGGCTCAGCGGCCATGGCTCACGGGCCCAGCCGCTCCGCGGCATGTGGGATCCTCCCGGACCGGGGCACGAACCCGTGTCCCCTGCATCGGCAGGCGGACTCTCAACCACTGCGCCACCAGGGAAGCCCAAGGGGCCCTTCTTGATTACGGACTCCACACTCCCAAACATCCCATTATGTCAACAAATGGGGGAGTTGAAGGGTGAAAAACATGTTTCAGAGAGAATTGTGGTGTCTGTGTCCCTCCTGGTGTGAACTGCCTTTGAGCTTCCCTCCCTTTGCCTTTTTCATCCTGTGATACTGAGAAGTGAAGCAGATTCTGGAAAGGTAATCAGATAAGTAGGCGGATGATATAAGTTGGAGGTTTTATTATAGTTTTGACACATTGCATGACAAGCACTAATCATCGTCAGTGTTCGGTTGTCACTTGAGAAAGTGTAAATGCCACATCTGCTCACGGCCTGTCTGTTCTTCCAGACAAAAGAACATATGTGCCTAACAAGGGAGTGTGCTTTGTTCATCATCGTCAGTCCTACTAGAGAAGCCTGAGCCTTGGGACAGGTGGGGATGGGCTGAATATGTATGGGCTCTCCTGTCCCCTGTAGCCCAGGCAAGCTTCCCAGGACTATTCTGGCCCATCGGGTGTTAGGGATCATCTTAGTCCCCATCTTAGTCTCATTGATGAGAAAACAAAGGTCCACAGGGAAAGTGTGGCTTCATCAAAAACCCATTGACAGCAAATGTCAGAGTCAGGCTGGGAGCACACCTCTAGATTCCTCCTCCAGTGCTCTCTGAACTCCAAGACCCTCTGGAGTCTCCTCTCCAGCTGCAAGCAGGTCCCTAGACTCCTGATGGAGGCGGCCTGAGTCCGCCAGTCTCTGGGAGTGCTGAGAATAGCCATGATCTATTGAGAAAAGGATGTGGCCCAGGAGCTCAACAGACAGATGTTCAGCACCACAGACAGCTCCGCTGGCCTAATTTACTTGAGAGGCTGGTTGCCCCTCGAGGCAGAGTGTCATGGGAGAGAGAAAAGTACTGGAATGATCTTAGAGACCACCTAGTCCAGCTCCTTGCTTTGTATGGGAGGAAACCCAGGAACAGATAGAATGACTTGTCCGAGGTCACACGGCAGGTCAATACAGAGCCAGAGAGGAGGGCCAGCAGCCCTCTTCCTCACACTTCTTCAGGGCCCTCAGATACCTGATTCCCATGACTTATTAATGGCACAGCCAGAGCTTGAATCAAAGTCTTCAAAATTTAAACCCCTTGCCTTTGGGGATGGCAAGAAAAGAAAAGAAGTAAAAAGAAACTGAAAGAGCACCCGGCCCTGATGGGAAGGTCTGTGATTTGGGCCCTAACTTTAAGTGTTTTATTATTTTTTTTTTTTTGCGGTACGCGGGCCTCTCACTGTTGTGGCCTCTCCCGTTGCGGAGCACAGGCTCCAGATGCGCAGGCTCAGCGGCCATGGCTCACGGGCCTAGCCGCTCCGTGGCATGTGGGATCTTCCCAGACCGGGGCACGAACCCGTGTCCCCTGCATCGGCAGGTGGACTGTCAACCACTGTGCCACCAGGGAAGACCTAGCTTCAAGTCTTTGACAGGAGCTTCCTACTTCCCCAAGGTGATGTGGCATTTTAGAAACAGTTTTGTTTCCATGGCAACCTCATTCCAGGTTTCATCTCCATGGCAATTCATTGGAGTTTTTCACCCTTTTGGTAAGTACACATGTGACTGCCGATACATACATTGCAGAAAAGTTAATATAAAGCCACATTTTTAGAAGTGGAGCATCTCATTATCTAAGTCTGCAGTCCGGAGCATAACAGGCAGGTTCCAGGGGAGACAGGGCCCATGGCATCAAGGACCCAGAGCAGTCTTTGGGGCAGGCATGCCCTCTGACTGCCATTGTAAACCTCTTCTAATCTTTGCAGATCAGTGTATCTTAAGCTCACCATGTCCATAAATAATTTCTCCTTTTCTGTATCATCCCTCGTGCCCTGCTCATGACAAAGCCTCAGAGTTGCCTCTGATGGCAAGAAGTGCTGGGACAAGGAGAGAGGAAGCTGATTCATCTGACTACAACCTCTGCAGTACCCCGGGAGTGACTCTACCTGCTTCCCTTGCCCATGCACCCCAGTTTGGCGCACCCTGGAACAGTTCCCACCTTTTGTGGCAGACCTTGCTTTCCTGATCTGTGAGCTGTGAGTACCCCTTCCGACCTGACCTAATCTGACACCTATTTTCCAGGATATCTTCATGGTTTCTAGTCCACTGAGGGCACCCCTTATGTTTTCCTGCAATGCTATAGATTTTCTTTAATATCTGTCCCAGTGTTTATAATGACTCAGGGCTGGATGGAGTGAGTATATAGTCAACCATCTCGACATAACCCTCTCTTTCCCTCTCTACTTCTAGTGTTTTGGGTAACTTTTCTTGTCAACTTATAGTCTGTTTAATGATGGTGGTGAGTCGTTAATTTCTCTGCATCATCACCAACATCAGCATCATCAGTGGTGGTACTATTTCATGACTAAGGGGTCACCACCACATTCTGCAACAAAGAAAAGTGAGCAGTGCTCCCCAAAATATCCCCACATCCTGAACAATGAAACAGAAAGGCAAGGCATGGTGTAATTTCAAAATTTCAATCAAAATCATAAAATGTGCCAGCTCTTCACTTTCCAAATATCTTTTGAACTCAGGTAGACTTGAATGTGGACTCTGGTTCCATTGATTCTTAACTGTGGTTTCAGAGGAATGACCTAACAGTCTGAGCCTTGTTCTCTTCCGTGGAGATGAGAACAGTCTCTGCCTTGCAGGAATTATTAGATCTGGGTTATGAAAAAAATAGAAAGGATTATGAGATAAAATATGAAAAGTGCTTCACACCATTCCTGGCATGTGGAAGATCTTCTGTAAATGGCAATATTAGCACCTAAAAAGGGAGTCATTACCATGGAATTTTATTTGCATCTGACTGAACACTTACCCTCCTTGTGTTTTGTTTATTTCATTACATGTCTTTGATCCCTATGATGCATGACGCCCCTTGAAAGCAGAGGCTGTGTCTTCAATTCAACCAAGTTTTGTGATGTTCCTAAACAGAATAAAGCATCGTGCTCGGCACCGCAGAACATACACACACAGAGAAGACAGTTCTGGTCCTCGAGGGTAGTGTAGTGATGGAGCTCTATCACGCCATGGAGCTGCAGGGGTAAGCAGATGCTGCCTCAGGGTAGAGGCCCCACACCCCCGCCCCAGCTGCCATCTCAGAGACCTGGACACTTGCCTGGTTTGGCCTGCCCTGAGCTGGGTTCGGGGATCTGGACATCCTATGTCCCTGGTAAGATCTTGATTGGCAAGAGAGGATCGTGGGCGGCACTCAAGGAATGCTACTCAGAGATCCCACCAAATTCCTTGGTATAAAATGTGTGACCCAGGGCTTCCCTGGTGGCGCAGTGGTTGAGAGTCCGCCTGCCGATGCAGGGGACACGGGTTCGTGCCCCAGTCCAGGAGGATCCCACGTGCCGTGGAGGGTTGGGCCCGTGAGCCATGGCCGCTGAGCCTGCGTGTCCGGAGCCTGTGAGAGGCCACAACAGTGAGAGGCCCACGTACCGCCAAAAAAAAAAAAAAAAATGTGTGACACACACATACCCACCCCCCCCACCCTCCCACGCACACCCCCTTCCCCCAACATTGGAATGCTGGATGTGGCCATTTTTTTGTCTGTGCCCACCACTTGTCAGGCTTCACTGTCCCTTCTAAACCTCCCCTAACACTCCAGGCTGCTCTTGGTCTGCTGCTGAGTTGGGGTCTGGGGAGAGTTTGGGCAGAGCGACTCCCAGAAGCCAGACCAGCATGGCTCTGTGTGAACTGGATTCAGATAAACAAGTGGGAAAGTAAGTGGATGTTGTGATGTAAGCCCTTCCTAGTGTCCCCCATTCCAGAGGACCTCTTGCTAGTGAGGGCACAACTGACCCCAGATATTCCATCCCTGACTCAGGAAGGGAAGCAGAGGGTTTGACCTAGTCCCTGAGACCCTCAATACCCGAGGGCTAGTGGTCCTGAGGAGCAGTGCAAGTACCCGGGGCTGCAGGCCGGGCTAGACTCCAGTTCTGCTATCGCCTTGCTCACCCCAGTGCCTGCACGGTACCTGGCCCACAGGAGATTCCCAGTAGACACTCACTGAAAGGATGAACAGGGGCAAGTCCATTAAATGGAAACTTAGTTTCCTCTCCTATAAACAGGCTCATGGGAGAGTGTGTGCTCTTACTCACCGAGCTGTTGTGGACAGCAAACAAGAGCATGTGGAGGGAAGGCTGGAGTCACAGGCAGGGCTGAATCCTAGCTCTGCCCCTTCCTGGCTGGGTGACCTCAGACAACCTCTTAGAGCCTCAGTTACCTCACCTGTAAAATGGGAGCAGTAATGAAACCTTCCTCAGCAAGGTGGGAGCTCAGTGCTCCGCTCATTAGACACGCGATACATTATTTTTGTCCTGATTATGAGAGTGCTTTGAAACCTACAAAATGCTTTGCAAATACGAGTTACTATTTTTCTGTCCAAGATCCCTTTTCAGAGAACCAAATATATCTTGCTGGGGAAGAGTTCACACCCTAAACAAAAATAATGATAATCATTATCTTTATTGGCTGTTTATCACATGCCAGGCACTATGTCAGCCACTTTATACTCATCGTCTCACGGGAGCTATGGGTACTATGGCTTCCATTCTATAGATGAGGAAACTAAGGCTCAGAGAGATTGAGTTACTTCCCCAGAGTCACAGAGCCAGGAAGCAGGACGGCTAGGATTTCAAAGACCAGTGTCCAGGACTTCTCTTCTGAACCCAGGACTTCCAGAGATTTGGCCCCTGAATCTTGGGCAGCCCTTGTTGGAAGATCTCTCCCTGCACAGGGGTAGGGGGTGAGGAGAGGGCATTGGAGAACCAGGCTCTTTCTTGGTCCAGTGTCCGATGCCCCAGGTTCAGGATTCTGATCTAGTCCTGCTTTTCCCCTGAAGCACTATGCTTCGTGTGCTCGCTCTTTGGTAACTAAGTGTGCCCACCCCTGAGGCTTATATAAGAGAGCTCTGTAAGCACATTGCAGGACATCAGGGCTTCGAAAGAACTAAGATGGACTGCAGAAGAGATGTCACCCTCCACCCTTCCCTGGACCCCACTCACACTTGCTAGTTTCCTGTTTGGGGCTTGAGCCTGGCTTTGTGTGCACCTGCCTGTGTGTGCATACTTGTCCAAATGGGTGTGCCAGTCATGGGATGGGGTGCACAAACACACATGTTAGTACATGTCTTCATTGTCCTTTTTCTTCTTTACAGTGAGAAAATCCTGCAAAGCTTCCCCATTAAGGCTTTTCCTTTTTCAGCAAATTCAGGAAACTTAACTCTTGAATCCCCTTCTCTTGCCCCAGTTGCAGATCCATTTTATTAGAGGGAAGTTCTTGTAGTGTTCGCTCCAACTTGGTCAGCCAGAAAACAGTGTCTAAGCTGTGTCCCTGCCAAAACTCCCATTTTTCCTGTCATTTGGGTTTTACGTGAACACCTGCGGCTCTCTGACCTCCATTCTTCAGGCCATCGGGTCAGCCGGGCTCCAGACAGCTGTGCTACACAGAGCCAGATCCCCAGGTTGCCCCAGTTGTTCAAGGCTGCTCTCACCAGATCAAGCTGGGCTACTTACCCAAACCATCAACAGAGCATTCTTCACATTGTGGGTTTAACTCTGCAAGTAGTTTCTGGCCCCTATCCTTTACTGGACTGGCCTAACTGGATGAACTCTCCCAGGTCTGAGATTGGGGTGGTGCGGTGGGTGTGGGTGGGAAGATGACACATCCTAATGATGATGATTTTTTTTTTTAATATTTATTTATTAATTTATTTGGTTCCACCGGGTCTTAGTTGCCGCACGCGGGCTCTTTTAGTTGCGGCATGCATGTGGGATCTAGTTCCCCGACCAGGGATGGAACCCGGGCCCCCCCTGCATTGGCAGCACGGAGTCTTAACCACTGGATCACCAGGGAAGTCCCTAATGATGACGACCCTGGTTACACAGGAGGGCTCAGGAGCCAGGAGGATTCTGAATCCTTCATAATCAGTGACCATCGTGGGCTTCCCTGGTGGCGCAGTGGTTGAGAGTCCACCTGCCGATGCAGGGGACACGGGTTCGTGCCCCGGTCCGGGAAGATCCCACAGACCGCGGAGTGGCTGGGCCCCTAAGCCATGGCCACTGAGCCTGCGCGTCTGGAGCCTGTGCTCCACAACGGGAGAGGCCACAACAGTGAGAGGCCCGCGTACCGCAAAAAACAAAAACAAAAACATAGTCAGTGACCATCTATGCTTTTGTTGAGATGCTGTGCACCCCCCCGCAAACCTCGTAGGGAACTAGTGTTGGAGACGTGAGATGGCGCTCATACAAGAGAAGTATACTTCTCTTCCCAAAGCCAAGTAAGGCTTCAGCCACCTTCCTTCTCATTCACCTTCACTTCCACCCACGGCAAAAAAGAGGGGGAGAAATCCACTAGAGCCCTCCCCCCAAATCTTCCAAGCACCAGGGTGCCTGAGTGGGGTTGGTACTAGGGCTAAGGGGGATATACACAAGCTACAAAGACCAGCTTTCTCTCCTCCTGTCCCCCACCCCCCAGTTTCAGTTCTTCCCCAGACCAGACACTTGCAGACAGCAGAGCCACTCACACTCCCCCTTGGCTGTGAGTGCCAAGGTTCTAACTGCTTAACACGGCTTTAAGGAAATTCTGCACCTATAAGAGGTGCCAGGGTTCTGGGCAGCAAGGGGCATCAGGTTCCAAATTCCCTGAACACAGCTACATCGGAGGTCATTTGCTCCATTTTAAACATCCTGGGTCCTTCAAACCACAAAGCCCTCTCCCAAGCATACATTCCACCCACCCAAACTCTCCTCCCCATGCTGCAAGGGCACATCTTCAGAATCTGCTCACCTACCCTCTACAAGGGTAGCGTCAAGCAAGCCCTTACATGGGGCTTTGGGCCCTATAATTAAAATTTCCCTCGATCTAGACCGCTGCCCACACATTAATTGAATTTGATTTGCCCACTGTCCTGATGTGTTATTTTTGCTATTTTCTCCGTTTTGGACTCAAGTAACTGATTTTTTTTTTCCATCGCACGGAATAGATTCAAATTTTCCAGGGATTTAATTGATCTCACCAGCTATCCCGCCAGCCTGCAGGACCTGCCTCCCTGGCCGTCCGCGTAGAAAACAGGACCTTTTTTCCTCCCCGGCTGCAGCTTCCGAGTGGGTCTCAGGAGCCCGCGACCAGCCCCGACAGCTGCCCAGTCCTGAGGCCTGGCGTCCTGTGACCTGCCTAAAGTACTTGCTAGTAGGCTACACACCGCCCACCCCCGCCCACCCGCACCCCCAACATACACACACATCCCACAGGAGTGCGGGCGGAAGCCGCGGGAAGCCCGACGGCTGTAGCTTTATTGCAAGATTTCTTCTCAAATGCGAAATCAAGCCAACAAGCTCAGTGACTCGGATTCGTCAACAGCGGCGCCCCCCCGCACGCTGCTCGGAACTCGCCCCCACTCCACCCCACCTACGTACACACAAAGTTCCCACGCCAGTGACCTCAGCCCCAAGTGCATCCCACAACCTCTCCCACCCTGCCCAGAACTTCCTTTCAAAGTAACAGTTAAGAACCCCCATCCTCTACCCTCCCACCCCGCAACGCTGGACCGCACGCAGGACCGAGTCGGGTGTGGAAGTCCCTTCCCGCGCCGCCGCCTAAGGTCCCGCAGTGGCCCGGGCCCGGGCGCCCGGAGGCACGTCGCTGCCCCTCGCGCTGCCCGCCGAGAGGCGGCGGCAGAGCCCGGGGAGGGGAACCAGGGTCCTGGGCTCCCTTCTCCGTCTTCTTCCAGCCAAGCTGCCGAGGGCGGGCCGAGGCGGCGCTCAGTACAGCCCCAGGATGGCAGCGCCCACGTCCTTGGAAGGCCGGCGCTCCTGCATCAGAAAGTTAATCATGCTCTCCGACTTGATGAGCAGGTTGCAGCCCAGGAAGAAAACGCCGAAGACCACGGTGAGCGACAACACGCAGAGCACGGCAATCTGCGCCACGCGCGACACCCACAGGCTGCGCTCATCCGGAGCCAGCCCCGCGGGGACCCCGTCACTGGCGGACAGCGGCGCGCCCCCGGGGCAGCAGCCCAGCCACGTGCCCAGCCCGTGACTGCGATTTCCCACGGCGGCCCCGCCGCCGCCGCCGCCGCCGCCCAAGCCACCCGCCGCTTCCAGGCCGCTGTGGTTCAGGAAGGTCGCGTTCATCGCCGCTCGGCGCCCGGGGTCTTGGCGCGCGGTCCGGGGCACACCGGGAGGCTCTCCGGCGTCCGCGCTCTCGGAGACGCTCGGGTCCACCTGTGTGCGTGGAGAGCAAGAGGGCGGGGGGCTGCCCGCGCGCCGCACCCCTCGGGCCGCCGGCCCCTGGGCACCTGGCGGGAAGCGGCGGCCGGGAGAAGGCAGCAACAGGCTTCGCCGGAGCTGGAGCGGCAGAGCCGAGCGCGCCTCGCGGCACCGACTGCGCTCCTTGCACTCCCCGCCGCCCCTCCCCTAGCAACGGCCCCGCCCCCTCCTTCCTTCCCCATCCCCCCCCCGCCCCAGGCCCTGCAGCGTCCTTGGGGGGCGGGAATCCCGCAGCGATCGCAGCTCCCCCAGTGTCCCAAGGCTGGAAGGGGTCGGGAGATCAGGGCAGCCCCGCCCTCGGTCGGCGAAGCTCGACACCCTCGGGGCAGCCTTGGTTCCAGCCGGGAAAAATCAACCAAGGAGCCTCTTCTGGGATTTGGTGCTCTTAAGCAGTTAAGTTCTTCTTGAAGTCTGCCCTAAGTCTCTTCTCCGCTCTTTACTGAAGTCGCAGGAAGCCTTCCCAGATGTCAGAGGAGTCGCAGAGACCCCTCCCCTCGCCCCAGCGTTCCCTTCCCTCTCCTCTCTCCCCTCGTCACTGGGCAATGGCCCTGGGTGGCCGGCCGGCCGTGCCCCGCCGCTCCCACCCAGGTCCTCCCCAGCCTCGCTCCCACCATCAAGGTGAGGAGTACTCTCTGCCTCCTTCCCACCTCGCCCCCAGCCCTCCCCGTTTGACATTTTCTTAATTTAAAAATGTTACTGCATTTTTCCCTTCTCCATTCCTTTTCACAAATACACGTCATTGTAAACTTGTTAGAAATTACCTATTAGCAAAACACAAAAAAATCTAAAAGCTCATAATCCTACTACCCAGAGAGCGTCCATGTCACCGCCTTGGTACAAAATCTTCCTGTCCTTTTTCTATGTGTGTCTTTATATATGTATTCAGAATAGGGACGCACTGTTCATACATGCTGTTTTGTACATGCTGTTCTGTAACCCTTTGTCATTTAACAGTTTATCCTTTGGTAATGATAAATATTCACCTACAACAGTGGTTCTGAATTGCCCAGGGGGCTTGTTAAAACCCAGATTCCCGGGCTCAGCCCAGAGTTTCTGAATCAGTAAGCCTGTGCATTTCAAATAAATGCTCTTGCTGCTCCTCCTAGATGCACTTTGAGAATTACTGGTCTGCAGCATCATTTTTAGTGAAGGAATTGTATATTGTAGTCAAAGTACAGACTGTTACAATTTATTTAACCAAAGTCTCTATTTTTGGATATTTGACTTGTTTCTCTCTCTCCCTTTCTTTCTCTTTCTCCCTCCCTTCCTTCCTTCCATTCCTTCCCTTCTTTCTTTCCTTTCTTCCTTCCTTCCTTCCTTCCTTCCTTTCTTTCTTTCTTTCTTTCTTTCTTTCTTTCTCTTTCTTTTGTCAGAAACAAGATTACCATAAAGAACCTTGTAATGAAATCTTGGTACAGAAACTGTAATTTTATTTATTTTTTGCGGTACAGGGGCCTCTCACTGTTGTGGCCTCTCCCGTTGCGGAGCACAGGCTCCGTCCGGACGCGCAGGCTCAGCGGCCATGGCTCACGGGCCCAGCCGCTCCGCGGCACGTGGGATCTTCGCGGACCAGGTCACGAACCCACGTCCCCTGCATCAGCAGGCGGACTCTCAACCACTGTGCCACCAGGGAAGCCCAGAAACTGTCATTTTTTATTTCTATTATATTTTGAAAAATGGACCTGCAGAATCAGTAAATCACATCTAACCAAATTGCCCTCGAGAAATGTACCAGTTTACACACCAGCCCTGTGGAGAAAGAGCATACTGCCCCCAGTCCTGTTTATTGTCAATATTTTAAAAATCATCGTGTGAATTTAGGGGCTAGTGGATGGTTTCTCACCCTTGTATTCTTTGATTGTTGAATCAAAGGAAAGAAGGAAAGCATTCAGGACTTTTTGCAATAGTCCAGGCAAAAGATGGCTGGCTGGAGACTTGGATTCCAGTGCTGGCGGTGGAAGGAGAGATAAGTGGATGGAAAGAAAGGGCTTGGCAAATTGGAGGGAGGGGATTCAGGATGCCTCCAGCACATGGGCATCCCAAAGCCACCCCCTCACTATTAGTAGAACACTAATTTGTGTGTGTGTGTGTGTCCTGCGAAGCTATAAAATTTCTCATTTTAAAGATGAAGAAACTAACATGTATGCACACACACACACACACACACACACACGAGAGATTAGGGAAAGACCCAGCTCACCTCCTCAGTCTTAAGAAAGCAGCCTGGCGCAAGGGCACTCAGTTTTCTGGGCAGGAGTCTCCCTTTCCTGACCACCCCTCAGAGCCATGATAGAACAGGATGAGAGCAGGTATCTGGCCTAGACATTTTGTCCCCGGCTTTTGACCAGCTGGGTTTCTTTAGAGAAATGTTTTTATGTCTTTTGTCCATCCTTTTCCTGAGACCAACCCCTGACCTTTGACATACCCTGGACTTGGAGCCCATGGCTTTGACCCCATCCAGCTGAGGTCAGTCAAGCTGTCTGCTGCACAGAAAGGTTAGGGAGGGGTGAGTAAAGGTGGGGTACAGGGGCCTGCCTACTCCAGCAAGAGGCTGTGAGGAGGCTCATGGTTGGCCTTTCCTTTATTAAGCACCTATTACATGCTCAGTGCATTAAATATGTTACCTCACTGAATTCTTACAGTGGATGTCCCCTTGACATGAGGAAACAGAGACTCAGAGTGGTTATTTGACTTACTTAAGACCACACAGCTAGTTAAGCATCAGAGCCAGAATTTGAGCCGAGATCTGTCCTGTTCCAAAGCTACACTCTTTTTAAAAAAAAATTTATTGAAATATGGTTGATTTACAATGTTGTGTTAATTTCTGCTGTACTGCAAAGTGACTCAGTTATACATATATATTTTTTCATATTCTTTTCCATTATAGTTTGTCACAGAATATTGAATGTAGTTCCCTGTGCTATACGGTAGGACCTTGTTGTTTATCCACCCTGTATATAATAGTTTACATCTGCTAATCCCACACTCCCAGTCCTTCCCTCCCCTACCAACCCCTCCCTTGGCAACCACAATTCTGGTCTCTATGTCTGTGAGTCTGTTTTTGTTTTGTAGATATGTTGGTTTGTATCGTATTTTAGATTCCACATATAAGTGATATCACAAGGTATTTTTCTTTCTCTTTCTGACTTACTTTGCTTAGTATGGTAATCTCTAGGTCCATCCATGTTGCTGCTAATGTCATTATTTCATTTTTTTGATGGTTGGGTAATACTCCATTGTGTGTGTGTGTGTGTGTGTGTGTGTGTGTGTAGAGATAGATATAGGTATAGATATAGATATATCAATACTACGTCCAAAGCTACACTCTTAATTATAACTGTCCCCTTTCTTCCATCATCCCTGAGCAGCTTTCTCTGGTTATGTGGCAGGAGAGGAAGATGTTGTCTGTGATCTGGGAGCAGGAGGGGAGAGAGAGAAACTTGGGCTTGTGGAAGTAAACAAAGACCACCCAAATGAACGAGCAAAGGCTATTCATTCACAGCTTACTACAGTAGGGGAGTCAGCCACCATTATTTGAGTTTGGCAGAGACACAAAGGCAGATAGAGGAGCGGGAAAGCTTTGTAGCAGCAAAAAGGGCCGGCTTCAGGTGTGCCCTGATTGGAGGCTGCTGGCATAGAAAAGCTATAGGTGGGATGACTAGACGAGGGGCAGCCCATGTGATTGGTTAGGGGAGCATATTTAACTTTCTCCAATTTGTACTGTGTTGAAAGTGGGGGCAAAATTAGGGAAGCTTGTTATTGATCAAGGCCTGGATGTTTGGGGCTGGTTGCTACAGGGGTTGTGGTTTGGCTTCCTGGGCTGTTGCTATAGGTAGTGGGTCAGAGCACTATTTTTTTTTTTTCCTTCGGTACGCGGGCTTCTCACTGTTGTGGCCTCTCCCGTTGCGGAGCACAGGCTCCGGACGCGCAGGCTCAGCGGCCATGGCTCACGGGCCCAGCCGCTCCGCGGCATGTGGGATCCTCCTGGACCAGGGCACGAACCCATGTCCCCTGCATCGGCAGGCGGACTCTCAACCACTGCGCCACCAGGGAAGCCCCAGAGCACTATTTTTATATACGGTCTGGCCATTGTATATTCAGTCTTTCAGACTCCTTCCCAGAGTTCAGGAGTGGGAGACCTGCCTGGCCTGGATTCAGCCAGGTGCTCCCTCCTTCTGCTTTTCCCTTCTGCCCTTTCTGGAGTCACTGGTCCCAGCAAGTCCGGTTGCTATTTGATTGCATTAACTGCTTTTTTTTTTTTTTTTTTTTTGAGGGGGCCACCTGAGTGGCTTGTGGGATCTTAGTTTCCTGACCAGGGATTTGAACCCTTGCCCTCGGCAGTGAAAGTGCAGAGTCCTAACCACAGGACTACCAGGGAAGTCCCTGCATTAACTCTTAATTCGTATAATATCCCTGAAAGAGAAGTACATTACTTATCTCTGCATCACAAATCACCCCCAAATTTAGCAAATATTTATTAGCTCACATAGCTTCTGAGGGCCAGGAAACCGGAAGCAGCTTAGCTGGGTTGTTCTGGCTCAGGGTCTCTCATGAGGCTGCAGTCAAGGGGTTGGCCAGGGCCACAGTCACATGAAGGCTCCACTGGGGGTAGGGGATCAGCTTCTAACGTGACTCCCCAGCAGAGCTATTGTCTGGAAGCCTCAGTTCCTGGCCCTGGAGACCTTCCCGTAGGGCTGCTTGAAGTCCTCATGACATGCAGCTGGCTTGCCTTAGAGCAACTCTTGAAGAATGTGCTGGAAGGTGAGCAGCCGGGGGAAGGGGGAGGGGCAGGAGAGTGAGGTTGCAGAGTAGAGCACGTCAGCTGTCATTGTTACTTAATCTCCACAGCGAGCCTTGCAGAGAGAGGTCAGAAGCCCCATTTGACAGATGAGAAAATGGAGGCTCCGAAAGGAGAAAAGTCTTGCCTGAGGTCACAGAGCTGGTACCTGGCACAGCCAGAATTTTAGCCCTTAGCTACCTTATAACCCAGCCCAAGTTTGTTCCAGCACGTTCTTTGTGCTTTGGGGGGCAGGGGGAAGGGGGGAGGGGAGTGTTTCGCTGTTAGAGAAAGACCACCCTCCCCCCAGGCCCCAGGGCTTGGGAGGGGCCTCAGGAGCCTAAGAAGGTGCCTGTCAACTGGGCTGCCTTCCAGCTTTAGAATGAGGAAGCCAGAGCCTCTGGGCCCAGCGGCCACCCACACAGGACTATTTTTACCCTCCACCTCAGTGACAAGCCTGCATCTCCCAGCTCTGGAAAGGCCATCTGGGCAGTCTGGCTGCCCCAGGAAGAACCTCCACCCAGAGGCCACCGTTGTCCCCGCAGCTGTTTCTAGGTGAACCTCTAGCTGTCCACCATGCCTTGGCCATCCAGGGTTGGTAAGACGATTCCACCCCTAGATTCAGAGACTAATAAAACATCCCCAATTAGTATCAGTTGCCGGATGGACCTATCTGAACCGAAATGTTTACATCTGAAGGTATTTTAAATTGTTCACATTTCTAAAATGTTAACAAAGTGTTCTATGCATGAACCATTTTAATCAAGAGGTAAGAATGATTTTACTTGCATGTTCAACTGTACACACACACACACACACACACACACACACAATGTCAATAGATGACCATTGTACAACAGTGCACTTCAGGGAAGCCCAAAAGCCCTTGAAAGGAATTCATTTTCTGAAGTGGTTTCAAACAGCTGCCCTGAGCCTCCCGTTTATGCCCTTAGTTTGTTTGGCAAATTCTTCCTGGAGCAGGCAAAGGTTGCCTTCGGCCCAGGTCCTATCCAAATGATCTCACGTTTTACATTGGCAGAGGGGAAGTTAATGATTTCCTGCATCTGGTACAGAATTTAAATAAACACAGATTGCCCTGTTTAGCTTTTGCCCCTCCTCAAGAGACTTCGAGGTTGGCCCCTGCTCTGTTCACCCATCCAAGGTGGAGAGCAGAGGAGCACCACTCTTCACACCAGGGTGGCTTTGCCCAAAGCATCAGGAGAAATGCCTCAGGGGTGTCTGTGCCATAGCAGAAAGGGGGCAGTACCTGTGTAAGCACTGTGCAGTGGAGAACTTGTGAGCAGGTATCACAGGTATCAGGAACTTCACACGCCACCTCCTACCACCTGTCTGATTTGTGTTTCAGAGAATACCTGGATTTTGGAGATCTAGAATCTATTTCTGCCTCTGCCCCTAATTGTGCTATGTGCCCTTTGACAAGTCACCCATCCTCTCTGGGCCTTGATTGGCTCATCCATAAATCAAGGGAGCTGAAACAGATCATCTTCAATAAAACTTTATTTATAAAAACAGGGAGTGGGCCATTTGGATCATGGTTTGCCTTCCTCCACCCTCTGTTTCCTGGAAGGTGGGGGAGGGGATGTGCAGAGAGCATTGGGCCCAAGATCTGTGCCTGGTCTGCACCTAAACCACTACTTGGGCCTCCCTTACCCCACATATAAGATGAGAAGCATGGTTAATATCTTCATTCCCCAAACTGTGCTTTCTGGATCAGCAGTTCCGTGAGGTCTGTACAGAAGTGGCACTGACCTTAACAGATTTCTTTACTACAGGACTTCTCAGGGCCTTTAGTATGTTGATGTGCCTTGTGAATTTCCCCGGGGGGGGCGGGGTTGCAGGATGCGGCGTGTAACAATGGGATTCTTTTTCCCTACCCACCTACTAATATTTTTTGCCACTGTGCACCACTCAGCACCGTTAGGGAAATGCCCTGTAACCTCCCCAAAGCCTCTGTTTCCTTCCCTGCAGAACAGGGGTGATAAATGGTTTCTGCCTCCTAGAATTGTTGGGAAGGGTAAATGAGGTAATGCCTGGAAGCGGGCCTGGCACAGGGCCTGGCACAGAGTAAGTGTTCAATAAATGCTGGTGGTGATTATTTATAATGAGGTTCTTCCCTTCCAGCTCTGACATGCGCTTCCAACGGCAGCGTGTAATTAGACCCCAAAGCATCTGGCTCCTGGAGCCGAAAGAACAAGGCTGGAGGAAGGAAAAAGGAAGAGAAATATCCTTCTGGGTTGCCCATTTGGCACCAGCCTCACTGCCAGTCGTCACAACAGGGGAATGTAGCAAAACGCCAAGCCCTGATGACTAGGTTCAGGGGAGCTGGTGGTTCCCTGTTTAGCTCAGACGCTGTGGGGAATATCGGAAACTGTGGAGAGGAGAGGGCTGGGACCAGCGCTGCTTTGGGGTCAAGCAGAAGAACCCCACAGCATCCCAAGTGGGTCAGCCTCCCTTTCTCACTGTCCGGGCACAGTGATCTTGGCCATTTACAGGTCTGTGTGATGTGCTGGGGGAACAGTGACAGGAGTGCTGAGTCAGAAAAGGTAAACAGGAAAATGCAGACCAGGGCAGGAAGAGCAATCCGCAGAGGAAGCATCTGCTGTGGCTCTGAAGCCTGGGGAAGCATAGGGCTGTAGTCACAGGGACCCAGGGGTGGGGCGGCAGTGCGGAGGAGTGACAAAAGAGAAGGCTACAGGGTGGGCGGGGAAGTCAGCGGGGAAGCGTTTACATTCCCCTGGATTAAAAAAGAAAACAAACTCTCCTCTGTGTTTTTTAAAAATTTGACAATGAACGTGTATAGCTCTTATAAGAAGAGAAATAATGTTTTTGAGAAAGGAAAATGATCACCCTTGCAACCATGTAGAGATCACTCTGGATGCTACTGCAATTGACCAGACAAAAGGTAATGACGAGCAATTCCACTCGCAGGTGTACATTCCCAAAGAGTTGGAAATGTACAAATACACATTCATGCGTGTTCACAGCAGCACTATGCATAGTAGCTGAAAGGTGGAAACGGCCAAATATCCATCCACAGATGGGTGGACAAACAAAACGTGGTCTAGCCATTCAAATGGGATATTATTCATAAAAAGGAACGAAGGACTGCTACACGCTGCAACGTGGATGAACCTCAAAAACTTCAGGCTAAGTACAAGCAGCTGGACACAAAAGGTCACATACTGTATGATTTCATTTATGTGAAATATCCAGAGTCGGTAAATCCATAGAAACAAAAATGCAGATTAGTGGTTGCCAGGAGCTGGGGGAGAAGGAATGAGGAGCAACAGCTTAAAGGGTGTGAGAGAAAGTCCCAGCATTCAGAACACTGAAATCTCCCATAGTTTGGTCATAAGCCCTCTCTATAGCTTAAGCTACCTCGAGCTGACTTTCACTTATACAAAAGAGTCGTATCTAATTCACCTGATACCATTCCATAAGACTCTTTGCCAAAGTTCTTAAATCAAGAATAAAGTCACCAGGGACTTCCCTGGTGGTCCAGTGGCTAAGACTCCGTGCTACCAACGCAGGGGGCCCGGGTTCCATCCCTGGTCAGGGAACTAGATCCACACGCTGGCAACTAAGAGTCTGCATGCCGCAATAAAGATCCCATACGTGGCAATGAAGATGCTGCGTGCTGCAACTAAGACCCGGCGCAGCCAAATAAATAAATAAATAAATAAATATATATATATATATATATATGAGAAAAGAATAAAATCACCTACGGGTGGGGGGAGAGGGAATTGGATGAAGGTGGTGAAGAGGTGCAAACTTCCAGTTACGAGATAAAAAAGTACTAAGGATGTAATGTACAACATGATAAATAAAATTAACACTGCTGTATGTTATACGTGAAAGTTGTTTAGAGGGTAGAGTCCAAGAGTTCTCATCACAGGGAAAAATATTTTTTTTCTTTTATTTTGTATCTATATGAGATAATGGATGTTCACTAAACTTATTGTGGTAATCATTTCATGATGTATGTAAGTCAAATCTTTATGCTGTACACCTTAAACTTATGCAGTGCTGTATGTCAATTATATCTCAGGAAGGCTGGAAGGAAAAAAAAGAAGAAAATGATCATACTATCAATGTTTCTGAAAGCCATGATGAACATGTGCAATGGGAGGAACTTGAAGAACCTTCTACAAGGTTTATAATGATGAAAAAATGGAACCAAATTAAATGTCCAAGAAAAGGGGTTTGATCGGGCTTTCCTGGTGGCGCAGTGGTTGAGAGTCCGCCTGCCGATGCAGGGGACGCGGGTTCGTGCCCCGGTCCGGGAGGATCCCACGTGCGGCGGAGCGGCTGGGCCCGTGAGCCATGGCCGCTGAGCCTGCGCGTCCGGAGCCTGTGCTCCGCAACGGGAGAGGCCCGCGTACCGGGGGAAAAAAAAAAGGGGGGGGGGGTTAGTCAAATCACAGTGCATCCCTTCAGCAAAAAGAATACAAGGCCACCATGGGAAAATGATTCTGTGGCACAGGGGCCCTCCAGCTTGGCCACACATTGGAACCACCTGGGGAGTCTTAAAAGTCCCATAGGCCAACCCCATCCCAGGCCCATTATATCGGCCTGGGGGTGGAACCCAGACGTGAATATTTGTTAAGCTTTCCTGGGGGGTTCTAATGAGAGCCACTGTTGGAGAACATAGAAATATGGCCACTATATGCAGTCATTCCTTGATATCCAAAGGGAATTGGTTCCAGGACCTGCCTTGGATACCGAAATCCGCAGATGCTAAAGTCCCAGAGTTGGTCCTCCATATCTGCGAATATAGAACCTGCCTTGTATTGAGAAAAGTCTGCTATAAGGGAACCCACGCAGTTGAAACCTGTGTGGTTCAAGGTCAACTTTATTGTTAAGTGAAGAGAAGCTAATAATCTAACAGAGTATACCCTATGACTCCTTTCTGGTAAATTTCTACCTGTGTGTGCACACACACACACACGCACACACACATAAACACAGACTCACATAGATGAACAATAGGTGTGAAACATTGATGTGCTCATCTCTGTAGGATGGGGCTATGAGAGACTTTGATATTTTTCTTTTGATTATCTGTATTTCCTCTATGTTCTAAAGTAAACATTATGTCTTGTAATAAGTACAAAAAAAGATAAAGTCATCATCTTAAAAAGTCATATACTTTTCATTTCAGGAAAAAGACAGAAATGAGCATCTAATCAAACAAGGTGTATGCAGGTCATTTGCAAACACAGAACATCCCTAGGGGTGCTGCCACTGCAGCCCAACCGAGAGGCAGGTCCCAGCCTCCTGGTGACACCTGGGTTCTGTGAGTTAGGCAGGTGCTCCTGCCTGTAAGCCTCAGGCTCCTCCAGGGTTAAATGGGATGGGTTTGCCCACCTCACAAGATTAAAGGCATGAATGTGCAGCATCTGGCACAAAGTAGGTGCTGGATGCAGGTTGCTTCTTTCTCCATCGGTAAATCTCAGAGTCAGAGCCTGCAGCCAGTCAGCTCCTTGCTTGTCTTGCTGAAGGAGAAGGATTGGTTTTGCCCAAGTTCATCCACAGCTGCTGGTCCCCAGTGCTGTTGCAGCTGTGCCAGCCAGTGGCCACCTCTCATTGGCTTTGGCTGGGTATCTCTGCTGCCCGTGGAATTTTCCTGGGCTCCCTAGAAAGACCCCAGCTTCTCATCAGCACAACCTGTTGACCCTCTTATCAACATAGTCTGTATCCACCATCCCCAGATTGGGTCCCATCTGCATAAAGAAAGAAGGGCTTTCAGTCTTCCTGGGGTTGCTCACCTTTAATAAAAATGACAATTGTAGCTGCCATATATGGACCCTACGTATGCCTGGGCTTAACACCCTCTATCTCTCAGCCTTGACTCTGCCGGGCATGGGATGATACTATTCCCTTTTCACAGGTGAGGCTCAGAGAGGTGAAGGGACTCAGTCATGGTCACACAGCTGATAACTGGCAGGCCTGTCTGGCCCCCAGGCTTCTCCACTGTACCACACTGCCTTCTAGCTGTCTCTGTTCCCTTTTCTATCCCAGTGGATTCTCATGTGCGGCCAAGTTAGATAACTGTTTTTACAAAAGCAGTGATTCTCAACATTGACTATGGAATTGCCTAGAAAGATTTTAAAATGCTGGTGGTAGGGTGGGCATTGGAGGGTGTGGGGTGGGAAGGGTGGAGGTGGGAGGAGGGCGAGTGGGTGGGTAGCCACCAGAAGGGGACACTCAGGGCCTTCTGCGGTTGTGGTAATGTTCTACTTCTTGATCTGGGTGCTGGGTACTGGGGTTGTTCATTTATTTGTGAAAGTCATTGAGCTGTATACTTATGATTTGTGTACTTTTCTACATACATGTTATTCTATGGTAAAATTGTTTTAATTATTTTTTTAAGTAAAGAACAAAAGGCAGTTGTCCTCAGCCACGTCACTGCCTCCTGGGAAAAGGCAGTCTGTGGCCCCGGATTCATCATCTTAAGGATGTTTTCACGGTATCAGGCAGTTGTTGGCCTTTGAGTCTGTGCCTGTCCTTGACAGTGAGCAGACACTTCTTCCAGGGCTCATGCTATGCTTAGCTGTAAAAGGCCCACTGCTGCTGCTCTGGTACTCAGGGACCGTCAGGCCCTGTGGCTGGGCTCAACACCCCCTCCCTCCCCACAGCTGCACTCATATGACCTCACTCTGCCCAAGCCCTGGGACCTAGGGCAGCAGGGATGGAAACAGCTACAGCCCAGCACCTGGGCCTAAGCTGTGAGTCCCCTGCTGACTTCTGCCTTGTATCATAATTTGAGTCACTGGATACGTGTTCCCTGACCTTCACTTACTGACTGTCTGATTTTTAGCTGGGCCCATGAATGTGTGAAATGAAGACGGTATTTCCCATTGTCATTTGTGGCTAGGTCTAGTTATGTGACTCAGTTTTGGCCAATAGAATCTAAGTGAAGTAGTCTGCACAATTCTAGGAAATGCCCTAGAAAAGGAGACTGCTCTTCTCCTTCCCCTACTCTTTCTTGATACCTGGAATATGGCAAGGAAAGGCTGAGTCCCAGCAGCCTTTTTGGTCCAAGGAGCAAAGTTATGATTGAAGATAGGAGAGCAAGACAGGGGAGCCTGGGTCCTCTCTCTCTTTCATCTCCTTTGTACCATGGAGCACCCTGTTGGTGGTAGACTGACTCCCTTGGGGTGTCTTAACGTGAGAAGAAAATGAGCTTCTACCCTGTTTGAGCCAGTGATAGTTGGGGTTCTCCATTCCTCTCCACTCAGCTTAATCCTAACTAATCATCATGGCTTCTGATTTGATCCTTGGCTCGAGTTCCTGCCTTGGTCACCTGCCCAGTATGAGGCTGAGGGCCCTGCCTTGCCCCTCCTGTGCACTGGAGCTCTGTCCCCGCCCCATCTCAGTGCCACCTACTGGTGCCCCCCATCCATGGTCTCTGCAGGCTTGTGTGTTGCTGCATTTGCCTCTTGCCAGGGTGGAGTATAGTCTGCCGCTCCAGTTGCTTTCTTAGGGTGAACCCTGCTGCTTCCCGCTTCTCTCTCATCCTCTTACCGTGGCTCCTGCCCTGTGCCTGACAGGCTGGCAGCTCTCTGGACATCTACAGCAGGACCGATGCCTGCAGGACCTTCCCCAGTGGGCAGGTCCACGAGCAGCCAGTTCTGGAGAGGTAAAAACAATGGAACCTTCATTCATGTATTCATTCAACTACTTATCAAGTGTCGATCTTGGGCGCTGGGGACACAACAGTAGGACCAGGTCGAGAGATGGTGCACTGGGTACAAGCACAGGCTGTGGAGCAGGAACGGCAGACACAGGCATCAAAGACCCTGGAACTGATCACAGGAATTTTTAGGGGTTTCCTTTAAGGTTATGCCCAGGACCTTGGTTACGTGTGCAAGTCTGCATAAGTCACTACACCTCTCCAGCCTTCAGCCTCCTCACCTTCCCCATCTGAACATGACAAGGCTGAACTGGATGATGTTTAAGATTCTGTGCAGATCTGTCCTCCTATGAAGGGAGAAAAAGGCCTAGGAGTCCTTAAGCCCAGGTTTGCCACCCATGGGCTGCTGCCTGATTTAGGGCCTTAAGACAACTCCTATTTAATTATTTATTATAATTCTGTGGGTTGATGGGGGCTCAGCTGGACAGTTCTTCTGGTAACAGTTCCCTTTACCCCTCTGACCTCTGTGCTCATATAGAAATGGGGTACACTTGTACCGACCCAGAATTCTCACAGAATTCATGAGATAATAGCCCGGGTAACCAATAGCAGAGGAGGGGAAGTTTCTCTTTATTGAAATAAACCAGTTACTAAATGAAGAAGGAATTATAGAATTAGAATGTCACCACGTTTAACTCCCAGAGAATTAATGGGTCCAGGCATTGGGCATAAACAGCTGCTAATGTCACAAAAAGGAAGCCAACTAGACATTATGTCCCTTTGATGGAAGAACACAACACCTGCTTTGATCTTAATCTGATCAAACCTTTAGACTCAACTGTCAATTTACAGGAATTATAGAAGACAGAGCAATATGTTAAACTACATCATGGGCTTGTAATCATCAAAACACAGACTGTGGACAATCTACAAGGTATATGCTCTGCCTTCTTCAATAATAAATTACAAAGAAAAAGCGAAAGAGGGGAGAGAAACCTATGGATTAAAAGAGATTTAGGAGACATCAACCAATCACAACTGAGCGCATCTTATTTGGATCTTGATTTAATCCAATTGTTAAAAAAAATGCTTTTTGGCATAGAACAATTAGAAATTTGAACACTGACTGAATATGTAATGATATTAAAGAATTATTGTTTTCAGAAGACACAAGATAATGAGTAAATAGTAATAGACAAAGTACAAAGAAGTGTCCAGAAGCAAGGACCTATCATTAACTAAGTCTGGGGCATGTGGGAGAAAGAGACTGTGCTGGGAGTCCTACCCCCAACTTGGCCATTAGCTCACCCTGCGTGTAGCCTTGGTCGAGTCTTTTCCCCTCCCCAGTCCTCAGTTTTCCCATCTATGAAATGAAGCAAGTGGATCCAATGGGTCTGTGAGGACTTGTTTATCTCTGGCCTCCTTTTGCTTTGTCCTCACCTGTGCAGCCCTGGAGCCTTTACTTGGTGCCTGTATCACCCCTACCATGTGTCCATAGGAGCATAAAAGCAGCAGGATGGGCAGAAGCCCATAGCTGATGGGCCCTGCAGAACAGAAGAGGCCACCTCCCTGAGGCACCTTGCCTGGAGGACCAAGCTGCATGATCCCAGGCAGACCGGTCCAAGCCCAAGGGGAAGGATGTCCAGGAAAGAAACCTCTGGAGAGGGACTTCACTGGTTGTGCAGTGGTTAAGAATCCGCCTGCCAATGCAGGGGACACGGGTTCGATCCCTGGTCCGGAAAGATCTCACATTCCATGGAGCATCTAAGCCTGTGCGCCACAACTACTGAGCCTGTGTTCTAGAGCCCGTAAGCCACAACAAGAGAGGCCACCGCAATGAGAAGCCCACGCACTGCAACAAAGAGTAGCCCCCGCTCGCCACAACTAGAGAAAGCTTGCACACAGCAACAAAGACCCAACGCAGACAAAAATAAAAATAAAAAAAAATTACAAAAGAAACCGCTGGAATACTTCATCACCCGCAAACCACACACATGAGTTATCTGCTCACTGGGATGGTTTGGCTTTTCCTGACGACTGGGGCCTTTTGGTGAACTCCCTGGACCTACATCCTGGTCTAGTCACCTGCTCGGGACTCCAGCTGAGGTGGGGCCCCGCTGCCTTTGACACACATCTGTGGGCAGAAATGAACAATGTCACTGGGTCATTACATATCACCTGCCCCTCGATTCCTTGTTGCTGGTCTCTGCCCACCTGCCCTTCCAATAGCATCACTAAGAAAGTATCAACCTTAGCACAGAACCTCACACATTGAAAATGTTCAATAAATAGAGAGGACTTCCCTCCTGGACCATCACAGGGGATTAAAATTCTCTTGAATCATCAGGAGCTTTATCTCCAGAAGTTTGAAATAAAATACCCACCACCTGCTACCAACACCAACCAATTTAACACAGGAACTAAATAATACCCCAGACCCAAAGAGTAAGAAAGACAATTCCATGAAAGTGAGCAGTACAGAGTAGCAGCTAAACCCACCATGTTGGTGTCAAACCTGAATTCAAATCCTTGCTCTACCTCCTGCAAGCTCTGTGATTATGGGTGAATTACTTAACTTCTCTGCGTCTAATTTCACAAGAGTGCTGTGAAGATGAAATGATTCACTGCATCCACTGCTTCGTGCCTCACACACTGGGAGGGCTCAATATGTATTAACAATGGTTTTTATTGGGGGGCCTCCATTGTAGCATCCCATGGATGCTCCACCATCACCTCCCCACCCCCAATTAAACCTTGTCTCCTTTCCCTGTCCCTTATAAAAAATGACCTTTCCACCAGTGCTTCATTCTTCAGCCTGGTTAGCTAAGCCTGTGATGTTGCACTGTCTGCTAATGGAACGCTGACTTTTTTTTTTTTTTTTTTTTGGCTGCATTGGGTCTTCGTCGCTGCGCGCAAGCTTCCTCTAGTTGCGGCGAGCGGGGCTACTCTTCGTTGCGGTGCGCGGGCTTCTCATTGCAGTGGCTTCTCTTGTTGCGGAGCACGGGCTCTAGGCGCGCGGGCTGCAGTAGTTGCGGCATGCGGACTCAGTAGTTGTGGCTGGCAGGCTCTAGAGCGCAGGCTCAGTAGTTGTGGTGCACGGGCTTAGCTGCTCCGCGGCATGTGGGATCTTCCCGGACCAGGGCTCGAACCCGTGTCCCCTGCATTGGCAGGCGGATTCTTAACTACTGCGCCACCAGGGAAGTCCGCTTTGTTTCATAATAGGAGGGTTTCAGGCAAGGTGGAAGGCCAATACAGAGGGTACCTTGAGCCTGAGCGGCCTTCTAAAGGCACCTTGAGAATCACAACTCTTTGATGCCACTTCCCACTACTCCATGTCACTTCTGTGGATGACAGACCTGGAGCTCTGGCTGCTGCCCCACCGGAGATAGGACATATGGTAACACAGGGAGGGCTCTTGATGTTGAGGGACAAACAAAGTGGAATCAGGAGCCAGAGAGACCACAACCCAAATCCCGGCTCTACCACTGCATAAATCGGGGATATTAATGCCCAGCTCCCAGGCTGGTGAGCATAGAGGAGGGAATACTTTTACGTGTTGGTGTCCCCGCAGCCCCTGCCTTCCTGTACCTGGACCTCTGCTGGCCTCTAGTGGCCACTTGGATAAATTGCACAGAGAGTTGTCCTGAAAACCGGCATGTGGGAGAAACTTTGCCCCAACTTCTGAATTTTCCTAATACTGGGATTCTCAGCCATGACAGACCCATAACTCCCTTTCCACAAAATATATTTTGTGGGTAGTGTCGTTGTTGCTTCCGAGGCTTCAGCATTCATGATGAACTTACTTCAGATTGTGTGTGACCACTGGGTACATATACCTGTCCCTGTGGGATTTGTCCTTGGATGTTATCTAGACAGAAAGAATGATGAAAAGCTAATTGCCTTCCGGAACAAGAGTCTGTTACATAAAAGGGAATTAAGACCCAGTGAAGAAGTCACCAGGAAGTAAAAATTTCTGCTGAATTACAGAATGTTCACATTTTTTAAATTATAAGAGAAATAAAAACACATTCATTACTTAAATATATATATAGTGTAATGATAGTAATTTTTAAAGATTTTAAGCACTTTATTGACATATAATAAATGACATATTTATAGTGTACAATTTGCTAATTTTTGATTTATGTAAATTCTCATGAAGCCATCATCACATCAAGGTAGTGAACATCTCAATCACCCCCCAAAATTTCCTTGTGCCCCTTTCTACTCCCTAATCCCCCAAAAAACTACTGATCTGTTTTGTCATTATAGATTAGTTTACACTTTCTAGAGTTTTCTATAAATGGACTCATACAGTATATACTCTTTTTTTGGTCTGGCTTCTTTCACTCAGCATAATTATTTTGAAATTTATCTACGTCGTTGTGTGTACCAGTCATTCATTCCTTTTTTTTTTTTTTCTTTGCGGTACGCGGGCCTCTCACTGTTGTGGCCTCTCCCGTCGCGGAGCATAGGCTCCGGACGCGCAGGCTCAGCGGCCATGGCTCACAGGCCCAGCCGCTCTGCGGCATGTGGGATCTTCCCGGACCGGGGCACGAACCCATGCCCCCTGCATTGGCAGGCGGACTCTCAACCACTGCGCCACCAGGGAAGCCCCATTCATTCCTTTTTATTGATTTGTTTAATCCATTCATAATGACGGTAAATTTAAAAATCAGCATAATGCTTTAACTATAATATAAAAGAGAAACTGGGGGAAAGTAATAAAATAATAGGTAAGTTCTATGAAGATGCACAGGTATGATTACACTAAAACATATAATGATGTAGTCAAATGCTTTACCTATACATGCAGTTATATGAGCCCAGTTCTTTGCCAGGAATTTTGGTTTGACTCCAAAGGCCAGCAATTGGCCACCTCATGCAAGAGGGTCCGAAGCTGGGTGGATGACGTGTGGGGACTGAGTTTAAGCAGAGAAAGTGGACACAGGCGAATTTTAGCTCAGTGGAAAGATTCATTTCTCGAAGGGCTGACCATCAGGGTGGCATGCTTCTTTTTGAACTATGTGAATGATGTGTCTGGACTGGACCACCACGGAATTTCTCCAGTCTATTAATTACTCAGACTTATGGACCTGCTAAGGTCCATATTTGATTTTTCAAAGGCAGGTGTGTATTTCACTCATCTTGCATTTCACAGCACAATCTAGGCGCTTCCATTGCACTTTCCTGAGCAGAGACGTAAGTCTCCCTCCTTGCCCCATGCTCCCAGGTCCAGCAGCAGGCAATGGTACTTCTCAGTCCTGCTAGGGGTCCCCCCTTGGGACAAAATATGATTTTATGGGAGAAAGTGTTTGGCAATGCTTTGGGGTGTCAAGGCTTTAGAACCTTCAGTTATATTTACTTTCTTGGATAATCTACCCACTGTGTTTTTATTAAAGAAATCTGTTGCTTGCTGGCAACCCTTGGCTTCTGAGTGGCCAGTCCTTGCAAGGAATTCACTCCAGAAACTTTGAAATATTTAGTTTACACAACACTAATGCTACAGAGAAGGATCCAAAGTCCATAGTGGGACACGTAATATTCAGGTTCTCTAGTCTTTGCTTCTTAACTTCGTTTTTAACTCGTCACCCAATATTTCCCCCTGAAGCCAATTAAATACGTTACACTTTCATTCTTATGTTTCGCTTCCTTCTGTTTTCCTTGGGAATGTTTTTCTTCTACTTTTTCTAAGTTCTTCAGTTGAATGCTCAGTTTGCTTGTTTTATTTGAATGAAAGCAGTTAAGATTATGAATTTACTTCTAAATAAATTTCAGACACTTAATATATTAATGTCATTTTCATTGTTTTGCAAACCTGTTATTCCAGATTTTAATTTGCCTTTGACTCAATAATTATTCAGAGGGGAAAAAGTGTGTGTGTGTGTGTGAGTGTGTGTGTGTGTGTGTGTGTGTATGTATGTTTCTGTTAAAGTTATAAGAAACTGAGGTTTTTAAATTATAGCCAGAGTACAGAGCTTAGGTAATTCCTCCTTTGGGGACAAATTGTGGTATTATTTGTAGCTTAGTTTATAATCAATTTCGTCACTATTCCTGAAGTATTTGAGAAGGTATATGTTCTGTGGGGTAAAGTACAGGCCTAAAAGTAAAGTCAAAAATTCAGTCTTATGAATATATGGTTTGAATATGTCTCAGTAGTGACTGTCTTTTCATGTATTTTTCCTGGAACACAGGTTACCTGTCAGATCTGCAAACTCACCTTTTTCAGCTCTGGTGTCTTTGTCCCAGCTTAAGGCTCTAATCTTTATCATCCATATCCATCCTTTTTTTGTCCCATTGTTTTCCACACGTCTTTCTGCTCTGCATTTGAAGAACTTCCCAAGTGTGTGATTCCAGCCTTGATTGACTCTTCTGCCCTGTGGATTCTGCTCTTCCTGCCTTCAATACAGATTTCATTTCTGTCACTGGATTTTAGTTCCTTGTATTCTGCATTTCAGCCAGCGGTATCATTTGGGGGTTTTCTCATATTTTATTGAAAACTCAAAGCAGACACTTCCTTAACTTTTCCTCTGGTTTCTATAGCAATTTATTGCCAGAGCATACTTTTCCAGTATTGCCATTAAAACTGACAAGTGGAGCCCCTAGCTGGGCCTGTGCTTAGTGCACCTGCAGACAAGATAATTAAATTAAACCACAGGATGCCTCTGTTACTCAAGATCTGGCACTCAGCACTGGCACAGCACGACTTAACCCGAAACATCCACTCTCTTGACTAACAATGTTTAGGCCCTGGGGAGATGCTTCTTTACATATTACCCTATGTTCATGGGGAAAAATGCAACTGCGTCTAAAGGTTTGATGAAAGCTTACTGACTCCTGCTTGGTACAATTTCAGAGTCCAGAGACGCTTTGAGCAGAAAAGAACTTAGGAAAGAGAAAAGACTAACTTGTCAGAGCTTTCCTCTCAGGTAGCTTGAACGCAATAGATTTGAACACAATGAAATATCATTTTCTAGTAGTGCTGAGTGGTACCATTCTTATTTTCATGTTTCTACTCATGGTTCTGGAAGTACACAGGAATTAGTACAGTATTTGCCTCAGTTGTAAAAAGCTGAGGAAATTTTTGTAATATTGCATAAATCACTTTACATATTACTCTTAAATTTTTATATGTTTAGACTTCAGACATAACATGATACTAATTCTTTACATTAGCAACAAGATGGACACTGAATGCTAGACTTATGAATTGTAACATTTTCATTTTAAAAGTTTTAAATTAAAAAATGTTTTAAAATTAATTTATGATTTAAATAAAATTTAAGTTAAATTTTAAAATTAAAAGTTACTTAATAAAATTTAATTAAGCTTTCAAAGAGTAAAAGAAAGTGTTTCGATTTATATAAATAATTTGATATAAAAATTTAATATTCATTTTAATTTGTATTTTGCCTTTTGAATTATTAGATACCTTTCAATATTTTAAAAAAGCTAATTTTTGGAAAACAGAAAATTAATACATTTTTCACATAAATTTATATTTTTGATGAAAATATATTTAAAATTTTATACTTTGAATATAATTATGTTTTAAATTCTTAAATATATTGAAAAATCTTGATAATAGTAATATAATTAGTGATTGTATTGAAAGGGAGATAAGAAAAATAAATTTCATGGAATAGTTATAATCCCTTATGAATTATGTATCTGTTTATTATTCATCCCAACATTGTCAGCCCATTAACAGAGCATCTAGACATGTGGAATAAAGATTAAATTCATTCATCTTTGACATTTTGCTAACTTTCAGTCATATATAAAGCATAGCTTCATACACATTTTAAAATTTTATCCTTTTAAAGGAATGTTTGTCAGAATATGAGGATAGAAAATATTTTAGTTAACAGCTTGTTAGTTTGATTTATAACTTGTAAATATTTATTTAGACCAATGATCTGTGGCTTCCATGTCTTCTTGTCCCAGGTTGCAACATTCAGAATTTATCCTTGGGTCCCAAGTTGGGTCCCAGGTTGGGTCCCAGGTCCTTGAATGGGTAAGAATCCATTCAGGGCTCACGTCTGTCACAGTTGGGGGGTGGGGGTGGAGGGTCCCTCTGGTCCCCCTTTGAGTGCTGCCATCATCCCCTCTAAGACTTTAAGCTGCAGGGAGACCCTCCCCTGGCCCAATTTCCAGCATGTGGTCCTGGGCTATGGAAGCCTCTCCTCCTACCCGGGTCTCTAATTCTACACAGACATGGTAGTTTGGGGCATCTGAGGCACCTGCATATTTTTGGCCCCAAACGATACTTCATAAAGTGGTACCCAGAGAATACCCTCCTCCCAGAGTTCAACCTCCACCAGAGCTCCGGCTGCCTTCACATCCCAAGATGCAATGCGCTGCTGTCCCACTGGGGAGGGAAGTCCAAAGGCAGAGGGTATGGGGCATCACTGCCCACTTAGAAAGCTCTTCCTACTTCTTTTCTGTCAGACCTTATCACCCTGTTTCAGAGGGCGGAGTGAACATCAGTAACAGAATTTTCTCTTGCTTCCTTTTTGCTCTAGTTGGTGGAAATGTCTCCCAGACTTTGTTGACAAATGATACTAAGATGTGTGGCCTTCATGGGGAGGTGACAGGTTGTCAGGTCACCATTCCGTGGATGGTTAACCCCATGCTTTCTCTCCTGGCAGGTCTCTTTTGGTTGTAAGTGACAGAAACTCAACTCAAACGTGTTTACACAAGAAAGGACATTTATTGAATCATAGGGTAGTAGTAAGGGCAAAAGGGTGTTTAGGTTGCAGAAAGGGTAGACCCTGGGGCTGGAATCCCGTCTGGACCCTGATCCCTGTTCAAGGAGGCTTATTCTCTCGGATGGGCCGTATCCACGTGATTCCAAACTGTCCGCCTCTGGCCCCACACCCAAAGTCTACCTGGGAGAAGCTGAGCTGCTCTGCTTAATTTCAGTTCAAGATACACTGGTTGGGGCACAGGCACACCCTGTCACCTGGAGTGCAGGGCCCTGTGACTGTGGCACTAAAGCCCCATGGGGGAAGGAGTTCCCTTAAAGGTGGTACTGTTCCCAGAAGGGGAGGGAGGTGCGCAGACAGAACAACCAGCCCCCTCTACCCTATCCCACGGTTGTCACCAATCCCTCCAGGCCCATCTACCATTTCTGCCTGAAGTTTGGCCTCAAGACTGAGCCAATTTGCATGTAAGACCAGAGTATTTCCAGGAGAGTGATGACATCACAGAACTGGGGTTCCAGAAGGTGGGGATGGCTGAGCACTCCCGTCTTCTTTAGAACATGGAGAGCGGTGAGCTGGGCGGGGCCACAGGGTAGTCCGTGAGGAAGAGGAGGCTCCTACCCAAACGACTTTGTTCTACAGATTCTCCCAGAAAGCCCTAGGCCGGCTGGGACCTGGGGTGAGAGAGGGATAGGAGAGCGGTAAGCTCGGGAGGGGAAGTTGGGGGTACACCTGCCCGAACCACTTTTTCCCCAGGGAACCCCAGGAGGGGCCTTCATGGGCAGAGATGGAGCTCCCTGCTTTCCGAAGTTCAGTGATACCTGTCTCTGTAGGACCCTACTGAGTCAGGGCAGAGTAAGGTTGCATGAGACGCACTTACACTAAAAACTTATTTGTTGTTTGTCTGAACTTCTAATGTAACAGGGCATCCTGTAATTTTATTTGCTAAATCTGGCAACTGTAGGGTGGAAGAGAGAGGCAAAAGAATGGTCGCAAGCTCAGGCTGCAATGGAGTGAGTCTTAGGAGACAGAATAAAACATCCGTGAGGAGACAGGCATCAGGGTAGCCATGTTGTCCAAGAAGCTGCCTGACTCATGAAGCTAGTGGATGGAGGAATCCTCAGGAACATACACCTAGTTTAATGGGAAAGGTACACACACACACACACACACACACGCACACCCCTAGTGATACAAATAGCCTCATTCTTTGCTTTCATGGCATTGATCATTTTGAAGAACGCAGGCCAGTTATCTTATAGATTTTCCCTCCATTTGGCTTTGTCTGATGTTTCCTCAAGATTAGCTACAGGTTATGCATCTCTGGCCAGAATGCTGCATAAGTGACGTGTGTCCTTCTCAGGGTATCACATCTGGAGGCACATAATCTCTCTCTGTCCCTCACCGGTGGTGTTAATTTTGATTACCAGGTCAAAACACTGTCTGGTTTCTCCACTGTATTGTTACTGTTTTTCTCATGCAATCAAGGGGAGATGCTTTAAGACCATGAACATACTCAGTTACTCACCAAGCTTCCCACCCCCTCATATTTAGCATCTATTGATAATTATTTCTTGCTCAAGCCAGTTTAGGATGGTTTCAAGATGGTGATTTTCGAACTTCATGGCTACCTCCACGTTTATCAGTCAGCATTTTCTCGTCAAGAAGAGTTCCCCTTTAATCCCCATTATGTATCCATTTATCTATTACTGTTATGAACTCATGGATTCCTATCTCATTCAGTGGGTGATAATCTGTCACTATCATCATTTATTTTGATGGTCAAATTGTTCCAGATTACCTTGGAAACCATTATGCATTGGTTTCACATATATGATACCAAAAGCATATGCAACAAAAGAAAAGAATACATAAATCAGTCTTCATCAAAATTTAAAACTTTAGTGTTTCAAACAACACCATCAAGAAAGTGAAAGGCGGGACTTCCCTAGTGGTGCAGTGGTTAAGAATCTGCCTGCCAATGCAGGGGACACAGGCTTGAGCCCTGGTCCGGGAAGATCCCACATGCCACGGAGAAACGAAGCCTGTATGCCACAACTACTGAGCCTGCGCTCTAGAGCCCGTGAGCCACAACTACTGAGCCCACATGCCACAACTACTGAAGCGCATGTGCCTGGAGTCCGTGCTCTGCAACAAGAGAAGCCACCTCAACCTTGTCCGCAACAAGAGAAGCCCACACACTGCAACCAACAGTAGCCCCCACTCGCCACAACTAGAGAAAGCCCACGCACAGCAACAAACACCCAACGCAGCCAAAAATAAATAAATAAATAAATTTATTAAAAAAGAAAAGAAAGTGAAAGGCAACCCACAGAATGTGAGGATTTGCAAAGCAAGTATCTGATAAGGTTCTAATACCCAGAATATATAAAGAGCACTTACAACTCAATAATGAAAAGACAAACAACCCAACTGAAAACGTGGGCAGAGGTTCTGAAAAGACATTTTACCAAAGTTACACAAATAGCCAATGAGCATGTGAAAAGTTGATCAACATTATTAGCCATGAGGCAAATGTAAATCAAAATCACAATGTGATACCACTTCACACCCATTAGGATAGCTTTGATCAAAAAGACAGTTAATAACTCTGTTGGTGAGGATGTGGAGAAATTGGAACCTCCATACATTGCTGATGGGAATGTAAAATGGTACAGCCGCTTTGGAAGTCCAGCAATTCCTCAAAAGTTTAAACTTTAGGTCACCATGTGACCCAGCAATTCCACTCTTTGGTATGTATCCAAAGGAATGGAAACATTTGTCCACACAAAAACTTGTACACGAATGTTCATAGCAGCATTATTCATAATAGCCAAAAAATAGAAACAACTTAAATGTCCACAAACTGATGAATGCATAACCATATTGTGATATATCCGTACGATGGCATATTATTCAGCCGTGAAAGGGCATGAAATATTGGTATATGCTACAACATGGATGAAACCTTGAAAACATTGTTAAGTGACAGAAGTCAAACACAAAAGACCAGAGTATGACTTCATTTATATGAAATGTTCAGAATATGCAAATCTATGGAGATAGAAAGTAGATTATTGGTTGCCAGAGGCTGGAGGGAAGTGGAACAGACGGTGAGTGCTAACGGATATGGGGTTTCTTTTTGGGTTGATGAAAATATTCTAAAGTTGACTGTGGGATTGGTTGCACAGTTCTGTGAAAAATGATTGAATTGTATACTTTAAATGAATTAAGTGTATGGTATGTGAATTATATATTGTGAATTATATCTCAGTAAAGCTGTTACCCAAAAAATGCTGTTCCAGATTTGGCCAGTGGGTACCCCTTTGAGCTGGCTCTCATTTCTATTTGACATGCCCTAGCATCGTTAATTTTAGACTAGGAAAAACAAAACCAGAAACAAAACAACAGGAGACCCCCCCAAAAATGTATTTATAAAATAATACATGAGAGGAAAGAGAAACAGCCAGGAGGGGGGCAGTGAGTAAGCGAGGACATGTGGTTGCTCTCTCCAGATTCCCCAGAAGACTCTCTCTCCTGGGAGACCCTAGGACCCGCAGGCCTTCCTCTGCTCACCCTCCACTGCGTCTCCTCCCCTCTGAGGATGACGACCCTGCTACTCATCTCCTTGGTCAGCTGTCTCGTTGCTGTGAATCAAGCCAGCCTCATCAACCGATGTGACTTGGCCAAGGTGCTGCACCAGGAGGACTTGGTTGGCTTTGAGGGCTACTCCCTGAGTGACTGTGAGTGCCGTTTCCTCACACCCTCACACCCCCTTTCTCCTCCTCTCCCGGTCATGCCCTCCGTGGCCATCTTTCTTTTTCTCTCATTTGTTTTTCAAAGTCAAGTTCAAAAAGCAGCCCTGTCCAAGAAGCCTTTCCCAACATTCGATATTTGTTCCACGATTCTTAACTGAGCACTTATTATGTCCCAGGAACTATTTTAGGCGCTGGGGATAGAGATATCAACACAGCTCCTTCTCTCATAGTGTTCACATTCTAGGGGAAGAGACAGCAAGAAAGAAACACGCAAATATATGAAGTGCTTCCTGGTGGTGATAAATGCTATGCAGAAGCATAGAGCAGTGGGGAGTGATGGGTGACACTGTTCTAGAGGGGGAAGTCAAGGAAGGCCTCTCTGAGGAGGTGACATTGAGCAGTGCTGAATGGAATAAAGGACCTAGTCCCCCAAACATCTGGCGGAAGAGCATTCCAGGCAGAGGGAACAGCCAGTGCAAAGGTTTCGTCCTGCTCCATGGTAGAGATAGCTCCCTCTTGCCCAGAATTGTAAGGCACGTCTGCCTTATAACACTCTCTCCTTTCATCTTGCTTTGTGGGTTTTTTAGGTACATATCTTCATTCTTATTCTATAGGCACCTTGAAGGCAGCATCTGCATTTGAGCCAGCTAAATGTCCCTCACTGGGTTTTGCACAGTTTCTGGCACACAGTAGGTGATCATTAAGTGCAGAAATCATGCATGGACAGATGGACAGATGAGTGGTTGTACTGATGGGTGGATGGACTGAAGAATGAGAGGAGAAGCTAATGGGTGTTTCTGGCCCACTAGCCCCATCTAGCCTCTTAGGCTTTGTTCCTTTCTTCTTTTTTTTTTTAAAAAAAAATTAATAAATTATTGGCTGCGTTGGGTCTTTGTTGCTGTGCGCAGGCTTTCTCTAGTTGTGGCGAGCAGGGGTTACTCTTCGTTGAGTTGTGCAGGCTTCTCATTGCGGTGGCTTCTCTTGTTGTGGAGCACGGGCCCTAGAGCGCATGGGCTTCAGTACTTGTGGCTCGCTGGCTCTAGAGTGCAGGCTCTGTAGTTGTGGCGCACGGGCTTAGTTGTCTTAACCACTGCACCACCAGGGAAGCCTGTTCCTTTCTTCTCATTCCTCGTCTCCCTTTCTCCACCGTCTTCCTTGTCCCTCAGCTTGGCCCCCCGTCTAAAAACCCTCTTTTCCCTGTTCTAAGGGCTGTGCCTGGCTTTCGTGGAAAGTCACTTCAACATAACAAAGGTAAATGAAAATACAGATGGCAGCTTTGACTATGGCATCTTCCAGATCAACAGCCACTACTGGTGCAATGATTACAAGAGTCACACGGAAAACATTTGCCAAGTGGACTGTCAAGGTCTGGCCAGGGCCCCAGGGTGGGAGAGGTGAGAGAGATGACCAGGCTCTGCTCACGGGACTTCCCTTCCCACACACAGCCTGGAAACAACCCCAGAGGATTGGTTCAAGGAATCAGGGAATCCCGTTACTGAGCAGAGGGTTGACTCGTCTCCCTAAATGCCCATAGGCGGTTCTGCAGTGTGCTAGCAGGGTCCAGAGAAGCTCTGCACAGGCAGTAGCAGCAGAGCAGTGCAGCGGCCAGCATTTACTGAGAGCGTATTATATACTCAGTACTTTACATACATAGCTCATTTCATCCAACTTGCCATGCAGTAGAAACTAGTATGATCCCCACTTTATTGGTGAGCAAACTGAGGCTCATAGAACCAGTGCTGAATGCCAAACTGGTGGCCCTGAAGGCTCAGCTGTCACCACCAAGTAGGGCTGCCTTTGGCTAATGGTCTGACCGAAGGCCAAGTGCAAACTCCCACCTCAGGGCTAATCCAGGAGGCTCCACAGGTCCGTGATTCTGTCCCCCATCTCCTCCTTTGTACTCTGATTAATGGCCCTGGGCTCTTCACCTGAAGAGCCTCCCTCCTTAGGCAGGACTTTTCCTTCGTCTCTGTGCTGCCTCTTTTGGCATTTCCTTTCCCTAGAATCCTCCACACTTGGGGTGAACTACCATCCATTAGGGAGTATGGCAGTAAAGAGGCTCAAATCTCAGCCCTCCTGCCCCTCCTGCCCCCACCCCCCAACCATCCCCAACCTCCAGCAGCCATTGTACGGATGTCCAAATGGGCCTCTGAGGGGGAAGACTTGCCTCATCCGGAAGTGCTCAGCCACTGGGTGGCACATGCCTTGCAGGGAGAGCCAGTCTTCGGGACTGTCCCCTGTGCACTGACGGCTATCCTCTTTCTCGCTTTCAGAACTGCTGAGCCCCAATCTTCTTTCAATCATCAACTGTGCGAAAAGGATTGTGTCCGGAACAGGGGGGATGAAGAACTGGTGAGGAGGCCATGGTGGGACGAAGTTAGTGGGCGGAGCCTTAAGCAAGATGTAGTGACAGAGAAAGGGACAGTAGGCCAGGACCTGACCTTTTCTATGCCTAGAAAAATGTGGGATGTGGCAGGGCTTGGAACTCCCACTTAGAAGACCTGGGATCTGGCTCTTCCTCTGACACCGTATTAAACAAAATCCTTTTGGTTGCTGGAACAGAACAACTTGAGCTAGCTGGGGGAGATTTATTCTGAGAGGACAAGGTGTCTTGCTGAGCACACACAAGGGGTGCAGCTGGGCCTCAGGAAGAGGGTGGAAGCAGGGCTGGAAACTTTCCTCTGCAGGTTTCTGCTTCTCTTTGTGCATTGGCTTCACTACTCCCTCTGCAGACCAGCTTTCTCTGCTCTACAGTCTACCAGACAGACTATGTCTGCCCTGAATCTATGGGCTAATGTCCTAAGCAACCATAGAGACTAGCTAGGCTCAGTCCCAGTCCAAGTGCCTGGCAGGGAGGATCTGATGGGTTCAGCTTGGACCCTGTGTCCCAGCTCCATTCATTCAGCTACAGGCATGGAAGAAATTAAGCAACATAAACACGGCTGCCACGGGCCCTCTCTACATAATTGGCAGCAGCATTTTCTATAAAAAGTGTTGCGGGGCTTCCCTGGTGGCTCATTGGTTAAGAATACGTCTGCTAATGCAGGGGACACGGGTTCGAGCCCTGGTCCGGGAAGATTCCACATGCCGTGGAGCAACAAAGTCCATGTGCAACAACTACTGAGCGCACGCGCCTGGAGCCTGTGCTCCGCAACAAGAGAAGCCACTGCTATAAGAAGCCCGCACACCGCAACAAAGAGTAGTCCCCACTCGCCGCAACTAGAGAAAGCCCGTGTGCAGCAACGAAGACCCAACGCAACCAAAAATAAATAAAATTGATTCTTAATAAAAAAAAAGAACCAATCTTCCTTCTCTCCACAGGGTAAAATGGAGGTTGCACTGTGCAGGCCGGCCACTCTCCTACTGGATGACAGGATGCCACCTGGCATGAGACAGGGAGCAGGCCTGTGGTGGAGTCATTCCAGAACTCCTCTCCTCACTTGGGAATTCTTCATTTCTTCTTCCTCTTGCCTCCACCTCATGTTATTTTCTTCCTTTCCCATTTACAAATAAAACTGACCAGAGCCCCAGGAGTAAATGGTTTCCTAGGGCTTCCTCCTTGTTCCTATCCAGGCCCAGGCCCCTGGTTCCTGACTGTCATTTGCAAACCAAGAAGACCACGATGAAGAATTTTCTATATTTTTGGAATTATTAAAGCATTCCTTGTGCAAAGAATGTGTTAATTTAGTCATGATTAATCCCAAGTATATTTGAGTACCTAATAGAGTATGAGTGTGCTAGGTACCAGAAAAAGGATGATAAATCTGTAAATATTGTTCATGAGGTGTTCATAATCTATCTGGAGAAGATTATGGATCTTCTCCATACACAGATAATGGATACAATGAATAAATGGATACATACAATGAATGCAATGGATAATGATATAGATAATAAATCTATAGTTATTGGTTTGAAACAGTATCAAGATCCAAGTAATTCCTCCAAAGTCAACAATTCTTGAAGTAAAAGAGCTCAGAAGTAGGTAATGGGTGGGGATAAGGGTCTGATATATTGAGGTGGAGAAAGTCGTGGTGGGGATGGAGAAATGTGCTCGGTGATTTGGGAGTACTTTAGGAAAATGGACTGGAAACCAGCTTTTTAAGAATTTCGTACTAGCCTGTTGATGGCTTTAATGTTATAACTTGATTTGCATATTTAAGACTCATGCAAACACTCAAGTCGAGGGATTGCATCTTTGGTGGTCATTTCTCACACAGAGTCGGGAAATCTAAGTTTTTAAAGTTCAGTGGATAGTTAGCACTAACTACTTAGTACTCTAGTCTCCTCTGGAACTTTGAAGATGAAGACAGCTGCTGTAAAGATGTCCGCACCATTCGATCCTGTAAACTCACACTTTGGACTCTACGCTAAAAATACACTTGAATAGAAACGCTAAACTCCAAAACTTCTGGGCGCGCGAGCTGCGGAAGGGGAACTAGAGGCAGAGACAAGCCCGGAGTGGGAGGGGCGAGGGAGAGGTCCGAGCCCCGCCCCCGTCCCACTCCCGCCGAGTTGGCTCCGCCCCTCAGGATCCCTTTTTTAAAAAGCGCGGGCGCGCGTGCGCAGGCGCAGTCCGCTTGTGCCTCGAACCGCGCACACGGGGTACCGGTAGAATGGCGGAGTTGGTAACTTTTGCGGTTCCCGTCGCGGGTGAGAAAACCTTGCTGGTGTGGGAGCTGAGCTCTGGACCCACGGCCGAGGCCTTGCAAGTGAGCCGAGCCGGGGCGGAGGGAGGGGTGGAGGAAGCCGCCGCGCGCCCCAGTAACTGGGCGGCCCGGGGTACTGCTTCAGCACCTCATCTGCCTGTGGTCTCCGCTGAGAGGAATCTTAGTTCTAGAGCCGACCTGAGCAGTCAGCTCGGCCCCAGAGATTTTTGAGAGATAGTTCCCAACAGACGGCATTGCCTCCTAATGCTTCTCGAAGCTTAGGATTTCAGAGGGAAACTTGTTCATAAAATGAGAAGTGTTTGGAGTTGCAGGCTCACCACAGTTGCCTGTGGCGAAGGGCTGGGGGAATATAAGGGAACGGGCGGTTTGTTATCCTGGGCGTGAAATCTCCTGCACTTACTTAGCATGGGACCACCCTACAGCATTCTCTGTTCACAGTCTTCTCCCAGTTTGGCCTTCTGTATTCGGTCCGAGTCTTCCCAAACGCAGCAGTGGCCGGTCCTGGGTTCTGTGGCATCATCAAGTTTTATTCAGCAGGGGATGCCCACAGAGCCCAAAAGGCATGCGACCAGAAGCAGCTTTTTCAGACATCTCCAGTGAAGGTGGGTCCAAATGTGGAATTCCTCGCTCTACTGGGATGAAGTGCTGAATTTTAAACTGATAGGCCATCGGGAATTCCCTGGCGGTCCAGTGTTAGGACTCTGCACTTTCACTGCTGAGGGCCCGGGTTCAATCCCTGGTCGGGGAACTAAGATCCCAGCGGGGTGGGGGGGAAAGGCCAGCATTTGTACAGCACTGTGGTGTACAGAATGCTCTCAGATTCACTGCTCCACTGATCCCCCAGTTCCCCAGATCTTTCTTTCTTTTTTTTAGATGAAGAAACTCGAACTCAGGATGGTTAAGTGACTTACTTAAGGTTCATGACAGTACATGTGGAAACTAGAGGCCAAACCCAAAGTTAACTGATGTTAAACCCCATGTCATTTTACGCTGCCCCTTAATTTAAGAAATCTTCACAAGAGTCTTCCTTATATTTACTTTTACGTGGATTTCAAATGTGTGAGGTTTACAAACGGTTTTCATTAATTAATTAATTTATTTATTTATTTATGGCTGCGTTGGGTCTTGTTGCTGCGCGCTGGGTTTCTCTAGTTGCGGCGAGCGGGGATTCCTCTTCCTTGTGGTGTGTGGGCTTCTCATCGCGATGGCTTCTCTTGTTGTGGAGCACGGGTTCTAGGCACGCAGGCTTTAGTAGTTGTGGCTTACGGGCTTAGTTGCTCTGCGGCATGTGGGATCTTCCCGGACGAGGGATCGAACCCGTGTCCCCTGCATTGGCAGGCGGCCTCTTAACCACCGTGCCGCCAGGGAAGTCCGGAGCTTGAGGAACTTTTGCCAGATGTAACATAAAGGAGGCTTCATCACCACTCTCAAACTGCCTATTCAGAGCTCCCTTCACATTCCAGAAAATGGTTAAAATATTCTTTCATGCATTGTAGAAACCTTATTCCATATTAACATGCCATCCAATTTTACTTCCCCAGAATTAACATTTCATTATGTGCCTCCATTCAGCCACCATTCCTTTTTCAAGGACCTTTTCAATTCCTCTGAATAAGTGAGTGAGGCTTAGATTTCCCAGAACTTTCCCTTTATAATTGTGTGTCTTCTCTGGTTGGCTTCTCGCTCTGGCTACTTTCTACTGACCTTGCTGCTTATTCTCACCCATATTTCTTTACTCACTGATTTCACCTTTATTGAATCTGAGAACTCTCCTCAGATGTGACTCCAGGTACACTACCTCCCACTTCTGTACCCTGTTTACCACCCTCTTCAATCCTGGCTGTACTCCCTGGGATTGAAATGATTTTGTGTCAGGCATTCTTTTGTTTGCAGACCCTGCGACCGTTTCACATAACCACTCAGATATTACAGATGGTCCTGGAAAGATTATGAAACAGTTACTTGGTGTCAGTTGTGAGTAATGAGTTCTTTTCTTATATTGGACATGAAGACCATTCCATAAGCTTAGGTTCTGAGATTTTCACAGCATAAGGTTCGGCACTGATAGAATGTTCTACAAGTCACTATAGAGTTGAGAGGAAAGGGCATTCGTATTAGATTTCCTTATTTAATGCAGAGCCTTAGTTTACTGCCCACACGCCCGAAATTGTTACCTACTTTAATTCTGCGTTCTTTTAAAATTTTATTTATTTGGTTGCACCGGGTCTTAGTTGCAGCAGGCAGGCTCCTTAGTTGTGGCTCGCAGGCTCCTTAATTGTGGTGTGCGAACTCTTAGTTGCAGCATGCATGTGAGACATAGTTCACTGACCAGGTATTGAACCAAGGCCCCTGCATTGGGAGCATGGAGTCTTAACCACTGCACTGCAGGGAAGTTCCAATTATGAGTTCTTTTATTCATTGGCAGTTATACATACTTCTTATCTTTTTCCCCTTGTATTTTTAATAAATAAAGAAAAGATAATAACATCTTAAAATAAAATGAAGGAAAGGCCTAATGTATCTGAGTTTTTCTCAGTAGCACGAAGGGATATGTTTGCCAACAAGAACTGTGGCAAGGTTATCCCAGATGTCAACTGTCTCTACTACCCAGGGGCTCAGAGCCCTTCTGAAGTTTCCTAATTGTCCAGGACAGCTCCATTATGACTCACCGTACAGGGCCTAGACTCCCATGCGACACTCAACATTTAAAAATTAGTCTTCATTTCTCCTTCCCAGCAGCCAGCTTCAGTTGAAGAAAATAATTTCATTTTCTTATGTACTCATTCATTCACTCAGTCAACAGACCACCACTCCCCTATTATATGCCAAGACCTATGCTTGTTTCTCGTAACAAGGAAAGAATAATATACGGTTCCTTCAAGCACTTAAGGAGCTCATAAACTAGTGACGGGGAAGATGCACAAACAAATCAAAGAATTAACAATTCTTTGACTTTATTTGTATTTGAATTTTTATGACTGTATTTATATACTACACGCTGTTCAAAATGGAAATAGACATTTAAGAAAGAACTAGTGATGTAAAAACTCCACAGTAATATGTAAGTTATTGAGAGAGTTAAGACTGGAAATATTGGCACTCACAAAGAAGCTTGTTAATGCAGATGAACCTCTAATTCTTTTGGTTGCTTTATTTACATTTAGAGAGGTATACGTATTCCTCTTCTGACAGGGGTTAGTAACTTGGGGAGGGGGTGCTACAGATTAAGGTCCTAATTCAGTGGCAGGTCCATCTTATCTCCTCTTCAGCTCATATTCTCAAGCAGGAGCTACAGGATGAGACGACTAAAACAGTTCACTTCCTTTGCTTACCCCCAGCCCCATAATAGGCTTCTGCTGGGCTTCCTTGGTTGCTTTCATCATCACTTTCACCACCAGAGGTCAGGGAACCTTCCGGTTAATCAGGGGCCCTGGAAATGGTGCAGAAAAGTACTGACTTAAAAATAATAAATAACATTTATTTAGGGCTCACTGTGAACTCATTGCTTAAAATGTGCTACTTAATCTTCACAGCCCCTCTATGAAATTGGTATTGATAAATCTCAGGTATATCCAAAATAAGTCTCTATGTAGGGTTGTGATATTTTTAGGTCTTTTATGTCTTTAGGTTCATCTCGGCACCAGACATAAGGCGGTTCAACGTAATATGCCTGCCCTAAACAGCTCCAGATGCCAAGAATTGGCAATTTACTACTTTGGCTTCAATGGGTTGTCAAAAAGGATCATCAAGGTAAACTCTGTAGACTTTCTTTGACTAACCAGACTCCTTTCAACATTGAACTCCTAGACTTTAGAGAGAAGAATAGAACAGGGCTATGGGGAGGAGATGTGAGAGGCTTCCACATGGAAGTATCTGAGCATTGGCCTGCCACCTAGAATTAGTGATAATCTCAATGACTTGGATGGTGGTGTCCATAATTTTCTCCAGTATTTGTATGGTATATAATAAAAAATATTTGACCATATCTAGTCATTCATTTGCAATTCACACTTGATTTTGAAGCTATAGCATACCTAAACTATTACCTGGGGTTGCTGGAGTTTAGTTTTTATTTCTAACAACAGGATATTTTGAAGTCTAGCCTTTAATTCAAAATCCTAACAGCTTCAGGATCTTTCTAACCTTGAAGAAAGGGAAAAGGAAGATATTGTGACACCACTTCAGAAGCAAAGCCTCAAGTTCTTCTGTGCTTTAGAGGTGGTGTTGCCGTCCCACGAGTGCAGGAGTCCTGGAGTTGGCATGGCTGAGGAACCTTTGGATAAGTTGGAGGAAGGTCTGTTTTCCAATATGTGTGTGTATGGGGAGGTGAGGGAGTGGGATTTCTCTTTTTTCCTTTCTTTCTGAAACTCAACTTTTCAGATACATCATCACCTTTTCTAAGCAACTAAAGCCCTGGGCAGAATTTTTCTGCCTGACAGTATAGGTTTTTATCTTAGGCAATACCTGACAGCACCTTAAACTTTAGAATTTTAGAACTGACTGCCTGCCAAGAAGCTTAGGAGGAGGGAAAATTAGTTAGTTTTTGTGTTTTTTTTTTGGTTAATAATTTGTTATGTGCTAAAATAGTCCTTCAAATACAGATGTCTTCTGGCGTTCAGTTATCCCAACAAAACCATTGTCTAAAGATTGAAATAAACTCTTGTGTAAATGTTCAGTCCTTTGCCTCCCAGAGAAGGGCCTGAGCGGAAAAAGTAAATATAGATCCCTAGAAAGGGGATTCCGATTGGTACTGAGTTTTTTCCTAGAATCCATGGCACTTGGGGTTAGGGTTTTAAGTCAGAGGCAGGGCTGTTAGCGAACGGAGTGGAGGAGGCTCCACCATCCACCTGAGTGGGTGATGGTTGAGGAGAGGCCAGATCATCTGCACCACCACCAAATCTATGTCACTGTATGAATCCCGCCCTTCATGCTCAGGAGAGCAGGGTCTGTAGCAGTGTAGCCTCAACTTGTCCACTTGAAATCTGTGTGTCATATGAGATTTGTGCCACGTTCTTGGTTTGCATTTCCCGTCTAGTATTTTAGGAACTTCCAGAATAGATCTGAGCAGTAAAAATGTGCCAAGCCAGGGTATACCTACAACAGCGACATCCAACCGCACCCCAGTGTTCTGCCTGCCCTTGATCACTAAGGTAATGATCTAAGAATCACAGATGCATTTTTAGTTTTAAACACATAACCTAGAAATCAGTTATTCAGACAGGCATTTTAAATTCATCTGTTTTAGTTGGATTTAGGGTCATTATCATTCCGTATGAAAAGGAAGGTAACCCAGAAGCTTGCTATTCAGAAGGCTATGATAGATGCATTCCAGAAACTGCTGATTGTGGTTTTAGGTAAGACCATTCTGATTGTCCTTGAAGTCCTTCAGTTTCAGTGAGCAAATAAACTTATTTGAAAAGTTAGTTGGATGGGGCTTCCCTGGTGGCTCAGTGGTTGAGAGTCCGCCTGCGGATGCAGGGGACGCGGGTTCGTGCCCCGGTCTAGGAAGATCCCACGTGCCGCGGAGCGGCTGGGCCCATGAGCCATGGCCGCTGAGCCTGCGCGTTCGGAGCCTGTGCTCCGCAATGGGAGAGGCCACAACAGTGAGAGGCCCGCATACCGCAAAAAAAAAAAAAAAAAGTGAATTGGATGAAAATAATGGTTATCTAAAATATTACCTATTCTTTCATTCACCAGATGCTTTGACAGCAGCAGTCTTAAATTTGTTCTTTGTGGCATTTATGAGAAAAACGACAGCAAATATTATTGTCCCCAGTGTTTAGATGTAGAATGACTTGCCTCAGTTCATACAGAAAGTGTTTGATCCAGTTCTTCCTCAATTGCTTGCTTATTGTACAGAATACTGTAGTGATTATAAGCCCTGCACACCTGTGTTTGAGTCCTAACTTTGTCTCTTAGATTTATTTGTTGTTGTTGTTGCAATTTTAGGTTTTTCTAGCCAGAGAAATTTGAAGGTGTTTAATATCTCTAAGCTGCAATTTCTTTATCTGCAAATAGGGTTAGTACTTCAGCTTACCACCTAATGGGGGATATTGTAAGAGTAAATGAGATGATGAATGTAAAAAGCTTAGAACTATGCCTGAAACCTAGTAAGCAGACAAAATATATGGACTATTATTATTATCATTGTTGTTTTCTTGTTGAAGAGTTTATTAGATTATGTTTTTGGAATCAGTTTAATTTCAGTTTTCATTTCTGATATATTGGGTGAATATGATTCTTATATAATTATTGGCTACGTTTCTGTGATCCTTGAAAGTGGTCATGCTACTGAATAGCGTTGATTGTGTTCCCTATCGAGTTATACAGCGGTGAGAATGTCACAGGCTGTGCCCAAAGGAAACTTTATGATTAGTAGATTCCTGGAACAGAATTGCTCCCCTGCTTCACAGCCCTGCAGGCTTAGAGACTGAGAAATCCTAGCTAAGTTGTCAGAGAGCTTATTTGCTTGTAAGAGTTGACCCTGCATTGGTCTTGGCCTTCCCGCCTGGGCAGTCCTTCCAATGAAGTTTGACTTCCCTGGTCATCAGGCTGAATCTCCACCAGCTGTCAACTCTGGGTAACAACCTTTAAGAACCAAACTAAATGTCTGGGTTGTTTGTCCTTAATATGCCAAGGTACTCCTTATATGTACTCAAAACTCCTTAGACCAAAAAGCCTGGTGGCTCTAGCTTGCCTTGAGGAAAGCTGTATTGTCCAAAGGGTACATGGGCCAGTTTCTGCCAGTAGAGTGTTCAAATGCTCTCTGTCTCTGTCTCCAAAGCTTTGTTCATTGTATCTGGTAGAATTTTGTTCCCAAGGAGTAGGCACTTGCCTTGCTTCTAACATGAAGTATCTATTATAGTCCACTGGTATCTATCCCAGGTTTGAACTCACTTTGACCCTCACCTAATGCCTTCCTATTTCATTGTATTGTGATTGAACATTTTTGTTTCCACAGCTTTTAATTCCTATGTCATTATTCCTTAGTTCTTATTTCTAAGATCATAAAGGTTTTTGAACCAAAGTTGATACTTGTTATATATTTTTTCACAAGTAATTATGATAAAAACGGAAGTGTCAGATGAGGGAACTTCTAGGAAAATGCTCTTATTTTCTGCTTTTAGAAATCAAAAGAATGTCTAATTATTGGGTGCTACCATTGTATACAGGAAGTTTTAGAACAAGAAACCTTGTGAATTGATCCTTGTTAACTTGATTTTAGAAAGTGGTAAAGTAGCTATGGCATATAGACCCTGTGAAGAGGTCACAGATGCTAGAACCAAAGAGGAACTACAGGATTTCATTCAAGTATGTGGAGATAAAAACTCAAGGGGTACACAGCCAGTGTAGCCATAATTCAAAACACCCAGCAGGATTTGGAAGACTTTGGCATGTCTACTCAGCCCTGTTATCCTTAGGCAAAGGTGAAACTGTGAAACTGCTTTTGAGGCAGGGAATTTCTAGGACTTTTCCAAGTCCCGAGCCTTGTCTCTGGCCCCTTATTTGAAGTTTGGAGAGCAGGATTGAGGGCCATCAGTGTACGTCTACAGTTGTGGACACAGGAGAAGACACAGGCCTTTTAGAACTCCCCTCAAATAGAATTGCAAGGATATGGGAACAAAGTAACTATGGCCTTAAGTGTGATTATGCTACAGTGTTTAAAAACTATTCATGCCTTTCAAGTAAGGTATATTACCCAGATCTCAGCATCTCATATATATCTTGTGTTAAATATTTTGCCGAAGAACCTTTCTGTAAACCAATTATATGGATGCCTCGAATTAGGGATTAAGTTGTCAACGTAATTTCTAAAAGAAAACATTAATGTACTGCATATAGGATTTTTATTAAAAAGGAGCAAAAAATGTGTTTCATGTCATTGAGAGCTGAATTTGGGGCTAGATTTCTGACGATTTAACTCACCCCAATGTTGCAAAGTTTGTTCTGAAGGGAAGAAAGTAGAGAAAGAAAAGGTGGTTATGTTCTGTAAAATGTAAAAATTTTGAAAGTTTTTCCTGTACAATATAATTATTTTAATTCAATTTAAATCAGTCAAGGAAACTTCAGACGTATCCCTGTTTGGGCTTTAAGAAGTCTAGCTTCCTGTGAAATGTGAGAGGAAAGGATTCCGTATTGATACTAAAGATTTCGGAAACCTGATTATAACAACAGATCCATTCCTAAATGAGGCCAATCTTGGAATCAGTTCCATTTAGAAACCATTATGTGCTAGGCACTGGAAATAAGATGAAGCTCCTTCTCTCTTGGAGTTTAGGTGTTAAAGGTGTACCAGACAATTAAAAAGGACTAAAATCAAATAGATTATGAAAAGGCCTGTGAAGAAAGTAAACTGGGTGCTAGTTACAGTATTTCAAGAAAATTACTTAACATGCTGACTTTAACATTCTAAGTGTCTTCTCCATGTGTGCACACAGGGTAGACCTCTGAAAAGTGACACTGTAGTTTTTTCTAGATTAATGGCTCTGTTGAGACAAGGTGGGGTGTGGGAAGTTTGCCCATTCTAATGTAAAGGGCCATTCACTTGGTTTTAGACTCTCTTTCCCAGAATGAATTGCTCACCTGCCCCAAACCCCTCCTACAGAAGTTCTGGAGTCATCACTGATTCAGTGGTAACCCCTAATAACAGAGTGGTGAATGAATAATGAGACGTGAATACTGAGAGTTTGGAGGAAATGGCAACATTTTATGTTATTGTTTTTTATTTTTTTAACATCTTTATTGGAATATATTTGCTTTACAATGGTGTGTTAGTTTCTGTTTTATAACAAAGTAAATCAGTTATACATATACATATGTTCCCATATCTCTTCCCTCTTGTGTCTCCCTCCCTCGCACCCTCCCTATCCCACCCCTCTAGGTGGTCACAAACCACCGAGCTGCTGTGACAAAGTGAGAGAGTGGCATGGACATATATACGCAACATTTTCGAATAATTGTAAGGTGTGTTCCCCTCCCGCCACCCAACTGGTGCTCATTTTGCTGGTCAGCTACTTTTCTTGTCAGCCGTGTGGCCAAAGGGAGGAAGAATGTCTCTCAGACTTCAGCTCTGAGGAGGAAGAGTTCAGATTGCCAGAACTGGATTAGCACTTTTGAATTTCCCAGAATGCTACGTCCTGTGGTTTCCTCGGGAAGCTCTGCATCCTTCCCAACCCCCCTCCACCCCTGGGCTGTTGGAGTTTAGGGCCACTCGGGTCTGCAGCCCAAATCCCGCCTCATTGTTTGGGGCCAGGGAGGGCAGGGAGGGGTTGGGAAGAGGGCCCGGCAGGAGGTAACTGTCGCCTTTGCAAGGGGAAGGATGGCTTGGGCCCTGGGGACTCTGGACAAAAGGCCCACTCTGGTGGCGCGGATTGGATCTCCGCACTAACCTAATAAAGGTGGCGTAACGAAAGATGTCATAAATAACGGGTGGAACATTAGGCGGGGGAGGGGCGCGCGGTTGCTAACCTGAGCGCTCTCGTCGGCGCTGGCATAGCGGTTCAGCTAGGACACAGGATGTGACTCCGGCTCCTCACTGGCCTGGGTCACTGTGCCTGGGAGCCGCCGCACGTTATGTCCCGGCTGCGCCTTTGGTTGCCACGGCTCTTCCTCACGTGGCTACAACTGTGGCTTCAAGTCCAGGCAGTTCAGCCTCCGGAGTGGGCTCTGGGCCCTGTCCAGGTGACCCCCAACCCCCCGCGGCTGACAGAGGCTTGGTCTTCATATGCCTCAGACCCCCCTCCCAAATTGCCCCATGCCCTTACACCCCTGGCAGAAGCCGGGGGCTTTAATTACTTGATGTCCTGGTCTCCAGTCGAGATGTTGGCCCCGCCTCATCAGGAGTTGACTGAGACTGAGGCTCCATACCCGGACATGGGTTCTGTTGGAGAGCTGCCTACAGGGCCTTGTTCAGGGGAGGTGGAACCTTCGCCAACCCAACAGGAACAGCCAGCTCAACCTCCAGAGCATCATGAAATGACAGTTTCACCTCCAAGTCACCCTCATGGTCAGCATTCAAACTTATCCGGTGTTGCTGTCAAACCTGCAGATGTGGAGCTTACCATAACAAAAGAACCCACTCCAGAGGTGGGCCCTTCTCCAAATCAGGGCAAGCCTTCAGCTCAGCCCTCAGGGCCCCTTACTAATGCAGAATTTTCTACAACCCAGCATGAGGCCCCCACGCTGCCTTCAGAGCCACCTGAGGAGGTTGGACCTTTGCCAGTTCAACAGGAGGCTCCAGCCCAATCTCCAGAAGCCGGTACACATAATAAACCTTCAGTACAAGAGGAGCCCCCAGCTGAGTATCCAGAGCATCCTGGAGAAGAATTTACACCTGCCACAAGCCAGCAGGAGACTCCAGATCAGCATCCACAGGCTCCTGAGGTTGTACCTTCTCCACCTCAGCAGGAAGCCACAGCTCAGCCTCCAGAGCCTCCTGGTGAGGCGGAATCCTCTCCAACTCAGTCTCCAGAGCTCTCTAATGTGACTGTAGTTTTCTCTCCAGAGCATCCTGTGCCAACAGTTTCTCCTCTAGGTCAGGATCAAGCTCAGCTTCTGCAGCGGCCCGATGTCACTGTTAAACCTGTGGGTCTTGCACTTATCGTAACTCCAGCGTTCACTAATGAGGTTGAAACTTCTCCACTCCAACAAGAAACCTCGGCTCAGTCTACAGTGTCCTCTGAGCAGTTGGAACCTCTGTCAGTCTGGCAGGAATTTTCAGATCAGCATCCAGTCCCCTCTGAAAATGTTGAACTTTTTCCAGTTCACCAAGGAGCCCCAATTCAACCACCATACCCCAAGGTGACATTTCCAAATCCAGAACAAGTTCAGGCTCACCACCCAACTTTGATTGAGGTCACAATTCAACCATTGGACCTTGGACTGACCAGAAGGCCAGAACCCACTAAGGAGGGTGAACCTTTTCCAATCATGCAGGAGACCTTAACCCAGCCTGCAGAACTACCTAAGGAGGTTTTTGTAGCTCAGCCTCCAGTATATCACAATCGAATAGTTCCAACACCGGATCAGGATCACACTGAGCCTCCAACATCACCCAGTATCACAGTTAAACCTTTGAACCTGGAGCTTACCACAACTCCAGAACCTACTACAGAGTCTGAACATTCTACAGCCCGGCAGCAGACTACAGCTCCCCCTCCAAAACACCCTGAGGTGACACTTGCACAACCAAACCTGTCTCAAGTCACAGTTTCACCTGTGGACCTGGGAGTTAACATATCTCAGCAACCAAGGCCATCTGAGACGGTTCTTTTTCCTTCGACTCAGTATTCAGTATCCACAGGTCTTCCTGGTGTACAATATACCCCAGAAAAGAAGCAGCCAGGGCAGAATGCCACCACAAACATCAGCATATGTGAGCTCTGTACCTGCAAAAATGAGACGCTGTCATGTGATGGTCTCAGCCCAAAGCAGAAGCTCCACAGAGTGCCTGAGCCAGAGCCTAACGCCTACAACGGCACCTTCACCATCCTGTAAGAATCCCCTTTCCTCATTTGTTCTCTGCATCCTGCCTGACAATGCAGCCTTTCTTCAGGTCTCCCTGGGTCCTCCTTATCTCCCCAATCCACATTGACTGACTTTCTGTTTCCACCTTTTGTTTGTCAATGATTCCTTATCTTCATTATCCTTCTTAACTATTTTTCCCTCTTCTCCAGTCTTTTACTTTTAATTGCCCTTATTTTTTCCTTCTCCATTTTTTACACCATTATTTAATTCCTTAACATCTACTCTTCTCCCATCTTTACTCCATCCTCTTTACAGCAACTTGTCCCTCTCCCCATCTCTTTGGTGGTAATACAACCATGTGGTTAAGAGTAGAGATTCCGGAGCCAGACTACCTGGGTTTGAACCCAGGTCTGTCATTTATTAGCTTTATGACTCAATTTCCTCATCTGTAAAATGGGGATTATGGTAGTCATCATCTCATAGGATGATTCCTATGACTGCTAAATCTCCCAATGACTCCAATCTCATTGGGAGATTTAGATGAGTTAATATTGGTAAAGCTCTTCTATCAGTGCCTAGCGTATATTTTAGTGTTAGCTATTATTATTATTCAATCCCTCAGTTATATCTAGAACTCATCTTTGTCCCCTGGCTTTCTATATGTAGCACCCATTTTGTGCCCAACCCAGGGCTAAGTACTGTGGGAGCCACAGAAGTATATGTCATTGTCTCCAGAACATGACACTGACAAGTGGGAAGAAAGGGGATATGCCTTAAAAGGGAGGTAATATATAATTAAGTATTAAGAGAAATACAGATACGTGCTGTAATTCACCAGAACCTGTAATCACAGGGGTGTGGAGGTCACAGAAGGCTGCATGGATAAGCTAAATCTTTAGCTGGAACTTCAAGATTGGCTGTGATTTGTCAGAAAAATAATAGGCAGTACAGTGTAGGCAAAGGTGTGACTGCAGGGATGATCAGAATTTAATGGATTAGTCTGGCTATAAAGAATTGGGTTAGGCAACAATGAAAGATAGGATTATAAAATATCTTGACTATCGGCAACGGGGGTTTGAAAGTTATGCTGTGAGATACGGGGAGCCACTGCAAGTATTCAAGCAAGAGAGACAAATGATTAAAGCAAGAGGCTGATTTTAGATTTCATATGTAGAGCGACCTAGAGAGGAAAGCTTGGTTCAGGGAGACCAAATAGAATGCTTTAGCAAAATCTAGGAGTAAAGTGAGAAGGGGTCGAATTAGAGTGGTTGTGATGGAAGTAGAAAGAAAATCCTGAGAGTACTACAGAGGAAAACCTGACAAGATGTAGTAATTGACAAGAGTTGGAGGATTGTAGTACAGGAAAGAGAAAAATCACATGTGTTGATGGGCAGAATGATGGTGGTATAATAGGTGGAAATACAGCAGTTGGGAAGCAGAGCCAGTTTGAGGGAGATGAGTTCAGTCTTAGGCATCTTTTATTGGTGAGCATAAAGCAACCAGAAGGCTCTGTTTGAGTGGAAATGTCCCTCAGGCAGATGGGCAGACAGGTATCCGTTTTGACTTATTTCTGACTCCCGTGAAAAATGTGCATATAAACTGAATAGTTCCATTGTTGTGGAGGGAAGAGGACAAAGGTAAAGGTAAAGATTCAGTCATCCACTGAGTTAGTGGTTCAAACTGAACCTCAGGCATTTAACAGCTTCTTTTAAACATGTCTAATTCATGGATACATTCTCACTGTTTAAAAAAAGAAATGTCACAGAAGTATATAGGATAAAATGTGAAAATTGCACCCCCCCTTCCCTACCACCAATAAGGTAACTCCTGTTACTGTTTTGATGTGTGTCCTTCCTCCGGATCTCTTTCCTTTGCATTTTGTTCCCCTAATGAGGTAATAACTTTACTCCTTGTTCAGTGACTTGTGCTTTTCCCTAGGCAATATGTTTAAGAGATATTTTCGTATTAGTCCCTCTAATTTCTAATTGCCTTCCCGTATCCTTCTAACACCTGGAGAGATTCTGAGGGCACTGAGCCAAAGCTTTGGTGTTGCCTGCCATAGGATTTCTTAATATTTATTTGCTGATATTGATAAATGTTTGCCATTTTTCTCATTGATTTGTAGGAGTCATTTTAGACACATAAGTGATTTTGGATAAAAAGTAATTGGCATTATGTATCCAAGAATTTGGACAGATAGGAAGTTCAGGTTCTGAGGGGATGCCTCATTGTTTGTGCCAGTGGCCTCACAGTATGTTTTTATTAATTGTGCACACTGGGAAGCTGGGCAGCTGTGGGAATTGAAAAGCTGGTCTTTTCTGCATTTGAATATTCCCTACATGGTGGCCATGATTCTTTTCCTTATTCTCTACATTCTTTTCCTACCTATTCAAGCATATGAACTGTGTTTCTTCACAGAAATTTCCAAGGAAACTCTATTTCTTACATTGATGAAAGTATATGGAAGGCATACCGCTGGGCTGAGAAGCTGTGAGTATACTCTCCCCAAATATGAATACAAAAAGCTAACTGCATTGTAAGATCCTTCTTGGTCCAGAATTTTGAGGTCAATACCTGTGAGCAAAGGTACTTCCCCTTCCATATCCCAAAGCAACCTAATGATTGAAATTCTATGTTTATATTAAAAATTAAATTTTGCAGGACCTCTTTAAAATCAGTAAGAGACAATTTAAACTTATTTTCCATTATACAAGTAATACATGATTATATTCTCAATATATAACAATGAAATAAGAGGTATAGTGAAAACCCTTCTTTTGCCCTAATCCCACACCCACTACTTTGAGTTTAGTATTAATCCTTCCAGACTCTTTTCCATACGTTTGAGTACATACATATTTACAGATAGCAAAAGAGGTTTGTGTGTTTTTCTTATCATTTTTTACATAAGTAACATCCTGAAACTTGATTCCTTCATTTTATGATATGTCTTAGATTTCTTTCCTTCCCAGTACATAGAGGGTTACCCCATTCCTTTAAACTCCTGCATAGTATTCCATAGTATGAATGTGTTACAGTTTAATAATGCCCCTATTGAAGAATGTTTAGATTATGACCAGTTTTCTTGTTACTTGCATTGCTGCAATGAATATCCTTGTACGTGCATTTTTGTGAGCCTGGTCGTTTATTTCTATAGAATAGTTATCTAGAAATGGGATTGTTGGGGTGAAGACTATTTAGATATAAAATTTTATTTGCCCTCAAAAAAGTTGTGCCAGCTTACCCTGCAGTCACCATGCTGTGATGACATTCATTTCCCCACACCCTTCCACCACTGGAGATTCTCACTTTTTTTTTTTTTTTTGCTAATCTGACAGATGAATAAAAGGGGTCCCGTCTGAATTTGAATTTTCTTATTATTTGTGAAATTAAATATGTTTATATGTTTACTGAACATTTGTATTTTATCCTTGAATTGTCTGTCCTTTGCCCATTTTTCTGTTACTATTTTTTTATTGATTTGTAGTAAAAGTCAGTTTAGATACATAAGTTATTTTGGGAAAAAAACATTCAAAGTAATTTTCATGACAGTCTGTGGTCATATCCTTAGTTCAACTTGAATAGATGTCATAAATGACTTCTGAATTAATAATAAAAGACATAACAGTCAATCTAAAAACTGGTATTATGACCACCCTTAAAGAGATGCCCCCTTAGTCTGATATCTTATTGGTAATGAAAAAACTGCTAGAACCAAGCCCTTTTTTTAATTTACAGATTTCCTGAATACTATATGTAGTTTATATTTCCCGTGATAGTACCTAACTTGGAGATTTAATTTCCCAATCTTGTAAGAAAAATGAAAGTCATTTGGCACAAGAAATAGATAACTTAATTTCCTCTGGGAGTGGAGGGGGGTGGTAGACTGAGGGACAGAGGTAAGAGAAAAAGTTTGAATTGTGTGCTACATATTTTTGGAATTTTGAGATGTGAATATATATTACATATTTTTAAAAGATAAATTCAAATTAAAAGTTAATTTTTAAAAAGCATGTGTTTCAGAGATGATACACTATAACATGAATCTGGTAAGGTTTGAAGATTTCTAAGTCAGCTTGAGGTTTATACCTTATAAGCAGAGGTTCCTAACTTGAGGTCAGTGGTTCCCCAAAGCAGAATTTCTTAACCTCCCTCCTGCTCCCCGGTGTATAACTCTTTGGCAAGCTGCAGAAGCTTATGTTCTTGGGATAATGTTTTAAAATGTATAGTAAGTCAAAATATATAGAAAAACAAAGGAAACCAACTATATTGAAATAGTTTTCAGAATATTTTTTAAATTAGTGAAATAGTAATAAATATGCTTCTCTTAACACTTTAAATAACAAGATATAGTGGTAGGTCTAATAAATATTATAACTCCAGGGTAGTGATGAGAATAAATGATATTTTGAGGTATCTGCAGCATATACGTGATATGAAGTGACCTGTGATTTCTATTGGGGACCAAATTAACTATACTGCTAATCTACTGTGGTTCGTTGCCTACATTCATAATGGAAGGAAGTGCTGGTTTTAGTTAGAGATTTGTGAAAACTGAGATGTACTTTTATTTCCCATCCAAGTTTGGCACTCTGCATTCAGTCCTCTCTATTCACAGACCTCTGCCCTAAAAGGATGATCCACAAGTCGAAATTGCGTGCACACTTTTGCGTGTGTTCAAGAAAGTGCAGTTTCTTAGGGAAAAACACCATTGCTTTTATGAAATTCTCAAAGGATTCTTGCCTCAAAAGATTGAGTCACAAATGTAGGAGAGAAAAATGACATTTCTTTTCCTGTAATTATCCTCATGAGTGACGATAAATGGATAATTTGTTTTAAATAAAAGTATCTGAAAGTTCATAATTTGTCACTTTCTGAATTCACTCAATAAATATTTTTCGAGTATGTACTATATGCCACGAACTGTTTTACATGCTAGGGTTACAGGCCCAAGAATGAAACAGCCCAAGTATCCCAGTTCTCAGGGGGTTTACAAATAAATAGAAATAAGTATATAAGTGTAATAAATAGATAGATCTAATTTCAAGCATTGCTAAGTACTTTGGAGAGAAAGAAAGCAGGGGAAGGAGAGTAAATCAGTTCCAGAAAGGCCTATTGTTTGCATTATATATATAGTTAAATCAATGAAACAAACAAACCCTGAGCCCTCTCAATTTCCTAGAAGTTTCAGAGGTGGGGAGAAGGATAATTGTCAATAATACAGAATCAAGAATGAATGTGAAATTCAGAAGATTGCCTTAGACCTGAACCCTGGTCAGAAGTTAGACATGGATCTTTCTTAAATGTTAACTTCATGCCTGGTTTTGATATATTCATGGTGTGAGAAAGTTTTAGATCTGGCTTTAACTCTGATTCCCCATAGTTTAAAATTTTTTTCTTCAGTCAAAATGGATATTTGAAGTTCTACAGATTAATGTATTTTATTTCAGTTATTCAGTTATTGCTTATTGGAAGCCCCTTTTTGGGTAATTTTCTGGTGACTGACTCATTCTCAGTCTAAACTTTACTTCTAGGCTGAATTTACCATTGTTGTTTTTAAAATTTCTACCATCCTGTCATCCAAACAACTTCACAGAAAGAAACCCTATTAATTTGAAATACATACTGTTTGGTTACGCCCTGTCCTACCATGATATTCAAACTCCAACCAGTGTGATATGGGCATCAGCCAATCAGAGAAGACAGTGCCATAAAGAGTTGAGGATCGGCCCCATCTCTTTGCAGTACTTACTGAATCCGTGTCAACTTTCAAAGTTATAATTAGTATATATGAGTTCCACTTTTGTGCAGCTTTTTTTCATATACCATCATTTCCTGTGACGTTTGTATATCATTTATGGTATATACATACAGTTTTGTTATGCGATATGGGGAGGTAGAGTTTTTTCCTACCTTTGATGGCATGAAAAGGGTTACCATACACGTCGTTGGACATGTTGATTTGGTTTTTTTCTTTTTGAATCATTTCCATGGAAATATGAAACCACGACTTAGAGGTGAGAAAACAATCAATCTTAGCACCATCTGTTGACCATTCCCCCTAACATGTATTCTGACAATCACTGCGATTCCTCCTAAAATGGTGAATTTCAAATTGAGGTCAGGGTCTTTGAATCATGCTCAGGGCTCCAAGAGTTCTTTGTGGGAATTGAAGTCTTTTGTGTTTTTGTTTTAGTGATCTTTTAAAAATGTGTGTGACTATATTCTGTATAATATGAACCACCTTAATAACTGAGTTGCAGAGTTTCCAGGTAGTAATATTTTAATTCACATAAGCTATGAGTAAAGAATTAATTTATGAGCTGGAATTAAGCTATGAGATGGAATTAATATAAATATGTGACCAAGAGACACTGTGAGTGAAAAGCAGAACGTTTTAAATGCACAATTCAGTGGAAATAGTTTCACAAGGCAACATAGCCTGTGTTCAGATCCCCAAGGCTCCTGAAGGATGTACCACTGTTAATATCACCTGCAAGGAAGGGAATTCTTCGAGGCCAGAGAAACCTACCTTTGACATCTTATAGAGTTTCTTCCGTACTGGCTTTCTCTCTACCACTCCCTCACTCCACTCTTGGGATACAGGCTATGTGCCTTCCTGCTTACCAGATATAAGAAACTGGTGCAAAACCCCACCCCCTCCTCCCCGCAGCATGTTCCTAGTCTTTAGTGTGAGACCAGCGGAAGCAAAGGGCTTAACATTCCTCGGGCAGACCAAGGGGTCAGGCTTGACTGTGAATCCTTCCTGCTCCCTTCGTTCTGCATTCTTGAGAAGTCATTGGCTGGATCTCTCAGTTTCCTAATTTATTCTTTAACTGTCATTTCTGCTGCTCATATACTGAGTTTTTTTTAATTATTGCTAACACTTTTCATTCGTATATTCCTGAATTGATTAATGGATGCATTATCTGCTTACATCTGTCTGAGGGTAGTAATTGTGCTGTTCTATGGTTCTCTTGCGCTTCGTTAACTCTGATTCACTGGCTATAAGCTCTTTTGTTTGTTTTTGTTTTCTGTCCTTAATGGAGCTGGCTTTGTCACATTGTTTGGTCATTCCTGAGTGTAATTCATCTTTGTAGTTGAGATTCTACTGGTTTGTTTCCCAGCTTTAGGGGAGAAGTGAAAGGAGCTGTTGGGGGTTATTACTCCCAATGGGTTCCCCTGAGAATAAGGCAGAGGTGGAAGGTGCCTTCTGGTGGCTAGTCAGGGAGTGCATACCTTTCTTCCAGGGTTCTGGGACCTTGCCCCCCTGCTAACACCAATTGCTCCTGCCTAGAGGAAGACACCTTTTGCTTCCTGGATCAAGGAGGGAAGATGTGGGGTTGATGTGTGCTGTAGGCTGCTCCTACCACACTATTCCAACTGATCACCCTGTAGGTAGCTCCGGTCCGTTTCTGGTAGGGGAGGATTTGTGGAGCTGCTCCCACACATTGAGCTAAGGTTGTGAATTTTATGTTATATCTTTTGTATCATTCTTAGCGATTTTGGTGGAAGTTGAAGGGGTGGAGACCTGACATGTTTCAACCTGCCAGCTTGAAATAGCAAAACTTCTTAGGAAACAATTTTGTATCCCTAATACATGCAAGACAAACTCAGACAAATATGTATCAGGATACAAATACAAGAATGTTCAAAGCAGTACTGTTTTTAATAAATAAAAACTAGAAAAATCTCAGTCTACACCAACAGTTGAATGAATAAAGTGTGGTATAATCATACTTAGAAGTCATACACTTCATCAGAAACATAACGCAAGAAGCCACATAAGTAATCTTAAGTTTTCTGATAGCCACTTAAAAATAAAGGTAAAATGAAACAGATGAAATAAATGTTAATATCTTTTACTTAACCCTTATATCCAAAATATTATCATTTTAACATGTACTCATTTTATACATTATTAATAATATATTCTATGTTGTTTTCATACTAAGTACTTAAAAATATCCAAAGTAATATCATATCTACATGTCTCGATATAAAAATTAATGAGAGAATCTACATTTCTTTCCCATACTAACTCTTTGAAATCAAAATTTGGTTTCTAAATTTTATTACAAATACTTGATTGGTATTTATATTTCATAAAATTTACAGTCGAAAAAGTAATATCACATATGCAAATTGTTGCTAACATAAACATTTTCCAATAATTACATTGAGTATCAGTTTTTTAAATTTTAGAATAATTAAAGTTAATTAAATTAAAAATTGAACTCCTTAGTCACATTAGCCACTTTCAAATACTCAGAAGCCTCATGTAGTTGGACATGCAACACTACATACTACAGGCAAAAATGAACTAATTTTACAAAATAATGTTGAATGAAAGAAGCAATGTGGCAAATAATACATGTAATATGATTCCACTTATATAAAGTTCAAGAACAAGCAAGACTTAACTGTGTTGTTTATGGCTGATAGAGAAAAGGCAAAACTACATTTAAAAAGCAAGGAAATTATTCTTAAAGTCAGGATAGTGGTTACCTCTAGGAAGTCAGAGAGAGGGTTGTGACTGGAAAAGGGCACACTGGGGGCTTCTGGGATGCTGGCAGGATTCTTTCTTGACATGAATGGTGTTACGTGGGGATCTGTTTTGTAATTATTAAACAGTTGAACAGTTGTTCAATTGAATTATTGAACAGTTATGTATATTTTATGCACATATTAGTTTTCAAAAAATTTTAATGGGGGAAAAATTCAGATGGCTTCATTTGCCCTGATACAGTTCTGTGTGGGACTTCCCATTAAGGTTTGGGGAAAGAGAGGAGGGAAGGGCAGCTCTGCAACGTTGGTGTCACCCAGAGCTGGGTTCTAACAGAGACTTTGTGATCTAGACAGTAGGCATTAACTATATGATTTGGTGGGAAGAGTGGGTGGTGTGTGTGCGTGTGTGCGCGCGCAGGCACACATGCGTGACGGAGAGAGATGGACACAAAGGAGGATGTGAAAAGAAGGTATAAATGAAAACAGAGCAGAAATCACCATCCCTAAATTAAATAAGAATTAGGTTGTTCAGGTGGCACCATTACCCAGCTTTCCTTCCCATATAGGAGTTAGTCCTATGTAATATATAGTTGTAGTTATTTTGCATTTTGATCCAGAAATAACCTTTTCATTTTTCAGAAATCTCAGTGAAAATTATTTGACTGAATTACATAAAGACTCATTTGAAGGCTTGCTATCCCTCCGATATTTGTAAGTTAATCATATTTATTTATGAGTTCTTATCTATAAAGTAGATTATCTATAAAGTAATTAAGGGGTTCAAGTTAGATAATCTCTTCAATTTCTTCTAGCAATAAACTTCTACAGCTCTGTAAGTCTGTGTAGGGCCCCAGCCCATCACTAGCCCTAAATATCTCCGATTCATTTTTAATTTTTTAATTATATAGGCAAGGTATAGATAGAAAAATACCCTTTAGTTGTAGAGGAAAAGTGGTAATGAGGTCTGAGCAATTATAGACTCCCATATGAACATTGTTATATAAGTGTTCATATACTCTCCATCTGTATTTATATTTTGTTTATGACCTATGGATCAAATATGGCCCACAGTCCGTTTTTATACAGCCCATAAGTTAAAAGTGATTTTGAAAGGGCTGTAAATGAGAAAAAAAAGAAACGAAGAAAAATAAGTGACAGAGACTGTATGTGGCCTGCAAAGCCTAAAATATTTACTTATCTGGCCTTTACAGCAAAGGTTTGAAAAAGTTGGATAGTGACATGAGAGGAATTAAAATTAACCTCAAATTGTCACCTACAGGACAAGAAAATATAGACCCCTTACATTCGTATGAATGCCATTAACTCATAACTTTGATAATTTAATCTAAATTGAATTAACATTTAAATATTTATGCAGATGAATTATATAAACAGTACTGTCAAGGGACTTCCCTGGTGGTCCAGTGGTTAAGACTTTGCCTTCCAATGCAGGGGGTGCAGGTTCTATCCCTGATCAGGGAGCTAAGATCCCACATGCCTCATGGCCACAAAACCAAAACATAAAAAAAAAGAAGCAATATTGTAACAAATTCAATAAAGACTTTTAAAATGGTCCACATCAAAAAAAAAATCTTAAAAAAAGAATGTGTATTGTTAAGAACATATTAAGTTACCAAAAGAACAAGCTGTTGTTGAGGATTTCAATGCAGGAATTGTGATGCCAATATTAAGAATGTTTAAGATGATGGTTAAGTGGTATATTTAGAAATGCTTACAGTAAATCAGCATATCAATAATGCCCCTAACAAAAATCTCTCCAGCCTTTTGTTTTCTTGTTTTTTGTTTGTTTGTTTTGGTTTTTGGGCCACACCACAGGACTTGTGAGATCTTAGTTCCTGGACTAGGGATTGAGCCCAGGTCCCCAGGAGTGGAAGCGCCGAGTCCTAACCCCTGGACAGCCAGGGAATTCCCTCTCCAGCTTCTTTATCAAAGAGGAAATGCTTGCCTAGTGTTTCTTTTTATTTAGGGATAAGGAGATAACAGTGTTTTTTGCTATAAAAGCTCAGTTTTTGTCCTTTGTCCATGGCATCCAAAGCTGTGTATGTCATTAATCCTTATTAAGCCAATTAATGATCCTCTTTAGCAAATAGATTCTTCTTGCAAATATAAAAGGCTTAAGGGAAGTGGGTATAAAGAGCCTCACATGACCCTAAAAATAGTTCTTTTAATTATCAAAGCTTCCAAGCCTCAAGGGACAATCACCTTTATATTAATCTCTTCTCTGCCATCTGGGTTCCAAACCTTACAAACACAGTTTGAAGAAAAACAAATAAGATAAATGCTCAGTGGACTAGGCCCTTCATTACTTCTACTATGAAATACTTTATAATCTGATTATTTCACGTTAGCATAAGAATTCTCATTCTTAAAAAACAATGCCAATCAATAAAAAAGCGAAAAAAGAATATGCTAATAAGCCCTATGCCTAGTGTTGTAAACACGACAACGGGTAAGACAGGTTTCCTTTTAGCAACTCATGATCTCACAGGGAAAATAAACATATAACTCAAACCATAATGACAAAGTGCTGTGGAGGCACCATGAAGTAATAAAACTACATTGCTTTTAAAACAGTCATTTCCTCCTTCTATCCACTCTCCAGCTATATTTTGATTTTATAAATATTTGAGTTTGCTTTATGTCCACACGTTGGCTTTAAACATGATAGACGATGCACATAAGCAGTATCTAGTCCATACTTTGAAGGAGTTTATACTCAGAGGAAATGGGTTGCAAAAATAGCTATATTTAAAGAAAGAAATGAATATGGGCAATGAGAGCTATAAGTTGGTATTGGAGCACAAAAGAGGGAAAGAAGTCTTCAAATTGGATCAGGGAAGATGTTACTAGAGCAATGCTGTTTAAATGGGACCTCGAAGGGCCATTGGGTATCAATGACAGACATCTTGGGAAGAGTAATCTTGCAGAAGGAGAGTGGGAGAAAGGCAAAGCACAGGGAAAATACTCTGAGTACCTGTAGAGTACAAGTGGGAAGAGTAGGAGAGTAGAGCCAGATCATCTAGGGCTTTGGAGGCCAAGCCAAGGATAATATGCCAAGCTACCATGGTACCACAGCAGGGCTTTAGGACAAGCTTTAGCCTGCAACAGAACCAACCACTGGGAGGGCTTGTGAAAACACAAGCTCCACCTCCATAGTTACTGATTCAAGAGGTCCCCAGTAGGGCTGAGTATTTGTATCTTCAATAAGTTCACAAGTGATGCTGGTATTTGAGAACAACTTCCGGAGAGTTAATCTGGGGATCGCGTGGAGGATGGCTTAGAAACAGAGAGCGAAGAGATGGAAACACCAGTCAGAAGACAGTTACACCCATCCAGGTGAAATGAGAGACTAAGCTGGAATCAATGGAAATAACATAGTCAGCTATAGTCAAGAGTAGGTATTTTCAAATAAAAGTCAATATGATAGAAAGTGTAATACTGAATTAAAGTTACATATTAATGAGAGGAGTAACTTCCTTTCAAGTTGTGTGAAAGGGTATCTTTTATTTCTTCTGGTAATGAATTGGCCTAGAAAAACAGAACTATACTGGGAAGTGTGTAAATATAAGAATATTCCTTTGAATATTAGAAATTATAATGATATATAGAGATAAAAACTTTGAGCTCATAATCTAGAATTTGATGTGACCACAAAAGGTGGAATCTAATCAATGCTTCTGCTCTCAGGAAAGATTACCTCCAAAATCTATCAAGATCTGTAGTTGTATATTTAATTTATGAAGATCCTGAAGGTGAGACTCTTAAGAGAGGTGAAGGCAGGGTTAGGGTCTCTGGAAGGTTCAAATAATAATTCCTAAGGTTTGGAGTTTAGACCAAAGCTTCTTATTTATTATTATCATGCTAAACTCTACTAATGATTCCTACTAATTAGATATCTGATAGCTAATTGAGTCAATATTTTCCTTTTCCTTTTCCTAGAGATTTATCCTGCAATAAAATACAGTCTATCGAAAGACGTACATTTGAACCACTACCTTTTTTGCAGTTTATGTAAGTTACAACTATAACTTCATTATATTTGGAATTTTTATAAAGCTTAATTTTTATAAAATTAGTTACTCATTTTGAAATGTGATTAAAATTCCTACTAACATTTTGTAGCAAATCCTTTTTGTCTCCAGCAAAGCTTAGTGTGAGAGTTATTACACGGATCAGAGTGAATCATTGTAGAGCAGTGGTTCTCAACCAGGGTGATTTTGCACGCAGGTGACATTTGGTAGTGTCTGGAGACATTTTTCCTTGTCAGAACTGTATGTGCTCCTGGCATCTAGTGGACAGAGGCCACAGATGCTACTAAACATCCAACAGTACAGGAGAGCCTCCCACAGCAAAGAATCATCCAGCCCAAAATGTCAATAGTGCTGCCTTTCTAGAGAAATAAAGATCACTTAACACAAGCATTTAATGAGCATTTACTATTTCATTTCTAATGCACCACATATAAAATCGTGAAAGTATAAATCATAATATCTTCCACAGTGAGATTTCATTAGTGTGTGGGGGAATAGTGATGTTATGTTTCATCATATGTAAATTAGATTTATTGCCAAACGATAACTGTTCTGAAAGAATATATATTTTTCTTCTTCTTTGGCTTGTGTCTTTTCTTGTAGAAATCTTGGTTGCAATTCACTCACAGAACTGAGCTTTGGAACGTTTCAGGCCTGGCATGGAATGCACTTTCTACACACGTTGTAAGTGAAATAGAAGATGAATACATGTAAAAAACTGTGTGTAAAAACATCATGCAGTTATTGGTTAGCTGAGTGTAAGCCCAGTTTGAATTCTGGAAAGTATGTCTTGAGAGCCATTTTTTTTTTCAAATGAGGAAACTAAGGTACAAAGAGGCCAGGAGACTTGTTTAACTCATATATATGAAACGCTCTGCTTTCCATAGTACTGATCTTTGGCACGGGCAATAAAAGGCACCAAGCAGAAACGCTCAAATTAACACTGTCATGGAATCCCACTGATGCCTCTCCACTATGCAAATGGTCCATGAAGTTCCGCTTTTGAATTTAACTTTGATTCCTGCTCATGTGCAAAGTTCCTAACTGCTTAAAATGTATGCAACACAGAGCTGCAAAGAACTAAGTTTAGCACCCAATTCTTCAGGGAGCAACAGGTGTGGGTGCTTCCCCAACCATTATTAGCTCTTTTTAATGGTAAAGCAGAAAGAATTCCTGAACACCCACCACAGGGCTCTCCCCAGCCACCCAGAACATTATTTTTCAAAAAGCATATATCTCTGAAGTGAATTATCTGTTGTCAATAGGAACCTTTTCGGTATGGAAAAAGACGTTGTTTGTGTTCAGCTGTAGTGTGAAAAATATAAGGAAAATACATTGTTGTAGCCTAATTCAATATACTTTCTTTGCTGACTACTCTTCAATAAGAAGTGTGGGTTTTACACCCCTTCAGCTCAAACATTTTGGTTAATTGAAGGTGTTGTGGCTGTGTCTGGAGCTGGATTAGCAATTCCTGCAGATGCCTATCTTTAGTGGCCTCCTTCCTTTCCCTTGTTAGTTTGCTGATGCCTACCTTGGGGAGAGAGCACTAGGGTCAGTTTTTCTTTTGCCAGCACAAGGGAGAGCAGGCTCATGACATCCCTTCACCAGGAGGTTTTAGGAGCGTCAACACAACCTCTTAAACTCACCACCTTTCCTAAACATCCTATAACACCAAGAGTTCCTTATAAGCATCTGAGTTTCACTATAGTTATGTAGACAACCCAGGAAAATACATTGTGGAAATAAATAAATTAAATAAATAAATAAATAAATCACAGTTGAAAAATTAATGAATTCATTCAAAAACATTCCCTGAGTGCCATGCCCACCGTGTGTCAGCACTGTACTAGCTGCTGGGGATACAAACACGCGTCGGGCAGGGACTTTGTCCCCAAGAAGCTTTCATCCTGGAAGGAGAAAGATGGATGTTGATGGGAAAACATATATGAGAGCCATTCTAGCATCTATGCAGCAGGGTAACAAGGTGAGGGAGGGGGGTGATGAAGTAGAAAATGGGTGGTAGGTTAGAAAAGATTTGTGATGGAAGAGGCACCAACTTGTTCCTTTGGAATTTGTGTGCTTCTTAAATGACAGAAAAAGGTAGTGAAAGAATCAGAACTATCTGGTGTTGGAAAGAAATCATTACTGTACTCCTGAAACTCGTTCACAGTTACTCTCAACAGACTGTCCCAGTATAGTCAGTCTTTGTTTGGGGCTAAGTCTTTCTAATAGAAAAAGCTAATTTGCTTCAGGAAACATTTGCCATGGTGAGCTATAAACGTTATTGCATCTCTTTCCAAAGGGAAGCCACCAAGGGAAGATGCCACCCTCGAGTTAGGTCATTTTACTACCCTATAATGACATATTACTGGGGTGTTTATAAGTTGCCTGCATTAAATAAGTTTGGAAAAGGGCCCCAGCTGAGGTGGATTTATCATGAATTCAATGAAGCTTAGGCTTCAGGGCTCCTCACTTGCATAGCTCCCTTGCAAGGTCTTGAGAGGGGTCCTGGCGATTTTTGTATTCATAACTTTGCATGTTTTTATTAGATATGATTTCCCAAAGTAGATGAGGTTCAGGCCCCACAAAACCTTGATTCATCACTGGGTTTCAGGTAATTATAAGCCAGTAGGTTTCTTGAATGAAGCCTCGATGTTATTGACAAGCATAAGGTGAAGTAGTTAGCAGTGTGGTAGTCTATTTTAAATCCGAAATCTACCTCAAAGATGAGCCAAGAGCTTATTAATTAATGAAGTACCACTCTTTGAATGGTGGTAGTAATCATATCTCTTTCAGATAAAATCAGGAATGAAATATATTATGGAAAACCAGCAGTGGTTGATGATCCTAAATGTTAAGTATACTTTTTTTTCTGACTTTAAAGTATTTCTCCTTCATTCACCTATGCAGGTGCAGACTGATGGCTTATTTTTAAAAATTCTTTTAGTCACTTCATTGGTTCTAACAATACAAGCTCCATGATTTTAGGAGCTGGCTTGTCTGTGGTACATCAATATTGTACCAAGAACATAAGCACTAAGAGAGAATAAGAGGAAAATCAAAGCCTTATCCCTATTGAATTATTTACCCCATTGTTGAGAATATCAATGAGGGAGGTGAGGCCACACTATGAAGGCAAATTGAGCTGCGGTCACAGAGCCGCCCTAATGCTTCCCCATTCAGCTAGCACTGTTTCCTCTAGATAGCTATATACACACAAAAGCTTACACACTTCAGTGTGCTGTCATCACTTTTTGCTATGTACTAGAATCCTGGCTGCTTCTCAGATTTACAAAGGCATAAACGCTAAAAACAAAAATAACTTGGGTCTGCCCTTTGGGGTGATTCAGGGTGGCTGTTTTATTTGTAATACTTCAAAATTTTGAGATTGTCACACCTAGCAACTAGTATACTTTTCTTCTCCCAACTGCATCTTATTCTTCCCACCTGTAGTATTTTCTCCCATGCTATATGTTTTCTCACTTTCTTGATAGTGTCCTTGGAAGCACAAACTTTTCAATTTTTATAAAATCCAACTCATCTATTTTTCCTTTGTTTGTTTGTGCTTCTGGTGTCATATCTAAGAAACTGTTGTCTAATGCAAGGTCATAAAGATTTACTCCTGTGTTTTCTTCTAGTTTTATAGCCTTAGCTCTTACATTTGGATATTTGATCCATTTGGAGTTAATTTTCATATACGGTGTGAAGTGTAGGAGTCCAGCTTCATTATTTTGTGTGTGGATGTACAGTTGTCCCAGCATCATTTGAAAAGACTGTTCTTTCCACATTGAATTGTTTTGGCACCCTTGTTGAAAATCAATAGACCATAAATAGGAGGGTTTATTTCTATACTGTCAGTTCTGTTCCATTGATTTACATGTCTGTTCTTATTCCAGTACCACACTGTGATTGCAGTAGCTTTAAACTGAGTTTTGAAACCAGGATGTGTGAGTCCTCCCACTTTGTACTTTACCAACACTGTTTTGGTTTATTCTGTTTCCTTAAATTGCTATATGAATTTTAGAATTAGCTTGGCAATTTCTGGAAAGAAGTCAGCTGGGATTTTGATAGGAATTGCAATGGAACCATAGGTCGATTTGGGAAGTACTGAAATTTTAATAAGATTATCTTCCAGTCCATGAATCCAGCCTGTCTTTATATTTAGATCTTCTTCAATTTCTTTCAACAGTTTTGTAGTTTTCACTGTGAATCTTGCACTTACTTCGTTAAACTTTTCCATAAGTATTTTATTTGTTTTGATGCTGTTACAGGTGGAATTGTTTTCTTAATTTCATTTTTGGAAATGAAAATGAAATTGCTGGTGTGTAGAAATAATATTGATGTTATATCCTACAACCTTGCTGAACTCATTTATTAATGCTAACGGTTATTTTCCTAGATTCCCAGGAATATGTCTTGTGGTCTTCCAGTTTCCCAGGAATACATTGGAACATTTCAAAGTCTCTGTGGACATCTCATTCCTCAGCTTTTCTTTTTAAGCTTTTCGGTTGGGCTGTTTTTTGCCCCCAGCTCTTATCCATTGCCTCATGCAACCGCCATGTTAAAATATTTGCTTGAGAATGTTTTCCAGAAATGCCACCTGAGGAGAGTCTTTTCTCACTAGACAGCTCTGAGTCAGCTCAATGGCAAGCCTTTCAAGTGAGGTCTCCCAGGGGACCACCAGACATGTAAAACAATGACAGTTCTTTGGGAATGAGGCTTTGAAGGACCTCCCAGTCCATGCTGCTCCTTCTGGTACCAGGGATGTGGGCTGTTTTGCAAGGCTACCGCTGGCATGGAGAGCAAAGTTCAAGGACAAGTTAAAGCAACACAGATCTCATTTTTCTTACAGAAATTAATTTGTTTTCCTTGAATAAATTGCTCCCCAATTTGCTGCCAGTATGTTGGTTAAACTTCCAGAGTTCAGAAGTTGATTCTGACCATTTTTGCCAGTTTTGTTGTTTTTGTTATTGTTATTTTTGCTTCTATGGAGGGATGAATTTTCAGATGTCCTTCCTCCATCATTTTTACTGATTTTCCTGCAATTTTTAAAAAAATCTATAAAGTCTCAATGTCCATATGCTAATTAAATATTTATCGTGAGAGATGATTAAGGAAAAAATAAATAAAAAGAGAAATAAATAAATAAATAAAAAGAGAAAATATAATTCTCATAGAGGCTTTCCCAGATGGGTAAATGAAGTTTGAAAAGGTATTTCTATATTTAGTGCTCTGCAAATTAAGGTTAAAGTAACAGATGTTTTAAACACCCCCCCCCTTTTCTTTTCATTCAGGTTAAACACAGGCTTTAGAGTCAGAACTAAGTTCAAATTCTAGCTCGGCTTCTTACTAGCTTGATGACTTATGACAAGTTATGTAACTTCTCTGTGCCTCAGTTTCCTCATTTGTACAATGGTGTAATATATATATCACATAAGGTTACTGTGAGGATTAAATGTTACATGCTGATCACAGATGCCTGGCAACCTAAAAGATATTAGTTTTGATAATTATCTTTATAATATTCTGCAAAAATATGCTAATAATTCTTGAGTAGAGTTAACCTAAAGTCAGATATTCTTTTCTTTCTTCCTGTTTCTTTTGTTTTTTTTTCCCCCTTATTTGTTTTAAAGAACTAAGAAAAAAAAAAAAGAAAGAAAGAAAGAAAGAAAGAAAAAACTAAGAAGAAAATCTATTCCAGGATTTTGGAATAAAATTTTGTTCCCCAAAATTAATTTGTTTATTTTATTGATATATAAACAAAATGTTATTTATTCAGCAAACGTTTATTAAATACCTAGTAAATATTAGGCACTCTGTCAGTCACAGGAATAATAATGACAATAAAGTGTGGCCTCTGCTCTCAAGTTGCTGACAATCTACGAGAGTGACAAGTAAACAGTTGATTACATACACAGTAACAAAGGCTATAATACAAGAATACGCATGGGACTATGTGATGGGAGTATGGCTTTCACCAGTTCCTCTTGGATTTATCTCTTCTTTGGCTCCAGGATCAAGGAATTAGCCCTATTTTTGTCTTTAGCTGGGTAGTTTAAATCAAGAAATTTTAAAAAATTTGTAGAGATGAAAGAAAAACACCTTGAATTATGGAGGACACTAGAAATAGTACTTTTTTACAGAGCAAGGGCTTTCTACCAGCATAGTCACTTCGAGGGTTTTTAACCTAAAAAGTTCTTTGCCATATTTTTTCTTTGCTACCCACTTTTTTTCTATTTTATTGTTTGTTTCTTTCTTTCACTTCTCCACTTTATCATCTAGAGACCTGGGCAGTTCCCAGTGAAAGAGTGTTTTACAGATTCTGAGGGTGATTTATAGGTAAAGACAGAAAATGATTTTTTTTTAACCTTCCAGTTCCATACCAAAAAAAAATGAATATAAGTTTTCATGGAAGTAATTGAAAATGCAGATAATTTTAATTCCATTCCATTTTTCAGAATTCTCAATCGTAATCCTTTGACAACAGTTGAAGATTCTCATCTTTTTAAATTGCCAGCATTAAAATATTTGTAAGTATTGCAACAGTTTCATGGCTCATGAGATAATTTCTGCTCCTTTTTACTTTCGTCAAAGATTGAGTACTTTGGCTAAAAAGTCATAATTTAGACTTTAACTGGGTTATTGAAAATAAGAGTTATTGGCAAAGAAAAGGATTAAGAAAAGATATATACGGATAAGACAGCCAGCAGAGCATGGAAACAGTGTTGAAGAACACAGATAGATATGGAACATGTAGATGCATGTAGGAATATTATTGATCCCAGAAAGAAAAAAGGAATAAGGGGTACATTATTTTTTTTTAAAGAGTGATCAAAACAGGTAGATGCAATTGAAAATGAGAAGTTAGGATAATAGAAAATGTTTGTGCTGTTCAGCACCAAGGTCATTCATTTGATGATGCAAATTTAAATTTCTTCAATAAGAGCTGTTTTGGATTATCATCTATGGCAAGTAAGAAGGCAGCATTGAAGTAATCACATATTAAGTATCTTTTTAAGTTTAGAACTTTTGTCTTTGGGTTTTCTATCACGCATGTTTGGGCTTCTCCTTCAGAGATATGGGAACAACACAAGTGTCACTTACAACAATTGAAAGCATCTTCATGATGACCCTTGAATTGGAAAAACTGTAAGTTGTTTTTTCATATATTTATTTTCACGCAATTGTTTTTTTAGGTTTGTTTTATTATTTTCTTAAGTCAGGTTTATTTATGTATAATTTTCATTTAACAAAATTCACTATTTTGAAATATACAGTGTGATGTGTTTTGACAAACGTATAGTTCTGTAGCCACCACCACATTTGAGGTAAAGAAAACTTCTGCACTCCCAAAAGACCGCTCATGTCCCTCTGTAGTCAATCCATCCTCCTCTCTCTATCAGTCCCTGGCAACCACCAATCTGATTTTTGTCGTATAATGTTGCCTTTTCCAGAATATTTTATAAATGAAATCATGTGGTATGTAGCTTTCTATTTTTGGCTTCTTTCACTTAGCCAGTCTCTTTGGAGATTCATCTGTTTTGTTGCCCCTGTCAGTAGTTCATTCCTTTTTATTGCTGAGCAGTATTCTAGTTGACTGGATACACAGTTTGTTTACGCATTCATCGTTTGATGAACGTTGAGTTTTTTCTCGTTGTTTGGCTATTATGAACAAAGCCTCTGAAAACAGTCACATGTGTGTCTGAACATATGTTTTGTGCGAGCATATGTTTTCATTTCTTTGGGGTAGCTTCATCATATGCTAAGTGCATATTTAACTTTTTAAGAAACTGCTCAACTGTTTTCTAAAGTGCCTGTGCCAGTTTGCTTCCCCACGGGCAGTCTATGAGAGTTGCGGTTGCTCCACATCTTCACCTGATTCTTATATTTAAAAAAAAAAAAAAAGTTTAGCCTTTCTAGTAGGTGTGTAGTTGCATCTCGTGGTTTTTGCCACATTTTGCGTTTCTGTAATAGCTGATGATGTTGAGTGTCTATTCGTGTGCAAATATATTTTTAAATGAAGTGTCTGTTCAAATCCATTTTTAATTGGATATTGTTATTGAGATTTAGGAGTGCTTTATATAAAAAGCAATGGAAAAAGTCCTTTCTCTCAAATATGTGTTTAGTAAATATCTTCTCCCAGATTGTGACTTATCTTCATAATATTAAAGTGTCTCTGAAGACTAGAAGTGTTAAATTTTTGATGAACTCTTAATTTAGCAATTTTTATTTTTTTTCATATTTATTTAATTTATTTGGTTGTGCTGGGTCTTAGTTGCGGCAGATGGGCTCATTAGTTGTGGCTCATGGTCTTCTTAGTCGTGGCATACAAACTCTTAGTTGCGGCATGCATGTGGGATCTAGTTCCCTGGCCAGGGATCGAACCCGGGCCCCCTGCATTGAGAACTCGGAGTCTTAACCACCAGGGAAGTCCCTTAGCAATTTTTCTTCGATGGTTTGTGCTTTTTTGTGTCTTATCTAAGAAATCTTTCTCTGAGACCCTATTGTCTAACCCATAATGACAAAGATTTTCTCCTGTGTTTTCTTCCAGAAGTTGTATAGTTACATTTAGGTCTATGATTCATTTTGTGTTAATTTTCACATATGTTGTGAGGCAAGGGTCAAGTTTCATTTTTTTTTGCAGTTTAAAAAACTATTTCTGTAGGACCCTCTTGTGACAGTTTATTACACAACTTACTGCACCTTAAATTGTGCCATCCCCCTTACAATATGGGAAGCTAATAGAAACTTTCTGCTATGCCAAGGCTAGTTGAGGGGATTGCATGAGATTAGTATGCGGAAAGGGCCCTGCATTTAGCAGTCTGTTCCAACCGTCTTTGTCAGGTCAGCTGACCAATGACTGTCTTCACCATGCCGTCACACATTGGTCACTGCTCTAGCCTCATCTTCCTCAGCCTCCCACGGCATCTGCCACAATTGCGATCCCTGTCTTGTCAGCTAGATGCCCTCCTCTCTGGATATTAAAAATTATTTCCCTATGTAACGGCAATACTGTTCACACAGAGTACTAAATAAATTAAATTCCTACACAATAATATTACTTAATAAAGCTTTGCTATTCAAATTTCCCCAATTGTCTCTCTCATATAATATCATTTCTTTTAACAGCTTTTTGAGGTATAACTGACATACAATAATCTGTGTTCACACACACACATACTTACACACCATGAAGACATCACCAAAATCAAAATGTCCATCACCTCAGAAAGTTTCTTAATGTCTCTTTGTAATTCTTCCTTCCCATCGTTCCTTGCCCTTCCCAGTTGCCATGCAACAATGGATCTGCTTTCTGTCTGCATTTTCTAGAATTTTGTGTAAATGGAATCATACAGGGTATACTTTTTTCTAACTGGCTTCTAGCTCAGCATGATTATTTTAATCTTCATCCATATTGTTGCATATATCAGTAATCCATTTCTGTTTATTGCTGAATAGTATTCCATTATATGGATGTACCACCATTTATCTATTCACCATTGATGGACATTTGAGTTGTTTCAGTCTTTGTCTATTACAGATAAAGTTGCTATGAATATTTGTGTACAAGTCTTTGTATGGATGTATACTTCCATTTCTCTTGGGTACATAACTGCAAGTAGAATGGTTGGATCATTGGTAAGTGTATGTTTAAGTTTTTAAAGAATACCTATTTTCCATAGAGGGCTATAGATCATTTTACGTCTCTACCAGCAGTGTATGAGAGCTGCATTTTCTTCACATTGCAGCCAACATTTGGTATGCTCAGTATTTTTAATTTTACATAGTTTAATAGGTGTGTAGTTGTATCTCACTGTAGAATCCCTAATGATTAATCATGTCAAACATCTTTTCATATGCTTATTTTCCATCTGTATATCTTTGAATCTTTTATCTGTATTTTTCTCGAGTTTTGAGAGTTCTTTATATATTCTGGAAATTAGTCCTTTATCCAATATGTAAGTTGCTAAGTATTTTCTCCCATTCTGTGACTCATCTTTTCATTCTCTCAGGAGTGTCTTTTGCAGGGCAGAAATTCTTAATTTTGATGGTGTCTAATTTATCTATTTTATTCTTTTATGGATTATGCTTTTGGTGTTGTATCTAAGAAATCTTGCCTAACTCAGGGTCATAAAATTTTTCACCAGTTTTTTTTTTTTTTTTTTTCCGGTACGCCGGCCTCTCACTGTTGTGGCCTTTCCCGCCGCGGAGCACAGGCTCCGGACACGCAGGCTCAGCGGCCATGGCTCACGGGCCCAGCCGCTCTGCGGCATGTGAGATCTTCCCGGACCGGGGCACGAACCCGTGTCCCCTGCATCGGTAGGCCGACTCTAAACCACTGCGCCACCAGGGAAGCCCTCACCTGTTTTGTTCTAGAAGTTTTATAGTTTTATGTTTTACATTTAGATCTTTGAACCAATTTGAGTTCATTTCTGTATATGGTTTGGATGGAAGTTCATTTTTATTTTCTTTTTCACCTGGATATTCAATTTTTCCAGCATCATTTGTTGAAAAGACTATCGTTTCTCCACTTAAATACTTTTGAACCTGAAAGTCAGTTCTCCACATCTCTCTTCCTCAGAACTTTCTATTCTGTTCCTTTGATCTTTTTCTCTATGTTTACACTACTATCACAGTGTCTTGAAGGTGTAGCTTCATAAGCCTTGAAATCAGTTACTGTTAGTTCTTCAACTTTGTTCTTTTTCAAAGTTGTTTTAGTTATTCTAAATTTTATTTCCATGTGAATTTTAGAATTAGCTTGTCAATTTCTATAGAAAAGCCTACTGGGATTTTGATCTATAAATCGATTTGGGGAGAATTGATGGCTCAACAATATTGAATCTTCTGATCCATGAATACTTTATATCTCTCCATTTATTTAGGTCTTCCTTAATTTCTCCCAGCAATATTTTACAGTTTTCAGTGTGCAAGTCTTTTACACCTTTTGTCAGATTTATTCTAAGTATTTTATCTGCTTGATTCTATTATAAGTAGTATTTTAAAACTTTGATCTCTGATTGTTGATACAAATTAATCTTTTTGTATGTTGATCGTGTACCCTGCAAACTTGATAAACTCATTTATTAGTTCCAGTAGTATTTTTGTGGATTCTATCAGGTTTTCTACATAATCATGTTATCTGCAAATGAAGATAGATTTACTTCTTCGTTTCCATTCTGAATATCTCTTTTCTTTTTGTTGCCCTATTGCACTGGCTAGAACCTTCAGTGCAATGTCAAATAGAAGTAATGAGAGCAGACATCCTTGCCTTTGTCCTGATCCTGGAGAGAAAGTACTTTGTCCTTCGCCATTAAATATGATGTTAGGTATTTTGTAGAAGTCATTTATCAAGTTGAGGAAGTCTCCTTCCATTCCTAGTCTAATGAGGGCTGTTCTTTAATGTGGAATGGATGTTAGGTTCTTTCATTCTTTTCCTGCACCTATTGCAATGACTATGTGATTTTTCCCTTCTTTTCTTTTCTTAATTTGTTTACTTATTTTTGGCTGCATTGGGTCTTCTTTGTGGCACACAGGCTTTCTCTAGTTGTGGCGAGCAGGGACTACTCTTCGTTGCAGTATGCAGGCTTCTCATTGCCGTGGCTTCTCTTGTTGCAGAGCACGGGCTCTAGGTGCACGGGCTTCACTAGTTGTGGCACATGGGCTCAGTAGTTGTGGGTCACGGGCTCTAGAGCGCAGGCTCAGTAGCTGTGGTGCAAAGGCTTAGTTGCTCCATGGCATGTGGGATCTTCCCAGACCAGGGTTCAAACCCGTGTCCCCTGCACCGGCAGGTGGATTCTTAACCACTGCCCCACCAGAGATGTCCTGATTTTTCTTTTTTAGTGTACTAAGTTGGGTAAGTTGATTTTCAGATATTAAAGCAGCCTTTCATTCTTGAGATAAACCCCACTTGGTCATGATGTATCATCTTTTTATATATTATTGGATTTGATATGCTAAAATTTTGTTAAGAATTTTTGCCTCTGAGTTCATGAGAGATATTGGTCTATAGTTTTCTTGTAATGTCATTGTCTAATCTTGGTATAGTGAAAGTTGGCCTTATAAATAAGTTGGGAAGTATTCCCTTGTCTTCAACTTTCTGGTAGAGTTTGTGTAGAATTGGCATTATTTTATTCCTTAAATGTTCAGTAGAATTTATCAGTTAAGCCACCTGGACTTGAAGCTTTCTTTGTTGGAAGGTTTTAAACTGCATATCCAATTTCTTTAATATCTTTATTCTTGAATAAACTTTACTAGTGTATGTCTTTCAAGGAATTTGTCCATTTCATATTGAATTTATTGGTATAAAGTATTCTATAATATTCTCTTATTATCCTTTTAATATCTATAGTACTTTTCTATTTTGCAGTTTATTTATTTCTACTTTGACCTTTATTGTGTTCTTCTCTTACTCTGTGATTAATTTGCTCTTGTTTTTCCAGTTTAAGGTGGAAGTTGAGGAAGCTGAGTACAGCATTAGCATATCCCACATGTTGACATAATATGTTTTCAGTTTCAGTGAGTTCCAAATAGTTTTTGATTTCCCTTTTGATTTCTTCTTTGACCACAAAGTTACTCAGAAGTGTGTTGTTTAGTTTCCAAATATTTGGAGCTTTTTCAGCATTTTTAATTTCTAATTTAATTCCATTCTGGTCAGAGACATATATTGATTGACTAAAATCCTTTAAAAATTTTTTTAAAGTATTTTTTTAAGTTATTTTTTTGCTGCGTTGGGTCTTTTTTGCTTTGCCTGGGCTTTCTGTAGTTGCGGCGAGCAGGGGCTACCCTTCGTTGTGGTGCACCGGCTTCTCATTGGATGGCTTCTCTTGTTGCAGAGCACAGTCTCTAGGTGCGTGGGCTTCAGTAGTTGTGGCACACAGGCTCTAGAGTGCAGGCTCAGTAGTTGTGGCGTACGGGCTTAGTTGTTCTGCGGCATGTGGGATCTTCCCTGACCAGGGATTGAACCCGTGTCCCCTGCACTGGCAGGCAGATTCTTAATCACTGCACCACCAGGGAAGTCCCAATTCCAGTATTCTTAATCTTTTGTGTAGATCCATATTCCAATCTGGTGTCATTTTACTTCTGCTTAAAAATACTTCTTTTAACATTTCTTATAGTGAAAGTCTACTAGTAATGAATTCTTTCGGCTTTTGTATGTCTGAGATAGTCTTTATTTTGCTTTTGTTTTGACAGATGTGGGTATAGAATTCTAGCTTGATACAATTCAATTCACTACTTTAAAGACGTTATTCCACTGAGTTCTCGTTTACATTGTTTCCAACAAGAATTCTGCTGTCATTGTTATCTTTGTTCCTCTGTATGTAGTGTATAGGTTTTTCCTCTGGCTGCTTTTAAATTTTTCTCTTTATTGCTGGTTTTGAGCAATTTGATTATTTTTTGTGCCTTGGTGTCGTTTTGTCCATGTTTCTTATGCTTAAAGTTCATTGATCTTCTTGACTTTGTGTGTTTATAGTGTTTACCAATGTAGAAAAATTTGGGGTATTATTTCTTCAAATTTTTGTATTTCTCCACTGCTTCATGGACTCTGAGTACACATGTATTAGACCACTTGACGTTGTGGCACAATTTGCTGATGCTCTATTCATTTTTGTTGTTGTTTTGTTTTGTTACACGTTTTGTTTCATTTTGGATAGTTTCTATTACTATGCCTTAATGTTCACTGACCCTTTCTTCTGCAGTGTCTAATCTGCCATTAACCTCATTCAATGTCTTTTTCATTTAGACATTGTTTTTAATCTCTAGAAGCTCAATTTGGGTCTGTTTTACATTTTCCATGCCTCTACTTAACATTTTCAGTGTTTAGTCTGGGTTTCTTAACAACTGAAATACAGTTCTAATAACTTTTCTTCATGTATAATAACTTTTTTTGTGTGTGTGTGGTACGCGGGCTGCTCACTGTTGTGGTCTTTCTTGTGGCGGACCACAGACTCCGGATGCGCAGGCTCAGGAGAGCCCCATGTATAACACCTTTTTAAATGTTCTTTTCTACCAATTCTAACATCTGCATAGACTATGGGTTAGTTTTGATTGGTTGCCTTTTCTCCTCAGTATGGGTCATATTTTCCTACTTCTTTGCATGCTTGGCCATTTTTCATATGATAACAGATGTTGTGAGTTTAGTTTATTGTGTGCTATATATATTTATATTCTGTAAAATGCTTGGGCTTTGTTTTGTGTGAAATTAAGTTACTCAAAACAGTTTTATTCTTTTACGTCTAGCTGTTAAGATTCGTTGGGTAGGAGTCCAAGTAGCCTTTACTCTGGAGCTCATTATTTGCAACTACTGAGACAAGTCCTTTCTGAGTATCATGAGGTTTTCCAGTCTGACTTGTAGGAAGAGGTACTATTCCTACAACCCTGTGTGATATCCAGTTATTCTTATTATTAATCCTTTCTTGTGGTTCTTTTCCTGGCATCAAGTAATTCCTCACACAAATGTACTGACCAATACTGTGTTGAATTCTCAAGAGATCCCTCTGCATATCCCCAGAGTTCTTTGTCTGTGCACTTCTTTTCTCTCTGATACTCTGCTTTGTGAACTCTAGTTACCTTGGTTTTCCCAGACTCTCAGCTCCATTTCCTCAGTCAGGGCGTACACCAGGCTCGGCCTGGACTTCTCTTCCCCGTACCATGACCTGGAAACTCTCTCAGAGAAGTAAGTTAGGGCTATCACAGGTATCACTTCATTCATTTTCCATCTCCTGGGGATCACTGAACTGTATTGCCTGAGGTCCAGTTTCTTGAAAACTGTTGTTTCATATGTTCTGCCTGATGCTTTCATTGTTTCACATGGGAGGTTAAATTGGTCCTTGTTACTTCATCTTGGACAGTAGCCAATAACATTCTTTAAGTCTGTTTTATTTTGATACAGGGTCCAATTAAAGATTAGTCATTGCATGTCATATCTTTGTTTCCTTTAATCTAGAATATTTCCCTACTATTTTTTTTTTTGGTCTTTTATGACATTGGCATTTTTGAAGAGTCTAAGCCAGTTGTCTTGTAAATTGTCCCACAATCTGGATTTGCCTGTTTCCTCATTTGATTCAAGGTAAACATTTTGGGGAAGAATACTATATCGGTGATGTATTCTTCATACTTCATCACTTCAGGTGGCCCAGTGCTAAGTCTGATCACTTGATTAAGGTGGTATCTTCCATATCTCTCCATTGTGAAGTTATTTTTCCCCTTGGTAATTGATAAATAATATGAGGTGCCATGCTTTGGGATCAGTGGAGACCCTACTTTCAAACAACTCTTCACCCATCTGTGCATCAATGATAATCCTTGTCTGAATCGATTATTACATTGATAGTTGTAAAATGACACTTTCCTGATCTATCATTCCTTTTGCATTTATTAGCTGACATTATTCTATAAAGAAGAGCTCCCCCACTTTTCATTTTGAGTATCATTATGAGCTCTTGTGCTTTTTCTAAATTAACTATGTTATACCTTATTATAATGATCATGTTATTCTTTGGAATGTTCCATTTGTCTAGATTTGGCCAATGCGATCTCTGTTATTGTTTAACCAAATGATGCTTTTTTATTCCTAAAATAACTTCTAATATCTTACTACTGACATATAGGAACTGAGAAAGGGACTCCAGAAGGTGAGGTCTTATTCAGACTCTTCTTAAAAGTCTGCCTTCTTCCTGTGTACTCTCAACCCAAAGGCTTTTGGGTTGGAAGGAGATGTTTCTGAATCAAATTACAGATCAATATCACCCAATTCTAATCCCTATTCCCTTTTTTCTAGACATACCATACCTACTGCCATCCTAATCCTTCTGTTGGGCACCTCTCTCCTTCTCTCCTTCTGTATATTTATTTACAACAGTCAAGAGCAGCAATTGGCCAACCGGCCCCTATCCTGTTCTCCAGCCCATGAGCCCCAAGAACTCCTTTTTGCACTGGTCTGTGGGGGCCTTGGTCTACCCCTTCTACCTACTCAAGTAACTCTTTTATCACACATTTAATGACCAGTGTTTCCATTTATAGGATCTTACCTAGCCGTATGGGCTGCTGCCTCTGCCAATTTAAAAATACTATTGAGGTTGCCTGTAAGACAGTCAAGCTGCGTTGTGACAGTGAATGCCTGACAGACGTGACACCTTGTGGTGAGTCTCAATTGTGGGGTAATACATTTTTAATTTAATTTTTTAATGTTTATTTTTAATCAATGATGATAAATTTTAAAATTAGTGGTGTAATTGCATTGTTTTAATTCATTCATTCAGAGTTCCAGATCCCTAAGTTTCTAAGAACTACCCCTTTGCTAAAAATCAGATTCTTGGTTACATTATTAAGCTAATAATAGCTCAGGTACATTGTTAGCTTAATAATGTAACTGATCCGCATACATAAAGGAACAAGAGAAAGGGATGGAAGGGGGAAGGGAATTCACATTAATGACCACATATCGTATACTGTGCTCTCTGCAAATGAGAACTTATTCATATAGCGCATCACATTTTGTAAACTGATTTTATATACATTAAGTCTCAGGTACTCTTTGTCTCATAGGAGAGGTGTAAATATATTTTTGTTTATTTTGTGTGTTTCTGCAATTTTATAAAGAGTACAAGTGATGCTGTTTTATGTCCTATTTGGAGCCTGAGATTTTCTGGTTCCATAACCAGAAGCTGCTACCTAGCCCTTCTAATGGATGGGAGAGCTAGTTTATTCTTAGACTGTCTAGCTCTGAGCTTGCTCTGAATCTCAAGCTTTTCTATCCACAAAACACTCAGGGGGTTTCAACTATTTTTCTATATATTAGATTTATTGGCACTAACTTGATGGCTTCCAAAATGTATTTTCATGCCCAGGTAGCTTGAATGCGAGTCTCTTTCAGTGATCTAGAGCACATCATACAAATAACACTTTGCACCTTATATAAAGACAATATTGCTGATTTTTCAACATGGTTTTTTTTTTTCCTGGCCGTGCCACACAGCTTGTGTGATCTTAGTTCCCAAACCAGGGATTGAACCTGGGCCACAGCAGGGAAAGTGCCGGGTCCTAACCACCAGACCACCAGGGAACTCCCCTAGACAACTGTTTTACTAATTATATTACTCCCTTCTCCCCCAGATGTGGGCAGAAAAGGCATTTTTAATCTCCTTTTACAGGTGAGAAAAAACAAGATCAGAGGTGTTAAGTGCTATGACCCTAGTGCCCCGATCTCCTGTCCCCAGTTTGGGGCTCTCTGCAAGCCCATGCTCCTCCTTTCTCATGACCCTCCCCTCCTCCTTTGACCCTCACCAAAACTACTTTTAATCCTTTTGAAAGAGAAGCCCAGCTACACAATGGTACACATTACCTTCACACAGTCAGAAGCTTTGGATGGTTCCCCAAGTAAAGCTGGAAATATTAGAAGTAAAATGAAATGAAAGCAAAGGAGCCACCTGACAGAAGTTGCTTGTTCCCTTCTGCAGTTGAAGACCTCAAGTATTATTCCATTGATTTGTTGAACATTCCACATTGGCATATAATCTGGCAAATCTCTTAATTTATACCCCAGATCCCTGCCCAAATTTTAGCAAAGAGCCAGGGTGGGCATAGTGTTTTTTCTGTATAGATCCTTGTGTTATGGGCGCTGGGATATATGGAAGCAGGGACTGAGCAAAGGACTCGGTGGGTGGGTGGAGAAGGACATGTACAGATGACGACCTGTTAGCGGCGGTTGTTGTCGTGGACATCTGTGATAGCAGCAAGAACACAAGCACACTGAGGGGGTGGAGAGAGGAAGCCTCACCCTCCTCTGCCCCTGAGGCAGGACAGGATGGGGTATATGAATGTGAGGAGTCACAGTAGATCTGCAGAGAGTCCAGCTGAGTAGGGGAATATTTGTCTTCCAGCCTTGCCTTTCCTTGAGTACTGGCCCCTGGGAGCCAGTGGAGTAATGCTGAACATAGTTACTATATTTCACGCTACAGAATTTTCTGAGTAGATAGCCACTTTTTCAAGAGATATCTTTTTCACATTTTGTTGTTGCCAGTCATAGGCTTAAGTGTGGGTTCCTTTTACTCCTCAGTGGCACTCAAACTTTGACTGATTCCTAATTTATTTGGCTGTGGACTGACAAAAAGCTGTCCCATCAGTGTTCAATGATCAAAACAGTCCCTTCTTTTTTGACAGATGAAGAAACATCTATACGGAATGCAGAAGGATCGTTGATGAAGGTGTTACAAGCCCGGAAAAAGAACAACAGCACCGAACTGACTGTTGAGTCAGAGAGGGCGTCGTCAGATAAAAGTGCTGTCAGCTTGTCAGGCTTCATGAATGAGCAGCTGGACTTTAAGAATAAAAGTGATATTATCAGTACACTAAATGACATACTGCCTTATACCTCAGAGGGAAATCTCGGAGATGTGGAAGCAACATTATTACCATTCATTCAGCTTCTGTTTTCGAATACAAAAGATGGAGATATGCCGCAGGGCCTTTTGAAAAACAGTTCAAGGAGCCCTTCTGTTACACCTGTACCCAACACTTCAACTAATAAAAACAAATTGAGGAAACTCCATTTTGCGGAAAATTTGTTAGCTGCAGAAACTCAAGAAAAAATTGATGAGGTTAGAAAGGAAGAAAAACCTGCCACGCGTACGCGTTCCAACATTTCAAGTGCCACGTTTAAACGCTACATCTTTCAAAAGAAATTGCAAACTGCCCAACCACAGAAAGACAGCCTAGCAAACACTGAGAGTACAGAGGAAAGGCTGCCGAGAGTGGACAGGGTCCTCAAGGGCCCAAGGGGCGTACAGAAAATGCACCTCAAAGCAGTGGGAGATGGGAGCGTCAGGGGGAAACAGAATGCCCAGCCATCAGAGGCGAACACTGCCGAAGAAAGAAGGCTCAGGAGGCCATCCCCAAGAAAGCTGAAACAGCTTCTCATGGTGCAGAGGCCCAGGAAGCTGGTGGGAAAGTCCTCCAATGCAGAGTCTTCATTCATAAAAGAACACAAGGCAGCAGGCTCCTCTTCCCGGAAACAGTACTTCAAGGGCAGGCCTTCTGCCTCCATCCCTCCAAAATCCCCATCTGACGTTAAAAGCAGATCAAAAGACTCATCCAACACTATTCATGTTTTAGAGGATGCGAAGGCTAGAATTAGAAATATTAAGGACTTCGAACTAATCTCACATACTGGAAAAAAATACATCTTCCATAAAATTAGGTCTCATCGGGTCCACAGAAAACCCAAAGGCAAAAGGAGTCGAAAGTTCAGAAAGAAAAGTTCACTCAATAGAATGACGCTTGTAAGCCCTCCGTTCTCTGTACTGAGGAGTCTCATAAATTCCCCTCCACGAGAGGCTCTTTCATCTTCAGGAGAAGTGACTTCTCAGGAAAAGCCTTTTCCAGAATTATTTTCTCTTTCAGACCCTTCTACAGAAAACACTACTTCAGAAAACAATACTGCACACAATGTTTCTGAAGAAATTATTTCTACAGGAAGCTCCACTCTGCCAGGAGGAACCGGCCCTGGAAACACTACCCATAGGAGCGTGTCCCCTGCACATTCTACTGTTGCTGCAGACAGCAGTATGCCGACTGTTCAACACACCAACCAAACACGATGGGAGGACCACAACACGGGCACTGAATTATCCTCTAAGGCCGCAGGCTTCGCTTTCCCAGGGCTCACATCCCCGGGTGATCAAGTTGAAACTCAGCTAAACCAGCAGCTACGGTCCCTCATCCCCAACAATGACGTGCGAAGGCTCATTTCTCATGTTATCCAGACTTTAAAAATGAACTGCTCAGAGACCCACGTGCAGCTGGCCTGTGCCAACCTCATCTCTAGAACAGGCCTCCTGATGAAGCTTCTCAGCAAGCAGCAAGAAGCAAATGTGTCCAAAGCGGAGTGGGATACGGACCAGTGGAAAGCTGACAACTATATCAGTGAGCGCACAGAAGCCCAGAGTGAGCAGAAAGGGCAGGAGTCAAGTGAGGTGAGGATAACCCCTGACACATGGGACCTGGACTTTTACTCAGTTTAGGACACGCCATTAATGTGCCCAAGCAGGAATGCCACGGGCTCCTAGTCTGTATCTTATCTTCAGCCATGAAACGGGCTAAGACAGTGATCTCCCACTTTGCTCATTTATTCAGTGTGCCACTCTTCCTAGGAAAGATGAGAAAAGGCATAACACAAGATAAATAAGGTGTAGGTAAATAAATTTTAGAAGAAAATGCTAATGATAAGATTAAGAACGTTAAATTTGGTGTGTTCTTATAGAAGCAACTCGCCTGAAAGTATTGGGTTTTATAGTAGTTTAAGAATAGTTAGCTAGCGTTTAGAATAGCTTTAAGAATAGTAAATTTTCATCCCTTCTATCTCCTTGTTTTTAAAAAGTTATTTATTTTTTTAGCTCACAAAAGAAGTTCCAGCATATGGCTATAACAACAGACTCATCTTGGCAATATCCATATCTGTAGTAGTGACGATTTGGGTTACAATTCTCTGTCTCATTGAGGTAAGGAAAATAATTAATTCAGATTCAGAACCCACAAACTGAGAATCAAATCCACCTTTCCACCTACTAGTACTTGATTCTTCTCTTTAGTCATAAGGACTGACATACACTTTGTTCTTTTACTGAAAAGTATATTCCTAGGATTTTTTGTGTGTTTTTGGTTTTTTTTTTTTGGGCCGCGTTGGGGCTTCATTGCGGTGCATGGGCTTCTCACTGAGGTGGCTTCTCTTGTTGTGGAGTACGGGCTCTTGGTGCGTAGGCTCAGGAGTTGTGGCGCACGGACTTAGTTGCTCCGCAGCATGTGGGACCTTCCCAGACCAAGGATCGAACCCGTGTCCCCTGCACTGGCAGGCGGATTCTTAATCACTGCGCCACCAGGGAAGTCCCCACAGGATTTTTAAAGGAACTCCACTCCCAGGAAATCTCTATGGAATTGGATCCATGATAACAAGCCATTGGACTATTTTGACAAATTAAGTTTATAGGAAGGCCAGAGTTGACATGATAGTAAAATTCCTTCAACTCAAAAACCGACGCTGATTTGATGTACTCACCAGTCACTCTCATTCTACTTTTGATTTCTTTCCTTTGTTGGCTGAAATGATGGGAGATATACGATCTCCAAAGTCATGGAGCTATCAGTCACCCTGGGAGAGGTAAAAGGACATGCCTAGATGACAAAAGTGTGATCTTTTCAATTCCTTAGGTTTACTTAGCATCTTTCTTCTCCGGTGTATTAGGAATTGTGTAGATAGGTTCCATTAAACCACTGCAAGTAAAATCCTGCAGCAGGCTACCCTAAAGTATGTCATATTTATAGTAGCCTATTCCTGGAGGTAGCCTGTTTACCTTTTGTTCAGTTACACAATGGTTTATTACTTTTCCCCACAGGCAGTTGCTAACATGAAAAGAGTGGTTTTAATAAGCTGACAATCTTGATTCTGCCCTACGAATCCAACCTACTTTATTTACCTTTTCTCTTGTAATGGCCTCCCTCCATTCCAGCCAAAGCAGCTCCTCACTATACGCTCGTTACACCATACCCATTCCTACTTTTGTCTGTGCCTTTGCCCATCTAAAATTCCTTTATTTTGCTTTGCCTGTGGAAGTCCTATGAACCTCTGAAAAGCCAACTCAAGTTCAGATATCTTTCTTCGTAAAGCCTTCCCTGAATACTGCAGCCCTCCTGATCCTAGTCCTGTGAGGTTTGTCACCATTTCTTAGGGGCCATAGCAAAGCGGTCCCTCCCCTCAGAACTCACAAAAGTGGTAAGCAGTTTTTTAAAAGGCAGCCCCCCAAGACAGAAACACCAAAGTTAGCACATCATGGAGCTGAGCAGAGGTGCGTAAGGACCAATGGCTTGCGGGCCTATCAGACTTGAATACAACCTGACATGATGTACTAACTTCTAACGAGAAATGTGTCTATCTGCAGGAGGGTTGGTCAGTAGTGAAAGCATAGAAAAGGTGAGGAGAGACCAACATGGGCAGTGCCCATCCTCACATTGCCCGAGAGTAGAGATGGCACCTTAGGCAGCATAACTGAAGAGTCAGGCCCCCTAGCCAGGCTGCGCCTGTTGAGGAGATGGACGGATCCAGCTACCTCAAGCCTTCCCATTAAATTCTGGATTCAGCTGATTCCTTTTCTAATTCTGTCCTCACCAAGTAGCCTTCGATTGTGTGATTGTGCTTTAGTGTGCCACGGAGGCCTGTCTCCACAGAAGGTAATTCTCTCATTGTGTAGACATGGATGCCCTGTGTGTAGAAGAGATGTATTTCTCATTGTCAAGTAATAATTTGGCATTCTGATTTTTGATCAATCCTGTGATATTGATAAAGTGCGACCACCACAACAGGAAGACGTGAGTTCTCTCTTGGTGAGGAAGAGTATGATTTCTGAGCCAGGAGGCTGGGGACTGGCAGGGGGTCAGCTTGCTATTCATTGGCCATTGCCCAGACTGTACCCTCTATATCGCCAGGTGGCGTATGGCCTTTTGCTTTTTTAGAATTTCTGGAAAGTCCCCTTCTTATTGTTTTTAACTTCTAGGTAGTTTAACCTTACATTTGTTTTGTTTTGGCCTGCGGGATCTTCGTTCCCCAAGTAGGAATTGAACCTGTACCCTCGGCAGTGAAAGCGAGGAGTCCTAACCGTTATTTCCTCTCCCCACTTATGTGATAAGCTTTTTGAGGACAGGGGCCATGCAGTGTTCTTCCTATGGTAGACAATAATGGTGTTCAACGGAAGAGAGATGAGGCATTATGTCAATTCCACAGTGAGGAATAATGCAGCCGAATATTTATTTGAAGTAGCATAGAGTCCAGCAATAGACCCATGTGTTGTTAAGACTTTTGAAATGTCATGTTTCAATATTCCAATCAGTGGAAGAAAATGAATAAGTGGTGATAGAATAGCTGCCTAACTCTTTGGGGGGTCAATAATAGCAGATCCCCATTTTTCATCTTAAATAAACATATTTCCATAAATGTGAAAAAGACCACATAAAGGTATTAGAAGAAAATAAGAGCAATATTTTTATAATCTTATGGTGCAAAAGAGCCTTCAGAGCCTGATGCCACAAGCAGAGCCTTTGATACATTCCACCATCTTGTCTGTGACACCAGCTTAGCACTGATTCATGCCAAGCGTAAGATGAAGAGTTTTCCATATATTGTCTGATTTAATGCCCACAGTCCTGTGAGGCTGATATTACTATCCCTCCTTCATAGGTGAAGGAGATCAGTGTGAGGGCCCAGTGGCCAAACCAAAAGCAGAAGCCAGTTTCACCCGACTGCAAAGCTTGTGCTCCCTACTCCACTCTTTTGTCGTGTCTCCTTGGAGACAAAAACACTGGAAAGATTCGAAACCCTGAAATTCACTGAAAGCCAGTATTTCTTTACTATGAAGAGTTGTTTTTTGTTTGTTTGTTTGGGGGTGGCGAGATTTGGCCATGCTGTGCAGCTTGCGGGATCTTAGTTCCCTGACCAGGGATTGAACCTCGGGCCACAGCAGTGAAAACGCCAAGCCCTAACCACTGGTCCACCAGGGAACTCCCAAGAGTTTCATGAGTCAACAAGAAGAAGACAAACAGTCCAGGGGAAAGGGGGGCAAGGGCTGTGAAGAGTAGGAGGTGTGTTGACAGTCTGCCACCATATCTGCTCGTCCTCTCCTCATGGCTCATGTGGGGTGGGTTTTGTTAGCGAGGCCTTTGTCACCTCATGACGTAAAAATCATCTCTAATATTTTCTTCAAGTACTTTTATAATCTGTCTAGAATTTGTTGTATTTCTTTTTTAGTGTGGTTGAGGTAGGGGATCTAACTTTTTCCCCCTACATGAAAATCTAGTTGTTTTCAAATCTTTCACTGAATGGTTTATTCTTTCTTCCCTGGTCTAATATACTCTCTTCATCTGGACTCTATTCTGTGATCCAGTTATCTTGTCCTGTACCAGTACCAATATCACACTGCTTAATTCTAGTTGCTCTGTAACATATTTTATATCTGGTAGGGCAAGGTCCTACTCTTTGACCTTCTTTTGCATACATTTCATAACTATTCTTACATATATTCCCTACCAAGTGTCAGGTGGCTAGGTTTTATTTTAAAATTATTTTGGATATAAATGGATTGCATTGAATTTGTAGGTTAATTTGAGGAGAACTGACCTCTTGACAACATTCTAGGAGGATGGTATCTCATGCCATGTAAGTACTTCTTCATGTCCTTCAGAAAAGTTTTAATATTTTCATCGCATAGGTCTTACAAATTTTTGGTTAAGTTTATTCCTAGGTACTTTATGCATTTTTATGGATATAGTAAGTGGGATGTTTCTTCTGTTTTTTAGTTAGTTATTTGTGTTATATGGGAAAGCTATTGAGGCTTATATGTTGATCTGTTGATTTTGTACGGAGCCATCTTACTCATGTTACTTCCAATAAAATTTCGGTTGATTCTCTTGGTCTTTTTAGGTCCCTCATTTCATATGCAAATATGTTTGTCTCTTCCTTTCCAATACTTCGTTTTTCTTATCGTACTGATTAACACCTCCTCCACAATGATCAATAGTAGCAGTGATCATGGGCATCCTACTCTTGTTCTTGACTTTAAAACAAAGCTTAGGGGCTTCCCTGGTGGCGCAGTGGTTGAGAGTCCAGCTGCCGATGCAGGGGACGCGGGTTCGTGCCCCGGTCCGGGAGGATCCCACATGCCGCAGAGCGGCTGGGCCCGTGAGCCATGGCCGCTGAGCCTGCGTGTCCGGAGCCTGTGCTCCGCAACGGGAGAGGCCACAACAGTGAGAGGCCTGCGTACCACAAAAACAAACAAAAAAACAAAAACAAAGCTTAGGTTTCTGCTAGATACTTTTATTTTCTTTTCCTACTTCTAAGAGTTTTTATTAGGAATTATCTGTTGAATGTTATCTAAAACAGTCAATAAAATATATCGCTGGCTGCATGCAAGACCCTAAGTTAGGTACTGTGGAAGAGTCACAGGAATTTTAAACAGGGTAGAATTCCTTTCCTTAAAAAAGTTATCATCTCACTGGGTAGACAAGATTTAAAGTAAAAAGGAATGAATAAGGATTTGGAAATAGTTGTAATGGCTAATCATGATCATATTTTCTTTCAAAACAGATTTATTCTCATAGAATTGCAAATGAGGAGGATAAAAGAAGAAGCAGAAGGTAAATATTGGTCTTTGAAAGCAGAATTTTACAACTAGAGGAGAACTTAGAGAACTCATCTGTTTCCATTTCCTCACCAAAGACAGGAAGAATGTTTAATTACCCTAATGGTTTACCCTAATTTATCTATCAGCAGAATTAGCTCCCCAGCCCAAGCTGAGTTAGAACAGGACTGGCACAGATTCATCTGCTTTCACTAGTCCTTTAAGGAAAGAGCGTGGACGGGGAGGGGTTTTGGTTGTACCTGTTCCTGCTGGCCTGATGCCTGGTTCCTAGGCATCAGGCCAGACCAGAGGCCTTCTAGGAGGCTCTGGGGTCGGGAGGGCCACATGGTTGGGGATTTAGGGGCTGGCCTCACTCAAAGCTGACGAAAGGTAGAACGTGTGAGTCCCTTCTGTAAGGTGGCAAGAAAACTTCCCGTCTCATCCTACTGCTTTTCAGGCCCCTACTCTCTATTCCCTTTATCCAAACCTCATAGAATTTTAACCGGGAGAAACTTTAGACTAGTTTGTCTCATCCTTTTAGAATAAGGAACTGGAGAAAGAGAAAGGGAAAATATCTTGCCCCATGGTCATACTGCTAGTGATTATGAAAAAGAAGATGGTCCCTTTCCACTGAGGTCTTCTCTACTGATCCCACTGTGCTTCAGCGGTGAGCTAGGTTTTTTTTTTTGTTTGTTTGTTTGTTTGTTTTGTGAGCTAGGTTTTATGTCACAATTCAGTAGATACATATTATATGGAAAAAAGTAGTTTCTGAAACAAACTTACTGTGCACTCAGATTTTTTTTCCTATTCTGTTTGTATTCAAAAACAGTATTTTGTGTTTCCCTGCTGGTCATGGCCTTTAAACTGATTCCACAATTCACTGACACCTCAGTGACACCCTGCAGTGTGAAAGTCAGAGAGCTATAGATAACTTTGCTTGTTGGGTTCACGTGTTTACTTGGTGTGATTCAACTTATAGTATAGAGCAGCCAGGAAAATAAAAGCACCTTCTTCCCACACTCACACCCCCAGCAAATGCTGCATGTGCGACTAAGTCCGAAGCGGACTGGTGTGAAGCGCGTCTAGAGAGTAACGTGTTTCTGCCCAGCGCCGTTGTGCAGTGTTTTCACCGCACGAGGGCACTTGGCCAAGGGCCAGGAAAGGTGAACGGGGCTGAAAATCTTGCCTATACTCCATGCTAAGCCACATGCAGTGGTCTCCCCGGAGACACTGGGGGTCCATTTTGGACAGACACAGAGAACTTCTGGAAGGCCAGCAGGCATGGAATGAATTTCAAGATCCCGGGTCTGTGGTGATTTTTGCTCATTGTGATTATGGACTGAGGTACCCATTTAGTCCTAATAAGACCAGAGATAACACATTGTGAGAGAGGTGGAAAATGACATGTAACACTAACTGTGTGTGTTTTCCTCCAAGGGGCTTTTTTCGATTTCTGCTGCGTAAGAGAAGCCCAGGGGAAAGTGAGAGTCAGGTAAATTTGAGGAGGGTAAAGTACTGTGGCCAGAGAAAGCAGGGGAGATGCAGAATTAATATTTCCCTTTCTGTGTTCTAGGAGGGCTTTTTCGGGAGAAGGCGGCCACTTTGGCTTAGGGATACGTATAGGCCCCTCAACGCCACAGGCAAGGAAAACATGGCACCAAAGCTACACGACAGGGAGTCTTCTGATGAGGATGAGATATTCTATAAGGATGCAGGGTAAATGTAGGGGACAGTATAAAATTCTCATCTAAAAGGAGGAAATAATGAAAATTATAATTGTTCCTTTCAAAATTAAAAGCCTTGGCATTACTCTTCTTACCCCAGGGAAGTCATCAAAGCCCCAGCAGAGAAGCTTCTGGTTGCCTATTGGATTGATGAAGAGGCGGGTGAGGAAAGTGAGACAGCACACGAGACTGCCACAGAGTGAGCCCTGTTCTGACTCAAGCCACCTGCAAATTTTATTTTCTTCTTAAATTGGCTTCTTATATTGGATTCTCAGCATAGCCTGTAAAAATACTTATTTTTCTGATATTAACATGTATAAATTCATAACCAAGTTTAACCATGTGGTAAGGAATTAAAATGTAAATAGTTGAATATTTATATACCAATATCAAGGGCCTGCAAGAAGAAGCAGGGCTGAAACTAGAATCCCTCATGGTAGCCAGTACTTCCACAAGGGGAAATGTGGGCAAAGGAGGATGAGTAGAAGGATGAAGAGAGGCTTCCCTCCCTTGTTTGCCCAGTATCATCCGTCCCTGGGAACTGGAAAACATACCATCCTCAAGGGGAATAGATCATTAAATCAAATGTGTACCCTGTCTTGGTAGGGGGTTCTCCACCACTTCAAGCTGGGGGAAAATTCCCATTGGGTGGTTTGTTTTTCTTTAAAAAAAAATCCCTACCCTTGGATAACTAGCAGGGAGGTGCCAGAAAGGGTAAAGAAGAACGTGCGAGAGCAGCCATTGCCCAAGACGGCCCTCCTCAGGCCCTGGCCTCTCCTGACACCACTGCGGGTCAGCTGTGTGCTGCTCGGCTCCCTGCAGCTCAGCCCAGCAGCAAACCTACTCACGTCCTGCCACACCCAGCATAGGCCGCGAGCTGCATGATTCCAAGTGATTCTATAATGACAGTGCCACCTGCGGAAGGTGCAAACGCTCTTCCACTCCTGCAAAGAAAGTCATTAATCACATTTATTAAGTCAGTGAGAGTTAAATACATTAATGAGTAAAAGAAATTCTGAATGAACAAAACTTGATAATCTACCAAAAGGACCACAGATACTGCTGGTGGTTTAGTAACGTGAGGTGAAGAACGGTGCAAGCCACGGGGTGATAGCACACGGTCCCCCAGAGGATCAGTGGGCCTGGGAGACAGCCCAGAAGGTTCTGCCGGTTGGGTGGGGTTCCAATCAAAGTGAACCTATAGGCCCCTCAACGCCACAGGCAAGGAAAACATGGCACCAAAGCTACAGGACAGGGAGTCTTCTGATGAGGGTGAGATATTCTATAAGGATGCAACGTGAATGATAGGGGACAATTTAAATTTCTCATCTAAATGAGGAAATAATGAAACTATAATTGTTCCTTTCAAAAGTAAAAGCCTTGCAATTAGTCTTCTTACCCCAGGGAAGTCATCAAAGCCCCAGCAGACAAGCTTCTGGCTGCATATTGGATTGATGCAGAGGCGGGTGAGGAAAGTGAGACAGCACACGAGACTGCCACAGAGTGAGCCCTGCTCTGCCTCAGGCCACCTGCAAATGTTATTTTCTAATGCTGGCTTCTCAGCATTGCTTGTAAAATACTTATTTTTCTCATATTAAAATATATAAATTCATAACCAAGTTTAACCATGTGGTAAGGAATTAAAATGTAAATAGTTGAATATTTATATACCAATAACAAGGGCCTGCAAGAAGAAGCAGGGCTGAAACTAGAATCCCTCATGTAGCCAGTACTTCCACAAGGGGAAATGTGGGCAAAGGAGGATGAGTAGAAGGATGAAGAGAGGCTTCCCTCCCTTGTTTGCCCAGTATCATCCGTCCCTGGGAACTGGAAAACATACCATCCTCAAGGGGCATAGATCATTAAATCAAACAACAATTTATTCTGGTGCCCTCCTCTCTCCTGGTTCATCAAGTACCAGTTATTTACAACATGCTCGACCTCCTGCCCATAGAGGATCATCTACTTCTGGCCCCTCACGTACGGTCATTGAGGTTGCAAGAATACTTGGATCACTGGGCCTCCCTCCGCTGTGGAGCCAAGGCCTAACTTTTCTCCCAAGTTCTCAAACTCAGGTACAAATGTGTACCCTGTCTTGGTAGGGGTTTCTCCACCATTTCAAGCTGGTGGAAAATTCCCATTGGGTTGTTTTTTTTCCTTTAAAAAAAGATCCCAACCCCTTGGATAACTAGCAGGGAGGTGCCAGAAAGACAAGGTAAAGAAGAACGTGTGAGAGCAGCCATTGCCCAAGACGGCCCTCCTCAGGCCCTGGCCTCTCCTGACCCCACTGCAGGTCAGCTGTGTGCCGCTCAGCTCCCTGCAGCTCAGCCCAGCACCAAACCTACCCACCTCCTGCCTCAGCCAGGACAGGCCCCGGGCTGCATGATTCCAAGTGATTCACTATATGAATAAGTTCTCATTTGCAGAGAGCACAGCATAGGAAAAGTGGCCATTAATGTTAATTCCCTTCCCCCTTCCATTCCTTTATCTTGTTCCATTATGTATGCAGATCAGTTATATTAGCTTAATAATGTAACCAAGGATCTGATTTTTAGCAAGGGGGTAGCTCTTAGAATCTTAGGGAGCTGGAACTCTGAATGAATGAATTAAAACAATGCAATTACACCACTAATTTTAAAATTTATCATCATTGATTAAAAATAAACATTAAAAAATTAAATTAACAATTTATTATCCCGCAATTGAGACTCACCACAAGGTGTCACGTCTGTCAGGCATTCACTGTCACAATGCAGCTTGACTGTCTTACAGGCAACCTCAATAGTATTTTTAAATTGGCAGAGGCAGCAGCCCATACGGCTAGGTAAGATCCTATAAATGGAAACACTGGTCATTAAAGTTGTGATAAAAGAGTTACTTGAGTAGGGAGAAGGGGTAGTCCAAGGCCACCACAGACCAGTGCAAAAAGAAGTTCTTGGGGCTCATGGGCTGGAGAACAGGATAGGGGCCAGTGGCCAATTGGTGCTCTTGACTGTTGTAAATAAATATAGAGGAGGAGAGAAGGAGCGAGGTGCCCAACAGAAGGATTAGGATGGCAGTAGGTATGGTATGCCTAGAAAAAAGGGAATAGGGATTAGAATTGGGTGACATTGATCTGTAATTTATTTCAGAAGTATCTCCTACCAACCCCAAAGCCTCACTTTGGGTTGAGAGTACACAGGAAGAAGGCAGACTTCTAAGAAGAGTCTGAATAAGACCTCACCTTCTGGAGTCCCTTTCTCAGTTCCTATATGTCAGTAGTAAGATATTAGAAGTTATTCTGGTAATAAAAAAGCATCATTTGGTTAAACAATAACAGAGATCGCATTGGCCAAATCTGGACAAATGGAACATTCCAAAGAATAACATGATCATTATAATAAGGTATAACATAGTTAATTTAGAAAAAAGCACATGAGTTCATAATGATACTCAAAATGAAAAGTGGGGGAGCTCTTCTTTATAGAATAATGTCAGCTAATAAATGCAAAAGGAATGATAGATCAGGAAAGTGTCATTTTGCAACTATCAATGTAATAATCGATTCAGACAAGGATTATCATTGATGCACAGTTGGGTGAAGAGTTGTTTGAAAGTAGGATCTTCACTGATCCCAAAGTATCACCCAACATATTATTTATCAATTACCAAGGGGAAAAATAATTTTACAATGGAGAGATATCGAAGACACCCCCTTAATCAGGTGATCAGACTTAGCACTGGGCCACCTGAAGTGATGAAGTATGAAGAATACATCACCGATATAGTATTCTTCCCCAAAATGTTTACTTGGAATCTAATGAGCAAACAGACAAATCCAGATTGTGGGACAATTTACAAGACAACTGGCTTAGACTCTTTAAAAATGCCAATGTCATAAAAGGCCAAAAAAAAAATAGTAGGGAAATATTCTAGATTAAAGGAAAGAAAGACATGACATGCAATGCCTAATCTTTAATTGGACCCTGTATCAAAACAAAACAGACTTAAAGAATGTTATTGGCTTCTGGCCAAGATGAAGCAACAAGGAACAAATTAACCTCCCACCTGAAACAATGAAAGCATCAGGCAGAACATATGAAACAACAGTTTTCAAGAAACTGGACCTCAGGCAATACAGTTCAGTGATCCCCAGGAGATGGAAAATGAATGAAGTGATACCTATAATGGCCATAACTTACTTCTCTGAGAGAGTTTCCAGGTCATGGTACAGGGAAGAGAAGTCCAGGCCGAGACTGGTGGACTCCCTGACTAATGAAATGGAGCTAAGAGTCTGGGAAAACCAAGGTAACTAGAATTCACAAAGTAGAGTATCAGAGAGAAAAGAAGTGCACAGACAAAGAACTCTGGAGATACGCAGAGGGATCTCTTGAGAATTCAACACAGTATTGGTCAGTACATTTGTGTGAGGAATTACTTGATGCCAGGAAAAGAACCACATGAAAGGATTAATAAGAAGAATAACTGGATATCACACAGAGTTGTAGGAATAGTACCTGTTCCTACAAGTCAGACCGGAAAACCTCATGATACTCAGAAAGGACTTGTCTCAGTAGTTGCAAATAATGAGCTCCAGACTAAAGGCTACTTGGACTCCCACCCAGCGAATCTTAAAAGCTAGACTTAAAAGAATAAAATTGTTTTGAGTAACTGAATTTCACCCAAAACAAAGCCCAAGCATTTTCCAGGAATATAAATATATATAGCACACAATAAACTAAAACTCGCAATATGTGGGATCATCTGAAAAATTGCCAAACATGCAAAGAATTAGGAAAATATGACCCATACTGAGGAGAAAAGGCAATCAATGAAAACTAACCCATAATCTACGCAGATGTTAGAATTGGCAGAAAAGAATATTTAAAAAGTTATTATACATGAAGAAAAGTTATTATAACTATTTCGTATGTTAAAAAATCCGGACTAGGGCTTCCCTGGTGGCACATGGGTTGAGGGTCCGCCTGCCGATGCACGGGACACGGGTTCGTGCCCCAATCCGGGAAGATCCCACATGCCGCGGAGTGGTTTGGCCCGTGCAACATGGCCACTGAGCCTGCGCGTCCAGAGCCTGTGCTCTGCAATGGGAGAGGCCACAACAGTGAGAGGCCCATGTACCGCAAAAAAAAAAAAACAAAAAAACCCAGACTAAATACTGAAAATCTTAAGTACAGGCATGGAAAATGCAAAACAGACCCAAATTGAGCTTCTAGAGATTAAAAACAATGTCTAAATGAAAAAGACATTGAACGAGGTTAATGGCAGAAGAGACACCACAGAAGACAGGGTCAGTGAACATTAAACCATAGTAATAGAAACTATCCAAAATTAAACAAAAAGAGTAACAAAACAAAACAACAACAAAAATGAATAGAGCATCAGTGAGTTGTGCAACAACTTCAAGTGGCCTAATCCATGTGTACTTAGAGTCCATGAAGGAGAGGAGAAATACAATGAAGAAATAATTGCCAAAATGTTTCCAAATTGGTAAACACTGTAAACCCACAAAGTCAAGAAGATCAATGAACTTTAAGCATAAGAAACATGGACAAAACGACACCAAGGCACAAAAAGTAATCAAATTGCTCAAAACCAGCAATAAAGGAAAAATTTTAAAGCAGCCAGAGGAAAAAACTATACACTACATACAGAAGAACAAAGATAACAATGACAGCAGAATTCTTGTTGGAAACACTGTAAACGAGAACTCAGTGGAATAACATCTTTAAGTAGTGAATTAAATTCTATCAACCTAGAATTCTATACCCAGATCTGTCAAAACAAAAGCAAAATAAAGACTATCTCAGACATAAAAAAGCTGAAAGAATTCATTACTAGTAGACTTTCCCTATAAGAAATGTTAAAAGAAGTATTTTTAAGTAGAAGGAAAATGACACCAGATTGGAATAATGATCTACACAAAAGATTAAAAATACTGGAATTGGGAGTTCCTTGGTGGTTCATTGGTTAAAAATCTGCTTGTCAATGCAGGTGACACGGGTTCGATCCCTAGTCCAGGAAGATCCCACATGCCGTGGAGCAACTAAGCCTGTATGCCACAACTACTGAGCCTGCACTCTAGAGCCTGTGTGCCACAACTACTGAAGCCCATGCACCTAGAGCCTGTGCTCTGCAACAACAGAAGCCATCCAATGAGTAGCCAGTGCACCGCAATGAAGAGTAGCCTCTGCTAGCCACAACTGGAGAAACCCCAGGCAAAGCAGCAAAGACACAACGCAGCAAAAAAATACATTAAAAAAAAAATACTTAAGTGCTTCCCTGGTGGCAGAGTGGTTGAGAATCTGCCTGCTAATGAAGGGGACACAGGTTCGAGCCCTGGTCTGGGAGGATCCCACATGCCACGGAGCAACTAGGCCAGTGAGCCACAACTACTGAGACCATGTGCCGCAACTAGTGAAACCCGTGACCATAGAGCCTGTGCTCTGCAACAAGAGAAGCCACCGCAATGAGAAGCCTGCATACTGCAACAAAGAGTAGTCCCGGCTTGCCACAACTAGAGAAAGCCTGTGTGCAACAATGAAGACCCAATGCAGCCAAAAATAAATAAACAAATTAAGAAAAGAAAAGAAGGGAAAAATCACATAGTCATTGCAATAGATGCAGGAAACGAGTGAAAGAACCTAACATCCATTCCTGATTAAAGAAAAACACAGCCCTCAGTAGACTAGGAATGGAAGGAGACTTCCTGAACTTGATAAATGACTTCTACAAAATACCTAACATCATATTTAATGGTGAAGGACAAAGTACTTTCTCTCCAGGATCAGGACAAAGGCAAGGATGTCTGTTCTCATTACTTCTATTTGACATTGCACTGAAGGTTCTAGCCAGTGCAATAGGGCAACAAAAAGAAAAGAGATATTCAGAATGGAAACGAAGAAGTAAATCTATCTTTATTTGCAGATAACACGATTATGTAGAAAACGTGATAGAATCTACAAAAATGCTACTGGAACTAATAAATGAGTTTATCAAGTTTGCAGGGTACACGATCAACATACAAAAAGATTAATTTGTATCAACAATCAGAGATCAAAGTTTTAAAATACTACTTATAATAGAATCAAGCAGATAAAATACTTAGAATAAATCTGACAAAAGATGTAAAAGACTTGCACACTGAAAACTGTAAAATATTGCTGGGAGAAATTAAGGAAGACCTAAATAAATGGAGAGATATAAAGTATTCATGGATCAGAAGATTCAATATTGTTGAGCCATCAATTCTCCCCAAATCGATTTATAGATCAAAATCCCAGTAGGCTTTTCTATAGAAATTGACAAGCTAATTCTAAAATTCATATGGAAATAAAATTTAGAATAACTAAAACAACTTTGAAAAAGAACAAAGTTGGAGAACTAACAGTAACTGATTTCAAGGCTTATGAAGCTACACTTTCAAGACATTGTGATAGTAGTGTAACGACAGAGAAAAAGGAAAAGAATAGAAAGTTCAGAAGTAGAGAGATGTGGACAACTGACTTTCAGGTTCAAAGGCATTTAAGTGGAGAAACGATAGTCTTTGCAACAAATGATGCTGCAGCAATTGAATATCCAGCTGCAAAAAAAAAAAAAGAAGTTCCATCCAAACCATATACAGAAATGAACTCAAATTGGTTCAAAGATCTAAATGTAAAACATAAAACTATAAAACTTCTAGAAGAAAGCAGGTGAAAACTTTTATGACCGTGAGTTCGGCAAGATTTCTTAGATACAACACCAAAAGCATAATCCATAAAAGAAAAATATAGGTAAATTAGACACCATCAAAATTAAGAATTTCTGCCCTGCATAAGACACTCCTGAGAGAATGAAAACATGAGTCACAGAATGGGAGAAAATACTTAGCAATCTCTTATACTTAGATAACAGATTCAAAGATATATGGATGGAAAATAAGCATATGAAAAGATGTTTGACATGATTAATCATTAGGGATGCTACAGTGAGATACAACTACACACCTATTAAACTATCTAAAATTAAAAATACTAAGCATAGCAAGTGTTGGCCGCAACGTGAAGAAGATGCAACTCTCATATACTGCTGGTAGAGATGAAAATGATCAAACCGCTATGGAAAATAGGTATTTTTAAAAAACTTAAACATACACTTACCAATGATCCAGCCATTCTACTTGCAGGTATTTACCCAAGAGAAATGGAAGTATACATCCACACAAAGACTTGTACACAACTATTATATTGTGTACAAGTATTATATTGCAACTTTATCTGTAACAGACAAAGACTGAAACAACTCAAATGTCCATCATTGGTGAGTAGATAAATGGTGGTACATCCATATAATGGAATACTATTCAGCAATAAACAGAAATAAATTACTGATATATGCAACAATATGGATGAAGATTAAAATAATCATGCTGAGCTAGAAGCCAGTTAGAAAAAGTATACCCTGTATGATTCCATTTACATAAAATTCTAGAAAATGCAAACAGAAAGCAGATCAATGGTTGCATGGCAACTGGGAAGGGCGAGGAAAGATGGGAAGGAAGAATTACAAAGAGACATTAAGAAACTTTCTGAGGTGATGGACATTTTGATTTTGGTGATGTCTTCATGGTGTGTAAGTATGTGTGTGTGTGAACACAGATTATTGTATGTCAGTTATACCTCAAAAAGCTGTTAAAAGAAACGATATTATATAAGAGAGACAATTGAGGAAATTTGAATAGCAACTATTTATTAGGTAATATTATTGTGTAGGAATTCAATTTCTTAAATACTGTGTGTTAACAGTATTGTCATTACATAGGGAAATACTTTTTAATATCCAGAGAGGAGGGCATCTAGCTGACAAGACAGGGATCGCAATTGTGGCAGATGCTTTGGGGAGCTGAGGAAGATGACGCTACAGCAGTGACCAATGTGTGACGGCATGGTGAAGACAGTCATTTGTCAGCTGACCTGACAGAGATGGTTGGAACAGACTGCTAAATGCAGGGCACTTTCCGCATACTAATCTCATGCAATCCCCTCAACTAGCCTTGGCATAACAGAAAGTTTCTATTAGATTGCCATATTGGCGGGGGGATGGCACAGTTTAAGGTGCAGTAAGTTGTGTAATAAACTGTCACAATAGGGTCCTAGAGAAATAGTTTTTGAAACTGCAAAAAAATGAAACTTGAACCTTCTCTCACAACATATATGAAAATTAACTCAAAATGAATCATAGACCTAAATGTAACTATACAACTTCTGGAAGAAAACAGAGGAGAAAATCTTTGTGATTTTGGGTTAGACAATGGGGTCTCAGACAAAGATTTCTTAGATAAGACACAAAAAAGCACAAACCATTTAAGAAAAATTGCTAAGGGATTCCGTTGTGGTTAACACTCAGAGTGCCCAATGCAGGGGGCCCGGGTTTGATCCCTGGTCTGGGAAGTAGATCCCACATGCATGACACAACTAAGAGTTCGCATGCCACAACTAAGAAGCCCATGAGCCGCAATGAAGACCCCCCCCCCCGACAACCAAATCAATTAATTAAATAAATATGAAAAAAAGAAAAATTGCTAAATTAGAGTTCATCAAAAATTTAAAACTTCTAGTTTTCAGAGACACTTTAATACAATGAAGAAAAGTCACAATCTGGGAGAAGATATTTACTAAACACATATCTGAGAGAAAGGACTTTTTCCATTGCTTTTTATATAAAGCACTCTTAAAACAATATCAGTATCCAATTAAAAATGGATTTGAACAGACACTTCATTTAAAAAGATATTTGCACATGAATAGACACTCAACATCATCAATTACAGAAATGCAAAATGTGGCAAAAACCACGAGATGCAACTACACACCTACTAGAAAGGCTAAAATATTTTTAAAAACAAATATAAGGATCAGGTGAAGATGTGGAGCAACCGCAACTCTCATAGACTGCCTGTGGGGAAGCAAACTGGCACAGGCACTTTAGAAAACAGTCTAGCGGTTTCTTAAAAAGTTAAATATGCACTTAGCATATGATGAAGCAATCCCACCCTTAGGGATTTTACCCCAAAGAAATGAAAACATATGCTCGCACAAAACATATGTTCAGACACTCATGTGACTATTTCCAGAGGCTTTGTTCATAATAGCCAAAAAACGAGAAAAAACTCAAATGTTCATCAAACGATGAATGCGTAAACAAACTGTGTATCCAGTCAACTAGAATACTGCTCAGCAATAAAAAGGAACGAACTACTGACAGGGGCAACAAAACAGATGAATCTCCAAAGAGACTGGCTAAGTGAAAGAAGCCAAAAACAAAAGGCTGCATACCACATGATTTCATTTATAAGGTATTCTGGAAAAGGCAACATTATATGGACAAAAATCAGATTGGTGGTTGCCAGGGGCTGATAGAGAGAAGAGGATGGATTGACTACAAAGGGACACGAGGGGTCTTTTGGGAGTGCAGAAGTTTTCTTTACCTCAGATGTGGTGGTGGCGACAGAACTATACGTTTGTCAAAACACATCACACTGTATATTTCAAAATAGTGAATTTTGTTAAATGAAAATTATACATAAATAAACCTGACTTAAGAAAATAATAAAACAAACCTAAAAAAACAATTGCGTGAAAATAAATGTAAGGAAAATCAACTTACAGTTTTTCCAATTCAAGGGTCATCATGAAGATGCTTTCAATTGTTGTAAGTGACACTTGTGTTGTTCCCATATCTCTGAAGGAGAAGCCCAAACATGCGTGATAGAAAACCCAAAGACAAAAGCTCTAAACTTAAAAAGATACTTAACATGTGATTACTTCAATGCTGCCTTCTTACTTGCCATAGATGATAATCCAAAACAGCTCTTATTGAAGAAATTTAAATTTGCATCATCAAATGAATGACCTTGGTGCTGAACAGCACAATCATTTTCTATTATCCTAACTTCTCATTTTCAATTGCATCTACCTGTTTTGATCACTCTTTAAAAAAAAAAAATAATGTACCCCTTATTCCTTTTTTCTTTCTGGGATCAATAATATTCCTACATGCATCTACATGTTCCATATCTATCTGTGTTCTTCAACACTGTTTCCATGCTCTGCTGGCTGTCTTATCCGTATATATCTTTTCTTAATCCTTTTCTTTGCCAATAACTCTTATTTTCAATAACCCAGTTAAAGTCTAAATTATGACTTTTTAGCCAAAGTACTCAATCTTTGACGAAAGTAAAAAGGAGCAGAAATTATCTCATGAGCCATGAAACTGTTGCAATACTTACAAATATTTTAATGCTGGCAATTTAAAAAGATGAGAATCTTCAACTGTTGTCGAAGGATTATGACTGAGAATTCTGAAAAATGGAATGGAATTAAAATTATCTGCATTTTCAATTACTTCCATGAAAGCTTATATTCATTTTTTTTTGGTATGGAACTGGAAGGTTAAAAAAAAATCATTTTCTGTCTTTACCTATAAATCACCCTCAGAATCTATAAAACACTCTTTCACTGGGAACTACCCAGGTCTCTAGATGATAAAGTGGAGAAGTGAAACAAACAAACAAACAAAAAAAATAGAAAAAAAGTGGCTAGCAAAGAAAAAATATGCCAAAAGATTTTCAGGTTAAAAACCCTCAAAGTGACTATGCTGGTAGGAAGCCCTTGCTCTGTAAAAAAGTACTATTTCTAGTGTCCTCCATAATTCAAGGTGTTTTTCTTTCATCTCTACCAATTTTTAAAAATTTCATGATTTACACTACCCAGTTAAAGACAAAAATAGGGCTAATTCCTTGGTTCTGGAGCCAAAGAAGAAGAGAGAAATCCAAGAGGAACTGGTGAAAGCCATACTCCCATCACATAGTCCCATGTGTATTCTTGTATCATAGCCTTTGCTACTGTGTATGTAATCAACTGTTTACTTGTCAGTCTCCTAGATTGTCAACAACTTGAGAGCAGGGACCACACTTTATTGTCATTATTATTCCTGTGCCTGACATAGTGCCTAATATTTACTAGGTATTTAATAAATGTTTGCTGAATAAATAAATAACATTTTGTATATATAATAATAAAATAAACAAATAAATTTTGGGGAACAAAATTTTATTCCAAAATGCTGGAATAGATTTTCTTCTTAGTTCTTTCTTTCTTTTTCTTAGTTCTTTAAAACAAATAAGGGGAAAAAAAAACCCCAAAAGAAACAGGAAGAGAGAAAAGAATATATGACTTTAGGTTAACTGTACTCAAGAATTATTAGTGTATTTTTGCAGAATATTGAAAGATAATTATGAAAACTAATATCTTTTGGGTTGTCAGGCATCTGTGATCAGCATTTAACATTTAATTCTCACAGTAACCTTATGTGATAGATATATTACACCATTGTACAAATGAGGAAACTGAGGCACAGAGAAGTTATATAACTTGTCCTAAGTCATCAAGCTAGTAGGAAGCAGAGCTGGAATTTGAACTCAGTTCTGACTCTAAAGTCTGTGTTTAACCTGAATGAAAAAAAAGGGGTGTGTTAAAACATCTGTTACTTTAACCTTAATTTTTTTTTTTTTTTCTTTCTTTCTTTTTTTTTTTTTTTTGCGGTACGCGGGCCTCTCACTGTTGTGGCCTCTCCCGTTGCGGAGCAAAGGCTCCGGACGCGCAGGCTCAGCGGCCATGGCTCACGGGCCCAGCCGCTCCGCGGCATGTGGGATCTTCCCGGACCGGGGCACGAAGCCGTGTCCCCTGCATCGGCAGGCGGACTCTCAACCACTGCGCCACCAGGGAAGCCCTTAACCTTAATTTTGAGAGCACTAAATATAGAAATACCTTTTCAAACTTCATCTACCCATCTGGGAAAGCCTCTATAAGAATTATATTTTCTCTTTTATTTATTTTTTTCTCTTTTAATTTATTTTTTCCTTAATCATCTCCCATGATAAATATTTAATTAGCCTATGGTCATTGAGACTTTAGAGATTTTTAAAAAATATTGCAGGAAAATCAGTAAAAATAATGGAGGAAGGATATCTGAAAATTCATCCCTCCATAGAAGCAACAATAACAATAATAACAACAACAACAACAAAACTGGCAAAAATGGTCAGAATCAACTTTTTCTGAGCTCTGGAAATTTAACCAACAGGCTTGAAGCAAATTGGGGAGCAATTTATTCAAGGAAAACAAATTAACTTCTGTAAGAACAATGAGATCTGTGTTGCTTTAACCTGTCCTTGACCTTCGCTCTCCATGCCAGTGGTAGCCTTGCAAAACAGCCCACATCCCTGGTACCAGAAGGAGCAGCATGGACTGGGAGGTCCTTCAAAGCCTCATTCCCAAAGAACTGTCATTGTTTTACATGTCTGGTGGTCCCCTGGGAGACCTCACTTGAAAGGCTTGCCATAGAGCTGACTCAGAGCTGTCTAGTGAGAAAAGACTCTCCTCAGGTGGCATTTCTGGAAAACATTTTCAAGCAAATATTTTAACATGGCAGCTGCATGAGGCAATGGATAACAGTTGGGGGCAAAAAACAGCCCAATCGAAAAGCTTAAAAAGAAAAGCTGAGGAATGAGATGTCCACAGAGACTTTGAAATGTTCCAGTGTATTCCTGGGAAACTGGAAGACCAGAAGACATATTCCTGGGAATCTAGAAAAATAACTGTTAGCATTAATAAATGAGTTCAGCAAGGTTGCAGGATATAAGATCAATATTATTTCTACACACCAGCAATGAGTAATCCAAAAATGAAATTAAGAAAACAATTCCACGTGTAACAGCATCAAAACAAATAAAATACTTATGGAAAAGTTCAACGAAGTAAGTGCAAGATTCACAGTGAAAACTACAAAACTGTTGAAAGAAATTGAAGAAGATCTAAATAAATATAAAGACAGGCTGGATTCATGGACTGGAAGATAATCTTATTAAAATTTCAGTACTTCCCAAATCGACCTATGGTTCCATTGCAATTCCTATCAAAATCCCAGCTGACTTCTTTCCAGAAATTGCCAAGCTAATTCTAAAATTCATATAGCAATTTAAGGAAACAGAATAAACCAAAACAATGTTGGTAAAGTACAAAGTGGGAGGGCTCACACATCCTGGTTTCAAAACTCAGTTCAAAGCTACTGCAATCACAGTGTGGTACTGGAATAAGAACAGACATGTAAATCAATGGAACAGAACTGACAGTATAGAAATAAACCCTCCTATTTATGGTCTATTGATTTTCAACAAGGGTGCCAAAACAATTCAATGTGGAAAGAACAGTCTTTTCAAATGATGCTGGGACAACTGTACATCCACACACAAAATAATGAAGCTGGACTCCTACACTTCACACCGTATATGAAAATTAACTCCAAATGGATCAGATATCCAAATGTAAGAGCTAAGGCTATAAAACTCCTAGAAGAAAACACAGGAGTAAATCTTTATGACCTTGCATTAGACAACAGTTTCTTAGATATGACACCAGAAGCACAAACAAACAAAGAAAAAATAGATGAGTTGGATTTTATAAAAATTGAAAAGTTTGTGCTTCCAAGGACACTATCAAGAAAGTGAGAAAACATATAGCATGGGAGAAAATACTACAGGTGGGAAGAATAAGATGCAGTTGGGAGAAGAAAAGTATACTAGTTGCTAGGTGTGACAATCTCAAAATTTTGAACTATTACAAATAAAACAGCCACCCTGAATCACCCCAAAGGGCAGACCCAAGTTATTTTTGTTTTTAGCATTTATGCCTTTGTAAATCTGAGAAGCAGCCAGGATTCTAGTACATAGCAAAAAGTGATGACAGCACACTGAAGTGTGTAAGCTTTTGTGTGTGCATAGCTATCTAAAGGAAACAGTGCTAGCTGAATGGGGGAGCATTAGGGCGGCTCTGTGACCGCAGCTCAATTTGCCTTCATAGTGTGGCCTCACCTCCCTCATTGATATTCTCAACAATGGGGTAAATAATTCAATAGGGATAAGGCTTTGATTTTCCTCTTATTCTCTCTTAGTGCTTATGTTCTTGGTACAATATTGATGTACCACAGACAAGCCAGCTCCTAAAATCATGGAGCTTGTATTGTTAGAACCAATGAAGTGACTAAAAGAATTTTTAAAAATAAGCCATCAGTCTGCACCTGCATAGGTGAATGAAGGAGAAATACTTTAAAGTCAGAAAAAAAAGTATACTTAACATTTAGGATCATCAACCACTGCTGGTTTTCCATAATATATTTCATTCCTGATTTTATCTGAAAGAGATATGATTACTACCACCATTCAAAGAGTGGTACTTTATTAATTAATAAGCTCTTGGCTCATCTTTGAGGTAGATTTCGGATTTAAAATAGACTACCACACTGCTAACTACTTCACCTTATGCTTGTCAATAACATCGAGGCTTCATTCAAGAAACCTACTGGCTTATAATTACCTGAAACCCAGTGATGAATCAAGGTTTTGTGGGGCCTGAACCTCATCTACTTTGGGATATCATATCTAATAAAAACATGCAAAGTTATGAATACAAAAATCGCTAGGACCGCTCTCAAGACCTTGGAAGGGACCTATGCAAGTGAGGAGCCCTGAAGCCTAAGCTTCATTGAATTCATGATAAATCCACCTCAGCTGGGGCCCTTTTCCAAACTTATTTAATGCAGGCAACTTATAAACACTCCAGTAATATGTCATTATAGGTAGTAAAATGACTTAACTCAAGGGTGGCATCTTCCCTTGGTGGCTTCCCTTTGGAAAGAGATACAATAAAGTTTATATCTCACCATGGCAAATGTTTCCTGAAGCAAATTAGCTTCGTCTATGAGAAAGACTTAGCCCAAAGCAAAGACTTACTATATGTAGTAAGTTTAAGTGAGTTTAAGACATTGTATTGATACTACTAAAACCTCCTGGTGAAGGGATGTCATGAGCCTGCTCTCCCTTGTGCTGGCAAAAGAAAAACTGACCTTAGTGCTCTCTCCCCAAGACAGGCATCAGCAAACTAACAAGGGAAAGGAAGGAGGCCACTAAAGATAGGCATCTGCAGGAATTGCTAATCCAGCTCCAGACACAGCCTCAACACCTTCATTAACCAAAATGTGTGAACTGGATTTCTGAACCACAAGACAGGTAAGAGAGTCTTTTACAAAGCCAGGTGTAGAAGAGCTCTTTACCTTGAGTCTAAAATCGCCTTCGGGCCACTGAACGTACCCACTATCATTTCCTTGTGTCATGAGAAATCACAGAATTTTTGAGCTGAAAGGGTGTAAAACCCACACTTCTTATTGAAGAGTAGTCAGCAAAGGAATATATTGAATTAGGCTACAGCAATGTATTTTCCTTATATTTTTCACACTACAGCTGAACACATACAACGTCTTTTTCCATACCACAAAGGTTCCTATTGGCCACAGGTAATTCACTTCAGAGATATATACTTTTTGAAAAATAATGTTCTGGGTGGCTGGGGAGAGCCCTGTGGTGGGTGTTCAGGAATTCTTTCTGCTTTACCATTAAAAAGAGCTAATAATTTTTGGGGAAGCACCCACACCTGTTGCTCCCTGAAGAATTGGGTGCTAAACTTAGTTCTTTGCAGCTCTGTGTTGCATACATTTTAAGCAGTTAGGAACTTTGCACAGGAGCAGGAATCAAAGTTAAATTCAAAAGCGGAACTTCATGGACCATTTGCATAGTGAAGAGGCATCAGTGGGATTCCATGACAATGCTAATTTGAGTGTTTTTGCTTGGTGACTTTTATTGCCTTGACAAAGATCAGTACTATGGAAAGCAGAGCGTTTCATATATATGAGTTAAACAAGTCTCTTGGCCTCTTTGTACCTTAGTTTCCTCATTTGTAAAACAAAATAAATGGCTCTCAAGACATACTTTCCAGAATTCATACTGGGCTTACTTACACTCAGCTAACCAATAACTGCATGATGTTTTTACACACAGTTTTTTACATGCATTCATTTTCTATTTCACTTACAACTTGTGTAAAAACTGTATTTCATGCCAGGCCTGAAACGTTCCAAAGCTCAGTTCTGTGAGTAAATTGCAACAAAGATTTCTACAAAACAAGACACAAGCAAAAGAAGAAGAAAAATATATATTCTTTCAGAACAGTTATTGTTTGGCAATAATTCTAATTTATATATGATGAAACATAACATCACTAACTCCCTCCATACACTAAAGAAATCTCACTGGGGAAGATATTATGATTTATACTTTGATGATTTTATATGTGGTACATTAAATACAAAACAGTAAATGCTCATTAAATACTTGTGTTAAGTGATCTTTATTTCTCTAGAAAGGCAGCACTATTGACATTTTGGGCTGGATGATTCTTTGCTGTGGGAGGCTCTCCTGTACTGTTGGATGTTTAGTAGCATCTGTGGCCTCTGTCCACTAGATGCCAGGAGCACATACAGTTCTGACAAGGAAAAATGTCTCCAGACACTACCAAATGTCACCTGCGTGCAAAATCACCCTGGTTGAGAACCACTGCTCTACAATGATTCACTCTGATCCGTGTAATAACTCTCACACTAAGCTTTGCTGGAGACAAAAAGGATTTGCTACAAAATGTTAGTAGGAATTTTAATCACATTTCAAAATGAGTAACTAATTTTATAAAAATTAAGCTTTATGAAAATTCCAAATATAATGAAGTTATAGTTGTAACTTACATAAACTGCAAAAAAGGTAGTGGTTCAAATGTATGTCTTTCGATAGACTGTATTTTATTGCAGGATAAATCTCTAGGAAAAGGAAAAGGAAAATATTGACTCAATTAGCTATCAGATATCTAATTAGTAGGAATCATTAGTAGAGTTTAGCATGATAATAATAAATAAGAAGCTTTGGTCTAAACTCCAAACCTTAGGAATTATTATTTGAACCTTCCAGAGCCCCTAACCCTGCCTTCACCTCTCTTAAGAGTCTCACCTTCAGGGTCTTCATAAATTAAATATACAACTATAGATCTTGATAGATTTTGGAGGTAATCTTTCCTGAGAGCAGAAGCATTGATTAGATTCCACCTTTTGTGGTCACATCAAATTCTAGATTATGAGCTCAAAGTTTTTATCTCTATATATCATTATAATTTCTAATATTCAAAGGAATATTCTTATATTTACACACTTCCCAGTATAGTTCTGTTTTTCTAGGCCAATTCATTACCAGAAGAAATAAAAGACCCTTACACAACTTGAAAGGAAGTTACTCCTCTCATTAATATGTAACTTTAATTCAGTATTACACTTTCTATCATATTGACTTTTATTTGAAAATACCTACTCTTGACTATAGCTGACTGTCTTATTTCCATTGATCCCAGGTTAGTCTCTTATTTCACCTGGATGGGTATAACTGTCTTCTGACTGGTGTTTCCATCTCTACCTCTCCCTTTTTTAAAGAATCAGAATACTTATGCTAACATGAAATAATCAGATTATAAAGTATTTCATAGTAGAAGTCATGAAGGGCCTAGTCCACTGAGCACTTATCTTCTTTGTTTTTCTGAAAACTGTGTTTGTAAGGTTTGGAGCCCAGATGGCAGAGAAGAGACTAATATAAAGGTGATGGCCCCTTAAGGCTTGGAAGCTTTGATAATTAAAAGAACTATTTTTAGGGTCATGTGAGGCTCTTTATACCCACTTCCCTTAAGCCTTTTATGTTTGCAAGAAGAATCTATTTGCTAAAGAGGATCATTAATTGGCTTAATAAGGATTAATGACATACACAGCTTTGGAAGCCATGGACAAAGGACAAAAACTGAGCTTTTATAGCAAAAAACACAGTTATCTCCTTATCCCTAAATAAAAAGAAATACTAGGCAAGCATTTCCTCTTTGATAAAGAAGCTGGAGAGGGAATTCCCTGGCGGTCCAGGCGTTAGGACTCGGCGTTTCCACTGCTGGGGACCTGGGTTCAATCCCTGGTCAGGGAACTAAGATCCCACAAGTCCTGTGGCGTGGCCCAAAAACCAAAACAAACAAACAAAAAAACCAGAAAAAAAAAGGCTGGAGAGATTTTTGTTAGGGGCATTTCTGATATGCTGATTTAGTGTAAACATTTCTAAATATACCACTTAACCATCATCTTAAACATTCTTAATATTGGTATCACAATTCCTGCATTGAAATCCTTAACAACAGTTTGTTCTTTTGGTAACTTAATGTGTTCTTGACAATACTGAGTTTTTTTTAAGATTTTTTTTTTTATGTGCACCATTTTTAAAGTCTTTATTGAATTTGTTACAATACTGCTTGTTTTTTTTTTGTTTTGGTTTTTTATCCATGAGGCATGTGGGATCTTAGCTCCCTGACCAGGGATGGAACCCACACTCTGCATTGGAAGGCAAAGTCTTAACCACTAGACCACCAGAGAAGTCCCTTGAGAATACTGTTTACATAATTCATCTGCTTAAATATTTAATATTTAAATGTGAATTTAATTTAGATTAAATTATCAAAGTTATGAGTTAATGGCATTCATACTAATGTAAGTGTTCTATACTTTTTTGTCCTGTAGGTTACAATTTGAGGTTAACATTAATTCCTCTCATTTCACTAAACCAACTTTTTCAACCTTTTCTGTAAAGGCCAGATAAGTAAATATTTTAGGCTTTGCAGGCCACATACAGTGTGTGTCACTTATTTTTCTTCGTTTCTTTTCTTCTCATTTACAGCCCTTTAAAAATCGCTTTTAACTTATGGGCTGTATAAAAACGGACTGTGGGTCAGATGGAGAGTATGGAGAGTATATGAGTATGGAGAGTATATGAACACTTATATAACAATGTTCATATGGGAGTCTATAATTGCTCAGACCTCATTACCACTTTTCCTCTACAACTAAAGGGTATTTTTCTATCTATACCTTGCCTATATAATTAAAAATTAAAAATGAATAGGAGATATTTAGTACTAGTGATGGGCTGGGGCCCTACACAGACTTACAGAGTTGTAGAAGTTTATTGCTAGAAGAAATTGAAGAGATTATCTAACTTGAACCCCTTAATTACTTTATAGATAATCTACTTTATAGATAAGAACTCATAAATAAATATGATTAACTTACAAATATCGGAGGGATAGCAAGCCTTCAAATGAGTCCTTATGTAATTCAGTCAAATAATTTTCACTGAGATTTCTGAAAAATGAAAAGGTTATTTCTGGATCAAAATGCAAAATAACTACAACTATATACTACATAGGACTAAGTCCTATATGTGGAGGAAAGCTGGGTAATGGTGCCACCTAAACAACCTAATTCTTATTTAATTTAGGGATGGTGATTTCTGCTCTGTTTTCAGTTATACCTTCTTTACACGTCCTCCTTTGTGTCCATCTCTCTCCATCATTCATGTGCGCACACGTGCGCGCACACGCACACACACACACACACACACCACCCACTCTTCCCACCAAATCATATAGTTAATGCCTACTGTCTAGATCACGAAGTCTCTGTTAGAACCCAGCTCTGGGTGGCACCAACGTTGCAGAGCTGCCCTTCCCTCCTCTCTTTCCCCAAACCTTATTGGAAAGGCCCACACAGAACTGTATGAGGGCAAATGAAGCCATCTGATTTTTCCCCCATTAAAATTTTTTTGAAAACTAATATGTGCATAAAATATACATAACTGTTCAATAATTCAATTGAACAACTGTTCAACTGTTTAATAATTACAAAACAGATCCCCACGTAACACCATTCATGTCAAGAAAGAATCCTGCCAGCATCCCAGAAGCTCCCCGTGTGCCCTTTTCCAATCACAACCCTCTCTCTGACTTCCTGGAGGGAACCACTATCCTGACTTTAAGAATAATTTCCTTGCTTTTTAAATGTAGTTTTGCCTTTTCTCTATCAGTCATAAACAACACAGTTTACTCTTGCTTGTTCTTGAACTTTATATAAGTAGAATCATATTATATGTATCATTTTCCACATTGCTTCCTTCATTCAACATTATTTTGTAAAATTATTTTATTTTTGCCTGTAGTATGTAGTGTTGTATGTCCAACTACATGAGGCTTCTGAGTATTTGAAAGTGGCTAATGTGACTAAGGAGTTCAATTTTTAATTTAATTACTTTCAATTATTTCAAAATTAAAAAAAACTGATACTCAATGTAATTATTGGAAAATGTTTATGTTAGCAACAATTTGCATATGTGATACTACTTTTTCGAGTGTAAATTTTATGAAATCTAAATACCGATCAAGTATTTGTAATAAAATTTAGCAACCAAATTGTGATTTCAAAGAGTTAGTATGGGAAAAAAATGTAGATCCTCTCATTAATTTTTATATTGATTACATGTAGATATGATAATACTTTGGATATTTTTAAGTACTTAGTATGAAAAAAACATAGAATATCTTATTAATAATGCATAAAATGATTACATGTTAAAATGATAGTATTTTGGATATAAGGGTTAAGTAAAAGATATTAACATTTATTTCACCTGTTTCATTTTACTTTTATTTTTAAGTGGCTACCAGAAAATTTAAGATTACTTATGTGGCTTGCATTATGTTTCTGATGAAGTGTATGACTTCTAAGTATGATTATAGTAGACATTATTCATTCAACTGTTGGTGTAGACTGAGATTTTTCTAGTTTTTATTTATTAAAAGCAATACTGCTTTGAACATTCTTGTATTTGTATCCTGATACATATTTGACTGAGTTTCTCTCGGATGTAATAGGGATACAAAATTGTTTCCTAAGAAGTTGTGCTATTTCAAGTTGGCAGATTGAAACATGTCAAGTCTCCACCCCTTCAACTTCCACCAAAATCGCTAACAATGATACAAAAGATATAACATAAAATTCACAACCTTAGCTCAATGTGTGGGAGCAGCTGCACAAATGCCCCCCTACCAGAAACGGCCCGGAGCTACCTACAGGGTGATCAGTTGGAATAGTGTGGTAGGAGCAGCCTACAGCACACATCAACCCCACATCTTCCCTCCTTGATCCAGGCAGCAAACGTGTCTTCCTCTAGGCAAGAGCAATTGGTGTTAGCAAGGGGGCAAGGTCCCAGAACCCTGGAAGAAAGGTATGCACTCCCTGACTAGCCACTAGAAGGCAACTTCCACCTCTGCCTTATTCTCCGGGGAACCCATTGGGAGTAATAAGCCCCAAGAGCTCATTTCACTTCTCCCCTAAAGCTGGGAAACAAACGCAGTAGAATCTCAACTACAAAGATGAATTATACTCAGGAATGACCAAACAATGTGACAAAGCCAACTCCATTAAGGACAGAAAACAAAAACAAACATAAGAGCTTAGAGCCAATGAATCAGAGTTAACAAAGCGCAAGAGAACCATAGAACAGCACAATTATTACCCTCAGACAGATGTAAGCAGATAATGCATCCATTAATCAAATCAGGAATATACGAATGAAAAGTGTTCGCAATAATTTTAAAAAACTCAGTATATGAGCAGCAGAAATGACAGTTAAAGAATAAATTAGGAAACTGAGAGATCCGGCCAATGACTTCTCAAGAATGCAGAACGAAGGGAGCAGGAAGGATTCACAGTCAAGCCTGACCCCTTGGTCTGCCCGAGGAATGTTAAGCCCTTTGCTTCCGCTGGTCTCACACTAAAGACTAGGAACATGCTGCGGGGAGGAGGGGGTGGGGTTTTGCACCAGTTTCTTATATCTGGTAAGCAGGAAGGCACATAGCCTGTATCCCAAGAGTGGAGTGAGGGAGTGGTAGAGAGAGAGCCAGTACGGAAGAAACTCTATAAGATGTCAAAGGTAGGTTTCTCTGGCCTCGAAGAATCCCCTTCCTTGCAGGTAATATTAACAGTGGTACATCCTTCAGGAGCCTTGGGGATCTGAGCACAGGCTATGTTGCCTTGTGAAACTATTTCCACTGAATTCTGCATTTAAAACGTTCTGCTTTTCACTCACAGTGTCTCTTAGTCACATATTTATATTAATTCCATCTCATAGCTTAATTCCAGCTCATAAATTAATTCTTTACTCATAGCTTATGAGAATTAAAATATTACTACCTGGAAACTCTGCAACTCAGTTATGAAGGTGGTTCATATTATACAGAATATAGTCACACACATTTTTAAAAGATCACTAAAACAAAAACACAAAAGATTTCAGTTCCCAAAAAGAACTGTTGCAGCCCTGAGCATGATTCAAAGACCCTGACCTCAATTTGAAATTCACCATTTTAGGAGGAATCGCAGAGATTGTCAGAATACATGTTAGGGGGAATGGTCAACAGATGGTGCTAAGATTGATTGTTTTCTCACCTCTAAGTAGTGGTTTCATATTTCCATGGAAATGATCCAAAAAGAAGAAAACCAAATCAGTATGTCCAACGACATGTATGGTAACCCTTTTCATACCATCAAAGGTAGGAAAAAACTCTACCTCCCCATATCACGCAACAAAACTGTATGTTTTGTTATATATATCGTATGTATCATAAATGATATACATATATATATCATAAATGATATACAAACGTCACAGGAAATGATGGTATATGAAAAAAAGCTACACAAAAGTGGAAGTCATATATACTAATTATAACTTTGAAAGTTGACAAGGATTCAGTAAGTACAGCAAAGAGATGGGGCCGATCCTCAACTCTTTATGACACTGTCTTCTCTGATTGGCTGATGCCCATATCAGACTGGTTAGAGTTTGAATATCATGGTCGAACAGCGGGTAACCAAACAGTATGTATTTCAAATTAATGGGGTTTCTTTCTGTGAAGTTGTTTGGATGACAGGAGAGTAGAAATTTTAAAAATAACAACGCTAAATTCAGCCTAGAAGTAAAGTTTAGACTGAGAATGAGTCAGTCACCAGAAAGTTACCCAAAAAGGAGCTTCCAATAAGCAATAACTGAAATAAAATACATTAATCTGTAGAACTTCAAATATTCATTTTGACTGCAGAAGAAATTTTAAAACTATGGGGAATCAGAGTTAAAGCCAGATCTAAAACTTTCTCACACCATGAAAATATCAAAACCAGGCATGAAGTAACATTTAAGAAAGATCCATGTCTAACTTCTGACCAGGGTTCTGGTTTAAGGCAATCTTTTGAATTTCACATTCGTTCTTGATTCTGTATTATTGACAATTATCCTTCTCTCCACCTCTGTAACTTCTAGAAACTTGAGAGGGCTCAGGGTTTGTTTGTTTCATTGATTTAACTATATATATAATGCAAACAATAGGCCTTTCTGGAACTGATTTACTCTCCTTCCCCTGCTTTCTTTCCCTCCAAAGTACTTAGCAATGCTTCAAATTATATCTATCTATTTATTATCCTTATATACTTATTTTTATATATTTGTAAACCCCCTGAGAACTGGGATACTTGGGCTGTTTCATTCTTGGGCCTGAAACCCTAGCATGTAAAACAGTTCGTGGCATATAGTACATACTCAAAAAATATTTATTGAATGAATTCAGAAAGTGACAAGTTATCAACTATCAGACACTTTTATTTAAAATAAATTATCCATTTATCGTCACTCATGAGGATAATTACAGGAAAAGAAATGTCTTTCTTCTCCCCTACATTTGTGACTCAATCTTTTGAGACAAGAATCCTTTGAGAATTTCATAAAAGCAATGGTTCTTTTCCCTAAAAATCTGCACTTTTCTGAACACACGCAAAAGTGTGCACGCAATTTCGACTTGTGGATCATCCTTTTAGGGCAGAGGTCTGTGAATAGAGAGGACTGAATCCAGAGTGCCAAACTTGGATGGGAAATAAAATTACACCTCAGTTTTCACAAATCTCTAACTAAAACCAGCACTTCCTTCCATTATGAATGTAGGCAACGAACCACAGTAGATCAGCAGTATAGTTAATTTGGTCCCCAATAGAAATCACAGGTCACTTCTTATCACGTATATGCTGCAGATGCCTCGAAATATCATTTATTCTCATCACTACCCTGGAGTTATAATATTTATTAGACCTACCACTATATCTTGTTATTTAAAGCGTTAAGAGAAGCATATTTATTACTATTTCACTAATTTTAAAAATATTCTGAAAACTATTTCAATATAGTTGGTTTCCTTTGTTTTTCTATATATTTTGACTTACTATACATTTTAAAACATTATCCCAAGAACATAAGCTTCTGCAGCTTGCCAAAGAGTTATACACGGGGAAGCAGGAGGGAGGTTAAGAAATTCTGCTTTGGGGAACCACCGACCTCAAGTTAGGAACCTCTGCTTATAAGGTATAAATCTCAAGCTGACTTAGAAATCTTCAAACCTTACCAGACTCATGTTATAGTGTATCACCTCCCAAACACATGCTTTTTAAAAATTAACTTTTAATTTCAATTTATTTTTTAAAAATATGTAATATATATTCACATCTCAAAATTCCAAAAATATGTAGCACACAATTCAAACTTTTTCTCTTACCTCTGTGCCTCAGTCTACCATCCCCCTCCACTCCCAGAGGAAATTAAGTTATCTATTTCTTGTGCCAAATGACTTTCATTTTTCTTACAAGATTGGGAAATTAAATCTCCAAGTTAGATACTATCACAGAAAATATAAACTACATATAGTATTTAGGAATCTGTAAATTAAAAAAAATTACCTGGTTCTAGCATTTTTTTTCCATACCAATAAGATATCAGACTAAGGGGGCATCTCTTTAAGGGTGGTCATAATACCTATTTTTAGATTGACTGTTATATCTGTTATTATTAATCCAAAAGTCATTTATGACTTGTCTATTCAAGTTGAACTAAGGATACGAGCACAGACTGTCATGAAAAATTACTTTGAATGTGTTTTTCCAAAATCACGTATATATCTAAACTGACTTTTTCTACAAATCAATAAAAAATATAGTAACAGAAAAATGGGCAAAGGACAGACAATTCAGAGATAAAATACAAATGTTCAGTAAACATATAAAGATATTTAAGTTTACAAGTAATAAGAAAAATTCAAATTCAGATGGGACCCCTTTTATTCACCCATCAGATTAGCAAAAAAAAAAAAAAGGGAGAATATCAGTGGTGGAAGGGTGTGGGGAAATGAATGTCATCACAGCATGGTGACTGGAGTATAAGCTGGCACAACTTTTTTGAGGGCAATTAAAATTTTATATCTAAATAGTCTTCACCCCAACAATCCCATTTCTAGATAACTATTCTATAGAAATAAATGACCAGGCTCACAAGAATGCACGTACAAGGATATTCATCGCAGCAAGGCAAGTAACAAGAAAACTGGACATAATCTAAACATCCTTAAATAAGGGCATTACTAAACTGTAACACATTCACACTATGGAATATTATGCAGGAGTTTAAAGGAATGGGGTAACCCTCTATGTACTGGGAAGGAAAGAAATCTAAGACATATCATGAAATGAAGGAATCAAGTTGCAGGATGTTACTTATGTAAAAAAAGATAAGAAAAACACACAAACCTCTTTTGCTATCTGTAAATATGTATGTACTCAAACGTATGGAAAAGAGTCTGGAAGGATTAAGACTAAACTCAAAGTAGTGGGTGTGGGATTAGGGCACAAGAAGGGTTTTCACTATCCCTGTTATTTCATTGTTATATATTGAGAATATAAACATGTATTACTTGTATAATGGAAAATAAGTTTAAGTTGTCTCTTACTGATTTTAAAGAGGTATTGCAAAATTTAATTTTTAAAATAAACATAGAATTTCAATCATTAGGTTGCTTTGGGATATGGAAGGGGAAATACCTTTGCTCACAGGTATTGACCTCAAAATTCTGGACCAAGAAGGATCTTACAATGCAGTTAGCTTTTTGTATTCATATTTGGGGAGAGTATACTCACAGCTTCTCAGCCCAGCGGTATGCCTTCCATATACTTTCATCAATGTAAGAAATAGAGTTTCCTTGGAAATTTCTGTGAAGAAACACAGTTCATATGCTTGAATAGGTAGGAAAAGAATGTAGAGAATAAGGAAAAGAATCATGGCCACCATGTAGGGAATATTCAAATGCAGAAAAGACCAGCTTTTCAATTCCCACAGCTGCCCAGCTTCCCAGTGTGCACAATTAATAAAAACATACTGTGAGGCCACTGGCACAAACAATGAGGCATCCCCTCAGAACCTGAACTTCCTATCTGTCCAAATTCTTGGATACATAATGCCAATTACTTTTTATCCAAAATCACTTATGTGTCTAAAATGACTCCTACAAATCAATGAGAAAAATGGCAAACATTTATCAATATCAGCAAATAAATATTAAGAAATCCTATGGCAGGCAACACCAAAGCTTTGGCTCAGTGCCCTCAGAATCTCTCCAGGTGTTAGAAGGATACGGGAAGGCAATTAGAAATTAGAGGGACTAATACGAAAATATCTCTTAAACATATTGCCTAGGGAAAAGCACAAGTCACTGAACAAGGAGTAAAGTTATTACCTCATTAGGGGAACAAAATGCAAAGGAAAGAGATCCGGAGGAAGGACACACATCAAAACAGTAACAGGAGTTACCTTATTGGTGGTAGGGAAGGTGGGGTGTAATTTTCACATTTTATCCTATATACTTCTGTGACATTTCTTTTTTTAAACAGTGAGAATGTATCCATGAATTAGACATGTTTAAAAGAAGCTGTTAAATGCCTGAGGTTCAGTTTGAACCACTAACTCAGTGGATGACTGAATCTTTACCTTTACCTTTGTCCTCTTCCCTCAGCAACAATGGAACTATTCAGTTTATATGCACATTTTTCACGGGAGTCAGAAATAAGTCAAAACGGATACCTCTCTGCCCATCTGCCTGAGGGACATTTCCACTCAAACAGAGCCTTCTGGTTGCTTTATGCTCACCAATAAAAGATGCCTAAGACTGAACTCATCTCCCTCAAACTGACTCTGCTTCCCAACTGCTGTATTTCCACATGTTATACCATCATCATTCTGCCCAAGCCTCTGTCAGCCGCGGGGGGTTGGGGGTCACCTGGACGGGGCCCAGGGCCCACTCCGGAGGCTGAACTGCCTGGACTAGAAGCCACAGTCGTTGCCATGTGAGGAAGAGCCGTGGGGCGCAGCCGTGACACAGAGGCGCAGCCACGACATGACATGCGGCGGCTCCCAGACGCAGCGGCCCGGGCCAGTGAGTAGCCGGAGCCACATCCTCCTTCAGAGCCGAACCGAACCGTTATGCCAGCGCCGCGACGCGAGGGCTCACCGTTAACAACCGCGCGCCCCTCCCATGCCTAACGGCCCACCCGTTATTTACGACATCTGGAGTTACGCCACCTTTATTAGGCTCGTGCGGAGATCCAATCCGCGCTACCAGAGTGGGCCTTTTGCCCAGAGTCCCCAGGGCGCAAGCCATCCTTCCCCTTGCAAAGGCGACAGTTACCTCCTGCCAGGCCCTCTTCCCAACCCTGCCCTGCCCTCCCTGGCCCCAAACAATGAGGCGGGATTTGGGCTGCAGACCCGAGTGGCCCCAAACTCCAGCAGCCCAGAGGCCGAGGGGGATTGGAAAGGATGCAGAGCTTCCCGAGGAAACCACAGGACGTGGCATTCTGGGAAATTCAAAAGTGCTAATCCAGTTTTGGCAATCTGAACTCTTCCTCCTCACAGCTTAAGTCTGAGAGAGATTCTTCCTCCCTTTGGCCACACGGCTGAGAAGAAAAGTAGCTGACCAGCAAAATGAGCACCAGTTCGGCTGTCGGGAGGCGAACACTCCTTACAATTATTCGAAAATGTTGCCATTTCCTCCAAACTCTCAGTATTCACGTCTCATTATTCATTCACCACTCTGTTATTAGGGGTTACCACTGAATCAGTGATGACTCCAGAACTTCTGTAGGAGGGGTTTGGGGCAGGTGAGCAATTCATTCTGGGAAAGAGAGTCTAAAACCAAGTGAATGGCCCTTTACATTAGCATGGGCAAACTTCCCACATCCCACCTTGTCTCAACAGAGCCATTAATCTAGAAAAAACTACAGTGTCACTTTTCAGAGGTCTACCCTGTGTGCACACATGGAGAGGACACTTAGAATGTTAAAGTCAGCATGTTAAGTAATTTTCTTGAAATACTGTAACTAGCACCCAGTTTACTTTCTTCACAGGCCTTTTCATAATCTATTTAATTTTAGTCCTTTTTAATTGTCTGGTACACCTTTAACACCTAAACTCCAAGAGAGAAGGAGCTTCATCTTATTTCCAGTGCCTAGCACATAATGGTTTCTAAATGGAACTGATTCCAAGATTGGCTTCATTTAGGAATGGATCTGTTGTTATAATCAGGTTTCCGAAATCTTTAGTATCAATACGGAATCCCTTCCTCTCACATTTCACAGGAAGCTAGACTTCTTAAAGCCCAAACATGGATACGTCTGAAGTTTCCTTGACTGATTGAAATTGAATTAAAATAATTATATTGTACAGGAAAAACTTTCAAAATTTTTATATTTTTCAGAACATAACCACCTTTTCTTTCTCTACTTTCTTCCCTTCAAAACAAACTTTGCAACATTGGGATGTGTTAAATCATCAGAAATCTAGCCCCAAATTCAGCTCTCAATGACATGAAACACATTTTTTGCTCCTTTTTAATAAAAATCCTATATGCAGTACATTAATGTTTTCTTTTAGAAATTACGTTGACAACTTAATCTCTAATTCGAGGAACCCATATAATTGGTTTACAGAAAGGTTCCTCAGCAAAATATTTAACACAAGATATATATGAGATGCTGAGATCTGGGTAATATACCTTACTTGAAAGGCATGAATAGTTTTAAAACACTGTAGCATAATCACACTTAAGACCATAGTTACTTTCTTCCCAAGTGTCTGCAATTCTATTACAGGGGAGTTATAAAAGGCCTGTGTCTTCTCCTATGTCCACAACTGTAGACGTACACTGATGGCCCTCAATCCTGCTCTCCAAACTTCAAATAAGGGGCCAGAGACAAGGCTCGGGACTTGGAAAAGTCCTAGAAATTCCCTGCCTCAAAAGCAGTTTCACAGTTTCACCTTTGCCTAAGGATAACAGGGCTGAGTAGACATGCCAAAGTCTTCCAAATCCTGCTGGGTGTTTTGAATTATGGCTACACTGGCTGTGTACCCCTTGAGTTTTTATCTCCACATACTTGAATGAAATCCTGTAGTTCCTCTTTGGCTCTAGCATCTGTGACCTCTTCACAGGGTCTATATGCCACAGCTACTTTACCACTTTCTGAAATAAAGCTAACAAGGATCAATTCACAAGGTTTCTTGTTCTAAAACTTCCTGTATACAATGGTAGCACCCAATAATTAGACATTCTTTTGATTTCTAAAAGCAGAAAATAAGAGCATTTTCCTAGAAGTTCCCTCATCTGACACTTCCGTTTTTATCATAATTACTTGTGAAAAAATATATAACAAGTATCAACTTTGGTTCAAAAACCTTTATGATCTTAGAAATAAGAACTAAGGAATAATGACATAGGAATTAAAAGCTGTGGAAACAAAAATGTTCAATCACATTACAATGAAATAGGAAGGCATTAGGTGGGGGTCAAAGTGAGTTCAAACCTGGGATAGATACCAGTGGACTATAATAGATACTTCATGTTAGAAGCAAGGCAAGTGCCTACTCCTTGGGACCAAAATTCTACCAGATACAATGAACAAAGCTTTGGAGACAGAGACAGAGAGCATTTGAACACTCTACTGGCAGAAACTGGCCCATGTACCCTTTGGACAATACAGCTTTCCTCAAGGCAAGCTAGAGCCACCAGGCTTTTTGGTCTAAGGAGTTTTGAGTACATATAAGGAGTACCTTGGCATATTAAGGACACACAACCCAGACATTTAGTTTGGTTCATAAAGGTTTTTACCCAGAGTTGACAGCTGGTGGAGATTCTGCCTGATGACCAGGGAAGTCAAACTTCACTAGAAGGACTGCCCAGGCGGAAAGGCCAAGACCAATGCAGGGTCAACTCTTACAAGCAAATAAGGTCTCTGAAACTTAGCTAGGATTTCTCAGTCTCTAAGCCTGCAGGGCTGTGAAGCAGGGGAGCAATTCTGTTCCGGGAATCTACTACTCATAAAGTTTCCTTTGGGCACAGCCTGTGACATTCTCACCGCTGCATAACTCGATAGGGAACACAATCAACGCTATTCAGTAGCATGACCACTTTCAAGGATCACAGAAACGTAGCCGATAATTATATAAGAATCAAATTCACCCAATACATCAGAAATGAAAACTGAAATTAAACTGATTTCAAAAACATAATCTAATAAACTTTTCAACAAGAAAACAACGATAATAATAATAGTCCATATATTTTGTCTGCTTACTATGTTTCAGGCATAGTTCTAAGCTTTTTACATTCATCATCTCATTTACTCTTACAATATCCCCCATTAGGTGGTAAGCTGAATTACTAACCCTATTTGCAGATAAAGAAACTGCAGCTTAGAGATATTAAATACCTTCAAGTGTCTCTGGCTAGAAAAACCTAAAATTGCAACAACAACAACAAATAAATCTAAGAGACAAAGTTAGGACTCAAACACAGGTGTGCAGGGCTTATAATCACTACAGTACTCTGTACGATAAGCAAGCAATTGAGGAGGAAGTGGATCAAACACTTTCTGTATGAACTGAGGCAAGTCATTCTACATCTAAACACTGGGGACAATAATATTCACTGTCGTTTTTCTCGTAAATGCCACAAAGAACAAATTTAAGACTGCTGCTGTGAAAGCATCTGGTGAATGAAAGAATAGGTAATGTTTTGGATAGCCATTATTTTCATCCAATTAACATTTCAAATAAGTTTATTTGCTCACTGAAACTGAAGGACTTCAAGGACAATCAAAAAGGTCTTACCTAAAACCACAATCAGCAGTTTCTGGAATGCATCTGTCATAGCCTTCTGAATAGCAAGCATCTGGGTTACCTTCCTTTTCAGAAGGAATTATAATGACCCTAAATCCAACCAAAACAGATGAATTTAAAATGCTGAATAACTGATTTCTAGGTAATGTGTTTAAAACTAAAAATGCATCTGTGATTCTTAGATCATTACCTTAGTGATCAAGGGCAGGCAGAACACTGGGGTGCGGTTGGATGTCGCTGTTGTAGGTATACCCTGGCTTGGCACATTTTTACTGCTCAGATCTATTCTGGAAGTTCCTAAAATACTAGACGGGAAATGCAAACCAAGAACATGGCACAAATCTCATATGACACACAGATTTCAAGTGGACAAGCTGAGGCTACACTGCTACAGACCCTGCTCTCCTGAGCGTGAAGGGCTGGATTCATACAGTGAGACAGATTTGGTGGTGGTGCAGATGATCTGGCCTCTCCTCAACCATCACCCACTCAGGTGGATGGTGGAGCCTCCTCCAGTCCGTTCGCTAACAGCCCCGCCTCTGACTTAAAACCCTAAGCCCAAGTGCCATGGATTCTAGGAAAAAACTCAGTACCAATCGGATTCCCCGTTGTAGGGATCTACATTTACTTTTTCCGCTCAGGCCCTTCTATAGGAGGCAAAGGACTGAACATTTACACAAGAGTTTATTTCAATCTTTAGACAATGATTTTGTTGGGATAACTGAATGCCAGAAGACATCCGTATTTGAAGGACTATTTTAGCATATCACAAATTATTAACCAAAAAAAACACAAAAACTAACTAATTTTCCCTCCTCCTAAGCTTCTTGGCAGGCAGTCAGTTCTAAAATTCTAAAGTTTAAGGTGATGTCAGGTATTGCCTAAGATAAAAACCTATATTGTCAGGCAGAAAAATTCTGCCCAGGGCTTTAGTTGCTTAGCAATGGTGATGATGTATCTGAAAACTTGAGTTTCAGAAAGAAAGGAAAAAAGAGAAATCCCACTCCCTCACCTCCCCATACACACACATATTGGAAAACAGACCTTCCTCCAACTTATCCAAAGGTTCCTCAGCCATGCCAACTCCAGGACTCCTGCACTCGTGGGACGGCAACACCACCTCTAAAGCACAGAAGAACTTGAGGCTTTGCTTCTGAAGTGGTGTCACAATATCTTCCTTTTCCCTTTCTTCAAGGTTAGAAAGATCCTGAAGCTGTTAGTATTTTGAATTAAAGGCTAGACTTCAAAATATTCTGTTGTTAGAAATAAAAACTAAACTCCAGCAATCCCAGGTAATAGTTTAGGTATGCTACAGCTTCAAAATCAAGTGAGACTTGCAAATGAATGATTAGATATGGTCAAATATTTTTTATTATATACCATACAAATACTGGAGAAAATTATGGACACCACCGTCCATGTCATTGAGATTATCACTAATTCTAGGTGGCAGGCCAATGCTCAGATACTTCCATGTGGAAGCCTCTCACATCTCCTCCCAATAGCCCTGTTCTATTCTTCCCTCTAAAGTCTAGGAGTTCAATGTTGAAAGGAGTCTGGTTAGTCAAAGAAAGTCTACAGAGTTTACCTTGATGATAATTTTTGACCACCAATTGAAACCAAAGTAGTAATTTGCCAATTCTTCGCATCTGGAGCTGTTTAGGACAAGCGTGTTATGTTGAACCCCCTTATGTCTGGTGCCGAGACGAACCTAAAGACATTAAACACCTAAAAATATCACAACCCTACATAGAGATTTATTTTGGATATACCTGAGATTTATCAATACCAATTTCATAGAGGGGCTGTGAAGATTAAGTAGCACATTCTAAGCAATGAGTTCACAGTGAGCCCTAAATAAATGTTATTTATTATTTTTAGGTCAGTACTTTTCTGCATCATTTCCAGGGCCCCTGATTAACCGGAAGGTTCCCTGACCTCTGGTGGTGAAAGTGATGATGAAAGCAACCAAGGAAGCCCAGCAGAAGCCTATTATGGGGCTGGGGGTAAGCAAAGGAAGTGAACTGTTTTAGTCGTCTCATCCTGTAGCTCCTGCTTGAGAATATGAGCTGAAGAGGAGATAAGATGGACCTGCCACTGAATTAGGACCTTAATCTGTAGCACCCCCTCCCCAAGTTACTAACCCCTGTCAGAAGAGGAATACGTATACCTCTCTAAATGTAAATAAAGCAACCAAAAGAATTAGAGGTTCATCTGCATTAACAAGCTTCTTTGAGAGTGCCAATATTTCCAGTCTTAACTCTCTAAATAACTTACATATTACTGTGGAGTTTTTACATCACTAGTTCGTTCTTAAATGTCTATTTCCATTTTGAACTGCGTGTAGTATATAAATACAGTCATAAAAATTCAAATAATACAAAGAAAGTCACAGCATTGTTAATTCTTTGATTTGTTTGTGCATCTTCCCCGTCACTAGTTTATGAGCTCCTTAAGTGCTTGAAGGAACCATATATTATTCTTTCCTTTTTACCAGAAACAAGCATAGGTCTTGGCATATAATAGGGGAGTGATGGTCTGTTGACTGAGTGAATGAATGAGTACATAAGAAAATGAAATTATTTTCTCCAACTGAAGCTGCCTGCTGGGAAGGAGAAATGAAGACTAATTTTTAAATGTTGAGTGTCGCATGGGAGGCTAGGCCCTGTACGGTGAGTCATAATAGAGCTGTCCTGGACAATTAGGAAGCTTCAGAAGGGCTCTGAGCCCCTGGGTAGTAGAGACAGTTGACATCTGGGATAACCTTGCCACAGTTCTTGTTGGCAAACATATCCCTTCGTGCTACTGAGAAAAACTCAGATACATTAGGCCTTTCCTTCATTTTATTTTAAGATGTTATTATCTTTTCTGTATTTATAAAAAATACAAGGGAAAAAAGATAAGAAGTATGTATACCTGCCAATGAATAAAAGAACACATAATTGGAACTTCCCTGCTGGTGCAGTGGTTAAGACTCCATGCTCCCAATGCGGGGGGCCTTGGTTCAATCCCTGGTCGGTGAACTATGTCTCACATGCATGCTGCAACTAAGAGTTCGCACACCACAATTAAGGAGCCTGTGAGCCACAACTAAGGAGCCTGCCTGCTGCAACTAAGACCCGGTGCAACCAAATAAATAAATAAATAAATAATTTAAAAGAACGCATAATTAATGTAGGTAACAATTTCGGGCGTGCGGGCAGTAAGCTAAGGCTCTGCATTAAATAAGGAAATCTAATACGAATGCCCTTTCCTCTCAACTCTATAGTGACTTGTAGAACATTCTCTCAGTGCCGAGCCTTATGCTGTGAAAATCTCAGAACCTAAGCTTATGGAATGGTCTTCATGTCCAATATAAGAAAAGAACTCATTACTCACAACTGACACCAAGTAACTGTTTCATAATCTTTCCAGGACCATCTGTAATATCTGAGTGGTTATGTGAAATGGTTGCAGGGTCTGCAAACAAAAGAATGCCTGACACAAAATCATTTCAATCCCAGGGAGTACAGCCAGGATTGAAGAGGGTGGTAAACAGGGTACAGAAGTGGGAGGTAGTGTACCTGGAGTCACATCTGAGGAGAGTTCTCAGATTCAATAAAGGTGAAATCAGTGAGTAAAGAAATATGGGTGAGAATAGGCAGCAAGGTCAGTAGGAAGTAGCCAGAGCGAGAAGCCAATCAGAGAAGACACACAATTATAAAGGGAAAGGTCTGGGAAATCTAAGCCTCACTCACTTATTCAGAGGAATTGAAAAGGTCCTTGAAAAAGGAATGGTGGCTGAATGGAGGCACATAATGAAATGTTAATTCTGGGGAAGTAAAATTGGATGGCATGTTAATATGGAATAAGGTTTCTACAATGCATGAAAGAATATTTTAACCATTTTCTGGAATGTGAAGGGAGCTCTGAATAGGCAGTTTGAGAGCGGTGATGAAGCCTCCTTTATGTTACATCTGACAAAAGTTCCTCAAGCTCCGGACGTCCCTGGTGGCACGGTGGTTAAGAGTCCGCCTGCCAATGCAGGGGACACGGGTTCGATCCCTCATCCGGGAAGATCCCACATGCCGCAGAGCAACTAAGCCGGTAAGCCACAACTACTAAAGCCTGCGTGCCTAGAACCCGTGCTCCGCAACAAGAGAAGCCATCGCGATGAGAAGCCCACACACCACAAGGAAGAGGAATCCCCACTCGCCGCAACTAGAGAAACCCAGCGCGCAGCAACAAGACCCAACGCAGCCAAAAATCAATCTATCAATTAATTAATTATAATGAAAAACGTTTGTAAACCTCACACATTTGAAATACACGTAAAAGTAAATATAAGGAAGACTCTTGTGAAGATTTCTTAAATTAAGGGGCAGCATAAAATGACATGGGGTTTAACATCAGTTAACTTTGGGTTTGGCCTCTAGTTTCCACATGTACTGTCATGAACCTTAAGTAAGTCACTTAACCATCCTGAGTTCGAGTTTCTTCATCTAAAAAAAAGAAAGAAAGATCTGGGGAACTGGGGGATCAGTGGAGCAGTGAATCTGAGAGCATTCTGTACACCACAGTGCTGTACAAATGCTGGCCTTTCCCCCCGCCCCCGCCTCCCGCTGGGATCTTAGTTCCCCGACCAGGGATTGAACCCGGGCCCTCAGCAGTGAAAGTGCAGAGTCCTAACACTGGACCGCCAGGGAATTCCCGATGGCCTATTAGTTTTAAATTCAGCACTTCATCCCAGTAGAGCGAGGAATTCCACATTTGGACCCACCTTCACTGGAGATGTCTGAAAAAGCTGCTTCTGGTCGCATGCCTTTTGGGCTCTGTGGGCATCCCCTGCTGAATAAAACTTGATGATGCCACAGAACCCAGGACCGGCCACTGCTGCGTTTGGGAAGACTCGGACCGAATACAGAAGGCCAAACTGGGAGAAGACTGTGAACAGAGAATGCTGTAGGGTGGTCCCATGCTAAGTAAGTGCAGGAAATTTCACGCCCAGGATAACAAACCGCCCGTTCCCTTATATTCCCCCAGCCCTTCGCCACAGGCAACTGTGGTGAGCCTGCAACTCCAAACACTTCTCATTTTATGAACAAGTTTCCCTCTGAAATCCTAAGCTTCGAGAAGCATTAGGAGGCAATGCCGTCTGTTGGGAACTATCTCTCAAAAATCTGTGGGAGCGAGCTGACTGCTCAGGTCGGCTCTAGAACTAAGATTCCTCTCAGCGGAGACCACAGGCAGATGAGGTGCTGAAGCAGTACCCCGGGCCGCCCAGTTACTGCGGCGCGGGGCGGCTTCCCCCACCCCTCCCTCCGCCCCGGCTCGGCTCACTTGCAAGGCCTCGGCCGTGGGTCCAGAGCTCAGCTCCCACACCAGCAAGGGTTTGTCACTCGCGATGGGAACCGCAAAAGGTACCAACTCCACCATTCTACCGCCACCGCGCGTGCGCGGCTCGGGGCTCAAGCGGACTCCGTCTGCGCACGCGCGCCCGCCCTTTTTAAAAAAGCGAGCCTGAGGGGCGGAGTCAGCTCGGTGGGAGTGGGACGGGGGCGGTGCTCCGACCTCTCCCTCGCCCCTCCCACTCCGGGCTTGTCTCTGCCTCTAGTTCCCCTTCCGCAACCCGCGCACCCAGAAGTTTTGGAGTTTAGCGTTTCTATTCAAGTGTATTTTTAGCGTAGAGTCCAAAGTGTGAGTTTACAGGATCGAATGGTGCGGACATCTTTACAGCAGCTGGCTTCATCTTCAAAGTTCCAGAGGAGACTAGAGTACTAAGTAGTTAGTGCTAACTATCCACTGAACTTTAAAAACTTAGATTTCCCGACTCTGTGTGAGAAATGACCACCAAAGATGCAATCCTTCGATTTGAGTGTTTGCATGAGTCTTAAATATGCAAATCAAGGTATAACATTAAAGCCATCAACCGTCTAGTATGAAATTCTTAAAAAGCTGGTTTCTAGCCCATTTTCCTAAAGTACCGCCAAATCACCCAGCACATTTCTCCATCCCCACCACGACTTTCTCCACCTCAATATATCAGACACTTAGCCCCACCCATTACCTACTTCTGAGCTCTTTTACTTCAAGAATTGTTGTCTTTGGAGGAATTACTTGGATCTTGATACTGTTTCAAACCAATAATTATAGATTTATTATCTATATCGTTATCCATTGCATTCATTGTATGTATCCATTTATTCATTGTATCCATTATCTGTGTATGGAGATAATCTCCATAATCTTCTCCAGATTGATTATGAACACCTCATGAACAATATTTACAGATTTATCACCCTTTTTCTAGTACTTAGCACACTCATACTCTATTAGGTACTCAAATATATTTGGCATTAATCCGTTGCGAAGCACCGGCTCTAGGCAAGCGGGCTTCAGTAGTTGCAGCACGAGGGCTCAGTAGCTGTGGCTCACAGACTCTAGAGCACAGGCTCAGTAGTTGTGGCACACAGGCTTAGTTGCTCCGCGGCAGGTGGGATCTTCCAGGACCAGGGCTCGAACCCATGTCCCCTGCATTGGCAGGCGGATTCGTAACTACTGTGCCACCAGGGAAGTCTGGAAGGCGGATTGTTTACCACTGACCATCAGAGAAGTCCCAGGATCAGCCTTTTAAAGAAGCATCCCAGAGATGTTTGAGTGCAGACGTCCACAGACCATATTTTGAGAAATGATATTTCCCTATGGACACCTTTCCTCTGGCAGCCCTTTTGAATGGCAGCTATGTTCTCTCCGATGCTGCACTGCCTGCAGTCTACCCAGCTTTCATCCCAGTGAGAACATTCCAGAGAGCAACTAAGGATCAACTCCAGGTGTTTCTACAGTCACCTCTGGGGCTCACTGCATGTCACCAGCAACTCACCTGCTGCCCAACTACACTGACACCTTCCAGATTTCTGACTCAGCTAGCTCTCCACCATGTTATTCTATGTAGACACACACCCCTTTTACAAAGCCTTCGACACCCATAAGCCTATAAAAAAAAAAAAAAAAGGAGTAGGGCTCCAGGACTTCTCCAAGTACAGGTGGTGCCTCCTCACCATACCTGTATATAGACGCATGTTGGATAGTGTTGGCTGGCTCTTGACACCCATTTCTACCCGCTTCTCTTCAGGTGCTAGAAGCCTGGGAACCATATTTCACAGATCCCCTCGACAGCAGGGTTCTGCCAATAAAATGTACTTGTGTGAAATTTGGAAGGTGGAAAGCAGATGGAAATCATTCTTTCCTCCTCTGCAGCAGACTCCATATACCCCATCTAGTCACCACCCGTGGGGCTTTGGGGCTTCAATGATCTCATCAGTGGTTTCCCAAAGTTTCCTGACTTCTGAGTGGCAGCAGCAGTTTTGAGTCTATGGAAAGCAGCTGTGGTGGAGTAACCTGAAGGCTAGTGCTACAATGCCCCCATCCCCAACTTTCACCACCATTAGCCCCCTCAATGATAAGCACCAACTGTTTGGATATAATCTTTCTCCCTTTCTGGCTTTTTTTTTGCTTGAAGTATCTAGAGTGCTTTCTATTTTCTTGTCTATGGTAGTTTTAAAATATGTCCACAAATTCTTTGACTCTTTTCTTTCTTCAAAAGGTGGAGTCTCAATCCCCTCGTCTTGAATGTGAGCTGGAACGAGTGACTGACTTCTAACCATGCTACGTGGCAGAAGTGGTGCTATGAGCCTTCTGAGGCCAGGCCATAAGAGGAATAACCTCTGTCTCTCTCTTGGACAGCTCCCTCTGGAGGAAGCCAGTCATCATGTAGTGAGGACATTCGATCAAGTAGCAGGTGGACAGACAGGCTCATGCAGGGAGGAAATGAGGCCTCCCTCTAACAACCAGCACCACTCTGGCAGCCAGGTAAGGGAGTGAGCCATCTTGGAAGCGGACCCTGCAGCCTCAGTTTAGCTGTCAGATGACTGCAGCCCTGGCCAACATCTTGAGGACCTCATGAGAGACCCAGAGCCAGAACTGCCCAAGATATTTCTAAAGGCTTGACTCAGAAATTGTGAGCAATAAATGTTTATTGTTGTCTTCAGCCACTATTTTGGAGTGATGTGTTACATACCACCAGATAATCAATACACTGTCTGATTCAGGGGTTGAACCAGACAGAGTTGAGACCCTCAATATATTGAACTGGCATATTAATGAATGATGCCCTTGTAACCGTTGGGGACTTCGGTCCTGGGCTCCAAGACTTTTCCTCTACCACAATACTTGCCATGCCAACAACCCACAGATTTTCCTGGGCACGAAATTCCTCAAACCCCTACTGTGAAAATATACAGTAGGGTTTTATTGTTCGGGCGGGGGGAGGAACTTATAAGCAGAACAATAACAGAGTGCACTCAATCCCCCAAGCTTTCAGAGAAGGGGATTAGACCAGACTTAGCTGCATTGTGTGTCCCATGACCAGAGTTCCCGTAGAGGAGAAGCCAGCTTGGACTGCGTCACAGTTACAGGGATGGTGAGGCAGGGAACGTCTACACTAGTAACAGTGGCAACTGCTTGGTGACAGAAATGGTCGCAGTAGGAGGGGGAGCCTATGTTTTCCATTGCGCTCGCTGGTACCTGCTGAGCTAGCTTTTTGCTGAGCTACTGAAAGGGGAAAGGAATGAGTGTCCAGGACTAGCTGAATTATTTCTCATCACCTCCTGGATTCCCAACACCTCACTGATCTCCATTCCCAGATTACATTTGGACCTTATCATCATCTGGAATTTGTCATAAAAATTCTTAAAAGTACAATCTTTCATTCTCTGAACATAAGCTCTTGTCCTTTCAGTTCTCACTCATGTGTATCCACCGTACATGCTCTTCAGTTGCATCAAAACCTCTGGTCTGGTGCTCCATTTTCTCCCAGTTCCTACTTGGCCTAAACACCCAAGTTGACCTCTCGGCCTCTCTACTTGTAGGCCACCATCAAAGTACTCTTTATAAAACTCAAGCTTGGTCATGTCTCTTCTCTGTTTTAAACGTTGTAGTTTGTGCTCTGTTCGCTAGAGGCCATGTGCCTTGACCAGGCCCTTTGGGATTGGTTCTCTGCTCGCCCGCACAACCTCACCTACTGCCCTTTCCTCCTTGTGCTTCATGCTTGGGAACACCAGACTGCACACGCTTCAAGCCCACCCAAGGTTTCTTGCCTCTTGCCTCTGTACTGTCCTCCGTCTAGAATGCCTTTCCTTCATCTCGTCCTCCCAAGAAACTCCTCTTTGGCTTTCTTCTTCTTCCCCTCCTCTAAGCCATCCCTCACATTGACTCCTTTCCAGCCAACCAAGAGCTGAACCACTTCTTGGTACACTGCCATTGTCATGTCAACACACTGTCTTCTATGTATAATATGTCTTCAGGTGTCTGTGCCTCATCTCAGTCTTAGGGCCCCGCAAGAGCAGGGACTTTGTCCTGATCATCTCTTTCCCCAGCACCAGGCACAGTGTCTGGCATATAAACCAGGCTCAGATCAAGTTCTACCTTTTTCATGGAACCTCCCTAGTTTCCTAACCTTCCTTCCTCTGAATCCTACAATTTTCTTCTCTGTATCACTTTTGCCCTAACCATATATTGTGTCATTTCATTATCTTTTAAAAAGTGGCTCATTTCTCTGCCAGATTTCATCGGAATCAGAATTTTCATTAATTTAGTAGCTGTTGGCCTTGTATCTCCCTCTCCCCTTCCATCTCTCAGGTCTCAGTAAGGATTTGGGCTCTAAGCTAATTTGTCCATCATAATATGGTGACAGAGGCGGCCCCAGGCGGCCATGTTTTGTACCACCTGACCCTGGGCACCCCTCCTGCTTCTGGGCCACTGCCAGGGATGAGTCCCTGATACAAGGAGAGACAGCTCACTCACAGGCTGGCCAGGTGAAGTCTCTGGCTCTGGCAAAAACGCTGCCCAATCCAGGTCAAGCTGGGCAAAGCAGAATCTTACTCTTGGGAATTTTAATTTAGAAATATGGTAGGGTAGCATTTGAGACTAATAAAAAATTGTGCAAATCTGAGGTAGTAAGATACCCAAAATATTATCTAAGCCTCATTTATGTACCAACTTTGAAATAATGGAAATCTCCCAAAATAGGAACCTGGAGCTACCTGGAATGCTGGTCCACACTTTGGGAAGCCCAGCAGTACAAGGATCTCTACCCCTGGCTTCTCGTCAGCTCCCTGTCTTTGTGACCACCTCTCTTATTGAAATCAGACCCCCACTCATTACAGAGTTTGAGCGGGCAGGGGGACCTTCCGTTCTTGTGACCTAATAGTGTAACCAAAGTGCCTAGTACTGTACCTGGTCCATAGTAGGTGCTCAATCAACAGCAGCTGCCTCCTTCTCCTCATTATTATCATTGTTATCAACTCTGGTGGCAAACACAGCTTATACTTCTCTGCATCCCTGTTGGAGTCTAACAGTTCTGGGCTCCAACCTTAACTCACACTTTTGGAGGTGGGGCCTTGGGCCCTTGAGCAGGTTACCTACATTCTTTAAACCCTGTTTCCTATCTGTCAAACGAGGATAACAAGATATGCTTCCACGGACTGTTGGGCTAAATAAGACCATAAGATGCCTAACCTAGGGCTTGGCACCAAGCAAGCAAGTGGTAAATGTTAGCTGCTGCTCCTTCCTATTGTTACTAGTATTAGTCATGCGCCTTAAACACAGTAAATACTTGTTGCCTCACTGAAGTCACCGCCCAGAGAAAAACACTTGTATTTCATTCTCAGTAAGAAACTTTGGGAGGTGACTTGGGCAGGCACTGGGAGAACAGATGTCTCTCATGCAGCATCAGCAAACATAAATCAGAAGAACCGATGGGCTTTGCTTGGAACCCCACCCAACCGGCAGAACCTGCTGGGCTGTCTCCCAGGCCCACTGATCCTCTGGGGACCGTGTGCTATCACCCCGTGGCTTGCACCGTTCTTCACCTCACGTTACTAAACCGCCAGCACTATCTGTGGTCCTTTTGGTAGATTATCAAGTCTTGTTCATCCAGAATTTCTTTTACTCATTACTGTATTTAACTCTCACTGACTTAATAAATGTGATTAATGACTTAATAAATGTGATTAATGACTTTCTCGGCAGGAGTGGAAGAGCGTTTGCACCTTCCGCAGGTGGCACTATCATTATAGAATCACTTGGAATCATGCAGCTCGCGGCCTATGCTGGGTGTGGCAGGACGTGAGTAGGTTTGGTGCTGGGCTGAGCTGCAGGGAGCCGAGCAGCCCACAGCTGACCCGCAGTGGGGTCAGAAGAGGCCAGGGCCTGAGGAGGGCCGTCTTGGGCAATGGCTGCTCTCACACGTTCTTCTTTACCCTGTCTTTCTGGCACCTCCCTGCTAGTTATCCAAGGGTTGGGATTCTTTTTTAAAGGAAAAAACAACCCAATGGGAATTTTCCACCAGCTTGAAATGGTGGAGAACCCCCTACCAAGACAGGGTACACATTTGTACCTGAGTTTGAGAACTTGGGAGAAAAGTCAGGCCTTGGCTCCACAGCGGAGGGAGGCTCAGTGATCCAAGTATTCTTGCAACCCCAATGACCGTACGAGAGGGGCCAGAAGTAGATGATCCTCTATGGGCAGAAGGACGAGCATGTTGTAAATAACTGGTACTTGATGAACCAGGAGAGAGAGAGCACCAGAATAAATTATTGCATTTAATGACCTATGCCCCTTGAGGATGGTATGTTTTCCAGTTCCCAGGGACGGATGATACTGGGCAAACAAGGGAGGGAAGCCCCTCTTCATCCTTCTACTCATCCTCCTTTGCCCACATTTCCCCTTGTGGAAGTACTGGCTACATGAGGGATTCTAATTTCAGCCCTGCTTCTTCTTGCAGGCCCTTGTTATTGGTATATAAATATTCAACTATTTACATTTTAATTCCTTACCACATGGTTAAACTTGGTTATGAATTTATACATTTTAATATGAGAAAAATAAGTATTTTACAAGCAATGCTGAGAAGCCAGCATTAGAAAATAACATTTGCAGGTGGCCTGAGGCAGAGCAGGGCTCACTCTGTGGCAGTCTCGTGTGCTGTCTCACTTTCCTCACCCGCCTCTGCATCAATCCAATATGCAGCCAGAAGCTTGTCTGCTGGGGCTTTGATGACTTCCCTGGGGTAAGAAGACTAATTGCAAGGCTTTTACTTTTGAAAGGAACAATTATAGGTTTCATTATTTCCTCATTTAGATGAGAAATTTAAATTGTCCCCTATCATTCACGTTGCATCCTTATAGAATATCTCACCCTCATCAGAAGACTCCCTGTCCTGTAGCTTTGGTGCCATGTTTTCCTTGCCTGTGGCGTTGAGGGGCCTATACGTATCCCTAAGCCAAAGTTGTGGGAAACGTTCAGCCTTGAGAGCCAGCTGCTCGAAGGGACTGTGCCTACTTGTTCCCCTCCTTGCTCCATTCCATGGGACATAAACCACCAGGGCCCAGAGATCAGAAAGAATGGAAACTGAGACGAGCAAAGCTGTCTCCTCCCTGCACACGCAGGTTATTCTGCATGATTCTGGGCTTATGGGTTTCCTCCCAGGGAAGTTAACCTTGAAGCCGAGACAGTCTCTAGATGATGTAAACCGCCACCTGGCAACCAACCTCCCTTTTTCTAGCCTATATAATCTGCAACTGTAGCATAATAAAATTTGCCTTGCCACCATCAGTTGTCCTGGTCCTTCTGACCCCATTCGTCGGTGCTACTTCAGTTCCTTACCCCTTCCCTTTTGACCCTGGGCGGTGAAACCCTCTTTCTCCGGCTGGTCTGTGGCAAGCGGCGCCTGAACAGGGACCTGAAGCGTGAAGGCAGTTAAAAGAAAGTGCAGGTAAGAGAATCCTTATGCAAAGTATGTGTGGCCACGAGTAAAAGTGAAACTAATAGAGGCGTAAGGCAATAGTCAGAAGTAAAAGAAGATGGGACAAAAGGGCTCAAAGGAGCGTGAATTATTTGCTCAGGTTTTACTTTCGATGCTTAAAGTTCGGGGTAGTAAGGTTTCTACCTCACAGTCGACTGAATTTTTGCAGCATATCCATGATGTATCTCCCTGGTTTCCTGATGGCGGCTCTGTTGATATAGAAATCTGGCAGAAAGTTGAAGAAGATTTAAAAAATTATTATGAGTCTCGAGGGCCTACTCATACTCCTGTTGTTACATTTAGTTTGTGGAATCTGATAAAAGAATGTTTAAATTCTTCTCATGATAGTGGTGATTTGAATGTAAAGTCAGAAAAGCCAAAGCCTTCTTCAGGAGATAAGACTGCCCTAATGGCTTCTACACCGCCACTTCCTAAATCTAGGGAACTTATTAATTTTGACATATCAGATGAAGAGGAACATTTCGATTTAACAGATGAGGCTTTTAAACACGAAAGAGAAAAATACCTTGAGGATGATTTTCTAATGGCTATGGTAGATAAGTCAGCGAAAAAGCTGCAGGTTAATAAGGACTGTCTTCCTCAAAAATCTCCATCTCTGAAAATGCTCAGTCCCTTGCAGCGCGCTGTACAAGGAGCAATACAACGAGGAGAAGATCCTATTTTCTGTTGTCCTGTCATAGAAAGACCTGATCCTAATAATCCTCAACAAGCTATTAGGGAGCATCAGGCTCTTCCTTTTAAAGTTTTGAAAGATTGAAAATCTGCCTGTGCTCAATATGGGCCCACTGCTCCTTTTACTACTGTTACGGTTGACACTATTGCAGGAGAAGCTCTTCCCCCCGCTGATTGGAAGTCTATTGCACGAGCTTGTTTAAATGGTGGAGATTATTTGATATGGAAGTCTGATTTTTATGAACGGGCTGCTGAACAAGCAGAAAAGAATGCTGCCCATAATATTCCAGTTGATTATCATATGCTGATTGGGGAAGGACAATATATTTATTTACAAGATCAATTTACTTCTCCCTTTGTTGCTTATCCTCAAATACATCATTTGGCATTACAAGCCTGGAGGAAATTACCTTCTACACACACAACTGAGGATCTTTCAAAAATTAGACACGGACCTGATGAACCATATGCTGATTTTGTAGATGGATTGTTACAGGCGGTGGGGAGACTCATTGTGGATGGACCCACTGGTACAATTGTAGTTAAGCAACTTGCTTTTGAAAACGCTAATAATGCATGTCAGGCTGCGATTCGACCTTGGAGAAAATGGGGAACATTGGAGGACCATATTCGCCTTTGTGCGGACATTGGACCTGCTTATATACAGAGTGCTGCTATGGCTGCAGCATTAACTAAAGTGGGATTTAGAAGCAATCAAAAGAAAACAAAGACTTGCTTTAAATGCGGAAAGGCAGGTCATTTTGCTAGAGAATGTAGATCTTTTAATTCTAACCCTAGTCCTTCCTTCCCTACTCAAAAACCTCCAGATGGTCGAAAAATCCCTGGTTTATGCCCTAGATGCAATAGGGGAAAACATTGGGCACGAGACTGTCGCTCACTGGCCCACAAAGAGGGGACACCACTGTCGGGAAACACCTCCCGGGGCCTTCCCCGGCCCCAACAAACAATAGGGGCAATGTTTGTGTATCCTCCTCAAATTATCAATCAGACATTAACCAAAAACAAAAACATACAATATCCTCACTCTCCAGAGCAACACCAGGAAGCGCAGGACTGGAGCTCAGTACCTCCGCCTGATATGTATTACCTCCTGAAATGGGTCCTCAGGCCCTCTCTACGGGCATCTGTGGACCTTTACCCAAGGGTTTGATGGGATTATTATTGGGAAAAAGTAGTGTCACCATGAAGGGTTTAACTATTATGCCAGGAGTCATAGATTCTGACTACGAAGGAGAAATAAAAATCATGGCACAAACTATTAAAAATGTAATAACTATTTCTCCTGGTGATAAAATTGCACAATTGCTACTTTTGCCCTTTGTACCTCATGGACAAATTTTACAACATCAAAAGAGAGGAACAAAGGCTTTTGGATCGTCTAATGCTGCCTACTGGATTCAGAAGATAGGGAAAGAACGTCCAGAAATGAAATTAACCATTAATGGAAAGTTTTTTTCAGGTTTGTTAGACACGGGAGCTGATGTCTCTGTTATGACGCAGATGCATTGGCCTAAACATTGGCCCGTTAGTCCTACTATTACAGAACTTCAAGGAATAGGACAAAGTTCTTCTCCTGTGCAAAGTAGTCAGTTATTATTATGGCAAGATAGTGAGGGCCATTCAGGATACTTCCAGCCTTATGTTTTGCCTGGGCTGCCTTTAAACCTCTGGGACCGAGATATATTAAAAGAAATGGGAGTATTGCTTTATAGTCCAAATTCTCAAGTCTCTAATATGATGTTGGATCAAGGATTTCTTCCCACAAAAGGGCTGGGAACAAATCAACAAGGAACTGTCTATCCTATTGATGTGAAAATAAAAAATGATAGACAAGGTTTGGGTTTTTCTTAGGGGCCTTGGATTCTCCTCCACTCACTGCTGATCCAATTACTTGGCTGACTGATGACCCTGTATGGGTGGACCAATGGCCCCTCACTAAGGACAAATTAGAGGCTGCAGAGTAGTTAGTTATAGAACAATTAAAGTTAGGACACTTAGAGTCTTCCAACAGTCCTTGGAATACTCCTATTTTTATTATCAAGAAAAAAATCTGGAAAATATAGGTTATTACAGGATCTAAGAGCTGTTAATAAAACTATGCTGATAATGGGAGCTCTTCAACCAGGCCTACCCTCTCCAACAGCCATACCACACAATTATCATCTTTTAATTGTAGATTTAAAAGATTGTTTTTTCACTATGCCTTTGTTTCCTGAAGATAGAAAACATTTTGCTTTTAGCTTGCCTTCCTTAAATTTTAAGGAACCCATGAGGAGATTTCAATGGAAAGTATTGCCTCAGGGTATGGCAAATAGTCCTACATTATGCCAAAAATATGTGGCTCAGGCCTTGACTCCTGCGAGAAAAAGGTTTCCAACGTTATATCTCATACATTATATGGGTGATATACTTTTAGCCACTGATAATATTTCTTTATTAGAGACTGCTTTTCAATTTTTACAACAATCCTTACAATCATTTGGCTTGGTCATTGCCTCAGAAAAAATTCAAAGACAATCTCCAGTTTTATATTTGCGAAAATATATTGATAACACTACTATTAGGCCTCAAAAACTGCAAATTCGAGTTGATAATTTAAAAACATTAAATGATTTTCAAAAATTACTTGGAGATATTAATTGGCTAAGGCCTTCCTTAAAACTTACTACTGCTCAATTACAGCCTTTGTTGGATATTCTTAAAGGTGACTCAGATCCTTCTTCTTCACGCTCTATGACTCCAGAAGGATTTCAAGCTTTACAAATAGTTAATAGAGCTATCAGCTCTGCACAATTAACTCGAATACATACTCACCTGCCAATTTCTTTAATTGTTTGTCCAACACCTCATGTACCTACAGCTGTTTTATGACAAATTGTTGGGATTATTGAATGGATTCATATGAAAACTACACCCTCTAAAGTTATTAACCCTTATTATGAACTTATTAGTAATTTAATAATGCAAGGTAGAACTAGATGCTTACAACATATAGGAATAGAACTTCTCAAATTATTATCCCTTATTCAGTTAGTCAGCAAAATTGGCTTTTTCAACATAGTAATGAATGGAGACTTGCTCTTGCAGGATTTCCAGGAAACCTAGAATGTCATTATCCTGCTGATAATTCAATTTAGTAAAAATAATCTTTACATTTTTCCCTCTATAATCCAACGACACCCTATTCCACCTGTACCTTTGGTTTTTCCCAGCGGGTCCTCCTCAGGAATGGCTATTGTACTCATTGACGACGGGACAAAATTGATTGAACAAACTCCATTGACTTCAGCTCAGCGTGTTGAACTACAGGCCGTTATTATGGCTTTTGAGCATTTTCCTTCTGTGTCTCTTAATCTGTTTTCTGATAGTAAATACCTTATTGATCTATTACTTCTTTTGGAAACTGCTACCGTAGGACATACTAAAGACCCTGAATTATCACCCTCTTTTCATTTGCTTCAACAGCTTATTCGTTCCCACGATGGTCCTGTTGCAGCTCTACACATCCGTGCTCATTCTAACTTGCCTGGTCCATTGTCTAAACTTAATGCGACTGCAGGTGTTTTAACTTGATCTAAACGTAATCTTTATCCTGTGCATTTTCCTCCCAAAAATAAAGTTAAAGTTACTCTTCCTCCTCAATCTCTTTTCCCTAAAGCAGGACATATCCCAATTTACCGTACTCCTCCTTTCCGTTCGTCATGCTATCAAGAATGGCTAATGTATTGCATTCGCTACTTGCGTGCTGTAAATAAACATGGTTTATATCCAGGACGCCCTTGCATTACGGTGAGTTATGATCAAACTCCTTTACAAGCAGCACAGCACTCCCATGCTTTACACCATCAGTCAGCTACCACCTTACGCAAACAATTTTCCATTACTCGTGAAGCCGTCCGACAAATTGTTAAGCAATGCCCACAATGCTTACCTCACCTTCCTGTTCCACATTATGGTGTTAATCCTCGTGGATTATTACCTAGTCATTTATGGCAAATGGATGTTACTCACATCCCCTCTTTTGGAAATTACAGTTTGTTCATGTCACTATTGATACTTATTCTGGTTTCCTCTGTGCTACAGCAAAGGCCGGAGAGGCTACCAAACATGTTATTACTCATTTATTACATTGTTTTGCATTTATGAATACTCCTAAAATTATTAAAACAGATAATGGGCCCACTTACACTAGTGCTGCTCTTGCAACATTTTGTAGTTCATTACAAATTACCCATATTACAGGCATTCCATATAACCCTCAAGGACACGGTATTATAGAACGTGCAAATAGATCTTTAAAGCTAACTATTGAAAAAATAAAAAAGGGGGAATTATACAGAACAACACCACATAACCTTATAAATCATGCTTCGTTTATTTTAAATTTTCTCACTGTTGATAAATTTGGCCGTTCTGCAGGGGAGAGGTTGATGGCTAGCAAATAGATGGCTCGCCACAGCTCACAACAAGTTCAGAACTTGAAGAAGCTCTGCATCTCTCACGAAAGTTTGACAGTGTTGATTCAGAAAAAGAAGAAGAAGGAGAGGAGATCAGATGGCAGTATTAAAATTGAGGATGCATTTAGCTTATCATGCAAAGTATATATGGATTTGTATTACTCCTTATAAGTATAATGACTCTATTTGGGAATGGGAAAAAGTAAAAATGCCTCTGCTGAGTGTTTAGTCAGATAATAATATTAGTCTTGATCTTAAGAAGTTAAATGCTGAAATTCAGGATATGCAAAATGCACATCTTGATGATATTTCGCCAGAAGATGTAATTCAAACTTTACTGGATCATTTAAAGTGGTTAAACCCTCAGTCTTGGATTACAGGAGGGTTGTCAGGATTTATTACCCTGGCCATAATTTGCCTATTATTGATAATAATCTTCTCATGTCTGTTTCGTATCCTCATGCAACAATATACTACTCTCGGCATTAAGCTTCATGGAATTATTTTGCAACAAATATTAAAAAATAAAAAAGGGGGACCTGTGGGAAACGGTCAGCCTTGAGAGCCAGCTGCGGACATGCCAGGCATGCCGCCGCTGCTCGAAGGGACTGTGCCTACTTGTTCCCCTCCTTGTTCCATTCCATGGGAGATAAACCACCAGGGCCCAGGGATCAGAAAGAATGGAAACTGAGACGAGCAAAGCTGTCTCCTCCCTGCACACGCAGGTTATTCTGGATGATTCTGGGCTTATGGGTTTCCTCCTAGGGAAGTTAACCTTGAAGCCGAGACATTTTTTACATGATGTAAACCACCATCTGGCAACCAACCTCCCTTTTTCTAGTCTATATAATCTGCAACTGTAGGATAATAAAATTTGTCTTGCAACCATCAGTTGTCTTGGTCCTTTTGACCTCATTCGTCAGTGCTACTTCAGTTCCTTACCCCTTCCCTTCTGACCCTGGGCAGTGAAATCCTCTTTCTACGGCAGGTCCGCGGCATAAAGTGGCCACCTTGTCCCAAAATCGCCCTCCTAGAACACAGAAAGGGAAGTATTAATTCTGCACCTCCCCTGCTTTCTCTGGCCACAGTACTTTACCCTCCTCAAATTTACCTGACTCTCACTTTCCCCTGAGCTTCTCTTACGCCGCAGAAATCGAAAAAAGCCCCTTGGAGGAAAACACACACAGTTAGTGTTACATGTCATTTTTCACCTCTCTCACAATGTGTTATCTCTGGTCTTATTAGGACTAAATGGGTACCTCAGTCCATAATCACAATGAGCAAAATCACCACAGACCCGGGATCTTGAAATTCATTCCATGCATGCTGGCCTTCCAGAAGTTCTCTGTGTCTGTCCAAAATGGACCCCCAGTGTCTCCGGGGAGACCACTGCATGTGGCTTAGCATGGAGTATAGGCAAGATTTTCAGCCCCGTTCACCTTTCCTGGCCCTTGGCCAAGTGCCCTCGTGCGGTGAAAACACTGCACAACGGCGCTGGGCAGAAACACGTTACTCTCTAGACGCGCTTCACACCAGTCCGCTTCGGACTTAGTCGCACATGCAGCATTTGCTGGGGGTGTGGGTGTGGGGAGAAGGTGCTTTTATTTTCCTGGCTGCTCTATACTATAAGTTGAATCACACCAAGTAAACACGTGAACCCAACAAGCAAAGTTATCTATAGCTCTCTGACTTTCACACTGCAGGGTGTCACTGAGGGGTCAGTGAATTGTGGAATCAGTTTAAAGGCCATGACCAGCAGGGAAGCACAAAATACTCTTTTTGGATACAAACAGAATAGAAAAAAATCAGGGTGCACAATAAGTGTGTTTCAGAAACTACTTATGTCCATATAGTATGTGTCTACTGAATTGTGACATAAAACCTAGCTCACAGCCCAAGCACAGTGTGATCGGTAGAGAAGACCTCAGTGGAAAGGGACCATCTTCTTTTTCATAATCACTAGCAGTATGACCATGGGGCAAGATATTTTCCCTTTCTCTTTCTCCATTTCCTTATTATAAAAGGAAGAGACAAACTACTGTCTAAAGTTTCTCCCGGTTAAAATTCTATGAGGTTTGGATAAAGGGAATAGAGAGTAGGGGCCTGAAAAGCAGTAGGATGAGACGGGAAGTTTTCTTGCCACCTTACAGAAGGGACTCACACGTTCTACCTTTCGTCAGCTTTGAGTGAGGCCAGCCCCTAAATCCCCAACCATGTGGCCCTCCCGACCCCAGAGCCTCCTAGAAGGCCTCTGGTCTGGCCTGATGCCTAGGAACCAGGCATCAGGCCAGCAGGAACAGGTACAACCAAAACCCCTCCCCGTCCACGCTCTTTCCTTAAAGGACTAGTGAAAGCAGATGAATCTGTGCCAGTCCTGTTCTAACTCAGCTTGGGCTGGGGAGCTAATTCTGCTGATAGATAAATTAGGGTAAACCATTAGGGTAATTAAACATTCTTCCTGACTTTGGTGAGGAAATGGAAACAGATGAGTTCTAAGTTCTCCTCTAGTTGTAAAATTCTGCTTTCAAAGACCAATATTTACCTTCTGCTTCTTCTTTTATCCTCCTCATTTGCAATTCTATGAGAATAAATCTGTTTTGAAAGAAAACATGATCATGATTAGCCATTACAACTATTTCCAAATCCTTATTCATTCCTTTTTACTTTAAATCTTATCTACCCAGTGAGATGATAACTCTTTTAAGGAAAGGAATTCTACCCTGTTTAATAATCCTTTGACTCTTCCACAGTACCTAACTTAGGGTCTTGCATGCAGCCGGCGATATATTTTATTGACTGTTTTAGATAACATTCAACAGATAATTCCTAATAAAAACTCTTAGAAGTAGGAAAAGAAAATAAAAGTATCTGGCAGAAACCTAAGCATTGTTTTAAAGTCAAGAACAAGAGTAGGATGCCCAATAATTACTGCTACTATTAATCATTGTGGAGGAGGTCTTAATCAGTACGATAAGAAAAACGAAGTATTGGAAACGAAGTATTGGAAAGCAAGAAACAAACGTATTTGCATATGAAACGAGGGACCTAAAAAGACCAAAAGAATCAACAGAAATTTTATTGGAAGTAACATGAGTAAGATGGCTCCATACAAAATCAAGAGATCAACATATAAGCCTCAATAGCTTTCCCATATAACACAAATAACTAACTAAAAAGCAGAAGAAACATCCCACTTACTATATCCATAAAAATGCATAAAGTACCTAGGAATAAACTTAACCACAAATTTGTAAGACCTATGTGATGAAAATATTAAAACTTTTCAGAAGGACATGAAGAAGTACTTACATGGCATGAGATACCATCCTCCTAGAATGTTGTAAAGAGGTCAATTCTCCTCAAATGAAACTACAAATTCAATGCAATCCACTTACAGCCAAAATAATTTTTAAATAAAACCTGGCCAGCTGACATTTGGGAGAGAATATATGTAAGAATAGTTATGAAATGTATGCAAAAGAAGGTCAAAGAGTAGGACCTTGCCCTACCAGATATAAAATATGTTATAGAGGAAATGGAATTAAGCAGTGTCATATTGGTACTGGTACAGGACAAGATAACTGGATCACAGAATAGAGTCCAGATGAAGAGAGTATATTAGACCAGGGAAGAAAGAATAAACCATCCAGTGAAAGATGTGAAGAGAATGAGATCTTCATGTAGGGGGAAAAAGTTACATCCCCTACCTCAACCACACTAAAAAACAAATACAACAAATTCTAGACAGATTATAAAAGTACTTGAAGAAAATATTAGAGATGATTTTTTTTTTTTCGGTACGCGCGCCTCTTACTGTTGTGGCCTCTCCCATTGCAGAGCACAGGCTCCGGACGCCCAGGCTCAGGGGCCATGGCTCACGGGCCCAGCCGCTCCTCGGCATGTGGGATCCTCGGGGCACAAACCCGCGTCCCCTGCAGCGGCAGGCGGACTCTCAACAAGTGCGCCACCAGGGAAGCCCTAGAGATAATTTTTACGTCATGAGGTGACAGAGGCCTGGCTAACAAAACCCACCCCACATGAGCCATGAGGAGAGGACAGGCAGATATGGTGGCAGACTGTCAACACACCTCCTACTCTTCACAGCCCTTGCCCCACTTTCCCCTGGACTGTTTCTGTTTGTCTTCTTCTTGTTGACTCATGAAACTCTTGGGAGTTCCCTGGTGGTCCAGTGGTTAGGGCTTGGCTCTTTCACTGCTGTGGCCCGAGGTTCAATCCCTGGTCAGGGAACTAAGATCCCGCAAGCTGCACAGCATGGCCAAATCTCGCCACCCCCAAACAAACAAACAAAAAACAACTCTTCATAGTAAAGAAATACTGGCTTTCAGTGAATTTCAGGGTTTCGAATCTTTCCAGTGTTTTTGTCTCCAAGGAGACACGACAAAAGAGTGGAGTAGGGAGCACAAGCTTTGCAGTCGGGTGAAACTGGCTTCTGCTTTTGGTTTGGCCACTGGGCCCTCACACTGATCTCCTTCACCTATGAAGGAGGGATAGTAATATCATCCTCACAGGACTGTGGGCATTAAATCAGACAATATATGGAAAACTCTTCATCTTACGCTTGGCATGAATCAGTGCTAAGCTGGTGTCACAGACAAGATGGTGGAATGTATCAAAGGCTCTGCTTGTGGCATCAGGCTCTGAAGGCTCTTTTGCACCAAAAGATTATAAAAATATTGCTTTTACTTTTTTCTAATACCTTTATGTGGTCTTTTTCACATTTATGGAAATACGTTTATTTAAGATGAAAAATGGGGATCTGCTATTATTGACCCCCCAAAGAGTTAGGCAGCTATTCTATCACCATTTATTCATTTTCTTCCACTGATTGGAATATTGAAACATGACATTTCAAAAGTCTTAACAACACATGGGTCTATTGCTGGACTCTATGCTACTTCAAATAAATATTCGGCTGCATTATTCCTCACTGTGGAATTGACATAATGCCTCATCTCTCTTCCGTTGAACACCATTATTGTCTACCATAGGAAGAACACTGCATGGCCCCTGTCCTCAAAAAGCTTATCACATAAGTGGGGAGAGGAAATAACGGTTAGGACTCCTCGCTTTCACTGCCGAGGGTACAGGTTCAATTCCTACTTGGGGAACGAAGATCCCGCAGGCCAAAACAAAACAAATGTAAGGTTAAACTACCTAGACGTTAAAAACAATAAAAAGGGGACTTTCCAGAAATTCTAAAAAAGCAAAAGGCCATATGCCACCTGGAGATGTAGAGGGTACAGTCTGGGCAATGGCCAATGAATAGCAAGCTGACCCCCTGCCAGTCCCCAGCCTCCTGGCTCAGAAATCATACTCTTCCTCACCAAGAGAGAATTCACGTCTTCCTGTTGTGGTGGTCGCACTTTATCAATATCACAGGATTGATCAAAAATCAGAATGCCAAATTATTACTTGACAATGAGAAATACATCTCTTCTACACACAGGGCATCCATGTCTACACAATGAGAGAATTACCTTCTGTGGAGACAGGCCTCCGTGGCACACTAAAGCACAATCACACAATCGAAGGCTACTTGGTGAGGACAGAATTAGAAAAGGAATCAGCTGAATCCAGAATTTAATGGGAAGGCCTGAGGTAGCTGGATTCGTCCATCTCCTCAACAGGCACAGCCTGGCTAGGGGGCCTGACTCTTCAGTTATGCTGCCTAAGGTGCCATCTCTACTCTTGGGCAATGTGAGGATGGGCACTGCCCATGTTGGTCTCTCCTCACCTTTTCTATGCTTTCACTACTGACCAACCCTCCTGCAGATAGACACATTTCTCGTTAGAAGTTAGTACATCATGTCAGGTTGTATTCAAGTCTGATAGGCCCGCAAGCCATTGGTCCTTACGCACCTCTGCTCAGCTCCATGATGTGCTAACTTTGGTGTTTCTGTCTTGGGGGGCTGCCTTTTAAAAAACTGCTTACCACTTTTGTGAGTTCTGAGGGGAGGGACCGCTTTGCTATGGCCCCTAAGAAATGGTGACAAACCTCACAGGACTAGGATCAGGAGGGCTGCAGTATTCAGGGAAGGCTTTACGAAGAAAGATATCTGAACTTGAGTTGGCTTTTCAGAGATTCATAGGACTTCCACAGGCAAAGCAAAATAAAGGAATTTTAGATGGGCAAAGGCACAGACAAAAGTAGGAATGGGTATGGTGTAACGAGCGTATAGTGAGGAGCTGCTTTGGCTGGAATGGAGGGAGGCCATTACAAGAGAAAAGGAAAATAAAGTAGGTTGGATTCGTAAGGCAGAATCAAGATTGTCAGCTTATTAAAACCACTCTTTTCATGTTAGCAACTGCCTGTGGGGAAAAGTAATAAACCATTGTGTAACTGAACAAAAGGTAAACAGGCTACCTCCAGGAATAGGCTACTATAAATATGACATACTTTAGGGTAGCCTGCTGCAGGATTTTACTTGCAGTGGTTTAATGGAACCTATCTACACAATTCCTAATACACCGGAGAAGAAAGATGCTAAGTAAACCTAAGGAATTGAAAAGATCACACTTTTGTCATCTAGGCATGTCCTTTTACCTCTCCCAGGGTGACTGATAGCTCCATGACTTTGGAGATCGTATATCTCCCATCATTTCAGCCAACAAAGGAAAGAAATCAAAAGTAGAATGAGAGTGACTGGTGAGTACATCAAATCAGCGTCGGTTTTTGAGTTGAAGGAATTTTACTATCATGTCAACTCTGGCCTTCCTATAAACTTAATTTGTCAAAATAGTCCAATGGCTTGTTATCATGGATCCAATTCCATAGAGATTTCCTGGGAGTGGAGTTCCTTTAAAAATCCTGTGGGGACTTCCCTGGTGGCGCAGTGATTAAGAATCCGCCTGCCAGTGCAGGGGACACGGGTTCGATCCTTGGTCTGGGAAGGTCCCACATGCTGCGGAGCAACTAAGTCTGTGCGCCACAACTCCTGAGCCTACGCACCAAGAGCCCGTACTCCACAACAAGAGAAGCCACCTCAGTGAGAAGCCCATGCACCGCAATGAAGCCCCAACGCGGCCCAAAAAAAAAACACCAAAAACACACAAAAAATCCTAGGAATATACTTTTCAGTAAAAGAACAAAGTGTATGTCAGTCCTTATGACTAAAGAGAAGAATCAAGTACTAGTAGGTGGAAAGGTGGATTTGATTCTCAGTTTGTGGGTTCTGAATCTGAATTAATTATTTTCCTTACCTCAATGAGACAGAGAATTGTAACCCAAATCGTCACTACTACAGATATGGATATTGCCAAGATGAGTCTGTTGTTATAGCCATATGCTGGAACTTCTTTTGTGAGCTAAAAAAATAAATAACAACTTTTTAAAAACAAGGAGATAGAAGGGATGAAAATTTACTATTCTTAAAGCTATTCTAAACGCTAGCTAACTATTCTTAAACTACTATAAAACCCAATACTTTCAGGCGAGTTGCTTCTATAAGAACACACCAAATTTAACGTTCTTAATCTTATCATTAGCATTTTCTTCTAAAATTTATTTACCTACACCTTATTTATCTTGTGTTATGCCTTTTCTCATCTTTCCTAGGAAGAGTGGCACACTGAATAAATGAGCAAAGTGGGAGATCACTGTCTTAGCCCGTTTCATGGCTGAAGATAAGATACAGACTAGGAGCCCGTGGCATTCCTGCTTGGGCACATTAATGGCGTGTCCTAAACTGAGTAAAAGTCCAGGTCCCATGTGTCAGGGGTTATCCTCACCTCACTTGACTCCTGCCCTTTCTGCTCACTCTGGGCTTCTGTGCGCTCACTGATATAGTTGTCAGCTTTCCACTGGTCCGTATCCCACTCCGCTTTGGACACATTTGCTTCTTGCTGCTTGCTGAGAAGCTTCATCAGGAGGCCTGTTCTAGAGATGAGGTTGGCACAGGCCAGCTGCACGTGGGTCTCTGAGCAGTTCATTTTTAAAGTCTGGATAACATGAGAAATGAGCCTTCGCACGTCATTGTTGGGGATGAGGGACCGTAGCTGCTGGTTTAGCTGAGTTTCAACTTGATCACCCGGGGATGTGAGCCCTGGGAAAGCGAAGCCTGCGGCCTTAGAGGATAATTCAGTGCCCGTGTTGTGGTCCTCCCATCGTGTTTGGTTGGTGTGTTGAACAGTCGGCATACTGCTGTCTGCAGCAACAGTAGAATGTGCAGGGGACACGCTCCTATGGGTAGTGTTTCCAGGGCCGGTTCCTCCTGGCAGAGTGGAGCTTCCTGTAGAAATAATTTCTTCAGAAACATTGTGTGCAGTATTGTTTTCTGAAGTAGTGTTTTCTGTAGAAGGGTCTGAAAGAGAAAATAATTCTGGAAAAGGCTTTTCCTGAGAAGTCACTTCTCCTGAAGATGAAAGAGCCTCTCGTGGAGGGGAATTTATGAGACTCCTCAGTACAGAGAACGGAGGGCTTACAAGCGTCATTCTATTGAGTGAACTTTTCTTTCTGAACTTTCGACTCCTTTTGCCTTTGGGTTTTCTGTGGACCCGATGAGACCTAATTTTATGGAAGATGTATTTTTTTCCAGTATGTGAGATTAGTTCGAAGTCCTTAATATTTCTAATTCTAGCCTTCGCATCCTCTAAAACATGAATAGTGTTGGATGAGTCTTTTGATCTGCTTTTAACGTCAGATGGGGATTTTGGAGGGATGGAGGCAGAAGGCCTGCCCTTGAAGTACTGTTTCCGGGAAGAGGAGCCTGCTGCCTTGTGTTCTTTTATGAATGAAGACTCTGCATTGGAGGACTTTCCCACCAGCTTCCTGGGCCTCTGCACCATGAGAAGCTGTTTCAGCTTTCTTGGGGATGGCCTCCTGAGCCTTCTTTCTTCGGCAGTGTTCGCCTCTGATGGCTGGGCATTCTGTTTCCCCCTGACGCTCCCATCTCCCACTGCTTTGAGGTGCATTTTCTGTACGCCCCTTGGGCCCTTGAGGACCCTGTCCACTCTCGGCAGCCTTTCCTCTGTACTCTCAGTGTTTGCTAGGCTGTCTTTCTGTGGTTGGGCAGTTTGCAATTTCTTTTGAAAGATGTAGCGTTTAAACGTGGCACTTGAAATGTTGGAACGCGTACGCGTGGCAGGTTTTTCTTCCTTTCTAACCTCATCAATTTTTTCTTGAGTTTCTGCAGCTAACAAATTTTCCGCAAAATGGAGTTTCCTCAATTTGTTTTTATTAGTTGAAGTGTTGGGTACAGGTGTAACAGAAGGGCTCCTTGAACTGTTTTTCAAAAGGCCCTGCGGCATATCTCCATCTTTTGTATTCGAAAACAGAAGCTGAATGAATGGTAATAATGTTGCTTCCACATCTCCGAGATTTCCCTCTGAGGTATAAGGCAGTATGTCATTTAGTGTACTGATAATATCACTTTTATTCTTAAAGTCCAGCTGCTCATTCATGAAGCCTGACAAGCTGACAGCACTTTTATCTGACGACGCCCTCTCTGACTCAACAGTCAGTTCGGTGCTGTTGTTCTTTTTCCGGGCTTGTAACACCTTCATCAACGATCCTTCTGCATTCCGTATAGATGTTTCTTCATCTGTCAAAAAAGAAGGGACTGTTTTGATCATTGAACACTGATGGGACAGCTTTTTGTCAGTCCACAGCCAAATAAATTAGGAATCAGTCAAAGTTTGAGTGCCACTGAGGAGTAAAAGGAACCCACACTTAAGCCTATGACTGGCAACAACAAAATGTGAAAAAGATATCTCTTGAAAAAGTGGCTATCTACTCAGAAAATTCTGTAGCGTGAAATATAGTAACTATGTTCAGCATTACTCCACTGGCTCCCAGGGGCCAGTACTCAAGGAAAGGCAAGGCTGGAAGACAAATATTCCCCTACTCAGCTGGACTCTCTGCAGATCTACTGTGACTCCTCACATTCATATACCCCATCCTGTCCTGCCTCAGGGGCAGAGGAGGGTGAGGCTTCCTCTCTCCACCCCCTCAGTGTGCTTGTGTTCTTGCTGCTATCACAGATGTCCACGACAACAACCGCCGCTAACAGGTCGTCATCTGTACATGTCCTTCTCCACCCACCCACCGAGTCCTTTGCTCAGTCCCTGCTTCCATATATCCCAGCGCCCATAACACAAGGATCTATACAGAAAAAACACTATGCCCACCCTGGCTCTTTGCTAAAATTTGGGCAGGGATCTGGGGTATAAATTAAGAGATTTGCCAGATTATATGCCAATGTGGAATGTTCAACAAATCAATGGAATAATACTTGAGGTCTTCAACTGCAGAAGGGAACAAGCAACTTCTGTCAGGTGGCTCCTTTGCTTTCATTTCATTTTACTTCTAATATTTCCAGCTTTACTTGGGGAACCATCCAAAGCTTCTGACTGTGTGAAGGTAATGTGTACCATTGTGTAGCTGGGCTTCTCTTTCAAAAGGATTAAAAGTAGTTTTGGTGAGGGTCAAAGGAGGAGGGGAGGGTCATGAGAAAGGAGGAGCATGGGCTTGCAGAGAGCCCCAAACTGGGGACAGGAGATCGGGGCACTAGGGTCATAGCACTTAACACCTCTGATCTTGTTTTTTCTCACCTGTAAAAGGAGATTAAAAATGCCTTTTCTGCCCACATCTGGGGGAGAAGGGAGTAATATAATTAGTAAAACAGTTGTCTAGGGGAGTTCCCTGGTGGTCTGGTGGTTAGGACCCGGCACTTTCCCTGCTGTGGCCCAGGTTCAATCCCTGGTTTGGGAACTAAGATCACACAAGCTGTGTGGCACGGCCAGGAAAAAAAAAAACCATGTTGAAAAATCAGCAATATTGTCTTTATATAAGGTGCAAAGTGTTATTTGTATGATGTGCTCTAGATCACTGAAAGAGACTCGCATTCAAGCTACCTGGGCATGAAAATACATTTTGGAAGCCATCAAGTTAGTGCCAATAAATCTAATATATAGAAAAATAGTTGAAACCCCCTGAGTGTTTTGTGGATAGAAAAGCTTGAGATTCAGAGCAAGCTCAGAGCTAGACAGTCTAAGAATAAACTAGCTCTCCCATCCATTAGAAGGGCTAGGTAGCAGCTTCTGGTTATGGAACCAGAAAATCTCAGGCTCCAAATAGGACATAAAACAGCATCACTTGTACTCTTTATAAAATTGCAGAAACACACAAAATAAACAAAAATATATTTACACCTCTCCTATGAGACAAAGAGTACCTGAGACTTAATGTATATAAAATCAGTTTACAAAATGTGATGCGCTATATGAATAAGTTCTCATTTGCAGAGAGCACAGTATACGATATGTGGTCATTAATGTGAATTCCCTTCCCCCTTCCATCCCTTTCTCTTGTTCCTTTATGTATGCGGATCAGTTACATTATTAAGCTAACAATGTACCTGAGCTATTATTAGCTTAATAATGTAACCAAGAATCTGATTTTTAGCAAGGGGGTAGCTCTTAGAAACTTAGGGATCTGGAACTCTGAATGAATGAATTAAAACAATGCAATTACACCACTAATTTTAAAATTTATCATCATTGATTAAAAATAAACATTAAAAAATTAAATTAAAAATGTATTACCCCACAATTGAGACTCACCACAAGGTGTCACGTCTGTCAGGCATTCACTGTCACAACGCAGCTTGACTGTCTTACAGGCAACCTCAATAGTATTTTTAAATTGGCAGAGGCAGCAGCCCATACGGCTAGGTAAGATCCTATAAATGGAAACATTGGTCATTAAATGTGTGATAAAAGAGTTACTTGAGTAGGTAGAAGGGGTAGACCAAGGCCCCCACAGACCAGTGCAAAAAGGAGTTCTTGGGGCTCATGGGCTGGAGAACAGGATAGGGGCCGGTTGGCCAATTGCTGCTCTTGACTGTTGTAAATAAATATACAGAAGGAGAGAAGGAGAGAGGTGCCCAACAGAAGGATTAGGATGGCAGTAGGTATGGTATGTCTAGAAAAAAGGGAATAGGGATTAGAATTGGGTGATATTGATCTGTAATTTGATTCAGAAACATCTCCTTCCAACCCAAAAGCCTTTGGGTTGAGAGTACACAGGAAGAAGGCAGACTTTTAAGAAGAGTCTGAATAAGACCTCACCTTCTGGAGTCCCTTTCTCAGTTCCTATATGTCAGTAGTAAGATATTAGAAGTTATTTTAGGAATAAAAAAGCATCATTTGGTTAAACAATAACAGAGATCGCATTGGCCAAATCTAGACAAATGGAACATTCCAAAGAATAACATGATCATTATAATAAGGTATAACATAGTTAATTTAGAAAAAGCACAAGAGCTCATAATGATACTCAAAATGAAAAGTGGGGGAGCTCTTCTTTATAGAATAATGTCAGCTAATAAATGCAAAAGGAATGATAGATCAGGAAAGTGTCATTTTACAACTATCAATGTAATAATCGATTCAGACAAGGATTATCATTGATGCACAGATGGGTGAAGAGTTGTTTGAAAGTAGGGTCTCCACTGATCCCAAAGCATGGCACCTCATATTATTTATCAATTACCAAGGGGAAAAATAACTTCACAATGGAGAGATATGGAAGATACCACCTTAATCAAGTGATCAGACTTAGCACTGGGCCACCTGAAGTGATGAAGTATGAAGAATACATCACCGATATAGTATTCTTCCCCAAAATGTTTACCTTGAATCAAATGAGGAAACAGGCAAATCCAGATTGTGGGACAATTTACAAGACAACTGGCTTAGACTCTTCAAAAATGCCAATGTCATAAAAGACCAAAAAAAAAAATAGTAGGGAAATATTCTAGATTAAAGGAAACAAAGATATGACATGCAATGACTAATCTTTAATTGGACCCTGTATCAAAATAAAACAGACTTAAAGAATGTTATTGGCTACTGTCCAAGATGAAGTAACAAGGACCAATTTAACCTCCCATGTGAAACAATGAAAGCATCAGGCAGAACATATGAAACAACAGTTTTCAAGAAACTGGACCTCAGGCAATACAGTTCAGTGATCCCCAGGAGATGGAAAATGAATGAAGTGATACCTGTAATAGCCCTAACTTACTTCTCTGAGAGAGTTTCCAGGTCATGGTACGGGGAAGAGAAGTCCAGGCCGAGCCTGGTGTACGCCCTGACTGAGGAAATGGAGCTGAGAGTCTGGGAAAACCAAGGTAACTAGAGTTCACAAAGCAGAGTATCAGAGAGAAAAGAAGTGCACAGACAAAGAACTCTGGGGATATGCAGAGGGATCTCTTGAGAATTCAACACAGTATTGGTCAGTACATTTGTGTGAGGAATTACTTGATGCCAGGAAAAGAACCACAAGAAAGGATTAATAATAAGAATAACTGGATATCACACAGGGTTGTAGGAATAGTACCTCTTCCTACAAGTCAGACTGGAAAACCTCATGATACTCAGAAAGGACTTGTCTCAGTAGTTGCAAATAATGAGCTCCAGAGTAAAGGCTACTTGGACTCCTACCCAACGAATCTTAACAGCTAGACGTAAAAGAATAAAACTGTTCTGAGTAACTTAATTTCACACAAAACAAAGCCCAAGCATTTTACAGAATATAAATATATATAGCACACAATAAACTAAACTCACAACATCTGTTATCATATGAAAAATGGCCAAGCATGCAAAGAAGTAGGAAAATATGACCCATACTGAGGAGAAAAGGCAACCAATCAAAACTAACCCATAGTCTATGCAGATGTTAGAATTGGTAGAAAAGAACATTTAAAAAGGTGTTATACATGGGGCTCTCCTGAGCCTGCGCATCCGGAGTCTGTGGTCCGCCACAAGAAAGACCAAAACAGTGAGCAGCCCGCGTACCACACACACACAAAAAAAGTTATTATACATGAAGAAAAGTTATTAGAACTGTATTTCAGTTGTTAAGAAACCCAGACTAAACACTGAAAATGTTAAGTAGAGGCATGGAAAATGTAAAACAGACCCAAATTGAGCTTCTAGAGATTAAAAACAATGTCTAAATGAAAAAGACATTGAATGAGGTTAATGGCAGATTAGACACTGCAGAAGAAAGGGTCAGTGAACATTAAGGCATAGTAATAGAAACTATCCAAAATGAAACAAAACGTGTAACAAAACAAAACAACAACAAAAATGAATAGAGCATCAGCAAATTGTGCCACAACGTCAAGTGGTCTAATACATGTGTACTCAGAGTCCATGAAGCAGTGGAGAAATACAAAAATTTGAAGAAATAATACCCCAAATTTTTCTACATTGGTAAACACTATAAACACACAAAGTCAAGAAGATCAATGAACTTTAAGCATAAGAAACATGGACAAAACGACACCAAGGCACAAAAAATAATCAAATTGCTCAAAACCAGCAATAAAGAGAAAAATTTAAAAGCAGCCAGAGGAAAAACCTATACACTACATACAGAGGAACAAAGATAACAATGACAGCAGAATTCTTGTTGGAAACAATGTAAACGAGAACTCAGTGGAATAACGTCTTTAAAGTAGTGAATTGAATTGTATCAAGCTAGAATTCTATACCCACATCTGTCAAAACAAAAGCAAAATAAAGACTATCTCAGACATACAAAAGCTGAAAGAATTCATTACTAGTAGACTTTCACTATAAGAAATGTTAAAAGAAGTATTTTTAAGCAGAAGTAAAATGACACCAGATTGGAATATGGATCTACACAAAAGATTAAGAATACTGGAATTGGGACTTCCCTGGTGGTGCAGTGATTAAGAATCTGCCTGCCAGTGCAGGGGACACGGGTTCAATCCCTGGTCAGGGAAGATCCCACATGCCGCAGAACAACTAAGCCCGTACGCCACAACTACTGAGCCTGCACTCTAGAGCCTGTGTGCCACAACTACTGAAGCCCACGCACCTAGAGACTGTGCTCTGCAACAAGAGAAGCCATCCAATGAGAAGCCGGTGCACCACAACGAAGGGTAGCCCCTGCTCGCCGCAACTACAGAAAGCCCAGGCAAAGCAAAAAAGACCCAACGCAGCAAAAAAATAACTTAAAAAAATACTTTAAAAAAATTTTTAAAGGATTTTAGTCAATCAATACATGTCTCTGACCAGAATGGAATTAAATTAGAAATTAAAAATGCTGAAAAAGCTCCAAATATTTGGAAACTAAACAACACACTTCTGAGTAACTTTGTGGTCAAAGAAGAAATCAAAAGGGAAATCAAAAACTATTTGGAACTCACTGAAACTGAAAACATATTATGTCAACATGTGGGATATGCTAATGCTGTACTCAGCTTCCTCAACTTCCACCTTAAACTGGAAAAACAAGAGCAAATTAATCACAGAGTAAGAGAAGAACACAATAAAGGTCAAAGTAGAAATAAATAAACTGCAAAATAGAAAAGTACTATAGATATTAAAAGGATAATAAGAGAATATTATAGAATACTTTATACCAATAAATTCAATATGAAATGGACAAATTCCTTGAAAGACATACACTAGTAAAGTTTATTCAAGAATAAAGATATTAAAGAAATTGGATATGCAGTTTAAAACCTTCCAACAAAGAAAGCTTCAAGTCCAGGTGGCTTAACTGATAAATTCTACTGAACATTTAAGGAATAAAATAATGCCAATTCTACACAAACTCTACCAGAAAGTTGAAGACAAGGGAATACTTCCCAACTTATTTATAAGGCCAACTTTCACTATACCAAGATTAGACAATGACATTACAAGAAAACTATAGACCAATATCTCTCATGAACTCAGAGGCAAAAATTCTTAACAAAATTTTAGCATATCAAATCCAATAATATATAAAAAGATGATACATCATGACCAAGTGGGGTTTATCTCAAGAATGAAAGGCTGCTTTAATATCTGAAAATCAACTTACCCAACTTAGTACACTAAAAAAGAAAAATCAGGACATCTCTGGTGGGGCAGTGGTTAAGAATCCACCTGCCGGTGCAGGGGACACGGGTTTGAACCCTGGTCTGGGAAGATCCCACATGCCATGGAGCAACTAAGCCTTTGCACCACAGCTACTGAGCCTGCGCTCTAGAGCCCGTGACCCACAACTACTGAGCCCATGTGCCACAACTAGTGAAGCCCGTGCACCTAGAGCCCGTGCTCTGCAACAAGAGAAGCCACGGCAATGAGAAGCCTGCATACTGCAACGAAGAGTAGTCCCTGCTCGCCACAACTAGAGAAAGCCTGTGTGCCGCAAAGAAGACCCAATGCAGCCAAAAATAAGTAAACAAATTAAGAAAAGAAAAGAAGGGAAAAATCACATAGTCATTGCAATAGGTGCAGGAAAAGAATGAAAGAACCTAACATCCATTCCACATTAAAGAACAGCCCTCATTAGACTAGGAATGGAAGGAGACTTCCTCAACTTGATAAATGACTTCTACAAAATACCTAACATCATATTTAATGGCGAAGGACAAAGTACTTTCTCTCCAGGATCAGGACAAAGGCAAGGATGTCTGCTCTCATTACTTCTATTTGACATTGCACTGAAGGTTCTAGCCAGTGCAATAGGGCAACAAAAAGAAAAGAGATATTCAGAATGGAAACGAAGAAGTAAATCTATCTTCATTTGCAGATAACATGATTATGTAGAAAACCTGATAGAATCCACAAAAATACTACTGGAACTAATAAATGAGTTTATCAAGTTTGCAGGGTACACGATCAACATACAAAAAGATTAATTTGTATCAACAATCAGAGATCAAAGTTTTAAAATACTACTTATAATAGAATCAAGCAGATAAAATACTTAGAATAAATCTGACAAAAGATGTAAAAGACTTGCACACTGAAAACTGTAAAATATTGCTGGGAGAAATTAAGGAAGACCTAAATAAATGGAGAGATATAAAGTATTCATGGATCAGAAGATTCAATATTGTTGAGCCATCAATTCTCCCCAAATCGATTTATAGATCAAAATCCCAGTAGGCTTTTCTATAGAAATTGACAAGCTAATTCTAAAATTCACATGGAAATAAAATTTAGAATAACTAAAACAACTTTGAAAAAGAACAAAGTTGAAGAACTAACAGTAACTGATTTCAAGGCTTATGAAGCTACACCTTCAAGACACTGTGATAGTAGTGTAAACATAGAGAAAAAGATCAAAGGAACAGAATAGAAAGTTCTGAGGAAGAGAGATGTGGAGAACTGACTTTCAGGTTCAAAAGTATTTAAGTGGAGAAACGATAGTCTTTTCAACAAATGATGCTGGAAAAATTGAATATCCAGGTGAAAAAGAAAATAAAAATGAACTTCCATCCAAACCATATACAGAAATGAACTCAAATTGGTTCAAAGATCTAAATGTAAAACATAAAACTATAAAACTTCTAGAACAAAACAGGTGAGGGCTTCCCTGGTGGCGCAGTGGTTTAGAGTCGGCCTACCGATGCAGGGGACACGGGTTCGTGCCCCGGTCCGGGAAGATCTCACATGCCGCAGAGCGGCTGGGCCCGTGAGCCATGGCCGCTGAGCCTGCGTGTCCGGAGCCTGTGCTCCGCGGCGGGAAAGGCCACAACAGTGAGAGGCCGGCGTACCGGAAAAAAAAAAAAAAAAAAAACTGGTGAAAAATTTTATGACCCTGAGTTAGGCAAGATTTCTTAGATACAACACCAAAAGCATAATCCATAAAAGAATAAAATAGATAAATTAGACACCATCAAAATTAAGAATTTCTGCCCTGCAAAAGACACTCCTGAGAGAATGAAAAGATGAGTCACAGAATGGGAGAAAATACTTAGCAACTTACATATTGGATAAAGGACTAATTTCCAGAATATATAAAGAACTCTCAAAACTCGAGAAAAATACAGATAAAAGATTCAAAGATATACAGATGGAAAATAAGCATATGAAAAGATGTTTGACATGATTAATCATTAGGGATTCTACAGTGAGATACAACTACACACCTATTAAACTATGTAAAATTAAAAATACTGAGCATACCAAATGTTGGCTGCAATGTGAAGAAAATGCAGCTCTCATACACTGCTGGTAGAGACGTAAAATGATCTATAGCCCTCTATGGAAAATAGGTATTCTTTAAAAACTTAAACATACACTTACCAATGATCCAACCATTCTACTTGCAGTTATGTACCCAAGAGAAATGGAAGTATACATCCATACAAAGACTTGTACACAAATATTCATAGCAACTTTATCTGTAATAGACAAAGACTGAAACAACTCAAATGTCCATCAATGGTGAATAGATAAATGGTGGTACATCCATATAATGGAATACTATTCAGCAATAAACAGAAATGGATTACTGATATATGCAACAATATGGATGAAGATTAAAATAATCATGCTGAGCTAGAAGCCAGTTAGAAAAAAGTATACCCTGTATGATTCCATTTACACAAAATTCTAGAAAATGCAGACAGAAAGCAGATCCATTGTTGCATGGCAACTGGGAAGGGCAAGGAACGATGGGAAGGAAGAATTACAAAGAGACATTAAGAAACTTTCTGAGGTGATGGACATTTTGATTTTGGTGATGTCTTCATGGTGTGTAAGTATGTGTGTGTGTGAACACAGATTATTGTATGTCAGTTATACCTCAAAAAGCTGTTAAAAGAAATGATATTATATGAGAGAGACAATTGGGGAAATTTGAATAGCAAAGCTTTATTAAGTAATATTATTGTGTAGGAATTTAATTTATTTAGTACTCTGTGTGAACAGTATTGCCGTTACATAGGGAAATAATTTTTAATATCCAGAGAGGAGGGCATCTAGCTGACAAGACAGGGATCGCAATTGTGGCAGATGCCGTGGGAGGCTGAGGAAGATGAGGCTAGAGCAGTGACCAATGTGTGACGGCATGGTGAAGACAGTCATTGGTCAGCTGACCTGACAAAGACGGTTGGAACAGACTGCTAAATGCAGGGCCCTTTCCGCATACTAATCTCATGCAATCCCCTCAACTAGCCTTGGCATAGCAGAAAGTTTCTATTAGCTTCCCATATTGTAAGGGGGATGGCACAATTTAAGGTGCAGTAAGTTGTGTAATAAACTGTCACAAGAGGGTCCTACAGAAATAGTTTTTTAAACTGCAAAAAAAAATGAAACTTGACCCTTGCCTCACAACATATGTGAAAATTAACACAAAATGAATCATAGACCTAAATGTAACTATACAACTTCTGGAAGAAAACACAGGAGAAAATCTTTGTCATTATGGGTTAGACAATAGGGTCTCAGAGAAAGATTTCTTAGATAAGACACAAAAAAGCACAAACCATCGAAGAAAAATTGCTAAGGGACTTCCCTGGTGGTTAAGACTCCGAGTTCTCAATGCAGGGGGCCCGGGTTCGATCCCTGGCCAGGGAACTAGATCCCACATGCATGCCGCAACTAAGAGTTTGTATGCCACGACTAAGAAGACCATGAGCCACAACTAATGAGCCCATCTGCCGCAACTAAGACCCAGCACAACCAAATAAATTAAATAAATATGAAAAAAAATAAAAATTGCTAAATTAAGAGTTCATCAAAAATTTAACACTTCTAGTCTTCAGAGACACTTTAATATTATGAAGATAAGTCACAATCTGGGAGAAGATATTTACTAAACACATTTGAGAGAAAGGACTTTTTCCATTGCTTTTTATATAAAGCACTCCTAAATCTCAATAACAATATCCAATTAAAAATGGATTTGAACAGACACTTCATTTAAAAATATATTTGCACACGAATAGACACTCAACATCATCAGCTATTACAGAAACGCAAAATGTGGCAAAAACCACGAGATGCAACTACACACCTACTAGAAAGGCTAAACTTTTTTTTTTTTTTTTAAATATAAGAATCAGGTGAAGATGTGGAGCAACCGCAACTCTCATAGACTGCCCGTGGGGAAGCAAACTGGCACAGGCACTTTAGAAAACAGTTGAGCAGTTTCTTAAAAAGTTAAATATGCACTTAGCATATGATGAAGCTACCCCAAAGAAATGAAAACATATGCTCGCACAAAACATATGTTCAGACACACATGTGACTGTTTTCAGAGGCTTTGTTCATAATAGCCAAACAACGAGAAAAAACTCAACGTTCATCAAACGATGAATGCGTAAACAAACTGTGTATCCAGTCAACTAGAATACTGCTCAGCAATAAAAAGGAATGAACTACTGACAGGGGCAACAAAACAGATGAATCTCCAAAGAGACTGGCTAAGTGAAAGAAGCCAAAAATAGAAAGCTACATACCACATGATTTCATTTATAAAATATTCTGGAAAAGGCAACATTATACGACAAAAATCAGATTGGTGGTTGCCAGGGACTGATAGAGAGAGGAGGATGGATTGACTACAGAGGGACATGAGCGGTCTTTTGGGAGTGCAGAAGTTTTCTTTACCTCAAATGTGGTGGCGGCTACAGAACTATACGTTTGTCAAAACACATCACACTGTATATTTCAAAATAGTGAATTTTGTTAAATGAAAATTATACATAAATAAACCTGACTTAAGAAAATAATAAAACAAACCTAAAAAAACAATTGCGTGAAAATAAATATATGAAAAAACAACTTACAGTTTTTCCAATTCAAGGGTCATCATGAAGATGCTTTCAATTGTTGTAAGTGACACTTGTGTTGTTCCCATATCTCTGAAGGAGAAGCCCAAACATGCGTGATAGAAAACCCAAAGACAAAAGTTCTAAACTTAAAAAGATACTTAATATGTGATTACTTCAATGCTGCCTTCTTACTTGCCATAGATGATAATCCAAAACAGCTCTTATTGAAGAAATTTAAATTTGCATCATCAAATGAATGACCTTGGTGCTGAACAGCACAATCATTTTCTATTATCCTAACTTCTCATTTTCAATTGCATCTACCTCTTTTGATCACTCTTTAAAAAAAAATAATGTACCCCTTATTCCTTTTTTCTTTCTGGGATCAGTAATATTCCTACATGCATCTACATGTTCCATATCTATCTGTGTTCTTCAACACTGTTTCCATGCTCTGCTGGCTGTCTTATCCGTATATATCTTTTCTTAATCCTTTTCTTTGCCAATAACTCTTATTTTCAATAACCCAGTTAAAGTCTAAATTATGACTTTTTAGCCAAAGTACTCAATCTTTGACGAAAGTAAAAAGGAGCAGAAATTATCTCATGAGCCATGAAACTGTTGCAATACTTACAAATATTTTAATGCTGGCAATTTAAAAAGATGAGAATCTTCAACTGTTGTCAAAGGATTACGATTGAGAATTCTGAAAAATGGAATGGAATTAAAATTATCTGCATTTTCAATTACTTCCATGAAAACTTATATTCATTTTTTTTTGGTATGGAACTGGAAGGTTAAAAAAAAATCATTTTCTGTCTTTACCTATAAATCACCCTCAGAATCTGTAAAACACTCTTTCACTGGGAACTGCCCAGGTCTCTAGATGATAAAGTGGAGAAGTGAAAGAAAGAAACAAACAATAAAATAGAAAAAAAGTGGGTAGCAAAGAAAAAATATGGCAAAGAACTTTTTAGGTTAAAAACCCTCGAAGTGACTATGCTGGTAGGAAGCCCTTGCTCTGTAAAAAAGTACTATTTCTAGTGTCCTCCATAATTCAAGGTGTTTTTCTTTCATCTCTACAAATTTTTTAAAATTTCTTGATTTAAACTACCCAGCTAAAGACAAAAATAGGGCTAATTCCTTGATTCTGGAGCCAAAGAAGAGATAAATCCAAGAGGAACTGGTGAAAGCCATACTCCCATCACATAGTCCCATGCGTATTCTTGTATTATAGCCTTTGTTACTGTGTATGTAATCAACTGTTTACTTGTCACTCTCGTAGACTGTCAGCAACTTGAGAGCAGAGGCCACACTTTATTGTCATTATTATTCCTGTGACTGACATAGTGCCTAATATTTACTAGGTATTTAATAAACGTTTGCTGAATAAATAACATTTTGTTTATATATCAATAAAATAAACAAATTAATTTTGGGGAACAAAATTTTATTCCAAAATCCTGGAATAGATTTTCTTCTTAGTTTTTTCTTTCTTTCTTTCTTTCTTTCTTTTTTTTTTTTCTTAGTTCTTTAAAACAAATAAGGGGGAAAAAAAACCAAAAGAAACAGGAAGAAAGAAAAGAATATCTGACTTTAGGTTAACTCTACTCAAGAATTATTAGCATATTTTTGCAGAATATTATAAAGATAATTATCAAAACTAATATCTTTTAGGTTGCCAGGCATCTGTGATCAGCATGTAACATTTAATCCTCACAGTAACCTTATGTGATATATATATTACACCATTGTACAAATGAGGAAACTGAGGCACAGAGAAGTTACATAACTTGTCATAAGTCATCAAGCTAGTAAGAAGCCGAGCTAGAATTTGAACTTAGTTCTGACTCTAAAGCCTGTGTTTAACCTGAATGAAAAGAAAAGGGGGGGGGGGTGTTTAAAACATCTGTTACTTTAACCTTAATTTGCAGAGCACTAAATATAGAAATACCTTTTCAAACTTCATTTACCCATCTGGGAAAGCCTCTATGAGAATTATATTTTCTCTTTTTATTTATTTATTTATTTCTCTTTTTATTTATTTTTTCCTTAATCATCTCTCACGATAAATATTTAATTAGCATATGGACATTGAGACTTTATAGATTTTTTTAAAAATTGCAGGAAAATCAGTAAAAATGATGGAGGAAGGACATCTGAAAATTCATCCCTCCATAGAAGCAAAAATAACAATAACAAAAACAACAAAACTGGCAAAAATGGTCAGAATCAACTTCTGAACTCTGGAAGTTTAACCAACATACTGGCAGCAAATTGGGGAGCAATTTATTCAAGGAAAACAAATTAATTTCTGTAAGAAAAATGAGATCTGTGTTGCTTTAACTTGTCCTTGAACTTTGCTCTCCATGCCAGTGGTAGCCTTGCAAAACAGCCCACATCCCTGGTACCAGAAGGAGCAGCATGGACTGGGAGGTCCTTCAAAGCCTCATTCCCAAAGAACTGTCATTGTTTTACATGTCTGGTGGTCCCCTGGGAGACCTCACTTGAAAGGCTTGCCATTGAGCTGACTCAGAGCTGTCTAGTGAGAAAAGACTCTCCTCAGGTGGCATTTCTGGAAAACATTCTCAAGCAAATATTTTAACATGGCGGTTGCATGAGGCAATGGATAAGAGCTGGGGGCAAAAAACAGCCCAACCGAAAAGCTTAAAAAGAAAAGCTGAGGAATGAGATGTCCACAGAGACTTTGAAATGTTCCAATGTATTCCTGGGAAACTGGAAGACCACAAGACATATTCCTGGGAATCTAGGAAAATAACCGTTAGCATTAATAAATGAGTTCAGCAAGGTTGTAGGATATAACATCAATATTATTTCTACACACCAGCAATGAGTAATCCAAAAATGAAATTAAGAAAACAATTCCACGTGTAACAGCATCAAAGCAAATATAATACTTATGGAAAAATTTAACCAAGTAAGTGCAAAATTCACACTGAAAAGTACAAAATTGTTGAAAGAAATTGAAGAAGATATAAATATAAAGACAGGCTGGATTCATGGACTGGAAGATAATCTTATTAAAATTTCAGTACTTCCCAAATCGACCTATGGTTCCATTGCAATTCCTATCAAAATCCCAGCTGACTTCTTTCCAGAAATTGCCAAGCTAATTCTAAAATTCATATAGCAATTTAAGGAAACAGAATAAACCAAAACAGTGTTGGTAAAGTACAAAGTGGGAGGACTCACACATCCTGGTTTCAAAACTCAGTTCAAAGCTGCTGCAATCACAGTGTGGTACTGGAATAAGAACAGACATGTAAATCAATGGAACAGAACTGACAGTATAGAAATAAACCCTCCTATTTATGGTCTATTGATTTTCAACAAGGGTGCCAAAACAATTCAATGTGGAAAGAACAGTCTTTTCAAATGATGCTGGGACAACTGTACATCCACACACAAAATAATGAAGCTGGACTCCTACACTTCACACCGTATATGAAAATTAACTCCAAATGGATCAGATATCCAAATGTAAGAGCTAAGGCTATAAAACTAGAAGAAAACACAGGAGTAAATCTTTATGACCTTGCATTAGACAACAGTTTCTTAGATATGACACCAGAAGCACAAACAAACAAAGGAAAAATAGATGAGTTGGATTTTATAAAAATTAAAAAGTTTGTGCTTCCAAGGACACTATCAAGAAAGTGAGAAAACATATAGCATGGGAGAAAATACTACAGGTGGGAAGAATAAGATGCAGTTGGGAGAAGAAAAGTATACTAGTTGCTAGGTGTGACAATCTCAAAATTTTGAAGTATTACAAATAAAACAGCCACCCTGAATCACCCCAAAGGGCAGACCCAAGTTATTTTTGTTTTTAGCGTTTATGCCTTTGTAAATCTGAGAAGCAGCCAGGATTCTAGTACATAGCAAAAAGTGATGACAGCACACTGAAGTGTGTAAGCTTTTGTGTGTATATAGCTATCTAGAGGAAACAGTGCTAGCTGAATGGGGAAGCATTAGGGCGGCTCTGTGACCGCAGCTCAATTTGCCTTCATAGTGTGGCCTCACCTCCCTCATTGATATTCTCAACAATGGGGTAAATAATTCAATAGGGATAAGGCTTTGATTTTCCTCTTATTCTCTCTTAGTGCTTATGTTCTTGGTACAATATTGATGTACCACAGACAAGCCAGCTCCTAAAATCATGGAGCTTGTATTGTTAGAACCAATGAAGTGACTAAAAGAATTTTTAAAAATAAGCCATCAGTCTGCACCTGCATAGGTGAATGAAGGAGAAATACTTTAAAGTCAGAAAAAAAAGTATACTTAACATTTAGGATCATCAACCACTGCTGGTTTTCCATAATATATTTCATTCCTGATTTTATCTGAAAGAGATATGATTACTACCACCATTCAAAGAGTGGTACTTTATTAATTAATAAGCTCTTGGCTCATCTTTGAGGTAGATTTCGGATTTAAAATAGACTACCACACTGCTAACTACTTCACCTTATGCTTGTCAATAACATCGAGGCTTCATTCAAGAAACCTACTGGCTTATAATTACCTGAAACCCAGTGATGAATCAAGGTTTTGTGGGGCCTGAACCTCATCTACTTTGGGAAATCATATCTAATAAAAACATGCAAAGTTATGAATACAAAAATCGCCAGGACCCCTCTCAAGACCTTGCAAGGGAGCTATGCAAGTGAGGAGCCCTGAAGCCTAAGCTTCATTGAATTCATGATAAATCCACCTCAGCTGGGGCCCTTTTCCGAACTTATTTAATGCAGGCAACTTATAAACACCCCAGTAATATGTCATTATAGGGTAGTAAAATGACCTAACTCGAGGGTGGCATCTTCCCTTGGTGGCTTCCCTTTGGAAAGAGATGCAATAAAGTTTATAGCTCACCATGGCAAATGTTTCCTGAAGCAAATTAGCTTTTTCTATTAGAAAGACTTAGCCCCAAACAAAGACTGACTATACTGGGACAGTCTGTTGAGAGTAACTGTGAACGAGTTTCAGGAGTACAGTAATGATTTCTTTCCAACACCAGATAGTTCTGATTCTTTCACTACCTTTTTCTGTCATTTAAGAAGCACACAAATTCCAAAGGAACAAGTTGGTGCCTCTTCCATCACAAATCTTTTCTAACCTACCACCCATTTTCTACTTCATCACCCCCCTCCCTCACCTTGTTACCCTGCTGCATAGATGCTAGAATGGCTCTCATATATGTTTTCCCATCAACATCCATCTTTCTCCTTCCAGGATGAAAGCTTCTTGGGGACAAAGTCCCTGCCCGACGCGTGTTTGTATCCCCAGCAGCTAGTACAGTGCTGACACACGGTGGGCATGGCACTCAGGGAATGTTTTTGAATGAATTCATTAATTTTTCAACTGTGATTTATTTATTTATTTAATTAATTTATTTATTTCCACAATGTATTTTCCTGGGTTGTCTACATAACTATAGTGAAACTCAGATGCTTATAAGGAACTCTTGGTGTTATAGGATGTTTAGGAAAGGTGGTGAGTTTAAGAGGTTGTGTTGACGCTCCTAAAACCTCCTGGTGAAGGGATGTCATGAGCCTGCTCTCCCTTGTGCTGGCAAAAGAAAAACTGACCTTAGTGCTCTCTCCCCAAGACAGGCATCAGCAAACTAACAAGGGAAAGGAAGGAGGCCACTAAAGATAGGCATCTGCAGGAATTGCTAATCCAGCTCCAGACACAGCCACAACACCTTCAATTAACCAAAATGTTTGAGCTGAAGGGGTGTAAAACCCACACTTCTTATTGAAGAGTAGTCAGCAAAGAAAGTATATTGAATTAGGCTACAACAATGTATTTTCCTTATATTTTTCACACTACAGCTGAACACAAACAACGTCTTTTTCCATACCGAAAAGGTTCCTATTGACAACAGATAATTCACTTCAGAGATATATGCTTTTTGAAAAATAATGTTCTGGGTGGCTGGGGAGAGCCCTGTGGTGGGTGTTCAGGAATTCTTTCTGCTTTACCATTAAAAAGAGCTAATAATGGTTGGGGAAGCACCCACACCTGTTGCTCCCTGAAGAATTGGGTGCTAAACTTAGTTCTTTGCAGCTCTGTGTTGCATACATTTTAAGCAGTTAGGAACTTTGCACATGAGCAGGAATCAAAGTTAAATTCAAAAGCGGAACTTCATGGACCATTTGCATAGTGGAGAGGCATCAGTGGGATTCCATGACAGTGTTAATTTGAGCGTTTCTGCTTGGTGCCTTTTATTGCCCGTGCCAAAGATCAGTACTATGGAAAGCAGAGCGTTTCATATATATGAGTTAAACAAGTCTCCTGGCCTCTTTGTACCTTAGTTTCCTCATTTGAAAAAAAAAAATGGCTCTCAAGACATACTTTCCAGAATTCAAACTGGGCTTACACTCAGCTAACCAATAACTGCATGATGTTTTTACACACAGTTTTTTACATGTATTCATCTTCTATTTCACTTACAACGTGTGTAGAAAGTGCATTCCATGCCAGGCCTGAAACGTTCCAAAGCTCAGTTCTGTGAGTGAATTGCAACCAAGATTTCTACAAGAAAAGACACAAGCCAAAGAAGAAGAAAAATATATATTCTTTCAGAACAGTTATCGTTTGGCAATAAATCTAATTTACATATGATGAAACATAACATCACTATTCCCCCACACACTAATGAAATCTCACTGTGGAAGATATTATGATTTATACTTTCACGATTTTATATGTGGTGCATTAGAAATGAAATAGTAAATGCTCATTAAATGCTTGTGTTAAGTGATCTTTATTTCTCTAGAAAGGCAGCACTATTGACATTTTGGGCTGGATGATTCTTTGCTATGGGAGGCTCTCCTGTACTGTTGGATGTTTAGTAGCATCTGTGGCCTCTGTCCACTAGATGCCAGGAGCACATACAGTTCTGACAAGGAAAAATGTCTCCAGACACTACCAAATGTCACCTGCGTGCAAAATCACCCTGGTTGAGAACCACTGCTCTACAATGATTCACTCTGATCCGTGTAATAACTCTCACACTAAGCTTTGCTGGAGACAAAAAGGATTTGCTACAAAATGTTAGTAGGAATTTTAATCACATTTCAAAATGAGTAACTAATTTTATAAAAATTAAGCTTTATGAAAATTCCAAATATAATGAAGTTATAGTTGTAACTTACATAAACTGCAAAAAAGGTAGTGGTTCAAATGTACGTCTTTCGAAAGACTGTATTTTATTGCAGGATAAATCTCTAGGAAAAGGAAAAGGAAAATATTGACTCAATTAGCTATCAGATATCTAATTAGTAGGAATCATTAGTAGAGTTTAGCATGATAATAATAAATAAGAAGCTTTGGTCTAAACTCCAAACCTTAGGAATTATTATTTGAACCTTCCAGAGCCCCTAACCCTGCCTTCACCTCTCTTAAGAGTCTCACCTTCAGGATCTTCATAAATTAAATATACAACTACAGATCTTGATAGATTTTGGAGGTAATCTTTCCTGAGAGCAGAAGCATTGATTAGATTCCACCTTTTGTGGTCACATCAAATTCTAGATTATGAGCTCAAAGTTTTTATCTCTATATATCATTATAATTTCTAATATTCAAAGGAATATTCTTATATTTACACACTTCCCAGTATAGTTCTGTTTTTCTAGGCCAATTCATTACCAGAAGAAATAAAAGATACCCTTTCACACAACTTGAAAGGAAGTTACTCCTCTCATTAATATGTAACTTTAATTCAGTATTACACTTTCTATCATATTGACTTTTATTTGAAAATACCTACTCTTGACTATAGCTGACTATGTTATTTCCATTGATTCCAGCTTAGTCTCTCATTTCACCTGGATGGGTGTAACTGTCTTCTGACTGGTGTTTCCATCTCTTCGCTCTCTGTTTCTAAGCCATCCTCCACGCGATCCCCAGATTAACTCTCCGGAAGTTGTTCTCAAATACCAGCATCACTTGTGAACTTATTGAAGATACAAATACTCAGCCCTACTGGGGACCTCTTGAATCAGTAACTATGGAGGTGGAGCTTGTGTTTTCGCAAGCCCTCCCAGTGGTTGGTTCTGTTGCAGGCTAAAGCTTGTCCTAAAGCCCTGCTGTGGTACCATGGTAGCTTGGCATATTATCCTTGGCTTGGCCTCCAAAGCCCTAGATGATCTGGCTCTACTCTCCTACTCTTCCCACTTGTACTCTACAGGTACTCAGAGTATTTTCCCTGTGCTTTGCCTTTCTCCCACTCTCCTTCTGCAAGATTACTCTTCCCAAGATGTCTGTCATTGATACCCAATGGCCCTTCGAGGTCCCATTTAAACAGCATTGCTCTAGTAACATCTTCCCTGATCCAATTTGAAGACTTCTTTCCCTCTTTTGTGCTCCAATACCAACTTATAGCTCTCATTGCCCATATTCATTTCTTTCTTTAAATATAGCTATTTTTGCAACCCATTTCCTCTGAGTATAAACTCCTTCAAAGTATGGACTAGATACTGCTTATGTGCATCGTCTATCATGTTTAAAGCCAACGTGTGGACATAAAGCAAACTCAAATATTTATAAAATCAAAATATAGCTGGAGAGTGGATAGAAGGAGGAAATGACTGTTTTAAAAGCAATGTAGTTTTATTACTTCATGGTGCCTCCACAGCACTTTGTCATTATGGTTTGAGTTATATGTTTATTTTCCCTGTGAGATCATGAGTTGCTAAAAGGAAACCTGTCTTACCCGTTGTCGTGTTTACAACACTAGGCATAGGGCTTATTAGCATATTCTTTTTTCGCTTTTTTATTGATTGGCATTGTTTTTTAAGAATGAGAATTCTTATGCTAACGTGAAATAATCAGATTATAAAGTATTTCATAGTAGAAGTAATGAAGGGCCTAGTCCACTGAGCATTTATCTTATTTGTTTTTCTTCAAACTGTGTTTGTAAGGTTTGGAGCCCAGATGGCAGAGAAGAGATTAATATAAAGGTGATTGTCCCTTGAGGCTTGGAAGCTTTGATAATTAAAAGAACTATTTTTAGGGTCATGTGAGGCTCTTTATACCCACTTCCCTTAAGCCTTTTATATTTGCAAGAAGAATCTATTTGCTAAAGAGGATCATTAATTGGCTTAATAAGGATTAATGACATACACAGCTTTGGATGCCATGGACAAAGGACAAAAACTGAGCTTTTATAGCAAAAAACACTGTTATCTCCTTATCCCTAAATAAAAAGAAACACTAGGCAAGCATTTCCTCTTTGATAAAGAAGCTGGAGAGGGAATTCCCTGGCTGTCCAGGGGTTAGGACTCGGCGCTTCCACTCCTGGGGACCTGGGCTCAATCCCTAGTCCAGGAACTAAGATCTCACAAGTCCTGTGGTGTGGCCCAAAAACCAAAACAAACAAACAAAAAACAAGAAAACAAAAGGCTGGAGAGATTTTTGTTAGGGGCATTATTGATATGCTGATTTACTGTAAACATTTCTAAATATACCACTTAACCATCATCTTAAACATTCTTAATATTGGCATCACAATTCCTGCATTGAAATCCTCAACAACAGCTTGTTCTTTTGGTAACTTAATATGTTCTTAACAATACACATTCTTTTTTTAAGATTTTTTTTTTTGATGTGGACCATTTTAAAAGTCTTTATTGAATTTGTTACAATATTGCTTCTTTTTTTTTATGTTTTGGTTTTGTGGCCATGAGGCATGTGGGATCTTAGCTCCCTGATCAGGGATAGAACCTGCACCCCCTGCATTGGAAGGCAAAGTCTTAACCACTGGACCACCAGGGAAGTCCCTTGACAGTACTGTTTATATAATTCATCTGCATAAATATTTAAATGTTAATTCAATTTAGATTAAATTATCAAAGTTATGAGTTAATGGCATTCATACGAATGTAAGGGGTCTATATTTTCTTGTCCTGTAGGTGACAATTTGAGGTTAATTTTAATTCCTCTCATGTCACTATCCAACTTTTTCAAACCTTTGCTGTAAAGGCCAGATAAGTAAATATTTTAGGCTTTGCAGGCCACATACAGTCTCTGTCACTTATTTTTCTTCGTTTCTTTTTTTTCTCATTTACAGCCCTTTCAAAATCACTTTTAACTTATGGGCTGTATAAAAACGGACTGTGGGCCATATTTGATCCATAGGTCATAAACAAAATATAAATACAGATGGAGAGTATATGAACACTTATATAACAATGTTCATATGGGAGTCTATAATTGCTCAGACCTCATTACCACTTTTCCTCTACAACTAAAGGGTATTTTTCTATCTATACCTTGCCTATATAATTAAAAAATTAAAAATGAATCGGAGATATTTAGGGCTAGTGATGGGCTGGGGCCCTACACAGACTTACAGAGCTGTAGAAGTTTATTGCTAGAAGAAATTGAAGAGATTATCTAACTTGAACCCCTTAATTACTTTATAGATAATCTACTTTATAGATAAGAACTCATAAATAAATATGATTAACTTACAAATATCGGAGGGATAGCAAGCCTTCAAATGAGTCTTTATGTAATTCAGTCAAATAATTTTCACTGAGATTTCTGAAAAATGAAAAGGTTATTTCTGGATCAAAATGCAAAATAACTACAACTATATATTACATAGGACTAACTCCTATATGGGAAGGAAAGCTGGGTAATGGTGCCACCTGAACAACCTATTCTTATTTAATTTAGGGATGGTGATTTCTGCTCTGTTTTCATTTATACCTTCTTTTCACATCCTCCTTTGTGTCCATCTCTCTCCATCACGCATGTGTGCTTGCGCGCACGCGCACACACACACACACCACCCACTCTTCCCACCAAATCATATAGTTAATGCCTACTGTCTAGATCACGCAGTCTCTGTTAGAACCCAGCTCTGGGTGGCACCAACGTTGCAGAGCTGCCCTTCCCTCCTCTCTTTCCCCAAACCTTAATGGGAAGTCCCACACAGAACTGTATCAGGGCAAATGAAGCCATCTGAATTTTTCCCCCATTAAAATTTTTTGAAAACTAATATGTGCATAAAATATACATAACTGTTCAATAATTCAATTGAACAACTGTTCAACTGTTTAATAGTTACAAAACAGATCCCCACGTAACACCATTCATGTCAAGAAAGAATCCTGCCAGCATCCCAGAAGCCCCCCGTGTGCCCTTTTCCAGTCACAACCCTCTCTCTGACTTCCTACAGGTAACCACTATCCTGACTTTAATAATAATTTCCTTGCTTTTTAAATGTAGTTTTGCCTTTTCTCTATCAGCCATAAACAACACAGTTAAGTCTTGCTTGTTCTTGAACTTTATATAAGTGGAATCATATTACATGTATTATTTGCCACATTGCTTCTTTCATTCAACATTATTTTATAAAATTAGTTCATTTTTGCCTGTAGTATGTAGTGTTGCATGTCCAACTACATGAGGCTTCTGAGTATTTGAAAGTGGCTAATGTGACTAAGGAGTTCAATTTTTAATTTAATTAACTTTAATTATTCTAAAATTTAAAAAACTGATACTCAATGTAATTATTGGAAAATGTTTATGGTAGCAACAATTTGCATATGTGATATTACTTTTTCAACTGTAAATTTTATGAAATATAAATACCAATCAAGTATTTGTAATAAAATTTAGAAACCAAATTTTGATTTCAAAGAGTTAGTATGGGAAAGAAATGTAGATTCTCTCATTAATTTTTATATCGAGACATGTAGATATGATATTACTTTGGATATTTTTAAGTACTTAGTATGAAAACAACATAGAATATATTAATAATGTATAAAATGAGTACATGTTAAAATGATAATATTTTGGATATAAGGGTTAAGTAAAAGATATTAACATTTATTTCATCTGTTTCATTTTACCTTTATTTTTAAGTGGCTATCAGAAAACTTAAGATTACTTATGTGGCTTCTTGCGTTATGTTTCTGATGAAGTGTATGACTTCTAAGTATGATTATACCACACTTTATTCATTCAACTGTTGGTGTAGACTGAGATTTTTCTAGTTTTTATTTATTAAAAACAGTACTGCTTTGAACATTCTTGTATTTGTATCCTGATACATATTTGTCTGAGTTTGTCTTGGATGTATTAGGGATACAAAATAGTTTCCTAAGAAGTTGTGCTATTTCAAGCTGGCAGGTTGAAACATGTCAGGTCTCCACCCCTTCAACTTCCACCAAAATCGCTAAGAATGATACAAAAGATATAACATAAAATTCACAACCTTAGCTCAATGTGTGGGAGCAGCTCCACAAATGCTCCCCTACCAGAAACGGCCCGGAGCTACCTACAGGGTGATCAGTTGGAATAGTGTGGTAGGAGCAGCCTACAGCACACATCAACCCCACATCTTCCCTCCTTGATCCAGGAAGCAAAAGGTGTCTTCCTCTAGGCAAGAGCAATTGGTGTTAGCAAGGGGGCAAGGTCCCAGAACCCTGGAAGAAAGGTATGCACTCCCTGACTAGCCACCAGAAGGCACCTTCCACCTCTGCCTTATTCTCAGGGGAACCCATTGGGAGTAATAACCCCCAACAGCTCGTTTCACTTCTCCCCTAAAGCTGGGAAACAAACCAGTAGAATCTCAACTACAAAGATGAATTACACTCAGGAATGACCAAACAATGTGACAAAGCCAGCTCCATTAAGGACAGAAAACAAAAACAAACAAAAGAGCTTATAGCCAATGAATCAGAGTTAACGAAGCGCAAGACAACCATAGAACAGCACAATTACTACCCTCAGACAGATGTAAGCAGATAATGCATCCATTAATCAACTCAGGAATATACGAATGAAAAGTGTTAGCAATAATTAAAAAAAACTCAGTATATGAGCAGCAGAAATGACAGTTAAAGAATAAATTAGGAAACTGAGAGATCCAGCCAATGACTTCTCAAGAATGCAGAACGAAGGGAGCAGGAAGGATTCACAGTCAAGCCTGACCCCTTGGTCTGCCCGAGGAATGTTAAGCACTTTGCTTCCGCTGGTCTCACACTAAAGACTAGGAACATGCTGCGGGGAGGAGGGGGTGGGGTTTTGCACCAGTTTCTTATATCTGGTAAGCAGGAAGGCACATAGCCTGTATCCCAAGAGTGGAGTGAGGGAGTGGTAGAGAGAGAGCCAGTACGGAAGAAACTCTATAAGATGTCAAAGGTAGGTTTCTCTTGCCTGGAAGAATTCCCTTCCTTGCAGGTGATATTAACAGTGGTACATCCTTCAGGAGCCTTGGGGATCTGAACACAGGCTATGTTGCCTTGTGAAACTATTTCCACTGAATTCTGCATTTAAAACGTTCTGCTTTTCACTCACAGTGTCTCTTGGTCACATATTTATATTAATTCCATCTCATAGCTTAATTCCAGCTCATAAATTAATTCTTTACTCATAGCTTATGTGAATTAAAATATTACTACCTGGAAACTCTGCAACTCAGTTATTAAGGTGGTTCATATTATACAGAATATAGTCACACACATTTTTAAAAGATCACTAAAACAAAAACACAAAAGACTTCAATTCCCACAAAGAACTCTTGGAGCCCTGAGCATGATTCAAAAACCCTGACCTCAATTTGAAATTCACCATTTTAGGAGGAATCGCAGTGATTGTCAGAATACATGTTAGGGGGAATGGTCAACAGATGGTGCTAAGATTGATTGTTTTCTCACCTCTAAGTCGTGGTTTCATATTTCCATGGAAATGATTCAAAAAGAAAAAAACCAAATCAATATGTCCAGCGACGTGTATGGTAACCCTTTTCATGCCATCAAAGGTAGGAAAAAACTCTACCTCCCCATATCGCATAACAAAACTGTATGTATATACCATAAATGATATACAAACGTCACAGGAAATGATGGTATATGAAAAAAAGCTGCACAAAAGTGGAACTCATATATACTAATTATAACTTTGAAAGTTGACACGGATTCAGTAAGTACTGCAAAGAGATGGGGCCGATCCTCAACTCTTTATGGCACTGTCTTCTCTGATTGGCTGATGCCCATATCACACTGGTTGGAGTTTGAATATCATGGTAGGACAGGGCGTAACCAAACAGTATGTATTTCAAATTAATAGGGTTTCTTTCTGTGAAGTTGTTTGGATGACAGGATGGTAGAAATTTTAAAAACAACAATGGTAAATTCAGCCTAGAAGTAAAGTTTAGACTGAGAATGAGTCAGTCACCAGAAAATTACCCAAAAAGGGGCTTCCAATAAGCAATAACTGAATAACTGAAATAAAATACATTAATCTGTAGAACTTCAAATATCCATTTTGACTGAAGAAAAAAATTTTAAACTATGGGGAATCAGAGTTAAAGCCAGATCTAAAACTTTCTCACACCATGAATATATCAAAACCAGGCATGAAGTTAACATTTAAGAAAGATCCATGTCTAACTTCTGACCAGGGTTCAGGTCTAAGGCAATCTTCTGAATTTCACATTCATTCTTGATTCTGTATTATTGACAATTATCCTTCTCTCCACCTCTGAAACTTCTAGGAAATTGAGAGGGCTCAGGGTTTGTTTGTTTCATTGATTTAACTATATATATAATGCAAACAATAGGCCTTTCTGGAACTGATTTACTCTCCTTCCCCTGCTTTCTTTCTCTCCAAAGTACTTAGCAATGCTTGAAATTAGATCTATCTATTTATTACACTTATATACTTATTTCTATTTATTTGTAAACCCCCTGAGAACTGGGATACTTGGGCTGTTTCATTCTTGGGCCTGTAACCCTAGCATGTAAAACAGTTCGTGGCATATAGTACATACTCGAAAAATATTTATTGAGTGAATTCAGAAAGTGACAAATTATCAACTATCAGATACTTTTATTTAAAACAAATTATCCATTTATCGTCACTCATGAGGATAATTACAGGAAAAGAAATGTCTTTTTTCTCCCCTACATTTGTGACTCAATCTTTTGAGACAAGAATCCTTTGAGAATTTCATAAAAGCAATGGTGTTTTTCCCCAAAAAACTGCACTTTCTTGAACACACGCAAAAGTGTGCACGCAATTTCGACTTGTGGATCATCCTTTTAGGGCAGAGGTCTGTGAATAGAGAGGACTGAATGCAGAGTGCCAAACTTGGATGGGAAATAAAAGTACATCTCAGTTTTCACAAATCTCTAACTAAAACCAGCACTTCCTTCCATTATGAATGTAGGCAACGAACCACAGTAGATCAGCATTATAGTTAATTTGGTCCCCAATAGAAATCACAGGTCACTTCATATCACGTATATGCTGCAGATACCTCAAAATATCATTTATTCTCATCACTACCCTGGAGTTATAATATTTATTAGACCTACCACTATATCTTGTTATTTAAAGTGTTAAGAGAAGCATATTTATTACTATTTCACGAATTTTAAAAATATTCTGAAAACTATTTCAATATAGTTGGTTTCCTTTGTTTTTCTATATATTTTGACTTACTATACATTTTAAAACATTATCCCAAGAACATAAGCTTCTGCAGCTTGCCAAAGAGTTATACACCGGGGAGCAGGAGGGAGGTTAAGAAATTCTGCTTTGGGGAACCACTGACCTCAAGTTAGGAACCTCTGCTTATAAGGTATAAACCTCAAGCTGACTTAGAAATCTTCAAACCTTACCAGATTCATGTTATAGTGTATCATCTCCGAAACACATGCTTTTTAAAAATTAACTTTTAATTTGAATTTATCTTTTAAAAATATGTAATATATATTCACATCTCAAAATTCCAAAAATATGTAGCACACAATTCAAACTTTTTCTCTTACCTCTGTCCCTCAGTCTACCACCCCCCTCCACTCCCAGAGGAAATTAAGTTATCTATTTCTTGTGCCAAATGACTTTCATTTTTCTTACAAGATTGGGAAATTAAATCTCCAAGTTAGGTACTATCATGGGAAATATAAACTACATATAGTGTTTAGGAAATCTGTAAATTAAAAAAAGGGCTTGGTTCTAGCAGTTTTTTCATTACCAATAAGATATCAGACTAAGGGGGCATCTCTTTAAGGGTGGTCATAATACCAGTTTTTAGATTGACTGTTATGTCTTTTATTATTAATTCAGAAGTCATTTATGACGTCTATTCAAGTTGAACTAAGGATATGACCACAGACTGTCATGAAAATTACTTTGAATGTTTTTTTCCCAAAATAACTTATGTATCTAAACTGACTTTTACTACAAATCAATAAAAAAATAGTAACAGAAAAATGGGCAAAGGACAGACAATTCAAGGATAAAATACAAATGTTCAGTAAACATATAAACATATTTAATTTCACAAATAATAAGAAAATTCAAATTCAGACGGGACCCCTTTTATTCATCTGTCAGATTAGCAAAAAAAAAAAAAAAAAAGTGAGAATCTCCAGTGGTGGAAGGGTGTGGGGAAATGAATGTCATCACAGTATGGTGACTGCAGGGTAAGCTGGCACAACTTTTTGAGGGCAAATAAAATTTTATATCTAAATAGTCTTCGCCCCAACAATCCCATTTCTAGATAACTATTCTATAGAAATAAACGACCAGGCTCACAAAAATGCACGTACAAGGATATTCATTGCAGCAATGCAAGTAACAAGAAAACTGGTCATAATCTAAACATCCTTCAATAGGGGCATTATTAAACTGTAACACATTCATACTATGGAATACTATGCAGGAGTTTAAAGGAATGGGGTAACCCTCTATGTACTGGGAAGGAAAGAAATCTAAGACATATCATGAAATGAAGGAATCAAATTTCAGGATGTTAATTATGTAAAAAATGATAAGAAAAACACACAAACCTCTTTTGCTATCTGTAAATATGTATGTACTCAAACGTATGGAAAAGATCTGGAAGGATTAATACTAAACTCAAAGTAGTGGGTGTGGGATTAGGGCAAAAGGAGGGTTTTCACTATACCTCTTATTTCACTGTTATATATTGAGAATACAATCATGTATTACTTGTATAATGGAAAATAAGTTTAAATTGTCTCTTACTGATTTTCAAGAGGTCCTGCCAAATTTAATTTTTTATATAAACACAGAATTTCAATCATTAGGTTGCTTTGGGATATGGAAGGGGAAGTACCTTTGCTCACAGGTATTGACCTCAAAATTCTGGACCAAGAAGGATCTTACAATGCAGTTAGCTTTTTGTATTCATATTTGGGGAGAGTATACTCACAGCTTCTCAGCCCAGCGGTATGCCTTCCATATACTTTCATCAATGTAAGAAACAGAGTTTCCTTGGAAATTTCTGTGAAGAAACACAGTTCATATGCTTGAATAGGTAGGAAAAGAATGTAGAGAATAAGGAAAAGAATCATGGCCACCATGTAGGGAATATTCAAATGCAGAAAAGACCAGCTTTTCAATTCCCACAGCTGCCCAGCTTCCCAGTGTGCACAATTAATAAAAACATACTGTGAGGCCACTGGCACAAACAATGAGGCATCTCCTCAGAACCTGAACTTCCTATCTGTCCAAATTCTTGGATACATAATGCCAATTACTTTTTATCCAAAATCACTTATGTGTCTAAAATGACTCCTACAAATCAATGAGAAAAATGGCAAACATTTATCAATATCAGCAAATAAATATTAAGAAATCCTATGGCAGGCAACACCAAAGCTTTGGCTCAGTGCCCTCAGAATCTCTCCAGGCGTTAGAAGGATACGGGCAAGGCAATTAGAAATTAGAGGGACTAATACGAAAATATCTCTTAAACATATTGCCTAGGGAAAAGCACAAGTCACTGAACAAGGAGTAAAGTTATTACCTCATTAGGGGAACAAAATGCAAAGGAAAGAGATCGGAAGGAAGGACACACATCAAAACAGTAAGAGGAGTTACCTTATTGGTGGTAGGGAAGGTGGGGTGCAATTTCACATTTTATCCTATATACTTCTGTGACATTTCTTTTTTTAAACAGTGAGAATGTATCCATGAATTAGACATGTTTAAAAGAAGCTGTTAAATGCCTGAGGTTCAGTTTGAACCACTAACTCAGTGGATGACTGAATCTTTGCCTTTACCTTTGTCCTCTTCCCTCAGCAACAATGGAACTATTCAGTTTATATGCACATTTTTCACGGGAGTCAGAAATAAGTCAAAACGGATACCTCTCTGCCCATCTGCCTGAGGGACATTTCCACTCAAACAGAGCCTTCTGGTTGCTTTATGCTCACCAATAAAAGATGCCTAAGACTGAACTCATCTCCCTCAAACTGACTCTGCTTCCCAACTGCTGTATTTCCACGTTATACCATCATCATTCTGCCCAAGCCTCTGTCAGCCGCGGGGGGTTGGGGGTCACCTGGACGGGGCCCAGGGCCCACTCCGGAGGCTGAACTGCCTGGACTAGAAGCCACAGTCGTTGCCATGTGAGGAGGAGCCGTGGGGCGCAGCCGTGACACAGAGGCGCAGCCACGACATGACATGCGGCGGCTCCCAGACGCAGCGGCCCGGGCCAGTGAGTAGCCGGAGCCACATCCTCCTTCAGAGCCGAACCGAACCGTTATGCCAGCGCCGCGACGCGAGGGCTCACCGTTAACAACCGCGCGCCCCTCCCATGCCTAACGGCCCACCCGTTATTTACGACATCTGGAGTTACGCCACCTTTATTAGGCTCGTGCGGAGATCCAATCCGCGCCACCAGAGTGGGCCTTTTGCCCAGAGTCCCCAGGGCGCAAGCCATCCTTCCCCTTGCAAAGGCGACAGTTACCTCCTGCCGGGCCCTCCCTGGCCCCAAACAATGAGGCGGGATTTGGGCTGCAGACCCGAGTGGCCCCAAACTCCAGCAGCCCAGAGGCCGAGGGGGATTGGAAAGGATGCAGAGCTTCCCGAGGAAACCACAGGACGTGGCATTCTGGGAAATTCAAAAGTGCTAATCCAGTTTTGGCAATCTGAACTCTTCCTCCTCACAGCTTAAGTCTGAGAGAGATTCTTCCTCCCTTTGGCCACACGGCTGAGAAGAAAAGTAGCTGACCAGCAAAATGAGCACCAGTTCGGCTGTCGGGAGGCGAACACTCCTTACAATTATTCGAAAATGTTACCATTTCCTCCAAACTCTCAGTATTCACGTCTCATTATTCATTCACCACTCTGTTATTAGGGGTTACCACTGAATCAGTGATGATTCCAGAACTTCTGTAGGAGGGCTTTGGGACAGGTGAGCAATTCATTCTGGGAAAGAGAGTCTAAAACCAAGTGAATGGCCCTTTACATTAGCATGGGCAAACTTCCCACATCCCACCTTGTCTCAACAGAGCCATTAATCTAGAAAAAACTACAGTGTCACTTTTCAGAGGTCTACCCTGTGTGCACACATGGAGAAGACACTTAGAATGTTAAAGTCAGCATGTTAAGTAATTTTCTTGAAATACTGTAACTAGCACCCAGTTTACTTTCTTCACAGGCCTTTTCATAATCTATTTAATTTTAGTCCTTTTTAATTGTCTGGTACACCTTTAACACCTAAACTCCAAGAGAGAAGGAGCGTCATCTTATTTCCAGTGCCTAGCACATAATGGTTTCTAAATGGAACTGATTCCAAGATTGGCTTCATTTAGGAATGGATCTGTTGTTATAATCAGGTTTCTGAAATCTTCAGTATCAATACGGAATCCCTTCCTCTCACATTTCACAGGAAGCTAGACTTCTGAAAGCCCAAACATGGATACGTCTGAAGTTTCCTTGACTGATATAAATTGAATTAAAATAATTATTTTGTACAGGAAAAACTTTCAAAATTTTTACATTTTTCAGAACATAACCACCTTTTCGTTCTCTACTTTCTTCCCTTCAAAACAAACTTTCCAACATTGGGATGAGTTAAATCATCAGATATCTAGCCCGAAAATAAGCTCTCAATGACATGAAACAAATTTTTTGCTCCTTTTTAATAAAAATCCTATATGCAGTACATTAATGTTTTCTTTTAGAAATTACGTTGACAACTTAATCCCTAATTCGAGGCATCCATATAATTGGTTTACAGAAAGGTTCTTCGGCAAAATATTTAACACAAGATATATATGAGATGCTGAGATCTGGGTAATATACCTTACTTGAAAGGCATGAATAGTTTTTAAACACTGTAGCATAATCACACTTAAGGCCATAGTTACTTTATTCCGAAATCCCTGCAATTATATTTGAGGGGAGTTCTAAAAGACCTGTGTCTTCTCCTGTGTCCACAACTATAGACATACACTGATGGCCCTCAATCCTGCTCTCCAAACTTCAAATAAGGGGCCAGAGACAAGGCTCGGGACTTGGAAAAGTCCTAGAAATTCCCTGCCTGAAAAGCAGTTTCACAGTTTCACCTTTTCCTAAGGATGACAGAGCTGAGTAGACATGCCAAAGTCTTCCAAATCCTGCTGGGTGTTTTGAATTACGGCTACACTGGCTGTGTACCCCTTGAGTTTTTATCTCCACATACTTGAATGAAATCCTGTAGTTCCTCTTCGGTTCTAGCATCTGTGACCTCTTCACAGGGTCTATATGTCAAAGCTACTTTACCACTTTCTGAAAGAAAGCTAACAAGGATCAATTCACAAGGTTTCTTGTTCTAAAACTTCCTGTATACAATGGTAGCACCCAATAATTAGACATTCTTTTGATTTCTAAAAGAAGAAAAGAAGACCATTTTCCTAGAAGTTCCCTCATCTGACACTTCCGCTTTTATCATAATTACTTGTGAAAAAATACATAACAAGTATCAACTTTGGTTCAAAAACCTTTATGATCTTAGTAATAAGAACTAAGGAATAATGACATAGGAATTAAAAGCTGTGGAAACAAAAATGTTCAATCACAATACAATGAAATAGGAAGGCATTAGGTGAGGGTCAAAATGAGTTCAAACCTGGGATAGATACCACTGGACTATAATAGATACTTCATGTTAGAAGCAAGGCAAGTGCCTATTTCTTGGGACCAAAATTCTACCAGATACAGTGAACAAAGCTTTGGAGACAGAGAGAGAGAGAGCATTTGAACACTCTACTGGCAGAAACTGGCCCATGTACCCTTTGGACAATACAGCTTTCCTCAAGGCAAGCTAGAGCCACCAGGCTTTTTGGTCTAAGGAGTTTTGAGTACATATAAGGAATACCTTGGCATATTAGGGACAAACAATCCAGACATTTAGTTTGGTTCTTAAAGGTTGTTACCCAGAGTTGACAGCTGGTGGAGATTCAGCCTGATGACCAGGGAAGTCAAACTTCACTGGAAGGACTGCCAAGCCTGGAAGGCCAAGACCAATGCAGGGTCAACTCTTACAAATAAGCTCTCTGACACCTTAGCTAGGATTTCTCAGTCTCTAAGCCTGCAGGGCTGTGAAGCAGGGGAGCAATTCTGTTCTGGGAATCTACTAATCATAAAGTTTCCTTCGGGCATAGCCTGCGACATTCTCACCGCTGTATAACTCGATAGGGAACACAATCAACGCTATTCAGTAGCATGACCACTTTCAAGGATCACAAAAACATAGCCGATTATAAGAATCATATTCAACCAATATATCAGAAATGAAAACTGAAATTAAACTGATTCCAAAAACATAATCTCATAAACTTTTCAACAAGAAAACAACGATAATAATAATAGTCCATATATTTTGTCTGCTTACTAGGTTTCAGGCATAGTTCTAAGCTTTTTACATTCATCATCTCATTTACTCTTACAATATCCCCCATTAGGTGGTAAGCTGAATTACTAACCCTATTTGCAGATAAAGAAATTGCAGCTTAGAGATATTAAATACCTTCAAATGTCTCTGGCTAGAAAAACCTAAAATTGCAACAACAACAACAAAATCTAAGAGACAAAGTTAGGACTCAAACACAGGTGTGCAGGGCTTATAATCACTACAGTACTCTGATAAGCAAGCAATTGAGGAAGAGCTGGATCAAACACTTTCTGTATGAACTGAGGCAAGTCATTCTACATCTAAACACTGGGGACAATAATATTTCCTGCCGTTTTTCTCATAAATGCCACAAAGAACAAATTTAAGACTGCTGCTGTGAAAGCATCTGGTGAATGAAAGAATAGGTAATGTTTTAGATAACCATTATTTTCATCCAATTAACTTTTCAAATAAGTTTATTTGCTCACTGAAACTGAAGTACTTCAAGGACAATAAGAATGGTCTTACCTAAAACCACAATCAGCAGTTTCTGGAATGCATCTGTCAGAGCCTTCTGAATAGCAAGCGTCTGGGTTACCTTCCTTTTCAGAAGGAATAATGACCCTAAATCCAACCAAAACAGATGAATTTAAAATGCTGAATAACTGATTTCTAGGTAATGTGTTTAAAACTAAAAATGCATCTGTGATTCTTAGATCATTACCTTAGTGATCAAGGGCAGGCACTACAGTGGGGAGCGGTTGAATGACTCTGCTGTAGGTATACCCTGGCTTGGCACATTTTTACTGCTCAGATCTATTCTGGAAGTTCCTAAAATACTCAATGGGAAATGCAAACCAAGAACGTGGCACAAATCTCATATTACTCACAGATTTCAAGTGGACAAGCTGAGGCTACACTGCTATAGACCCTGCTCTCCTGAGCGTGAAGGGCTGGATTCATACAGTGAGACAGATTTGGTGGTGGTGCAGATGATCTGGCCTCTCCTCAACCATCACCCACTCAGGTGGATGGTGGAGCCTCCTCCAGTCCGTTCGCTAACAGCCCCGCCTCTGACTTAAAACCCTAAGCCCAAGTGCCATGGATTCTAGGAAAAAACTCAGTACCAATCGGATTCCCCGTTGTAGGGATCTACATTTACTTTTTCCGCTCAGGCCCTTCTATAGGAGGCAAAGGACTGAACATTTACACAAGAGTTTATTTCAATCTTTAGACAATGATTTTGTTGGGATAACTGAATGCCAGAAGACATCCGTATTTGAAGGACTATTTTAGCATATCACAAATTATTAACCAAAAAAAACACAAAAACTAACTAATTTTCCCTCCTCCTAAGCTTCTTGGCAGGCAGTCAGTTCTAAAATTCTAAAGTTTAAGGTGCTGTCAGGTATTGCCTAAGATAAAAACCTACATTGTCAGGCAGAAAAATTCTGCCCAGGGCTTTACTTGCTTAGCTATGGTGATGATGTATCTGAAAAGTTGAGTTTCAGAAAGAAAGGAAAAAAGAGAAATCCCACTCCCTCACCTCCCCATACACACACATATTGGAAAACAGACCTTCCTCCAACTTATCCAAAGGTTCCTCAGCCATGCCAACTTCGGGACTCCTGCACTCGTGGAAGGGCAACACCACCTGTAAAGCACAAAACAACTTCAGGCTTTGCTTCTGAAGTGGTGTCACAATATCTTCCTTTTCCCTTTCTTCAAGGTTAGAAAGATCCTGAAGCTGTCAGGATTTTGAATTAAAGGCTAGACTTCAAAATATTCTGTTGTGGGCTTCCCTGGTGGCGCAGTGGTTGAGAGTCCACCTGATGATGCAGGGGACACGGGTTCGTGCCCCGGTCCGGGAAGATCCCACATGTTGCGGAGCGGCTGGGCCCGTGAGCCATGGCCGCTGAGCCTGCGCATCCGGAGCCTGTGCTCCGCAACGGGAGAGGCCACAACAGTGAGAGGCCCGCGTACCACAAAAAAAAAAAAAAAAAAAAATTCTGTTGTTAGAAATAAAAACTTAACTCCAGCAATCCCAGGTAATAGTTTAGGTATGCCATAGCTTCAAAATCAAGTGAGACTTGCAAATGAATGATTAGATATGGTCAAATATTTTTTATTATATACCATACAAATACTGGAGAAAATTATGGACACCACCGTCCATATCATTGAGATTATCACTATTTCTAGGTGGCAGGCCAATGCTCAGATACTTCCATGTGGAAGCCTCTCACATCTCCTCCCCATAGCCCTGTTCTATTCTTCTCTCTAAAGTCTAGGAATTCAATGTTGAAAGGAGTCTCGTTAGTCAAAGAAAGTCTACAGAGTTTACCTTGATGATCCTTTATGACCACCCATTGAAACCAAAGTAGTAATTTGCCAATTCTTGGCATCTGGAGCTGTTTAGGGCAGGCGTATTATGTTGAACCGCCTTATGTCCGGTGCCGAGACGAACCTAAAGACATAAAAGACCTAAAAATATCACAACCGTACATAGAGACTTATTTTGGATATACCTGAGATTTATCAATACCAATTTCATAGAGGGGCTGTGAAGATTAAGTAGCACATTTTAAGCAATGAGTTCACAGTGAGCCCTAAATAAATGTTATTTATTATTTTTAGGTCAGTACTTTTCTGCATCATTTCCAGGGCCCCTGATTAACTGGAAGGTTCCCTGACCTCTGGTGGTGAAAGTGATGATGAAAGCAACCAAGGAAGCCCAGCAGAAGCCTATTATGGGGCTTGAGGTAAGCAAAGGAAGTGAACGGTTTTAGTCGTCTCATCCTGTAGCTCCTGCTTGAGAATATGAGCTGAAGAGGAGATAAGATGGACCTGCCACTGAATTAGGACCTTAATCTGTAGCACCCCCTCCCCAAGTTACTAACCCTTGTTAGAAGACGAATACGTATACCTCTCTAAATGTAAATAAAGCAACCAAAAGAATTAGAGGTTCATCTGCATTAACAAGCTTCTTTGAGAGTGCCAATATTTCCAGTCTTAACTCTCTCAATAACTTACATATTACTGTGGAGTTTTTACATCACTAGTTCTTTCTTAAATGTCTATTTCCGTTTTCAACAGCGTGTAGTATATAAATACAGTCATAAAAATTCAAATACAAATAAAGTCAAAGAATTGTTAATTCTTTGATTTGTTTGTGCATCTTCCCCGTCACTAGTTTATGAGCTCCTTAAGTGCTTGAAGGAACCGTATATTATTCTTTCCTTGTTACCAGAAACAAGCATAGGTCTTGGCATATAATAAGGGAGTGATGGTCTGTTGACTGAGTGAATGAATGAGTACATTAAGAAAATGAAATTATTTTCTCCAACTGAAGCTGCCTGCTGGGAAGGAGAAATGAAGACTACTTTTTAAATGTTGTGTCACATGGGAGGCTAGGCCCTGTACAGTGAGTCATAATAGAGCTGTCCTGGACAATTAGGAAGCTTCAGAAGAGCTCTGAGCCCCTGGGTAGTAGAGACAGTTGACATCTGGGATAACCTTGCCACAGTTCTTGTTGGCAAACATATCCCTTCGTGCTACTGAGAAAAACTCAGATACATTAGGCCTTTCCTTCATTTTATTTTAAGATGTTATTATCTTTTCTGTATTTATAAAAAATACAAGGGAAAAATGATAAGAAGTATGTATAACTGCCAATGAATAAAAGAACTCATAATTGGAACTTCCCTGCTGGTGCAGTGGTTGACTCCATGCTCCCAATGCAGGCGGCCTTGGTTCAATCCCTGGTCAGTGAACTATGTCTCACATGCATGCTGCAACTGAGAGTTCGCACACCACAGTTAAGGAGACCGTGAGCCACAACTAAGGAGCCTGCCTGCTGCAACTAAGACCCGGTGCAACCAAATAAATAAATAAATAAAATTTAAAAAGAACGCATAATTAAAGTAGGTAACAATTTCGGGCGTGTGGGCAGTAAACTAAGGCTCTGCATTAAATAAGGAAACCTAATACGAATGCCCTTTCCTCTCAACTCTATAGTGACATGTAGAACATTCTATCAGTGCCGAGCTTTATGCTGTGAAAATCTCAGAACCTAAGCTTATGGAATGGTCTTCATGTCCAATATAAGAAAAGAACTCATTACTCACAACTGACACCAAGTAACTGTTTCATAATCTTTCCAGGACCATCTGTAATATCTGAGTGGTTATGTGAAATGGTCGCAGGGTCTGCAAACAAAAGAATGCCTGACACAAAACCATTTCAATCCCAGGGAGTACAGCCAGGATTGAAGAGGGTGGTAAACAGGGTACAGAAGTGGGAGGTAGTGTACCTGGAGTCACATCTGAGGAGAGTTCTCAGATTCAATAAAGGTGAAATCAGTGAGTAAAGAAATATGGGTGAGAATAGGCAGCAAGGTCAGTAGGAAGTAGCCAGAGCGAGAAGCCAATCAGAGAAGACACACAATTATAAAGGGAAAGGTCTGGAAATCTAAGCCTCACTCACTTATTCAGAGGAATTGAAAAGGTCCTTGAAAAAGGAATGGTGGCTGAATGGAGGCACATAATGAAATGTTAATTCTGGGGAAGTAAAATTGGATGGCATGTTAATATGGAATAAGGTTTCTACAATGCATGAAAGAATATTTTAACCATTTTCTGGAATGTGAAGGGAGCTCTGAATAGGCAGTTTGAGAGTGGTGATGAAGCCTCCTTTATGTTACATCTGACAAAAGTTCCTCAAGCTCTGGACTTCCCTGGCGGCACGGTGGTTAAGAGGCCGCCTGCCAATGCAGGGGACACGGGTTCGATCCCTCGTCCAGGAAGATCCCACATGCCGCAGAGCAACTAAGCCCGTAAGCCACAACTACTAAAGCCTGCGTGCCTAGAACCCGTGCTCCACAACAAGAGAAGCCATCGCGATGAGAAGCCCACACACCACAAGGAAGAGGAATCCCCGCTCGCCGCAACTAGAGAAACCCAGCGCGCAGCAACAAGACCCAACGCAGCCATAAATTAATTAATTAATTAATGAAAAACGTTTGTCAACCTCACACATTTGAAATCCACATAAAAGTAAATATAAGGAAGACTCTTGTGAAGATTTCTTAAATTAAGGGGCAGCATAAAATGACATGGGGTTTAACATCAGTTAACTTTGGGTTTGGCCTCTAGTTTCTACATGTACTGTCATGAACCTTAAGTAAGTCACTTAACCATCCTGAGTTCGAGTTTCTTCATCTAAAAAAAAGAAAGAAAGATCTGGGGAACTGGGGGATCAGTGGAGCAGTGAATCTGAGAGCATTCTGTACACCACAGTGCTGTACAAATGCTGGCCTTTCCCCCCGCCCCCGCCTCCCGCTGGGATCTTAGTTCCCAGACCAGGGATTGAACCCGCGCCCTCAGCAGTGAAAGTGCAGAGTCCTAACACTGGACCGCCAGGGAATTCCCGATGGCCTATTAGTTTTAAATTCAGCACTTCATCCCAGTAGAGCGAGGAATTCCACATTTGGACCCACCTTCACTGGAGATGTCTGAAAAAGCTGCTTCTGGTCGCATGCCTTTTGGGCTCTGTGGGCATCCCCTGCTGAATAAAACTTGATGATGCCACAGAACCCAGGACCGGCCACTGCTGCGTTTGGGAAGACTCGGACCGAATACAGAAGGCCAAACTGGGAGAAGACTGTGAACAGAGAATGCTGTAGGGTGGTCCCATGCTAAGTAAGTGCAGGAGATTTCACGCCCAGGATAACAAACCGCCCGTTCCCTTATATTCCCCCAGCCCTTCGCCACAGGCAACTGTGGTGAGCCTGCAACTCCAAACACTTCTCATTTTATGAACAAGTTTCCCTCTGAAATCCTAAGCTTCGAGAAGCATTAGGAGGCAATGCCGTCTGTTGGGAACTATCTCTCAAAAATCTCTGGGGCCGAGCTGACTGCTCAGGTCGGCTCTAGAACTAAGATTCCTCTCAGCGGAGACCACAGGCAGATGAGGTGCTGAAGCAGTACCCCGGGCCGCCCAGTTACTGGGGCGCGCGGCGGCTTCCTCCACCCCTCCCTCCGCCCCGGCTCGGCTCACTTGCAAGGCCTCGGCCGTGGGTCCAGAGCTCAGCTCCCACACCAGCAAGGTTTTGTCTCCCGCGACGGGAACCGCAAAAGTTACCAACTCCACCATTCGACCGTTACCGCGTGTGCGCGACTCGGAGCGCAAGCGGACTGCGCCTGCGCACGCGCGCCCGCGCCCGCGCCCGCGCTTTTTAAAAATGGGAGCCCGAGGGGCGGAGCCACCTGGTTGGGAGTGGGACAGGGGCGGTGCTCGGACCTCTCCCTCGCCCCTCCCACTCCGGGCTTGTCTCTGCCTCTAGTTCCCCTTCCGCAACCCGCGCGCCCAGAAGTTTTGGAGTTTAGCGTTTCTATTCAAGTGTATTTTTAGCGTAGAGTCCAAAGTGTGAGTTTACAGGATCGAATGGTGCGGACATCTTTACAGCAGCTGGCTTCATCTTCAAAGTTCCAGAGGAGACTAGAGTACTAAGTAGTTAGTGCTAACTATCCACTGAACTTTAAAAACTTAGATTTCCCGACTCTGTGTGAGAAATGACCACCAAAGATGCAATCCTTCGACTTGAGTGTTTGCATGAGACTTAAATATGCAAATCAAGGTATAACATTAAAGCCATCAACCGTCTAGTATGAAATTCTTAAAAAGCTGGTTTCTAGCCCATTTTCCTAAAGTACCCCCAAATCACCGAGCACATTTCTTCATCCCCACCACGACTTTCTCCACCTCAATATATCAGACCCTTATCCCCACCCATTACCTACTTCTGAGCTCTTTTACTTCAAGAATTGCTGACTTTGGAGGAATCACTTGGATCTTGATACTGTTTCAAACCAATAACTATAGATTTATTATCCATATCATTATCCATTGCATTCATTGTATGTATCCATTTATTCATTGTATCCATTATCTGTGTATGGAGAAGATCCATAATCTTCTCCAGATAGATTATGAACACCTCATGAACAATATTTACAGATTTATCATCCTTTTTCTAGTACCTAGCACACTCATACTCTATTAGGTACTCAAATATACTTGGGATTAATCATGACTAAATTAACACATTCTTTGCACAAGGAATGCTTTAATAATTCCAAAAATATAAAAAATTCTTCATCGTGGTCTTCTTGGTTTGCAAATGACAGTCAGGAACCAGGGGCCTGGGCCTGGATAGGAACAAGGAGGAAGTCCTAGAAAACCATTTACTCCTGGGGCGCTGGTCAGTTTTATTTGTAAATGGGAAAGGAAGAAAATAACATGAGGTGGAGGCAAGAGGAAGAAGAAATGAAGAATTCCCAAGTGAGGAGAGGAGTTCTGGAATGACTCCACCACAGGCCTGCTCCCTGTCTCATGCCAGGTGGCATCCTGTCATCCAGTAGGAGAGTGGCCGGCCTGCACAGTGCAACCTCCATTTTACCCTGTGGAGAGAAGGAAGATTGGTTCTTTTTTTTTATTAAGAATCAATTTTATTTATTTTTGGTTGCGTTGGGTCTTCGTTGCTGCACACGGGCTTTCTCTAGTTGCGGCGAGTGGGGGCTACTCTTTGTTGCGGTGTGCGGGCTTCTTATAGCAGTGGCTTCTCTTGTTGCGGAGCACAGGCTCCAGGCGCGTGCGCTCAGTAGTTGTTGCACATGGACTTTGTTGCTCCACGGCATGTGGAATCTTCCCGGACCAGGGCTCGAACCCGTGTCCCCTGCATTAGCAGGCGGATTCTTAACCAATGAGCCACCAGGGAAGCCCAGCAACACTTTTTATAGAAAATGTTGCTGCCAATTATGTAGAGAGGGCCCGTGGCAGCCGTGTTTATGTTGCTTAATTTCTTCCATGCCTGTAGCTGAATGAATGGAGCTGGGACACAGGGTCCAAGCTGAACCCATCAGATCCTCCCTGCCAGGCACTTGGACTGGGACTGAGCCTAGCTAGTCTCTATGGTTGCTTAGGACATTAGCCCATAGATTCAGGGCAGACATAGTCTGTCTGGTAGACTGTAGAGCAGAGAAAGCTGGTCTGCAGAGGGAGTAATGAAGCCAATGCACAAAGAGAAGCAGAAACCTGCAAAGGAAAGTTTCCAGCCCTGCTTCCACCCTCTTCCTGAGGCCCAGCTGCACCCCTCGTGTGGGCTCAGCAAGACACCTTGTCCTCTCAGAATAAAGCTCCCCCAGCTAGCTCAAGTTGCTCTGTTCCTGCAACCAAAAGAGTTTTGTTTAATACGGTGTCAGAGGAAGAGCCAGATCCCAGGTCTTCTAAGTCGGAGTTCCAAGCCCTGCCACATCCCACATTTTTCTAGGCTGTAGAAAAGGTCAGGTCCTGGCCTACTGTCCCTTTCTCTGTCACTACATCTTTCTTAAGGCTCCGCCCACTAACTTCATCCCACAGTGGCCTCCTCACCAGTTCTTCATCCCCCCTGTTCCGGACACAATCTTTTTCGCACAGTTGATGATTGAAAGAAGATTTGGGCTCAGCAGTTCTGAAAGGGAGAAAGAGGATACCCGTCAGAGCAGAGGGGACAGTCCCGAAGACTGGCTCTCCCTGCAAGCCAACACTATCCAACATGCGTCTGTATACAGGTATGGTGAGGAGGCACCACCTGTACTTGGAGAAGTCCTGGAGCCCTACTCCTTTTTTTTTTTTACATAGGCTTATGGGTGTCCAAGGCTTTGTAAAAGGGGGGTGTTTCTACATAGAATAACATGGTGGAGAGCTAGCTGAGTCAGAAATCTGGAAGGTGTCAGTGTAGTTGGGCAGCAGGTGAGGTACTGGTTGCTGGTGACATGCAGTCAGCCCCAGAGGTGACTGTAGAAACACCTGGAGTTGATCCTTAGTTGCTCTCTGGAATGTTCTCACTGGGATGAAAGCTGGGTAGACTGCAGGCAGTGCAGCATCGGAGAGAACATAGCTGCCATTCAAAAGGGCTGCCAGAGGAAAGGTGTCCATAGGGAAATATCATCTCTCAAAATATGGTCTGTGGAGCTCTACACTCAAACATCTCTGGGATGCTTCTTTAAAAGGCTGATCCGGGGACTTCCCTGATGGTCCAGTGGTAAAGAATCTGCCTTCCAGACTTCCCTGGTGGTGCAGTAGTTAAGAATCCACCTGCCAATGCAGGAGACATGGGTTCGAGCCCTGGTCCGGGAAGATCCCACCTGCCGCGGAGCAACTAAGGCTGTGTGCCACAACTACTGAGCCTGTGCTCTAGAGACCGCGAGCCACAACTGTTGATCCCACGTGCCGCAACTACTGACGCTCGCTTGCGTAGAGCCCGTGCTCCACAACAAGAAAAGCCACCGCAATGAGAAGCCCGCGCATCACAACAGAGAGTAGCTCCAGCTCACCGCAACTAGAGAAAGCCTTCGTGCAGCAATGAAAACACAGCACAGACAAAAATAAATTAAAAAAAAAATAATATAAGTAAATAAATAATCTGCCTTCCAATGCAGGGGATGTGGGTTCAATCCCTGTTCGGGGAACTAGGATCCCACATGCCACAGGGCAACTAAGCCCGCGCGTCACAACTACTGAGTTTGCACGCCTCAACGAGAGAGCCCGCGCGTCACAAACTACAGAGCCCACGCGTTCTGGAACCCGTGCCACAACTAGAGAGAGAGAACCTGCTCGCCACAACTAGAGAGAAGCCCGAGCCCTACAACGAAGATCCTGCGCGCTGCAACAAAAGGATCCCACATGCTGCAACTAAGACCTGACGCAGCCAAAAAGTAAAGAAAATAAACAAATAATAAATAAAAATTTAAAAATAAAACGCTGATCCTAAATAAGTAAATAAAAATAAAAGTCTAGTCTTGGACACACACACGCCCCCCCTTATCAAAAAGAAACAAAGCCACATGCTACTTAAAGTGGTAAAATCAGAATTCAATCAGTAATGTACAATTGCAGTGGTAGAGGGAAAGAGACCATCATGAACTGAACTCAACTGCGACTGGTACAGGGCTTTTAAAGGGAAGATGAGGGGATGAGGAGGGGGGAGGGTCTGTCTAGTCAGAGAAGTGAGAAGGGGAAGGCGGGGTGGTCACGTGAAACCCATCTGTGCTGGCTAACTGAGGCTTCTCAAAGTTAGGCTCCTACCCTGTCCCAGAAGCCGGGAGACAAGAGCCCTATCTTGAGGTGTTGGCTAGAACAAACAGCAAATCCTTTAGGCAGCCTTGAGCTTTTTTCAGGCAGCCACTTTAAGGAGGGCTAGGGTCATCCTAGAAATGTGGTCTCGAGCTGTTAGAAACTCTGTTAGTGTTTGTTGACGTCTTTATAGGCCAAGGTTGGATCTAGAGGAAGGCTCAGAGGAGCCTGGCTAGAGTTTGGTCCAGCAGAGAGCCTGTCACCCTCCAAACCCACGTGCCCACCCATCCTGAGTCAACCTCAGAAGCAGAGGGACCCATTTTAACAAGCCTTGTTACGCTCACTGAACTGCTGAGGTGTGGAAGGAAGGGGGGCAGGGAAGTAGGGGCTGCCGAGGTTCTCTGGCTTCTTCGGGGTCGGAGGTGAGCAGGGATTTGAGGGTGGGAGAGGCCAGGTGCGAGGATGACTGGGAGGGAGACTGGACTCTTGTCTTGGACACTGGACGGCTCCCCCCACCCCCCACGGAGGTGAGGGCCTCTCACTCCTGGGGAGCACCAGTTCTGGCCCCTGGGGTCCTGGTGAGAGTGAGATGCGTTGACACCTGGAGGATGGCAGCGGAGCACCAATTTGGGGACGTGGAGGGGAGCACGCCCATTCAAGAAGAGGACAAGTCCCCAGGCCTGAAAGAGAAGCGGAATCATGGTTCAAGGTGAGGCCTTAGGTGCTGGACGGTGATGTTGGAACGAGGTTTTGGCGCCACACTGTGGAATATTTCGGTAAGACTTCGATCTGTGAACAATATGAAGGCTTCGGGTGGAAGAGGGTCACACGGAGAATGGTGGAGCCTGGCTCCCTGACACACGAGCCACCAAACTAACCCTGGACTACTTAACCAGATTCTTACACGAGAGATCAATAAATGTCTTTCTTATTTAACCCACTGTTGTTTAGGGTCTCTATTGCAGCAGCTGAACTGATAACCTAATAAAAGAGTGGGTACATGTACTGGTTAGTTACTGCCACAATAACGCTATGTAATAAACCCATCCAGAAATTCAGTGGGTTGGAATAACGATTCCCATCAGTCTGCCGTTTGGCTGGTACAGCTATGGTTTAATGCTCTGCTGGCTGGGTCTGCTCTGCTTCTCATTGCTGGTCTGCAGATCAGCCAAGGTAGCTCTTTTCCATGTGTGTTCATTCAGGGGCCCGGGCTGAAGAGGCAGCAGCTACCCAAGAGAAGCATACGGGGGCAAGCAGCATCAGGCTTCCTCCAGCTGGGCACGGAACTGGCACGCTCTCATTTCTGCCCATTCCATGAGCCAAAGCAAGTCACATGGCCAAGACCCAAGCCAGGGGACTGGACAGTACACTCTGCCCACAGTGAGACATGGCAAAGAGTATGGATGCAGGGAGGGATGAGGAATCGGGACTAATGATTCTATCTGTCCCAGGATGTGGCTGAGTCTTGGTTTGGGATGTGTGCAGATGACTGTGATTTTATTCCGCATCAATAAACAGCAGCCATAGGACCCGTTGGCACGGATATTCCTGGTTCTGTAACAGAAGTAAGTGTTCCGCAGAATGCACACCTTCCACTCTTTCAGGTGTCACCTCTAAATGGAACATTGTGAAAGACAGTGTCCATCAGTGTGCAGACCCAAACACTGTTCTCTATTAGGTCAGGAATGCTGACAAGGCAAGAATCATATCTCCTTCCTCTCCCCAATGTCTAGTAGCAGGCCCTGCCCCCAGTGATGACTCAGGAACATTCTTCAGTGAATTTTAGACCATTTCTTCATTCTCCCCTTATGATTCCTTGTGAAATACAGACCGACCTCCTAGAGGTCAGCACAAGATGCTATGTATTGGCCCCATAAGCTGCAAAGGAACTATGCCATTTGGAGCTGAGTTTTTTACCCACATCAGCCTCACATAGGGACCTCACAGAAGAAAAGGTTTGTACAGGGTAAACATCAAAACAGGTTAGTGAAATGTCTTTCTCTAGACTCCATTTGACACTGGAAAGAGACTCACTGCCTGAAATATCCTAAGAGGAAGGCTGTCTAAAAGCACAATCCTAGGGAGTTCCCTGGCGGTCCAGTTGTTAGGACTAGGCACTTTCACTACCTAGGGCCCAGGTTCGATCCCTTGTCGGAGAACTAAGATCCCATGTGCTGTGTGGTGCGACCAAAAATAAAAAAAAATAAAAATAAAAAAATTTAAATAAAACCACAATCCTAGTTAGGGATCCACGTGGACTTAAAGACAACTTTAAGAACAGTGAGATTCACCATCAGAGCCCACATGGCTCCACAAAGCCCCTTGGCCCCTCTCATCATGTCTTTGTCCCTGTCATCGGGGCAGAAGCAAAACTGGCCCCAGATGCTCTCCGTTCATTGTTGCCTTGCCCTGCAGACTTTTCGCCCTAAAGGAGAACCACTTAAAGGGAGCCATGATTAACCCTAAAGAATGCCACCATCACCACTGAATTCCAGGCACAGGGCATGAGGGTGGAAAGCGTATTTTAGGGCAGTGACTCATGGTAAGTCGTAGCTTCCAGTCCCTAAAAGGGACTATTCAATGTCAAACTACTCAGGCCCAGGCCGGTATAAGTGGAGGGGTGGGGAACGCAGCATTCTTGAGAGATGTGCTGGTTATGATGCATGTAAAAGATTTTAGAGCTTTTTATTAAAAGTGATGACTTCTCTAGACTGGGTAAGGGATTGCCTTACTGGATTACGAGAGCAGGTTTTAAAAATAAGGCAGGGGCTTCCCTGGTGGCGCAGTGGTTGAGAGTCCGCCTGCTGATGCAGGGGACACGGGTTCGTGCCCCGGTCCGGGAGGATCCCACATGCCGCGGAGCGGCTGGGCCCGTGAGCCATGGCCGCTGGGCCTGTGCGTCCGCAGCCTGTGCTCCGCAACGGGAGAGGCCACAGCAGTGAGAGGCCCGCATACCGCAAAAAAAAAAAAATAAATAAGGCAGACTGGAACAATCTATCTCCAAGATGTATGTGTTGTTGTGTGAATAAAGCAAGATGCTACTATACACTTTGTGTTAGATGTACAGTATAGAACTGCACAGTCCAATACAGTAGCCACGACTGCATGTAGCTATGTAAATCCCAATTTAAATTAATGCAAATTAAATAAATTTTAAAAGTCAGCTCCTAAGTCACACTAGCCACATTTCAAGTGCTCAATAGTCACATGTGGCTAATGGCTACCATATTGGACAATATGCAGATAGACTGTTTCATCACTATGGTTCTATTGGATGATGCTGGTACAGAATATCTCCGGAAGGGCACACAAACTCATAACGGTAGTTGCTCTCAGGGAAGAAAACTGGGAGACTGCAGCACCATATTCCGTTTTGTACCTTTTGAATTTTATATCATGTATTTGTATTAAGTAATTAAATTAAAAAAAACAAACTGGGAATTAGAAATCCCCATATAGGGGGACTTCCCTGGTGGTCCAGTGGGTAAGACTCCATGTTCCCAATGCAGAAGGCCCGGGTTCGATCCCTGGTCGGGGAACTAGATCCTGCATGCATGCTACAACTAACAGTTCTCATGCTGCAACTAAAGAAGCCCACATGCCGCAACTAAAGATCCTGCATGCCACAACTAAGACCCGGTGCAGCCATAAATAAATAAACAAATAAATAGAAATTTCCATGTAGGGTCACTGTACCAGGACAGTGATTCCCAGGAGATGACTTTGCAATCAGCCTAAAACAAAATAAGTTAATAGATATTATGATTTCACATTTAATTTTTTTTCACAGTGTGAACTTTTAGCTCCTGCCACCATCTCTCTGCTCTTGTGAGCTCACAGACAACAATGTGAAGTAGCAAGGGGATGTTAAAGGAAAAACAGGGCTTTCCTGGTGGTGCAGTGGTTAAGAATCTGCCTGCCAATGCAGGGGACACTGGTTCCATCCCTGGTCCGGGAAGACCCCACATGCCGCAGAGCAACTACACCCGTGCGCCACAACTACTGAGCCTGCGCTCTAGAGCCCGCGAGCCACAGCTACTGAAGCCTGAACGCCTAGAGCCCGTGCTCCACAGCAAGAGAAGCCCCCGCAATGACAAGCCTGCGCACCGCAACGAAGAGTAGCCCCTGCTCGACACAACTAAAGAAAGCCCACGTGCAGCAACGAAGACCTAATGCAACCAAAAATAAATAAATTACTTTTTATTTTTTATTTTTTAAATTCATTATTCTTTTTTTTCAATTAATTAATTTATTTTTGGCTATGTTGGGTCTTCATTTCTGCGCGAGGGCTTTCTCTAGTTGCAGAGAGCGGGGGCCACTCTTCATCGCGGTATGCGGGCCTTTCACTGTCGCGGCCGCTCTCGTTGCGGAGCACAGGCTCCAAACGCCCAGGCTCAGTACTTGTGGCTCACGGGCCCAGTTGCTCTGCGGCATGTGGGATCCTCCCAGACCAGGGCTCGAACCCGTGTCCCCTGCACTGGCAGGCAGATTCTCAACCACTGTGCCACCAGGGAAGCCCCAAATTTTTTTTAAAAAAGGGAAAAACAACCTATTGTCAAGCACTGGTTGACGGCATTTTTTTTTTTCTCTTGAGAAATGTATGCAGATGACTGTGATTTTATTCTGCATCAATAAACAGCAGCCATGGGACCTGTTGGTAAGGATATTCCTAGTTGTGTAACAGAAAGAAGTGTTCTGCAGAATGCATACCTTCCAAGTGAAACAGGAGGAAGGGGGCAGGGCACAACCTCTAAAGAATGACATAGGGGCTTCCCTGGTGGCGCAGTGGTTGAGAGTCCGCCTGCTGATGCAGGGGACACGGGTTCGCGCCCCAGTCCGGGAAGATACCACATGCCGCGGAGCGGCTGGTCTCGTGAGCCATGACCGGTGAGCCTGCGCGTCCGGAGCCTGTGCTCCGCAACGGGAGAGACCACAACAGTGAGAGGCCCGTGTACCGCAAAAAAAAAAAAAAAAAAAAAAGAATGACATAGCCAGAGCATGCGACATAAACGTTAGAATCAACTAGGTCCAAGATGGCGGACGAGTCGACTTCCACTAGACCTTGAACCTCAGTACACACTCGTAACATATCAGCACGCTAAATGACACACCCACAGGCGCCATGACAGTTCCAAGGCTGATCATAAATGGTCAAAAAGTGGGCGTAGCCTAAATCCTGGACACCCCCACCCCTTCCCCAAAATAGCTGGAATACTCCTCCCACTCATTAGCCTATGAAATTACCCACCCCTATGAAAACTGAGAGCCCCATACCTCGGGGCCTCTCACCTTCCGAGATGGCTCACACTCTGTCTGTGGAGTGTGTATCTCCCTGAATAAACCTTCTTTCACTTTACTATATAGCTCACTCTTGAATTCTTTCCTGCGAGAAGCCAAGAACCCACACTCGGCAGCCATCCCAGGGACTCGCCTGAGACCTGGAACGTGAGCATCCACTCGGGCCCCACTTTCTTTCCCGCAACGCGGGTAGGGGGAATATGCAACACCACATGATGCTTTTAGAGAAGGAATAAGCATAGACCAAAAGGGGACAGGAGATTAGACGTTGCTCTGCTCAAGAGGCAACCCGTGGAGCAGTGGGTTTCCAAGATGTGGCCGCAAGTCCTGGGAAGACGAGTTACAGCAGGGGGTCTCGTAACACACGTGTCCACCAAGCCCTGTTTGCAGAGCCAATAAATCCTGTGTCTCCACAAATAGAATTATTGTATCACTAACAGCTATCACACATTGAGGGTGTATGTTATCTCATCTTACAGCGACCTGTGAGGTAGATCTTATTCTCCCCAATTAACAGATAAGGAAACTGAGACTTGGGGGCGGGGATGGGGGAGTAAATAACTCGCCCAAGTTCACAAAGATAATATATTAGTCACTGCTCTTTATGTTCCAAGTGAAAGATGCTTAACCCACAAATGGCACACAGTATATCAGCTCGCATAACCAGGAAGCCCACGGGCTTAGAGCTGGCTGCTTCCAGGACTCAAACAACGTCATCCTCTCCCCATCTGTCCCTTGACTCTGCTTTCCTCTCTCATGGATTCAGCCTCCAGAGGACTCCTGCCCCCTGACAGCAAAGATGGTCATTAGTCATTCCCACTCCACACCTTTGGACCATGTGTCCGGGAGGAGGAGACCCTGATTGGCCAGCCATGGTCATGTGCATATGCTGGGTGGGGTCTTAAACCAGTACTTCAGTGCCCACTGAATCACAGGGAGCAGAGGAGTCTCTGTTGGGCAGCATGTGGAATCTTCCCAGACCAGGGCTTGAACCCGTGTCCCCTGCATTGGCAGGCGGATTCTTAACCACTACGCTACTAGGGAAGTCCCTAAAACTTAAATCCATCAAAAGTCACCTCCTCCAGCATGCATTTCAAGCTCTCTTGTCTAGCAGTTTGCAAGTGCTTTTATTATTGTTCAAATTGTGTGGTAATGTGAGATTCTTTTTCTAGCTGGAGTCTACCTGGTGGACTCTTGGTCCATGTGTAAAACCTTTCATGGAATGCCCCTTCATTCTCCAGCCGTCCCACCCCCAGCCGCCTGCCCGGATCCAAGGCTTTATTCAGCTTTACAAAGTTTTGTAGAGCAAGATGAAGAGAGGAAGACAAGCCCACAGATTTTTCACAGAGGCTGAGAAGCCTGGGAAATAAGAGAAGACCGGGAGATGGGGGTGCTGCTGAAAAGTCAGACAGCATTAATCCAGGGGACTCCCACAGCTTTTGCAGATGGCAGCTGTGCAAACATTCATCCCAATTGAAACCGCTAGGTGGCGTTTCAGGGGGCTCCAAAGAGCTCTGGTTCTTTATGTCTCAGCACAGAAAGAATTCAGTGAGGCAAAGTGTTAGATAAGAAGTGATTTATTAGAAGAGGACACTTGTGAGGCTTACAAGCGGGTGGGTGAGAGGGTGCCCCGCCCTGAGAACTCAGTGGGCTACAGTTTTATAATCAAAGGAAAAGTGAGGAGGGGGAAAAGACCACCGTCTTCCTCATTCTTGAGTAGACGTCATGCTTCCATCATTAGTCCTCCTCTATGTCGGGCGGAGGGGTTTTCTCTGTCATGGGACTATGTAAAAATTATTCCAGGTCTCAGTACAATGAGAGTCTTTCACGTTGAAATATCACCTTTCCATAAATTATTGTTTTTTATGTGTCCAGAGAGTATGTCCTAGGGGTCATTAACTTACTGAGCTCACTGGTCAGGATGTGGGTCTCATGCCACCATTGTTTTATAGTTTGGGGGCATGTCTCTTGCTTCTGTTGCATGGTTTTGTTGCTAAGCAAGCCTGCTTGGCTTTGTGGTTAAGCAAACCTGCTTTCTTGAGTAATCGTTAACTTACAGGGGTCTCCCATACTTTTTTTTTTTGCTTACAATCCCCTAGTGGGATTAACTATTTAATCACCTACTTTACTCTGCCCCTATCAGAATAACTGAGGGAGGACTTTCCTGGTGGTGCAGTGGTTAAGAATCCCCCTGCCAATGCAGGGGACACAGGTTCGAGCCCTGGTCCATGAAGATCCCACATGCCGCGGAGCAACTCAGCCCGTGTGCCACAACTACTGAGCCTGCCCTCTAGAGCCCGCGAGCCACAACTACTGAAGCCCACGCGCCTGGAGCCGGTGCTCCGCAACAAGAGAAGCCACTGCCATGAGAAGCCCGCACACCGCAACGAACAGTAGCCCCCGCTCACCACAACTAGAGAAAGCCCGCACACAGCAACGAAGACCCAACACAGCCAAAAATAAATAAAATTAAAAAAAAAAAAAAAAGAATAACCGAGGGACGTTGCATGTTCCATTTGTGGGGAGGGCATGCTTGTGCCAAGCCAGTGAGGCTCTTGCTGTGCCAATCATGACCAGAAACACTGTCCTTCTGCCAAGGTAACCGGATTTCCCTAGTAAATCTCTTACTTTCCACCTTGTTTACAATGAGTTCGGCCCTGAGAGAACACTTTGCCTCTATGTCCTTATTTCTAATCTTTCCGCTCAACCGTTAACTCCAGTGAAGGTGCTCAGCAGTCAGATGCATCTAGCCTAAAGCTGAAGATGCGGTGGTTCTCACTGCTGGAGAATTACGGAAGGGGCCGACCACAGCCCCAGCAGACGCTTTTATAAGTGGAAACTGTCATTGGTGTCACCTGAAAGCTGGGTTCACCTCTTGTTGGCTGTCAAGCCAAAAGATATAACTTTTAAAAAAAGATTTATTATTTGTTTATTTTTGGCCGCGTTGGGTCTTAGTTGCAGCACGCGGGATCTTCGTTGTGGCACGTGGGATTTTTCGCTGTGGTGCGCGAGCCCTTCGCTGTGGTGCCGGTCTTCTCTCTAGTTGTGGCGTGTGGGTTTTCTCTTCTCTAGTTGTGGTGCGCAGGCTCCAGGGCACGTGGGGCTCTGTAGTTTGCAGCATGCAGGCTCTCTAGTTGAGGTGCGTGGGCTTAGATGCCCCTCAGCGTGTGGGATCTTAGTTCCCTGACCAGGGATTGAACCCGTGCCCCCTGCATTGGAAGGCGGATTCTTTACCACTGGACCACCAGGGAAGTCCCTAAAAGACACAACTGTTATTACCAAGGCTGTTTCTCCAGAATCATCCACCTATCCCTCCCTCGAATGGAAACCAAGTCTCTTATCTAAGTTTCAGGAGGAAGCTGCAAAGAGAAAAACAAGAAGTGGTTAGAACCAACTAGGCCCAAGATGGTGGAAGATTTGACTCCCAGTAGACCTTAAGCCTCATTGTAATGAATTACCATGCTGAATGACACACCCACTAGCGCCATGACAGTTGACAATTGCCATGACAACTGGAAGAGCCCGGACAAGGACTGAAAAGGAGTATTGCATCAATTCCGCGTCCAAACCACACCCCTGTTGTTGGATAACTCACAAATATTCCTCTTCTCTTTCCAATTCACTCTCTTTTACCTCTCCTATATATATGATGTCTCCACCTGAGTTGGGTTGAGAAGTTGATTTGAGAAAAGTTCCTCTTCTCCATTCTTTCTCTTTTTTTATTCATTTATTTATTTTATTTATTTATTTTTGGCTGCTTTGGGTCTTCGTTGCTGCACGCGGGCTTTCTCTAGTTGTGGCGAGCTGGAGCCACTGTTCGTTGCGGTGCGCGGCTTCTCATTACAGTGGCTTTTCTTGTTGCGGACCATGGGCTCTAGGCACACGGGCTTCTGTAGTTGTGGCTCGTGGGCTCTCAAGCGCAGGCTCAGTAGTTGTGGCGCACTGGCTTCATTGCTCTGCGGCATGTGGGAACTTCCCGGACCAGGGCTTGAACCCGGGTCCCTGCATTGGCAGGCAGATTCTTAACCACTGTGCCACCAGGGAAGCCCCTCTTCTCCATTCTTTAGCCATTGAATAAAGCTTGTCTGTTCCAGTCCATCATCGGTTTCATTATTGGCTGTGCAAATCCAAGCAGAAAAAACCTCCTTGGCAGAGACCAGGGGTCTCAGCTGGCCAGGACCCTGGCACAGGTCCAGTCGACCAATTCAATATCACCACCAAGTCAAAGACCAGAAGGAAGGGTTTATTACTTGCAGCAAGAGAACATGGAGGATCCTTCCCAAAGCAGCATCTCCGCAAACAGCAAAACTGGGGCAGTTTTAAACTAAGGGCACATGCACACTTCATGAAGGGGCTTGAGCAGAGGGCAATTCAACATAGAATAGGGGCAAAGGCTGACAGAGTCCAAGCTTTAGTTGATTGAAGTCACCAGGGTCAGAAAAGGTCAACATCATCATTCCTTCATTTTCCACCAGTCTGCGGTCTTAGCATGTAGTTACCACCCTCCACCTGGGTGGGGGTCCTTAGTTCCTGTAGTACAACTCAAAGATATGTATCAGATTATTAAGTCTATCCCTTAAGGAGGAACTAGGACTCCTGTTTTATCGCGGAATTATTGTTTCTTGATGGCTTTCCTCCATTCCTTTTTTCCTTTAAGATCATTAATTACTGAGGCCTGTTCAAAGGCAAGCATTGTGGCCAGGCTCAGATCACAAAATGGCTTAGGCTGAAAATGGCTTCTCTTATGTCAAAAAGCTATATCGGGTTCTTTTCCTCCTGGGAACACCCACACACCCACACACACACACACACACACACATACACAACTGCTTACACTGGGACCTCAGTCTTCCCAGAGATATGAGGAACACCTTCCCTGGAGAGGCGGATGGAGCACAGGAATCCAGCAGAGATCAGTGGAGCTTGCTCCTAAGAACTAGCCTGTCCCCTCCTCTCCCAGCCCTGTAAGCCACTCCAGGGTCCCCTGGACCTGCATGTAGTGGTACCTCTCTGCCCCTGGCCCACGCTCAGACCCTAGGCTCTCAGTCGATCAAAGCCTGCATGTGTTAAATGTCTGAAGTATGGCAGGACACCCCTGCTACTTTTGACCTTTTGCTCTGATTCCATTTGAAAGAGAAATAGCACTTATACGATGTAAAGCAAACAAGGCTGTATGAGAATTGCTTGAGCATGTGCGGCGCGGGGATGATGGCGCGTTACAGGACAATGCCCAGAGGACCTCAAGGAGCTCACTTGGTATAAGCTGTGCTCAAAACATCTACGTTTTTCCTGAGAGCTGGAGGGAAGCTCTAAGTTGGGCCTGCGCTCTGCCCACCGGGCTACGCTGATGCCCTGGGGGAGGAAAAACGGGATAGGCGTTGGTCCCATTTTACAAGTGGGCAACCTTCGCTGAAGGCGGCCATGTGTCGGCCCCAATTCTACGCAGATAGTGCTGCGGCCAGATAAGGTCAGGAAGCCAGAAGCCAGGATCTCGTCTGACGCAGACCCTGCGAGAGGCAGGCAGTGAGAACGCACTCCGCCCGGAGTCTGTGGCGTTGCCTCTCTGCGCCCAACAGAAAGGCGAGGATCGCGAGTCTCCCAGATCACGTCTCTGCTCCGGGCCTGGGAACCCTTGGGCGCCCAAGCGCGCTGGCCCCGCCCCGCGGTTCCTCCGCGCCCCGCGATTGGCTCCGAGGGGCAGGGCGGGGCCGGACGCCCAGCTGACGTGATGGACGGCGTCAGGCGCCGCGGGAACCGCTTCCTGTTGTCAGTAGTCCGGAGGCCGCAGCGTCCGGTCGGAGTCTTAGGGGCTGCAGCGACCGGGAGTGCCCCCGCCCCCCTCCCCACTCCGTTTGGTGAGTTAGGGGTTGGGGGCGAGGCGGGCAGCAGAGGGGCGGCGAGGCCGGGACGGGAACAGGCGAACAGGGAACAGCAGCTCTCTCCGTGATCCCAAACCCCTGGTTACCTTGAGACTGTCCTGCTTCAGAGTCCTCACCCTTCCCAGCCCAAGCCCCGTGCCCCACTCCAACTAGCCTTCGGCCCGCACTGCCGCTGCTGGCCTCTCCCTTCTATTTGCCACTCGTGACCTGACCCCAGCCCTTACCCCCACCCTCTCACCGCCGGTCTTGCGTAAATGCAGCCGCACCCTTGACCTCCCTGTAGCCCACTTCCAACCCCGACCTTGGCCACATCCCTCCGCCTCCCTCTAACACAGCTCGTCTTCACCTCTCAACCCCTTTGGCCGTGCTAATGCTGCACACAGGCCTCCTCAGGACCCACCATTCTGGTTTGCCTTTTTCGGGATCAGCTTTCTTATCCGAATCTCCCACATCCCCCTGGTCAGCTCCCCACCTCTGTCCCACTCTCATTTAAGACCCACCACTAAAGTAGATGCCCTATTGAGCACACCCTTTTCTTTTTGATAACTCTGATCTCAGCCCTATCCCAAGTCTTACATGTATCTTGTCCTCACAGACTCATACCCTAACTTCCTAGCCCACCATATACTTCCTTTCCATCTCCAACCATCAGAGGACACCCCCATCCCTAAGTCTTTGCTAAACCACCCCCAACTCTTGGTGCCCCAGTTACTACCACCCTCAGCCAATCTTATTAAAAATGAGATCTCCTGCCCTTTCACCTCTGCTGTCCCCACCTCAGCTCTACACCCATTTTTCTCTTGACCCCCGTCCCCATTCAATCTGAGAATTTAGTGCAGAGTCCCCTGCCAACCCCACCGGCTGCCCCTCAACAGCCAAATTTAGGTGCTTCCTGGGAGCCCAGCAGTTAGAGACTGAGCACCTTGATGGGTGCATGCAGGGCCTCAGGTGGTAAATAAGTGTGGAGAAGTAGAGATCCGCCCTCGGGTCAGGGTCAGGGATTTTTTTTCCCGGGTGTCTTGTCCGCTGTACCTGCTCACAGGGATTATGGGTCTAGCATTCATATTAAATGACTTGTGCTACTGCTGGAATGGTGGGTGTCACCCACATACCTGGAAGGTGAGGAATGGCCACTCACCTAGCTCACTCACAGCCTGGGCCAATGGAAGCCATCACTTCCTTTTGGCTGGTTTTCTGGCCCAGGAGAAACTCAGGGAGTACCACTGTGTGACTGTGGTCACAGAACCACGTCCATGTGTGTTGTCCTGGCACTTGTAAAGGATCCTCCTCACCCAGTGTTCCTCCCGGCTGGAGCTGACAGCAGACCTGTCCCAACGCTTAACACAGGCAACACAGTGGACGCCAGAGATGATGTTACATGTTGTGAAGAGTGTAGGTGAGAGGGTTCCCAGGAGGCTAAGGCGAGTACAGAGGCTGTTGAATCACTTCCTTGTTTTGCAGGTGCTGAATCTTTGAGTTTTGGCCATTTGGTTACCCATGAACGTGGGGAGTTGAGATATCTGAGTAGCTGAGGGAGAGGGACGTTCCTGAGGCACCCGTGCCCCAAGCTCAGCATTTATCATCTCCTGGGCTTTTAGGGCACACATTCTCTCCAAATTCTAGTGACCTGGCTTCAGATGGTTGGCCGTTTGGCAGCAATTTTAAAGGGCCCCAGACAGGACCCGTTGTCTTTGCTTTTGCCGTTTATAGTCTTGTTCCTTTGAAAGTTGAAGCTCTCCCTTCAGTATCCCCCACCCCACCCCCCATTAAGGTGCAATATATCAGAGTGGTCTCAGCCTGCTGGCAGGGTGATTTAATGAAAGGAGTTGCATCGTGGCTGAGAATTGTATACCTCAGCTTTCCTCGGTCTGTGAAATGGAGATAACCTGCCCCTGAGCCTTATTTTTGTTTTATTCTTCTGTTCATTCAGCAGGTATTTTTTGAGCACCACTGCGTGGTCTGTGTTGTTCTAGGCACTAGAAATGTAATGGTGAATGAGTTGAGCAAAGTTCCTGTTTTTAGTCATTCAGAGTTTGGTCCTTGCTGGAATCCTAAGGATGGGACAAAAATATGGGGGAGATGGGTATTACTGAATGGAAGGAAGGAGGGGGGAAAGAAAGTTACCCCCTGTTCACTGATTCACATTTCTGGGCTCACTCACTAGCCTTTGGTTTGGGAATCACAGGCTAGATGTTTCTTGCCCTGCAGCTGGTATCCAATTGCTTCAAAGATGCAGTTCCCCCAGCACACTCTCTCCATCCCCCGCCCTCCAGGACACTTGTCCAGAAATCCAGCTTTTTACGGGTGGGAGGAGGTGCAGTTTACTCAGCACTAACATGTCTGAAAGATCAGCTGCCTTTCTGAATCAGAAGATAACTTTGTCATTCTTTTCCAACTGATAACTTTGTCATTCTTTTCCAACTGAAAACCATGACTCATCAACTGGTACAGCAGCTGGATGGCTTAAATGTCAGGCTGTTTGTTCTGAACAGCCCGGTGCAGGATTGGATTCAGGCTGTAGAGAGGAGGCTGTTGGGAATGGCTGAGAAGTCTCTAAGGAGAAGAGGTTGCTGTTTACCTATGGATGGAGTGTTTCAGAAGCGGGGAAGCCAAGCCATCCATTTCTTCTTTGAATGTAAGTCTCATATAAGCCATTTTTTTCTTTCTTCCTTGGTCTCTGGAAGAAGTGAAATTGGATGTTTACAGAAGCCCGGGCAGTATAATAAAGAAAAGCAACCACAACAATTCCTTCCTGTGTGTTGGAACATTTAAGAAAGGACAGCTGTGAAACCTGTGTACCATGGAAAGGACCTGGCCTCAGCTGGTTGGGACTACAGACCTGATGGGTAAGATTGTTTCTTGTTGATTTTAGCCTTATTTGATAAAAATGGAGCTTTCTGAGTACTAAGTTAATTATTACTTAGTCTATAAGTAATCAGTTTGCCTGAAACTCTTGGAACCAGAGACCTGAGACAGTTTGATCTGGTGAAGTCTGACACAAGACTTAGAATGAGGAAACCAGACAGTTTTGTCCCTTACCTGGGGCTCTTTTCTACTGAGCCTTAGTCTTCTCCTCTGTAAAACGGGGATAATCATCCTTCTCTCACAGGATTGTTTTTTTTAATTAATTAATTTATTTATTTATTTTTGGCTGCGTTGGGTCTTCATTGCTGTGCGCGGGCTGTCTTTAGTTGCAGAGAGCAGGGGCTACTCTTTGTTGTGGTGCATGGGCTTCTCATTGTGGTGGCTTCTCTTGTTGCAGACCATGGGCTCTAGGCGCATGGGCTTCAGTAGTTGTGGCTCTCGGGCTCTAGAGCTCAGGCTCAGTAGTTGTGGCACATGGGCTTAGTTGCTCCGTGGCATGTGGGATATTCCCAGACCAGGGCTCAAACCCGTGTCCCCTGCATTGGCAGGCGGATTCTTAACCACTGCACCACCAGGGAAGTCCCCAGGGTTGTTTTAAGAATTAAATGAGATTAGAGAAGCTAGGAGAGCCATGTCAGGATGAATCAGTACTTACGGGGAGAGGTAGACTTCTCGTGGTTAGGAGTTGCCTAAAAGGCAGACAGAAGTCACCTTTTCTGCTAAACTCCACCAGTAATGTTTGAGGAGCTCTTTGGTAATGTTGCCCACGTTCTCTCCTTAACTCTTTTTAGCCTAGGTCTCCTTGCAGCCACGCCTCTCTTTGCTTTGGCTTTTGGTGTCAATGAAGACTGTTCTGGGGACAGGAAGTGAAACCAGTCCCATAGGAAGGTGGACTGGGGGTCTAGAGAATGACGGAGTGCTGACCCAGCAGTCAGGAGACCCAAAGCCCCGTTATGGTTCCGTCAGCAAGTTCTCGTGTCTCCTGCCCCCTGAGGCATGATGGAGCAGACCCACATAGGTGGGGTGCTTTGGCTTCTTGCAAAGAAAGTTGTGCCCTGGATTGTGGCCCGAACCCCAAAGCCTCAGTCCTGTTTTGTGAATTGTCAAGTGGCCATTCTCCTTCTGGACTCCTGCACCGTCGTCAGTCATTTTGTGGCTTTTCTGACTCTTGGTTTTAGGGGGCAATTACGTGTCTCCCCCTGCTCTGACCTCTCAGCATCAGTTTGCTTTGGGTTTTTAGCAGACCCTTACTGGGCTGGAGGACCCACTTACTAACAGGCCTCCCTCCGTCCCATGAATACTATTTTCAGTTAATTAGTCAATGAGGCTTTAACGGATCCGGGCTGTTCTTTAGATTGTTGAGGCCTGAGCCCTTCCTGGCCTGGCCCGTGGCCGGCTGAGGGAAGGGCAGTTTCGCAGCTTGAGGCTCTAGAAGGGCAGGCCGGAGGGGAGGCCTTCGGCTGCTGGAATTGCTGAAGGCGATTGGAACCCAGGGTCTTGGAGCCAGAGAACCTGGATTTGGCCTCCTGGGCTGCACAAGGGTGGCCTGGAAGGAACGTTGTCCAGAGGGACTGTCTGCAGCACATGTCCCCTTGTCTGGGGCGCTGGTGGCTGGAGTGTGGAGGAGAGCCCTGAAGAATCCCTGGTAGGTGGGAGGGGGATGAGGTGAGGGTGAGGTAAGTCAGACAAGGCCTGAGGCTGGGGGCCCGTGTTCTGGGGTCTCTCACACCCTGACCAGAGTTGGCTCTGCGGGGGCCGCCCTCCACACACCTCCCTCCCTCTGCATGTCCTTACTTGGAGAGGTTGGCTCTGGGTCCTGTTTACCCACTGCCCACTCCACAGGCCAGGGATTGAATCAGAGCAGCTCCTACCATTTAGGGCCACTCTGCCTCTCTCATCTCCAAGTGTCATGCTCATGTCCCCCTGTAAACCTCTCCTGCCAGACTGACCTCAGTGTTCCACTGTGGCCTCTCACCGGGGCCCCCGGCTGAAGAGCCCTCCTCCCAGGCCTCCCCTGCCCCCTCGCCCGTTGCCCCCTTAGCCCCAGCCCACACCCGCCTCTTCCAGAAGGGAGGTGGTCGCACTCCTCCTGGAGTCTGGGGGTTTCTCTTGAGCTCGGGTTGCTGTTGTCCTGGCGGCGGCTGGTAGAGTTGGCCACTTACCAGCCCTGGGATCTTGGGAATTTCCCCGACCTGGGTCAGCTTCTACTTCTTATCTGTCAGACTGAGATGATAAGACACTCCTAGGATGGTTATCAGGAATGAATGGGGTAACACATGTAAAGGGCACAAAACCCATTTAACAGGTCTTGGTTTTACTAACTTCTTTGGGCCATGGGTTCTTGAGAGCAGAGAAAGCAGTAACCTGATTTTCTCTCTCTTTATTATTTTTTGTTGGTGGTGGTGTCCCCTCATGCTTAGCTGTGTGGCCACTAGAGATTTGTTTAGATGTGAGTGTGCCTGTCCAGTCCTGCCCTGTGCAAGTTCCCGGGGTGGGGCAGGCCAGGCAGCAGCCCCTTCATGCTCAGGCCGTAGTCCTCGCCCCCACCCCACCCTTAGCCTCAGCCACCCCGGGAGAGAGCCAGCTGCCTCGAGAGATTTCTCTGCGTACTGACTTCAGCTCCTAGCACACGCTTAGTTAGGTAGTGGCATTCTTCGCCTGTAGATTCGGGCGGCCGCATCCACTGGGGTTAGAGATACCATTTATCCTCGGTAAATATCAGGCCCTGCGCTCAGCGTTTTCCATACTCATAGTCTCCACTTAAGAGGTCTGATACGTGCCCCAGTGTGCCTAGCTGGTTAGTGGCAAATTGAGATCAGAACCCGTGTTGTTCCCCTTTAGACATGTCCCTGTGCTGCTCAAGCTAGACCTTTGCAGCCCAAAGGAGAAGCAGCTGTGTGGCGAGAGAGCCCTTCCTTTTGAAGGCGTTTCAGTTGTACTTTTCCCCACTGAGCTGGCCGACCCTGGGATGGGACAGGAGTCGGGACAGTTGCAGAGCCCAGGCCCTGAATGTGAATTGTGAGCCCCTGCTTCCCGGCCCCTGTGGGTTCTTGGCCCCTTCAGCTGCAGCATCCCCCCTTGCAGCCTCACATCTGTATCTAAGTTAGCCTTTTTTTTTTTTTAATAAATTTATTTATTTTTGTCTGTGTTTGGTCTTCATTGCTGCATGCGGGCTTTCTCTATTTGCAGCAGGCAGGGGCTACTCCTCATTGCGGTGTGCGGGCTTCTCATTGCTGTGGCTTCTCTTGTTGCGGAGCACGGGCTCTAGGCGCGTGGGCTTCAGTAGTTGTGGCACACGGGCTCAGTAGTTGTGGCTCACAGGCTCTAGAGTGCAGGCTCAGTAGTTGTGGCGCACGGGCTTAGTTGCTTCGCGGCATGTGGGATCTTCCCAGACCAGGGCTTGAACCCATGTACGCTGCATTGGCAGGCAGATTCTTAACCACTGCGCCACCAGGGAGGTCCCTAAATTAGCCTTTTATTCCCTGCTTTTTTGTGCCAGCATTTGGAGTGGTGTCAAGAGCCCTTTCTACCCACCGTTTGGGATAGACTCGCCCATGGCACACCCCACGAAATCTTGTTTCCTTCCTTGTTTCCATCCTTAAAATCCACTCTCAGTTTTTACTTTTGTATTGAAAGTCCTTGCAGTTGCAGGTTGAGTAAGATGGGGGTGGGGCGTGGGGAGGAGATCGTTTGGGCACAGTGATTGTTCATCTGGCCGTGTCTGTCCCTGTAGGTGTCATGTGATTCTTCTGGGGAGCTGCTGCTTGAGTGGAAATGCTCTCAGCGGTGGAGAATGGACTGGACCCCCGGGCTGCCATCCCGGTAGGCAACAAGGGAGAATCAAGGGTGGAGGAAGGGGTGCCTGGGACAGCCATTTCATTGTTTTCATTGTTTTTTCTCACTTTGAAATGCATTTGCACTGTTCAGAAAGAGAGGCCTGGAGTTGAGAAAAAGTTATAGCAGAAGCAGGCTCCGAGGAGATCCTGCCCTTTCTAGATCCTGCCCTTTCTAGATCATCTTAATGGTGATAGAATGGAGATTTACAAAAAACAATGGAGATTGCATGTAGGTTACCTGAGGACCAAGGATTTCTCCAAAGAAGATATACAAATGACCAATAAGTACATAAAAAGACGCTCCACATCATTAGACATTAGACAACGGCAAATCAAAACCATAATGAGGAAAACAGAAGTAGAGTCACCACGGATGTAGAAAACAAACTCATGGTTACCGGGGACAAGGTGTGGGAGGGATAAATTGGGAGATTGGGACTGACGTATACACACTACTATATATAAAATAGATAACCAATAAGAACCTGCTGTATAGCACAGGGACTCCACTCAGTACTTTGTAATGGCCTGTATAGGAAAAGAATCTAAAAAAAAAAAAAGGTGGATATATGTCTATGTATAACTGATTCACTTTGCTGTACACCTGAAACTAACACAACATTTTACGGCAACTATACTCCAATACAACTTTTTTTTAAAAAGTAAAATAAAATAGTAAGAAAAAAAAATCATAATGAGGGACTTACCCAGTGGTTCAGTGGTTAAGACTCCGTGCTTCCAGTGCGGGGAGGTAGGGGTTCAGCCCCTGGTTGGGGAACTAAGATCCCACATGCTGTGCGGCGTGGCCAGAAAAAAAAAAAAAACATAATGAGATACTTCTTCATATCCACTAGGATGACTGTAATCGAAATGGCAGACAATAATAAGTATTGGTGGGGTTGTGGAGAAGGTGGAACTCTCATACCTTCCTGGTGGGAGTGTAAAATGGTACAGCCATTGTGGAAAACAGTTTGATAGTTCCTCAAAAAGTGAAACATAGAGTTGCATGTGACTCAGCAATTCCACTCCTAGGTATACACCCAAGAGAATTGAAAACATATATTTACACAAAAAACTATGAACATGAATGTTCATAGCAGTGTTGTAGCCAAAAAGTGGAAACAACCCAAATATCTATTAATCGATGAATGGCTAAATATAATGTGATATATCCATGCAATGGAATATTATTTGGCAATAAAAAGGAATGAAGGACTGATATATGCTACAACACAGACAAACTTGAAAACGTGCTAAGTGAAGTCAGACACAAAAGGCTGCATATCATATGATTCCATTTATAAGAAATGTCCAGAATAGGCAAATCCATAGAGACAGAAAGTAGATCAGTGGTTGCCAAGGGTTGGGGGAGAGGGGAATAGTGAGTGACTGCTGATAGGTACAGGGTTTCTTTTGGGGGTCATAAAAATGTTCTAAAATTAGATAGCAGAAATGGTTGCACAATTCTGTGAATGTACTAAAAACCACTGAGCTGTATATTTTAATGAGTGAATTCTATGATATGTAAATTATGTCTCATTAAAGCTGTTCTAAAAAAGGAACATTTAACTTTTCAAAGAACATTAACATTAATTGTGTTGGCTAAAATAAAAGTGAAACAGTGAAATATTTGTCCATAATCCTATCACCTAATAATTCAAACCAGTTTTTCTGCAATCCCTTCCAGTCCTTTTCCAAACCCTTAGGTAATTTTGATATATGTACTTATATTATGATAGAACGATCTTAACTATGTATTTTCAAAGGACTTTATGTATATTTTATAATTTATTCATTTAGCAAACATTTACTGAGTACATGTGCCAAGAACCAGGCCCATTGTGGAGGGCACAAGGATGAATAAAAAACTAGTCCTGAGCTTCCCTGGTGGCGCAGTGGTTGAGAGTCCGCCTGCCGATGCAGGGGACACGGGTTTGTGCCCTGGTCCGGGAGGATCCCACATGCCGTGGAGCGGCTGGGCCCGTGAGCCATGGCCGCTGAGCCTGCGCATCCGGAGCCTGTGCTCCGCAACGGGAGAGGCCACAAGAGTGACAGGCCCGTGTACCGCAAAAAAAAAACCAAAAAAAAAAACTAGTCCTACTTTCAAAGAGTAATACCCCCAGCTGTAAATCACCAAGTATTATTTCCATTTAACAGATGAGAAAGTTGAGGCTCAGAGAGGTTAAGTGAAATATCTGAGGTGACCCAACTGGTGACTGACAGAGCTGAGACTAAACCCAGGCTCTGACTGCCAGGTCTAGGATCTTTCTTCATGTAAACTGTGCTCCTGTTTCTGGGTGTTTTTATTGTTCTAAAGCAACACTTTTTGACTCTTAACCTGTTGACTCTCAGTGGAATGTTGGTCATGTGATTAAGGTAGAAAGCCTCACCCCTGCCCTAAATGGATTACCCAAGCTCCCATAGCTGTAACTCTGATGGAGCCAGTATTTAAACACAAGGTTTATATGGCTGTCAGCTCACTGAAGTTTGGTTTAAAAAACAAACAGGGATTTCCCTGGCCGTCCAGTGGTTAGGACCCAGCGCTGTCACTGCCGTGGGCCGGGTTCAGTCCCTGGTCGGGGAACTAAGATCCCACAAGCCTCTCTGTGCGGCCAATAAATAAGTAAATAAAAAATAGAAAACAAAGAAATTTTTAAAACACACGTATCTTTGCAAAAACTAACACATCTTGGGGCGATTTTCCTTTTCTTCTCTCTGCTTTCTCTTTATTTTCTACTGTTAGCCTGTACTCGTTTTGCTACACAGATATGTAGATTTGTGCATGCATGTGGACCCATGAGTTTGGCCACAGGAAGAGTCACATTGCAGGGGTCGCCACAGGAGCCTCTAAAGGCCTGTGTTATGTCTGGCGCCACCCAGGTCATCAAGAAGAAGCTAGTGGGCTCCGTGAAGGCACTGCAGAAGCAGTACGTGTCCTTGGACACAGCAGTCACAAGTGAAGACGGAGATGCCAACAGCATGTGCAGCGCCCTGGAAGCCGTCTTCATCCACGGCCTGCACACCAAGCACATCCGAGCCGAGGCCGGAGGGAAAAGGAAGAAAAGTGCCCACCAGAAGCCTCTGCCTCAGCCCGTCTTCTGGCCCCTCCTGAAAGCTGTCACCCACAAGTGAGAGCTGCTGGGGGTGGTGGGGCAGGGGGTGGAGGCAGTTCACGTCGGGGAAGAGCTTCAGAGTGTGGGACGCTGGGCTCTTCCCTCCAGCCATGCGGGAGAGACACAGAGAGCCCTGTGTCCCGGAGAGGAGTTGGTGGACCAAGCGGGGTGGGGGTGGGGGGATGTTAGACCAGGGCTCAGTGAGCCCCTCAGGCCATGGCCTGGGGCAGCGTCGAGCCCCTGGGCTGGGCGCCCTAAGCAAGAGCAGGAGCCTTCTTTGTACCACCCTCTGGCAAATTCGGTAGTTGCAACAGAGGTTGTGCGGCCTGCAGAGCCTGAAATCTTTACTGTCTGGCGCTTTCCAGAAGTTTGCTGACCCTGCCTTAGGATGTTTGCACATCTGTGTGCTACATATCATACTTGTAACAAGGTAGGGTTTGTTTCTTTTTTTTTAAGAAGAGTGGCATCCAGCTAGAGCCTCTGAATGTGTGCTCTGAGACACTTGTCTTGCTGGCCCTGCCCTGAACCGCCTGGACTTCGGAGCAGGCAGCTGACACTGTGCCTCTCGGGGCTATTAAATGCCACCTCCTGCCCGAAGGTGCCTTTGTCAGTCTCTAATCTTCCTTCCCGTGCTACTGCCGCTGCCCTATCTCAGGCTCTTACCTGACTCCTGGGTGGCAGTGCCTTTCTAATTGTCCCCCTTATCTCATTCTGTCTTTCCTTTGGTCAGTCAGCCAACATTTACTGAGCTTAAGCTGACTGGAGCTCCATCACTGGGTTCTGCAGAGTACGGTCCGCACTCCCGTGGAGGAGACGTGCACAGGGGATGGCGGTAGTCAGAGGAGGGGCATTTACATCAGACCGAGGCATTCAGGAGCTGAGTTTGGTACACGTGAGGTCGGGTTGGGTAGGAACACCCCACCCTGAAGTCTGCGTAGCTGCGAGCACGTCACTTTCCTGAGCAAAAACCTATAGCCCACAGGCTCCCAAACGCCAGCCTGGGGTCTGCTTCACTTGGCTGGGGCCCCGGAACCTGTATCCTAACCTAGTTCCCCAGGTGATTCGGGTGCACAGCCAGGTGTGGGGAGCATCGCCCCGCTTTGCCTCCCCCGTTTGATACTCAAGGCCTGCATTACCTGGCTTTGCAACCCAATCACCCACTCTTTGTCCCTGTGCTGTAACTGGAGCACTCCCCACTCCTGTTACAGTCTGTTGCTTTCCTACCCTTTATGCTTTTTTCTCCGTCAGTCCCTTGTGCCTCAAAGGTTCTCCATCCATCTTTGCCTCTTTAGTCTCTCAAGGCCCAGCTCAGATACTACCCTCTTCTGTGGTGTTTTCCTTACTCCAACCCAGAGATGATTACCCAGCCCTCACCCCAGCTCTGCTAACAACAGGGCTCACCTCAATATGCCCTTGAAAGGCGGTTTCCTGGACCGAGGGTAGGGACCATGACTTTACCCTGTGTCTTCACAGCTCTGAGGACCTCAACCTAAAATTTAGGGGCTTAGCAGACACGTCCAGGATGAGCAGGTGATGTCAGGGGCCGGACGGGTAGTTGTCATGAAAATGGCAACAATCCTTCATGACACTAAATGTAAAAAAGTTGGGGGTTTAGAGCTGAACCTTTCTAAATTCCCCTTTAACACTGTTATCCAGGAGCTTTTCATGCCTATGTATATTTGTGGTCGTTGTTACTGGCTCTTGCTAACCAGTGGATAAAATGACATGTCCATGATTTGGAGTTGTTTCTTGAAAACACGTGTGCTCTCCGCCTTCCCAGACACATCATCTCGGAATTGGAGCACCTGATCTTCGTGAGCACGGATGTGGGCCGCTGCCGGGCCTGGCTGCGGCTGGCCCTCAATGACGGCCTGATGGAGTGCTACCTGAAGCTGCTGCTGCAGGAGCAGGCCCGCCTGTGCGAGTACTATCAGCCCACGGCCCTGCTCCGTGACGCCGAGGAGGGCGAGTTCCTCCTGAGCTTCCTGCAGGGCCTGACGTCCCTGTCCTTCGAGCTCTCCTACAAGTCTGCCATCCTAAACGAGTGGACGCTCACCCCGCTGGCCCTCTCCGGGCTCTGCCCGCTCTCGGAGCTCGACCCCCTCACTACCTCTGGAGCGGAACTACAGCGGAAGGAGTCTCTGGATTCCATCTCCCATTCCTCAGGCTCGGAGGACATCGAGGTCCAGCACTCGGGCCATAAGATCCGACGGAACAGGGGCCTCACGGCCTCCTCCCTCAGTCTGGACACGGCCAGTTCGTCTCAGCTCTCTTGCAGCCTCAACTCTGACAGCTGCCTGCTCCAAGAGAATGGCTCCAAGAGTCCAGACCGTTCCGAGGAGCCCATGTCCTGCGACTCAGACCTGGGGACGGCAAATGCTGACGATTCGGACCCGTCTCTGCAAGAGTGAGTACCCCTCCCCCACCCCTTCCCTCTCTTTCTCCTTCCTTCTTCTCTTCCTCTTGCCCTCCCTCCCTTCCTGGGGCATGTGATTGCCTGTCACTGAGCACGGAACTCTGTTAGGGCGTAAAGACAGATGAAGGGGGCAGGGACTCTCCCCCAGAGACTGGAATTGCTGGGAGCTGTACCTTCAGGCAGACTGGGGCCAGTGGGGAGAATGCATTTAGATGGGGCTCAGAGTTGGTTCCAGCCCCATCTCTGTCCTGGTGACCTGTAACAAGTTATTTAATCTCTGAGATTTAGTGTGAAATATTATTGTCGTCTTCATCTAGAGAGAAGGAAACTGATAGTTCAGAGCTCTATGTACAACTTCCCAAAAAGTGCAGTGAAGCACAGTGCATAAGGGTGATCTTCTGGGACCTCACAGAAGACCTTCTGGGGGACACAAAACCTGAGTGATGCCAGGACGGGGGTGGCAGACAAATGGGGACGAGCAAATGTGTGGAGGAGGAGGACATGGAATGATGAACTGGACTGGAGAGGGGAGCCTGGCCAGAGCCTTCCTTCCTTCAGGCTTTTTAACATTAATTTTTGAATAGATAATATATTTTTATAGTTAAAAAAAATCTAAAATATATACAGTGAAAAGTCTTTCCCACTGTATTTATGTAACCATAATTATTAATTTCTTGCATATTTTTCCAATTTCTAAATGCATCTATAACAAATATGAATGTACAAATTTTTAAATTTTCTTTTTTTTTTTTTTTTTTTTTTTTCAGTACGCGGGCCTCTCACTGTTGTGGCCTCTCCCGTCGCGGAGCACAGGCTCCAGACGCGCAGGCCCAGCGGCCATGGCTCACGGGCCCAGCCGCTCCGCGGCATGTGGGATCTTCCCGGACTGGGGCACAAACCCGCGTCCCCTGCATCGGCAGGCGGACTCTCAACCACTGCGCCACCAGGGAAGCCCTTTCTTTTTTTTTTAAATTGAAGTATAGTTGATTTACAATGTTGTGTTAGTTTCAGGTGTACAGCACAGTAATTCAGTTATTTATACATACATATAAATATGTTATATATATATTATATATATATATATATATATAATATATTGTTTTTCAGATTCTTTTCCCTTATAGGTTATTATCTTTCTTATTTCTTATTCCTTTCTTTCCACGAAAGCTAGTATAAATTATTCTATACCTTGTTTGGGAGATCTTTTCATATCAGAGCTTCTTTTTTTTTTTTTTTTTCCTGTTACAGATTTTTCCATTGTATGAATGTACCTTAGTTTATTGAATCAGCCCTGAGTTTAATGGACATTGGAGTTCAGTATTTCTATAAATAACCTGTGTATGTGGTCCTTTAGGCCTACGCAAGCTATCTCTGTTCAGTAAATTCCCAGAAGCAAAATTGCTGAGCCAAGGAATAAATTAATTTGTAATTTTCACAGATATTGCCTATTTGCGCTCCATCAGGGTTGTGCTTGTGTCCTCTCAGCCTTGTCAACAGAAGGTATCATCAAACTTTTGGAAATTTGCTCGTCTCATAGGTAAAAAATGGTAGCCGTCTCTGAAGCATTTCCTCTAGTAGGACCTGTGTTACATCAGCTGTGTTTAGGACCTTTCCACTCCTGCTGTTCCCCACCCTTCCCCCCACCTTGGTTCAGGTCTTTACAGGGCTCCCACCCGGTGTGGGAATCACACCAGGATTGGGTGTCATGGACTGGCCCTGGAGCAGATCTAGTTTCAAGCCCCGTTCCACCACGTACAAGCCCAGTTATGTCTCGTACATGGCTAACTCTTCTTGAGGTTCTGTTTCTTCATCTTTTTCTTTTTTCTTTTTTTTTAAATTTTTATTGGAGTAGAGTTGATTTACAATGTTGTTTCAGTTTCTGCTGTACAGCAAAGTGATTCAGTTACACATATTCTTATATCCACTCATTTTAGATTCTTTTCCCATATAGGTCATTACAGAATACTGAGTAGAGTTCCCTGTGCTATACAGTAGGTCCTTATTAGTTACCTATTTTATTGTTTCTTCGTCTTTAAAATGGAAATTCCCTCATAGGGCTGTTTGAGAATCAAGTGAGATACCCATGAGTGAGATGCACACATAAGAATGTCTGGTAGGTCCCAGAAATGGCCTCTGAACATTGAGCACATCAGATAGAATTTTCACATGTCAAACGGAAGGATTAGATATAACGTGCTGGGAAGGAGCAGCCCCCGCCCCAGAGATGGCTGGGCCCATGGCGTGACTGAGGCTCAGTCACCTGTCTTAGCCCTTGGTTGTCTCTCCCTCCTCCCGCAGACCAGCCAGCCTTCTCTTTGTCATGTGCCTCGCCTTTATCTTTCATGAGTCTTGTGATTGGAAAATTCCAGCTTAAGGTCACTGAATCAGTGACCATCCACCCTGCATGGGAAGTGTTGTCCTGGGTATTCCAGGGGAACTCAAGGGAAGAGGGTCAGGATGTACAGACCAACACTGGACAGTGATGTGAGGAAGCGGCAGACACCACACACACACACACACACACACACAAGCACGCAGCCAGCGCCATCATTCTTAGAGCTGGGCTGGAAGTTTGTCTTGGAGCATTCACAGAGACCAGCATTTCTTAAAGTATATGTTTTAATGGTAAAGATTCTCACCAACACGTAAGAGTTTGCTTAAGTTGTTGTGCTACTTAAATGTATATAACTTAAAATTAGGCATAAACATGTTGTGCTTAAAACTCTTACAGCTATAGAGTCAAAACATCTATAAACTGGGAATTCCCTGGTGGTCCAGTGGTTAGGACTCCGCGCTTTCACTGCCAGGGCCCAGGTTCAATCCCTGCTCGGGGAACTAAGATCCCACAAGCCTCTCTGTGTGGCCAAAAAAAAAAGAGAAAAAATCTACAAATTAAACATGAAGCGCAAAACCCATAACATTCCAAATGAAACTTATTAATGTTTTGCAGAAGCCAAATTACAGTTTGCCTTGTGAAGAGAGGATCGACTGTCCCACACAGCTTCTTTTGTGTTCATTGGGTCTGAATTATAATTATATCCTGAATTATAATTATATCATGCATAGGTACAGTCAAGTGGTAAAAAGTGTGGACTCAGGAGCCGGACTGCCTGAGCCCTCCATCAACCAGCTTTGCCATCTCAGGCAAGTTACTCAACCTTTCTGACCTTGATGTCCTCATCTGTAAAATGGGAATAAGAATGCTTCAAAGGAATGCTGGGGAGATGAAATGAATTTAGATCTGTCAAATGCTTAGAGCAGTGTCTGACACAGCATGCATGCTCACTGGGTGGTGGCGTCATTTTACTACTGTGTACCTGTGACATCCGTTCTCCTACTGCTTGCCCTCACATACACTGCTGCAAAACCTTGGTTAGTAATATTTGTCAGAGGTCATTGTCATGAAGCCTTCCCTTGGGGGAAATGATTCTTAGCATGTGCAGCCTACCTCTTTGCTTTTTTTTTTGCAGTACGCGGGCCTCTCACTGTTGTGGCCTCTCCCGTTGCGGAGCACAGGCTCCGGACGCACAGACTCAGCGGCCATGGCTCACGGGCCCAGCTGCTCCGAGGCATGTGGGATCTTCCCGGACCGGGGCACGAACCCGCGTCCCCTGCATCGGCAGGCGGACTCTCAACCACTGCGCCACCAGGGAAGCCCTCTTTGCTTTTATTAGTGGCCCTTGACTGCCAAATAATACTGTGTATCACCAACACAATAGTCTGCATGTTCAGGAAAACCGCAGGCTCAGGATCACTTGTCAGGGGTACTTTATAAGGTGGCCATTCAGATTCTCCAGGCCATGCTTTTAATTTACTTCATACATAAGTATTTATAATACATATACTTTTTTCCCAGATTGTTCTCTAAATGAAAGCACAAAGTTTAAAAATTTTCGAATAGAGGACTTCCCTGGTAGTCCAGTGGTTAAGACTCTGCGCTTCCAATGCAGGGGGGGCCTGGGTTCAGTCCCTGGTTGGGGAACTAAGATCCTACATGCCGGGCGGTGCAGCCAAAAAAAAAAAAAAACAAAAAAACAATTTTCGAATAGAAAGGTTTTGGGAAACATGGCCCTGAACCAGACCAAAGTGGAAGGACTGTAGTGGTTTCAGTTTCATTTCTTTTCCCCCAGTTTCATTTCTATGTTTCATTTTCCTCAAAATTTTTAAAAATGTTCTTTCTCTTGCCTTTCCTTCAAAATCTCATCTCTAGCCCTTTTTTCCACTTGATGTACGTGTCTCTCTTATTCTCACTGAGTCCTTCACCAATTCTGGTGAAGCTCTGTGAGCTTCATTTCACCTTGACCTGGGTTTTTTGTTTTTTTGGGGTTGTTTTGGCTGTGCCCTGCAGCTTGAAGGATCTTAGTTCCCTGACCAGGGATTGAACCCGTGCCCCCTTCAATGGAAGTGCAGAGTCCTAACCACTGGACTGCCAAGGAATTCCCCTTGATCTTGGTTTTGATTTGACAGAAGCTCTAATTGATCACACAAGCTTCCTGCTGTTTGGTGACATTTCTCTAAGCATTAAGTCAGTCACTTATTCTAACACCCAGTCTACGCTTGTCATTAAAATCTTTCTTATAGGTTAGGATTCACTTCTAATTGGTAACTGTTTTGGTAATGCTAGTGAGTATTTCAATAAATCTGTTCCTTTCCTTACACGTCTATGTTTGTGTACACGGGGGCTAAGCAGTCTTATCAGTGATAATGAGGTTAACAGTTATTGATCACTTTGTGCCAGACGCTGTGCTAAGCACTTTGCCTGTATTATGTCATTTAATCTTAGTCACAGTCATAAAAGATGGGTGCTGATACCACATCCATTTTCCAGATAAGGGAATTAAGTCCATGAACATAATGTTCACATTGTGGGGCCCACAGCCGTGTGTTAAGCAAGGCCAGGTGGACTCGGGAGCCCCTGCTTTTAATCACTCACCACACCACCTCCTGGGAGCCCATGAGGAGCCGGGACCTCACAGAGGACCTTGTAAAAAGTCTGACACCCTAGTTCATTTCAGAAGGGGGCCCCGTGGTTTGGACACATAGAAGTGGTTAGCAAATGCCCCTCCTCCTCTGCCTGTGGAAACTACCCCTTTCTTTCCAGAACTCATCATTGCCTACTCGCTGCAAATTGCACTCTTGGATTTTTTGTGGGTCTGTTTTTAGAGTGTGGCTTTTAGAGCAAGAGCGAGTCCCCACCTGCGTCCCCACCGTAACTATTCCACAAACACATTTACAGCTTTCTCTGAGAGGTCATCTGTTTGTTTATCAATATATGATTCACATACCGCAACATTCACCATTGTAAAGGGTACTGTTCAGTGGTTTTCAGTATATTCACAAGGTCGTGAATTCAACGTCTACTGCTGTCTACTTCAAGAGCATTTTCATTATCCTGTAAAGAAGTCCCTTACCCATTAGCTATGAATTTACCTTTTCTGGACATTTAATATCAATCGAGTCATACAGTATGTGGCCTTTTGTGACTGCCTTCTTTCACTTAGTACAATGTTTTCAAGGTTCAACCACGTTATACAGCACATATCATGGGCAAATAATATTCCATTGTATGGATATATTACAATTTGTTTATTTATTCATTAATTAATGGACATTTTTTCCCACTTTTTGGCTATTATGAATAATGTTGCTGTGAGCATTCATTTACAAGTATTTTGTGTGGACATATGTTTTGAATTCTTTTGGGTAAGTACCTAAGAGTAGAATTACTGAGTCCCATGATAACTCTATATTTAACTTTCTGAGCAGCTACCAAATGTTTTCCACAGGGGCTGCACCATTTCACATTTCCACTGACAATATATATGTGTTCCAATTTCTCCACATCTTTGCCAGTACTTATTATTCTCTGTCTCTTTGTTGTTTTTTTTTTTTTGCGTACGCGGGCCTCTCACTCTTGTGGCCTCTCCCGTTGCGGAGCACAGGCTCCGGACGCGTACGCTCAGCAGCCATGGCTCACGGGCCCAGCCGCTCCGCGGCATGTGGGATCTTCCCGGACCGGGGCACGAACCCACGTCCCCTGCATCAGCAGGCGGACTCTCAACCAGTGCGCCACCAGGGAAGCCCTCTCTGTCTCTTTTATTATAGCCATCCTGTTGGGCATACAGTAGTATCTCCTTGTGGTTTTGATTTGTATTTCACTATTGTCTAATGATTCTGAGCACTTTTTCATGTCTTCATTGGCCATTTATATATCTTCTTTGGAGTAATGTCTATTCAAATCCTTTGCCTATTTTTTTCCTTTGCCTACTTTTAATTTATTTATTTTTTGAAAGCATTGTGCTTTTTTCTTTTTAAAAATATTTATTTTTGTTTGAATTTTATTTATTTTTTTATACAGCAGGTTCTTATTAGTTATCCATTTTATACATATCAGTGTATACATGTCAATCCCAATCTCCCAAATCATCCCACCACCCCACCACCACCACCACCACCACTTTCCCCCCTTGGTGTCCATACGTTTGTTCTCTACATCTGTGTCTCTATTTCTGCCCTGCAAACCAGTTCATCTGTACTATTTATTTATTTTTGGCTGCGTCGGGTCTTAGTTGTGGCACATGGGCTCTTTGTTGCGGCCCACGGGTTTCTCTCTACTTGCAGCACGTGGGCTTAGTTGCCCTGTGCCATGTGGGATCTTAGTTCCCTGACCAGGGATCAAACCCGCATCCCCTGCATTTTAAGGCAGATTCTTAACCACTGGACCAGCAGGGAAGTCCCATCCTTTGCCTGTTTTTAAATTGGGTTATTTATTGTTGAGTTGTAAGAGCTCTGTATATTCTGGGTACTAGACTCTTATCAGATATATGATAATATTTGCACATTTTATATGCAAATATTTTTATTATATTTTTTATTAGTCACTTATGCATTAGATGTCATATCTAAGAAACCACTGCCTGATCCAAAGATATGAAGCTTTACACCTCTTTCCTTCTAAGAGTTTTATAGTTTTAGCTCTTATCTTTAGGTCTTTGATCCATTTGGGGTTAATTTTTTTATATGGTGTGAGATGAGTCCAACTTTATTCTTTTGCATGGAACTATTCACTTATCGCAGCACCATTTGTTGAAAGACTATTCTTTCCCCACTGAAATGTCTCAGCACCTCTGTTGAAAATCAGTTGCCCAGAAATGCATGGGTTGGTCACCTCTTCTTGTCTAAAATGTCTTAAAATGTTGTTTGGGGTTATGATGGTGTAAATAAGAGCAGAGCTCACCTAGAAGACAATCAGATGAAAACTTGAGTTCTAAAATCCTCTTTTCCGTACCACATTAAGGGGAGTTTGATGTGTCTTCTGCACCCAGTCTAAGCCATTAGGGCAGATACGTGCGATGGTGAGATCTCTTGGGCCCCAGACAGCTTTCTTGCCACCAGAACCTGTATTTGCCCATGATGTCCTCACTGGATTCATAAGCAGAGGTGGAGACAGCAAATAGGTTTACTTCAGAAACAGAACTTGGATTCTCGGAAGCCTCAGGAGAGGGAGGGAGAAGCAGCCACTAGCCAGCGCACATTCCAGAAGTCCCAGAACTCTGTGTGTGTGTGCGTGTGCGTGTGTGTGTGTACACAAAGGCAGTGACATTGGCTCCCCCGGCCCCAGACACACCACTGAGGGGCAGAAAGTGCCAGTCCCATCAGGAACACATCCGCATGTACACGGGCACACACACTGCACAGCTTGTATGCACTGTGCTCCAGCAGCAGCTTCTGGGGATTTGAGGCTTCTCTGGATCCACACCCAGCCCCTCACCCCGACCCTGCTGCCCAGTTACTGTTCCAGGAGCAAAGCGGGTCCTCACTTCACCCAAGCCCGTGTCCCAGGGAGCGGAGTCTTGGAGCCCAGCTCTGAGACATGCTGTTCACCGAGGCACTGCTGAGGTCGCCTTGGGGCAGGGACCGGCCACACAGCTATTTGGCTGAGCCAGCTCTGCAGGCCCACCGTTAGCCTGTTCAGAGGGTGAAAGGCGGTCAGTTCCCATTCGCCTCTAGTCCTGTCCTCTGCTTTGTGGGCTTTGTCAGCTGAGATCCTGGGCCGCACAACTCACCTGCCTACCCAACCTGCCCAAGTCCCAGCCGGGGAGCAACTTTGGTGGGAGTGTCTGTGTGTATGAGCTGGGAGCACAGCGATGATTAAGGGGTTGGGGATTGTTTTGTTTTGTTTTTTGTTCAATCACAAAACAGCAGTTTTCTACTTAGCCTTGGGCATTCTAGCTGACAAGCCCGTCACACAGGTTTCTTTGTTTAAAAACTTCCAGGGTGTTGTCAGAATTCAGCAAAGCCCAGGTGAACTCTGTGCCAACCAACAGACTGAGCCACGAAGCGGAGGTTCCCACGCTGCAGGCCTTGCTCGCCCTCCGCGGCCTGGACACCAGCACACCCCTGCGCCTTGAGGTACCTGCAGAGTCCCGCCCCGCCCAAGCATCCCCTGGGACTCGAGATGGGGACCGCAAGCAGGAGCCGCTTTCCCAGGCACCTGGCGCCCTGGGCTGGCCACAGCCGGGCAGTGCCCAAGCTGTCCTTTTGGGGAGCACTTCAGGCCAGCAGCCTCCTAGTCCTGTGAGGGAGGCGACCAGAGCAGTCGGCCAAGGAAGTGGCCAGCGGAAGCTTCCGGAGGAGGATGGACCTCGGCTGAGCCTTGTGGTTCCTTTGCCCACCAGTCCGGTGAGTGGTACAAGCTGGGTTTTTTGGGGGGGTGTCGGTGAATGTCTCAGAGGCGGTGCGGAGTTTCTCCAGCTAGTGACCCTGAGTGATCTCTGCTTTTTCCCCCGAGCCTCTCGCCCTGCATGGTTTGGTATTAATAGCATTGTAGTGATGGAGCTCATGTTCCTTGGGGTGTGAGTGGTGGATGTGAGCCAGGCTGTGCGCCCATCTCTTCCCATGGGTGTCTCCTGTCATCTGCACATGGACCCTGTGGAGCAGGTAATTCTCACCCAACTGCAGACTCTCTTCTCTTAACCCCTGCCACTCAGGGGTTATGCCCTTATGCCTTAGGCGAGGCACTTCACCTCACTGAGCTTTGGTTTCCTCCTCAGTACTTGTTATTATTAAATTAACATTTTCATAAAGCAGCAGGCTTTGAAAATACTCATTTTGCAACACGAAGCAGATTTCGGGCTGCGCTGTCCACTTGGGCAGCCACTAGCCACGTGTGGCTCTGGAGCACTTAAAACGTGGCTCGTCCGAATTGAGATAAGCTGAGTAAGATACACACTGGATTCTGAGGACTTAGTAGGAAAAAAAGAATGTAAAATGTGTCATTCGTAATTTGATTATTGATCATGTTAAAATGAAAACATTTAAAATATGTATTTTAAATAAAATATATTATTAAAATTAATTTCACCTGTTTTTTTAAACTTTTTAAAATGTGGCCACTAGAACGTTTAAGGTGACCTATGTGGCTTGCATTGTATTTCTGTGGGACAGCGCTGTTCTAGAATAAGCCAATCCAGTGTGTTGATGACCCGAGGAAGCCAGCTCTGGGACTGTCCTGGAGAGAGCCCCGAGGGTAGAGGCTGGAACTGTGGGCCCCGGGAAGCAGTAGTCAAGCTGTGAACCCAAGCTCTTGTGCCATTTCACATTTATTCTTGGGTCATGAAAAGCAGAAGTAGGAATTGGAGTGCACGTGGACACAGACACATAAAACCCAGAGCTCATCCTAGCCGCTGTCTGGGGCTTGTGTTGGGGATATAACCTTGCTCTTTCAGTTCCATCCACACACATCCTTTGGCCTACGTCTACACATCCTTTGGCCTGTAGCTTTCAGATCCTATAACTCAGGATGGGCCAGCGCCATGAAATAGACTATAGAAGAGGCATATCCACTCTCTTTTTCTAACAGCTTTATTGGGATATAATTCACATACCATACAATTTACCTAATTAAAGTGTGTAATTCCATTTGTTTTAGTATATTCACAGATTTGTACAACCATCATCACAGTCTAATTTTAAAACATTTTCATCTCCCATAAAAGAAACCCCCTACCCATTAGCAATCACTCCTGTCCCTTTCCCCTCCTACCTCACCCCGCTCAACCCCTGGTAACCACTAATCTCCTTTGTCTATAGATTTGCCTGTTCTGGACATTTTACATAAATGGAATCATGTAATATGTGACACTTGCGATTGGCTTCTTTCAGTTAGCAAAATGTTTCATCCATGTTGTGGCCTGTATCAGTACTTCATTCCTTCTCATTGCTGAGCAGTATCCCATTGTAGATTTCATTAGATGGATGTATCACATTTTATTTATCCATTAATAAGTTAATGAACATTGGCGTTTTTCCTACCTTTTGGCTATTATGAATAACGCTACTATGAACATTCATGTATAATTTTTTGCTTGGACATATGTTTTTAACTTTTTTGGATTCATACCTTGAAGTAGAATTTTGGGCTCATATGGTAGCTATATATAACCTTTTGAGGAACTGCCAAGAGCAGCTGCCTTGTTTTATATTTCAACCAGCAGTGCATTCCTCTGCATCCTCACCAACAGTTCTTACTGTCTGTTTTTGTTGGTTTTGCTTTTATTATAGCCATCCTAGTGGGTGACAAGTGGTATCTCATTATGGTTTTGATTTGCATTTCCCTGATGACTAATGATACTGAGCATCTTTTCATCTAAATGCTTATTGCCATTTGTGTGTTTTCTTTGGAGAAATGTCCATTCAAAACATCTGCCCATTCTTTTTTTTTTTTTAACAGATTACAGTTGTCACAGACTGTTTTTTTTTATATTTATTTATTTGGTTGCTCTGGGTCTTAGTTGTGGCATGCGAACTCTTAGTTGCGGCGTGCATGTGGGATCTAGTTCCCCCACCAGGGATCAAACCCGGGCCCCCTGCACTGGGAGCGTGGAGTCTTATCCACTGCACCACCAGGGAAGTCCCTGCCCATTCTTAAATTGGGTTATTTAATAAATTGAGTTATAGTTCTTTATATATTCTGGACACTAGACCCTTATTAGATAAATGATTTGCAGATTTTTCTCCCATTCTGTGGGTTGTCTTTTCACTTTCTTGATTATATCATTTGAAGCATAAAAGTTTTAAATTTTGCTGTTGTCTGTCTTTTCTTTCGTCACTTGTGCTTTTGGTGTCATACCTAAGTACTCATTTCCTAATCCAAGGTCGTGAAGATTTACTCCCATGTGTTCTAAAAATTTTACAGTTTCATCTCTTACATATTAAATCTATGATCTAACTTCATTTTTTTGCATGTGGTTATACAGCTGTATGAGCACCATTTGTTGAAAAGACTATTATTTCCCCATTGAATTGTCCCACTTTTCCCCTTTAAAAATTTTTTGAGGAATGGTGTATTTAAAGTACCCAGAGCCTCAGTGTACACCTCAGTGAATAATTATATATTATACACACTCTGTAACCACCATCAAGAGTCAGAACATTTCCAGCCACCAGAAGCTTCCTTCATGCCTTCTGCCACTCACTGCCCTGCTCCAGAGGAAACCAGCATTCTCACTTCTAGTCCATAAAGTTTGTCCTGTTGTTGAACTTCATATAGATGGAATCATACAGTATGTACTCTTCCACTTGTTTCACTGAACACTATGTCTGAGAGATTCATCTGTACCTGTAGCCTGAAGCTCTAGTTTGCTCTTTTCCATCGTTCTGTAGTCTTCCACTGTAAGAATATATCACAACATCGTTATCCATTCTCCCATTAACAGACGTTTGGGTTGTTTTCAGGTTTGGGCTATTATGAAGAAAGCAGCTGTGAGCATTCTCGTACTCGCCTTTCAGTGAACCTGTGTACTCATTTCTGGGTGTACATCTAAGAGTGGAATTGTTAGGTCACTGGGTAGGCATATGTTTAGCTCTAATAGATACTGCCAAACGGTTTTCTAAAGTGCTTGTGCTAACTTATACTCAACAGTAGCAATATATGAGCATTTTCATTGCTATTTATCATAGTCGATGGTATTATCAATCTTTTACATTTTGGCCACTCTAGTAGGTGTGTAGTGGTATCTCACCGTGGTTTTAATTTGCATTTCGCTGATGACTAATTATATTGATACCTTTTCATTTGCTTTGTGGAAGCATCCTTTAAAGTCATTGTCTCATTCTTTTTTTTTTTTTTAACATCTTTATTGGAGTATAATTGCTTTACAGTGGTGTGTTAGTTTCTGCTTTATAACAAAGTGAATCAGCTATACATATACATATATCCCCATGTCTCCTCCCTCTTGCATCTCCCTCCCACCCTCCCTATCCCACCCCTCTAGGTGGTCACAAAGCACTGAGCTGATCTCCCTGTGCTATGTGGCTGCTTCCCACAAGCTATCTGTTTTACATTTGGTAGTATTTATAAGTCCATGACACTCTCTCACTTCATCCCAGCTTACCCTTCCCCCTCCCCGTGTCCTCAAGTCCATTCTCTACGTCTGCATCTTTGTTTCTGTCCTGCCCCTAGATTCTTCAGAACCACTTTTTTTTTAAGATTCCATATATACGTGTTAGCATACGGTATTTGTTTTTCTCTTTCTGACTTACTTCACTCTGTATGACAGACTCTAGGTCCATCCACCCCACTACAATTGTCTCATTCTTAAATTGAGTGTATGTGTTTTCCTTATTGATTTGTAGGGGCTCTTTATATACTGTGGATGTGTCTTTTACTGGAGAAAAATATATGTTTATAGCAAATATCTTCTTACAGTCTGTGGCTGGCCTTTTAAGTCTCTTAATGGTATCTTTTGTTGAACAGAAGTTCTTAATTTTTAAAAATTATTTATTTATTTATTTACTTTGGCTGCACCGGGTCTTAATTGCGGCACGCGGGGTCTTCATTGTGGCATGTGGGGTTTTTAGTTGCAGCATGTGGACTTTTTAGTTGTGGCATGCATGCAGGATCTAGTTCCCCAACCAGGGATCAAACCCAGGCCCCCTGCATTGGGAGCTCGAAGTCTTACCCACTGGACCACGAGGGAAGTCCCAGAAGTTCTTAATTTTAATGAACTTCAATTTATCAGTCTTTTTGTTTTGGATCAATGTGTTTTGTGTCTATTTTTAAAATCTGTGTCTACCCCAAGGCTATGAAGGCTGTGGAAATCCCTGTATTTTCTTCTAGAAGCTTTAATATTTTACCTTTTACAATTAGGTTTATGGTTCATCTGGGATTAGTTTTTGTATATGGTGTGAGGTAGGTGTTTTCCAAATGAATATCTGATTGACTTAGTACCATTTATCGAGTATGACTGTGTAAATCATGGAACTGTGTAAGTGTGGGTCAGACTCTCAGTTTTTGCTCTCTTTTTTTGGGGGGGCCGGGCCTTGCAGCTTAGGGGATCTTAGTTCCCCGACCAGGGATTGAACCCGGGCCACCGTAGTGAAAGCGCCGAGTCGTAACCACTGGACCACCAGGGAGTTCCCCAGTTTTTGCTGTCTTGAAGGTGGCTTTAGGCCCAGAATGTCACAAGACCCTGAAGGTTGTGACTATAAAACCAGCAGCACACACCGAAGGTTGAAGAGAAAGGCTCTGAAGCCCCCACTCGAGCTAGAGGAAAGGGATGTCCCTTGTGGACAGTGGCTCTGGGCCGCAACAGGGCTCCCCAGCATGGCCTTGACTGTGGTGAGCTCACTGCTGTCGAGGGTCTGGCTTCTGCTTTGCTGGCTCCGACATCCTATCTTGCCAGGGTCCTAGAGCTGATGGACAGAACAGCTTACCTCGTCAACAAAGTTCCTCCTCTGCTCACCAAGCTTTGACGGTCCCCACCACCTCCACCCCCGCACTGCCTCCGTGCACCTGCTTCCAGAGCCCGCTCCTTCCAGCCCCAGCTTTTACATTTGCTGTTCCCTCTGCCTGGACCCTTTCCCAACTCACTGCTTTTCCTCACTGTCGTTTCAGCCTTCCCTGACCACCCTGTTTCAAAAGCACCATCCCCAATGACTGTCTTTCCCATTTACCTGCTTCATTTTATGACACTCATCACTAGGTTAGATTCTGTTATCGCTTTCATTGTCTACGTGTTTATTTCCTGTATTTCTGTCCAGGATATTAGCTCCATGATACAAAAGACCACGTCTGTTCACTTGTTTTTTTTAATATTTATTTTATTTACTTATTTGGTTGCACCAGGTCTTAGTTGCGGCCGGCGGGCTCCTTAGTTGTGGCTTGCCAGATCCTTAGTTGTGGCATGCAAACTCTTAGTTGTGGCATGCATGTGGGATCTAGTTCCCCGACCAGAGATCGAACCCGGGGCCCCTACATTGGGAGCGTGGAGTCTTAACCACTGCGCCACCAGGGAAGTCCCACGTTCACTTCTATATTGTCAGTTCTGAGCACTGTACCTGGGAAAGCATAGGTATCAGTGAATAGTTCTCAAATTGTTGAGAGACTCCCGAGATGCCAGCTTGTAAGTTTACACTGAGAAGTGCTCCACCAGGTGCCTGGGGCGGGCAGGTTGGTCTGACCAGGTCACCCTCTGCCTCCTGGCCTGCATCAGGGGAGTCTGGTTGCTGCAGGGTTGCTTGGGGACCGTGAAATCGAAGCACCGGGTGCCGAGTTCAGCGTGAGAACCTCAGATGCTCGCCCCTCCCAGAGTCTGTCTCTAGAGGGGAGCTGTGGGTCCGTCCATTCCCTAGGAGATAGTCACTGTGCTGCCCCTGCGATTCTCATCTTTCTATGCTTCTGTCATTTAGTCACTGCTATTTATCTGACACTTTATGGGGGGGAGGGAGTCACTATCAAGTTTTACAATCCCGAGAGCCGTTCAGTCTTTCTTTAAAAATTTGTTTTTAATTAATTTAATTAAAAGCCCCAGCTATGGGCCAAGCACTACACTTGGTACAGCGATGGAACAGGACAAAGGCTCTGCTCCTTGGGGAAAGACACTATGTTAGACAAATAACTGTCTGCACCGTAATTACACTGGTGACAAGTGCCGGGAAGGATGGGAGTGGGGAAACTAGGGTGACTCTGTGGCATCCGGAAGGTCGTGAGTTGGTTTCTCAGTTTAATTCCCAGAGGACAGTCTGAATTCTAAGACTTGGCCCTAATCACTGCCCTCATGGACCACTGGCCTCTGGCATGTGGTCCCCTCCCCCAGGAGGAGGAACAGGCAGTCCCTTGGCCTGACATAATGAGGACAGACTGAACAAAAGGGATTTTTTGAAAGTGGTCCAGAGACCTGACGTCTCACTCCTCTGCCAGACCCCTCTCTGGGATTTAGCTGTTGTACACAGTGTCCTGGTCCCTGTAGTAACTCCAAGTGGCATTCTTCTGTCTTGGGTCCTGGTGGCAGGTGCTGCTCTGGCTTAGATCCTTGGTCATTGGTGATTTCCCCCCACTGTTAAAGGGGCAGGGAACGGGCCAGATATGGGGCCTTGAATGAGCAGGAGGCAGGTTTAGTGGGGGAGGGGAAACAGTGGTGTGCTGCCCTCTCCCCCGCTCTGTGTAATAACTGGGGGTCCTGGAGGGGGGCACAGCCGCAGAGCTCAGTCCAGGCCCATGTGCAGAAGCTCCAAGGACCCAGTATTCCTGCTGTTTTTCTCTATTGCTTAAGAGAACAAAAGGTTTTCCCTAGAGTATCACTTCCTGGTGGCCGGCCTGGGGCCACTGGACCAGGTGTGAACATCTCCAAGGAGAGAGAGGCCCTCACCAGTGAGCCTACACCATCTCAAAATCCACATCTGTCTCCTGCCTTGTTTCCTCACCCCATCTGTGTTACTTTATGTTAAAGAGAGTTGGATAGTCAAGGTGTATCCCCTCATCTTTTATAGCTCTGTGCCCGGCACAAAGAAGGATGACCATTCCAAACAGCTTTGTAGGTGCTAGGATGGGGGTGAACACAGAATGCCATGGGAGCCCAGAAGGGGTCCCAAACCCAGCTGGGGGTGGGTGAGTAAGGACAGCTTCCAGGAGAAGGCGATGGATGACCCCTGAGCTGAGCCTCAAGGGAGAGTGGTCTCTCCCATTAGGGCCATTATCCGGGGCTGCAGCGTTGCAGGGTTTCCCAGGTGTGTGTGCCAGGCTCCAGGAGGCTGCCTGGACAGCCATGTGATTGCTCCTCCAGCCCATTTTCCCTGGGGAGTGCCCCTGGGTCATGATGACTTAGACAGGCTTTGTTCAGAATCCTGAGTTGTAAATAGTCCCTAGCAGTCACCCTGATTGACACGTTGTCCTGTCACTGGCAGAAGGAAGCACCTGCCAATCTGAGGGTTTGGGGAGGAAGCTCTGGAGGCCCAGCTCTGTGAGCCGCCCCCCCCCACCCCCAGCCCACCTCCAAGCTCCTGACTCAGAAAATTTGGCAGCATCTGAATGGATTAAACTGTCCAAACCAATCCTTCCGGGCATTCTGGGTAGCTCCAAGCCCTGCTCCCCCATTCCCTGTCTGCGGGAGCAGGGAGGGCAGTCTTAATTTAGGGGGTGGAAATAGCAACATCAGGATGAGGTCGGTGGCACTTAACAGAACAGCTGGGCTGTCCCACCCCTCAGGTGACTCATTTCCTCTGTGTAGACAGCCACTTAGGCGCCCAGCCAGTTTCCTCACCTCTGCTCTTCCACACTTAGGCACGGAAAGGCAGGGAGCACTTGAGTGAAGAAAAGGAGGCAGAGTCCATTCCTACAAGCCTCCTGACCCCAGAGCCACCCACTTTCCTCAGCCAGTGAGCAACTTCAGACTCGGAGAGACAGCAACAGAAGGGAAGGGCTAGGGCCTGGCTGCCTGGAGCCGAGGGGCCTGTTCAGAAGTGGGGAGCAGAGGCAGAGGGAGCTAGTGAGGTCTCTGGGTCCTGCTCACCCATGCCTCCCTCATCTCAAACCCTACAAGCAGTGCTGAAAAACCCTACATCCCTTCAACAAATGGTGCTGGGACAACTGGATATCCACATGCAAAAGAATAAAGGTGGATCCCTTCCTCACGCCCTACACAAAAATTAACTCAGGACTTCCCTGGTGGCGCAATGGTTAAGAATCCGCCTGCCAATGCTGGGGACATGGATTTGAGCCCTGGTCCAGGAAGATTCCACATGCCGCGGAGCAACTAAGCCTGTGCGCCACAACTACTGAGCCTGCACTCTAGAGCCCGCGAGCCACAACTACTGAGCCTGCGTGCCACAACTACTGAAGCCCACACGCCTAGAGCCCGTGCTCCGCAGCAAGAGAAGAAGCCCGCGCACCACAACAAAGAGTAACCCCCGCTCGCCGCAACTAGAGAACGCCCGTGCACAGCGATGAAGACCCAACGCAGCCAAAAATTAATTAATTAATTAATTAATTTAAAAAACCAATTAACTCAAAATTGATTGTAGATCTAAATGTAAGAGCTAAAACTGTAAACCTCTTTGCAGAAGACATAGGAGTAAGTCTTTGTAACCTTGGCTTAGGCAATGGTTTCTTAAGTGCAATACCAAAAGCACAGAGACAAAAGGAAAAATAGATAAATTGGACTTCATCAAAATTTTAAAATTATGTGCCTTAAAGGACAACATCAAGAAAGTAAAAAGACAGCTCACAGAATTGGAGAAGTTATTTGCAAATCATGTATCTGACAAGGGCCTAGTGTCCAGAATATAAAAAAAAACATTGTAACTTGTGTTTGTTTCCTAGGGCTTCTATAACAAAAGACCATAAAATGGATGGCTTGAAACTACAGAAACGTATTACGGTAGTTCCCCTTTATCTGAGTGGATACGTTCCAAGACCCCCAGTGGATGCCTGAAACCGTGGATAGTACCTAGCCCTATATATAGTGTATTTTTTCCTATACATACGTACCAATGATAAAGTTTAATTTATAAATTAGGCACAGTAAAAGATTAACAACAATAACTAATAATAAAATAGAACAAGTATAACAGTATACTGTAATAAAAGTTATGTGAATGTGGCCTCCCCCCCCCAAAAAAAATACCTTATTGTACAAATTTAATGCCTTTAAGCACTTATCACATGCTGTGGCCATAACTTTTGCAGTTTGAGGTGTGACAGCAAAGCTGGCACAAATTTCCTTTTCCTTCTTCACAGTCTCACAGAAGATTCATTCTTACCATAGATCTTAGCAACCTGAGAATATAATTTCTTTCTTTCCTTATTAAGTTGAGAACTTTCACCTTTTCACTTAAAGAAAGCACTTTACGGCTTGTCTGGCAGATCCGAATTGCCAGCATCACTAGTCTTGTGCTTTGGGGTCATTCTTAAGTAAAGTAAGGGTTCCGTGAACACAAGCACCGTGATACCATGACAGGAGATCTGATAACCAAGAGGGCTACTAAGTAAGTGACAAATGGGTGAGATACACTGGACAAAGGGATGATTCACGGCCCAGGCGGGATGGAGAAGGATGGTGCAAGACTTCATCACACTACTCAGAATGCACGCAGTGTGAAACTTGCGAATTGTTTATTTCTGGAATTTTCCACTTAATATTTTTGGACCACAGTTGACTGTGGGTAACTGGAACCGCAGAAGGTGAGACCACAGATAAAGGGGAACTACTGTATCTGGTATTCTGAAGGCTAGAAGTCCAAATCCAGATGGAGGCAGGATTGGTTCCTTCTGGAGATCCTGAAGCACCATCTGTTCCACGCCTTTCTCTTAACGTGTAGTGTCTCCAGCAATCTTGGGCATTCTCTGGCTTGTAGACGCATCGCTCCAGGCCCTCCCTCCGTCATCACGTGGTGGCCTCCCTCTGTGTCTCTGTCTTCGCGTGGTGTTCTCTCTCTGTGTGTCTTTTCTCCTCTTATAAGGACATCAGTCACGCTGGATGCAGGGCCCACCCTACCCCAGTATGACCTCATCTTAACTAACTGCGTTTGCAGCAACCCTGTTTTCACATTCTGTCACCTAACGTCACATTCTGAGGCACTGAGGGTTAGGATTTCAACATATCTTTTTTTGGGGGTGGAGCACAGTTCAACCCATAACACAAGAACAAAAGGACAAATAAACCAATTTAAAAATGGGTAAAGGATTTGAATAGACTTTTCTCCAAAATAGACTTTTCTACAAATGACCAATAAGCACATGGAAAGATGCTCAGTGTCATTAGATGTTAGAGAAATGCAAATCAAAACCATAAGATTGCATTTCTTATTACAGCCATATGGGATGGCTATAATCAAAAATACAGATAATAACAAATGATGGAGAGGTGGTGGAGAAATTGGAACCCTCATATGTTGCTGGTGGGAATGTAAAATGGTGCAGCCACTTAGGAAAACAGTTTGGAAATTCTTCAGAAGTTCAACATAGTTATCATATGACCCATCAGTTACACTCCTAGGTATGTACCAAGGGAAGAGAAGACGAGTGTCCACAGAAAAACTTGTATGTCAAGGTTCCCTGCAGCATTATTCACAATTACCAAAAAGTGGAAACAACCCAAACGTCCATCAGCTGATGAGTGGCTATGCAAAATGTGGTACATCCATACGTTGGAATACCATTTGGTAATAAAAAGGGATGAAGTACTGATACATGCCACACCATAGATCAACCCTGAAAACATTATGCTAAGGAAAAGCCAGTTTCAAAAGACCGCATGTTATAAAATTTCGTTTATGCGTGTCCAAAGTGGCCAAATCTCTGGAAACAGAAAGTAGGTTCTTGGTTGCCTAGAACTGGGGGGGTTGAGCGGAAACAGGGAGTGACTGCTGCTGAGGACGAGGTTTCCTTATGAAGCAGTGAAAATGTTCTAAACGCAGATTGTAGTGATGTTTGCACAACTCCGTGAAGACACGGAAACTGTTGGATTACATGCTTTCAGTGCATTGATTTTATGGCATGTGAATCATGTCTCAATAAAGATGTTTTTAAAAGCAACCTGTCTTTACTTCTTTCCCAATAGAAAAGCACGAGCTGGATCTCAGAAGATGACTTCTACCGGCCTCCCCGGGAACAGCCCGCAGAGAGTCCTTCCCATGATTCCGTGGCTTCTCCCAGAGGGACTCCAGAGCCGAGGCCTGGTCTCCTCACGCAAGGACCAAGAAGAAGCTGTTCCATGGAGGCCTTAGACAAAGCTTGTGTGCCTTCCCTAGGAAGCAGGAGAAGCAAGGCCGCCCCGACACCGGAGCATAAGAACTTCAGGGTGGTGCATCGCAGGCAGATGGGTAAGCGACTTTGCAGGCTTCCGGGCGCTGCACTGCGCGCGGGCAGTGCCTTTCAGAAAGCAGTTCAAAAGTCCCCTTTTCCGTTACCAACTGGGCGGTGTCTTCTCCCAAGAAAAACCGCATCCCAAAATGTAATAAGGAGCACCCTTGCTGAGTAATTCAGAAAAGTATTTCAGGAAGAGTACTATATTTTCTCATAAAATCTTTTATTTATTATTTATTCATTCATTCATTCATTCATTCATTTATGGCTGCATTGGTTCTTCGTTGCTGCGTGCAGGCTTCTCATTGCGGTGGCTTCTCTTGTTGCGGAGCATGGACTTTAGGCGCATGGACTTCAGTAGTTGTGGCTGGCAGGCTCTAGAACGCAGGCTCAGTAGTTGTGGCACACGGGCTTAGTTGCTCCGCAGCATGTGAGATCTTCTTGGACCAGGGCTCGAACCCGTGTCCCCTGCATCAGCAGGCAGATTCTTAACCACTGCACCACCAGGGAAGCCCTATTTATTTATTTACTCATTCATTCATGCGTGCATGCATGCTGGGCCAGGTCTTAGTTGTGGCACGTGGACTCTTAGTTGCAGCATGGGGACACTTAGTTGTGGCATGCAGACTCTTAGTTGCGGCATGTGTGCAGGATCTAGTTCCCCGACCAGGGATCAAACCTGGGCCTCCTGTATTGGGACTGTAGAGTCTTACCCACTGGACCACCAAGGAAGTCCCTCTCATAAAATGTTAATAAAGTAATGCTCAAAACTGCCTACAGAGTACACAAATACTGTTTCATATATTGAAATGGAAAATACCTTCCCTGAAACTCTCCTATAAATCTTATGATTATACATAAGATAATCTTATGAGTATATAGACATCGTGATTCTGTCTGTAGCCCAGAGCAAACCCCTGCCTCTTAAAGGCCCAGGTGTTTCACCTGCTCCTTCCCAAGGCCTTTCTCTTAGTTTATTTCGCAGCTGTGATGGGGTTATTAGATCTGCTGTTTGTTCAGTGGCCTCTGTGTGCAGTTTACAGTGAGGCCACCTTGATCTCCACACCCTGTGAAAGTCTAGAAAGCATTAAGTAACCATAACCTGATTTTTCTGTAACCCTCAGAAACAAACAAACACGTGTGCTCTAGAGTCAGTTTCTTTCTCTCCTCATTTTCTGTTTGCAATGACCCAGCAGAGAATTCTGGCCAGGTTCCTGGGGCCCTGGCTCGGGGAGTCTGGGCAGAGCCCTGGTCTCCATGCTGCCTCCTTTTAGGTTTTTCTTTCAGCCCATGTGATGGTTGCAACCATACCAGAGAAGGTGTGTTTTATGCCTGCATCATCAGGTACCCTGAAGGGTGGGAAGACCCTACACAATGGTTTGAAATCTCTAAGGCTAGTCCAGGCTGGGAGAGAGACGTGTGTGTCCTTTGGACCCCCTGGTTCAGGGGATGGTTGACCCCCAGGGAGCAGGGATCATTGGACTGTGTGTGGTACATAGACACGCACTCACTCACTCACTCAGCAGATACTTACTGAGCATCTGTGATGTGCCAGGCACTGTTCTAGGCGCTGGGGACACAGCAGGAAACAAAGCAAAGTCCTTATCTTCATGAGACTTATATTCTAGTGTGAGAGGCAGGAAATAAACAAATAAACAAGTAAACGTACAGTGTGGGCAGGTAATAATAATTTCTGTGGGGAATAGTAAATCGCGGAGGGAAGGAGGAAAGCACGAGACGATCTTCGTGTTTCGAGCGGGGAGAACGTGTGCAAAGGCCCTGCAGTGGGAACGTACTTGGCCTGTCCAGGAAAAGAGCGGAGACCAGAGTAGCTGGAACAGAGGAGATGGGGAGGGGGGTGGTTAGAGATGAGGCCAGAGTGACGGAGGGTCTCGTGGGCCACAGAAAGGACGTTGGCTTTTGCTCTGAGGGAGACAGCAGCTTTGCAGGGTTTGGGGGGGAGAGATGTGATCTGACTTATCTCTTGAAAGGGGGAGTCATACTGGCTCATTTGTTGAAGGGCTGCAAGGGGACATAGACCAGTTAGGAGGCCACGGCCATAACAGGCCAGGGATGACGGTGGATTGAACCCCTGAGGTAGTGGTGCAGGCGGTGTGAAGTGGAGGAAGATTCTGGATATGCCAAGAGGATTGGCTGATGGATTAGATGTGGAGTGTGAAAGAAAGAAAATCAAGAATAACTCCAAGGTTTTTAGCCCAAGTAGCTGGAAGGATGAAGTTAGTCATTTTATGAGATGAGGAACTTCAGGAGAGAAGCGGGTTTGGAGTGGGAGAATCAGGAATTCATTTTTGGACATGTCAACTTTGAGAAGCCTATTAGACATACACAGAGCAGTTGAAGATCAGAATCTAAAGTTCAAGGGCAAGGTCTAGGCTGGAGATAAAAACTGGTGAGTTGTTGACATAAAACCCCAAGACCAGGGGAGATCAGCTAGGAAGCTGGTGTCAGTAGAGAAGAGAATCCAGGGCTGAGCCCGGGGCCTCCAGCATCGAGAGGCCAGCGAGAGGAGGGGGAGCCTGGGACACAGGAGGGGGGACAGTGACGGCTGAGAAGAGCCAAGGGAAGGGGGGCTCAGCTGTGTCCAATGATGCTGATGGGCTAGGCCAGATGGGCACCAAGGATTGGCCTTTGGACTTGGCGACAAGGAGGGCCTGGTAGCCTTCCCAAGGGCAGGTTCTGTGGAATGAGGGGACAGAAGGCTGCCTGGAGCAGCTTCAAGCAGGAATGGGAGCAGGGGGACTAGAGACAGTTCCCACACCTCCCCAGGGAGGTTTCTGAAAAGGGGACAGAGACACAGGGTGGTAATTAGAGATGCGAGTGGAGTCAAGAGGTTATTTTTAAAGCTGGGAGAAATAACAGCGTGTTTGTGGGCTGGTGGGAATGATCCAGTAGAGAAGGGAGGAAACGGCGGTGCAGGAGAGGGAGGGAGGATTGCTGGAGGGACGTCCTTGTCCTTGAGTATGTGGGGGGCGGTGGGACCCCCTGCACAGATGCACAAATGGGAGGGTTGGCCTCAGACGTAAGCATAGTCAGCTCATCCCTGGCGACGGGGGCAGGCAGAGTGTGGGTGCAGATGCTGGAAGGGAGAGGGGTAGTGGGGGGCATGTGGAGGTGATTGAGTGCTTTTATTCTCTCGGTGAAATTCAAGAACAAGGTCAACAGCTGGGGTGAGGATGGAATGGAGGCTCTCAAAAAGTGTTCCCATCCGGCCCATGGCGGGCCTGTGTTCTCCTGGTGGTCACGTCGTCTGCGCGCAGGACAGGACTCAGGCCCCGGATGTTCTCCTGGGTGGTGAAGGGTCAGGCCCGTCGTCTAAAGCACCTCTTTCTGCCTCCAGGGCTGTCTAACCCATTCCGGGGGCTTCTGAAGCTGGGCACGGTGGAGCGGCGGGGGGCCATGGGCATCTGGAAGGAGCTCTTCTGCGAGCTCTCCCCGCTGGAGTTGCGCCTCTACCTGAGCGGCGAGGAGCACACCTGCGTGGAGAACTGCTCCCTGCTGCGCTGTGAGTCCGTGGGCCCGGCCCACGGCGACGGCCGCTTCGAGCTGGTCTTCTCGGGCAAGAAGCTGACCCTGCGCTCCTCGTGCCGCGATGAAGCCGAGGACTGGCTGGACCGTGTGCGCGAGGCGCTGCAGAAGTGCCGGCGGCCCCAGCAGGAGGAGGAGTGGGTGACCATCCAGTACCCAGACCAGCCCGAGGACCCTCCAGAGGCCCCCCAGGGTGGCTGCGCCTCCCACTCGGACCTGCTCTCGGAAACCCCTGAAACCCCCCAGGGCCCGCAGTTTGACTGGTCTTCTTCCCAGGTTCCCGAGCCTGATGCTATTAAGGAATCCCTTCTGTACCTGTACACAGACCGGACCTGGATGCCCTGTATCTTCTCCCTGTCCTTGGAGTCTCTGAAGTGCTTCCGCGTGAGAAACAATGAGAAGATGTTAAGTGACAGCCATGGAGTCGAGACCATCCGAGATATCTTGCCGGACACGAGCCTTGGAGGCCCATCCTTCTTCAAAATCATCACGGCCAAGGCCGTCCTGAAGCTGCAGGCCGGGAACGCTGAGGAGGCCGCCCTGTGGAGGGACCTGGTGCGCAAGGTCCTGGCGTCCTACCTGGAGACAGCTGAGGAGGCAGTGACACTCGGTGGGAGTCTGGATGAAAACTGTCAGGAGGTGCTGAAGTTCGCCACGCGGGAGAACGGCTTCCTGCTGCAGTACCTGGTGGCCATCCCCACGGAGAAAGGCCTCGACTCCCAGGGCTGCTTCTGTGCAGGTGCCGACTCGCTGTCCTGCTGCCCCCAGCCTGCTAGCCTCGCTCTGCCCGCGGTGGGGTTCCCACTCTAGGCTCTGCACCCCTTCCTGCTCCCCACGAGTGCCCCCATCCTGCCCCGGGGAAGTTGCAGCAAATGAGGCCGTTCCATGATCACATTGTATTCTTTTGGAGCAGGGGCATGGTACCCTTCCAAAAATTTTTCGCTTGCTTTTGCAAGTGGACACAGTTTTTTTTTTTAATTACAAAAATGGGCTCGTATTACTCAGAGCTGTCCAACAGAACTTTCTGTGATGATGAAAATGTTCTAGATCTGTGCTGTCCAGTACGGTTGCTACAAGCCACATGTGCCCACTGAGTACTTAAAATGTGGCTTCCTAGTGTGGAAGGAACTGAATTTTCAATTTGCTTTAATGTAAATATATTTAAACGTAAATGGGCCCCTGTGGCTCGTGGCCACCGTTTTAGACGGCGCAGCTGTAACTGTTGTTCTGCAACTTGGCTTTTTTCTGCTTGGGAGTATATTATGCGTATTCTTCTACGTCAGTACGTCTGCTCTGTCATTAGCATCGTCAAATCCTGTGCTGGGCCCAGGGCCAGATGCTTTATTTGGATCATCTTGTTTAATCCTCACAACAACCCTGTGGGGATTTGTCTCTATTTGTAACTGAGGAAACTGAGTCACAGGGCTGGTAAGTACCTGTCCCACGCTCACACAGCGAGTGATGGTGGAGCCCGCAGAGGACTTGATGGTCCCAGAACCTGTGCTCTTTTCCAGGCCCTCACAGGGCCTCTCCGCTCCCTTGCTTTCAAGGCTTCGTGATCTTCTGCTGCTCACGTTCCATTTCTAGCTCTTCTCCCCAACCCAGACACCCACGTCCATCACCCTGGGCCCTCCGGGTGAAGTGTGAGGAGCCTGTGGGACGGGAGGCAAAGGCCTGCTTCACGCATCTAGAAGGGAGTGGTCTGCAGCTGGTGCCCCTGGAGGATGGAGTAGCTAAGCAGAGCAGAGCTTCCCGCAGAAAATATCTTCAAGCTGCTGCTCACCCCTCGCCCCCCCACCAGCCAGACCCTAGCAGCCACACTTTGCCCTTCAGCACGTGGGCGCCAGTCTCAGGGAGGAGGCCAGGCCTCCGGGGCTGGGAGGAGGGCTCCCTCGCTGGGGACGTGGATGCTGGTGGGTGGGTGGCTCTCCCCACGCCTGCCACCCGCCAGCCTGCCGGCCAAACTGAAACTGGGGAGCTCGGGCCTCCTCTCTGCCTGCGAGCGCAGCTCGGTGGCCGGGCAGACACCAACCTCTGACATCTGGCTTGTATTTCATAGTTTACAGGGCGCTTTCAAAACTCCATTTAAACTTTGTAATAACCCCACAGAAGAGCAAGTAGTAGGGAATTGGAACCTTGCAAAACTTCTGTGAGGATGAGACAGCTAGCATGCAGAAGAACCAGTCCTTCTAGTCCCCGGGAGGCGGAAGGGACTCTTTCCCTGGCCCTGTAGGAGGCAGGGCCTGTGCTCAGGATTCGAGCCAGGCCTTTGTTGTGCCCTGGGCACACCCCACTCCCGGTCCCCCCACCTTCCCCCGCCCCACTGTGGAGGGCCCTCCAGCAGAGGGACTGAAGCTGGCCCCAGGCCATGTCCAGACAGCCCTGCCTCTGGCTGGCTTCCCCACCCACTCCCTGTGGCCAGCCCCATGTCCCCAGCTCCTGCCCTGCTTGCCAAGACCCTGACTCCGTGGCTTCCATTTCTGGGCTGCCATGGAGGGGTGGACCTAGAGGAGGCTGGCATTGTTGTGCAAGCAGTGAAGAGAGGCAGCTGGGAATAAGAGAATGAGGGCTCTACACCAGCCCCACCCAAATCTGACTCCAGCTGTGCCACTCAATCGTTGTGTGACTGGGCAGGTTTCCTGCCCTCTCTGTGCACCAGCTTCTTCAGCTGTGAAGCCGCTGATAACTCTTAACAGTGTTTTGTCCTAAAGATTAATTAATAGGGTTGGTTCTGACTGGTGGGAATATGAGCGGTGGTGGTTTTCATCTTCGTACTCTCCTTTTTAATCTTTCTATGGATACTTTCCTTAGATAGCGGGCCCTTTCTGCCTTGGCCGCTTCCGGGTCACTCAGGAGCTGACTCTGTCCCCACCGCTGCTCACCCTCTCCCTGTTCTTCTCCCCAGGCTGCTCCCGGCAGATCGGCTTCTCGTTTGTACGGCCCAAGCTCTGTGCCTTCTCTGGCCTCTATTACTGTGACATCTGCCATCAAGACGATGCCTCAGTGATCCCGGCCAGGATCATCCACAACTGGGACCTCACCAAGCGCCCGGTAAGTCTGGAGCCCAGCCTGCCGTGGCTGCACAGGGCTGCCGAGTGACAGAGGAGGGGTCGCTCCTCTTTGTGGCTGCTGTTCGTATGTTTGGGGGAGTTTGGCTCTAGGGAAGCCCAGGTCACTAGTTCAGGCCCCATGATGTGGGGGAGTTGACCAAGAAAGTAACTGGGTGCTGGTCTCCAGCCCCTGGACACAGCTCTGTCAGTGCCTACCTTGGTCCTCAGGTGGGAATCTGAGGATGGTTTGCTGCAGCTCCCCATGGATACAGATAAAACTGTTTAAAGCACCAACAACTAGATACATAGATGGAAACGATAGATAGGATAGATTAGATATAGATGGTTGGGTGGATGGGTTAGGTGGGTAGATGCGTGCATGGATGGATGGGTAGATCGGTGGGTAATGTGGATGAGTGGATGGAAGGATGAGTGGGTGGATGGATGGATGGGTGGATGGGTGGGTAGGTGGATGAGTATGGATTGGGTGGGTGGGTGGGTGGGTGGGTGGATGGATGGATGGATGCGTGGGTAGGTGGATGAGTATGGATTGGGTGGGTGGGTGGGTGGGTGGATGGATGGGCTAGCCAGCTGGCTGCACTTTCCCTGGGAGCATTTTTCCGTGCATTTTTGTTTTTTACATATACATCTACTTTTTTTTTTTCACCATTCAAAATCATCTTTATTTGGTTGTTTAGCCTTTCTTCCCCACCCCCAAGATTACAAGCTCCTGCATCTACTTTTGGTAAAGTTTGGGATCATGCCGGACTCATACTGCTTTATAAGGTGCTTTGTTTAGTTAGTATTACATCTTGGGTACTTTTTTATGTTCACCAAATGCTTCTGCATAAGATGTATTCTCTGATCTTTCAGATTTTCCTCTTCAGCTGAGCTTACCCACTTACATAGCTGTGTTACCATGAGCAGACTATTTAACTTCACTTTCCTCGTCTGTAAAGGGGGATTAATAACAGCGTCTGTCCCCAGGCTGTGTGAGGACCAAAAGAGACAGTACCCACCAGTCACTTAGCTGGTGGCTTACATTAGTGCCCTGAGGCCTCACCTTCTGCCCCTAATTTGCTTGAGGGTCTGCCTCAAGGGGCGCAAACTTGGCTTTCTTCCAAAGGCACAGATTTCTGCTAAGACAAGACACAGAAACACCGGGAAGAGTTTGGTTGCTTCTCTCAAGACCCAGGCCTGCCGGCCGTGCTGTCTCATTATGTGGAGGTGTCTTCACATGTCCCCATCAGAGTCCAGGGAACATGGTTCTCAGAGCCCGTACCACCCTGACCTCCACCCCGCTGGGGGTGAGAACCTTCCAAAGACATTAGCTTCACTTTGGCTTTTTTATTGGTTACCTCATCCCCACCCCTGCCCTCAATGTTAAGTATTTAACTAACTACATGGAGAAAACTAAACCTCAAGATCACCACAGATGCGAAGAACCCTCTGCCCATAAAACACCCTCCCTGCTTATAACACCCAGATGCCTCTGTTGAGCCACCTTCTTTTCACTGCTGTAATTTTGGTGCCACTTCCTTTTTCCAACTGGAGAATTCTAACACTTCCCTTGGCATGCCTGAGGTCAGGAAATATCCAGCTCTCTCAAAGATCCCGGGCCTGGGAAGGACATGAAAATTCACACTAGAAAGTGGCTGATCGGCGGGTTAAGGGCCCTTTGTCCACTGTTACCACTCTGGCTGACCCACTTGTGCAAGGTCCGGCTGGGACTACTTGGCAGGATGTCAGCCCAGGCCTGGGGCTTCTCTCTTTGTCTGTCTCCTCCACACCCACGGGGGAGGAACAGTCCCTGGGGAGCTCGAAGCCCATGCCTGTCGGCAGCACTTGGCAGTTTTCAGCGCACATTCCTGCGTGGTATTTCATCTGAGCCTCGCCAGAAGCCTGGGGCTGAGTCGTGGGAAGGGCTGGGTTTGACCCGAGTCACGGACTCACCAGGCTTTTGCCAGTGGGCTGCCTATTGGCTGGGGGCTGGTTCCTCAGGGCTCTGGGAAATGGGAAAAGATGGAGTTGTCAGCTGTTGCGGGAGGCGAGAGATGCTGGTGAAGCTGGTGGAGCAGCCCCCAGCCTAACGGTCTCCTGAGGGCCCTATTACATCCCCCTGAGCCAGGGGACAGACACCGGGACCACACAGGCACTCACAGAGTCTGATGGCAGCTCCCCTTTACAGAGGATATGCTTACATGGATTTTCTTTTCATCTAAGCTCAAAATTATCCCATGAGGTAGGTGCTTTTATTTTCCCCATTTTACAGATGAGGAAACTGAGTCACAGAGAGGTTAAGTAAGTTTCATAAGGTCATACAGCTGGGAAGGGGCGAACCAGGAGCCAAAGCCCGACTTCTAAGCACTGCCGGGTGGTTGACGGTGGAGAACATCTCAGCTCCTCCATCCTTATCACGGCAAGGAGGAGACTGCAGGGGAGAGGGGCTCCTCTTTAGCACGTGAGGCAGCCAAGTGTGCAGAGACAACACCTCGGTTTAGACCCGGGCTCTGCTTTCTTCTGGTGGCTTGGGTAAGCCACTTTAGCTTCTCTGAGTCTCAGTTTCCTCATGTGTAAAATGGGGATGATGACACCTTCCCTTTTGGGCTGTTGTGAGGATGTGGTCGAGGTCCTTAGCCCAGCGTCTGGCAAATAGTAGGTGCTCAGTAGTTGGCTTTGGCATCAGGATCAGGGCTGAGGGTAGAACCTTCAAAGTCCTATCACGTGGGAGAGGCCCAGATTGATCACTCAAATCCACATGGAGACTTGGGGGGGCCCTGGTTGGTGCTGCTGGCAGGGGTGGAGGGAGCTCAGGAAACCTCTAGTTAAGCTGTGTCTGATCCGTAGCTTACTGTGGTTGGAGCCTGACTCACACCCGTCACCTGGTTCCTGAGTCGGCCCGGGGTAGTGCCTGTTTCCTTTCGGCAGGAAGGTGGGGGCAGGGACGACAGGAAATAGTGGGAAGGATCTGTGAGGCCCAGGAGGAGAGGCGTGTTGACCGGAGCAGCCCCTCCTCCGTCCCAGCACTGTCAGGAGGGGCAGCAGCTGGTGTCAAGGGGGAAGAGTGGGTTTGGAAGTCAGATAAACTGGGTTCACATCATGACTTGTGCGAGCTGTGGACCTTGGCCAAGTCACTTCCTCTCTCTCAACCTCAGTTTCCTCATCCGTAAAATGAAGATGGTACCACTTCCCTCGGCAGGTGGTGGGAGGCGTGAGCGAGTGAGTAGGTAACACAGTGCCTGGCCCTCAGGTGCTCACCAGATGGCCCTCCTGTCTCACCCTCGCTGCCTGGTGGTGTCCCCAGGTCTGCAGGCAGGCCCTGAAGTTCCTGACGCGGATCCGGGCCCAGCCCCTCATCAACCTGCAGCTGGTGAACGTGTCTCTGTACGAGCACGTGGAGCGGATGCACCTCATCGGTAGGAGCCGGGAACAGCTGAAGCTCCTGGGGGATTACCTGGGCCTGTGCCGAAGCGGAGCCCTGAAGGAGTTGAGCAAGAGGTGAGCACCCTGGGCGTGCATGGGCACGCACACGCGTGCGCACGCACACACACACAAATACACGCACACACACAAATACGCACACACACACACAAATATACGCACACACACAAATACACGCGCACACACATGCACACACACAAATGCACATACGCACGTACACACGCACACGCGCACACACACATACACATGCGCACACACAAATACGCGCACATACGCACGCACACGCACACACACACAAATACGCACGCACGCACACACACACACACAAATACACATACACACGGGGTCAGTGCAAAAGCAGCTTCTTGGGAGAAGCGCCAGGGCTGGGTGGGGAACGCCTTCCCTTTGCATTTAGGAGTGGCTTTTATTTGTGCTTATATTTGTTCTTTCATTCGTTTGACAAATATTTACTGAGAACGTGCTCAGGGTCCATCACTGGGCTTGGGGCATGGGCCCCAGTGCTGAGCAAGGTGGACCTGGGTCCTGCACGGCAGGTGAGTAAGGCAGCAGCTGCCACCAAGGGTGAGGGCTGGAGGAGAGAGTCGGACGCCCTGGGAGTCCTATTAGAGGGGCGGGGGATCTAACCCAGACTGGAGGAGGGCGGAGTGGGGAAGGCTCCCTGGAGGAACTGACATCCAAGGTGAGACCTGCCAAACGAGTGGGAAAGTGAGGAGACGCAGGAAAGACCGTTCCGGATAGAAGGAGTGGTGCGTTCAGGCTGTGAATGAAGGCCCCGTGCGTGGAAGGCAGAACTTCCGGGGGTGAGGAGGGAAGTAGGGATGTGGTGAGAGGAGGCTGGAGAGGTGAGAAAGGGCTGTGTCGCCCTGGCTCCTCTGGTTCCCGCCAGCCATTCACCCCATGCGGCTTGGCTTTGCTGCTGTGGCAGCATCCGTCCCCAAATCCTCGCAAGAGGACAGGGTTGTGTGGGACCCTTAGGATGCCCTTCAAGAAGCTTCTTGGTACCCAGGGCCTGAAGGGGACCTTCAGTGCTCAGTCGGGGCTGAGGGGTGACACCTTCTGTGGGGCCCTAGGAGGGCAGAGCTCAGGCGGATGAGCTGCTGCCGGCTGCCCAGTTGGGCTTCGCTGCTGGGTTTCTGAGGTCTTGGAGCGGCTCACAAGTCCCTCCACTTTCCCCCTGCAGCCACCCCTCCCGACAGCGTTGGCCCAGAGACCGCCTGTCTGACGGGCTTCCTGCTCAGTCCTGGTGCCCGTCAGGGCGGCGCAGGGAGAGACTGCTGCGGGGAGCCCCTCTCCTAGGCAGAGAGCAGAGGCTGGCCCCTCCCAGGCTCCCAGAGCAGCCGGCTGAGCCCTGGTCTCCTCCACAGGGCCCAGAAGAACAGAAAGCCCTTTGGGGGCCACTGTGAGGGACCTAAAAGGCTGCTTCTGGGGAGGCTCTTTCTGTCTCCATAATCAGCTGAGTGCCTGGGTCCCTACTCACTCCCATCCTTTCTGAGATTCCAGGACCCAGGGCTCCAGAGTCTGCCCTCCTACCCCTCTGTCCAGGGTGGTAAAAGCTCAGGTCAAGTGGCACCCTGTCACCCTCCCCAGTCCAGGGTTCTCTGCAGGCCTGAGAAGACCAGGTGCCTGTAGGGTGGGTCCTGGGTGCCGGCCTCATTCGCCCATCCCTGCCGTGCTGAGATTGTTTGGTCAGCAGCCTTACTGGCCTGTCCAGGCTGCCCTGCCTGGGCACTGGGGACAGTCCTGCCTCTTTCTCTGTGGCCCTGCTGTTCCCATCCTTGGGCGGCAGCGCCGCACACGGTGCTCAGGGCCAGGCCTGTGGAAGTCCCATTTCAGAAGCAGCGTGGGGCGGGGGAAAGAGTCCAGGCGCAGCCTCCGCCTGGCCCCAGATCCACTGTGTGACTCAGGGAAGTTGCTTCACTTCTCTGAGCTTCAGCTTTCTTGTCTGTAAAATGGGCCAGTGATCCCTGTGTTGACGTGGCTTACCAGAGTTGTGGTGAGGGCCACATGAGGGGATCAGTGTCTGGGGTGGGACAGGGACAGGTGGACAAATGGCCCTGGGTCAGGGCGGCGTGTGCCATGAAGAAGGAAGGAAGGGCCAGGGGAGCTCCCGGAGGAGGTGGCATCAGTTGAGGGTTTGTGAAGTTCATTTCTTTTGTTCTTTTAAAAAGAAAAAGTGCTTTTCTTTTTCTTCTTTACAAAGATAGTATTTCAAATAGTACGAAAGAGTCAGGCAGAAAGTTGGGATCCCCCTTCTCTAGTCTGGCCACCATCAGTTCTGTTAGATGCTCCAGACCCCACTTGGTCCTCACACGGGAGAATAGAGTTGCCACCACACAAATGGCATCACGTATGTAGTGAACTAGGGTTCAGCAAAAGAAGCAGAGAAGAAAGCAGAAGGGAGGGCCCGTTTTCCTGGCTAAGGGAACCCACGGCATGGAAGCGGGACAGGAGCACGGCTCGCCAGGGCCTTCGGGGGGCTCAGGGCAGCCAGGTGGTGGGTCAGGGGCCAGACCTCGAAGGTCCCCTGTGCCACAGCAAAGGCGTCTGGATTTTATGCTGCTGGCATTGGGGAGCTGTTGAGGGGTTTTGAGCAAGGGATGGTCACGTTCAGTCAGGAGTTTAGGAAAGACCAGTTTAGCAGCAGTGGAGCATGGGTGCTGGTGTAGGAATTGGCCCAGGAGGTGAGGAGGCCTGGACTGAGTCGGCCAGAGTGAAGGGTGAGAGGACGGGAAGGGCTGAGGAGAAACAGGCAGGTTTTGGATGTGGGATCCCCTTTCTCTCAGGGGGCTGTCCTGGCAAAGGGTCTCCTCCCTGACCTCATCTCCCCCAACAGTTGTACGGCCTCACTTGAGGGTATGACAGACCCAGGGTAGGTGGCTCGTAGGGAAGGCCCTGGGCCTGGCTGGCCCCCTGGGCTTCCACGACTGTGGGCAGAGGACTCACCATCCAAATCAGCCCCACCCTTCCTGCCGGCGCAGCCACAGCCGGTGCACCCCGCACCCCCTGCATTTTCCTGGTGATAAACGGCAGCGTCCTGTTCCCAGAAAGCTGGAAGTTTACTGGGGAGACGAGCATGTTGAGCTGAGTGGCCTCATCCTCACCCCGCGCAGCAGAGCCTGGCCTGCCTGCCTGCCTGGTGGGACTTGCCATCTCGGCCCCGGGTGGGGTCCCCCCCGGACCACAGCTGGGGCCACGGGGTGGGCAAAGCCAAGCACCCACTCCAGATGCCGCGGGGCCTGGCACCTTCCCGCCTCCAGATGTCCAGAGCATCCTGGGGCAGGTTCCCACGCTTCCTCAGACTGGGAGAATTCTCCCCCCAACCCCAGTACCAACACAGACACACAGCAAGGCTAGACAAGTTTTTGTACCAGGAGATTTCTGCAGGTGTTTCCTCTCCATCTCTCAGGATGTGACCCTTGGGATCTGTGCCATTGGTGAGGTGGAAACTAGAGCTGGGTTGGCAGCTGAGCTCTCGTCCTCTGCCTCCCCCACCCCCCGCCCTCCCCCATCTCTGAAATGGGATCTGCTGCACTCAGGACATGTCTCAGCTCCTCTCCCATAGCACTGAAACCAGATGCTTAAATGTCTGTCCCTCCACTAGACCAGGGGCTACAGGAAGGCAGAGGCCACGTCCTGTGCATTTCTGTCCCCAGCCCTGTCCCTGGTATGTAATAGTGGCAATAATGACAACAGTTAACACCTACAGGCATTCACTGGGTGGAAAGGATGCAGGCTCTGGAGCCAGACTCCTGCGTTTGTTCAGACTCCAGCTCCGCCACTTACTAGCTATGTGACCACAGGCAAGTTATTTAACCTCTCTGGGCCTCCATTTCCTCTTGCAAAATGGGGGTTATAATAGTGTCAACCTCACAGGAGTCTTGTGAAAATTAAGTGAGTTAATATATATAAAGCTTAGTCCCGTTCCCGGTACCAAGCGTTAGCTTTCCTCATCGTTATTAGTTTTTAAATAGATGTTTATTTTTTTATATCTTCAAATTAAGATTTTTGCGGCTTTCTTGAGTGTACTTGACGAAATTGTAAGACATTTAAAGCGTGTGTTGTGATGATTTGACATAGGATTACATGGTGAAAGGATTCCTCCCATCTGGTTAATTAGCATATCCATCATCGTCACACATTTTATATATTTTTATATATATACATGGGGGGTGTGTGTGTGTGTGTGTCTGAGACAGAGACAGAGACAGAGAACATTTGAGTTCTACTCTTAGCAAATTTCAATTATGCAGTGCAGTGTTATCAACTGTGGTTAACAATTATTCCTTGTTTACTATGTACGAGGCACTGTACTGGATGCTTTAAGTAAATTATTTCATCCTCAGAACAGCACTCTTTCTCAGGTGAGGAAACCTAAGGTTCAGAGAGGTTAAGTAACTTACCCAAGGTCCCAACAGCTTTTCACCTGGAAGCCCAGATCCCAAGCCCAGGCGACTGACTGCTCCGCCCAGGCGGGAGCTGTTCATGCCTGGTCAGCAGCGCTGAGGGAATGAAACCAAACCCAGGTTGGCCCGGGTTCCTTCTAAGGAATCTCTTGTGTTTTCTTTGAAGACTCAACCACAGGAATTATCTCTTGGAGTCTCCTCACAAGTACAGTGTCGCGGACCTCCAGCAGGTGAGAATGCCACCCCCCAGACCTCTCTAGAGGGACCTTATTCCTGGAGAAATCAGAAAGGGAGATGATGGGGTGCGGGGAGAGTGCCTGCAGTTTACTGAGGCAAGACAGCCGTCTTCAGCTCTTTGGTAGCTCGGAACGGGTGTCCCGCCATCCACGCTTCCTGGGCAGTGGCTGAGCCCCCAGCGCCCCCGGGACAAGCAGGCACTGCAGCAAAGCCCAGGATCACAGGGCTCGGCCCCTTCCCTGCGTCTGGACTCCTCCCCGGCAGGGAGGGCAGAGGGAGGGGTGAGGGTTTGGGACGTTCCTTTCCTCAAGGGAGGGTACAGTGGATTCCTCCGTGCGCAAGGGCTGCACGTGCTCGGCCTGATTCTGGGAGGTTTTCTTGCCCAAGTGGAAGGAAACTCCTCTTGGGGTAGGAGTTCTTCAGGCAGGGTGCCAGGAGCAGCAGCAGAACACGTCTTGCAGACGGCCTCAGGCTCAGCACAGCTGCTTAAAAGGCCTCGTGGCCCGCGCTTGCCCTCCACAGATCGCAGACGGGGTGTATGAAGGCTTCCTCAAGTCCCTGATCGAGTTTGCCTCCCAGCACGTCTACCACTGCGACCTGTGCACCCAGCGCGGCTTCATCTGCCAGATCTGCCACCACCATGACATCATCTTCCCCTTTGAGTTTGACACCACAGTCAGGTATGCGGACCCTCAGCCAGCCACCCCACCCCACCCCCATTCCCACCCGGCCCCCCGGAGTCCCCGGGCGGCAGGCCCTGTGCCCAGGGAGGGGGACAAGACAAGCCCTCACAGGACTCCCTGCCTCCACCGAGCCATCCATGTTTCTGGAGAAGAGGTGGCTGCTGCCTCTTTGAGTTGCAGTGGGAGGACCTCAGTTTCGTCCTCTATGAGCAGGTGGAGGAGGAACTGGATGAGTTTCTGGCCTGGAGTGTTGGCACAGGCCGGGCATAAAGTGGGCACCTGGTGGGTGGTACCTGCCACTGCCTCTGCCCCCGTAACAATTGTTCTTGTCCCCAGTTATTGCTCATTATCAGAAGCCTCTAAATGGAAAAATTCATCCACCAAACCTCCATTCCAATCCGTGTGGGAGTGGAAAACTGAACTGGTGGGCGCATTCATTCATTTTCAGTAGGTGTCCCCGGACCCGCATTTGACCTCTGAACAGACCTGGGGCTGAGTTTTTTAAACTGCAGAGCGTTTGAAACATAGGCAAGAAGTCGTTTTGTGAGTCTCAGCAGTATTTATAAAAGGGAAATAGAATAGAGAGTATCAGTGTGCATTGCGGGGCTTAGTAAGCGCTGTGGCAAGAACCTTTTGTCCTGGAACGGAGAGGCAGTGCCATGTGCCGTGGGTGGCAGGCCCCCGTCAGGAACACTGACCAGCCTCGAGCCCCGGGAGGCCCATCGGTCCCAGCAGTGCTTGCTGCTTTCTCCCAGGTGTGGCGAATGCAAGACCGTCTTCCACCAGAGCTGTCAGGCCGTGATGAAGAAGGGCTGCCCCCGCTGTGCCCGCCGGCTCAAGTACCAGCAACAGAGCACTCTCGCCTAACCCCATTTCCTGCCCCCACCCGGGACCCGGGGCTCAGCCATCCCAGCTGGGTTGGCCATCAGCCTGGGTCACACTTTCAAGGTGTCACAGATGTCTCCCTTGTCAGGAAGACTCAGATGTGACCAGAGCATGAGCCTATGAGAGGAAGCCTTGGGAGCTCTTGATGACACCTCCTGCCCCCCACCCATCTGGAGGCCAGGACACCAGCAAATGCCCCTGTCCGAGGATGTGGGAGGAGAGGGGGCTTTGCACTAATTGGCCTGGATCGCCTCACTGACGCACCATCTCCATTAGGGCTGTTCAAACACTGTGGAAATAAGACTTGGGAAGCATTTTCAATTCCACATTCCTGATTAAAAGGCCTAGTTTTTTTAAGGTGGGTTTTTTCCCTTCATATTTCAACAGAAAATATTTTTTTATTCTTGACCCTCCACAAGTCACCCAAGAAATCCAGCCACTCTCACCCTGAGCAAATGTGCAGGAAGCGCTCAGGCCAGGCCTGTAGGCGGGTGGCGGCTGGGTGGACAGGCCCCCTAGGACAGAGCCTGCCAGCTGGCGGGCGCCTTTCCTTCCCCCTTACCGAGCGCTCGCTGCCGACAGCTCCTGTACAACGTGCCAAACCCCCGGGGGGCAGGGCAGGCTCAGTCCTGAGGACCATGTGTTTCCTCTGCCTCTCCTCTCTGCTCCCCGCCCCCTCCTCACCCGAAAAGCCCCTCACGTCCTCCTTGTCAGAGCCCCTGGCTCTCCTATGGCCTGGGATCTTGGTCCCGCAGGAGGAGGGGAATGACGCGGAGCCAGCACTGTCAGCACTTTGAGCCTTCCCTGGTCCAGGGAGGGTCGTCATCTAGCCCACCCTCAGCCCCCACCCTCCTCACTCCTACCACCGACAAGCAGCCAGACGGGCGGGGGACTGCTGCAGACGCAGGAACGCATCCCCGCCTGACTGACCCCCGCCAGGACAACCCTCAGAACCCTCGTCCTTCCACGAAGAGCGTCAGCCCTGCTGCTGAGATGTGCAGGGACACGCGGGAGAAGCCACCCTCGTGGAAGGATGCTCAGCCTCAGTTTACAAAGCCATGAGAGTTCACAAAGCTTTGCTGGACTGGCCCAGGAGGGGCGCTGCCGAGAGACTGGAAAATTTCACTGGAGCACGACTGCCTTTTGAAGGGGTCTTGGGGTGGAGCCTGGAATTGTTTTCAAAGTGATATTTAGACCCTTGGGGTTGGGGGGTGAAATCTGGGCATGATTTCTCTGTTGCCTCCCCCCCCACCTCTCCTGGATCCTCAGCCCTGGGGTCTTCTGGCCATCCTATCTGCACTCAGCTTGGATTGGGGGCCTCAGGTGGAGATCCGCCTTCACTGTCAAGATGCGAACCTACTCCCGCCTCCCCCTTGGGCTGATCTGGTTGCTGAGTCACCTGCCCGGCCCTGTGGAGCTGGATGAATTGTGCAATAGAATCGAGGAGGTGGCAGGCGGGTGGGGGAGCGGGCTGTCACACAGCTGCTCTGTCCCCATCCCGGAAGATGGTGCACACCTGTGCCCAGCGCACCAAAGAAAGTGGATCCTTACCCCCATCCCCACCCCCCATAGCCAGCATTAATGCTCCACCACAGACACAGCCTGATCAGAGCCGTAATTGGTCCAGATCGCTGAGTGGGCCTGGGGTGGGCAGTGCCGCCTGAGCCAAGCCCTGTTTCCTCGGGCCTGTGAGTATATTCTGTATTCCGGAAGGTCCCTAGGAGGCAGCAGGAGTGAGGCCCTGGAGGAGCTCACTTCGGCCTGACGGGGCCTGGCACGCCCCGCAGCCCGCCCTCCCTGAGATCAGTAGCATTAGAGCTGACCCTCCCCCATACCAAAAAGCAGCTGATGCCTTCAGATGAGTTGACTTTTAACACCCTCACCGCCAATGGGAAGCTGATGTGAACCTCGGTAGCGCCCACACTATTTTTAAAATTTCATTTTATGCAATAAACTGTTTCTAGTGAGGGGCCCCGGCCCTGAGAAGTGCTTTGCAATGCACCGAAGGACCTGCTGTGTGAGTTTTGAATGATTTTGCAGTAAAGACCTGATCTTTCTAACCTGTGGTCTGGTTTCTGAATCTTTTTTTTTTAAATATGTAATTCGGTTATTTTATTTATTTGTTTGTTTATTTATTTAGGCCGTGCCACCTGGCATGCAGGATCTTAGTTCCCCAGCCCAGGGATCGAACCCAGGTCCCCTGCAGTGGAAGCGCAGAGTATTAACCACTGGACCGCCAGGGAAGTCCCTGGTTTCTGAATCTTAATGCTGCCACTGATTGGGGGAGACCACAGGCCCTCAGTTACCATCTGATAGCCGCCCCTGCTCTCGTCAGTCAAACCGTAGGCAACGGAGGGCAGGAGGAGGGTGGTTATTGGTAAACATTTGCAAGCAGGGGGCTTGTGTGCCAGGAGTGGGCATGGAGAAGAGGGGAAGTAATTCTTCAGTCTACCCCGGACCCTTGCCTCTCCCCGGAGTCAGCCCCCTCCCCCACCGTGGGATAGGATTTCAGGGCCTTTGGGGAGCTTTACTTACACTCATATAACTAATGAAGCTAATGCCTGAAATCCCACCGGGATGGCTTCTTTCCTGTTCCTTAAATGTCAAAGCACAGACTCCTGACACTGGAACATGTGAAACCATTTTCCACAGGGTTATCCAAGGCAAGAGAAGGGGCTCAGGAAGGAAAGGTTTGTGAGCAGGGCCCGATTCAGGGCTCATGGTTTTAGGGCTCAATGTGGCCTTTACTTGGCTGCCAACTTTCCTCTGAAGTTCCAGAAGAAGTCCCAGGGGTGGGGGTGGGGGGCGCCTGCAGTGGGAAGCCCGCCGCTGCCCACTGTAAAGACAGAAGGAAACAGACTAATTCCCAGGGAAATCAGGTTGCAGGAAAATGGGACTGAAAGAATCAGGTCTGCAGTTTCCTTTCCTTGAAGATGCCTCTCAGCCTTCGAGGGACCACTCGCTCTCCGCCCATTGCATGAGCCCCAGCTTCCGTCAAGGGCAGGCAGTGGTGGGCTCCGAGGAAACCTGAGGGACCTGGTGCGAGGGCTAGAGGAGGCGGGCCCAGAGGAGGGCCAGGGGCACATGACCTGTGTGCTACCTTTGGACTCAATCCTCCACCCTTGGCAAGGTGTTTCTGAGAACACTTGTGTCTCCCTTCCCCCTCCTGCCTAAAGGAGGATGGGGGGGTGGGGATTGGAGACCTCAATTCAACCCCAAAGAGGAGGACAGCTCACCTCATAATAAAATTAGTGGTAATAACTAATCTAATGTGTGTTCTTAGAACGTGATCATAACAATACATTTGCTTAGTGCATCTCATTTAATCTTCACGACAGTCCTATGAAGTAGGCGTTATAATCCCCGGTTTATAGGAAAGAAAACTGAGATGCAGAGATAAGGTGAGCATCTTGAGTTCAAGCCCCAGGAGCCTGCTCTGAGTTTATCCTACAGACAGATTGGAGGAGGCCCTCCTCCCCCACAAGGATCAAGGCAGGGCAGTGGGGGAAAGGGGTGGGGTAGAGCAGTGGAGGGAAATCTGGCCAGCAGTTGGTTAGAAGGCCTCCTCCCCTCTCATCCCACCATCCTGGTTCTGCTGTCTCCACCTCCGGGAGACCGCCAGGTGTGGCCCAGGATCCCGGGAGGTGCAGGGGAAGGGGTGGCGCCTCTGCTCCTCGGGCGCTGGCCCGTCCCAGAGGGGACAGGAAGCCAGGACACCGGGGATTGTCTCTCGGAGCCGCAACCCCAGTCCGGGAGGAAGTTCTGCCGGGTGCTCTCCGCCGGTGCCTCCCTCGCTATATTGTTGAACAGGAAACAGGGCAGCGTGGGAGCAGGGCGGTGGAGGAGAGAGCGCCGGACGCCGAGCCCCCGCGCGGCTGCCAGGACAAGTGGAGGCGAGGCCAGCGGTCGGACACCCCGAGGTGCCAGGGTAGGGCCGGACTGGGCGGGGGTGCTGATCTGGGGCGGGGAAGGGGACCGCAGGTGGCGGGTCCTCACCCGGGAGCATCGCGAGCCAGCCCCTTCGCACTGCGCTGGAGCCTGAGCTGCGCGGGCTCGGAAGGAGGGCCGCGCGGGACGGATCTTCCCCTCCCCCGGGAGGAGGTGGGAGGCGAAGGGCTGCCTTCCGTCCCGGGGCAGGAGGGGCGCAGGCCCAGGCCCCCAGCTTCGACCCAGGCGTTGGCGCCGCTGTGGCTCTTGTCTGTCTCCCGGGCAGTGGACGCAGTGCACCTCCTGGTGATCGCGCTCCAGGGATCCTCCCAGCTCCCCCATCCCTTCCGTTCTCTTCGCTCCCCCAGGGTCGGGGAAGGAGCCGAGGGTTGGCTCCCTCCCCACCCAGCCAGTGACCCTGCGTTCCGGGGAGCGTCCCTGCGGTGGGAACCCCGCTCCAAGTTTTGCCAGGCCCGGCCGAGTTGCGTTCGGAAAGAGCCTGGGGAGGACGTAGATGGGACGGGAGCGGGTAGTGCCTGCAATCCGCACAGTTCAGGATGCAAATGGCCTTGCTCGGATTGGGAACGCCCCGGCAAGACTGCAAGCCCGGGTCAAACAGTCCCTAAGCAGCGCGCCCGCGGGACGCAGAGGCTCGCGGACAACGAATCTCGCGCGTAGGGGTGGGGCGGGGCAGGGGTGGGACCCTACCCTCCCTTGGATCCGCTCGCGACCCTCCAGCGCCCCTTCGGTCGCAGCCCTCCCTGCCCCTGCCCCTCCCTCTGGCCTTCTCCTGCCCCGGGCCCCGCCCCCAAAGTCCCCACCGGCCCAGGCAGACTTCTTTAGGCTCCTCCTCGCCCCTCCCAGACACAGCCGCTTTGGGAACTGAAGGCAGCCCTCTCCTTCTTTGCTCTCCTTGCCAGCTCCTCCTTCCCGAGGTCTCTCCAGCCTAGCTCTTTGAAGCCCCGCCCAAGGAGATGGCAGGGGCCTAACCTGCATACAACCGCCGGCTCCGCCCAGCCAGCCCATGGGCTCCTTGAGGTCAGCCCTGCCGACGTGAGTGAGCGCGGGGGTCCAGGGGAAGGTGGTGAGAAGGGGTGTCCCCCCCCTAGGGTTTGGTGGCTTAGCTCCCGTCAGCTCAAGGACCCCGCCTCCAGGGCCCAGTGTGCTTAGTGACTCAGTTTACACCCCTTCCCCATCGGGGAAAGCTTGAGAAGGAGAAGGAGCGCTAGACCAGACCAGACCTTGTGCCTTGGATCGCTCAGCTTCAGCAAGAGGCCGAGCTCCAGCTGCTGGTCCCAGGTCACCTTTGTGGGTCAGTAGGTGTGGTCGATGTAAAGGCTTGGAGGGACCAGCCACACAGGCAGGCTTGCAACTGGGCTCTGACTCCCTCCCCCAACATACCAAGGGCCAGACTGAGCTGGCGTGGAGGGGGTCGTGTTGTGGTGATCACTCCAGGAGAGCTTTGGAGGTCCCTGGTTACACCGCACGGGTAGTCAATGTCCCAAAGTGCATTCCCTAGGGGCCATTCTCATGGGGCAAAGTAGAGATCACAGGGCAGGGGGGCAGGCCGCAAGGCCGAGCCTCTCTCGGGAGGTCGAGATGGGAGCCAGAGAGCAGGGGGCGGTGCCGGTCGGTCTGGGCTGGCCGGGCTCCGGGCTCACGTCTGTGGCAAAGCCGCCGGGGAAGGAAAGAGCAACCGAGAGAACCGGTTCCCCCGGCCTTGGCAGTCGCGGCCCCTTACGCCAAGGCCCTTGGACTAAGCGGGGCAGGGACACTCCCAGACTAGAGCAAAGCGGGGGCCGCTCCTGGAGCCCGCGCCCCAACCCTGTTCCCGCGGGCCTTGGGCGCACACGCCTGGGGAGCGGGGTGCCAAGGACGCGATTCCCTGAGGGCTGGAAGCGTCGGGGAGGGGTGGGACGGGGGTAATGGAATGGGCTATTCTTCCCACTTCACAGACGCGGAAACTGAGGCCCAGTCAACTTTTAGGCAAACGTGGTGTCGACTTTATCGCGGGCAATCACCCCCATCTCTTTGAGCCAAAGCTTCCCTGGCTGTAAAGCTGGACCAGTATTACCCACAATCTCCCCACCAAGGGATAGAATTTTACAATCAACCAAGAGAATGAAAGGGCTGTCTTAATTCCATCACTGAGTGTAAGAATGAGAACCTTAGAGATTATTTTATCCAAGTCCCCCGTTTTAGAGATAGGAAAACTGAGGCCTGAACGTACACAAACGATTGTAGCTTCGGTACTCGAACCCAAGTTTTCCGTCTCCCTAGTGCGGTGCGCTTCCCGGCTCGGCGGCCCTGACCTCCGCGCCCCTCCTCCTCGTTGCCCACAGGGACACGCCGCGGCCACGATGGCGGCGGACGTCGAGGGGGACGTGTACGTGCTGGTGGAACATCCCTTCGAGTACACGGGCAAGGACGGGCGCCGCGTTGCCATCCAGCCCAACGAGCGCTACCGCCTGCTGCGCCGCAGCACGGAGCACTGGTGGCACGTGCGCAGCGAGCCCGGCGGCCGCCCCTTCTACCTGCCGGCTCAGTACGTGCGCGAGCTGCCTGCCCTCGGCCACCCTGCCCCCGCCCCGCAGCCGCCCGCGCGCCTTCCGGGTCCCGCAGACCCCGAACCGCTCTCCTATGACTACCGCTTCGTGAGAGCGTCGGCGCCCGCCGGTCCCGACGGCGCGCCCGCCGAGCCCCGGGGCCGCGCGGGCTCCATGTGCGGCCTAGCTCGGCGCGGCGCAGCAACCCAGCGCCGAAGCCTGGCGCCCTGCCTGCCCGCCTGCCTGTACACGAGGCCCATGGCACCTGTGCGGCCCGCGCAGTCTTTGGACGACCTGGCCCGCACCGCCGCGCCCCCTGCCGGTCTCCTCGGGAGCGGGGGCAGCCTCAAGGCCTGCAGCGTGGCCGGCTCTTGGTTGTGCCCGCGGCCTCCGGCGGGCAGCAACTCCGAAAACGTCTATGAGGCCATCCAGGACGTGCGCGGCCAGCCGCTGGAGCAGCACCCGGAGCAGGTACGCCATGGGGAGCCGGGAGCGGGCAGACGGGCGGGAGTTACGCGCGCCGCGAGTGGCGGCGCTAGGAGACCCGCTCAGTCTTGCATCGGGCTCCACGGAGCAGCAGTGTCCGCCGGCTTTGGACCGCTCACGCCGAGCCTAACTTTACTCAACTACGAAACGAGAGGGGTACAGGCTTACTAACGATCTCTTAGCTGCAATTCCCAAACGTCAAAGCTCCCTGGAGCCCAAAGGGTTTTTGTAACTCAGCTGGTGGCAAACTTTGACTTGAACCATGTGCGGCCGTGGACGGCCTTAATTTATCCCATTTACTGTGAATATTCAAGTTTTGCTGCAGAAGTGCAAATAAACCCGATTACAGGCTGCTGCCCAAGCCTTGCAGGGAGAGTTATGTCACCTGTGGCAGGTGTGTGCGCCGGTTATCCTTCTAAAATCCGAACCATTCCGAAACGTATCCAGAATGAAATAGGGGATTGTGGACCTGCCGCCGCCGGCTCTATCTGCCTCGCCTTTCTCACATGAGCTTGGGCGTCGGAGGAGATAATGGATGTGAAAGTCAGGGGTCTGCTTCCTTTTTTGACTGGTTCCAACATTTTAGTTCCTTTTCTTTTTTTTTGTAATTTCGATGGTTTTGTTTCAGAAAGAAGTCCAGTTATCGCGAGGATGTTCTTTTTGCCTCAGAATTCGGTTATGTAAATTTGGGAAATTTAAAATTTTTATTTAAATATCATTTAAAATAAGAGCACCTTTTAAAAACTCTTACATCCTCAGAATACTTCGGCGGCCTGGACTTCTTCAAGTTTAGGGACTTTTCAGGGAGAGGTGGGGGCGTGGAGGGCACAGGCCCCCTCTGACATGTGCCACATCTGACAGCTGTGTAATTATGGGCAATCCACTTCCTCTCTCAGGGTCTCAGTTCGTGTTTAGATCAAGGGGGTAGGGGATGGATGACCCCTGAAGCTTGTGAGTCTCTGATTTCCTTCTTTGGACCCAATATGATTACAATAAATATTGATGCCTGCCACGTTCAGGGACTGAGTCTGGGAAGAAAGAGGCACCGTCCCCATCTGTGAGTTCCTGGGTCTTCCCTCCGCCCGGTCTCGTTATGGTGCAGTGTTCAGGATTTGAGGCAGAGACTCGAATTTGACTCTGCTGGGTCACCTGCCAGCTCCTGACAAGCCGCTTCATTCCCCCGGCCACGATGCCCTCTTGTGTACATGCAGAACAATACCAAAGGATTCGAGGCGTTGAGAGCCTTAAACGAGGTGAAGCGTGGAAGTGCTTGGCACGTAGTAGGCGGTCAGCCAAGACTGGCTGAGGTCCCACTGGGTGTCTTTTCCTCCGGGTGCACGCCACCTTTGCTAAGGTTTCTGCAAGGACCAACCCGCCCCCTGGTGGCCAGAGCGGAGAACAGCATGCGGTGGGTGGGGAAGGAGATCGGGACCCAGACCCGGAGCTGGGAGAGTTGCGGGGGCGGAGCAGGGATGGGGCGAGTCCTTCAGCCAAGCGCTTCTGCTAACCCACCAGACAGCTCCTCTGGAATACATGGCTGGATGCCAGCACCCCTTCCCCGGCACCCCTTCCCCGGCGCCCCTCCGTTTACTGAGCAGGCTCTTGGCGGCACACTCCGGGGCCTTTCCACATTCTCTGTCCTTGTGATGGTGGGAATGTCTGTCTGGCCCTTGGAGGTGCATTCCTCGATCCTTGAGGTGGGGGACTGGCCTTTCTCTCTGAACCCCAGCACCTGGCATAGGGCCTGGCCCAGAGCCTTGCCGAATGTGTTGAAGAGGGACGAGGAGAGCCAGCCCCCTTACCATGAGCCGGGGCTCTGCAGGTCTGCCCAAGGGGCTCCACCCATGAGCCCAGGACCAAGATGGGAGAAAGAGGGAGAGGAGACACCACCACCCCACCCCACTCCCCGCATCCTGGTACCTCCTGAGAAGAGAAATCACCCCAGGAGCCAGGGTCACTGCCCCTTCTTTCTCTAGCTGTGGCAGCTGCTGTGGTGTGTTAGGAGTATGTGGACACAGGTGATAATGGGGGCAGCGCTTGTACAGGGAGGAACTGGGGTGTCTCCCAGACACCTGGGTTTTGGCAGAGAGGCTCTGCCCAGTCCCACTTCTGGCCCTAATTCACTGTGTGACCTCAACAAGTCACTTAGCATCTCTGGTCCTGTTTCCTCCCCTGTGTAATGGGTATAATACCACACTCCCTGTGACTGTGCTTTATTCGAGTGTCAGCTGTGGGCTTCCCTTGACACCCCATCCCTGACAAACTCCAGGGGTGGGCAGGTGGTTCCCTCCTGGGAAGGAAATCCCACCCTGCTCTCAGTTGTTCAAGATAGCATTTAGAGAAGCAGTTTCCTGACAGGTGAGCCTGCCTGTTTTCTCCTTGGAGGATGCAGGAGAAGCAGGTCCTACCTTTCCCCTCCATTCACTTCATGTGAATTGACTGAACACCTGCCAAGCACCAGGTGAGCCTTTGGATCTAAAGGTGACTGAGGCACAGCTCCAGCTCTGAGGGGTTCACTGTCTGGGATGGGAGATTGGGAGGAGGGGACTTCAGTGCTTGACACAGGCCACCTGTAATGGAGCTACACTCGGGGTGCATGGGCAGAGGTGGAGGTGCGGGAAGATGCGGCACCTTTGGGGCCTTACAGCTCGGGGTCAGGAATGGGGGCTTGGGGTCGGGAGTGGATGGTGTCTTGCCGAGCCGGGGCTCATGGGCTCTCGCCAGGAATTTGGACTTTATCCTGCAGCTGTTGGAAGGCTTTCAGCAGAGAAGGGAAGGGGACTGAGGAAAAAACCCTGTGGCTGGGCCTTGGAGAATGACGAGGACCTTCATGGTCTCCCAGGCACGCAGTGATAATGGGAGATTTGGGAGGTAGGCTTGGCGGGACCTGGTGGCTGATGGGTCGGGGGGTGGGGGGGGGGGTGGGGGGTGGGAAATCAGGAGGAGCTCCAGTCTCCCAGTCTGCACTCTGGGGCAGACAGTGGTGCTGTTCACAGCTGGGATAACTGGGGAGGAAGGGGTGGAGGAAAGACGCGGTGCCCACTTTGGCCCTGCCTGGTCCAGTAGGCAGTCGGATAGCTGGGGCTGCCGTCCAGGAGGAGACCTTCAGCCTGTGATGGAGGAGCCATGGGTGTGGAGAGAATGTGGGGAATGTTGGGGATAGGAGCACCTGAACAGCCTTGGGGCTATTGCATTTGGGTGACTGACAGAGGGAGGAGGGAGGATCATAAGGGGAAAGAACAGTCAGGGAACAAAGAGGAAAAGCAGGAGAGTGCTGACCCAGAAGCTGAGGGGAAGTGTCCAGAGAAAAGGGAAGTTAGATGAAGGCCGTCGAACATTTATCGGTAGTGGCCACCAGAAGGTCAGCGGTCACCTTATCAGAAGCTGGTCAAGGGGTCAAGGGGTTGCTGAAGGCAGAGAGCAAAGGGCCAGAGAAATGAAGGTGAGGACACAGATAGCATGTGGAAAACTCTCAAAAGCTTAGCGGGGAGGGCGACCCGTGCGGTCAGATGCAGGTGCAGATCTAGGGTGGAGACTCCCCTGAATCTCAGTGAAGGGGCAGGAAGAGGGGGAGGCTGAGGATGGTGAGGAGGTCGTTGAAGGGATGAGATCCCGGGAGAAAGGAGTGAGGGAGGGACCCAGAGCAGAGGGGAAGGGACCTACTTCCTCTGAGGAGGAGCAAGGATGTGTGCACGGAGGTGACATGGGGTCATTGGCAGGGTAGGAACAGTGTCCACTTGATGGGCCATTGGACAGGGGGAGATGGTGGCGAGGAGGGCAGGACAATTGGCAGAGGCAGGGACTGTCCCCGCCACAAGAGAGGAGCCTGTACCACGTGGGGCATTTCATAGCCTCGTCATTAACCACTCACTTGGTTGGGGAAGCACACAGTGAGCATCTAGCGTGTGCTGGCCACCGGGACACAAAGCATGGTAAGACATGACGGTCCCTGTCCCAAAGGGGCTAACGGTCCTGTGGGCTCTCAAACACTCATCCTCCCAGCAGCCCAGGAGGCAGGCATGGGTACTCCCCCACGTTTGTCCCGAGTGCAAACAGAGGTTCAAAGAGCTTTAGTGACTGGCCAAAGGTCACATGGCCAGGAGGTGGCTGCTTCCAGATCAGTTGCAGGCCTCCAGACCCCAAACCCCACCCTTACCAGGCTCAGTCTCAGCCAGGTGGCTTTCAGGCTTGGCCACTCTGTTCTCAGCAAGGACAGTACAAGCCCAAGGCAAACAAGGGTTCACTTTTGGGTATTTTTTGGTGGCACCGCGCGGCTCGCGGGATCTTAGTTCCCTGACCAGGGATTGAACCCGGGCCCCGGCAGTGGAAGTGCCGAGTCCTAACCCCTGGACCGCCAGGGGATTCCCAAGTGTTCACTTTTCTGTGTGCTCCGTATGTGCCCAGCCGTGGGCATGGGGGCACGGAGGAGGCAGGGATTCCAAACGCTCCCCTTGAGAATGAGATGCCCCAGAAGGGGGCAGAAGCACACCCTTCTGAGGCGGGCGGGAGGTGAGCCGGAGGACTGTATCCCCGCCAGCCATGCACACCCGCTGGGAGGCGCCCTGAGGGCCCAGGGAAGCCCGGTGAGGAAGGGGCCTCGGAGACTCCTCCACGGTGGCTGCTGCGGGGTCACCCCTGGGCGACGGGCCGTCCTGACTCTGGGATTTCAGGATGTGGTCACCATCGCTGCCCCAAGATAACTCAGAGGTGGGAAGGCCCAGGCCGGCCACCTGGACTGGAGCCCGCCCCTGCTGCCGGGGCATTGGCCCCAGGGAGGAAGGCGTTACAGCCCTGGCCTCTGCTGCTGCTTATGCAAACAGCCCAGGAGGCACCGCACCTGAGCGGGTTCTGGACTGGAAGGAACCCCAGGGCCCTCGTTGCTCCCTCCTCCTCTGCCAGGAATCGTGAGTGACCTTTCGCCTCCCAAGGAGTTGGGACCCTGGGGGGAGGAGGGACGTGCCACAGCGGTTTTCCCACGCTCTCCCCGACTCCCCTCCCGGCCTTTCCCTGTACCCTAGAACCCACCCGGTGACCCCTACTGCCAGGTGCCCCACTCTCCTCTCTGGATCCCAGCCCTGGCATGCACTCCCTGGGACAGACTCCAGGGGCAGCCCCAGGCAGCTGTGATGGAGATAAGGGAACTGGTCTTGGACTGACCCACCTGGATCCCCCTTTGGGACCAGCCAGGGGGCCTTCTAAAACGGGGGGCTGGTAAGAACAGGGAGCCGAGGCCAAGCGAAGGACCTAATGAGTCCCCTTGTCCATACGCCCTCCTTCCAACACCTCAGCCCACCCCCACCCAGTAAGGGCAGCTGCCCTGGGGTGGCCCAGCTGCTTTCTTGACACCTGGCCTGAACTTACCCTCCCCATGACTCACCTGCAGCCCCAGGCTGGCCCGGGAGCCCCACTGCCCAGCCTATGACCTGGTTTGTGAAAGAGCAGGTTCTTGGGGAGCTCCCTCCCATCCTCACCCCACATTCCTGCCCACTGAGAGCCCCCCCTGCCCACTGCCCCCAAGGCAGAAAGGAGCAACCTCCCACCCTGCAGACTGTTGTCACTGGGTGATTCCCCCGCTCCCCCAGCCTGGGCCTCATTTCATCCGGTTCCCTTCAGCCCCCAGGCCTCCTGAGACAACCCCGCGGCAAGCCCACCTGCCTCCCCACTTCCTTCCTGGGCTCCGGCAGCTGGCCTCACTCTGTATCTATTTTCTCTGCCCTTCCTGGAGCTGTCGGTCCAACAGTGGGAGGGGTCGGGCAGTTGGTACTGAATGCCAGCCCCGATGGCCAGTCAGTGCCAGGTCCTGGGCGTGGGAGAGCCCATGATCATGACCGGAGGTAGCTGATGACCAGAACACGGTCAAGGTTCCACGGTAGAGTGTTGGGGAGATTTGGAGCTGGATCTAAGTGGATCAGCGAGGGGATAGTTGATGTTGGCTGGTGTTGAGGGAAAGGGGGCTCCCAGCGCTGGGTCCCGCGAAGGGGTGCTTGCTAAAATTCGGAGACTGTTTCCAAATTGAGGAAGGATTGTGGTGTTGAGGGGATTTCCAGAGCTACTGCCTAGGCAAGGTGAGGCCTGCAGGACCCTTTGTCCAGCCCAGGCTCTGGGCTCCATGGTGCCGCCCTGCATCCTCTCCTTGCCCTGCCTGCAGGTCCACCGTGAGCATGAAGGTGAGTGGGCCAGGACTCCATGTCTAGGCTTCATGTCTGTCCTGGAGGCTGGGCCCACTTGGGCCCGAGAGAGGAAGCCCAGAAGAGGCCTGCCTCCAGACCCTGCCAGCCATCTTCACTCCTCATTATACACTGGAGTGCTCCTCGCCTTGTCTGAACTTGTAAATTACTGTTTCCCTATAAACATAGTTTAACCCCATTGCAAATATTTGGATAAAGGGGCGGAGGGGGAACTTCAATCTAATGATTTAGGGTTTGGGTCTCTCTCCATGCGTTCTGCTTTCCTAGGCTTACATGTTGGGGAGTTTTACAGGTATCCCAGCGTGCTGACAATTATGCTGTACTTCTTCACTTCCACGTTCCTTGATTCAGTAAATGGCAGGTGATGTTACCAGGCTCTGGGAGACAATGAAAAATCAGAGGTGGTCCCTGCGCTCAGGTAGCTTACTGTCCAGGGGGAGAGATTGACAAGTAAATGACAGTTACAGTATTTTGTGGCGAATGCCACTGCACGGTGCTGTGGGGGGCACGTCCGAGAAGCCCCCCTCCCGGGATCTCTCAGGCGAAAGGGAAATCTACAATCCTCCTGTCCAGGGAGGGGATGTCAGAGGTGAATCCTAACGGTTTCTACAGTTCAGCCTCCTGCAAAACCTGGACCTGGTGCTTTTGCAGTGACAGATTTTTTTTTTCTTCTTCTCATCAATGGTAATTAGTCTTTTCAAGTTTTCCACTGGTTCTCTAGTTAATTTTGGCCTTTTCATATTTTACCAGGGAAGTATTCCTTTTTAAGTTTTCAAAGATTTTCATAGACCTACAAAAACTGTATATATTTTCTGTTTAAGGGATGTAAGGGTCCATATGTATCAAATCAAGTTTATTGATTATATTATTCAGATACATTTCCTTTGTATGCTTCTCTTTTTGTCTTTTGTTCTGATTCTGATAGAGGTTTATTAAATCTCCCACTCAAATTCTCTCTGTAAATTTATTCTTGTACTTTTTAAAAAAAATTTATTTATTTTTGGCTGTGTTGGGTCTTTGTTGTTGCGCGTGGGCTTTCTCTAGTTGCGGTGGGCGGCGGCTACTCTTCGCTGCGGTGCGCAGGTTTCTCATTGTGGTGGCTTCTCTTGTTGCGGAGCACGGGCTCTAGGCTCGCGGGCTCAGTAGTTGTGGCGCACGGGCTGAGTTGCTCCGTGGCACGTGGGATCTTCCCGGACCAGGGCTCGAACCCGTGTCCCCTGCATTGGCAGGCGGATTCCTAACCACTTCACCACCAGGGAAGCCCTCTTCTTGTACTTTTAATAGTTGTTGCTTTTTCTGTTTAACTATAATGCTATTGGGAGCATACAGCTTTTGACCGTCCTGTCATCACAAATCGTGCCTTTGGATCATTCTGCCATGTCCCTTTTTATCCTGCTTAGTGCTTAAACCTGAAATTCCACCTTTCTGTTATTAATATGGCCATGCTTCCTTTTTATTTCATTTTATTTTATTTTTTGCACTTGCTGGTCTCTCAGTATCCTTTTATTTTCAACCATTATCATTTTTTTTAAAGTGTATTTCCTGTACATATCATATCACTGTTTTTTTAAAACCCAAGCTGTCTCTTAATGGGATAATTCAATCTGTTCACATTTCATTTAACAATTGATACACTGTCCTTGATTTTATTACTAATGGTTTATTTTATTTTATTTTGTTATTTATTTATTTATTTGGCTGCGCCAGGTCTTAGTTGCGGCACGCGGGGATCTTCGTTGCCGCGTGGTGTCTTTAGTTGTTGCGGCATGCAGGATCTAGTTCCCTGACCGGGGATCAAACCCGGACCCCCTGCATTGGCAGCGTGGAGTCTTAACCACTGGACCATCAGGGAAGTCCCACTAATGGTTTATTTTACATTTATTGGTTTACCTTGTGGTTTTCTTTTCCCCTTCAGTCAGGTTGCTCTTGATTCCCTTTTTCTCTCCCTGTTAATCTGTTGTCCTGCTGCACTTTGCTCGTCATTAGTGGCTCCTGCTTTTCCCTGGGGTTCCTAATCCAGTGTGTGTGATGAGGACTCTTTTTCTCAGCAACCCATCTGGAGCTCTCAGAGCACCGTCAGTATGTAGACTTGGGTCTTTTCCCAGCTTAGGGAAATCTTTTTGTTACATGATTATTGTTTCTTTTACTTTTTCTTTCCTTTGCATGTTAGCTCTCCTGGCTGGATCCCACCAGTTTCTTATCTTTTCCCTCTTTACTTCCATCTCTATGTGCTTTTGCTCTGAGGTTTGAGGTATTTTTCTGCTTGGTCTCCCAGGCCACACATTTGAATCTCAAGAGTGACTCTCTTCTCCTTCAATTAGTAGTACAACAATATATTTTAAGTTCTAAAATAGTCCTTTTTTTCCTTCTTTTGTGCCTCACTTGAATCTCCTTAAGAGTTTTTATTTTTTGTTCATGTTGTAATTATATTTTCCAGCCCTCTATCTTTCGAATAGCCTCAAGGTGTTTTTTGTTTTTGTTTTCTTAAACCAGGTAGTATACTTACATGGCTTAAAAAAAATCAAAGCAATATTAAAAAGTATATAGCAGGGCTTCCCTGGTGGCGCAGTGGTTGAGAGTCCGCCTGCCGATGCAGGGGACACGGGTTTGTGTCCCGGTCTGGGAAGATCCCACATGCTGCGGAGCGGCTGGGCCTGTGAGCCATGGCCGCTGAGCCTGCGCGTCTGGTGCATGTGCTCCGCAATGGGAGAGGCCACAGCAGTGAGAGGCCCGCGTACCGCAAAAAAAAAAAAGAAAAGTATATAGCAATAATTCTCACACCGTTGCTTCCATGCCCTGTTCTCCATTGGCTCAAAAGTCACCACTTTTATTAATTCTTTTTCTATTCTTCCAGAGTTTCTTTATACAAACACAAACTGGTATCAATATATATTTGATTGTTTTCTGTCTCTCTTACACAAAGATAGTATGCAGGACACAGGGTCCTACATCTTGTTATTTTTTGCCCTTTTGATTTAACAGTGTATCTTGGAGATTGTACACAGAAAGTATCCTTCCTTATAGCTACATGTTTTCCCATTGTAGGGATGTATCATAATTCATTTAACCAGTCCACTGTTGATGGACACTTGGATTGTGTCCTATCTTTTGCTATTACAAACAACACTATAATAAATAATCTTTTACACCTGTACAGGTAAATCGAGGATAAATCCCAGAAGAACAGTTGCTGGGTTGAAGGGTAAACAGTAGGTATTTGTTAGATGTTGCCAAATTGCTGTGGGTGGGGCTTATACCAATTTGCTCTCCCACCAATGCAAATGAGCACGACTATTTCTCCACAGCCTTGCCGACTGAGTGTCATCAAAATTTTGGTTTCTGCCAATCTGACAGGAAAATGTATTATCTTAAGGTAGCTTGAGTTTGCATCCTCTTTCCAGTGAGAATGAGCATCTTTTTACATATTTGAGGACTGTTTGCTTCTCTTTCTCTGTGAATGGCCTGTTCCTATCCTTTGCCCATTTATCTGTTGAATTATTGGTCTTTTTCTTTGTTGATTTCCAGGAGGTCTTTCTGTAGGGAAAATCACCCTTTGTCTATTACATGAGTTGTAATCCCTTGTCAAAGTTTGTCTTTTGACTTTGCTAACGATAATTTTTGGCCACACAAGTTTTCTTAAAATACATTTATGTAGTCAAATGTATAACTCACTTATTTTATGGCATTTATATTTAGAGTCTTTGTTACTAAGGCTTCCCCCCACCCTTTGGCTGCACTACGCGGCATGTGGGATCTTAGTTCCCCAACAGGGATCGAACCCGCACCCCCTGCATTGGAAGTGCAGAGTCTTAACCACTGGACCTCCAGGGAAGTCCCACAAAGGCTTTTTTTTAAAGAGAATTTTGCTTATATTTTCCTCTCTGAGTATTGTTGTTATGGCTTCACTTTTTTTTTTTTTTTTTTTTTTTTTTTTTGCGGTACGCGGGCCTCTCACTGTTGTGGCCTCTCCCGTTGCGGAGCACATGCACCGGACGCGCAGGCTCAGCGGCCATGGCTCACGGGCACAGCCGCTCCGCGGCGTGTGGGATCTTCCCGGACCGGGGCACGAACCCGCGTCCCCTGCATCGGCAGGCAGACTCTCAACCACTGCACCACCAGGGAAGCCCTGTGGCTTCACTTTTAACATCTGAATCTTTGATCCTTTCGGGGTATGCCTGAGTGGACAGAGTGAGATGTCGACTCACCTTTAATTACCTTTTCTTTCCAGATGGTCATCCAGTTGTCCCATCCCCCTTTACTGACAAGTTCTTCTTCCTGCCATGATTTGTGATGGCGTCTTTAGCGTGTCCTGCGTCCCAGTCGTACTGGGGTCTGATAGCAGTGGCCAGTTTGGTGGCTCTGTTTGTTCCACCTCTCTCCAGCCCCTGGGCCATCAGAGGAGTGGAGTTTATTATGGGTCTTTGCTCATCAGGGCTGGGGGCGAGCTTGGTGGGGGGTCCCTAGAGCAGCGGTGGTCTCTGCCAGTGTGAATTCTCCCTGCCTCCTCGGCAGGCCCAGCCTTAAGGACAGAGGGTGTTTAGCCCACCTGCTTGGCTCCCCATCAGCTCCTGGGGGCAAGGGGTCTGGACAAGGCTCCCCCTGCCTTCACCCTAGGTGAAGTCCCGTGGCAGGGGCAGTCTACACCAGGGTCTCCCGGGTCCCAGCCTCTGTCTCAGGACCTCTCACCTGTGCCAGCCAGGTCCTGCCCACTCACCTGCACCAGCTCCCACTTAATTTGGGCAGTAGAGGGTAGCAGCTGGGAGAAGAAGAGAAGCAGGGCATGTTTAAGCTGCTATATTTCAGAGTCCCTGGCCCCAGAACTGTATCTTAAAGGGAGAGAAATTCCTTTGTCTATGACAGATTGGGAATAGGGGAGAGCTGGAAGGGCTGGTCTGTTTGCAGATAAGAAATAATGAATACCTTCTGAAGTAGTAACACTGAGGATGAAGAATAGAAAAAAAAAAAAGTTTGAGGGTTTTTTTCTTTCTATTATGAAATTTTTCAAACATACAAAAAAGAAAAAAGAATACTGAAGTGAATATAATTATACTTATTAGCTAGATTCAACAGTTACTGTTTTCCATGTTCTATCTTTTTTGCCAAGAATAAAATTATAAAAGTTACAAATGCCAGAGTTCATTATATTTCACCCTTGAAAGCTTCAGCATGCACCTCTTAAAAATGATCAAAAATGATCTTTTTCTCTATCACCATGATACCATTATTATATCTAACAAAATTAACATTAATGCTTTAATATCCTCTAAGATCCAAGCCATAGTCAAATTTCCCCCATTATCCTAAGACAAGTCTCTCACAGCCGGTTCAAACCAGGATCCAATCCTATGCATTCACTGCATTTGGTTGTCTCTTAAATCTCCCTTGACAACCCCCTTCCTTTCCTTCTGCCCTGACACGGACTTGTTAAAGATACCAGACCAGTTGTCCTGTAGAATGTCTGTTTTAGATCTGAATGTTGGCTTCCTTGTGGTGATGTTCCCATGCTCCTCTAACCCTGGTGTTACCTGGGGACTGGTAATTCTGAAAGGTTTCCACAGGCTGGATCGCCAGGGCTCCGAGGCAGGTGATACAAGGAATCAAGGATGATTCTAGGTTTCTGCTTGAGCAACAGAGGTGATGCTGAGATGGGGAGGAGAATGAAGATGAACTCGGTTTGTGCATCTTTTCAGTGTACCAAGGCCATCCTGGGGCGGGGGGAGGGGTGCAGTTGGATTTCTCAACCTGGAGATACAGTTGCAAGTTGTTAACTAGTAAAACTGGTCGAGCTTTCCCAGGACAGTAGAGTGAGAAGCAGAGATGAGACACCAGGCACCCAGGAGGTGGACAGAGGAAGGAAACAGACCAAGAGGCCACGGCCTGAGGCAGTCCAGGAGGGGGAGAATTATAAGGACTAAGGACCAGAGAGGAGTCAGGACAGACCAGGACCAAATTAGTCATTGAGGAGGTTGTGGGAGACCCGAGCAGGGGGCTGGGTATCTGGGCGAGATGGTGGGTGAACGCACTCCTTCAGGAAGTTGGCTCTGAAAAGGAGGAGGGGAGGGCTGGGTCCAGGGACACACTTTTTTTCTTTCCAAGATGGAGAGACCTTGAGTTTGTTGAAATGCCAAAGGGTCAAAGGCTGGAGAAGGGGCTGGAGATTAGAGGTGAGGCAGCTTCTGAGCAAATGAGAGTCAGTCGGGTTCCCGGGCCCGTTGGGGAGGTCGGCTTGGACAGGAGGACCCTGCACCCCCATCAGGGGAGGGAGGAGGAAAGGTGAGCGCAGGGACAGATTCGCTTGAGGGGGTGGCAGAAGATGACCACCCGGTCACATTTTCCCACCTCCTGAGGCTGGCTCATAATCACAGCGTTTGCTGCCCAGCGGGGTCCTTGACACACCATTTCTGATTCCTCCTGGCCCAGCAGCAGGAGACCTCCTGGGTGTCTGCCAGCCTTCCTCAGAGCACAGGGGGTGGTAAGTGGCGAAGGGGCTCCACCCCAGGCCTCACCCCGCCAAGTAACCTGGAGATACAGTTGCAAGTTTTTAAGCCAATAAAGATGGTTGAGCTTTCCTAGCACAGTAGGGTGAGAAGCAGAGATGAGACACCAAGCACCCGGGAGATAGGCACCAAGAGTCTGGGAACAGAGTCCAGAACCAAGGGCACCCAACTGAAACCCAAAACCAGAAAAGCAGAAGTGCAACCCTGCTTTCTTCCCCATGTCCCCATGTGGGTGTGGGAACTCAGGTTCCTGCTTGGCTCTTTTGTACCAGCCAACCCTTTGAGCAGGGGAGAGAATGACAGCCCATTCTATGGATAAAGAAACTGAGGTCCAGAGATTCCAGGGGTTGCCCAGAGAGACACTGAGACAGAGTCTACACAAGAAGCCAGGTCTCTGGACTCTGGCTCCATTCTTTTTTCCCTTTAATTGAATGGAGCTTCTGCCCCAAACCCAGGAGAAGAACCTCACCCCAGGTCCTTGTGTTTGGAATCTCACACTAAGTGCCTCTCAGGGGGCGGGGCCAGGCATGGCTCCCCACTGCACGGTGGTAGGGGTGGATACAGAGTGAGGCCTGGACTCTGTGCTGGAGAAGGTGTGCTCAGAGGAGGGACAGACGCCAGAACAGGGGCGGTTCTGTACACGGCTAAGGCCCTGGGGACAAAGATCACGACTCATTTCCCCCTCCACCCCAGCCCGGGTGGCACAGAGCAGGCTCAGAGGCAGCCGAGGAGTTCCTGTCCGCCCTGACCCGGCCCCCCTTAGCCAGCCCCTAGGCTCAGTCGCTGGTCTGTGGGCATTTCTTTTGCCTCTGGTCCCAGACAGCTGATAGGATTTTCTGGTTGCACCTGCTCCTGGCCCGATACTTCTGTGAGAGTTTTGGAGACATGGGCGATATGCAGCTGGCTTGTTGTGTCCCCTTCCCCCCGCACGTGCCTCTCCAGGCGCGAGGGTGTGGTGAGAGAGGAGGACCCTGCTGGGGAGCCGCTGTGGTCAACACCTCCTCTCCCCGGGGGAGGGGAAGCCCAGGCAGGAGGCCTGAGGAGCCAGCCTCGGTGACCAGGACAGGCCAGAGCTGCGTGGGTTTTGCTCGGTCCCTGAAGTGTGGAGCCGGAGCCCAGAGGGAGACCCCAGGCGTGGGAGCCAGGCCTCTTAGAGGGGAGGAGCTGTGGCCGGGGTGCTGGCTGTCTTTTCTGTGGTCCCAGCCATCCCCCCACTGTCACTCCTGGTCCCTGCCACAGGGAGACCCTGCTCCCCAATTCCTCCTGCGGGGCAGTGCTGAGGGCCTAGGTTCCCGCGCCTGTCCTTCTGTCTTCCCTCCCCATCCCAGCTCCTCCCTGGTGGCCCAGCTGCTCTGGGATTTGCAGAGCTTCTTCCCTTCTCTGGGGCTTGGCTTCTTCTCTCTTGGTGGGTCTGTGTGTGTGTGTGTGTGTGTGTGTGTGTGTGTGTGTTCCCTGGCCCTCAGGGTAGGGGCAAGTTGATGTGCCATATGTGTGACAAGTGAGGACTCCAGGCCTCTCTGGGGGATTAGTCTTGCCCCTGGGCTGCTGGCTTCTGAGTTGCGGCCCAGGGGATGGTAGTGAAGTGATACTAGAGCCCTGAGGGCAGAGTAGGGCATAGGCCTCAGACTTGCTCTGAATGGGGTCTCCCCAAGTGTTCCACACCCCAGATCTACACCATGCCTGGCTCGACTTGGGTGTCCCTGTCCTGAGCCCACAGTGGGTGCAGGGGAGGAGAGCCTGGGGGATGTGGGCCGGGAAGGAAGGAGAGCCAGGGCTGTGGGGTGAGGGATTGCTGAAATGGGAGATGAGGGCCCTGGGATGCAGGTGGGAAGGTGAGGGTCACAGCGTCCTGTTCAGCCACTGCGGGCGAGCCCGCGGGCTGCCGGGTGGTGGGCACTTGGGGCTGAGGAGGAAGCACCTCTGAGGGGATTAATAAAGACAAGATGGACCCCAAAGTCTCGGAGGAGAGGCCGCAGCTTCTCATCCAGGACCTGCTGTGTCCTCTGTGAGCACCCACCTGGTGAGGGGGTGAAGAGAGGAGAGGCCAGAAGAAAGCTCTTAGGGTAGGGTGGGGTGGGGGGCTGGTCTCTTGGTCCATGGAGGGCGGGGGAGGGGCCCGGGTGTACCTGCTCGTGTGTGTGGGCACACAGGTGAGGGTGCACGCATGTGTCTTGGTGACCAAGGCTGGAGGAGGCGGACCCAGGCGGTCAGGCGGGTAGATGGTGGTGTGGCCAGAATCCCGCCTGTCCTCCGCGTGGCTGGAGGGATCCAGACACCAGCTCCCTCTGATACCACGTCTGCCCAGGCCCCTTCCTCTTTGAGACATCCCCACACACACACAAGCTTCCTCTTCTCCATCACATCCTCCCTGGGCCTTGGAGGAGTTGACGGCCACTCGTTGTCCTGTCTACACCAGCCCAGGCCCCAGCACCCAGCTGCCCCCTCTGCCGGCCCCCATATGTGCAGCCCACCCCTCCCCCCCACCATGGGCCCAGTGCCGTCCTCTGTGCAGCCTGCTCCGCGTCTGTGTCTGGGCCTGGGTTTCAGAACTCCCTGGTAATCAGAGCACTGAGTGGGGTGGTCAGTGGTTTCCCTGGACATAAAATACCCCTGCCCCGAGGTACCCCTACCTGACTCCACCCCACCCTGTCTCAGGCGGCCTCCTTCTCAGGCAGCATTTCCGCAGCCCTGACAGGAAATGGGCTGGAGGCTCAGCCTCCCGCCATCGCAAGACAACTTCTTGTTTCCCTGTTGCCCTGTACCAGCCCTGGGCTTGTGCCCCTTAGCTCCACCCCCAAAGCCTTCCCAGGGCTCCATCCCAGCAGCTCAGGGGCACAGGATGGTGGACATCATTGCCAAACTGACCAGGAGGCAGAGTCGGGGCCTGCGGGGACAGGTAGGGGACCCTGGCATTGGGGGGAGAGCTCAGCCTCTGATGGGGATGGCAGAGGGGTCTATGGGGTCAGGGGCTGCCAGTGGGCCTCCATTCTCTGGCCCCACTAGGAGCTGAGGGAGCCTCACCGAGGTGGGACTCCTCCCTTCTTTCCTCTTTCCTTCTCTGAGGCCCCGCCTGTCTGAGAGGGGTGGCATAGGGATGCTGAGAGGTGGTGACCTGCTTTGGGGCTGGGGGGCGGGGAGGGGAGAGGCAAGGCCTGTCACCTGCCTGTGGGCAAGGGGAGGGGACTGGATTTGAGAGGGGCACGGGGACAGCCGGGCCCCTCTTGGCTCTGTTCTCCGGACTGAGGTGGGAGACCACTTTCTCTTTCCCACTCAGTGTCCCCTGTGTCTCTAACATGACTGGGATCTGGGGCCCAAGAGCCCCTGGTGCCCTAGTCAGACCCCTGTTGACGGGCTGTGTCTGCATCTAGTCTCGGTCTCCAGGAGTTGGGGGAGGGGCGGCAGCCCTGCTCTAACCCGGGAGAGCTCCTCCTTGAAGGCCTGAGGGCCTGGAGGGCCTGGCTTTACCACCTGGCTTCCAGGAGCCAGTCTGAGCCTGTCTGAGGCTCTGCCAGCAGAGGAAAGTACCTCTATCTCAGCACTGCAGGGGCTCTACAGAGAGTTCTAGAGTCTGAAAGGGCCTCGGGGCTACTTCAGTCCAGCTCTTTCCACAGCGCTGCAGCATCCCTAGCAGGGGTTCGACTCTGCTTGCCCACCTCAGACGAAGGCCCCTCACAACCTTCCAAAGCTGCCTGTGTCTCTGGGGCAGCTCCAATCCTTAGACTGTGCTTCCCTCCAAGGGGCGTTGCCCTGCCCCCGTTTGGCCTCTGATTTGCAGTCTGGAGCTCCCCAGTGTAATTCTGTGTCTTCTCTTCCTGGTGACAGTCACGTGGGGGGCCTCAACTTCTACCTCCCAAATCTCCTCTATACCGGCTGGGCGTGTTCCTTGTACAAGGTCCCGATCAGCCGGACCAGCCTGGGGCTCCCCGTGGACTCAGAGCCAGGGCCAGCAGCCTGGCCACGTGGAATTCCCCACTCCCAAGAGCCTGTCTCCTTCCTTGGCACCCTTCCAGCCCCTGTCCCCGGGATGAGCAAGGCCGCTGGGGTCCAGCTGGGGTGGGTAGGAGGTGTGTCCGGTCATCCACTTTCCTCCACCCACTGCCCATATCCTGTTCTCCCAAGGATTTCCCTGGTTCCTGTGCCTGAACTCTCATTTTCAGGAAGTTCTTGCTCAAAGTTAACCCCAGTCTCTCCTGTAATATCAGGTGTGTTTGGTTTTTGTTTGTTACTGAAGTTTGGCATGGAATTGACTTGCGTACTCATGCAGTAATTGTTTTTGTTTGTTTGTTTGTTATAAAGCATTTTTTTTTTAATATTTATCTATTTACTTGGCTGTGCCGGGTCTTATTTGCGGCACGTGACATCTTTGCTGTGGCACTTGGGACCTTTTTGTAGCGGCATTCGGAATCCTTAGTTGCGTCATGCGGGCTCTTAGTTGTGGCATGTGGGATCTAGTTCCCTGACCAGGGATGGAACCTGGGCCCCCTGCGTTGGGAGCGCGGAGTCTTAACCACTGGACCACTCAGTAAGTGTTTTTGATGGATCGGCTGTGTGGCTCAGGGCATTGGACCATCTCCTGGGGGTCGACTATGGTCAGTTACATCATCCTGGGTCTTGATCTCAAGACACTCTTGCCTTTTGGGGGCAGAGAAGTTAGGCAGATGGGTGGACAATGAACGGACCACCAAGGCAGAATGCCATCGGGCCCCAACAGAGCGACAAGCAGAGTGCCAACGGGTTAGACTTCTCATCGGAGGGAGAAAGCCTCCCCCAGGTGAGGCTTGTGAGCTGAGCACCAGCGGAGGAGCGGGATTTGGAGCAGCAGGGAATGGGGAGGGAGGGTGGTGGGTTTCCAGGCTGCAGGAACATCTGGAGCAAAGACATGGGGGTAAGAAGATGCCTTTTGTGTTTGGGGGAGGGTCAGCAGGCCAGTGTGGTTGGAATACAGGATGCCACAGGAGGGCTGTTGTGGACAGAGAGAGAAGTGGTGCGGAAGGTCCCATTTCGGCCACACAGGAGCTTGTGGAGCGAGGGAGAGGAGTGGACCGGTGTACGCAGGTCTTCCTGCCCCCTCCGTGCCTGGGGCCCATCACACTGTCTCAAATAGAAACACCCCCTTCTATTTTTGTTTTCTTGTTAGCAGCAGTTATCACTGAGGTGCGGTGCATTTCCCTATCACCCTGCTTGGTGCCCTCCTCACCCTACCACCATTTACACACATATGCACTAGAGTGTCAGCTCCGCCAGGGCAGATTTGTGTCCATTTGTCCACGGCTGCATTCCCAGTGCCTAGAACAGTGCCTGGCACAGAGCAGGCAGATCTTTGCTGGCCAAGTGAATGTTTTTGTAGGCGCCTGCCCAAGGCCCAGTGAGAGGCTGCCTTGAGCGGGAGGTGCTTCCCCTCTCAAGTAGTTTATAGCAGCAGTCCCCAAACTTTTTGGCACCAGGGACCGGTTTCATGGAAGACTGGGGCGGGGGGGGGGTGGTTCGGGCTGTAATGCCAGCCATGGGGAGTGGTGGGGCACAGCAGATGAAGCTTCACTTGCTCGCCTGCCACTCACCTTGGGCTGTGCGGCCCAGGTCCTAACAGGCTGGGGACCACTACCGGTCCATGGCCAGGGGATTGGGGACCCCTGGTTTATAGCTTAGTGAAGGTGTTACAGCAACAGAGGAACCTCTATGATTTTTAAAAAATTAATTTGTTTATTTTTGGCTGCGTTGGGTCTTCGTTGCTGCGCGCGGGCTTCTCATTGCGGTGGCTTCTCTTGCTGCGGAGCACGGGCTCTAGGCACACAAGCTTCAGCAGTTGCGGCATGCAGGCCCCAGAGCACGCGGGCTTCAGTAGTTGTGTCACGTGGGCTCAGTAGTTGGGGCTCGCAGGCTCTAGAGCACAGGCTCAGTAGTTGTGGCGCATGGGCTTAGTTGCTCCACGGCATGGGGGATCTTCCCGGACCAGGGCTCGAACCCGTGTCCCCGGCATTGGCAGGCGGATTTTAACAACTGCGCCACCAGGGAAGTCCCTCTATGATTTTTTAAAAAAGATTTATTGCACAAAATTTTGTTGCTGCAGAAAAGAAAAAAACTAAACAAGACCAAATCCAAGTCCTATAATTACCCTACCCAGAGATGACCTCTGTTAGCATTTTGGAGAGTTTCTAAAAACACAAAATTGGAATTGTGCTGAGTTTACATTTTTGAAATCTGCTTTTCCCTTGTATGGGAAAATTTCTAAGAATTATGCATTCTTAGAAAACAGTATTAATCTCCTCGTGCTCTTCTGCTGCCTGGGGTTTGATAGTGTCATTATCTTTCTGGTGGGTGCTAGGCTGGGGGTGGTGGGCACACAGGAGAAATCTCGGGAGAGATCTGGAACCTGACACCTGAGCTGAGTCCTAAAGAAGGAATAGAAGTCAGCCAGGAGGGGCAGGTTGTGAGGGAGCAGAGGCCTGTAGCAGACACAGCAGAGAGGCTGGGGGCCTCCAGCAAGCCGGTGCTACTGGAGCTTAAAGTTCAAGGCAAGGGCCAGGAGTGGCAGGAAATAGGGGGGAAGACAGGCAGGTGACGGAAGGCCTCTGGGGCCCTGGTAAGGGCTTAGAGTTTGCCCAGCAGGTAGCAGGGAGCCGTGAGGGTGTTAAGCATGACCAGGCTTATATTCTGTGTAACTGGACCCTCCAACCCACCTCACTTTACTTTGGAGGGGGACATGGGGCTCACCTTTTCTTTGCCCTCCTTCCTCCTTCCCATCTGGTTCTTTCTCTTTCTCTTGTCTGCGATTGATTCTGAGGCCTGCAAACCCTGTATTGGGGAAGTACCAGCTCCAAATCTGGAACCGGAGGCAGTACTGGTTCCAGTTCAGAGGTTTCTTGGCAGAGGAGGAAGGAGGGCTGGGGGTTCTTTGTGGGGGCTGTAGAATGGAGCAAGGCCCCGCCCCCAAGTGTCCTGGGGCCTGGGGCGAGAAAGAACTGGGCCCAGGCCATTTCTCTGTTCCTGCGCAACCTTTGATTCACACCTGTGAGTGTGCAGCTGGAGAACTTCGTTATCGATATTTTACTACTGTTAATAAATGATTAATCTAATTGTCCCATGCATCTGGGGCACTTCATACTTTACAAGGCACTTTTCAAGAACATTTCCTCATTCTCTCTTCACTACAATTTCCGGAGTGGGGAGGGCAGACATTTTGCAGCTGGGGGAACCGAGGCAGAGAGGTGCTGTGACTTGCTGACAGTCGCCCAAGTGGCGAGTGCCCGAGTGGGGACGATGTGACCGCGGGGCTGCCCTGAAGGTCACGTCTCCTTCCTCCCGCCTCAGGTGGATGACCTCCCAGAGCCCGTGTACGCGAACGTAGAGAGGCAGCCTCGGGCCACGTCGCCTGGCGCCACCGCAGCCCACTGCACCGGCTCGGTGTGGGAGACGCACACGGACGCGGGCACCGGGCGCCCCTACTACTACAACCCGGACACGGGCGTGACCACCTGGGAGTCGCCCTTCGAGGCTGCCGAGGGCGCCGCCAGCCCGGCCACGTCTCCGGCTTCGGTGGGCAGCCACGAGAGCCTCGAGACCGAGTGGGGCCAGTACTGGGATGAGGAGAGCCGCAGGGTGTTCTTCTACAACCCGCTGACGGGCGAGACGGCCTGGGAGGACGAGTCCGAGGACCAGCCGGAGGACGAGCAGGAGATGCAGCCTGGCCTGAGCCCCGGCAGCCCCAGGGACCAGAGGGTGAGGGGCGGGGCCTCGTCTGAAAGGGCGGGGCCTGGCCAGGGTGGGCGGGGCTGGCTCTGAGGGCCTCAGAGAGAGAGGAGTCGTGGTCATGGGTGGGCGGGGCTATCTCTGAGAGACTTTGACCCCGCCTCTGTCTCCCACAGCTCGGGGGAACTAGGGTGAGGGGGCGTGGCCTGGACCGAAAGGGCCGGGCCCCTGAGGTCACTGCTGGCTCTGAGAGCCTCTGACTCTTCTGCTCCCTGCAGCCCCCCACCCCTGAGACGGACTACCCCGAGTTGCTGACCAGTTACCCAGAGGAAGACTATTCCCCCGTGGGCTCCTTCGGTGAGCCCGGCCCCGCCTCTCCCTTGGTCACACCCCCAGGCTGGTCTTGCCACGTGAGCCAGGATGGGCAGACGCTGTACACTAACACCTACACCCAAGAACAGGTAGGGGCAGTGGGCAGATGGTCCCAGACAGCCGCGGGGTCGCTCCCCTTAACACTGTAAACTGAAGTTCCCGCGCGGGCTCCAAGTCAGCCCAAGACCGAATCACCCACACCTGCCCGTGTAAACTCTTTGGGGCTATGTTGGGCTCTGGTTGGAGGGAACCTTTTGCTCCCCCATCATGAGGAGAGCTAGGTCCCTGACCGTCCCTCTCCCCACAGTGGATGAGGTTGGAGGACCAACACGGGAAGCCTTACTTCTACAATCCAGATGACGCCTCCGTTCAGTGGGAGCTGCCCCAGGTAACCAAGTGGGGAAGGGAGAGTGCCGGGGAGAGGAGGGGGTCGGTTATATACCACAGTGTCTTTCTCCCCAGGTCCCTGTCCCTGCCCCTCGAAGCATCCGCAAATCCAGCCAGGACAGTGAGACCCCGGCCCAGGCCAGCCCACCTGAGGAGAAGGTGAGGGAGGGGGCATGTAGGACCAGGCAGGACCCCCGCAGAAAAACTGGGGTGTTTCTGGAGGCTCTGGAGGCTGGGATTGGGTCTGGAGGCACGTCTCCACCATAGCCCCGAGCACTAGCCTGGGCTGAATGAACCTGGGTTCTGGGTCATCCCAGGCTCAGAGCTGGGCGAGGCTCAGAGCTGGAAGGAAGTCTCTCCTGCTGCTGCTCCTGCTGTGGGAGCAGGCACCCCACCAAGCAGCGGCCAGGTGCCGGCAAAGAGGATTCAGTGGAGACTCAGGCCCAGCCTGTGGGGAGTGGCTGGCTGAGAGGGAGGCAAGCCTCTGGCCCCCCGCCCCACCCCCGTGGCTCCCCCCTTACCTGCCTCCTCCTTCCCCTTCTTTCTCTAAGATCAAGACCCTGGACAAGGCAGGCGTGCTCCATCGAACCAAGACGGTGGACAAAGGAAAGCGGCTCCGGTGAGAACCCGTCTGCCCCCAGACTCCACGGTGGGCCTTAACGATGCCGTTCACTGAGCACTTCCCGTATGCCAGGCTCTTGTTAACCCTCAGAGCGACTTTATGAGGTCCTGTGAGGACCCTGAGGCACTGAGGAAGTGACTTGCCCCAGGTCCCTTGGCTACCAGGTGTTAGCGCTGGGAGTCCACCCCTTACGGTTGGGTGCCCCAAGCTGTGTTCTTAAAGTCTGTGCCCTGCTTCTGGGGGTGGGAGGGGGGCCTCAGCCCAGGACCGAACCCAAGCCCTGCCACCACCGCCCCGCCTAGGAAGAAGAACTGGAGTGCCTCGTGGACAGTGCTGGAGGGCGGCATCCTGACATTCTTCAAGGACTCGAAGACCTCGACTGCAGGTGGCCTGGTAAGGCCCAGGCGCCCAGCAGGGACCACCCCGTCTGCTCCTGACTCCTGTGGGTCTTCATCTCATCAGCCTTGCCAAAGGCTAGGTCTGAGACCGTGGAATATGAGTGTCAAGGGAGCTGGGCCTTGGCAGGGGGTGACGAGAGCAGATCACCCCAGGACAAGCACTTCCAGCCACCTTGGGCCTGGGGACCAGTCCCTGAGGATGGACAGCTCCAGCCTGGTGGGCAGGGAGGCTGGGGACTGGACACACCTGCTCGCAGAGATGGGGCTGCACTCCTTTCTCCTTTCCTATCCTAGGTGGGCAGGTAGCAAACAACCAGCCAGCCTGCAGGCTCCATGGTTAAGAAGTACCAGGATCTCTGCGGTCCAGGAACCCTTGGGCCCCCTGCCCCCAGAGCTGTGACCCCATTTTGTCCCTGAAGCCAAGGGAGCCTGGTATATTGGAGCCAGGACGCTGTGACGGGCCCAAGCTGAGCTGAGGGTGCGCTGTAACCATGCTCCCTCCAACCCTTCTTCCCTTTCCCACAGAGGCAGCCTTCCAAGCTCTCCACCCCCGAGTACACGGTGGAGCTGAAGGGGGCCTCTCTCGCCTGGGCCCCCAAAGACAAATCCAGCAAGAAGAATGTGCTGGAGGTGAGTGGTGGGGTGGGGGAGAAGGAGAAGGGGCTTACTGATGGCTTGGGACCCTCACTAAGCAAGCCCCAAGAAGGTGGACCTGGGGAGTTAGGGCTGGAATTCTCGGGGCTCAAAACCAAAACTGCCTCCACCTTGGGGATCCGTCCACAGTGTTTCCTGGCATCACAGATTCTGCAGCTCCCTCTCCAGGAGTGGAGTTCACTGGAGTCCTTGGTCCTAAGTAGGGGGTCCTTGGGGAATGAAACTGTCATGCCTAGAAGTGCAGTCCTCATCCCAGCTGCTTTGGCCTGAGACAGACAGGAGTCTCTGGGTCCCCAGCTACTTACTCTGGTAGGCTGGGACACCTGCTCTAGCTGGTCAGAGCCCAGCTTCCAACTAGCAGTGAGTAAACCAGGGTAGTGGACACGTTTCTCAGGCTCTGCAGCAGGAAGAGAGAGGCCAGGTGGGGCCCAGGCAAGACCCTCCCAGGCCACTGTCCATGTGTTGTCTTCACCGTCTTCACTGTTGTGTTTCCCTTCACTGTCCATGTGTTGTCTTGTTTTTAAACTACTCTTACCCTCACCTCAGTCCCCAAATGTTTTGAGGCCGCTCACAATAAAAATGCATATGGTGAGCTGGTAAAAGCCACTGAAAGCCAGGACGCACAAAACAAGTTAGAGGAAGAGGGGCAGTGTGGAGAGGGATTAGAATGATGTACAGGTACTAAAGTTGTCGTTGCTGAAAAAAGTCACCTCCAGGCTTCCTGGTCGCCAGAGTGAAAAGAGAACGGCCGTCAGTTACATGGCTCTTATTATTGGGGCAGGGGGAAACCTTCCTAGATTTTGAGGGAAATCAGTTTCTAGTGTGCAGCTCCGTTCTAGTTTAGTAAAGGGACGCTTGGGCTGCTTCAGCTAACATCTGATGAAAGCCCCAAAAGCATGACCTTCCATCTCAGCTCAGAAAAAGCAATTCTGCAAGGAGCTTGAGTGTGTCGTTTAATGATAATTCACCCAGCTTCATTCAGTTCTAGAACCAGAGTATCCACAGAGCAGAGCTGGACACCTGTTTTGTCTCATGAGCCACTCTGATCAGTAGGTCAGGAGCCTTCTCCAGGCTTAGCGCTGTAATCGACTAGCAATGTCTGCCGTGGACGTCAGATTGAGGAGGGACATCATATTTGCTAGGTATGCTCCTTCCTGATCTGGAGGGACATCCTTCAAACAGGGCTGTCTGAATGTCACCTCTCTGACCGGGCTTTGGATGAAAGTTTCAGAGGAGACACTTCTGAGTTGTCTTTTCTGGCAAGGACTGGAAGGCAGATGGTGCTTTTGAGAGCTCCTCCAGCGGACGGGAAGGCTGACAGCCTTGAATGGAAATCCTGGAGGCCCCTGCTTCCCACTGGCTGGCAGCCATCCTTCCTCCACTCAGGGGTGACCTGTAGGTGACTTTGGATATTTCTCAAGAGACCGCCCCAAATTCTATATCGTTGAGGATGGCCGGTCTTTCTAGTCACCCCAGAGTCACAGAAAACTTCAGTAACAGTCCCCTGAGAATGGCCGGTTTGAGCTCGGCTTGCCTGTGCAGTAAACAGAATGAGTGTCTTGAGCAGTATATTGATAATGTAACTAGACAGATGTGCCTCCGTATGAAACTCAAATATGAACTGAATATGTTTTGAGACAGCTGCCAACAATAATGGCTATTGTTTCAGAGGCATTGTTAGGCCATTCTCTGGGATAACAGACAGGGCCCCTGTCAGTTTAGGTTAGCACGAGGTTGTGCTATCTGTGGGCACACACGAGGTGTGCCCACTGAAGGTTCTCTAGTCTTTGCAGGGAGGGGGATGGGGTAGAACTTGCAGGTTTGTTTGGTTTTGTCTTGGGAAGCATTTTAAGTAGCATTCAAGTCTGAGTTAGATAGGTAGACAGCCAAAACACAGCCCTCTCTGATTCTGGAAGTTTGTACCCTGTTGTCTGAGACATTTTTTGCTGACTCTGACTCTCATTTGACCCAAAGCTGTGGCAACCAACCATTCCCATCAACCTTGAACGTTTGGTTCTCAGAGCCAGAGGTTGAGGAGAGATCCATCCAAGTTGCCTCACCTTGTTCTTTGTAGACTTTGTTAGGGAAACAGCAGTCAGCTGAAAAATAGCCCAGGCTGTTAATGTCTGCTTGCTCCTCAATAGTATAAAATAGTGGATTTGGGGTCTCCCACCGGGAGTTTCTTTCATTGACTTTTTTGCTGGCCCCTGCTCTGGGTGGGCCTGCCGTGTTCTGTGGCTCATGGAGAGACAGGATGGGGCAGGGAAAAGCACACCAGACCGTTGACAGATGTGCAGATCTTCTGCACTCAGATCCTTGCTCCATCATTCACTAGCTGTGTGTCCACGAGGAAGTTGCTTACACTCACTGTGCCTCAGTTTGCCCATCTGTAACACGGAGATGCTGTTACCTACCAATTTAATGAGGTGAAATACCTTGGCTTGGGGTGAGGCCCTTGCTCTGTTAGGCTCTGAGTTCCTGGGGACAGGAACAGATCACCTCTACCTCGGTATCCCCCCTGGGACAGACCCAGCGAACCAGAGGTGACTGAGTGATTTGTGTCCCACCAGCTGCGGAGCCGAGATGGCTCGGAGTACCTGATCCAGCATGACTCGGAAGCCATCATCAGCACCTGGCACAAGGCCATCGCCCAGGGCATCCAGGAGCTGGTAGGCAGAGCTGGGGGCCGCCAAGGCTGGTGGGGAGGGGATGGACAGCCATTATGCAGGGCAGCTGTGCCCACCGTGGGTGGGGCCCTCCACTCGGGCACTGGGAGCTCCATGAAACCAGTGGGTAAGTAGCCCTCTCTGCAGATGCAGATGGGCTGCTGAAGAAATTAGCCTTTCTTAAGGAAGTGAATCCAGCCTCTGGGGTTGGCCGCACAGGAGGACTCTCCAGGTGGGCATATCCTAGAGGAGTGTCCCATTCCACACTGAGGCAAGAGAAAAGTAAATACTCTGCTTAACAGCCTCAGGCTGGAAAGACAGGCTGAAACCAGAAGACAGAATTTAAAAGGATTGAATTGATGAGTCTAGCGTTGTTTTTTAAGTTCAATATATCAATTGCATAAGTAGAGATGGGGTAGGCCCGCTCTGACAGCTCTTCACGTGGAAACAACCTGAGGCTTTTTGATCCTTAAGTCCCTATTAAGGGACTAGGCAACACTGGGTGCCCTGCTTGGCTGTATTAATAGAGGTAGGGATCCAGATCCAGGGAGGTGATGCCTGTGAGGTTGTTGGCAGCGCTCCGGCCCCAGCTCAAACTGCAAGCTCGAACTGGGAGCCTCGTATTGAGGAATACTGACCTACTGGAGTGTGTACAGAGGAGCTAAGGAAAATTATGGGGAAAGTGGACCAGGAACTGGGGGGGTCGGTAGGGGTAGTCAGGATAAGAAAAGGTGAGGGAGAACAGGATGACTGTCTCCAACACCTGGAGGGCTCCATGCAGCCAAGGGAGGGGAGCGTTTGGGGTTCTCTGGTGGAGGTGAAGGGGGTTGACCTGGATAAGGAAACAGCAAACTCCCTGCCTGGGGGTCTCCAGTCCAGGCCTGCTGGGAGGGCACTTCGGGTCCCTCACCCCATCCCAGAAGGACATGCAGCTGGCCCAAGGCTCTGCCTCTCTGAGGCTGTGTGATTCTAGTCCGCAGACCTACCCCCCGAGGAGGAAAGTGAGAGCAGCAGCGTGGACTTTGGGTCGAGTGAGCGCCTAGGAAGCTGGCGGGACGATGAGGCACGGCCTGGTGCAGGTGTGCTTGGGGGTGAGGCTGGTGGAGGGGGTGGTGGGCATCCTTTGGGCGGGGTGGGGGGGGGCGGGGTGGTGACGACCGGGCTAGGGCTGCCGGGCCAACCCCGGCGCCACTGACTGACCCAGCCCTGGCATTCCCATTCCCGTTGGGCAGCCGTGCCCACCCCGGGGCACGGAGGTCTGGAGAGCGACCTGAGCAAGGTCCGGAACAAGCTCCGCAAGCTCCTGCTGAAGCGGCCCACGCTGCAGTCGCTGCGGGAGAAGGGCTACATCAGAGGTACAGGAGGGACCCGGAGAGCTGGGCGCCGGTGGCGCAGGGGCGAGGCGACGCTGACGAGCCTTTCCCCCAGACCAGGTGTTCGGCTGCGCGCTGGCCGTGCTGTGTGAGCGCGAGAGGAGCCAGGTGCCGCGCTTCGTGCAGCAGTGCATCCGCGCCGTCGAGGCCCGGGGTACGTACGTGCGCCGGCCGGCTGGGCCTGGCATTCCGGGAGCCTGAAGGCCTCCTTCCAGGACCCCAGACGGAACCCCCGGGGAGCACAGGGTCGAGGGGGAAAAAACGGGAGTTCCTGAGCAGGAATCATAGCAGGGGCTTTAGCGCCATCCCACCGAACCCGCGGTCAGCGCCTCCCTCCGCTCCAGGGCTGGACATCGACGGTCTATACCGCATCAGTGGAAACCTGGCCACCATCCAGAAGCTGCGCTATAAAGTGGACCACGGTGAGGCCCGTCCCCTGTCCCTGCCCCAGGCCCGAGGGCGCAAAGGGATGCTGACCTCCTCTTCCTCCCCTCCCCCCTTTCCGCAGATGAACGTCTGGACCTGGACGACGGACGCTGGGAGGACGTCCACGTAATCACCGGCGCCCTGAAGCTCTTCTTTCGAGAGCTGCCCGAGCCCCTCTTCCCCTTCTCGCACTTCCCCCAGTTCATCGCAGCCATCAGTGAGCGCCTGGGGGAGGTGGGGCGGATGGGGTAGGAGTGGGGCTGGGCTGCCTCAGGCACCCGTCTGGCTGGGACCGCCCCCGCAAAATACTGGAAGTCAGCCCCCTCTGTTTCCCTCCCTTTCCTCTCTCTGCCTCTGACCTTTCCCCTGCCCAGAGCTGCAGGACCAGGCCCAGCGCAGCCGCTGTGTTCAGAGCCTGGTGCGCTCGCTGCCCGCCCCCAACCACGACACAATGCGGCTGCTCTTCCAGCACCTGTGCAGGTGAGCCGGGGAGCCGCAGGGGAATGGGGAGGCGGGCCTGATAGGACCCTCCCCCGCACGCCTCCCCCCAGCTCTGGGCCCTGATTCCACCCCACCCCCACCGCAGGGTGATCGAGCACGGAGAACAGAACCGCATGTCCGTGCAGAGCGTGGCCATAGTGTTCGGGCCCACGCTGCTGCGGCCCGAGACAGAGGAAACCAGCATGCCCATGACCATGGTGTTCCAGAACCAGGTGGTGGAGCTCATCCTGCAGCAGTGCGCAGACGTCTTCCCGCCGCACTGACCGCGGGCCCGCACCCCTACCCCCGCTGCTGGCGCTGCGGACCTGGGAGTGGGGGCGGCGACAGTGGTCCTGCATAGAAGCGGGGCGGCTGGAAGCCACGCGGCTAGACTCTATCTCTGAGACCCTCCGCCTCCCGCCAGTCCGCAGGTCCGTGCGAGTTCTGCACCTCTCGGTTCTGAGGGTATGGTGACCCCTGGTGGGCAGTTCGCAAAATGTGATTTTTTTTTTTTTTTTTTTTTTTTCTCTGATTTGGCCTGTTTGGGGGTTAATTGGGCTCTGTTCTTTATCACAGCGCCACCTACTGTGCGTGTGCGAGAACGAGGGGTGGGGGGAGAGTTTTCTGGGACGGCCGCTGTTGCGAGGAGGAATTTGGCCGAAGGGCTTCCTGGCTTCGTCAGGCCTGCACCTGGTGGAGGCCTTCAGGGAGACCCTGTGGGTCCCCGGCCCCGTGCATGGCACTGTGCCCATCATGAAGCAGCAATCGACAACCTCCCTGCCGCGGAAACAGGACTGAGCTGGGCCTCCGGCGGGCAGCTGAAGCTGCCTTTCCCCAGGCCTCTGGGCTGAAGCTCCTGCCAGGCCCAATCACTGGCTGGCTGTAGACCCTCTTCATTGACTTCCCTGTTGGGGTTCTGGGCCTCTGCCCTCCCTGATCCACCTGTGCTCTGTGCAAGGGTTCTTCCTGGTCACTAAATGTGTACCCTGCACCTGCCACTTGACATGCACCATTTCTACTAGTAATCCCGTCTTACAGATGAGGAAACTGAGGCGTACAAAGGCAAAGTGCCTTGTTCAGGGTCTGGTGGGTGATCTGACTCCTCTCACACCAGAGCACAGCCTCCTGTGAGGCTGAAATCAATCCTTTCAGCTACCCCTCAACCCCAGCGTGGCCTTATGGTAAAGCAGGGAAATGAAGCCGAGTGGGTTCTGTCTGGGCCTGGGGAGGTCCCTGAGGCAAAGAGGGAATCCGCCGCAGCTGTTCTTCTCTGCGGGGAGGGGAAGTAGCCCTGGCAGGAGCTCCTGGCCCCTCTCAGTGCCTCGGCTGTCAGGCAGGCCTCCCTGGTGCCCACCTTGCCATGAAGAGCTGGGACAGAGACCTGATGGGTAGGGGGAAGGAGGGCACATCCTCAGAAAAGGAAGCGTGAATCCTGCGGTCATCAGCCCCCCTTCCCTTCTTGTACACAAACCACCTCAGTATATGGGTCTCAGCCCCCGGCCCACCTACCCGTTCATGTGTTCAAACAATAATAGCTAATATTTATTGACATTTGCACCATATCATCTCATGTGTTTCTCACAGCCAATATTTATTATCTGCTCCTCTGTGCCAGGCACTGTGCTCTGGGGCAGGGGCACCGCACATTGCCTCCCTGGTGGAGCTTATGGTTCGGCGGGCAGGGCTGACCGAAGCCCACCCCTAATGCCAGAGGGGCTGGGGCAAGAGTAGAAGTGGAGGCCTCACACCATATGTCAACATATCGTAAAGCTATAAATCAAGCTAACAAGTGTTCAATAAAATGTGTTCTATTCTCCTACTTTGACAAATATCTTTCATAATGACCTGGGAGGCCAGGGTTTTTTTTTTTGTTTTTTTGTTTTGCCTTGCCATGCGGCTTGTGGGAGCTTAGTGCCCCAACCAGGGATCGAACCTGCGCCCTAGGTAGTGAAAGCAAGGAGTCCTAACCACTGGACCGCCAGGGAATCCCCGAAGGCCAGGTTCTAACATAAACTTCTTTGACTCTTCCGAATTCCGTGCCCAGATGGCTGGCATGAGAAGAGCTGGCTCTGCTCTCAGCCACACACACCATATCTTCCCACCCTCAGAGCATCCTGGCCCAAGGGGAGGTGCACACAGGTGGACACAGCAGTGCAATCTGCTGCCCCTTGGTCACCCCACATGGTCCACCCTCTGAGGGAATGGGCCTGGGGTCCCACGTGTCAGGAGCATGGTCTAAAGGGATGGGCCTGGGCTCCAAGGGGGCGCCAAAGATTCCTCATCCTGGGGGGAGAGGCACAGACAGAGAAGGTCCAGAGCTAGAGTGGGACCCATGGCAGGGCAGAGACCCCTCTCACAGGTCTAAGGGCGGAACTGGACGGATATTAAACACCCAACTACTTGGTTAACCATGTTGGTACGGGAGCTGAGAAAAGCACAGGGTGCTCTGAAGGTGTGTCACTGGGGTGTGACTGTCCCCCAGGGGGCCAAGATGTCTCTGCTGAAGCCACATTTGAGCCAAGCACTAAAGAATGAGGAGGAGTCAACAAGGTGAGGAATTAAGGGCAAGGTGTCTAGTCAGAGGGAACAGCATGTGCAAAGGCTCTGAGGCAAGAAGTCTTGTGGGGAGAACAAAATCTGAGCGAAGACCGCCGTGACTGGAGCCCACAAAGCCAGCAGGCCTGGGTGGGAGGTGATGCTAGAGAGGCTGACGGGGCAGAGTGCACAGGGCCTTGTGGACCACGATGAATGGGGACCTGTGGCAGGACAGCGGCAGGCGGATCCTTGGGCAGGAAGGTCTTGGGAAGTGTCAGCTCCCCACCCCACCCCAAGCTTTTGACCCTGCCAAGAGCTTGGTGGGCAGCAAGTAATGTGGGCAGCTGCAGGCACGGAAGTCCCAGAATCGTCACATACTATCCTCAGGAGGAGCTTCAGAAATCACCTACTGCCAGAGAGTAAACTCCTGGAGAGACGAGCTGTAACTCACCTGAGGCCACACGGCAGGTTGGCAGCAGAGCCTGCCCAGAGCTTCATGCACATAGTCTGAGCACCTACATGAGCCCCACCAGAAGGCTGAGCTCAGCCATAAACCCTCAACTGCGAGCACAGTGCATGGCGAGCACTGCAGGTGCACAGTGAGTACGTTTGGGGTGAATTGGATTTTGTCTGGAGACACAAAGATACATAGAAAGAGTATATGTATACTCATATATATAGAAAGAGTATCTGCCCTCTTGAAGTGCCATCTGGTTGGGGGATAGACAAAAATAAGCGACACAGTTGATAAGGGCTGCCACAGGGGGCAGCCTCTGTCCCCCTCCCAGCAGATACCCCATGTCCTCCAACAGCCAGGCATCTGCCCTGACGCTGCCCTAGAAAAGGCTTCTGGTGTCCACCTGTTTGCTAAGTCCGTGGACGCGCCCCGCCTTCATGTGAGTGGACCCGTGAACTGCCTGTCATCCTCCTAGACAAGCTGTCCTTTGCTCACACAGCAACATGGGTCTTTGCCCAGCCTGTAAATGGTGATGCCCCGGCCCACTGCTCTCTCCTCTCCACCTCCCTGATGGCACTCATCCGTTCCACTCTGGGGACTGTCATCAAGCCTGCACGTGCATCACTCAGATCTCTGTCACCAGCCTGAACCACTCGCTTCCGAGTTCCAAGTGCAAATGTCCACCTGCACGGGTGGCTGCCAGGCACCCCAAGTGCAACCTGCCTAAAACAAAACTGAACCCAGCCCCTCCCACTATTTCAGGGCAGAGCACATCCATGCACCCAAGGCTCCTTCCCTTCCGTATCCAGTCAGCTTCCAAGTCCCTGTCTTCTACCCCCTAAAGATTTCCAGGATCTGCCTCTCCCACCCCTGCTCAGCCTCTCATCTGGATGGACTCCTCCACTTCCAGTTCCATCGTCCACTTAGCAGCTATCTGACCATGGCACTCTGGTGTGTGGCCTCTGAGGCCCTCCCCAGCCATGCCTCCCACCTCTCTGCACACCAGCTGTGCCCATGCCTATAGCTCCCAGCACACTCCGGAATGTCCCTTGCCTGCATGCCTTTGGGCCCACAGTCCCCTGTCTTCCTCCCTTTCTCCTGGCTAATTCCTCCTTCTCCTCTCAGCCTCAGCTCACACCTGCCCCCACACCCCTCCTCAGATCTCTCACATGTGCCTCTCTCCCTCATTGTACTTGCCTCGCTGTAACGTAATTGTGCTTTCATAGCCTTCACTTCCCTGCTAGGCTAAGGGCTACATGTCTTCCAGGTTCATCCATGTAGTCCATGGAGGTACATCATTCACTCTTACGGCCAAATAGCATTACATTGTATGGATATGCCACATTTTTTATCCATTCACTAATTGATGGATGTTTGGATTGTTTCCAATTTGGGGCTGTTATGAATAATGCTGTTGTGAACATTCAGGTGCGAGTTTTTATGGGAAATACTGTCTTAGTCAGCATGGGCTTCTATAACAAAATAACATAGACTGGGTAGCTTCAACAACAGATATTATTTCTCACAGTTCTGGAAACTGGAAGTCTGAGATCAGTGTGGCAGCAGAGTGGGGTTGTGGTGAGGGCTCTCATCCTGGCTTGCAGATGGCTGCCTTCTTGCTGTGACCTCACACAGCACGGTGGGAGAGAGAGAGCTCATCTCTCCCTCTTCTTTTCTTTTCTTTTTTTTTAAGAGTAAAAATGATTTATTCATTCATTCATCAACATTTTGGGGGGTAAACTTAACAATAGCCAAGCACTGACCACCATTCACCAGTTTCATTTTAAGGGGAAAGTGAATAAGAAATCTTGAAAATTCATTCTGGTTATCCTTTGCTGCACTTTAAAAAATGGGGACCAACCAGCTCATTATAATGCCTCACCCAACATCGTGGAAGCTTAAAAGCTTACTTTGCACTGTCTGAAAACATAATTTATTTCAGCTTTTGTTTCCCGGAGCTCCAGAGCAGCCTTTTTCCCGAGACTGATCCCCACAGATGTATTTGTGATGATACCCAGGAGGACACCAGCATACCTGCAGAAACATTTTCATAAAGGTTTATTATTGTGTTACACATGTAAGTAGCCTCTGTCAATAGATAGCTATACCACTCCCAAGCTGTAGTTTTGTGAAACTTTATGTCTAAATGAAATGTCTTACTGAAATAAGACTAAATATTTAGTGGTGAAAACCTTGCCTTTCAATGTTTAATTAGCCTTCTAACTCATATAGAGGATCACAGCCATTGAAATGATCCCGTTTATAAAAGTGATATAGAAAAGTGCTAAGATACGATTTTCATACATGACTATATCTAGCTAGAAAGCTTGATGTGTCTTAAAAATTTTTTTAAGTTAAAAAAGTTTATTTCCTGATTTAAAACTTTACATGATTGTTAAAAATTTTTTTTAAAGAGAAATACAATAAAACAAACAAACAAACAAAACTGAGGCCCAGCAGTGTTAAGGGAAGGGTACTTTGTCCACTTGGCGACCAGAGCATCAGAGGTGGAAGAGCGCCCCCTCAGGCCAGTACAGGAGGGGATGCATTGGAATTAACAAGCGAGTCCCCCCAGGTAGAATAGGGGCTGTGAGGTCCAGCCCCCTGTGCCCTCCAAGAGGGAATATTCTTTTTCTGTTGCCAGCCTCAGAGGAGGGCTTGGTATACTAAAGGAGTTGGCACTTTTCCTTCCATGAACTTCATCCTATGTGGCCCACCAGGTGCCACAAGATAAACAGGTAGGTGGAGGCTTCCCTGGTGGCGCAGTGGTTAAGAATCCACCTGCCAGTGCAGGGGACACGGGTTCGAGCCCCGGTCCGGGAAGATCCCACATGCCGCGGAGCAACTAAGCCCCGTGCACCACAACTACTGAAGCTCGCGTGCCTAGCGCCCATGCTCCGCAACAAGAGAAGCCACCGCAATGAGAAGCCCGTGCACCACAACGAAGAGTAGCCTCTGCTCACCACAACTTGAGAAAGCCCGTGCGCAGCAACAAAGACCCAACACAAAAATAAATAAATAAATGTATTTAAAAAAACAAAAGCAAAAGCTAGGTGATATGGCCAGGTATGCTTTTTTTTCTTTTCGTAAGCTTTTTATTTTGAAAGAATTATTGACTCACAGGAAGTCACATGAATAGTACCAAGAGGTCCCGTGTACCCGTCACCTAGCTTCCCCCAGTGGTGACAACTTACATAACTGTAGTGTTAAGAAAACCAGAAAAGTGATTGACATTAGACACAACTAGACTACAGACCTCACTCAATTTCACCATTTTGGGCATGCACTTATTTTTTTGTATGTCTTTGTGTTTAATTCTATGACATTTTATTACATGTATAGATTCATATAACCACCACCACAATCAAGATACAGAACTGTTCCATCACCTTAAAAGAAATCCCTTCTGCTGCCCTTTTATAGCCACACCCTCCCTCCCTTTCCTTAAGGCCTGGCAATCTTGTCAGTTCTCCATCTCTATCATTGTGTCATTTCGAGAATGTTATATAACGGAATCATAAAGTATGTGACCTTTTGAGGTTGGCTTTTTGCACTCAGCGTAATGTACTTAAGAGCCATTTAAGTCATTGCGAGTACGGATAGTTCATTACTTGTTATCACGGAGTAGTATTCCACAGATATGTTTTAAAGAGATTCTTCCAGCTGTGGGTGGAGGAGGGAGGGAGGGAGACCAATTAGGAAGCTGCTGGAGTCCAGGTAAACATCACAAGCCAGACCTGTGTCCTGACGGGGCTCCTCTTCACTTCCGGCCACTGAAACTGGCCCTCGATGCGTTCCGGCCACATGGGTCAGGGTCGGCAGCAGAGAGGAGGGATTGGGGTCGTTGAAGCTGAGCTGGCAGTAGGGGGCGCCAGAGGTCTTCTGCCCAAAGGGCGATTCCCAGCCCCGAACACCAGGGAGGATTTGCTGGCGCTTTGGGCCGCTGTGGGCGTGCGCCAAGAGAACCTAGAGTCTTGACCCCCTCCAGCCCTCAGCCCCAAAGTTTCAGTGCAGCCCTGAGTTCCAAGGCTGGGGGATGAGGCTGATGACCCGTAGTGGGGGAGGAGGCAAGGTGAGGCCTGGACTAGGAGAAGGTGCGGAGGGAGAGAGCTCTGGCCCTTCGTCAGCCCAGGGCTCCCCATCAGGAGGTGGCTCGGAGCTCAGGACACCGGGCTGGACCTTGGCACTTCCTGCCCCATCCACCCTTCTCCATCTCTGACAGATGCCCTCAGTTCTCCGTCCACTCTTCCGAGAACGCTCCCAAGACCCTGGAGCGCCCATACTCTACCCGGCTCTCACATACCTCTCTGAAAGATGTCTTCCAGCACATGCCTACCCCTTCTCCCGGGGCTTGTCCAGGGCGCTCCGGGCTGTGTGGAGTGCGCAGAGTGGACACTGGCTGTGCAGCGTGCGGGCGCCTCCTAACCGCTGGGGGCTGGGAAGAGAAGGGGCGGGGTCAGGGGCTCTGGCTCCCGTGGGCTTGGTGGCAGGCACTCTCCTCGAAATCTGCACTGGCCCCATCACCTTCTGAATTCAGCCCACTGTCTCGGCATGATCTTAAGCCTGTCCCGGGTTTCTGGTCCTCTGGCTTTGCTCCACCCCTCCTGTGCTTGTGGATCCTGGCTGCCACAACTCACCAAGCAGTTTTCCACCTCCTCGCCCTTGCTCAGGCTGGTCCTTCTCTGTCAAGGCCCTTGCCCCCATTCTCTAGCTCCATGCCCGCCCCTCCATACTAGGTTCAAAAAGCGGGAGTCCCCATCCTCTGTGCTCCCACAACATACATCAACTGTGCTTCCATAATAGAATATTTCTCATGCAGCCTTGCCTAATGATTTGTAGTTCACACAACTTCCTCCCCCAGAGACTTCACATTCATCTCTGATTCCCCAGAGCCTGGTACTCAGAAGACACCAAGTAAAGTTTGATTGAATAAATGAATGAATGCATCAGTTGAAAGATCTTTGAAACCCTCTTCCTGTGACCCACTTCCACCCTCCTCCTCCTCTGATGACTCCTCCGTGGTTTACTTTGAGGGTGTACCTTCCCCTGCTGCCTCTAAACGCTGGCATTCCACCCTCCCCTCCGCACAGTTCACTCTTTCCCTCTCCCTAGGCAAGCTCACTCACGCGGACAGCTTTAACGGCTGCATTGACTCCCACAGGCCCCCAATCCACCCCATGGCCCAGAGCCCTGAGCCACGTGCATACTTTGCTGGTCCTTATCTGTCTTTCCCACCGTCCATCTTTCTCATGAATGTTAAGCTCCATCAGAGCAGAAATCTTATTTGTCTGATCCACTGCTGTACCCCTGCACCCAACGTGTTCAGTGAATATTTGTGAAATGAATAAAGAAACGGAGACTCTCCCTGTGAGGTCCTGCAAACAGTTCAAATTCAACGCATTCCAGATAGATTTCACCACCTCCTCCCTCCCATGATTTGCTTCTCGTCTTTGCTATCCCCCTCCTCCCAGTCCGACTTAGAAATCCCACAGTCCCCCAGACATCTTCTTTTTCTCTCTTAACCCATCAATCAGCCACTACGTTGCCCAGATTCTACCTCTTGTCTTTCCAGTCCCCACACTCACCCCCAGTCCCTGGCTCACCCCTGGTTTAGACCCTTGACACTTACCACCTGGACTTCTTCAACTTCTCCTAACTTAGGTTCCTCACCTCTATTTTTGTTTTTTCATTCACATTGTTATCTGAACGATTTTCTAAAACATCAGTTTCATTACGTCAACCCCTTAGTTTAACCCCCTTCGTTAAAACCCTCCTTGCTGGGGTTCCCTGGTGGCGCAGTGGTTGAGAGTCCGCCTGCCAATGCAGGGGACACGGGTTCGTGCCCCGGTTGCGGAGCGGCTGGGCTCGTGAGCCGTGGCCGCTGAGCCTGCGCGTCCGGAGCCTATGCTCCGCAACGGGAGAGGCCACAACAGTGAGAGGCCCGCGTACCGCAAAAAATAAAACAAAAAAAAACCCTCCTCGCATCCACCATCTCCTAACTATTGTGCAGACCTCACACAGTGGGTGGCATAATTATAGGAGGCTCAAGGACAAAGGGTACACTGGGGTGATAATTAACATGGAGCTGCAAAATGAGAAAATTATATCTTTTCTAATTTTTTCCAACCTTCTGAAGACATCAAGGAGAAAGTCTCCACGAATGTCTTTAACACCTCCTTTTCACTTGCTAATCTCTTAACAGGATTCTATCCATTCTGCCAGCCATGAGATATTTAGCTAGAGTGTAATAACATTGTCTTATTTTTATTTTATGTATTTTGCCTACTATCTATGACATGTGATATTGGTTTTTTAGTTATAGTAGTAATGGCCCATAAAATAAATTTACTTGGGAAAAGATTGTAAATCATATATCCATCAAAGGACTAACATCCAGTATATATAAAGAACTCTTACTTATCAATAAGAAAAAAGGAATAGAAATTAAAAATCAAATAGAAAAATGAGCAAAAGACAAACACTTCAAAAAAAAGGCCATATATAAGTGACCAATGAACAGATGGAAAGTGCTCAACTACATTAGTCATCAGAGAAGTATGAATTAAAATCACAGTTTGATATCCCTGTACATCACCAGAACTCAAAAGAAAAAGATTTTCAGTATCACATGTTGGCAGGACTGTGGAGTAATTGGAACTCTGACTCACTGGTAGTGAGGATGTAATTTATGACAACTACTTTGGGAAATTGGCCGTATCCACTCATGTTGGGCATTTCCATACTACCCTCTGACCCAGGAATTCAACTTCTGGGTATGATCCCAACAGATATGAGTACATGTGTTCACCAAGAGTCGTGCACAAGAATGCTCATAGCAGCTTTACTCATAATAGCCAGAAACTGAAAACAAGCTACATGTCAGCAGTAGAATGGAGAAATAACATTCTGGTATATACACATAATGAAATATTGTATAAAAGTGAGAATGAATAAATTAAACTACACAAATGTTGAGCCAGACACATAAAAAGAACAGCCTTTATATGAATGGTTCCATTTATATGAAGTTCAAAACCAAACAAAACTAATCTATGCTGTTACAACTCAGGGAGTGGCTACCTGCGGGGCTATGTCTGGCAGGTGGCACAAGACCGGCTGCTGAGGGCTCATAATATTGTTATTGACCTGGGTGAAAAATTGCTTTTTTTTTTTTTTTTTTTTTGCGGTACGCGGGCCTCTCACTGTTGTGGCCCCTCCCGTTGCGGAGCACAGGCTCTGGACGCGCAGGCTCAGCGGCCATGGCTCACGGGCTCAGCCGCTCCACGGCATGTGGGATCCTCCCGGACCGGGACACGAACCCGTGTCCCCTGCATCAGCAGGCGGACTCTCAACCACTGCGCTTTTTTTTAACGTGAGTGAAAGTTAATTGATTTGTGTACTTCTTCATATGTGTTGTATGTCAAGAAAAAATTACTTAAATTTAAGTTTTTAAAAAGTGAAACATTTAAAGACAAGCATTTAGGGAAGGATAAATGAGGAGGTTGGGATTAACATACACACACTGCTATATATAAAATAGGTAACCAGCAAGGACCTACCTATAGCACAGGGAACTATATTGAATATTTTGTAATACCTATAAGGGAAAAGAATCTGAAAAAAAAATTTATGTATAACTGAATCACTTTGCTGTACACCTGAAACTAATACAACATTGTAAATCAATTAAGAAATTTAAAAATAAAGAAAAATTTTAAAAAATAAAGACAAGCACTCAGACAATGAAAGTCTGAGGACACGACAGGTCTCTTGAAGATGGAGTGCAAATGGCCGACATTCGGGGAGTTCTCAGGACTCAAGTCCGAATGGTCATACCTGGCTCCTCTGGTCCTGCATCATGTCATGGGGCAGTTCAGCGTGGTGGTTAGGAGCACAGATTTGGGAACCTGACGAACCTGAGTTGGAACCTGAGCTCTGCCACTGGCTGTGGGACTTCAGACAAGTTACCTAGCCTCTCTGGGCAACAGCTTCTCCATCTATAAATCACCTTAGAGGGTGATGGGCTTGATCAGAGGAACAACATGGTCCAGTGCTGGGCACATAGGATGGCCTTGATAAATGGAGCCACACCCAGCTGCCTGATGGTCCCTGCCCAAACCCTGCTGTATCACACCTTTTTGCACCCCCAAGTATCTGTGCATGCTGTTCCCCTGGAACGCCCTTCTATCTGGTGATCACACTGGCCCATCCTTCAATGCCCAGTTCAAGCACCTCTTCCTACCTGATGCCAGGCCCCACAAGAGGCTAGCTCCGCCCTCTCTGCGCCATCCCACCCATGAACACATACAATATCCAGGCATACACCGTTTTATTGCACTTTACACATATTGCTTTTTTTTTTTAATTGAAGTTTTGTGGCAACCCTATGTGAAGCAAGCCTACAGGCACCATTTTTCCAACAAATTTGCTCACTTCATGTCTGTGTCACATTTTGGTGATTCTCACAATATTTCAAACTTTTTCATCATTATTATATTTTTATGGTGACCTTTAATGTTACTATTGCAAATAGATTAGGACTCTGAAGGCTCAGGTGATGGTTAGCATTTTTTAACAATAAAGTATTTTATTTATTTATTTATTTTACTTATTTTCTTTTTGGCTGCGTTGGGTCTTCGTTGCTGCACACAGGCTTTCTTTAGTTGCAGTGAGCGGGGGCTTCTCTTGTTGCAGAGCACAGGCTCTAGGCACGTGGGCTTCAATAGTTGTGGCATGTGGGCTCAGTAGTTGTGGCGCGTGGGCTCAGTAGTTGTGGCTTGCAGGCTCTAGAGCACAGGCTCAGTAGTTGTGGTGCACGGGCTTAGCTGCTCTGTGGCATGTGGGATCTTCCCAGATCAGGGCTCGAAACCATGTCCCTTGCATTGGCAGGCGGATTCTTAACCACTGCACCACCAGGGAAGCTCAATAAAGTATTTTGCACACTTAGTAGGCTACAGTACAGGATAAACATAAATTTATATGAACTGGGAAACCAAAAACTTTGTGTGACCCCTTTTATCGAGACATTTGCTTTACTGTGGTGGTGTGGAACTGAATCTGTAATATCTCCAAGGTGTACCTATACGTGGTTTATTATTCCTTTAGTGGTTGGCACCTTCTTATAGGAGGAGACCCTCGATACATATTTGCCGAACGAAAGAATGATTGTAACTTCAAATGATTCTAACTTCTCTGCAGTTTCCTGGTGGGGTGGGGTGGGGGCTGGTTCCCTTTTCGTGCCTGTAAGAGCATCAGACACTCAGCCCCGTGTTAGGGACCTCATCCATCTCTGTGGAGAATGGGTACCACACGATGCGTTGTGGGTGAGTGGTTATCACCATGACGTCAGCCTCAAAGGTTAGGCTGTCCCCAAGTCATCCCAGTTCCCTTTACCACCTTATATGGATAGGTCACCCACGAGAGTGACTCCAACTTCTACTTAACCTCTTGGTAGCCTAACAGGTTCCCTAAGCCAGGCACTTGCTGATTGAGACAATGACACTTAGCTTTCAGCTTTTACAGGTTGCTGTGCAGGATGGGAGGAGAGTAACTGAATGGGGCAACTCATTCCGATGTGACGTCACACGTGATCGAGTCCATGGCTCCCTTGGCGGTTTAGTAAATCGGGACATATTCCCTCGGCAAGACCCCCATTTGAAACCTGAGCAGCCCTCCAAGATCTGGTGACAATGGTCATGCCGCCTTCACCCCACCCCCTGCACCCCATGCTCTCCCCAAACATGCAGCCACTTACACTGTACCCTGCCGGCCCCTCAGCCCAGAGCAACGTGCCTCACCTTTTCAGCGTCTGAAATTCAACTCAAAGGTACAGTTATCACCAAGTACCAGATCTGTGGGAATAAGAAATGGAAAAGACAGGGATCCCAGCCATCCTATCTCCTAAGTGTAGACAGATACAGACAGAAATTCACAGAAGAGGGTGGTGAGCGCAGTGGGGGAGGGGTACAGGGGGCCAGAGAAGAGGCATCAGATTTGGGGAGGGGCGGCTGGGGAAGGGGAAGGCTTCCCGGAGGAGGTTGATGTGTTGGTTACTGATCAGTTTGCTTTCTGTCCCACTAGAATGTAAGCTCCACGAGGGCAGGGACCTCACACCTTGTCCTCAGCTGTTTTTCCAATGCCTGAAAGTCCGGGACAGGGACAGGCATAGAGCAGGTGTTCCAGGAGTATCGGTGAAGGAATCGGGCAAGAGCTGAGCTAAGATGTGCGGGATGAGTGAAAGCTGGCCTTTCTGCAGGCTTTCTAGGAGGGGGGTACTTTGTGAACAAAGGGCTGGAGGTGGGAAAGGGCAGGACATGTGAGGGGAATGAGATGCAGCTGGGGTGGGAAGGGGTAGAGACTGGCGAGGGATGAGGCCAGAGAGACAGGCAAGGGCGGAGAGGGCCAGACAGAGCCCCTGCCTCCCCCACTTGCTTTCTCTGTTGAGTTCCCTCTGCCCCTGGCACTTCATCTGCACTTCCTCTACACCCTAAATCCTGCCTCGTGTTGCATGAGTTCATTCATCAGCACTTACTGAGCACCTAGTTCGTGCCAGGTGTGTTGCAGGAGCAAAACACCCACCATGTGCAGCATGAGGCAGTTTCCAGAGTGATGGCCCAGCCAGGATCACAGCGCATCCTCACAGCAACGCTGGAGAGAGGGACCCCTCCATCTATCTATCCATCCATTCATACACTCCGCAAATATATATTGACAGCTTAGTATGTGCCAGTTGCCAAGAATGTAAGTCGAGCAAGACCCCTCATCCGTGTGTGGCGGAGAGTAAATTTGTACACAAACCAGCAGGGTAATGCTAGGTGATGCTCAGTTCTGAGAAAGACACGGCAAATGGGGTGACGTGACCAGGAGTGACTGGCGGGGCTGCGCTGGATGCGTGTGCGGAAGGCTCTCAGAGAAGGTGACATCTGAGAAGTTATCAGCCGTGGAAAGAGCAGGGCAGGACGAGTGCACAGCAAGTGCAAAGGTGCTGAGGTGGGACAGTGCCGGGGGCATTGGAGGCGCAGGAGGAAGGCACTCTGCGTAGCTGGGAAACTGGAATATTCGATGAGGGTGAAGTGGAGAGTGGAAGGGATGAGACAGAGGAGGAAGCCAGCAGCCAGATTAGAAAAGGTTCTGCAGTGAGATGTGAGCCCATGGAAAGGTGTTAAGGAAGTGAGCTGATGTATCCTGAGTGACGCTTGAACAAGACCACGGGGCTAAGCTGGAGGCAGCAGAGGGGGGAGACCAGCAACGATGGACGGTCTGTGTGGGGGGTAAAACGCAGAACCCACTGCAGGAAGCCTTGGTTTCTCTTCCAAACCTGCTTCTCCCCATCTGTCCCATCTCAGAAAAGTGGCCCCATGGCGTACCCTACTGCTCCAGCCAGAAATTTCCAAGTCCTTCCTGCACATCCTTTCTTCCTTTCACCCTCCACACAGGTTCAGTTCTGTCCGTGTTCACACCAGGAAAATAGAACCGTCTCCAGGCCAGGCCAGTGCCCATCTGAGGGGCTGCACCCAGGCAGCCTGGCTGTGGGACTGGCTCTGCAGCTTCCTGCTTCTCTGGGGAGAAAGTGGAGAGTAGGCTTCAGCCACAGGGAGGCTCCAGCAGACTTGGACGATGAAGGGAGGAGGGAACGGGAGTTGGGGTCGTTGCGAGAGAATAATCAAAATGGTAGACCATGGCCTCCAAGGTGGTAGAGACAGAAGGGAAAGGGCAGGGGTGACGGCCAGTGAGAAAGTGAGAGAGTCCCTGGTTGGGGGTTTTAGACAGTGCCCACCCAAGAGAAAGTGAGCTGGGAGGATGAGAGGTGTGGTCAGGGTGGAGACTTGGGCACCACACTGGCAGCAATAAGGACGAGGTCAAGGGGTGACTCTGGAAGTGGGCAGCTGGCGGAGTGGAGAGCGATGGCTAGAGGCCAGGAGGTCAGGATGCTGAGGAGCATCTGCGTGGATGTGGGAGTCACTGGGAACCAGGCCAGGCTGGGTGACAGGCATCGGGTCCCCCAGAGTGTTGGGGGTGGCTGGGGGGTGGTGGACGCCAGCACTGGCAGAGGCCGGTACAGCTGTGGTTGGTGTGTGTTCAGAGGGGCCGGGGGTTGAAGGAGGAATGGTCTGGAAACTATAGGGAAAGAGGAGGACACACCCCTACACACACTTCCTGGCCCTGAGATGCCTCCTTTTGCAAGGGCTGCTGGGAAGTCTCCACCCTGACCAGGAGGTTGGGGGGACACCCTGAGAACCCCGAGGCCCCCAGGAAGGGCTGTAAAGGGGTTGAGAGAGAGGCCCGGACACGGAGATGGGCCAGGCTGAGGTCACCCTGGGTGGACTTCCCAGCTAGCTGGAGTAGAAGAACAAACCTGGGCAGGCCGGGTGGGGACGGAGAGGGCGGAGGCCATGGGTCGTGGCGGCAGAGGGCGCTGTGAAGGAAGGAAGGTCCCAAAGAGGGCGACAAGTTAACTAGCTTGTAGCCCAGGTTAACTATCCATTCTTTTGTAGAACTGCCTTGAACCCCCAAAGCTGCCAGAACTGTGGCTTCTACCACTGGTCTTTCCAGGCCAGCAGTACTGGTCTTCCCCAGACCCCTTCCTCCTTCCCTCACTCTGGGGAGAGGGGTTCCCTCCTGGCCTGGGGCCCCGAGGCTGGGCAGACCCAGGGGAAAGTAGCTGAGGGACACAGGGAGGACAGGCCCCATCTCCTCACTGCTGATCCTTTGCAGATAATCTCCATGGGCACCAGAGAGGCACAGAAACTGCTCTTCAACCATGAGGGGCTTTGGTGGGGAACCTGGGGTGCCAGATTAGCCACCAGGTCCCCTGGTGTCCCTGCTGTGTTTGCTGTGGAGAAAGAAGCTGCCTCTCAGAGGCCATGGCTACCTTATCCGTGTGTGTAGGGGGACCCCTTTGACACTACCACCACCTTTGTCTTGACAGGTTCACATGGAGCTCTTGCTCTGGGAGGGAAATGAGAAGAAATTGGCCCTGTGAGCCACCATCTTGGCTGTCACAGAGCAGTAATCCTTACGGTGTACGGAGGGAGGCTGGGATTTCACAGACCAACAAGTGATCAGTGTGCCACAACTAGGATTTGGGTACACATGGGGCTCTGGGAGCCCCAAGAAGTGCCTCGTCTGCTTGGAGCGTCAGAAGCAGTAGTATGCTCACAGGTTGCGAGTCTTCATGGAGCCTGGGCCAAGGGGCGTCAGGAAACCTGAATGTGCCTTTCTGGTCAGAGGGAACCCAACCAATGTCCTGGTGACAACTGATAATGGTAACAGTCCCAGCAGTCGTCCCTCGAGGGTTAGTGATCTGTCAGGCATGAGCACTCGTCCATCCTCTCAAGTCACCCACCAACACCCCCGATGGGTAAGTCCCGTCATGGCGCCCATTGCACAGAGGAGGGAGCAGGACCTAGTCTGCAGCTGGTCTGGCCTCACAGTGACAGACACACCATCCATGCATCCATTCACTCACTTATTCAGTGAACGTTTATTGAGCACCTCCTATACACCAGGCACTGTTGTAAGTGCCGGAGATGCTGCAGATTACAACGCAGATAAACTCCTGTAGCCCCTGCTTTCCTAGAGAGAGAGCTAAGTAAGAAGCAAAGAAATACAGGAAACAGAGATCTGAGAGCTGGTGTGGTTTAACAGCCCAGACCAACGGTCCCTTCCAACCTGCTGCTCATGAGCACGCTCCTCCTGGGCTGGAGCCCATAGGGAGGAGGGTGCTAGCTTAAGAGCTGGGAGTAGCACCCCAAGCTAGTATCTCTAATTATGAGTCCGGGGCAGGGGGGTTCTCTCCCCTTGAGCCCATTCATCTCTGGAGACCCTTGACATTGAGTTTCCGAGCTGTAAGTCCAGATTTGGGGCCAGTCAAGGTTCCACCTCTTAGTGGGTCCTGATCGAGAAGCTCCCAGCATCCCTGGCAGACACCTCCGGCTCATTCTTCTCTCTCTAAACGCAGCTCCCCTCACTGTCTGCAGTTGATACTGGTCAGCACAGACCTTGGCTGTGACTGTTGGCCAGACACCTATACACGGTCCGGGCTTCTTCACAACATGGCAGCCTCGCACTGTTTACACAGCAGCTCAGGTCTCCAAAGGTGAGTATCCCTGGAGAACTTGAAGGAAGCTGGATTGTCCTTAAGACCTAGCCTTGGAAGTCACATCACGTCACTTCTGCCATACCCTATTGTCGCCATACTCTATAAGTTTGGCTCTCCTCCAAGGGGAGGAGACATAGACCCCACTTCTTGATGGCCAAAGAATTTGTGGACGTGTTTTAGAACTGCCACATACAGCTAGGAGTAGTGGTACCAGAAGGTGAATTTGGGATGTCTGATGGCACTGTCTACACATTAGGCCATAGGACCTCACATGACTCCAGGCTGCCAAGAAAGAAAGAGAAGGGGCTTCACGAAGGCAGTAGATGTGGGCTTGGAGAGGAGACAGAGAGGAGTGATGCCAAGAAGGTGAAAGCTCTGTCCTGTCTACCCGCGGACATCCCAGCCCAGACAATCAGGGGCTGCTGGGCTGGTTGGATGGTTCCAGGGGCTCGGGGAGCCCCTTCTCCAGGGCAGGGGGCCTGAATCAGTACCTAGCAGCGGGGAGAAAAGGGAGAGGGCCTTCCTGCACTCAGTGAGCCTGGAACGGTCACGGGCCAAACTCCTCAGGGTTTTTTTAAGGAGCTGGTGAGGGAGCAATAGGGATGTCAGATCCCGCTGCCCAGATTGTAGTCACCACCATGAAACTTAGGAAGTGAAACTTTTTCAAGGTCAACTTTCTCATCTGTTGTGTGAGGTTGGCTTTCAGTGGCTCCCCTGCTTGGAGCAGCAGGCAAAGGTCTGGGACCTGAAACGTACCGAAACTTGCCTGGGGGATGTGGGAGAAGGGGGGCCACAGCACCCAGGCGACCCCCGCGGGGATTCCCAGGTGGAGGCAGGGCAGTAAACTCACAGGGCCCTTTTCCTCTGGCACCACAGTGGAGGGTGGGGGTGGGGCCAGGGGGTGGGTTCTGGCCTGGCTGGGAGTCAGCCTGGGTTTTGGTGGCAGCTCCACCAGGAAAGATCTGCGTGACCTTCAGAAGTCACTTCCCTCTAGAGTGCTCAGTTTCCTTATCCATCAAATGTCAGGTCAGTTGCTCTTTAAGACGCTCTCCTCTGGTAACATCACAAGCTGATTTTGCAGCCTCCACAGACCTTATTCACCCCAAACCTGTTCTCTTAGCCCCCAGCCAGAGCCTGATGACTGGAAAAACACACAGGAAGGAGATGTGCCTAAAGATAAGGACCTGGATTCAGCCCAGATCCACTTGGATCTCAGACTGGGTCCTCAGCTAAACCTGCCACCTCCCAACCTGCTCCATTCACAGGGAGGATGGGGAGAGAGCGTGGATGGTTTAGGGTGTGTCCATCCGTGGGTCCCCTGCAGGAGCACGGATGGACACATCAACCCTCCTTCCCCAGGGATCGAGAGCATCCTTGCTAAGCCCTTCTCCATTAGCACCACCACCCAGCCACCCACCAGGCAGGACACTGAGAGAATGATGGAAAAGTGTGAGGCCTGGGTACCCATCCCTGACCAGCCCAGGCCCCCATCACAGACAGTCCCTGCAGCTAGGACTCCTCAGGGCTTGTCACAATGGTTATTAATCATTTTGGGTAATTGGTATTTAATATTCATCTTCCTTGCCAGACTGGAAGTTCCATGAGGACCAAGTCTGGTTTGATACTTTATCCCCAAAGCTTAGAACTGTGACTTACATATAGTAGGTGCTCAATAAATAAAGTGAATGATTGAACGAATGAATACTTTTGAAGAGCTTTTAATCTAGTAAGGAAGATTAGGCACATACAAATACTATGATAAAAAACCTTTCATAGTATATATATATGTGTGTGTGTGTGTGTGTGTGTGTGTGTGTGTGTGTAACTGAATCACTTTGCTGTACAGCAGAAATTACCGCAACATTGTAAATCAACTATACTTCAATAAATTTTTTAAAAAGCCTCCCATGTCGTTCAACATTTATTATTAGTATACTAGCTAACATATAGACTAAAGTTGCCAGATCTAGCAAATAAAAATACAGGACACCCGGTTACATTTGAATTTCAGGTAAACAGCGAATGATTTTTTTAGCATAAGTATGTCCCACGCAATATGGGTGTCCTGCACTTTATCTGGCAGCCCTTCGCCAGACCACTCTCCAGTCCTCACACCAGCCCTATGGGAGGGCTATTATTATTATGTTCCTTTACGGAGGGAACGGAGGCACAGAAGGGATGAGTAACCTGCATGAGGTCACATAGCTGAAAAGTGACCAAACCAAAGCTAGGTCCTGAGTAGTTGGAGCCTCGGGTCAGCCTGCTTAGTCTCTCTACTCTCTTGCTTCCCAACAAGTGCCCATAAGTGGTGGGCACTTGGACCCAACAGGGGAAGGTCCTTTGCCAAGCTGGACAGTAGGTTTTGGTTGGATGGACAAGAAAAGTTTTCCAGAGGAGGGACAGAAGAGGAGGTGGGACAGAGAGGGTGGCAGAGTCTTGCAGGGACAGCATCTGGGAGAGACACCACCTCAGGCTTAGACCCACCAGCCCATGCCCAGCTCTGACTGACCACTCTGAGCCTTGACCCTGTTCAGTAAAATCGGCAAAGCACAGATCCACAGTCTCTTATCTAAAACCCTGGGGGCCAGATGGGTTTTGGAATTCAGAATGTTTCAGATTTTAGAAAGGAGGTTCAGCATGAAATGTACATTATATAGCACCTCCAGGGCACCTGGGGCAGCATCCTGTAATCAGACATGTACATTTCGTAGCCAAAGTCTGAGCATCAGCATTCAGCACGATAAAGACTGTAACTTAGTTTCACGTCAGTTCAGCAGGTTTTGCCATCCATTTGGCTTTCAGGCATTCTTGGATTCTGGAATTGGGGATAAGCGAGTGTGGATCGTTCCTCTCTAAGGCCGGTGGGTCGCTGCACAGAGAGGGCGCTTGTCCCCAGGCTTCCTTGCCCTCCTTCCCCCTCCTGCTGGGGACCGGGGAGGAGAAGGGGCTGGTTGGTGCGGAGGCGTCTAAGGAGTTTCCAAATAGGAAAACCAACGGCTGCGGGGCCCCAGGACGAACCCGGGCGTTCCCTGGCTGCCTGGGCCGTGAGTCACCGGGGCGCAGCAGGCAGCTCGCAGGAATGTGACCCGGCCAATCGCCTGGCAGGGGGTGGGCGGCGGGCAGGCGAGGGCACGGCTGGGCTGCCGGTGACTAAGCAAGACCCTCCCTGCGGGCCCCTGCCGGACCCCCAGCGTCTGGCAGCTACCCTGCAAGGGGCGGGGAGGACGCGCCCCCTTGGACCCGGCTCAGTGCCCCCCCACTCATTCCGGCAGGCAAGCGCGTCCCGGGAGGCCCAACGGCTGCGCAGGGGCCTTCGAAGGGGATGTGGGGAGAAATAGTACAACCTACATTTCGATTCACTTCTATTTCATACTTTTACATTTTACTTTACTTTTTTTTCTTCAAAGAAGTTGCACAAGTCACATGCTTTAGAAATGTAAATATACAAGGATCTCCACGAGATAATCTGTACACCCGTGTTCATAGCAACGTTATTCACAATAGCCAAAAGATGGAAACCAAGGCATCCATGGAAGGATGAATGGATAAACAAAAGGTGTATACAGACAATGGAATATTATTCGCGCTTAAAAAGGAAGGAAATTCTGACACATGCTACAGCATGGATGAACCTTGAGGGCATTATGCGAATGGATAGAAGCCAGGGACAAAAAGGCAGACTGTATGATTCCACTTATATAAGGTACCTAGGGTGGCCAAATTCGCAGACACAGCAAGGAGAATGGTGGTTGCCAGGGGCTGCGGGAGTTACTGATTAATGGGCGCAGGGCTTCAGTTTTGCAAGATAAGAAGAGTTCTGGAGGGGACGGTGGTGACGGTTGAACAACAATGTGAATGTACCTAATGCCGTGGAACTGGACACTTAAAAACGGTTAAGATGGTAAAGTTTATGTTATGTGTATTTTGCCACAATTAAAAACAAAAAGAGGAAGAAACTTGTAAAGGTACAAAAGTCACTCTCGCCCTCCTGCCCAGCAGCCATCCAATTCCTTCAAACAAAAAAAAACCCTAATGTCTTTAGTTTTTGCGTGTCCTTCCAAAGAGAGTCTGTGCCTATACAGGATAATCCATATATACATGTCTATGTATAAACATAATATGAATAAAAATAAATATGTATGAAAGTATGTATATGCACATCTTTTATTTCTTTCCACATTTTTATTGATACAGTTGATGTACAATATTATATAAGTTACAGGTGTACAACATGGTGATTTGCAATTTTTAAAGGTCATACTTCATTTATAGTTATTATAAAATATTGACTCTATTCCCTGTGTTGTACAATAGATCCTTGTAGCTTATTTATTTTATACAAAATAGTTTGTATCTCTTAATCCTCTGCCCCTATCTTGCCCTTCCTTGCTTCCCTCTCCCCACTGGTAACCACTAGTTTGTTCTCTGTATCTGTGAGTCTGTTTCTTTTTTGTTATATTCACTAGTTTGTTTTATTTTTTAGATTCCACATATAAGTAATATCATACAGTGTTTGTCTTTCTCTGTCTGACTTATTTCACTGAGTATAATACCCTCCCAGTCCATCCATGTTTTTGCAAATGGCAAAATTTCATTCTTTTTTATGGCTGAGTAATATTCCATTGTGTATACATACCACAACTTCTTTATCCATTTATTTGCTGATGGACACATAGGTTGCTTCCATATCTGGGCAATTGTAAATAATGCTGCTATGAACACTGGGGTGCATGTATCTTTTCAAATTAGTGTTTTGGGGTTTTTTGGACATATACCCAGGAGTGGAATTGCTGGGTCATATGATAGTTCTATTTTTAGTTTTTTGAGAAAACTCCATACTGTTTTCCACAGTAGCACACCTTTTCTTTTTTAAGAAATGCAAACAGCAGCATACTCTGTACATTGATTTTTCCATTTAAAATACATCTCGCATGCAAAGTGTTATATATAGAATGGATAAACAACAAGGTCCTACTGTGTAGCAGAGGGAACTATATTCAGTATTCTGTGATAGACCATAATGGAAAAGAATATTTTATTTATTTTTAAAAATTTATTATTTATTTATTTATTTTTGGCTGTGTTGGGTCTTCGTTGCTGTGTGCGGGCTTTCTCTAGTTGCAGCGAGTGGGGGCTACTCTTCGTTGCAGTGCACGGGCTTCCCACTGTGGTGGCTTCTCTTGTTGTGGAGCACGGGCTCTAGGCGCGCAGGCTTCAGTAGTTGTGGCTCGCGGGCTCTAGAGCTCAGGCTCAGTAGTTATGGCGCACGGGCTTAGTTGCTCCACAGCATGTAGGATCTTTCCGGACCAGGGATCGAAACCTGTCCCCTGCATTGGCAGGTGGATTCTTAATCACTGAGCCACCAGGGAAGTCCCGAAAAGAATATTTTTAAAAAGAATAAATAGATATGGATAACTGAATCACTTTGCCATACAGCAGAAATTGACACAACATTGTAAACAAACTATATTTCAATTAAAAATTTTAAAAAATATATCTTTGAAACCCGTATATACTGATGCCTAAAGAATGTCCTCTTTTTTAAAACAACAGCTATATTGAGATATAATTTACATAAAAATTCATCCATTGTAAATATACTCTTTGATGATTTTTACTAAGCTTATAGAGTTGTGCAACTTTGACCACAATCCAGTTTTAGAATATTTCCAACATCCCCAAAGTTCCTTCAGGTCATTTACAGTTTAACCCTCATTCCCACCCCTAGTCCAGCCAACTGCTGAGCTGCTTCCTGTCTCTAGGGATTTGCTTTCTCTGGAAATTTCATAGAAATGGAATCATAGGATATGTAGTCTTTTGTGTCTAGCTTCTTTCACTGAGCATAATGTCCTTGAGGTTCATCCATGTTGCAGCACATTTAATTAGCTTGTCCCTGAGTAATAGCCATTGTAAGGATAGTTCACATTTTGTTTATCCGTTCACCAGTGGATGGATATTAGGGTGTCTCCAGGTTTTTTTATTATGAATAATGCTGCTTACAAACACATACAAGTCTTTGTGTGGGCATATGTTTTTATTCCTCTTTGGCTGATACCTAGGAGGATTGCTGAGCTGTGTGGTAAGTTTATGTTTAACTTTTTAAGAAACTGCTAAGATGTTTTTCCAAAGTGCCACACCATTTTACATTTCCATCAGTGATGGATGAAGCTTCCAATTTCTCCACGTCCTTGACAACACTTGCTATTACTTTTCTTTTTGAAGAAGGCCATGGTAGAAGATGTGAAGGGTTACCTCATGTGGTTTTTTTGTTTTGTTTTGTTTTTTGTTTTTTTTGGCTGTGTCGGGTCTTAGTTGCGGCACTGCAGGATCTTCATTGAGGCATGCGGGATCTTTCCTTATGGCGCGCGGGCTTCTCTCTAGTTGTGTCGTGCAGGTTTCTTTTTCTCTCTCTCTCTAGTTGTGGTGCACAGGCTCCAGGGCACGTGGGCTCTGTAGTTGTGGTACACGGCCTCTAGTTGAGGCGTGCGAGCTTAGTAGTCGTGGCACTTGGCCTCAGTTGCCCTGCGGCATGTGGCATCTCAGTTCCCTGACCAGGGATCTAACCCAAACCCACGTCCCCTGCATTGTAAGGCAGATTCTTTACCACTGGACCACCAGGGAAGTCCCCCTCATGTGGGTTTTTTTTTTTTTTTTTTTTTTTTTTTGCGGTATGCAGGCCTCTCACTGTTGTGGCCTCTCCCGTTGCGGAGCACAGGCTCCGGATGCGCAGGCTCAGCGGCCATGGCTCACGGGCACAGCCGCTCCGCAGCATGTGGGATCTTCCCAGACCGGGGCACGAACCCGTGTCCCCTGCCTCGGCAGGCGGACGCTCAACCACTGCGCCACCAGGGAAGCCCGCCCTCACGTGGTTTTTAACTTGCATTTCCCTAATGTTAAATGAAATTGACCACTTTCATATGCTGATTAGCCATTCATATCTCTTTTTTTAATGAAATGTCCATTCAAATCTTTTGTTCATTTTTCAATTTAGTTACCTTATTATTGAGTTGTAAGACCTCACTCTTACATTCTTAGTAATCCGTTGTACGGATGGGCCATAATTTGTTTGTTTCTTATTGACAGTGTTTTAAATTTTTCATTTTATGTATATTTTACAGTGGGCATAATATATTAGTGTAATAGTATATATCACTGACATAAATAACTAAACAAATACATTTTGGGGATACATCTTCAAATTATTTTACTGAGAAGGGAGCAGTAAAGCTTGGTGACCCCTGGCTTGAGCCTTCATCCCCCTTCTGCCCCACCACCAGCCCCACCCCATCCTTCAGGCCTATTCCAGCCATCCTGAGGTTTGTAGAAATCCTGTGAAAAGCTTGCTCCTCTGGCAGCCCTGGGACCCCAAAGAGCCTGACCGGTATCCCCTAACCAGTGGGGTAAACGAGGCTCTGAGGGTGACTACCTGGAATGTGTGGGCACCGTCTGACTCTCCAGGGTCCTCTGCCATGACCCAGGGCCCACGCTTCCCTTAATTTGGGGATCTCCAGGAAGGGTGACCCAGTGATATTCATGTTGGGGTTCCCTGAGCCCAGCAGGGCAAGGAGAGTTCAAAGTCCAGGAACGTGGTCTGGGGCTGGGGCTGCCCTTGGCCCCTGTGCTCTGTCCCGGCCTCCCTTCCCCCACATCTGCCCAGCCTGATGACACGGCCTCACGCACAGGCTCAGCTCAGAGTGCTCCAAGGGACAGGACTCTGCTGGTCATTTCCTTCCTCCCTGATTGGTTCTTTCACCTCCTTCATCATCATCATTGTCACCGTTTATTGCAGACCCTGTGCCTGTATGTGACATACAGGATCCCATTTAATCCTCCCGCCAGTCTTGTGAGATGGAGCTTATTCGTTCCGTTTTGCAGAAAAGGAAACGGAGGCTCGGGGAGGTTACATGACTTGTCCCTAGGGACAAAGGAGGAATTCAAACACAGGTTTGACCAACTCCAAATCCCACCTTTGACTGGAGGCTGGAGAGCCTGAGGGTCCCCACAGACCCTGCCCATCCTCCACCCAGCCTCCGGCTCAGCCTATAGGGTGGGAGAGGGGAGGTTAAGCCCAGAGTAGTGGGGGCGTCAGGGGTACTCAAGCCTTCTGTACTTTGGCAGGAGAAAGCTAAACCCTGGAATCACGCTTTGTGCTTTCACTTTCCTTCTGTCTCTCAGTAAGCATTTCTACTGGAAAACTCCAGACCTGTCTGAGCTGAACTGAAGGAAGAACCTGGATCCAGCCAAGCCTGAAGCTGTAATCCCTTCAGACATGAGGACAAAATATTCCCTTTTTGAGACTGGTTCAGTTCGGATAACTCAAAGCATGGACTTAGGGCACTAGCTAACTTAGGGGACCAACAGAGGAAGAAAGGAAAAGATTTCAGCTTTGATGAACGTATTTAGAATTTTGCAATCAGAAAATCTAAAGAGTCAATGTTAATTTTGGCATACACCACGCACGTATTCCAAAAAATAACACTTCAGAAAATAACATTTGAAACGGAATTACTTTCAGAAGTGAGAAGCACACAATCTTTTCTCTCTAGAGGTCATATTACTTACAACTGAAAAACCCCAGACTGATTTACTCCCTGTGCTCTGGTTTTCTGTAGCTAATGTCCTATTTGAGCCTATGGGATGGACGCTCCTGGAAGGCAGGGGCGAGGACCTCTTACCTTTGTGCTCTCACAGCACCAAGCACAGGGCCAGGCCCACAGAGGTGCTCAGAGATGAATGTTTGAGAACTGCCTGGATGAGGAGTGAACACTCTCACTGTCCCGGCCGTCTCCACTCCAGCCAGGAGCCAGCCCAATGCCCTGAAACCCCCACTTCCTCCCCAGGTACGAACTAAAAGCAGGCAGCCCTGCCCTGAGCTTCCTGCCTGCCACACCCAGCCCGTGGTTCCTGGTGAGCAGGGGCCAAAAGACGGTGATTGCCCTGATTGCGAGAGCTCTACGTCCCCAGGGATACATCTGAAAGACAATGTGAAGCTCAGAGAAACTTCCAGGCACTTTGGCCAGCATCTGGAGGGCAGCCAGTGGTGTCTGGGCCTTTGCTTCTGGAAGCCATCTGCTGGGGGTGGAGACAGGGGCACTGTGCCAAAGACGAGCAGCTCTGGAAACCAGCAACAGGGAGGAGCCTGGTGCCAGGCAGAGGAGGAACCAGAGCAAGAGGCCAGGCCTGGGGGGTCCCTGCTGCTCAGGGGGCTCAGGAAGACCCTCAGTATTCTCCCATCTGCTTCTGGAAGCTTGTCTTTGGGCAGTCATTCTTACTCTGGGTACAATACAGTTCACGAAACCAAGTATCTTAGGGACACTATGTTGTCAATAGACAACAGGGTGAAACAGTGATATATTTGGTGTCCTGTCTGGTGCATTAGTCAGGAGAGGCTATGACATGCTGCGGTAACAAATTCATCTCCAAATCTCAGTGGCTTAACGCAACAGAGGCTTATTTCTTGTACACACAAAGCAGCTGCAGGTAGGACAGCTGTCTTTGTACAACAACCAGTGATCCAGGCTGCTTCCCCCTAGTGGCTCCTCCATTTCAAGCTGTGGCCGCTATAGTCACCACTAAAGGAAAAGAGAGAACAGGAGGGTCAGACACCAGCACCTAATGCCTTGGTCCAGAAATGACACGCATCACTTCCATTCACAGCCTGTTGATCAGAGTTAGTCACTTGGCCCCAACCTGACTGCAAGGAAGGCTGGGAAGTGTGGAGGAGCACACGGCTATTCAGTGAGCATTCAGTGCCTCTGCCTCACTGGGTGTCCCAGGAGACAGAGGCACAGAGGAATAAACAGACTGTGAAGTTGTTTCCTTAGGTTTCAACCCAACTTTTCTATTCGCTAGCTATGTGACCTTGGGAAAGTTCATTTCTCTGAGCTCTGCTTTCCTTGCCTACAAAATGGGGATAAAATAAGAGTCCTTGCCTCATTAGATCATTGGGAAGATCAATAGACAAGTCTTAGTGCTTCGCTATGCCTGGCACATGGTAAGCACTAATAAATGACACTGCTTGGGGGGAATCCCCTGGTAGTCCAGTGGTTAGGACTCAGCACTTTCACTCCCGTGGGCCCAGGTTCAGTCAGGGAATTAAGGTCCCACAAGCCTCGTGGCACGGCCTAAACAAATAAGTAAATAAATGACACTAATTAGTCTCATTTTGTTTAGAAAAATTTGAAGATGCTCAACATATGATGATCGAAAAATATAAAAAATATAGCTGTGGGCTTCCCTGGTGGTGCAGTGGTTGAGAGGCCGCCTGCCGATGCAGGGGACACAGGTTCGTGCCCCGGTCCGGGAAGATCCCACATGCCGCGGAGCGGCTGGGCCCGTGAGCCATGGCCGCTGAGCCTGCGCGTCCGGAGCCTGTGCTCCGCAACGGGAGAAGCCACAACAGTGAGAGGCCCATGTACCAAAAAAAAAATATATATATATATATATATGTATATATATATATATATATATATATATATATATAGCTGAGATGTCATCAAAGCTTGCATCAGGCCTGACACCTCCCTTTCCCCAGCTGGCCCCTTTCTCCGCTCAATCCAGGGTCCCCTTGCTCGCCTTCCCTCCCCTCTAGAAGAGCCTATAAGGACCTACATGGTGTGAGAATTCTGCCCCCTTTCCCAGGGGTACGCATATCTGAAGCCTTAATGTTGGTTGTGGACAGAAAGTCTTGGTCCTCAGTTGAAGGAATTCCAAACCTTAGGAGCAGGTGAGAACGGGGGAGACGCACCCCTAAATGTTGCTCCTGCTCATGTTTATGGCAAACAGGGTCCCCAGACAATGGAAGACTTCAGTGTGGATATTAAAGTCCCTGAAAAGCTTCGTGGAGGAGGCCAGATTTAGGCAAATGTCTTAGAAAGAGGGGGACCTTGGGGTAGCTGAGTGAGGTGGAAAGCAATGTCAGAGACAGAGGAAGCTGTGAGGAGCCCTGCTTGGGGATGGGGTGGGGGACAACCCTTCACATACAAACAGCCCTCTACAGTTTACATAGCAAGGTCACAAGACTGGTTAAAATGCAGTGGGACTCAGTGGCAGGGCCAGCACAATTCAAGCTCTGCCAGTGTCACTTTGTCACCGGGAAACAGCTGCAGAGCCAGGCTCCCTTGCATCTAAATGTGGCCCTAAGACAGATTCCTGCCAATAGAATCAAAGCTTTTGAGAAGTGGTTATGCCTCTTTCCTTCCAACTAGATGGGTGCCAAGGACGACAGCTAGACCATGGGATGGTAGAGCCTCAAATATGCAAAAATCCAGGTCTCTAAATTGCTGCGTGGAAGAAATGCAAACCAGGAACAGTTGCTATAAACTGGTGCACGAGTGAGAAAGAAACATACTATATGTGGGGGGGTTACTTGTTACAGCAACTAGCACTGTCTTAAAGCATGGTAAGTATACCTTTCTTTGAAGGGGGTTTGGGAGCAGTGTGGGGAGTACAGAGGGGTGACAGTCCCCCTCCTCGGCACTGCCACTGTCCCCCCACCAACAGCCCTTTTGCCTTGCAACAGGGCAGCTGCCGTGCCTTACTGTCCTCCCTTCCTCCCCTCCCACGCCCTTCCCCATGAAACAGACAAGATCCAGGATGGGTGGAGTTTGGGCTTGTCCAGTTTTCTCCTCGAAAATCGTTCCTCGGAGCGTGAGTTGGAAGTTTTGGCCCTTGTGAGAGGTCTGGGCAGCTGACTCTGTAACTGGGCGGGACGACATGAAGAAATGGGGCTGGAAAATCCATTGAGGGTGGCAGTCAGTGGGGGCCCTGGAAAAGCCAGCCCAGGAGTTTGGCTATTTTGAGCAGATTAAATCCCAGGTATTTCAGCCTCTCTCTCCTCCCTGCAGGCTGGGCCAGCAAAGGACCAGAGGCTGTGGCAGCTTCTCACAGAGTGGGCAGAATAGGTCACCTATACCACTGACGCCAGCTTACCTGTCCACAGAGGGCCACACTCGTCCCAGGCCATGGTGGCAGCAGCCCCACCAGAGGGCTAGTTGAATGATGTGGCCCAGAAAGTTGGGGAGGAGGGACACGAGAGCACTTTCCCAAGGCCCCTTGGCACTGCCCTGCCTTCCCTTCCCAGAAGGGTGTTAAGGAAGGACATCCCTTCTCAGGAACAGGATAGAGAAAGGAATTCAGTCTTCCACACCATATTGTGCCTCTTTCTCCCTCCCATCACATGGCCACAATATTCTTAACCTTCCTAGACCTTCTACAATTGCCTGTAAATAAATGGCACCTCCCCACTCCCACTTCCCAAACCTAGGATCTCCTGATGGGCTGTCTTTTCTGTCACTGCTCTGGCATTCAGCTCTCCTGCCAACGATAGAAAATGAAGTTTGAAAATATTCCATTTGCAATAACATTTTTTTAAAACAACATGAAATACTGAGGAAAGAAGTTCACAAATTATGTGTAAGACCTCTGCACTGAGGACTACAAAGTATCGCTGAGAGAAATTCCAGGAGACCTAAAGAAATGGAGAGATATGTTCACGGATTGGAAGACTCAATATCATTGTGATGTCAGTTCTCTCCAAAACGATTTTTAGATGCAGCTCAATTTCAATCATAATCCCAGCCCACTCTTTTTTTTTTTTTTTTTTTTTTTTTTTAATGGTACGTGGGCCTCTCACTGCCATGGCCTCTCCCATTGCGGAGCACAGGCTCCGGACGCGCAGGCCCAGTGGCCATGGCTCACGGGCCCAGCCGCTCCGCGGCACGTGGGATCCTCCCGGGCCGGGGCACGAACCCGTGTCCCCTGCATCGGCAGGCGGCCTCTCAACCCCTGCGCCACCAGGGAAGCCCCCAGCAGACTCTTTTGTAGAAATTGACATGTTGATTCTAAAATTTTTATGGAAATGCAAAGGACCCAGAATATCCAAAGCACCTTGAAAAAGAAGAACAAAATGGAGAATGTATCCTACCTGTCATCATGACTTATAAGGCTACAGTAATTGAGATATTGCAGTCATAAGGATAAATGACAATGGAATAGAAGAGAAACCAGAAATAGACCCACAATTAAACAGTCATTTGATTTTTTCATAAAGTCACCAAAGCAGGGACTTCCCTGGTGGCGCAGTGGTTAAGAATCCGCCTGCCAATGTAGGTAACACGGGTTCTAGCCCTGGTCTGGGAAGATCCCACGTGCCACGGAGCAACTAAGCCCGTGTGCCACAACTACTGAGCCTGTGCTCTAGAGCCCACGAACTACAACTACTGAAGCTCACGTGCCACAACTACTGAAGCCTGCGCACCTAGAGCCCCTGCTCCGCAACAAGAGAAGCCACTGCAATGAGAAGCCCACGCACCGCAACGAAGAGTAGCCCCTGCTCACCGCAACTAGAGAAAGCCCACGCACAGCAACGAAGACCCAACACAGCCATAAATAAATAAAAAATAAAATAAATTTATTTTTTAAAATAAATAAAGACACCAAAGCAATCCAAAGGGAAAAGGGAAGTCTTTTCAATGAATAGTGTTAGAACAACTGAAAATTCATATAGAAAAAAATAAACTTCATTCCCTCCCTCACAAAAGTTGATTTGAGATGAATCACAGACCTCAGTCAAAAGCTGAAATTCTAGAAGAAAATGTAGGAGAATATCTTTGGGACTTGGAGGCAAAGTATCTTAAAATAGATCATAGAATGAAATAACTATTTTTAAAAAGATTGAAAAATTAGACTTCATAAAAATTTTAAAATTCTGCTCATCAAAATACACTATTAGGTGGGGCTTTCCTGGTGGCACAGTGGTTAAGAATCCGCCTGCCAATGCAGGGACCAGGGTTTTGATCCCTCATCCGGGAAGATCCCACATGCCACAGAGCAACTAAGCCTGTGCGCCACAACTACCGAGACTGCGCTCTAGAGCCCACGAGCCACAACTACTGAGCCCACACACCACAACTACTGAAGCCCGCGCACCTACTGCCTGTGCTCCACAACAAGAGAAGCCACTGCAATTAGAAGCCCACGCACCACGATGAAGAGTAGCCTCCGCTCACCGCAACTAAAGAAAGTCCGCACGCAGCAATGAAGATCCAACACAGCCAAAAATAAATAAATAAAATAATAAATAAATTTATTTTAAAAATACACTATTAAGTGTAGTATAGACAAACCTTAGGTTGTGAGAAAATATTTGCAAAATATATCTGACAGGGACTTCCCTGGTGGCTTAGTGGTTAAGAATCCGTCTGCCAATGCAAGGGACACGGGTTCGAGCCCTGGTCCAGGAAGATCCCGCATGCTGTGGAGCAACTAAGCCTGTGTGCCACAACTACTGAGCCTGAGCGCCACAACTACTGAGCCTGCATGCCTAGAGCCCGTGCTCCACAGCAAGAGAAGCTACCACAATGAGAAGCCCACGCACTGCAACGAAGAGTAGCCCCAGCTCGCCGCAACTAAAAAAGCCTGTGTGCAGCAACGAAGACCCAACGCAGCCAAAAATAAATAAATAAATTTAAAATATATATCTGACAAAGGACTTGTATGCAGAATATATAAAGAATCCCTACAACTCAATAATAATAAATAAGAAGAACCCAATGTTTTAAATAGACAAAAGATTTAAATAAAAATTTCACAAAGGAAAATATACAGATGGCCAAGAAGCACATGAAAAACTGCTTAACATCATTAATCATCAGGAAAATACAAAATAAAACCCACAACAAGACACCAATATACACCTACCAGAACAACTAAAATTAAAGACTGACAACATCAAATGTTGGCAAAGATGTGGAGCAATCAGAACTCTCATACCTTATTGGTAAGAACGTAAAATGGTACAACCACTTTGGATAAAGATCTGGTAGTTTCTTAAAACAAAAGCTACCTATGATCCAGCAATTCCACTTCTAACTATTTACCTAAGAGAAAGGACAGTATATGTCCTCAAAAAGACTCATACAAGAATGTTCATAGCCACTTTATTCATAATCTCTAAAAACTAGAAACAGCTCCAGTGACTATCAACAGAAGAATAAATAATTCTTCTGGTATAATCATACAATGGGACATTACTTAGCAATAAAAAGGAATTAACTACCAATACATGCAACATCATGAATGAATCGCCCATTATGCCAAGAGAAAAAAATTAGACACAGAAGAGTACATGTAGTATGATTTGATTTCTATGAAGTCCTAGAACAGGCAAAACTAATCTATGGTGAAAATATCGGAATAGTGGCTGCCTGGGTCGGGGGAGGAAGGGACTGACTAGGAAGGAGCATGGGGGACCTCCTGAGGTGATGGTAATGTACTATATCTTGATGGAGGTTTGAATTATATAGGTACAGGCACCTGTCAAAATTCACGTAATGTATAATTAAGATCCGTGCCTTTCTTGTATGTAAATTGTACCTGAACAAGATGAACAAATATTGAACTTTAGTTAATTATATACCTCCTGAAGTGTTTAGGGGTAAAATATGTTAATGTCTGCAATTTTCTTTGAAATGGTTCAAAAATTCTTTTTGTTTTTTGTTTTTGTTTTTGTTTTGCCACACTGTGTGGCTTACAGGATCTTAGTTCCCTGACCAGGGATTGAACCCAGGCCTTTGGCAGTGAAAGCACTAACCACTGGACCTCCAGGGAATTCCCTCAAAGATTTTTTTTGAAATGGAGGTATAGGTGAATGGATGGGTGGGTAGGTGGATGGATGGATGGATGGGGAAAGAAAGAGAGATGCATAGACATGTATTTAAGCAGAACAAAATCTTAACTGTAGAACCTCAGTGGTAGGTATGTGAGTGCTCAAATGCAATTCTTTTTTAAATTTTCTGTACGTTTGAAATTTTTCATAATAAAACGTTTTGGAAAAAAGGGCAAAACAAGCAAATCTTCATCAACACAGCCTGGACTAATTCCTCTCCTTCTATGAGACCATTGAGACTATCCCGTCAGGTCCCACACCCTTGTTCACATCACACGCTGCAAGTCATTGTTGATCCATCATCACTCAGACGCTCATTCCACGCTACCCAATACCCCTCCTCCCCTTTCCAAAACCTCCCCCGGGCTCTCTGGAACTCCCACTCTACCTCTTCTGGAAGTTTCCCCTACCTCCTGGCCCTAATGGAAACCAAGCTCTCCCCGAGACACTGCCTCCTGCTCAAGAGGAAGCTATTTTTTTCTCTCATATTCCAAGTACCTTAGAGCCGGGGGTGGGGCAGGTGTTTGTCTTACTCCCCACAGCTCCTTCAAAGTCATTTCTCTTCCTTCCTCCCTTAAAAACTCTAGTTCCGGGCTTCCCTGGTGGCGCAGTGGTTGAGAGTCCGCCTGCCGATGCAGGGGACACGGGTTCGTGCCCCGGTCCGGGAAGATCCCACATGCCGAGGAGCGGCTGGACCCATGAGCCATGGCCGCTGAGCCTGCGCGTCCGGAGCCCGTGCTCCGCAACGGGAGAGGCCACAACAGTGAGAGGTCCGTATACCACAAAAAAAAAAAAAAAAAAAAAAAAAAAACCCTCTAGTTCCTTCGAAGTCTGCACCAACTGGCTAAACCTCTGTGCCTCTCCCCAGTGCGTCCACCTGCATCCTGACCAACCTCCTAATTCACTGGGAACTTTCGCTCCAGGCACGGTCCACGCGTCACTCCCACACCCCGTCGATATTCTTGTGACCTCGCCGTCCACAGGGATGACTTTTCAAGACGCTGGCCTCTCAGTTACTTGACCTCCGCACCTCCAAAGCTATTTGCCTTCACACCATCTCAGCCACCCATTGCCCTAGAACATGCTAGACTTTGTCCCACCCTCAGGTAACATCCCCCTTCCCTCCAGCTCTCTCTCTCACTGCACCAGTGCTCCAACATCTCCGATCCAATCACCCCAACATTTTTCCCCACAGCCTCCTTTCTTATTTCCTTCCTTTCTTCCCACCAAAATATCCCGTCTCCTTTTCCTGCTTTAGTTTTCCCTGTAGCATTTACTACCTTCGAACATCAATAAAACCTACTTATTCATTTTATTAGTTGACTCCACCCAGGAGAATGTATGCTCCATGAGGTGGTGTTGTCTGTTTAATCACTGCTGTAACCTAGAACAGTGCTATGGCATGCAGTAGGTGCTCAGTAAATGCTTGTAAAAAGAAAGGAAAAAATAAAGAAATAAAGAGGGCCAAGGGGGAGACAGCTTCAATTAGAAAATAGAAGCAATCCCTCAGGAGCACCCTCACCTTCCCATGTCCCCATCCGTACCATGTTCTCCTACTCCTCGTGACAAGTGGAAGAGGGTCCCTGCTCCTCTCCAAGCCCATTCGCTCCACATGGGCTCTAGATGCCGTCTCTTCTCACCTTCTCAAGAACCGGACTCCTGAGCTGTTCTACCCCCTCTGCCACCTGTAAATTCTCCTTCTGAATGAGATTATTTCACTTGCCTCTACTGTCACCCATCTTTTCAAATTCATCCCTTGACCTCATATGCACATCCAACTACTGTGCCGTTCATCTCTTTGCTCCTTCTGCCTCAGTCCCCATTCATTCTCAACCCGCTTCAGCAGCCATCTCAGCCCAGGAAGTGAAGCTTGGGATGGGAAATCATGTGCCAGGACAAAACGGGAAAACATAAAAGAGCCTGGGTTCCCAGTGACGCTGAGGAAAGACGGTACCAACCCTGGACTACCCACCTCCAGGCTTCTTTTTTTTTTTTTTTTTTTGGCTGTGTTGGGTCTTCATTGCTGCACGCGGGCTTTCTCTAGTAGCGGCGAGCGGGGGCTACTCTTCGTTGCAGTGCGCGGGCTTCTCATTGCGGTGGCTTCTCTTGTTGCGGAGCACGGGCTCTAGGCACGCGGGCTTCAGTAGTTGCAGCACGCAACCTCAGTAGCTGTGGCTCACGGGCTTAGTTTCTCCGCAGCATGTGGGATCTGCCCGGACCAGGGCTCGAACCCATGTCCCCTGCACTGGCAGGCGGATTCTTAACCACTGCGCCACCAGGGAAGTCCCTCCAGGCTTCTATTTAGTGTGAGTGAAATAAATTCTGTCTTGTTTAAGCCATTGGTATTTTGGGTTTTTATCTTGTATCAACGAAGTGAATCCTAAATGACAGGTATTATCTCTCCTGTGATTCTGCGAAAAAATAGAAGGCAATGGCTATATTTCTTTTCTTCAAAGTGCTTTGCAGAACATAGATTCTAAATAAATGCTTCTTGGGGTAAATGAGATCTGGAAAATTAGGCAGAGGCATCAAAACAGAGGACCACGTGGAGCACCAGCCTAGGATTTGCAACCTCTGCTAGGTCCACAAGTTTGTGGTCAAGGAGGGGTTGAGCGAGGCAGGGGAAAACATACTGAGGAAGTGAGAGAGGCTGAAGGTAATGAATGATTCATACTTGGTTTCGTTCTGTTTGTGCCTAAGCTGATGAACTTTATCAGTCAGAGGGTACGATGAAGTTCCACTTCTAGGTTTCTTTTCTTTCTGTAACAGTTTTATTGAGATTTAATTCGCATACCGTACTCTTCACGCATTTAGAGTGTACAACTCAGTGGATTTCAGTATATTCACAGACTTGTGCAACCATCACCACAGTCAATTTTAGAACATCTTCATCACCTCAAAAAGAAACCCCATACCCTTTAGCAGTTGTTCCCCATTCCTCCACCCCACCCCAACCCTAAGCAACAACGAATCTATTTTCTGTCTCTATAGATTTGCTTATTCTGGAAATTTCATGTAAATGGGATCATACAATATGTGACATTTTGTGTCTGGCTCCCTTCCCTTAGCATAATGTTTTCAAGGTGCATCCATCTTGTAGCATCCATCAGTACTTCGTTCCTTTTTATTGCTGAATAATATTCCATTGTAAAGTCCATTGCATGGATATGCCACATTTTATTTATCCATTCATTAGTTGACGGACATTGGGTTGTTTCCACTTTGGGGTTATTATGAATAATACTTCTATGAACACTCATTCGAGTTTTTGTGTGAATGTATGTTTTTAATTCTCTCGGGTACATACCTAGAAGTGGAATTGCTGGATCGTATGGTAACCCTGTGTTTAGCCTTTTGAGGGACTCACCCCTCTGGCCTACAGCTGCTTGTGCTGGTACTGCCCCCAGTCAGAGGTCTGTCGGGGCCTCCACTAGGGTTAGATGAGTTTTCAGTTGTTTTCCAAAGTGTCTGCACCACCTATGTTCCCACCAGAAGTGTATTTCTCCACACCCTCACCAATAGTTGTTATTATCTATTGTTGTTGTTGTTAGCATCCTAATGGGTGAGAAGTAGCATCTCATTATGGCTTTGATTTGCATTTATTTCCCTTAAGACTATGATGTGAGCAGATTTTCATGTGTTTACTGACCATTTGTATATCTTTTGGGGGGAAATGTCTATTCAGATCCTTTGCCTATTTTTTTCTCCCATTCTATGGGTTGTCTTTCACTTTCTTGATGGTATCCTTTAAAGCACAAAAGTTTTTAATTTTGATGAAGTCCAATTTATCTATTTTTTTCTTTTGTTGCTCGTGCTTTTGTGCCATATTTAAGAAACCAGTGCCTAAGCTGGGGTCATGAAGATTTATCCCTGTACTATGTTCTAAGAGTTTTACAGTTTTAGCTCTTACATTTAGGCCTTTGATCCATTTTTAGTTCATTCTTATATATTGTGTGAGGTAGGGATCCAACTTCATTCTTTTATATGTGGATATCCATTTGTTCCAGCACCACTTATTGAAATTCTTTCCCCATTGAATTGCTTTATCCATGCCAAAAATCAATTGACCATAAATGTGAGGGTTTATTTCTGGACTCTCGATTCTATTCCATTGATCTCTATATCTATCTTTATGCCGGTACCACACTGTCTTTATTATGTAGCTTTGTAGTAAGTTTTGAAATTCGGAAGGGCAAGTTCTTCAGCATTGTTCTTTTTCTAAATAGTTTTGACTTCGGAATACCTTGAATATTCATATGAATTTTAGACTCAATTTCTGGAAATAAGACAGGTGAGACTTCAATAAGAACTGCATTGAATCTAAAAAATAAATTTATCATCTCAACAGTATTAAGTCTTCTAATCCACAAATATGGGATATCTTTTCGTTTATTAAAGAAGCTAGATCTTCTTTAACATCTTTCAGCAATGTTTTGTAGTTTTCAGGAGTATAAAGTTTCACTTCTTTTGTTAAATTTATTCCTAAGTATTTTATTCTTTTTTATGCTATTGTAAATGGAATTATTTTCTTTATTTTCCCATTGTTCATTACAAGTGTATAGAAGTACAACTGATTTTTGTATTCTGAAATCTTTTTATACTTGCTTATTAGTTCTAATAGTTATTTAGTGGATTCCTTAGGATTTTCTATATAAAAGATCATGGTATCTGAGAATATAGATATTTTACTCCTTCTTTTCCAATATGGATGCCTTTTATTTCATTTTCTTCCCTAATTGCCCTGGCTAGAACCTCCAATTCTATGGGGTTTTTTTTTTTTTTCAAATATAGTTAATTTATCTATTTCTTTTATTTATTGATTTTATTTTTGGCTGCGCTGGGTCTTTGTTGCTGCGTGAGGGCTTTCTCTAGTTGCGGCTGGTGGGGTCTACTCTTCATTGCAGTGCGCAGGCTTCTCATTGCGGTGGCTTCTCTTGTTGCGGAGCACGGGCTCTAGGCGCACGAGCTTCAGTAGTTGCAGCACGCAGCCCCAGTAGTTGTGACTCTAGGGTTTAGTTGCTCTGTGGCATGTGGGATCCTCCCAGACCAGGGCTCAAACCCCTGTCCCCTGTATTGACAGGCTATTCTTAACCACTGCGCCACCAGGTAAGTACCTCTCTGGGGGTTTTAAACAGCTTTATTGAGGTATAATTGATGTACAAAAAGCGGCAGGTATTTAATGCATACAATTTGGACACATTTGATGAATTCCATACACCCATGAAACCATCACTACAGTCAAGGTAATAAATCTCCAAAAAGTTCCCTCTTGTCCCTTTGTTTTGTCTTGTTTTTTGTGGTAAGGACACTGAACATGAAAGAAATCTACCTTCTTAACAAAGATTTTAAGTGCACAATACAGTATTGTTAACTGTAGGCACCACGTTGTACAGCAGATCTCTAGAAATTAGTCATCTTGCATAACTGAAACTTTATGCTCATTGAACAACAGCTCCCTATTTTCCCCTCCCTCAGCCCCCTAGCAACCACCATTCTACACTTTGCTGAGAACAGTATTGAATAGAAAAGGCAAGAGTGATCATCCTTGTTTTGTTCCTAATCTTAGAGGGGAACCATTCAGTCTTTCACCGTTAAAAAACCTACTGTGGGGTTTTCGTAGGTGCCTTTTATCAAGTTGAGGAAGTTCTTTACTATTCCTAGCTTGAGTGTTTTTTATCACGAAGAGGTGTTGGATTTTTTCAAATGCTTTTTCTGTATGCTTTGAGATAATCATATGGTTTAGGTCTTTAATTCTGTTGATGTGATATATTATAAATAGATTTGGGGATGTTCAACCAACCTTGCACTTCTGGGGTAAATCCCACTTGGTCATGGTGTGTAATCCTTTTGATACATTGCTGGATTTGGTTTGCTAGTATTTGGTTGAGGATTTTTTCATGTATATTCATGATATATATTGGTCTGCAGTTTTCTCTTCTTGTGGTGTCTTTGCCTGGTTTTGTTATTAGGGCAATACTAGCCTCATAGAATGAGTTGGAAGTGTCTATGTTTCTTTTTCACTCATGTTTTGGTCAAGCTTATCTCTTGATCTTTACAACATTCTGAGAAAAAAGCCAAGGCCTGGGAAGGTTTATCTGGGGTTCTCAAGTTGAGCGTGCATCACGATCAACTGGGAGCTTGTTCAAAGCAGGTTCCTGGGTCCTGGCTCCATACACTCTTGACTCAGAAATTTGCAGCGAGACTGGTGACCCTGTATTTCTAACAAGCGCTCCCCAAGAGATTCTGAGATGTCTGTCTCATTTCACTTTAAAAAACATTGGTAGACTTGCCCAAGCTGACCCAGTTAAGTAGCCTCAGAGGATGGCCTAAGTAAGTATTGTTTCTTCATATAGGAGTCTCAGAGGCTTCAGTGTGTTCATGTCCCTCATGAATATCTAAAGGGGAAGCTAAACTAAGCACTGTTTCCCAGACTTATTTGTCCACAAAATCTTTTATCTGTGGAAGACTGATGTTCCACAGAGCATACTCTGGGAAACACTGCCCCCAGAATTATTCAAACGTCCCTCTGAACTTTCACAGGGCTTTGCTCTAAGCACTCACCCCTTTGGCCTGCAGCTGCTTGTATATGTGTGGCTGTGTCAGACATCTGTCCAGGCCTCAGTTAGGGTTGGATAAGTTAGGCATTTGCCTCAAGAGCAAAATTTCAGGAAGTGCCAAGGAACTCAATTATCAAGATAAATTATTATTTGGAGGATGGGTCAACCAGATAGCCCATCAGGCAGCCAGTGGGATAAAGGAGGGTATAATAGTGTAAAGGGAGCTTAATGATTACTGTGTGGGGGACCAAGAACCATGGTCTGTCCAGGCGGGGTCAAGCCCTGGAGCAGCGGGATGGTTGAGCCAGGTCTGTTGTTTGTCTCCCCCATGGACTGGGACCCTCTCCAGAGTAGGGGCGGGTCTTTCTCACCTCTGAACCCCCAGTCTGAATCCACAGTGCCTGGAGCACAGACTGGTTCCACGCCCTCATGGGAATAATGCCACATTTTCTTACCTCCCAACTCCTACTTGAACCTCAAACCCAGTGCTGGACACAAGGAGACTCAGCCAATTCATATTTTGAAGTGATTGAATGGATTTCCTCTAGAAAGCTTCCCCCAGAGTATCTGAGCCGTCTGCATGATGGCGCCTTGCTTTGGATGTGCTCCCAAATCTGAATTGGGAAGAGGGGGGCTGGGTGCCAGAGAATTTCTGGGAAAAGTCTGTCCTTTCCCAAATACCCTTCCTCTCTGTGTCCAACAGCGCTTGACCTCAAATGTGAAAGCTCTAACATTCATAAAAGTTGGGCTGATTGGGCTGCCGCTAGATGTTTGTGATTTGTGCAGTCATCATGGCCTGATTGGGCTCTGTGACTAGGAGGCCCTCAGCCCTGACCTTGGAAAAAAATCTGAAAGCCAAGAGTGGTTGCCCAGGGGTGCCTTCCTGGGCCCACCCTTCAGGCTGGTTCCAGGGCATTTCCGTGCCTCAATCCTACCCATTCTTTGCCTCATTAAAACTGCTTTAGGGCCTTCTCTGGTGGCGCAGTAGTTAAGAATCTGCCTGCCAATGCAGGAGACACGGGCTTGAGGCCTGGTCTGGGAAGATCCCACATGCCGCGGAGCAGCTAAGCCCATGCGCCACAACTACTGAGCCTGCGCTCTAGAGCCCGCAAGCCACAACTACTGAAGCCCGTGTGCCACAACTACTGAAGCCCGCGCACCTAGAGCCCACGCAGCAGCCCCCACAATGTGAAGCCCCTACACCACAACGAGCAGCAGCCCCCGCTAGCTGCAACTAGAGAAAAGCCCACGCGCAGCAACGAAGACCCAACGCAAGTAAAAATTAATTAATTTTTTAAAAAGCAAAAAGCTGCTTTATAGGCCTAAAATCTCATCAATTAATTGGACAACAAGGAATAAGAACAGGGTTCCCTTTAAATAACTTGTGTAAAAATTATTACAGTGGCTCCATGTTGACCTGCTCAAGAGAGGAAACATGTTCACTCTCTTAGGCAACATCTAACTGTAAATAAGCCTCCAGCTGGTTCTAGAAGATTCTCGTCTATGCCATAAAAAGCTGATTCCCCATGACCTCTACTTATCAACACCTCATAAGTTTACTATGGGTTGCTTCATAACCTCAAGGGTACAGTGATGTCTTCTGGGAACTAAGCTTTATAGTAACTCTACTGTGTTAAATAAGCTTCAGGGAGGCTTCCCTGGTGGTGCAGTGGTTGGGAGTCCTCCTGCGAATGCAGGGAACACGGGTTCAAGCCCTGGTCCAGGAAGATCCCACATGCCGCGGAGCAACTAAGCCTGTGAGCCACAACTGCTGAGCCCATGTGCCACAACTACTGAAGCCCACGTGCCTAGAGCCCGTGCTCCACAAGAAGAGAAGCCACCACAATGAGAAGCCTGTGCACTGTGATGAAGAATAGCCCCCGCTCGACGCAACTAGAGAAAGCCCATGTGCAGCAACGAAGACCCAACGCAGGCAAAAGTAAATAAATTTTAAAAATAAAATAAAATAAGAAATAAAAATAATAAATAAATAAAAATTTCAGGAAGCAGGGCAAGCTAGAGTCCAGGGAATCTGTGTGGATGAGCAGGGTTTAGGATGGCTGGAAAGCTGGTTCTTAGGGATTGTGGAATTGGCCCTGGCTCTAGGATGATGGCTTTCAAAGGAATGTCATCTCAGAGAGGAGTTACTGAGACCCAGGCTGGGGGAAAGGGGTGACTTGTCTATATTTACATGGTGGCAAAGCTGAGGTTAAGACGTGGGTCTCCAGACACCAGACCCTCTCTCTCCTTTCCCTTCCAACTCCCAGGGCCCAGCCGCTCTGCTCTAACCCCCTTCCTGCTAAGAAAGCAGAAAAGAATCTGACAGCTGGCTGAGAGCATGTGTAGGAAAGAAATTCAGCCATTTTCTCTCCTCAATTCGTCCTCTGCATTTTAAGCCATTACTTTTTATTGTGCCATGAAAGTCTTTGCGCTGTGACAAATGAACTTCGGCAGGTGGGAAGAAGGCAGTGTAGAGGTAGGAGGCCACCGAAGTCACACGTGGGGTATGGCAGCAGGTCTCACCCTTGGCTGCGTGGTAGAATCACCTGGGGCCATTGCAAAAGTCCCAATGTCCAGGCCACGCCCCAGATCAATTACATCAGAATTCTCTGGAGCTGAGCTCAGGCATTAGGATTTTTTTTAAACTCCCCTTTGATTCCAACATATAGCCAAGTTTGGGAACCACAGCAGTAACGCCATTCTAAATCAGATGAAGCCAACGTCGGAGTGGAACAGCTGTGGTGGATGTTCACCATTGATGTAGACATAGTCAGTGGGTCCTGGGCCCTCACCCTCACCCACCCCTGTTTCCAGAGAGAATCCCCATCATAGCAGCCTGCTCCGCTTGCATTTGTTCAGTGCGTGCTCTGCCCCAACAGGCGTTCTGCTAAGTGCTTTATGGGCGTTGCCTCACTTTCCCCACAGTTGCCCGGTGATCCAGATGCAATTATTACCCACACTTTGAAGATGACAAGCCTGAGGCTGGCTGAGACGGCACACGAACCCAAGTCTGTGTGACTCCTAAGCTTATCTTCCCATAAATAGTTGTTGAAGTCATTATTCTATGGATTAATACTGTATGCTTAGACATAATAATGGCGTCAAGAAATATTTCCCGTGTGCCTCTTGGGGGCTGGGCACTGAGCTAGCACTGGGCGTAGAGTGGCGTGCGGCACCGAACAAGTCCTGGCCCTCGGGGAGCTTACGGGCCAGCGGGGCAGATGCCCTCAATTTAAAGACTCCACGCCAACACTCATGCCCATAAACGGGTCATTCCAGATGCTGAAGGCTGTGAAGAAGGCCACCGGGAGGCTGGAACGGGGAGTAATGATGGGCCTGTGTCAACCGGAGGGACAGGAACTGAGATGTGGAGAAGGGACCAGCTGGTTCCAGCGGGCAGGGGGCATGGTCCTGCTGGGCTGGGGCAGGGTACAAGCCAGAGGGGCCCCTCAGGGTTTCAGGTAGAACAGTGGCAGGATCAGATCTGGGCCATTAAGAGACCACCCCCAGCAAATGGATTCCCCTTCCATTTCAAAACCAATTAGCTGGGTGACCTGTCCTCCCCACCCCTACCCTCTGCCTCCTCTGGCAAAGGAGGGGCAAGACCAGTGGCACCTCAGGCCACCAAGCCACGGAGTCCACGGGTAAAGGGCTGAGGAGCACATTTGTCATCCGGCCCCAGCTCAGATTCTTAGGAAATACCAAAATAACGAGAGACCAACGTGGCCTAATTCAGCTAGAAGAGCTGGGAGGCTTTAATTAGAAACATCACAGAAATAAAAACCTTAATCCAAACCAGCCCCACCAGATGGAAATTCAGTCTCTCTTTCAAGGTCTTTAAAAAGAGTTTGCTTTACACTACACAGTGATCAGTTTTTATACTTAAACAATATTTATGAGCTGGGAATTCTTCTTCATCCTGGGGCTAAGACTTCTTTACTGAAATCTAACATGAATACCAGCTTTTCAATATATTTCTATTTGTGAAATTATGTATATTTGAAGATAAGAAATTATTGTCCAATAAAAAGTTAAAAAATTAAAGATGACTCTGGAGCTGTAACATAAAATAGTGGCCGTTTGGGCTTCCCTGGTGGCACAGTGGTTGAGAGTCCGCCTGCCAATGCAGGCGACGCGGGTTCGTGCCCTGGTTCAGGAACATCCCACGTGCCGCGGAGCGGCTGGGCCCGTGAGCCATGGCCGCTGAGCCTGCGCGTCCGGAGCCTGTGCTCCGCAACGGGAGAGGCCACAACAGTGAGAGGCCCGCGTACCGGGAAAAAAAAAAAAAAAAAAAGTGGCCGTTCTCTTAAGCCACTTTCTCCCCTGGGTTCTGTATCCAGTAGGTGCCTAACTATGTTGCTACTAAGGACACAGTGCGTGAAGAGCAGCGGGAGCACAGAAAGGAGGGGGAGGGGGTGCGTCTGCAGCAGCACAGCAAGAAGCTGACCCTGGCCCAGGCCCCGAGCAGGGCAAAGACAAAAGTCCAGATCCTCAGGGACCCCATGGGGGACAGCAAGAGACATGGCACATCTATGAACCCCCTGTCAACACATCCCAGCAAGGTCCTGAGCCCTTCCACAGTCACTCCAATCCTTGACACCTCCTTGGTCACAAGAACCAACACACAAACATACACACACTGGTTGCCGTGAACACCCTGGGGTGTCAGGTTTAACAGAGTCAACTGAGGTCAGGGTTGACAGATCTAAACTCTTGTCCCAGCTCTGTCCCTGCCAGCTGTGTGACCTTAGACGAGGTACCTAACCTCTCTGTTGGTCAGTATCATCTCTGGGGAAATGGGAGGAATAAACACATAAGACATTCTTCGTGGGGTTGTTGTGAGGACTGATGGGGTTATGGGGTGAAGTGGTTTGTGAGCTGGACCCACACGATTCATTAGATTCATTGTTACCTTGGGTCTGACTCTGAAGCAGAGGTCAAAGGGGGACAGACAGGAAAGGAGGGAGAAGTTAAAGAGGTTGGAACTCTGGGACTGTCCACAAACCCCAAGGCCAGGCACCTTGCAGCTGCTGTGGTCTCCCCCTGGGCTCTGAAATTCACAGACACTGTGAAAACAGCAGGGGGGCCCCCTCCGAGCAGGTCCTGGGCAGACACTTTTCACAAGATCAGGTATTCTCATGGCCCCATTCTACAGAAGAGGAAACTGAGGCTCAGCGAGTTTCTATTTCTAGGCTGAGACAGGCATTCCCCTCTAATGTCTAGTGCTAATCCCTGTGTCATGGGGCCATGTGTGGGGAGCACATCTTCTGCAGAACAGAAAAGCACAAGAAGCTTCCCCCACGGAGCTGCCTTATCTTTTAGGCACAGGGCCCACAATACTTTCAGGGGCCCATGCAAATGTTTTCATTTTAATTTATTTTAAAATCAAAAGATAAATTGAATAAAATAATGAATATATAATCATGAATCCAGCTTGGATTCTATTCATCTTTATACCAAGGCAGTTGTATCATATACTGTTTAGTATTTTTAATGAAGGAAGGGGCCCACAAAGGCAAAAGTCATAAGTGGCCCTGGTGTCCCATAATTATCTCCCCACCTGGGAGAGGAAGGTCAGGAGCTCCTCCTCCTGACACCCCACCTTCCCGCATGCTCCTGGTCCCTGGGGGCGCGCAGCAAGGCCAGGCCAGAGCAAGCCCAGCCTATTAAGCCCAGCCCCTCAGCGAGGCGGCGGGGTCCAAGCCACCCTGGCTTGGGCTGCAGAGTGCCAACCCCACACGCTGTCCCGTGTCCTGTCCCCAACACCATCACAGTGTCCTCCAGCCCAGGACTGAGGAAGGGTGTGTTCCGATTCCTGGCAGAGCCCAGCTTCCTGTTTTTCTTCAAGTAGACGAGGTCAGGCTGCTGCTGGAAAGGGACACGGGGACCAGATATGGGCCAGCAGATCCCGGCCGCGCTGATGGGCTCGGCAGCTGAGGGAGGAGGGGCCGGCAGGCAGGCACACTGGGCTCCAGGACCCAGAGGGGGCCCGCTCTTCCTGACACTCCCTCGGATCCCCCACAGACCTCTGCAAGGCCTCCTCGTCCTCTCTGACTTCCTGGGCTTCAATTTGCTCAGCTGCGAAACAGACAGGGAGGTTCTGCAGTGCCTGCCTGCCTGCTAAGAGGATCCAAGTCAGGCTGAGATGGGAGCAGAAAGGGCTTTGTCAACCGTAAAGACCCCATTGGCCATCCGCACAGTAGGGCTAGTGACCAGGAGCTGCAGTGTAACAGCATCTATTTATTGCCTCTCTGCCCCTTGGGGGGTCTGTCTCTGTGCAATTTCATCTCCACAAAGACCCTATGAGGACGGACCTACTATTCCTATTTTCTGATGGAGGAAAGTGAGCCTAAGCGCCTCAACTCCGGCCCCAGGGGCAGGAAATGACCGACGTCAAGCTGTGCCCACACCACAGCCTCCCCACTCCTCACACAGCCGGTGTGGGCTGTGGGAGCTGAGAACTGGTAAATCCAGGTCTCCTTCTGGCTGGTGGATTTCGGGGCCCTGATCAAGGTGGCTGAGGAATTACGGGGTGGGGAAGGTAAGATGCTTCACTAGCCGGTGCCGACAGACACCAGGGATTTATATCGTCAGTTCGTAGCCTTCAGCCTCAACCCGCCTGAATCCCCATCCATTCAACACTATTCATCGAGTGCCAGCTGTATGCCAGGTGCACGCCCTCCTCCTCAGGGTGCCCTTTTGGGACTTCTGCGCCCTCCAGCCTCCAGGGAGTGGAGACAGACTCTGAGTTCAAATTCCAGCACTGCCACTTACAAGCCATAAGGCTTTGGGCAAGTTTCATAACCATCTTTGCCTCCTCCCCTGTAAAATGGGGATGATAATCATACTGACCTCACAGGGCTACTATGTGGATTAAAGCATCAATGTGTTAAATTCATGTCACATGTTGTCATCAGCATCCTCCCTCCTTCCTTCCGTTTCAACCTCCTTTCCTCGCTTGGCCTCACTTCTTTCTTCCACATGCTCTGCCCACTGCTCTCTCTGGTTTACCCCTCCCTCATCTCTTCCAGGGCCTTTCCTGACATCAGGAGAGACATCCAGGAAAAGAAAACACAGGCCAAGAGTACACAAGGCCAAGGCCAAGGTAGGATGCGGTCACGTGAAACAGCAGGGCTCCATGCTGCAAAGGGCCTTCCCTCCCACTGAGCCCTCTGGGGTCCAAAAGGAAGGATCCATGGGGTCGTTCGTGATGCTCTCAGCCAGCAGCTGAAGGTCTAGAAGGGAGGACAAGAGGTAGCTTGGTCACATGGAGACCGGCTTTACATCTGGGTGACCCTGAGCATGTACAAGAAATGGGGGTGGGGGGGGACAGGGCCTCCCATCTCCAGCAAAAGCAACCCCAAGGCAGGACTTGTGGGATGCTCAAGGATTTGTGAGATGCAGAAGACTAAAACAAGAGTTTAGTGGCCAGTACCATGGGTAGGCACTCAAGAAATATTTGTTGAATGGATAAATGACTCCATGTGGGAGTGGGGTAGGGTGTGTTGGAAACAGGAGCAGAAGGAAGATGGGGACCAATAAGGGTACCAACAGCCACATCTGCCATGCAGAACGTGGACCAAGATGGCAGCTCACAGGGTATAACCAGTAGCTGACCCTGGAGAAGCACTTCCTGTGTGCCCCAAGCACTGTTCTAAAAGTCTTACCCATAGTTCTGTTATCATCACCTCTGTCTTACAGACAAGGTAACTGAGGCACAGAGAAATCAAGAAGCTGGCTCGAGGTTACACGAACCCAGGCACTCTGACCTCAGTGGCTGTGTCGCTAACCACTGTACTCTCCTGCCTCTCAATTTACTCTGGAGAGGGAATAGCCTCAAGTTTCAGGTAATGTGCTGATTTTCCAGATCAAGCATCGTGTTTGTGGCTTTCCTAAAGTTTGTTTAGTTCATATGCTCTACTTGAGGCTCCTTCAGTTGTCTTATTTTTTTTTTGTTCACATTGTTACCTGTCTTTTCAGCAGCTCCATACTGTTGGCCATCTTGGCTCAAAATCAGAACAATGTCAGCAGTTAGGAAAGAGGTGGAGATGGAGAGAGGGAATAGTCTGGAGCTCTGTTCTGGAGGTCACAGTCGAAGGACTTCCTGATAGTTTGGATGCAGGGGTGAGAATAAAAATGATACCCTTCTCGCTGCAAGTCAAGTGATACAATGCATGTGAAGTGAACGATATAGTGCATGCAAAAGCCACGAATGATCCCCTAAAGCAAAGGAAACGGATGAAGGAAAGGAGGAGAGCTAGCAATGAAGAGGTTGCAGACTGAACCAGCTCTGATGCTGTTCCTGTTGCCTGGAGCTTCATGCCATCCTGCACTGATACAGGGTTCCAGCTGAAACATCCAGCAGGCGCTCCTGGGTTACACCTATTGCCTGGACATGGTCGTCACCATGCCCCTGTGGCAGATACTGTGAGGCACCATCCAAATCCCCAGCTGTTGGGCTGGCTACCCAAGCTGCCTTCAGCTGTCAGCCCTCTTTGGGCGTTGCCTCGGCTAACGAAAACAAACAGCCTCCCCCGAGGTCACACCTCCTTCCAGAGGCCACAAGTATCCAGTGACTGCTCATTGTTATACATGATGTTATACAAGCCAGGCCCCCCGCCCCCGGCCCCAGCTGGAGATGATACTGAAGGGCCATCTTAGCTCTGGGCTCCCTGTGGGGTTAGCTGAGACCTTCACTCAGACTGCGTCGCATCTCAACTTCTCCCTCTGCCCCGTCTGGCTTCTGTCCCTTCCTTTCCACATGTATTGACCCCAAAAGCACTCCTAATAATCTTTCTGCACGCAAATCCCACTCCCACCTCCCACCGTCATCTTAAAATCTGCTTCCTGGGGAACTTAACCTGCAACAATCACTTTTACTCTCAATAGTGTCCTAGTTAGAATACTAAACGGCACGGTCGCCCTAGCTCCATGAGACCTACCAGGTCACAGCACTTGTCACAGCTCATTGCAATGACTAATTTAGTGACACTAGACTGGGAGCCCCCTGAGGCAGGCAACGTGGAGGTCTCATTCCCAATCATGCAGAACCCAGTGCTTGTCACAGCAGTGCTGAATAAATATTTGTTGAATGGATGGATTAAGCACCTTATCTGAGAGTTTAGAGCCCAGGCGAGCTGGAGGGCAGGGGGGGAGGATGAGGAGGAGGAAGCTGCTCTGAGCCCCTAAAACACAAAGTAGCAGCAAGACACACGCATCTACCACCATCCTCCCCAGTCTGCCTTTGCTTGTAGCTCCTCCTGGCTTTATTGCCTCCTCCCAACAACATCCCATCCCTGACTATAGTTCTTCTTGTTTATGGCTTCATTCATTTGTTCATTCATTCATTCATTCATGGAGGACCTGCGGAGCCCTCCCTGTGTGCCAGGCCTAGGGCAGGACACTGGGATACAGAGGTGAATACAGCCAGCCCTCTGTCTTCCAGGAGCTCACAGGTCAAAGGAAGAGACAGATGGGGGAAGGGCTCTTGTGATATAGTATGAGAAGGCGATAGTACACCAAGGCTACCCTTGATTTTTATTTTAGCAAGATTTCACTTGCACTAATGTTGGGCGGAGGGAGGAAAAAGGATCCTTGGGTTTGTCTGCAACCCCAGGAATGGCTCTGATCCCAGTTGTACCCATATCCCTAAGAACTGCCCCCGACCCCGACACCACTTCTGCTCCACTCCCTCCCCCCCCCACCTCCTCCTGAAATCCATCAGTCCTGCGGCCCAGGCCAGGTTAGGTGCCTTCCAAGATGACAAGTACCGAATCCTAAAAATGGCCCTGGGGTCATATCTCCCTTCCTGGGTAGAGGTCATGTTGTAAAGCTGGCCTTCTAGAGACAGTGGCCTCAGATTTGTGGCCTGCTCCAGACCAGGTGGGCAGAGAGCTGGATCCTGGGTGGGAAGAGAACCTGACTTGTAGACTTGCCCCACACCTTACACAGCAGGCAGCCACCCACCCTCGTGGGTGAGGTTCTTGGGAGACCCAGGTCAGCTCCTGGAGGAAACCTGGAGCCGGTCTGCAGAGCGGGCAGTGCCCAGGAGAGCCGCCAGGCCAAGCTACCTCTCCACCTGCCCTCTCGCTTCCCATTCTCATCTCTTGTTAGTCAGAGGAGCCTTGGCAGCTGAGGGAAACACACACAAAGCAGAATTCCAGAAACTCCAGGCTGAACAGACTCCTGGCTGTTTTCTCAGTTCCTTTTTGCTTTTCTTAAAGGTCTCTGGTGCCGGAGCTCAGCCCCATGACCTTCCAGGCAGAATCCTGGTTGATGGTCTCCGTGCTGCCTCCCTCCTTCCCCCACAATTACACTTCTCTTCAGAGGCTTCTGAGAATCCTAGAAGGTCACACTGCTGGAAAGGACCGTATATAGATAGCGAAAGAGGAAGTTGAGAGGCTCCAGCCTAAGGAGGCGGCCTCCATCTAGCTGGTTCCCACCTGCCAGGCTGCATCTCCCCAGGGTCCCCAGCCTCCAGAAATACAGCCAGTAATTAGGTACCAAGAGGTATGGAGCACTGGAACAATAACACCTTCACACTTGTATGCCTGGCCCTTTCTACAGGTGATGAAATAAAAAGGTGGAACAGAAAAGGGTACGGGGGTTGCTGATAACATACAAAGCCTGTGATGTGAAAGGAAAAGGCAGAGAGCTCCCCATCCCACCAAGCAGAACAGGGGGAGATGCAGATTTTTTCCAGAAGGATGAAGACTAGCTGGAAGGACTGCTAAATGGAATGTCTGAGAGCCAAGTGATGGGAAGATTGAGTAGAGGTAACTCCAGGCAAAACAGAGGATGATCTGAATTGCTTTGGAGTTTTTAGGAAGAGACGTTTCTAGCCTGTGATCCATCCTGTGATTCTGATGATGCAACAGTTTTGGATAAGTGTATATAAGTGCATTAGAACCCCCTTCCCCTCCCCTATCCTCACTCCTCCCTCTTTGGGGCCACAGAGGGGAATTCTGGGTAGGAGGGACTCATCCTTTCTTCACATGAAATGTCTATGCATTTATTTATTCATTTCTTTCTTCAGCAAAGATTTTCAAGCACCTGGTCCAGACCCTGATAAAACCATTGTAATCAAGGTAGATGCAGTGTCGGCTCTCATGGAGTATACAGTCCAAAGGGACAATTAAATGATTCCACAGTAGTGTGGGGTAAAGTGCTATGTGGGCAGAAAAAAGTGAGAAAGCTAAGGAAGCACAGATGAGGGACCCCTCAGTGAGGCCTGTGTCCGGGAGGAAGTCGTCTCCTCCCTCATGACGACGGGTTAGTCAAATGCCAACGCCTCAGACTCAGAGACTAATTGCCTCCAAGATCACACATCTAGTGACAGTCACCAACTGAATCTCATCTCTATAAACTGACTTTGAATCCTAACTCTGCCACTTTCTAGCGAAGTCCTTGGGTAAGTTACTCAACTTCTCTGTGCCTCAGTTTCCCCATCTATTAAATCGGGATAATAAGAAACCCGCCTCATTGGGCTGTTTGGAAAAAGTAAAGGTATTAGTACAGCAATTCCTGTTTTTTGAGGGGTTTTTTTGCGGTATGCGGGCCTCTCACTGTTGTGGCCTCTCCCGCTGCGGAGCACAGGCTCCGGACGCGCAGGCTCAGTGGCCATGGCTCACGGGCCCAGCCGCTCCGCGGCATGTGGGACCCTCCCGGGCCGGGGCACGAACCCGTGTCCCCTGCATTGGCAGGCAGACTCTCAACCACTGCGCCACCTGGGAAGCCCATTTCTTGTTTTTTTTTAATTTATTTTTTATTGAAGTATAGTTGAATTACAATGGGGTGTTAATTATTGCTGTACTGCAGGTGACTCGGTTATATATATATATATATAATATATAATATATATAATATATATATTCTTTTTCATATTCTTTTCCGTTATAGCTTATCACAGGATACTGAATATAGTTCCCTGTGCTATACAGTAGGACCTTGTTGCTGTTTTTTAATTAATTTATTTTATTTTTGGCTGCGTTGGGTCTTTGCTGCTGCACGCGGGCTTTCTCCAGTTGCAGCGAGCAGGGGCTACTCTTCATTGCGGTGCGCGGGCTTCTCAATGCGGTGGCTTCTCTTGTTGCGGAGCACGGGCTCTAGGTGCGCGAGCTTCAGTAGCTGTGGCGCATGGGCTTAGTTGTTCCGTGGCATGTGGGATCTTTCCGGACCGGGGCTTGAACCCGTGTCCCCTGCATTGGCAGGCGGATTCTTAACCACTGCTCCACCAGGGAAGCCTGACCTTGTTGTTTATCCATTCTACATATACCAGTCTGCATCTGCTAACCCCAAACTCCCACTCCAACACTCTCCCACGCCCCTCCCCCTTGGCAACCACCAGTCTAATCACTATGTCCCTGATTCAGTACAGCAGCTTTTAAAGCGTGGTCCAGGGACCCTTGGATGTCCTCAGGATTTTGTCTGGGGGTCCAAAAGGTCAAAACTATTTTCATAGTAATAATAAAATATTATTTACCTTCATTGCTCTCCAGTGTTTTCCAGAGACCATATGATGTGTGACATCACAACAGATTGAATGCAGAAGATGTGTGAATCAAACTGTCTTTGATTGAACTAGACGTTACAGGGAATTGCAAAAATATTTTTTAAAAAAATGTCACCCTCTTCACTAAATATTTTTTATTTTGGAAAATAACAGTTATTTTTGCAAAGAATGTTATTTATACTGACATGCAATGGGCTTGTTATTAGTATTTCTAATGGATGCATAGTTTAACTTGTTCTCAATTTTAATTTCTAATACCTTAGATATTGATAGACATCCCAGCAGGGTGCTGGAGTCAGCTTGCCCTGGCTTGGGAGAGTTGATTGTGCACATCTCTCCCCATTTCACATTTGGTTATGTCAGGGGGAATCTTAAAGCGGGTCACAGTGGAAGTATTTACACCATGGGAATTGGCAACTGCTACACATCAGAATTTTTCTCCCAGAGAACCAGTTATTAAGCATCACACCACCAGATATAATCCACAGAAATAAAAGCTCTTTGGGGGTTTTCAAGAATTTTTGAGGCAGCCAAAACAGTTTGAGAACCACTAAGTACTCACAAAATACTTAAATCAATACCTAGTATGAGGTAGTTCCTCAGTAATTAATTATCAATGATTAATCTCCACCAGATTTCAAAGTTCAAGGATTTAGTCATTAATGGAGGGCCTTATTTTTTGTTTTTCATTTTCCAAGTCCCCAGATGCTCCTTGCTCTCACCCGCAACCTCACCCCTCCATTGGACTGCGGCCCCTCTTAGCTCCCACCAGAAAGTTTCTCTGCTCCAGGGCCTTGAGGCACCATCCACCCTCTGACCATAGCCAGCAACCTCTGCCAGAGGCTTTCTACCACCTACTGGGCATAAAGAGCCCACTTGTGAAAGGTACTCTTGTTTACATTGGCAACCACCCAGCTAATTGTGTCTTTAGCTAACAAGCTGTGGGTGATTACAGGCCCACTGGTGGCTGTGGGGATTGTTCAGAAGGTTCTGGCTTTGAGATCTCCTCAAAGGCCTGCTTGGGTTTGGTTGTTTCATCATCTTATATTTTAAGAGCATTATTGAGCAAGCCTCAACCAGATTAAGAAAATCTGACTAAGGGTGCTGCATGAACGCCCCTGGCAGAGGCGTTTCCAAATATCTCCAGGGGCGGCAACAGAGGCTAGGGCGTCTGGGGAACCCAAGTGGAAGAGATTTTGTGAGAGAATGCAAATTGGAACAGTTCAACTAAAAAACAAAACAAAACAAAACCAAAAAACCCTTTCATGACCAGAAGCTCAGTGCAATTTAAGCATAAGAATTACCAAGCAAATAGTAAATGATAAACAAATAAGCTGCCTAGGAAGAAATACGGATGCAAGTCCATTTCAACACCAAAGATGAGTGAGGATACAAAAATAAACACCAAATACAGTAGAAAGAGCCTCACCTTTTCTCCTTGCTTCGTTTCCGTCAGTGATTTCCCAACCTCAGTCATTTGAATAACACCTTCGCGGGTTTTGCGGGTTTTTTCCACCTCTGAATTCCCACCTATGTTATTATTTACTTAGCATTCTTCTCTAAATTGACTCACCTTTTTTTTTAACTTAAATCATTTTGGAAGGAACCTTCATATTTTGATTGTAGATGGAAAATCTATGTAAAGCTATATCCAATAAAAACCAAACATTGTTATGAAACTCTAGCTAGGCTCTGGCCAAAGACTCTAATCGGAGACCAACACTCTGTCTTGAAGAGATTAGCAAGTATTAGAGAAAGATAATATTAAAGACATTTTGGCACTAGTGAGACTTTCTTACCCAAGTGAGATTCTTCTTGACATCATTAGAAGGATTGAAAGAAAGTGTGACCCACTTCTAGGAATTTATCCTGTAGCTTTCTCCACTATAGATTGTCAGCTCCATGATGCAAGGACTGGGCCTGTTGTGCTTACTACTCTGCACACACACACACATACGCACACACACACACCGTGCCTAGAGCTGGCCTGGTGCATAGCAAGTGCTCAATAACATTTGTGGAATGCATGGATGAATTAATATGCAAAATGAAATAGGTACAAAGATATTTACTGCAACAATTCTTATAGTAGGAAATGGGTTGGAAACAGGTAACTCCATCAATGGGGGACCAGGTAAATTACATACCAGACATACAATGGGGTAGAATGAAGCATGTACGATGTGGAACTCACTGATATGTAAAGTGAAATAAAGTACAGAGCTGTTGTGTATAGCATGCTTCCGTTACTTTTTTTTATATATATATAAATTTATTTATTTTTGGCTGTGTTGGGTCTTTGTTGATGCACACGGGTTTTCTCTAGTTGCAGCGAGCGGGGGCCACGCTTTGTTGCGGCAGGCAGGCTTCTCATTGTGGTGGCTTCTCTTGTTGCGGAGCACGGGCTCTAGGCACGTGGGCTTCAGTAGTTCTGGCACGCAGGCTCAGTAGTTGTGGCTCGCGGGCTCTAAAGCACAGGCTCAGTAGTTGTGATGCACGGGCTTAGCTGCATCTTAGCTGGATCTTCCCGGACAAGGGCTCAAACCCGTGTCCCCTGCATTGGCAGGCGGATTCTTAACCACTGCACCACCAGGGAAGTCCACTTGCGTTACTTTTTAAAAAAGAGGCTACCTGAATTTATGTGTTTGTAGATGCACGAAACACATCTGGAAAAATACACAAGAAACTATATTTTTAAATGGTTGCTTCAAAAGAGGGAAACCTGGGGCCAGAGGTGGGAGAAGCACACTCTTTTGAAATTTGTACAAAGTGCACACATCCACTATTCAAGGAATAGACAAACCTGGAGGACTGGAGGTTTGAAAAACGAACTGGAGGACTTCCCCAGTGGCACAGTGGTTAAGAATCTGCCTGCCAATGCAGTGGACACGGGTTCAAGCCCTGGTCCAGGAAAATCCCACATGGCGAGGAGCAACTAAGCCCAAGAGCCACAACTACTGAGACTGCGCTCTAGAGCCCTCTAGCCACAGCTACTGAGTCCACGTGCCGCAACTACTGAAGGAACCGTCAGGGACTCAAAGCCCATCTAGCTTTCTGCTCTGCCATCAGAGGATGAAGTTTCCATGCTTATGCTCAAACACTGGCTGCTATACCTCCTGGCAGTGGGCCTACATTCTAGACTAAAGAAGGATAATAAGACAAAGGACAAAAGACAAAGGGTATGTGCCAGCTCGGTTGGTCCTCTTTAGCAAGTTTTCCCAGAAGTCCCACCCAGAGACTTCCACGTACATCTCACTGGCCAGAATTTTGTCACATGGCCATCCTAGCTTCAAGGGAGTCCAGGAAGCATTTAAAAAGGAGCAGGTCACCAATACGAACAAAATTAGAATTTCAATCTTAAAGAAGGAGAGGCAGGATAACTCATGAGTGAAAGATACTATTTTAAACTGATAGTAGTTATTAGTAGGCATAGTTTATCCACCCTGGTAGATACGGGAAGGGAAGGCAGGGAAGGTGTATTTTATTCATTTTTCTATCTTTCACACTTCTAGCATAGAGTTGAAATTGAACAAGGGACATATTTGGGGGAACAGCGGGGGAATAAGGTTAGATACCTAAGACGGAGCCTGGGAAGCCACTAGGAACAGGTTTGAAGTGGTGGACAATATGAGGAACCACAACAGGTTCTTGAGCTGAGGAATGTTTTTTGAGCCAATTCAGTTCAACACACATTTAGTGAATACCAACTCCTCATATGGTGATGAAAAGCTGCCCTTAAGGTGCTGTCTGTTAAGAGAGATGAGGCAGACAATTACCTGGGAAATATGGTGCGTGGAGAGGAAGCATTTCATCGGGGCCTTGAGGGATGGGTGTGATTTGACAGGCAGAGGCAGGAGAAGATGCATTGCAGTCTGCAGGACAGCCTGTGGTCTGGACGCACAAGACGTGGCGTGGTTTGGGGCGATGGTAAGGGTGTCTGCCAGGAAGTTGTGAAAATTAAGAGCCAAAAAGGTAAGTGGGGGCTGGACTGTGAGGACCTTGAGAGCCAGAGAACAAGCGTGTACTTTATCAGTAGGCAATGGGCAGGCACTGAAAGTTTTGAGCAAGGGAGTGTCAGACAGACAGTAGGAAGGATCGGAATGGAAATGACAGAAGCAAGAGGAAACGATGGGACATCACAGGGTCACTGGCAGAAAGAGGAGGCAAAGGGAGGCCACAGACTCAAAGGGCGTTATGCAGGCAGAATCCGTGTGGCTCAGGGTGAGTCGGTGAGAGAAGGCGACGACACTCCCGGGGTCGGTGGTGACGTCACTAACAGAAGGAGATGGGCAAGGCACAGGTTTGGGGGACTACGTAGAGGTAGAGATGACAGGCGACTGGCTAGAAGGTGGAAATGCTCTACGGGCCCCTGGAAATTCCGGTTTGGAGCTCAGGATCGAGGTCAGAGCTGAAGGTGTTAATTTGGAAGTGAACAGTCAAGAAGGACAATTGATGGGACCAGATGTACCTCACCTACAATATGTCCAAAGCCGACACTCCTCTTCTTCCCAGAACCTGTCTCCTCCTATGGGTCCTGACCTCAGCAGTATCAGCCCAGACTCACCGCTCCCACCCTCGGTCCACGCCCTACCAGCTGACTTCTTTTCTCAATTCTGAATCTCTCCATATTCTGCTAGACTGTCCTGGCTCCCCATCCCCTTGCACTGCCCGAGTCCAGCCCCCACTGTCTCTCACCTGGTTTACTACAAAGCCCCCCGACTAGCCTCCTAGTTTGTAACCTGCTCCACCACCACCCCGACCCTTTCACACTGCAGACAGAGAAGTGACTCTAAAAATGTGCTCTACGGACTTGAGGACACGGGTGGGGGGGGGCGGGGGAGGGAAGGGAAGCTAGGACGAAGTGAGAGAGTAGCAACAACATATTTACACTACCAAGTGTAAAATGGATGGCTAGTGGGAAGCTGCTGCATTGCACAGGGAGATCAGCTCGGTGCTCTGTGACCACCTAGAGGGGTGGGATAGGGAGGCTCAAGAGGAAGGGGATATGGGGATATATGTATACATATAGCTGATTCACCTTGTTGTACAGCAGAAACTAACACACCATTGTAAAGCAATTATGCTCCAATAAAGATGAAAAAAGAAAAAAAAATTTTTAATGAAATTGTGTTCTAGAAATGTTGTCTTTTCCCCAGCCCAGCCTACTAAGTATATAAGGCCCTCTGCAATCCAGATCAAAGCCTGCGGGGCCAGCCTGAGGCTCTCTCTCTCCGCATCCCTTGCATTCCACACCCAAGTCCACAATGTGCCTTGACAGGCCCCTTGTCTGCCTGTGCACATGTTATTCCTTCCACCTGAATGTTCTTCCCGCCTCATTCACCTGGCTCACTGCTAGCGTGCCTGGCAGCAATCGGCTCAAGGGTCACCTCCTCCAGGAAGCCTTCTTTGATCTCTTCTATGTGTTCTTACCTCACCCAGGACTTCCTACTACCGTCCACATTGTATTGCAACATTGTCCATCTCCTCTTGGAGGGCGGGCCTCATGACTCATTCATCTCTCACTGTCACCAGGGGCCTACTCAAGTGTCTGGCACACACCAGGTGCTCAATTAATGTTTGTGGAATGATTAAGTGAAGTTAGGAATGGATGAGAACTCCAAAGGAGAAAGTGCAGAGAAGTGGGGGGCTTGGGACTGAAACTTGGGGTGTGCCTCAGTCTTTAAGAATGGGAGAAAGAGGGAATGCCAGGGAACTAAGATCCCACAAGCCGTGCAGCACGGCCGAAAAAACAAAAAAAAGAACTGGAGAAAGAAACAGAGACAGAAAGTACAGTATCCGTGAAGCCTCAGGAAGAGAATGGGCAAAAAAATACCACTGGTCTTCTTACTGTCTCCATACTTTTGCCTTTTCCAGAATGTCATATAGTTGGAATCATACAGTATGGAATCTTTTCATATTGTCCTCTTTCCCTTAGTAATACGCATAGAAGTCTTTTAAGTCATATGCATTTAAGTCATTTCATGTCGGATAGCTCATTCCGTTTTAGCGCTGAATAGTATTTCATTGGTTGGATGTATCACAATTTATTTATTTATTACTATGGAGATAGTAAAAGTATCAGTGGCTGCCAGGGTTTGGGGTGGTGGGGTGGGAGGAGGGAGGAATGAACCTGCAGAGCACAGAGGATTTTTAGGGCAGTGAAAATACTCTGTATGATATTATAATAATGAATACATGTCATCATACACTTGTCCAAACCCACAGACTGTATTATAGACCGTACAACAGCAAAAGTGAACCCTAATGTAAACTGTGGACTTTGGGTGATTACAACGTGTCAATGTAGGTTCATCGACTGTAACAAAGGTACCACTCTGGTGTGTGATGCTGATGGTGGGGAGGCTGTGCGTGTGCGGGGGCAGGGGGTAGATAGCAAATCTCTGCACCTTCTGCTCAATTTTGCTGGGAACCTCATGCTCTAAAAAAATTAGTCTTTAAAATGTCAGTGATTGCTCGGAACGTTTTCTCCTCCAATTCCCCTTCACCTTGCAGGTCTCAGCTTAGTTCCTCAGGGAAGCCTTCTCTGAGCCCCCTCCACTAAGTCAGTCCCCCCCTCATCCTCTCCCATCCCAGCCTGGTGGTGGTCCTGGGCTGTTGCCCTCCCATCTGGTCCTCACCTTCTCTGCTCTGCACTGCAGGTGACTGACCCCTGCAGGCTCCGGACCAATGAGAGGCTCTGGCAGGAGACCAGAGGGTGGAACGTGGAAGGAGAGGAGAATCTTCGTCCGGCTCAGTCCTGAGTGGTATCTATGGAAGTGGATTGTATCTCCTCTGTGGTTCCAACTTCTTCCAAGTGACCCTGGCCCCCCGCCACTGATGACACTGTTTTCCCCCCAACCCAGGACTAATAGTGGATTCCTGGTTACCTTGCCATATCCTCCTGGGCTTCTCAGCTCTTCCGACCTCTGTGTAACCAATTTCTTGTGTGAAATTCCATGTTTAAAAACTCGGAATGAGTTCTGTTTCCCTGGTTGGGCCCTGCGTGATACAGTACACTCTGTCCATCCTCTCAACATCCTCATCACCTGGAATGATTTCGGTCCTCATCTGTAGTCACTTTTCAAGGTCTGCCCACCCTTGGGAAGGGTGTTCCCTAAGGGCAGGGCAGGGACTGGTCTGGAGGTCCCGCACTCCCTCCCCAGGGCCTGACACAGTAGGTGCCCGGAGCATCACATCTGTAGCTGGCTGCATATGAGAGCTAAGACAAGGTCATCTGACTCAGAGGCGGTTAGTGGGGTATCCATGGAGAGAAGGGATAGTGGGCAAAAAACAGACCGCCGGGGTTACACACAAGTGGGAGATGAAGCAGACACCAGGAGTACCAAGAAGTCTGGGAGTTGAGAGGGGAAAGTCAAGACAGGGGAAGGTTTTTTTTTTTCTTTACCGGTCTGTTTTTTGGCTGGGGAGACTCGATAACATTTGGAGGTTGCGAAGAAAAAGCTAAAGGTGAGGAATTGAAAGGCAAGAGATGTGGAGACACTGGGGCTAGAACACATGACCTAAGTGGTCTCTTAGGAGGATTAAATCCACCAGAAGGGTTGAGAATGACGTTGAGAGGAGACTGGAGGCAGGGAGGTGAGCTAGGAGGGGATAACCCATCAGGAAGTGAGAAGAATTTGAGTCAAGCCTCAACCCAGGGCTCCCTAAGAAGCCTAAGAAGGCTCCAAGGTCAGGAGGGGTCGCAGGTACGCCCAGGAGATGACCTCTTGGTAAGGTCAATTTTGCCCAGTGTTCCAGAGACCCCCACCCAGGCAGCTCCGTCCTTTGTGGAGATGAACACCTCTCTCCTCAGCCACGTCACCAGGGCTCCTCCTCTTGTCCCATAGCTCTGTGGCTCGCCATGTCCCCTTCCATCTCCCCTTGTTAAGCAGAATTAGTGAGAGTCAATCAGGATCCAGAATCTGCATGCAATGGTGTGCTGGTAAATGCTGAACAACCAGCTTGCGGGTAGGTAGGTCTGGCTTATATTGTTTGCTAATTTCTATGGTGTAAATATTCCCATCATGTCTGATTTCAAGCAACATGAGTTCCTGGCGGCAGGATAGGAACCCAGCACACCACTGCCTGAACCCATTCCCTCTCCTGCCTCCCTAGTCCCACCAATACCTCTGGACTGGGTGGCAGCAATGGGGCAGGTCCAAGCCCGGGAGGGCAGCAACAGCACTACAGCTGCAGCCTCGGCCAGTTCCCTGATGGAGAAAGAAAGCTGCTTCTCCTTCAGGAACATCCATTCCCACCCCCCAGTCCTCTCTGATCTCAGCCTCACATCTGAGTTCTTTTCAAGCATAACTTCAGGATCTCCCAGGAAAGTGGGGCCTAAGACCCACGGACACAGAGATGATTCACTAGCTACTTTCCCACTAGACATCGCTGGACACCATGAACTGCGCTGACCAAGGCAATAAAAACCAGAATATAATTGCCTTTCTTCCAAAGCAAACAGAAAAGGAGAAATGATCCAGGAATGGCATTCTCTCACTGATGCACAGAATTCACTCACTCTTCATCACTCTTCTACAGAAGTGATTGGGCAATTTGCTCCTTGAAGCCCACAGTCTCTTTGCAGAGTCCTGCATGCAGGAGAGCAGGGGCTCTGGGTCACACCTGGTTTAAATCCCAGATCTTCTATTACAGTGAAGTGACCTTGGGCAAGTTACTTTTCTCTGAGCCTCAGTTTCCTCATCTGTGAAGTGGGGATGATAATAATAGTTATTATTCTATGAGGTTAGACTGCAAAAGTTCTCAACTGGGGGCACTTCTGCTCCCTTTGGGACACCTGTCAATGTCTGAAGACATTTTTTTTCTTGTCACAACTGGGTGTAGGAGGGTGGTGTTACCGGCATCAAGTGGGCAGAGGGCAGGAATGCTCTTAAACATCGTATAATATATATGATAGCCTCCCCACAACAAAGAATTATCCAATCCAAAATGTCAGTGGTGCCAGGTTGGGAAACCCTAGACAGGAGTGAATATTTAGCGAGGTTATTATGCATACAAAGCACTTAGAAACATCTGGTTTATTTTTTATAAGCTCTCAAAAAACAGAAGCTACTATTCTTTGTGGAAGAGCATAGTCTTGCCCTTCCATTGCCGGACTTGAACCATGGGAGTGGGATGCGGAAATCCTTGAGTGCCGAGAACCCAGCTCACTGCTCCAGGTGTGAGTCATCCCATAAATACCAACTTATTTTATTTAAAGCAGAGCTGAGGCTGCACACCTGACTCAGGGCTAGAAGCCTTCCCAGGTTGTCGTGACTCAACTAGCTGGGCTGGAAGGAAGCAATTTTACCCTGAAGCTCTCCTTCCAGAAGATGCCAGCATTTCAAGGCTCAGAAGTGCTCAGTGCTCACTTGCAGTGGGTGTCATGTTGTTTCTTACCTCACCTCACACACAGTTGGGCTTGGAAAGGCCTGGGGAAAGTAGCTGAAACCAGGAGTCCCAAATCTTGTCCTCACTAGTCTGTAGAGGTTTGTTCCTCTCCTGCAACCTGATGTGAAATTCCTTCTTGGGAGTTGCAACTTTGGGTCAACAGGTTCACTCTCTCCCAGTAATACACATTAGTGTTAGTGGATAGATTTAAAGACAGATAATATTGATAGGGTGGGTGGGTCGTCGCGGGGACGGAGAGAAGTGTCGAGGGAAGCTGGGTAAAGTACATGGGCACTGGGTGTCGTAAAGAAGGAATGGTGAAAGAGGGAGAAGGCAAAGGCAGGCCAGGGAATGTCTGCAGACTCTGGCCCTGTGCCCACATCTTTCCTGAGAAGCGGTGTGCCCAGAGGCAAACAGGTGGTGGAAGAGGCAAGCCCTGCATCCAGGCTTGCTGATACTGACCTGTAACCCACCATCTGGCCAAGCTCTACCTCTCCCTGAGTCACAGAAATGAAAACCCGGTGGTTGGAAGCAGCTTTAAGGGCCCCCAGCTTCTTTCTTACCCATCATTTCCCACGCCAGTCAGTAGCAGAGCCAGTTTATGCAACAGAGACTGTCCAGCTCCAAAGTATGGGCTCTATCTGGACCATGACCGCAAACACTTTAGTGGCCAGGCAAATGACATAGGTTAAGTGGCTGGGTGTAAGACAACAGGGGCTGGGGCTGTGAGGAACTGCAGGCTCTGCTCGAAGGCATTCAAATTCAATTAAAAAAAACATTGGGCCAGCCAAACAAAACTTATCTATAGCCTGAGTGAGTGGGTGAGGCCTCTAGATGGTTAAGTTTGCTGCCTAAATGGTCTTCCGTATCCCCTGACAACCAAGATGTCTGTTGGATGCAGATCTCCAGAAACAGACTTCAAGCTATGAACCACTGTCTGCAAAGTGGTCCTGAGCAGGTCTTTGCTCCAACACTTCCAGAGGCTGGGTGATCCTTACTTCCCCAGACAGCCTTGAACGGGGCCTGCTTACCCGTACCATTAGAGCCACTTACCACACCTGCCTGTTGTAGACCACTTATTGGGGTGGGGTGCCCAGGTAGGGGCATATCTTTTATTTTGCAAACTTTTTTTAAGCGTGGAAATATTTACTTTATTATAAATAAAATACAAGCTCACTGTGGAAACACTGGAAAATATGGAAAAGCAAAAGTTAGAAAAGAAAAACTATCCATACCTCCCTTAAGCACCTCCCCTACCCCTTCCCCAACGCCCACCCCCACCCACCATTCAGAGAAAAGCATTGTTGACACCTTGGTGCATATCCAGACTCCAAGTCCTTTTTTTAAATAAGTAAAGCTCTAATCTTCTTTCTGGCTCCATAACCTGTAAACCCAGCGAGGAGATGCTTCACGCACCGCTCACACCACGTTGCTTCTCTGGCTGTGGAAAGGGATTGCACCACGCCAGCCGCACGCTCTCACCAGACCTGGGTTTCAACACACAGGTCTGACCTGCGCAGGCCTTTAGCCCCCCAACCTCCTCGAGGGCAGGCACTAGAACCTATCTTATCCTCAGAGACTCTACAGCACCAGGCTCACGGCAAGTGCTCAATATAAGTGTTTCTAAATACACACCCCTGCCCCGCCCCGCTCCCTCCACAACCAACACACCTGCCTCAGCCGCTACGACCCGGAGCACAGAGGAAACACAACCAAAGCCTGAAGAGAGAGCACGCCTCGCCGTCTCCTAGGTAACCAGGTCCTAGGTTGGGGAGGGGGGCCCACGCATGCGCACGCTCACCCTTCCTTCCCGTAACCTCCAGAAGAAAGCAACCCTGAAGACTGCCAGAAGCCGAGCGCGCATGTGTAGTTACACCAACACCCCTACCGCCTCCGCCTTCTGTCGATCCGTCAGCCCAGCGATCTCTTCTCTATAAACACTGTCCGGAAATAGTGCCCATTCCTGGAAACGAGGCCTCGTTAACCAATCGTTGCTTGGGGCAGTAGGACAGAACTGGCTGGGACTCGCTGTCTCATTGGTTAGATTGGAGGAGTGGGCGGGGCCAAGGGTCTAGGTGAGGCCAAAGCAAGGAGGCGCGAAGCGAGGCAAATTTGCTGCCGCCGGCGGAGGCGTGGCCCCGGGGATGGCCGGGAAGGCGGTGAGGGGGCGGGGCCCGAGGCGGGGCGGGGCGACCGTGGGCCCTGAGAGCAGCGGTCGGCGACCGGCGGCGGGAGATCGAGGACGAGGGGAGCGTGACACTCGCTGGTGGGGGAGATCGGCGCTCGGCCGGTAGGTGACTGGAGCGAGTCCCGGGGCGAGGGGCAGAGGGGATGGGTCGCTTCTCAACCCGGGGCCGGGCTGCGGCCCGGCCCGCCGCCCCGGAATGGTGGGGGTCAGCGACGCGGCCGGGGGACCCACTCGCGCGCGGGCCCTCGGCCCTGGCGGCCGGCCGCCGGCGCTCCCTCACGCACGCTGCCGGGGCCACGGTCTCACGCCGTGCTCAACCAGCACACCCGCAGGCCACACGGTCGCCCGAAGCGCGCGCAGGGACGCCTTGCTTCCCCTTCTCCAACATCCTTGTTCCTCCGCGCCAAGCTGCCCCACCGCCAGGCCTGCCCCTCCTGCTCTGTTCCCTGGATGCCCCCCAGGATGAGGGCTCACCTCGGCACCGGGCGGAAGGTGCCTAACGCCCAGGTGCGCCGGGTCCGTGAGCCCTCCCACCTGTCCGGGCAGTGAAAACCTCAGGCCTTTCCTGGGAAGTTCTGGGGTCACACCCCGAGCCTGGGAGAAGAGGCAGAACCTGCCCTTGCCACCCAGCGGGGCAGTGCAGGCTACTCGCAGCATATCCTCTTTCTCTCCCTGACCCGTCTGTAATTCTTCTGTCCACTCCACTCAGGACTTTATCTGTCGGCTCAGATAAAATATCCCACCTTGGAAGCCCATCGTGGCCCTGGCATCCTGCAGCCACCGGGCACCAGGCAGAAGGAGGCCACTTGTAAAGCACAGAGAGTCCCACCTGCCCGGGAACCTCCTCGGTGCTGGGTAACTTCAGAAAAAGCCGATTTTTCCTAATTGAAGTTAAAATATTGCTCTCAGTCCTAAGGGTGGACTAGGGGATGAATGGAGAAAAGAGACAGAAATCAGTGGTGTAAATGGTAAAATTATTATTTTTTAACTGGGGGACAGTGAGTACCTGTCCCTTGATTAAGAACTTGAAAAGCAGATGAAGCTAAATGATGAGAGGTGGGGCCTAATACAAAATAGAAGTCTGAAGTTTATTCCAGGAAAAATGTTGAAAACCCCTTGACTAGAAACATGGTCTTTCTGAAAGATGAGAGGGAGATAGTATCTTAACATTAGTGATGTGTTTTTTACTTAGTATCTTCATACCTGTAACCTCCTTTTTCCTTCAGATGTCTGTGTGATAAGATAGTATTGTCCTGCTTTAGAGGTGAGGCATCTGAGGCAGGTGTGTGTTTGTCGGGGGCGGGGGTGTAAATAGATCTTGCCTAATGCCTCATAGCTAGGACTCAGGGTGAAGACTTGAACCTGGGCCACTGGAGTCTTTCCCAGGCTCCTTGCCCTGGACCAGGACCACATTATGGGACTTAAGATGCAGGACAGAGGGAGAAGTGTTTGCTGGGGTATTTATGCTTTTAACATGAGAGAACAGGTGCTTGTCTTACAAAGTGTTTGGATTTACTCTTGCTGTTTTTTAAGTGATGTCAAAGTCAGTTCCTTTGGTGCAGCAATGCCAGACATGTGAGATTTTGAGACACCTTGAGGACATCCTCGTTTATTTTGAAGGGTGTGGTGAACTTCTCAGAAGGCCTCAAAGTAAAAGTACTAGTCTCTGACTTTAATTTTAGAAATATATACCCAGGTATATGTTCCAGCACTTTTGTGAAATCAGACAGCGGTAAGCCGCCAAGCTTTAGGTCGCCTTCTGACTGTTTCCAGAGTATAAGGAGCAGTTAGCTCTGAAGGGGGTTTTTTGCCCCTGGTATTGTCAGTTAGAGTTTGTGGGAGCGGCACCACAGAGACCCTGCCAAATGAGCCTTCATCTATTAAACAAAAATGTCTGGTTGGCCATCTCGCCTCAACAGACGGAGGTTTGGTTCCTCATTTTGGTTCTCCTGTTGAACACTGACTCCATTGTGATCTGCTTGGAGTGTTTGTATATCACTTAATGTTGAGAAGCAGGCCTGCCCTGATTGGTTGTCCAACTCCAGGCAGCTGTTGTGATTTTGTTTGGTGCGTGGTAACAGTTCATCCTGACCAGGGTCTGGTGAGAGACCTGTAGATATGTGAAAGAGGTAAAGCCCGATCCAGGGTTGTTTTCCTCATTGTTGGCACCCTCTTAAGAGTGTCCTATCACTTTGGCCTGCAAAGTCACTTTTAATTTCCTATTTTTTTCCTGTCTCTATGGGCAGCACATGAGCTTTCCTAACAGGCCTGCCTGCCTTGATGAAGAGCTGAGAGATTCATGTTGGTTGACCTGACACATGTTTTTTTCTGGGAGAGTAATTAAGAAATCTTAAAACCAAATTCAGTCCTAAATCAAAAGTGTAAGTCAGCTTGATACACACATAGGCAGCATCTTTTGTACCAATGGCTTCCATCATCTCAGAGGTGTTTTTTTTTTTTTTTCCTGGCAAAAGGTTAAAATGCAACTAAAATTCTGCTTTCATGATTAATAAGTCACTACCGCAGTTGTGTCTGATGCTTCCTGTTTGCCCCATTTTAGTATTTCAGTTAAACTGGAAACATCTGAGCCTTATGGGCACTTTTGATGGCACCAACGTGAAATTGGCGGGAAGGGGGACAGTTCCCTGTCAGTGGATTTAGGGAGCTTTAAGGATAAGCCAGCCTCTCTGGCCGCCGCATGCCTGAGATCCTTCAGCAGGGAAAGGAATAGGGGGTTGAGCACCTTCAAGGACTAGGTGAGCGTTTAGAGTGATGCACGTGTGAAGGCTTTGCATTTGCTTGGTGATGCTGACTGAAATGTTGAAAGCAGTAGATTAGAAATGGAAGGCCAAACATAGGGCAGATTGTGTGGTAGAACATTTCAGTTGAGCTGAGCAAGACACTGAAGTATGCTGGATTTGAGGTCTTCAGTTCTGGCCTTGTCTTACTGCCTGAGTGACAATGCAGAGAAAAGTCACTTTTTCTCAGAAGCCTGTGCACCCTTCTTTGTACTCTATCAGTAGTTTAAAAGATCCCCTTCCTGTGGTTGCCAAGGTGGGGGGGCAGGATTGGATTGGGAGTTTGGGGTGAGCAGATGCAAGCTATTACATATAGAATGGATAAACAACAAGGTCCCATTGTATGGCACAGGGAACTATATTCAATATCCTGTGATAAACCATAATGGAAAAGAACATGAAAAAGAATATATATATGTATAATTGAATCACTTTTCTATACACCAGAAATTAACACATTGTAAATCAACTATACTTGAATTAAAAAAAAAACAAAGATCCCCTTTCCCTTGCTATTTTATACCCTTTAATCTCTTATCCTCCTGACATAAATCCTTTGAAATTGTATGGCATCCAGAGTAATGGTACTTAGTGGCTATTTTCTGTATTTTCTCACAATACTCCCGTAAAGAAAGGCAGAGACAAAGATCAGGAATGTGAGGCCTAGTAAGGAAATAAAGGGGATGAGATTACTCAGGAAATCAGTGTCATGCCTAGAAGCTAAACCCACGTTTCTTGATATCTAGTTCACTGCCTCTTCTACTAACTTACTCATGAAAGGGTAAGTTGTTTTCTTTTTTTTTTTTTTTCCAAAACAGGTCAGTTTTGAATATAACTAAACCAGGGTAGCTGCTTTATTTATCTATTTATGTTAACAAGTATTAATTAATAAGTGTTAACAATTAATTATTAGTTGATATTGATTGTCCATAATAATTATTATTAACAAAAGTCTAAAAGATGAATAGAGCATCCTCTGGGCGAGTCTGCTTATCCCCATTTTACAGATGCAGAAATTAAAGCAGAGTGGTCAAGTGATTTGCCAGGAGCGGTAGAGCAAGTCCACGGCATCTTCGTATCCAACTTGGGGGTTTAGGCTGTCGGGTCAGGTCCAGGTCTGCCACTGTCTGCCTGTGTGATCTCAGGCAAATCACTTCTCTTCTCCAAGCATTGGGTGCCTCGTCTGTAAATACTTCGTGGTGTTGTTTTCAGTAGAAAAGGAGAGAATGTATGTAAAGTGCTGAGCTTGGTGCCTGGTACAGAATAAGTCATAGGACACAATGGCTATAACTGCTGATGGTGGTTGTAGTAGTAATCGCAGTACTAGTAGTTGCCGATTACCACTTTGACTAGACCTGTTTTCTGTAAGATGACGTCAGGAAGGGTCACACTGCCTGATAAGGGCAGTCATTTTCTCAGCAGGACCTCCTGGGGGACATTTCTTCTGTCTAGAGGGTGTAGCTGTCAGGTTTTCCCTGTCTTACACTAAATACTGCCCTTACCACCCTCCAAACGAGTCTAAAAAAGCTCGGGCTCTGCCTGGTCAGAGTTGGCGAACCTAACCCTTGGCCACCCTCGGCCCTCCCAGGGCTCTGAGCAAGAGGCAGAGCTGAGCCTTTCTAGGGCCGTCCTGTGTCCCCCGTGCAGCGAAGTGGGTCCCACCCTTAACTCTGGAGGGAAACAAAAGGAAAACACTGTGTAGAATATAAGTCAGCAAGGACTCATTCTTCTCTGTTTGGGAGACCAGGAGGGAAACCTGGGTTCTGTGGGGCAAGGTTCCCACCACCATGTGGCAGCCTCAGCTCACTACGCTTTGTCGACTTATTGCCAGTCTGGGGGCCCTGGATCCGCAGTCAGGGACTTGCAGATTTCCCTTTAAATCACCCAAGAAAAAAACCAGTTTCACATTATATTTTAAATTCTTTTTTTTCCTCTTCATAATACAAAACAAAAATACAGGCTCCCACCAGGCTGACGTTGCCTTTAAATAACATTTTGTTTTCTCTTGGGGAAGCTGCCTTCGTGGCCAAAGAGTCATTTCTAAAGTGAACTTAGTTTTTAGAAAAAATAGATTACCGGATGTCAAGCCTCGTGTGGAGCTCAGTTCAGATGAAAATGAAACCAGCAGATCTGGAGTGGCAGCTCCACACTTCACTTCAGGCTGGAGGTGAGAGGCAGAGTGTGTCTGGGCCCAGCTCGGTAACTGGTCGGCCCCACAGGGTGGATTTGATAGGCGCCTTAGTCATTTTCCAGGCAGCTTTGCTTAGGTGAGCAGAGCACTTTCTCTGGAAGGTGAGTCACCCTTGCAGGGGTGTAGGTGACAGGCCATTTATTCCCCAACTCAGTCGCAGAGGAAGTCTTGAACAGACCTTGTTGAGAAGCCCTCTGCCAAAGATCATGTTCATTTCGGTCCAAGGGCTTTGGAGGCAGGGGTAAGGAAGCAAACCGAAGGCTCCCGGAGCTTGTGGACTGACAGAGAGATGGATCCCCCGGCAGGGGGTTCCTGTGGACCCGGCACAGAGCCCAGATCAGCAGTGTCACTGCACTCTTGAGTCCAGCCACCTTGAGGGTGGAAAATAGCCCACTTGCTGTGAGAGTCAACAAAGAAGCAGGAGGGGAGCTTTGGCTCTAGGGAGCTGGGAAACCCCTTGGCAAAAAGCAGAGAGATGCATACCATACTTTGGTGTAAAAGACCTTTTGGGGAACCCTTTTCTACCTGCTTTCCTTTTCGCCACCTGAGTTGGAGGCTCTGAAGAGTTCCAGTGATTAGGAAGGCTAGATTCAACCCTGGATTTCAGGAGACTTTGGAATTCTGAGCCTGCCATACTTCTGGAGCCAGTGTTTGGACTCAGAAAGAAGGCGCAGGGCTTCCCTGGTGGCACAGCGGTTTAGAATCCACCTGCCAATGCAGGGAACACGGGTTCGAGCCCTGGTCTGGGAAGATCCCACATGCCACGGAGCAGCTAAGCCCGTGTGCCACAACTACTGAGCCCACGTGCCACAACTACTGAAGCCCACACGCCTAGAGCCCGTGCTCCGCAACAAGAGAAGCCACTGCAATGAGAAGCCCCGCGCACCACAACGAAGAGTAGCCCCCACTCACCACAACTAGAGAAAAGCCTACGCGCAGCAATGAAGACCCAACACAGCCAAAAATAAAATAAATATATTTATTTAAAAAGAAAAGAAAGAGGGCTTCCCTGGTGGCGCAGTGGTTGAGAGTCCGCCTGCTGATGCAGGGGACACGGGTTCGTGCCCCGGTCCGGGAAGATCCCACATGCCGTGGAGCGGCTGGGCCCGTGAGCCATGGCCGCTGAGCCTGCGCGTCCGGAGCCTGTGCTCCGCAGCGGGAGAGGCCACAACAGTGAGAGGCCCACGTACCGCAAAAAAAAAAAAAAAAAAAGAAAAGAAAAGAAAGAAGCGGCAGAGGGAACTCCTGAGCCATCTCTTCCACCTGGTTTCTGGGTGCTGTGCCTTCTGACCCTCTTACCACTAAAGCCGTGACCAGGTATCCTTCAAGGCAAAGAGTTTGTTCGGACTCTGTGTTCTAGACCAGTGCAGTTGGTGTTGAACTTCACTGCTGAGGGTCAAGGACCTCTCTAAGCAATGTCCAGATCACCCCACCAGGTGGGCTTGACTTCATTGAAGCCACAGGGGAAGAGCTAGTGTTACCTTGTTTCCTTTATCTGTTGCAGGCTCCCCTCCAGGCCCCCCTACCCACACCTCATCCATCTGGACTAGCCAGCAGTCACTTTGGGTGGGCATGGCTAAGTGACCTTAGGCCTGAACCACTCTGTCAAGAAAGAGCTCTTTGAGTTATAGCCTGGAAATGATCATAACCGTTTGTGTGCTTTGTTTTACAAACGAGAAAATGGTGACCCCAAGAAGCTGAGTTGCCCAAGGCCACGCGGCTAGTTAATTGCAGAATCTGAACTAAAGTCCAGGCTCTTTGCACTGTGCTGTGCTGCTCCTTGAACAGAAGGACTCCTGCAGTAGGAACTGTACTTTTTAACTAGCTCCTCCTTCATATCCACACCCAATCCCACCACTCCCTGCCTTTCTTCAAGCTTTGCCAGACCTGGGGAGGCTGGAGCCGAAGCGGCAGCTGCTCTGAGTCTAAGAAAAAGTAAACGGAAATCTATTTACTTGACACTCTCTTGTACCATGAGGTTCGTGTAACCAAAAGGAGGTGAAGGTTGATAAGAAAATACAATTCTGGGCAGGGTTACCTGGAAGTCTCAAAGGTTGCCTACACTTGTAGGTCACTGTCCTACCTCACCAGGCAGTATCGTACCCAAAGTGGGTCTTTAGTAGCTATGAATGATTGATTGTGAGGCTGCAAACCCACTGGGCACCAAGAAGCTCCTCTGCATCTTTCTCCTGTTGTGTTACCTGTGGTGTGCAGGTAGCCAGAAGACCCAGAATAGTTGGGCATCATTCCCTCAGGATCCGTCCAGCTCCTCTCAGTGAAGAGGCTCTTTCTTGTGGGCAAAGCTTGATGTCACATCTAGATGGTGGCCCCCATAAGTGCAAAGAGCTGTTGTATCTGAGATCCACCACCCACCTTCTGCTGACTGTGACATTTCCTTTTATCAGAACGGAATTAGTCCTGGTTAATACTAGGGATAGGTGGGAGGCTTGGGAGGAAGGGGGCTTTGCCAGCCTCAAATGAGGATGCTATTGCCAATTAAGATTAGAAATGGAGGTACTTCCCCGGTGGCACAGTGGTTAAGAATCCTCCTGCCAATGCAGGAGACACGGGTTCAAGCCCTAGTCCGGGAAGATCCCACTTGCCGCGGAGCAACTAAGCCCATGCACCACAACTACTGAGCCTGCGCTCTAGAGCCCACGAGCCACAACTACTGAGCCTGCGTGCCACAACTACTGAAGCCCGCACGCCTAGAGCCCGTGCTCCGCAACAAGAGAAGCCACCGCAATGAGAAGCCCGCCCACCACAACGAAGAGTAGCCCCCGCTCACCACGACTAGAGAAAGCCCGCACGCAGCAATGAAGACCCAGCGCAGCCAAAAATAAAATTTTTTAAAAATAATAATAAAAATATAAATAAAGAGCCTGCCTTCCAGAGATCCTCTGCGAACATTCCCTGTCATACCACAGGTCCCAAACCCTTTCCTCCCTTCCTGGGGGAGGACAAGAATGTGACCCTGTGTTGAAAGGGACATGTCCTCAAGCTGCTCACTCAGGCCAGTCTGTCAAAGGACGTGTAGGGCAGCATCTGAAACAAGGCCATGATCAGGGTGCCACTGCTAAAGGGCGGAGCTGGACTGTGTACTTCCTTCCATTTACCCCTATATGTTGGAAGCCTTCTGTGGAAAGCCAAGTTGTTTGGGTTTCTTGTTTATTCTGAAGTTCCTCAAACTAGTTCCTCAATTTCAGGACCAGTCACCAATAACTACAATGAACTTGAAGCCTCTTCCCTTCCAAAGAGGCTGAGCCCGTCTTTCTCCATCTCCGAAAACAGGTAGACCCTGCTTGAAGCCAGTCCCACCTGTGAAAAGCAGAGTTACCAACCAACAGAGGAGGGAAGTGGTTGTGTTGCAGCAGGATTGACCATAGCCCAGGGAACTGCTCCTTGCTCAGAATCCAATCCGAAAAGTTAAATAAGGAAAAGTTTTTCACAAGCAGACCTTGCTTGCAATGATGACCTCAAGGCTTGGCAAGATCCAGAAGTACATTTTGACTCATCAAAGAAAGCTGGTTGTGTTTGGCACGATTTTAGTGTTGAGGGCAGTTAATTGCACTATAATCTTTGGAAACTGATCGTTATTGAGTGGTACATGCTGCAGCCCCCACTTAATCAGAATATTCAGTTACACAAAATACCCCAACCTACAGATTTCAGTGATCCTATGAAACTTTTGTATATAACATACATTAAAAATTCCTTGCTGTGTATTGTAGAAAATGAAGTGGTTGAGGTTTTTCTCAATACTACCCCGCCCCCCATTCTCCTGCGTAACTGCCTCTGGGGATCAGTGATGCCCCAGTGGCATCCTTTCTATATACTGTTGGCTCTCCTCATGCAAAGGATTTGAAAGTTGAATTGAAAATGTCGTTGTAATACTTTTCTTTTAAAGTTTATACAATACCCTATATCAGGGCCTGGAGACAAAGTAATAACCATGTTTATGAATTTAGTAACTGATGGTCGAGGCTTTGCTATTAAAAACAAAAACAAAAAAACAGTAAAATAGGCTCAAGAAGCCTGGAGCCAGGCTTTATACAATGAATGGTGAATTTGAACTTCTTCATACTGTTGGTCCCTGGGATGGGTCCAGCTGTGCTGGGCATGGGTGGGCTAAGGAACTGTACAGGCCTGCCACATGCTTGGAGTCTCTGATCCCCATTGCCATTTTAAAGTTGCTTTTTCCAAAACAGAGGCTGGCTGTGTTTATGCTTCCTAACTGAGATGCTTCCTCCTGGGTCGGTCCCTGGGTTTCTCATTAACAAACCTTTGGCTTGTGGCAGCTTCTGCATTTGGGTCCCAATTTTTAAAGCTTGAATCGTTTGAAAATGGATTCAGTGTCACGGTTAAGAGTATGGACTTTGACATAAAAGAGTCCCACGTGCAAATCCTGCTTCTGCCACTTCCTTGCAGTGTGACCATGGGAAAATTACTTGACCTACTGAGCCTCAATTTATTCCTCCATATAAGGGGAATGATACTAGAGTTATTGTGAGGATTCAAGAAGTAATACACATGTAATACATAGCAAGCATTGCCTAATGTACCTAATACATAGCAAACAATAATAGCTGTCATTATTATTTTTATTATTATTGACAACCAGCATGTAATTCTGTGTATGCATATAGCAGCAGGTTGTTGAAAACACCCAAAGATGTCCACAGGACAACTGATTTCGGCTCTAGGTGCCGAGGAGTTCTGGGTCCTTGTTCATTGTGCACTGGTGGGTCACTCTTGAGTCCATTCAGAGCTGAGGCACTGCCGGGAGAGAGAGGCTGGATGGCGTGTGCAGAATGCTCTTCAAAGAACAACCCCCTCAGGAATTCCCTGGCGGTCCAGTGGTTAGGGCTCTGCGCTTCCACTGCAGGGGACACAGGTTCAAGCCCTGGTCAGGGAACTAAGATCCTACATGCAAGGCGAAGCCAAAAGAAACCCAAACAAACAAACAACACCCCTGTCATGGGTGGTCCTTTTCCTGCTGGCTGCTCCTGCCTCCCTGCTCTTGGGATGCTCCCCTCCTCCTTTGACTGTGCCCGTTCCAGACTTTCCTTCCAACACTAGGGCTGCTGGCTGGTGGTTTCAGCTCTGCCCAGGCGAGGACTGTCAAACAACTGGCACTTCCAGTCCCGGAAAGGACTGCGCATCTTGTAACAGCTTCCCTCTCACTGGAGGTTCTGCTAATGTTTCTAGAGCATCCCCTGTGTGCCAGGCACCCTGCTGGGCATTTAAACATTGTTTCTTCTGTTTAATTGTCCTGTAAAATCCTGTTATGTACGTTTGAGGATCCTTATTTAACAGATGAGATACCTGAGTCCCAGATTAAGTTATCTGCCCATGGTTACACACCAGATTCAAACTCAGATCTTATTTTTTCTTTTTTTGCAGTACGCGGGCCTCTCACTGTTGTGGCCTCTCCCGTTGCGGAGCACAGGCTCCGGACGCGCAGGCTCAGCGGCCATGGCTCACGGGCCTAGCCGCTCCGCGGCATGTGGGATCCTCCCGGACCGGGGCACGAACCCGCATCCCCTGCATCAGCAGGCGGACTCTCAACCACTGCGCCACCAGGGAAGCCCCCAAACTCAGATCTTTTGATGGCAAGACCATCCTGTTAAGTAGCTGGATGGCCATCCCTCAGGATCATTGAGTGCTATGTTGGAATAAATGACATCCAGGGCCCTTCTGATCTCAAGGTCATTTTGAGATTCCTTGATCATCTATTTATCCATCCACCCATTTGCACCGACTAGATAAGCACCTTGAGGGCAAGGATAGTCTTTCTAGCAAATAACTAGTGTAGTGTTTGGTAACCACCTGTGCTTAACTGATGGATGCTGCCTACTTCCCTGACACATAGAAACAGGAGAGAAGAAAGGGCCACTAACCCACTAAGAAAAGGGTTACCCAGGAATTCTGATCCCAGCAATTTACCACCTAGAGTTACTTGTAAGAGTGCACAAAGAGGGAATTCCCTGGTGGTCCAGTGGTTAGGACTCTGCATTTTCACTGCCGAGGGCATGGGTTCAGTCCCTGGTCAGGGAACTAAGATCCCACAAGCCGCAAGCCGTGCAGCACGGCTGAAAAAAAAAAGAAAGAAAAGTGCACAAAGAAGTGAATAAAGGTGTTGTTTTGCAATATTACTTACAAGAATAAAAAATGGAAACAATTTGAAAATCCATCCATAGAAGAAAAAGTGCAAAAATGATAGTACATCTGTACCATAAAATCTTATGGAACCATTAAAAAGAATGAGATAGATCTACATACACTGAAATGGAACAGTATTCATAATTCATTGTTAAGTGAAATAAGCAACGTATAGAATATTATGTATGTATAATCCTATGTTTATTTTAAAAATGGTCCCAGGGCTTCCCTGGTGGCACAGTGGTTGAGAGTCCGCCTGCCGATGCAGGGGACGCGGGTTCGTGCCCCGGTCCGGGAAGATCCCACATGCCGCGGAGCGGCTGGGCCCGTGAGCCATGGCCGCTGAGCCTGCGCATCCAGAGCCTGTGCTCCGCAACTGGAGAGGCCACAACAGTGAGTGGCCCGCATACCGCAAAAAAAAAAAAAAAAAAAGTCCCAAACTCTATGTTCGTATATGTACAGTAATGGAACTAGAGGGGTTTACACCAAACCTGTTTCTAACGTTGCAGGGAGAAGGGAATGGTGCAGGGATTTTTTTTTTTAATATATACACTTTTTGTATTGTTTAATTTTTTATAATGAACAAGTATTATATTTGTATTTGAAAACAAAATAATTTTTTTTCTTTTTTTTTTAAAAAAAGAGCAGTGTCAGATATACAAGGAAGCAGTGTCAGATATACTAGCCTGAAACCCTTGCCTCTTTCAGGTTCCCCGGGTTGGGACCAGCCCTCAGATCCTACCCCTTGACATCAGCAGCCACGGAGGGGCCGGTGGTTTTCTCTCAGGTCCAGTTCTGCTGTTTCCCACTCTTTATGGGGCCACTTGTGCCCACGAGCATGTCTTACCCAGCATCTTCACCGCTGCATACATACACTTGTCATTGGATGGGTATAAAGTAAAAGCAGGGAAGCACTGGCCATCAGAGTTGAGGACGGCTGGCACAGCGATCGCTGAGCACCTTCCTGCTTCTTGAGTCCCAACGGATGAAACTCACAGTCCCCCAGGGAAAACTAGAAAGAGAGTGAAATGAAAACCAAAACCAGGAGGGACAAGCTTACCCATCTCCAGCTTCTGTTTTAGCGGCCCTGCTGCCAGAACTCACTGAACAGCCCCCAAGTTTCTGGCAAGGTTTCCTGTGTGTGTGCTGTGTGTGTGTGTGCGGGGTGAGGAAGCAGTCGTCACGTATTTATGAAGCCCCAGTCACAGATGTGGACCAGATGCCTCCTAAGTTCTCATCCCATACCAAGAGACCTTATTTTAGTTACAGCTTGTTTTCACTGTAAAAGTAATACCTCGCAGAGAACATCTCTGGAGGGATATGTAAGAAACTGGTAATGGGGATCCCCTCAGAAGAATGGGGGAGTGGTGGGAGGGACTTATATTTCTCATTGTTTATCCTTTCTGTATTTTATTTTTACCATTTGGAAACATCTGTTGAAAAATGAAGACTGGGAAAAGTAGTACCTCCTCACTGCAAAAAATGTGGAAAAATTAGAAAAGTATAAAGAATATTACCACCACCAAGGGAGAACCATTGCTGCATGTCTGTGCTAGGTGTCTGCATTTTTATAAATGTTGATAAAATGTACAGACACATGCTAGGTGGGATCATACCTTAGATATAATTCTGTATCCTTTTTCTGTTAACGTTGTATCCCATAAGCAATTTCCCATATAGTTAAATATTATTTGTAAGCATTTTTAATGGATGTACTATGACTTATTTAATAATTATCCTCCCCGTGTAATTAGACATTTTTGTTTCAGTGTTTTACTATTATAAAAATACACTGAACATCTTTGTACATCTTTTCCCATATTTCTATCTGCTCCATACTTCCTAGATTGCAATTATGGAGTTGTGCGCACAAGAAATGGCTATCTTCCCTTGGTGTATGATGATTTATCACATTTAGAGTTCTTTCACCTACGTTATTTTATTTAACGAGTAAAGGGAGTGAGGGTGAGGAGAGTAAGGAGACCAGGTGCTATCAGCAGGGACTTCCTGGAGGTGGAAGGCCTGAGCTTCGCCTGGGAAGGACAAGCAGGATGTGCAGCACAGCCCACACAAGGATGAAGCACACATGGAGACGTGTAGATCTGAGTAGCCAGCGGGGTGTGGAGAGATCAGACTGGCCAGAGCCAAACCCTGTGTTTAGGGAAACAGTGGTAAGACAGATTATGGACCACAGAGTTGGGACCAGACCCATAAGCAGTGCACAGCCAACAGATGTCTTTGAGCTTGAGGTTATCTTAAGGACATCGTGATTTAAGATTAGCTTGGCCTCATTGTGAGATGGGAGGGGTCAGGGAGAAGCTGGAAGTGGGTAAGGCCTGTGCTAATAGAATAGTGAGGTGACTTCGTGTCTTAAACATTTGAAAAGGCCTGTAGACAGTGGTGTTCCTGCACACGTGGGGCTGGTTAACTTTTTTTTTTTAACGTCTTTATTGGAGTATAATTGCTTTACAGTGTTGTGTTAGTTTCTGCTGTATAACAAAGTGAATCAGCTATACATATACATGTATCCCCCTATCTCCTCCCTCTTGTGTCTCCCTCCCACCCTCCCTATCCCACCCCTCTAGGTGGCCACAGAGCATCGAGCTGATCTCCCTGTGCTGTGCGGCTGCTTCCCACTAGCTATCTATTTTACATTTGGTAGTGTAAATATGTCCATGCCACTCTCTCACTTCGTCCCAGCTTACCCTTCCCCCTCCCCGTGTCCTCAAGTCCATTCTCTACATCTGCGTCTTTATTCCTCTCCTGCCCCTGGGTTCTTCAGAACCTTTTTTTTTTTTTTTTTTTTTTGCGGTACGCGAGCCTCTCACTGTTGTGGCCTCTCCCCTTGAGGAGCATAGGCTCCAGACGCGCAGGCTCAGCGGCCATGGCTCACGGGCCCAGCCGCTCCGCGGCATGTGGGATCTTCCCGGACCGGGACACGAACCCATGTCCCGTGCATCGGCAGGCGGACTCTCAACCACTGTGCCTCCAGGGAAGCCCCATTTTTTTTTTTTTAGATTCCATATGTATGTGTTAGCATACGGTATTTGTTTTTCTCTTTCTGACTTACTTCACTCTGTATGACAGACAGAGCTGGTTAACCTTGATGTGTGGTGGGAATTAGGGATGGTCATAAATTTTATTCCATACATTTCATCTACCTGGCAGTTTGACCTATGGAACTGGCAGTGAGATTGAGTTTTGTGGGCGTGACAGGTTTCTTTTTTATAACTGACCTGTAAGATTTTAATGATTAATGTATTACATTCACATTTCATATCCTCTTTAATGGGAAATGCTTATGCAGAACTTGCTCTCCTGGGAAGCAGGCCTCAAGCTGGCGAGGAGGCAGGTGTTGAGATTCCTCCAGCTGCGTTTCACTCAGGGTGCTTCTTCTTCCAATGTCTGTTTCTAGGTCCCAGTGCCCACTCCCTTTCTCTGCCGAAGGGGAAATTAGCAAGCCTTCCAGAGGCCTGTAACTTGTGATTTTATCAGCCCAGGCTGGGCAGGTGGTGGAGAGTTCTGTCCCAATGGCAGGATTTTCATTTAATGCCCAGCATCCACCATCTGCCCTTACGCTGTAGGTTCCTCCATCTGGAACTCTGCCCCTGAATTAGACGCCTCTCACTCTTCTGAGAATTTCACTCCTGGGGGTGTATCAGGACCAAGCAGAATTCCATGATCTGGTACCTGAACTCCACAGGCAACCTCATCTCCTGCAGCTCTCGACAAGCTTTGCTCACCAACAACTTCAAGCTGTTTGTGATTCCTACATAGATTCACCCCTGTTCCTTAACTTTTGCCATCCCCTCTACTTGGAATACCCTCTCCTTTTTTCTTGGGAACTTCTCACTCACCCCTTGAGACTCAGCCCAGGTGTCACCTGCTTTAAGAAGCCTTTCCTGATCCCCACCAGGCTGGGCTAGCTGTCCCTCCATGTGTTCCCACTGCATCTGCTATGTGTCTGTGCTGTCATTGCATCTCTGTGTGGTAAGAGACTACTTGTCTCTTTCCCCAGTAGACTGTAAGCTCCTCAATGGGCTGCTGCATCTTCTTCCTCAGTGTACACCCAGTGCTCAGCAAAGCCCCTATACCCAGCAGACCAATACATGTTCAAAGAATTCTGTGTTATAAGATCCTGCAGTTCTCTGCAGTGTGACAGGACACTCCAAAGGCAAGACCTTACTCATCCAGAAAGCCTTAACCTGCCAAAAGTCTCTGGATTTAGAGGCTCCTTATTGCATGCATATAAGTGATTGTTATATCTTTTTGTCTTAAGTATTTGGTCTGATATTAATATTAAATGTTTTTGGTTAGTATTGGCCTGGCATATCGCTTTGCATCCTTTGTTCTCAATCTTTCTGTATAATTTTGTTTGGTCTCTTTTAGTTAGCATCTAGAGGGATCTTTTAAAATCCTGATTGTCTGATTTGAAAACTTAATGTTTTAAAGTGCTTTAAACTAATTTTTTTTTTTTTTTTTTTTTTTTTGTGGTACGCGGGCCTCGCACTGTTGTGGCCTCTCCCGTTGCGGAGCACAGGCTCCGGATGCACAGGCTCAGCGGCCATGGCTCACGGGCCCAGCTGCTCCGCGGCATGTGGGATCTTCCCGGACCGGGGCACGAACCCGTGTCCCCTGCATCGGCAGGCGGACTCTCAACCACTGCGCCACCAGGGAAGCCCTAAACTAATTTTTTTTTGAGATTTTTAAATTTCTTTATTTTTGCTATTTTCCCAAAGGCTTGTATAATGTAGAAACCATCCTATATATTTGATAGAAAAATATGAAACTACTGGATTGTTTACTATTTTTGACTTATAAAAATGATGACTTCATATTGTTCAATCTAAAAGTTTCCTCATTTAATCACATATAATTTTAGTCTGTTTGAGAAATACTTTCCATTGATTTGTTTGTTTCATCTATCTGTTCTTGGACATTTTCTGTTTGGCGAAATGTTCATGGCTATCAAATGTAGTTTTTGTTTTTAGTGGTAAAATGAGCAAGTTAGTTCTGTTTCTCTTTTACATTATAAAGTAATTTTTTTAAATGTAGACCATATGTGCTTAGGTAGATTAAATTCTTTTTTTTTAATAGATCTTTATTGGAGTATAATTGCTTCACAATACTGTGTTAGTTTCTGTTTTACACCAAAGTGGATCAGCCACATGCATACATATGTCCCCATATCCCCTCCCTCTTGAGCCTCCCTCCCATCCTCCCTATCCCACCCCTCTAGGTCATTGCAAAGCACCAAACTTATCTCCCTGTGCTGTGCGGCTGCTTCCCACTAGCTAACTATTTTACATTCGGCAGTGTATATATGTTGATGCTATTCTCACTTCGCCCCAGCTTCCCCCTCCCACGCCCTGTCCTCAGGTCCATTCTCTATGTCTACATCTTTATTCCTGCCCTGCAACTAGGTTCATCAGTACCATTTTTCTTTTTTTTTTAGACTCCATATATATGCGTTAGCATATGGTATTTGTTTTTCTCTTTCTGACTAACTTCACTCTGTGTGACAGACTCTGGGTCCATCCACCTCACTACAAATAACTCAATTTCGTTCCTTTTTATGGCTGAGTAATATTCCATTGTATATATGTGCCACATATTCTTTATGCATTCCTCTGTCGATGGACATTTCGGTTGGTTCCATGTCTAGGCTATTGTAAATAGTGCTGCAGTGAACATTGTTGTACATGTCTCTTTTTGAATTATGGTTTTCTCAGGGTGAAACTAATTTTTTTTACATTCAATTGTTAATTAAGTTGACCAACATATCGTATCGATTCCTATGCCTACCATTGTTTCTTGCATCCCATTTCTTCTCTGGTTTACTTTTCTGCTCGCCAAAGCACAGCCTTCAGTGCTTCTTTCCCTGAAGATAGTACCATCTTTCCCGGAACTCTTGTTGCTGTGTTTGTGTATTGTGTGGATTTTTTTTTTTAATTGCATTAAGAAAATGAAATGACTTGTTAAAACTAATCAAGTGAAAACTGGTAACATCCCAGGAACATGTACTGGAGTAACTCCACTAGAAGTCTGACCAATTTATTGGTGATCCAGCCCTTACTGATGAGACCCCTCATTTTTAGTTCTTGTCCTTCCTGCCTACTCAGGCTAAGAAATTATTACCAACAGTGGGCAGATCCTGCGGGTAAAATAGGGGTAGTAATATGCACATGGGTAGTAATATTGCTCGGTTCCCGAAGTTCCAGGTACCTTTGCCAACAACTTTTATCCTAGAAAGGAACTAAGGATCCTTGGGTCCCAGGGGAAAGGGCCAGGAGTGTCCTGCCTTTAGCCCTAACCCCATGTTAGATGCTCTAGTTGTATAAATTGGGCCTTATTAGTTTCTGCAGGCAGTTTACCTCTCAGAGCCTTAGTTTCTTCATCTGTAAAAATATTACCAACCTTGCAGCGTTGCTGTGAGGTTCATCAATAACATGGATAAAGCCCCTAGCACATGCCCAACACACAGAAGATGTTTAATGAATGGTAGTGACTATGACAGTCCCTGGCACTTAGGAGACTGTCATTTAATACCTGTTGAGTGAATGCAGGAGCCTACCGGAAAAGGTTTCATTGAGGAGATAGGTTATAAAGGATAGGTGAGATCTGGACAGATAGTAATAAAGGAAGAAGACACTCTTTACAGGGAACAGGATGAGCAGAGGAAAAGAATCAGGCTCACCCGTTGCTGCCGTGCTCAGGGAAGTGAAAGGAGCAGTGTGGCTGGAACAGAGGCTGAGGGTAGGGGCTTGGGGAGGGTAGGCAGGGCAGAAAAGGGAGCTGGGACTGAGAACACATGGGGATCTCTGGGTCCACCTGGCCAGATAGCCGTTTTGCCTGGCCAGGTCACTCTGCCCGGCACTTGCCCTTGGTTCCCCTTCCTGCACACCCCTTGTTCTTGATAGGCAGAGGCTGGCCCAGTGTGGCCTAGTAGCCAGGCAAGCTGAAGGCTTAAAAGAGGAAGCATCAGAATGAGATTGGTTTTCAACTAGTATCTTATTAAGGAAGTTGAGTTCCTCTACTTCTGTTATTTGTCCCCTCTGGGCATTCAGAGAAGGACAAGTTTTTATTTCCAGATGAAATATCATGAGAGGGATTTGCCCTGTTCTGCCCTGGCCCCTCAGTGGACATTTTCAAGATGGCCCTATATTTCTCTTTGATATACAGAGAATCAAGGCTGAAGGTGTTGAGTGCCTTAGGTAAGGCTTGACACCTTGGCTGTATGATGCTGAAACAAAGAAGTCCCATTGTCTCAATGAGGGCGTTTATGAGCTTCTATTGGCCAGGCAAGGTGATTGGCATTTCATGTACTCTACCTCCTTCAGCCCTCAATACAGCTCTGAAGAAGCTATGAGAAGAAACTCAGTGGCCTGCTCAAGGTTTAGCATGAAGGCTGGGGAGGCAGCAGTGCACGTTCAGCCCCACTTCTGCAACTTGTCACTGTGTGACTGTTCTGGCAGGCTACTGAACTTCTCTAAAGCCTCAGTTTTCACATCTGAAATTGACATTAATAATGGCCGTGCTTAGTAAATATTGACAATTATCATTCTGAATTGGAGTCATCCAGCCCTCAAATAATCCTGACAAATCAGTAAATCAGTGGCATTTGGGAAACTAGAAGGAACCTCAAAAGGTTTCCTAGGCCACTAGTTTTAAGACTCTTTTTCTTGGAGACCTAGGATTCTGGGGAGGTCTGTGGTGGATGAAGGGAAGCTGAGTATGTGTGGCCCTTGCCCACCTTCTTCAGCAGAGCAGCTGTTTCTAATGTGAATTACGTAGCAGTTGCACGTTTCTTGCTCTTTTATATTGTGGGGGTTGAGGTGGATTTCATTTAATAAAAATGGTCCTGCTGCTTTTTAAAATAAGCTTCCAAGGCTTGACCTCATATCTCGTGGTTCCTAATCTAGTGTTTTTACTGACCTTACTAAAACAGGGAACTGAAATATGATACATTTTAGAAAGGTTGTCATCAAAATTTTAAACATTATTCTCATACCTTCCAGTTAATCAAGCACTCATTTAGTCTAAACCCCATTCCTCTCCCAGAATCCTAGGAACAGAAATTTTGCTGTCAGAGAAAGCATTGCTATCATAGCCTCAGACAAGAACTGTCTAATAGAACTTTCTGCAGTGATGGAAATGTTCTCTGTGTGCACTGTCATATACGGTAGCTAGTGTAACTGAGGAACTGATTTTTAAATTTTATTTTAAATGAATTGATTTAAACGTAAGTAGCCATGTGGCTAGTGGCTGCCATATTGGACAGTGCAGTCTTACAGTATACAGCAGAGGTCAGATGGCAGTCCCTGGCCTCTGGGCATGGGAATCATCCAGAGAACTTGTCAAAAGCACAGATCCTGGGCCTAATGCCCAGTGGCTGATTCAGTAGACCTGGGGCGAGTGCATCTGAGGTGGTTATTCTAACTTGCACTCAGGTAGGAAGGCACTACATTAGTGAGCTTTACCTCGGCATAAAAATGTGGAGCCAGAGCAAGCATTTTGCCCTGGCCTTGATCTTCTGGGGAGACTAGAGCAACTTTCTGAGGAATGTCAGACCCTTGGAGGATGTGATGAAAGCTATGGACCTCTTCCCTGGAAAAAGACAAAAATAGTTTCTAGGGCTCCCAGACCTCCTTGAACCCACATTAAGAACACCTCAACTTGGACTGAAGATCTTTACTAGCTGGTGAGGGAGTTGAGCTTGAGCCCAGGAGCCTTGTGACATGCAGGCGTGTCACACAGATATGCCCAAGGGTTAATCTGGTACCATCCCGCTCATTCCTACCCCCGGATCCCTCCAGGGGGTCATGGAGGCACCACAGAAGAGAGAATAGGCAGTGTATGTGGATCAGGCCCTGAAAGAATACTGAATGAGTTCTGCCCCTTTCCTTTCCCCTTATGTTTTCATAGCCTTGTGGGTGAGCTGAGAGGGTGTGGCTATTGTCACTGCTCATGTCCTCAGCTCCGATACAGAGAGCAGAGGGAAGAATGCATCTGGGGCCTGAGTGGAGCTGTGGAGAGAGTCCAGCTGAGTAATGGATCAGGATTTTGACTTGCCTTCAAAGGCAGAGACACAACGGGCTCCCACTTAGTCCTCACTTCCCACAAGCTGCAGGAGTGAGAGAGAAGGGGCAAAGCTGCGGGGCTCTGGGCTGGGGCAACGAGCCAGGGACCGAAGCCCAGAGCTGGGCAGGCCACCCAATCAGCAGCCCCAGGCTTAGTGCAGAACCCCATTTTTTGTAGATCAGAACCCATGTAGAAGTGGGGAAGAGTGAGGAAACAAGCGTGTGTATGTGTCGGAGAGCTGCTGTCAGGCCAAAGTGTCCTGAAAATAGCCTCTTGAACTTGGAGACTGTCGGTGAGGGTCTGAGTCATGGTCATGTGGCACAGGAAGGCCAGACACAGGAGAAGCTGTACAGCTCCCGGGTCGAGATTTTGTGCCCCTGGGAGGTGAGGGTCAGCCTGTTTTCCCCGTGCCCTTCACAGATTCAGCTGCCAGCTGCTGGGTTAGCTTCTCAGGCGGCCTTGTTCCTCTCTCTGCCTGCTAGGCTGCCGGATGAGTCATCAGGGAACTACAGAGGAGGAGGCCCCAAGCTCAGCTGCCTCAGCCTCGGCTTCTCTGGGACAAGGGAGCCTGGAGTGCTCCTGGAAGGAGGATCAGGAGCCTACCTAGCCACCAAGGTGAAAGGGCAGCTTCTGGGGGAGGGGGTGCCCCACAGCCTGTCTGGAGGAGCTCCAGCTCAGGATGAGCCGTGTCAGGCAGGACAGGCCACTTGAGCCTGAGTGCAGCTCTATAGACCTCTAAACATCTGGGTTTAAGATGTTGGGTTTAAGATCTTGCCCTCGGAGTAAGATTGACTGCTGGCCTCATTTCTCTCACCGTCAGATGAAACTCTGTCTTCATCCCCGATGCTCAGCATCACCCCTTGATTCCGTCATGCAGCCAGCACCGGCTGTTTCATCTATGCCCCACTCTGCTCTACACCGGCAACACCACCTCTGACCCTCAGAAGCCTTCTGCCCAGGGAGGACCACGACTTTCCTCCTTGTGTTTGCCTGCAGCCCAGGGGACTGGGGAGTGGGTAGCACAGCCCACTAGGTCTGGCCCCACACTGCCCCACACAGGCTGGGTGATCTGGGGCAAGTCTCCGCCTAATTAAGCCTGCGACTCTTCAAGTAAAAGTGAGGAGAGGGACTTCCCTGGTGGTCCAGCGGTTAAGTCTCCATGCTCTCAATGCAGGGTCAGGGAACTAGATCCCACATGCATGCCACAAATAAGGAGCCCGCATGCTGCAACTAAGACCCAGTGCAGCCAAATAAACAAAAAAAATTTTTTTAATGAGATTAAAGCAATGTCCCTATAGGCACGCTTCTAATACTATTAGGTTTGAAGGTCTTGGGGTCTGTTTTTAAGATCTCATTTCCCTTATAAAGAGGCTGAGAGAGGTGGGCCCTACTCTAGGCCCTGGATCAAGTCCTTTTTGGAGATGGAAGGGGCTGTGGAGGTGTGGGGTGGGATGACAGTATGGTTACAAGTAAAACAGCCTGCCTTGGAGGGCTTTCACCTAATTGAAGTCAGAACACCCCTTAGACTTCTTAAGGTCATCAAGAAACAATGAGGCCACCCATTCAGCCTCCTGAGCATCCGGCCTGCAGGACCACACCCAGGCATCCAGGCTGAAAGCTGGAGCTGCTGAATTCAAAGCTAGAAGGCCCTTGAAGGCACCCCCCACACCCACACCCCAGTCAAGCTGACTCAGCCTTTCGTAGCCACTGTGGTGAGGCAGATGCAGTAGGAAGGAGGTTTCAGCCTAGTGTTTCCCAGCATCCCACTGTCTCTTGTAAGCTTCCAGCCTGATCCGGCAGAAGGTCAGAGGTGTTGGAGGGTCGGCTTCCCACGGTCTGCCTTTCTCGTGCAAGAGCAGATGGAGGAGTGATCCGGGATGAATGGAGCTACCGCAGGGAAGACCGCATCTGTTAGTAACAGCCTTAGGACCAGGCTGCCATCAGAGAGCACTTATTAAAGGCCTGTCTGCAGTTGATGCCTTCTCAGGCTTTGTCTCAAGCAAGTCATGACCCAGAAGGGCCCTGCCCTTGGGAGTCCACAGCCCCAGTCTTTAAAAAGGCTTCCAAATGGTAACAACCTCAGGGCGGTGCCATTCTCTTTCATGACAACTCTAGCCCACGTGCTCCTTGCACAGATTGTCACAACAGTGGGCTCTCTCTTCCTTCTGGCTTTATGGGAACGCAGAGCTGGTAGAGATGGAGCCCAGAGAGAGGTGACGTCTTGCGCTTTGTCCTCATATTTCTAGAGGTGTCGGTTGGTGTCCAGGGCTCTAATATAAATTCCACTACTAATGTTGCCTGAAAGAAAACTGATACTTAGGAGAGGTTTTCAGCAAATGAGTTTGGACATTACAGAAGGAAGCATGTCAGTTCCTTCTGGAGAGCCACAAACAGATGCATCTTGTGAAAGGAGCCAAGTGCTGGTATTGCCATTTGCATGCTGGTTTTTCGATTTACAAGATTTCATTTATGTGTATGTATGTAATGTTTATATAAATATACACACAAATCTATCTATATATATATATACACACACACACATCTGGATGCCTATGTACACACACATGTGCACACACACATATACATACATGTATCTACCTCTAGCTAGGGAACAAAACAAAACCTTGGTTCTCTCCACTTGGAGAAAAGCCATCATGGATGGTGCAGGCATGTCCTCTACGAAGCAAGGCTTCTGCGGAATCAGTGATGTGACTGATGGTTTTGGAGTATAGGATCCACCACCCTGTTCTGGGGAAGCAAAGTTCACCACAAAACAAACAACAGAAAAAGATTCAGCCATTATTTATAAAGGCAAGAAAGAACCAACCCAGATGTTGGTCCACGTCTCTCCTGGAGGAGGCGGGCTGGAGTTCCCCTTGTGGGGTGGAGAGAGGGGCCATTTATGGTGGAGGGGCCAGTAGGGCTGGGGGGCTCACCCCACGTGGAACAATGGTGAGGTTGCCATTTGGAACATTTGGAGGATAGCTATGTGTGGCATGAGGAAGTAGAGACCCTTTGCCCCCTGCTTTTCTCCTCCCACCCAAGCCTGACACCTGGGCGCCTCGGGGTCTGGGGGTGACCTGCTCTGTGTGTGGTCTCTCACAGGGTGAGCGTGAGCCTGGGAGATGGCAGTGATGGAAATGGCCTGCCCAGGTGCCCCCGGCTCCGCGGTCGGGCAGCAGAAGGAGTTCGCCAAAGCCAAGGAGAAGACACAGGCAACGGAGACGAAGCAGAGCTCCGTCCACAAGCTCGAGGCTGTGGAGAAGAGCCCCATGTTCTGCGGGAAGTGGGAGATCCTGAACGACGTGATTACCAAAGGCACAGCCAAGGAAGGCTCCGAGGGCGGGCCAGCTGCCATCTCCATCATCGCCCAGGCCGAATGTAAGGAGCCCTGGGCTGGGAGTGTTGGCAGAGAGGGCAGGTGGGGAGCCTGCAGGTGGGTGCAGCGCTTGTGCAAGGGTGGTTGGGCACCGATGGGGCTGGACTTACGGTCCCCCTGTGGAAGAGGGAAGTCAAGGTGACCACCATAGAAGACTTGCAAGACACACCTGGGAATTAAGCCAAGGATCAGTGTGAAGTGGGAGCTCGAACAGTGCTGGGGAGTGAAGCACAAGAAGGGAGAAGTGGCAGACAGAGGCCTTGCTCATGACCAGAGCAGGGGAAGGGAGCTGGGAGACAGGAATGCTTGGGCTCCAAGGTCCTGGGCCCTCTCTGCAGGGCCATCAGGCAGGCCTTCTGCTGGGACTTGGGCAGCCTGAGCATCTCTGGAGAGGCCCAGGCAGGAAAGGCCAGGTGTCTCGGAAAGCCTCTCTGGGCCCTGGGCCCTTCACCTCCTTCCACGCAGGTGCTTGCCGCCCCCCACCCCACCCCACCCCCCCCCACCGCAAAGAATGAACGCCTGCCCTCGGGCCTGCAAGGCTGATGCAGGGTCTGCGGGGCATCCTGGGCTGATCCTTTCTGCTTCTACTCACAATACCTCAAGATGGCTTGGAGCAGTGGCTGCCACCGGAGCCTGAGAAACTCCCAGGGGCGTGGGGAGGGCCAGGAATCCCCTCTCTACCCGACACCTACCCTCCACCCCAGGAGGTTTCCTGGGGTGGAGCCTGGCGAGACCTACAGCTCATAATGGTATTTTCTCACATACACACATCCTTCCCCTCATCTTCCGCTTCCTTCTGGCTGGCCTTTGACGAGAGATGAGAGAATAAAAATTAAAGTGGAGTGAGTGACATAGTAATGGTAGTACTGCACACGCGCGCGCGCACACGCGTTATATGTAATAGTGTATATTTGTTGAGCTGTTACCGTGTGCCAGGCACTGAGTTGAGTGTTTTATATAGATCATCTCACACCTCACAGTACGTGAAGTGAGGTGCGCACCCTGTGATCCCATATTGTAGGCACGCCCTGTGCCTTGACCCTCAGGCTGGGAGGGAGGGGTGAGGCTGCCAGTGAGAGGAGGTGAGCCGCCAGGCAGAAGGGGTCTGGGAAGGAGGAGGGGCCGGGAGGGTATCTGCAAAGTGCCTCTCCCCTAAGTGCCTCTCCCCTGTTCTTTCTCTCTCCTTTCTGCTCATCCAACCCCTTTGCCTTTACTTAAAAGGTGAGAATAGCCAAGAGTTCAGCCCCACCTTCTCAGAACGGATCTTCATCGCTGGCTCGAAACAGTACAGGTAAGGTCAGCTTGAGTGGGGTGGCAGGGAGCTGCCGCGGGGGCGTCCCCACCCCAGCTGCTTGCTCAGGCCGCTCGCAAGTGACCCCTGGCTCCTTCCTTCAGCACCTGTGGTTCGGCTCTTGGAACCCACCCAGGCTTCCTCACTGAGCTGCTCTTGCAGCTTTTCAAAAGCTTTTCCCAGTGTGGGGGTGGCTGCCTCTGGGTCACATCAGGGTCACATCAGCTTGACGTTTTATTTTTATTCTCCTCCTCGGAGTCCTTGCTGCTCCCTTTCGGTTCCCATCAGTAGGGAGGATGCTGGGAACAGGAGGCACTTTGCCGCTGGTGCGTGACCACGAGTGCAGGCCCAGAGAAGCCGCTCTAACTCGGGGAGAAACCTGCTGTGTCTTTCCTTCTGTGAGACACACCCAAGGAGGGATGAGGGCTTGGAAACAGGCAGGGACAGACTTGCAGCTCGGTGGCCCTGTAGAAAGGAGGCCAAGTGAGGCTCGGCCTGTTCCCAGACTCCCCAGCCCCAAAGAAGATTTTTGGCAGCTGGAGGTTGAACCTGGAAACAGTTCCTCCCCTACCACCAGGTGGACTTCTTTATCGTTGGAATTTGGGAACTGCTAGCGGGAAAGTGACCAACCTCAGCTGTCCCTGCTTTGGAGGCAACAGAAGCCAACTCAGAGCCGAGAATGCCTGCCATGAGCTGTGGCCCTCCGAGCCACATGCCCCGCTTCCGGGACCTCTCAAGGGCAAGCCCCCCTTGGAGAGCAGGGAGAGAACCATGTCTCCCCCTCCACCCGGAAGAGCGGTGTGCACCCTCACTTTAGTAACAACCACTGTTGATCGGAAGCTTGCCGTGGGGCCCGACACCGAGGCAGGCTTTTTAAATGAGCTATTTCATTTAAACCCCATCTTCGCCCTGCCCAGCAGGAAACGCCACCTCCATTTTATCAATGAGGAGCCTGAAGGTCTTTGGGGCTTAGGAACTTTCCCACGTTCACACAAGTCCTGACGAAGCTGGGATTTGACCTTGGGTCTGTATGACTCCAGCCGCAGCTACCTGAGCCGTTCTGTCTCCCTGCCCCCTCACACTCAGAATGCGTGTCTGTGTCCCCTTGCTGACAGCCAGTCCGAGAGTCTTGATCAAATCCCCAACAATGTGGCCCACTCGACCGAGGGCAAAATGGCCCGCGTGTGTTGGAAGGGGAAGCGTCGCAGCAAAGCCCGGAGGAAACGCAAGAAGAAGAGCTCCAAGTCCCTGGCTCAGGCAGGAGTGGCCCTGGCCAGACCCCTCCCCAGAACCCCTGAGCAGGAGAGCTGCACGGTCCCGGTGCAGGTGAGACCCGCCCCTACGCCCAGACCCCTGTGCCGGGCGCCCCCTGGGCTCATGGGCCTTCGGAACAGCACCTGTGCCTTGGCCCCAGCCCCATGTCCTAACAGCTGTGTTTCCCCCGCAGGAGGATGAGTCTCCGCTAGGCACCCCGTATGTTAGAAACACCCCCCAGTTCTCCAAGCCTCTGAAGGAGCCAGGCCTTGGCCATCTCTGGTTTAAGAGACTCGGGGAGGGCCTGCGGCCAGCACTGCCTCGACCGGAACTCCACAAACTGATCAGCCCCCTGCAGTGCCTAAACCACGTGTGGAAACTCCACCACCCCCAGGACGTAGGCCCCCTGCCCCAGCCCGCTCACCCCTTCCCCTACAGCAGACGGCCCCACCCCTTCCCGTTCCACCCTCTCCAGCCCTGGAAACCTCACCCCTTAGAGTCCTTCTTCCTAGGCAAACTGGCAAACTGTGTAGACAGCCAGCAGCCCCTGCCCGGCCCTCCCCTGGGCAGACTGGCCTGTGTAGACGGCCAGAAGCCCCTGCCTGGCCCACATGTGAAGCCCAGCTGCCCGTCTCATGGCTCGAGTGACAAGCTGTCCATGGAGGAGTACCTCGTGCACGCTCTGCAAGGCAGCGTGAGCTCCGGCCAGGCCCGCAGCCTGGCCAGCCTGGCCAAGACCTGGTTGGTGGGGGGCTCCAAGCCTCGGGAGCCCAGCCCTGAAACCGAGGACAGTGAGGGGGTCCTGCTTATTGAGGCGAGTAGTCCCCAAACACACGTACACCTACCACCGCCTCCACCTCCAGGGCCGTCCACCTTCACTACCCCCCTTCCCTTCCCCTTTTCCTCTAGTTCTCTTCCTGGGTCACTGTGTAATGTTATGTGATTTTCCCAAACTTAGATTTCTGGGTGTTATCCCGTCCATCTCTGACACACTGTCCCTTGTCCCCTGCCCCTCTTCACTGTCCTTCCCTTTCCTCTACCACTTAGCTCCTGAGGCACTTTTTCTCATGGTCAAGGCGGTTGACAATTCCGTTTCTGTCCCACAATCACAAGTCTGGGGAGGAGGTTTCTTCTTCTCAAGGGTCGGCTTGCCTCAGCCCGTGAAGCTCTCCCTTGCCTTCGCCTGACTCCTGCAACCCCCTCTCTGGGTCCGTCCCCACACCCCGACCCCGAGCCCTGCCTCAGACCTGCTGGTGTTCTTGGATGTGAGGGCTCAGCCCAGCAGCCTGGCAAGGGCCACCAGTTGGAGAGCCTTCCTCACTGTAACCCTTCGTCCCTCCACTGCCCTGGCCACTGAAACCGGCCTCTGTCTCCCGCCAACCCCAGAAACTCAAGCCGGTGGATTATGAGTACCGAGAGGACATCCACTGGGCCACGCGCCAGCCCTGCCTGGGCAGAGGCTCCTTCGGAGAGGTCCACAGGATGGAGGACAAGCAAACCGGCTTCCAGTGTGCCGTCAAAAAGGTATGCCGGGCTCCGGGGCTGAGGAGGGAAGGCGGACAGGGGGCCTGTCGCGTTCCCTCTGCTTCCTTTCAGGGTTAGCACAGGGAGGCCATGGGTCTGACTCGTTAACGGCGTCTGGCTATCCTGGCTGCCCTGGGTCAACTGGAGCTGGAAGGGGACAGTCCAGGTCACGTGTCCCCGCCTGGGTGCCACACTTGGTGCTCCTGTATGTGAGGGAGCATGAGAGTGTGCACGCAGCCTGGGCCACTCCTGATGCCAGGCCCCTAGAGCACATCAAAACCTGGAAGATGGTTGGATTGTCATGAAATTCATGTTGAGCTGAAACCCCTAAACTATATAGTGGACCAGAAGGTAATAGCAAGAGCGTAGCCTCCACCTAACAGGTGCTTCCCGACGGAGGCCGTGCACCTTGGGAGTCAGATCTGACTTGAGTTTGGGCTCTGCCTCCTGTCGGCTGGTGGTACTAGGTCCTGCGAGATGGACATGAGGAAACGAGGCTTAGCAAGAAGCCCCAGGCTTGTCTGACTGTAGAGTTTGGCTTTGAACCTCTCTTCGGGAAGGGACAGGGGAGGAAGACTCATGCTTCTAGGATTTTGATTAGAGGCGGAGGCCTGAATCACCTCTCCCACTCCCTCGTTTCACTGATGTTAGAACTGGAGACCAGAGAGGGTCTGCACCTTGCCCACAGCTGCACAGCTGGGCCTGGAACTGAGGCCTCCTTCTGTCAGATCACACTGCCCAGGCCTAGCAGTCCTTGAGGGTGTCAGTCGTGCTCTCCTTCAGATACCATTTCTCCTCCTCTCCTCTCACCTTGACTAGAAGCCACCTTGTCCTTGACCCCAACTCTGCCTGAGGGCTAGCACCAAGGACTTCCTAAGGTGGAAATCAGAAACATTTCCATGGGCCATTTCCTTGGCCCTTGGGCAGCGTGAAATAAGCTAATTCAAAGATGGACCTTGCTTTCAAATGGCTTTTGTCAAGGACACTCTGATCCCCAAAAGGAAAGGGACCAAGCAGCCAGCCCAGGCAGGTCCATCCCACTCAGGCCCCACGCAGAGTAGACACTGCTGCCGCCACTGTCTTGGGTGCCTGTGACTTTAAGGGGCGATGGTACAGATTGTGTTGTGAGTAAACCTGGCTTCCCTGGCTTGTGTGTGACCAGGTGTTAGAGTTCTAAAGTTTGGGCCTCGGGGTGATGGGATGAGAGAGGGGACTATCCGTAGGTATTACCCCAAGCTTCAGACCTACTGTGTCAAATAAGCCAGCTCCACCCCTGCCCACCCCCACCGGCCAAAACACGTGCTTAGTTCTTGCCAGCACGGGTCATCATCTTTCGCTGGGATGCCAAGGCCACGTGCCTGACCTCCTCAGCTGCAGTCCCCTCCCCAGGCCACCGGAGAAGGCTCAGCTGTTCCTCCTGAGAGGTGGGTGGGAGGAGGGCAAGAGAGTGTGAAGTGTCCTGGAGATGAGCGCCCATGCTGGGGAGCTTAGTCACCAGGCTCCTCAGCTGTTCCCCTGCTGAGTTTCTCAGAGTCCCAGGCAACAAGGTAAACAAGCCTAATATAGTAGAAGAGGACAGAGACTCCATTTCTCACCTCCCCAAGGCAGTCGGACAAGCTCCAAGCACAAGGCACGGACTTGCCAGCCCCAGAGCTGCTGCCCCAGCCCACCAGAGCCAGCCCTTCTCAGAACTCCGCCTCCCCCATCCAGGATCTTAGCGGGGCTGGCTTTTGGCAGCTCACACAGCTGCCTTTGGTCGGGCAGACCACCCCTCCTTTCTCTCCAGGGCAGCGGGGTAGGGGAGGCAGTAGTGTCCTTTAGCGATTTCAGCTGGAAGATCTCAGAAACAGTTCCCTGCTAGGGGGTAGGGGTGGAGGGTGGGGACCAAGGATCAGAGGTCAAGCCGCACAGGGGGTCAGAGCAAGTCTGCACACCCTCTGACGCTCCCTAGGGAGGATCCAGGATGTGGAGTATCATGTGGTGACATCAGCACCCCATTGGCCCTCCTTCTAGAACATTCATGGCCCCAGGTCAGATGTTGATTGGTCACAAGTCCAGGGCTTAATGTAGGGTTTGGGGGTGGGGGTGGGGTTAGGGTTTTGTTTGAGCTTACTTTTAATTTCAAATTAATTGAGGCTCATTGTAAAAGAATGATAACCAAAAAGCAAAAGTCCCTCTGTTGCCCAGTCCCCTTCTGAGGTAACCAGCCTTTGACATAAATCTTTTTTAGACTTGTTACGCATATATAAACATGTAGTTGTTTCTTTTATTGAAATGAGATTGCACTCATTTGTTGTTCTGTACCATGTTTTTTCATGTTATAGTGTATCATGGATAGATTTCCTTATTGTTACATATATATACATCTGTCCAGTGCTTTGTTGGTTTTTTTTTGTTTTTTTTTTTTGTGGTACGCGGGCCTCTCACCGTTGTGGCCTCTCCCGTTGCGGAGCACAGGCTCCGGATGTGCAGGCTCAGAGGCCATGGCTCACGGGCCCAGCTGCTTCGCAGCATGTGGGATCCTCCGGGACCGGGGCACGAACCCACGTCCCCTGCATCGGCAGGCAGACTCTCAACCACTGCACCACCAGGGAAGCCCTGTCCAGTGCTTTTTAACAGCCAGTGTGTAAGTTCTTAACCTAGTCAGTGGATGAAGTCATAAGATCCATGAATTCCTGGAACTTTATTCTAAAGTGTGTATGTGTGTGGCAAGTGTGGACACACACACATTTTTTATTTATTAGATTTTCAAAGGGGTCTGTGGCTCAAAGAGGGTTAAGAACTGTGCGTTTGAGAACATCTGGCTCGAGCATGGAGTTCTGGGAGCCTCCTTTTGCCTCTGCCCTGATCTGGGGTAGTGCGGCCTTGGCCAAGTCCAGCCAGCTGTTGTTACCAAGCACCTGTTCTGTGCCAGACGCTGTGCCAGGGAGACAGAGGTGTGGAATCCACACGCCTGACCTGAAGGAGCTCAGATTGTAATGGGGGGTGGACACTTACATGGTGTAAAGGTGGTAGAAGCAGCCATCAGCCGGGGACATGGTGAAGTCAGCCGGGACAAGTGTTGAGAAGGAAATCAGAACAAGGACCGAGGGGAGAATATCTCGATGGTGATGGTGAAATAAGGCGGAAAGCTATGTGCCCAATACTGTGTGAGTCACCTTCACATATTTATGTTCCTGGGACCTTTAAAAGAACTTATTAGAGTTGCCGTTACTCCCTTTTTTACCGATGAAATAAAATGGATACGAATACTAAAGAAAACAAGAGGGAAAGTTTCAAGAAGGAAAAAGCGATCTGCAGTGTAAAGCATGCAGGCAGTTAAGCAGAGGGAAGGGACTTGTGGATTTGGCAGTTAGGTGATTGCTGACCATGTTTCCACCTGGGTAGGCGCGTGCCTGAACGTAGGTAAAAACGTCCCAGATGTAAAAGCTAATATAGCTGGAAGGGCCTTCAGCGAGGTGGGGTAGCTGGGAGCTCTGGAGTCAGGCTTCCCGCACCAAAATCCCAGCTTTGCTACTTTATATCCAGTGACCTTGAGCAGATTACTGGTCCAGTCTTCAGCTCCGTTGTCTGTAAAATGAGATGACGTCACCTCCTGGGCTATCGTAAGGTGTAAACGACTAATGCGTATGAAGTGCTGAGCACAGCACCTGGCACGTGTTAAGTGGGCATTAAACATTAGTCCTCATTAATTAACACCCTCATCGGAGTCCAGCCCTCACCTGACAGATGCAGACACTGAAGTCCAGGGAGGAGAGGTGGCCGGACGGGCAGCTGGCCTGGACCAGGAGGCCGTCCCCTCTCCCTTGGGACCGCCCTTTCAGCCTGCTCTCCCTGGGGCTGGCCCAGACTTCTAACGCACCTTGTGTTTTGAAGTGTCCCTTCCAACCCCCTCTGATCTGGGTGGTTGGGCAGGGTTTTAATATTCCTGGGACACTCCAGAGGACTTAAGGATTTCTTCAGAGTTAAAGCCGAGGCTCCCAGACTTTCTTGGTTCACAACCCTTAATGTCTCAGTCATTTTTTCAAGGTGCTCCAGGCCAAAACAAGTACTGACCAGTTCCATTTATTAAATAATTGGGTCAAATAATAAGTCTTTATCCTAATAACCTAGTAGCCATTTGAATAACAACACACATAAACTGAGAGATAAATTTTGCTCTTAAACAAGCGTTATTTACTAATGGGATGCATGCCTTGTTGGGCAGGCACAACTTCTCCAACTCAGAAATCATTGGACACCGTCACTTTCATTTCCTGCTCCACATTATCCCCCTGAAGTACCTTTCTGTCACAACAACCTCCAAAAACCTAGCTTCATAAAGGTATATCATCAAAAGAATGCAGTTCGATCATTGAAACTGAACTGTCTCACGCTAGTAGTTTGTGTGGTGTCCCCAGATGCCAATCGTTGCTGTTTCCCTCAAATGCAAAATACCCTGTAGCCCCCTTCCAAGTTCTCTGCGGTGCCCCAGGGCGCTTCACCCCACAGTTTGGGAACAGTAGGGTTAAAGACGTTTGTTAATACAAGTCCGGTTGGCGAATTAGTTCCAACTCAGGTTCAGAGCTGGAAACACTGACAGGGAGTCAAAGTTCATGTGAGTTGATTAACCAAACCAGATATTCTGCAAGTAACCAGAAGAGGGACATTTTCCACTGATAGGCTAAAGTCCAAAAGCTGCACAAGTCCGCAGGTCTCGGAAGAAAACTGCCAGGCCCTGACTGACGGCTTCCAGGCTGGTTTTGTTACCACTCGTGCCCCCTGGTGGCGTTTCTCAGGGCTAACATGAGAACCAGCTGCAGCCGGAAAGGACAAGTCTCTGTTAGCAAGTGTAAGCATTTAGTAAGCTGCTCTTATTTGAGCTGGAGGGAGGAGGCGGGGAACTGGCATTTCCTGAGCACCCACTAGTTGCCAGGCCTGGTGCTGGTTATCACCCCTCCAGACCCCCACTCGACCCTGGAGCAGATGCCACTGTCCCCACCGTTCACATGTGGAGGCACATAGCTTGGGGGAAGTGATCTACCTTTGGAAATGGCCAAGCCAGGGTCTCAGCCCAGGATGTTTGTATCCAAGGCCTATTTCTTCCCTCCGTGTCATGCTGGTCCCTGCAGAAAGGAGTGGGTGGTCCCTGGCCTGCCAGTCCCCTGTAAGAGGGGCCTTGGCCAAACCCCTCCCCATAGGAGAATCCTCTCCTATGCCCAGATCCTGGGGAAACAGCTGCAAACAGAGTAAACAAGCACTGCCCCATCTACATGGACATTTTAGCCCTCAGGGGAAAAGGCAAATAATTGTGAGCAAATAATAAGTGCTCAGAAGGATGCTGAGGATCCAGGGGCACTGACAGAGGCAGAGTCTTGGCCACATCAACTCTGGCTACAGAAGCCCAGCATCTTAAGAGTAGAAGTGGATGTTGATACAGAAAATGTCCCATGACCTAGAAACTGTCCAGACATTTGGGCTGGGGAAAAGAAAGTTCTGTGTTTGGCAGATCTCTGAGGGTGGGCAGCATGCCAGGGGCCTGGATAAGGATTGTAGTTTTTGTGACTATATTTCCATAGGCATCAGCACTGAAGAACTTTAATCAAGTGCTAGGCATTGACCCCGACCCCCAGGGGGCACAGTTTAGTCTCTAAGGGTCCAGTAGGCCCACTAGGGCCCCTGCCTGGCCTCAGAATCGTCACCGGGAACATAAGCGGCCTCTGTGCAGGGAGCTTCAAGGGTCCTGACAGGATGCTAGGGAAACAGCCCTGGTCCATCACCCTGATTCACACCCACCTCTGGGCCCTTCCAGGTGCGAGTTGAAGTGTTTCGGGCTGAGGAATTGATGGCATGTGCGGGATTGACCTCACCCAGAATCGTCCCTTTGTATGGAGCTGTGAAGGAAGGTCCTTGGGTCAACATCTTCATGGAGCTTCTAGAAGGTAAGGAGCCAGCCGCCGCTCCTTCTCCCTCCACATTCAGAGCCAAGGGTTTCCCCGAGTCTTGCCCACGTTGACCCTCGTCCCCAGTCAATCCGGTTTTTTGTTTGTTTTGTTTTTGCGGTACGTGAGCCTCTCACTATTGTGGCCTCTCCCGTTGCGGAGCACAGGCTCCGGATGCGCAGGCTCAGTGGCCATGGCTCATGGGCCCAACCACACGCGGCATGTGGGATCCTCCCGGACATGCAGGGCACGAACCCGTGTCCCCTGCATTGGCAGGCGGACTCTCAACCACTGCGCCACCAGGGAAGCCCAGTCAATCCGTTTTTACTCTCTTGACCCTGTGACATGAGCAAGAAAGGCCTGCTTTCTACCACCTGCCCTTCGAAGGCACTTGCCCTTGGCTGGCTTGCAGGCCTGGAAAAGCCCCATGTAAAGACTGGCCATTGGTCTCCTAGGTGGCTCGCTGGGCCAGCTCATAAAGCAGAGGGGCTGCCTGCCGGAGGACCGGGCCCTTTATTACCTGGGCCAGGCTCTGGAAGGGCTGGAATACCTCCATACCCGAAGGATTCTACATGGAGATGTAAAAGGTAAGGCTCAGGGCGCCTGTGGCCCTGGTCCCCGTGGGGCTCCTTCCTCACCCCACCCTGCCTGGTTTCCTCCCAGGTCTTCTGGACCTGCTCCAGTAGGAAGGGGAAGTGTGTTCTCCCAGCCCTCAGCCTGGCACTGTAGTTTCCAGTGGGCGATGCCCACAGAGAACAGCAGATCAAGCTCCTACCGCACTGGTGACCACTGGGGGAGGGTGGGGACAGCAGAGCTGAGTGGCACTGTCCCCTCACCCTCAGAGATCCTGCCCGCTGCCTGCCTCCAGGCTGAACTGATTCCCTCCTCCCTCCCTCCATGACTAATGAACTAATCAGAAGCAGCAGCTGCCATGCAGGGTCGGCCAGAAAATCGCCTCCCGGAGGCGCAGACTGGGCCGGGGCCCTTGGTGACTCACCTGTTCCTCTTCTTCCCGGGGGCGGCCTGCCAGCCGACAATGTGCTCCTGTCCAGCGATGGGAGCCACGCAGCCCTCTGCGACTTTGGCCATGCTGTGTGCCTTCAACCCGATGGCCTGGGGAAGTCTTTGCTCACAGGTACGCCCCTCCCCGCCACCTCTCCCCACAATGATAATAGCCAGTAGCCTTTACTACGCATTAGCCATGTGCCTTCTGTTCTTTCCTTAATGGCAATCAGAGATGTGAGCACTTTAGGTCCACCAGGATGCTTCAGCCCCACCGCAGCCCTAGGTTATGAGGCTTTTGTTCTTAGGCTTAAATGCAATGGTGCACATCAGGTGCTTGTTTCTGCCGTTCCTGTTATACAGGGTGGGGAACAGAAAGGCTGGGTGCCTCGCCTGAGGTCCCCAGGTCTCCTACCTCAGAGCCCCCAGAGCTCCACCCCTCTCGTCCAGCCTTTCCTGGGGAGCTGTGCTCCCAGCCTGCGACCTCAGCCCTCCTGTGTCTCTGAGAGCACAGTTTCTGAAAGCAAAATGGGAAGGCTGACCAAGGGGCTGGGGCTCAGTAGCTGAAGAAATCCCTGTTTTTAACTTACGTTCTTCTGGTTATCAAAATAATCCATACCCACTGTAAAATATTTGGTGACTACAGTGTTAAGTGGTATGGAAGGGGAGGAAAAAAGAATTCTCACCATTCCTCTTGCCCAGAGAGATAATCATGAATATTTTAGATAATTCCCTCCAGGTCTTTTTTTTTTCCGTACATAGTTAAGGCCATTATAACACGATTTTGTGCCCTGCTTTCTTATTTATAGCATTAGCGTAAAATTATTTCATTTTGACCAAAGGAAAAACAGTCTTTTAGAAGTGATTCTTTGTTGTTAAAGGACTGTTGGTAATTCTGAAGATGTAAATTGCACATGGACACCTGCCCTCCACTTGGAAATAACTGTAGTGTTTTCTTCTTATTACAAAAATGTCTCTTCTAATATCTTTTGCAGAAAGTCAAGCTAAGCAAAACTACAAACCGCTGGAAAAAAATACTGTTCACATCTGGCATCAATCTTTCTAGTCTTTTATGCATATAAGTTTTCTTTTTCCTTTTTGTTTTTTTTTAACCTACATTTTAGGAACATCGTACCACTAATCAGTCTTCTACGACCGAATTTCCAGCGTCTAGGCCCCTCCCCCCTTTGGGGAAAGCACTTTAAGGGTTTGGTCCACAGGGCAGAGCCCGTGTTTTGGGTGATATATTCTTTGTCCTAGTCCCCAGGACAACCCCCGACTTGGCCCAGCCCCAGCAAGCTTGATTTGGAGGCTCTATCTCTATTTAAAGTACTCTGAGACAGTCAGGGTGTTTCAGGAATTGACTCGGGTGGTCATTGCCAAGGCTTCTGCCCGTCAGAGTTCACAGTTGCCTCTTCTGTCTCTCCTCACCTTCTCAGGGGACTACATCCCCGGTACAGAGACCCACATGGCGCCAGAGGTGGTGATGGGCAAGCCCTGTGACGCCAAGGCGGACGTCTGGAGCAGCTGCTGCATGATGCTGCACATGCTCAATGGCTGCCACCCTTGGACCCAGTACTTCCGAGGGCCGCTGTGCCTCAAGGTCCGTGACAGCGCCTGGGGCCGCCAGCAGGGCCACGGGGCCCGGGCTGCAGGCTTCATGTGGCCTCCCATTTGGGCCGCTCTTCAGTGGCAGATGGGAGCAAGCAGAGGCCTCATCATAAATGTGGGATCCTGACTAAAATACTTGGCTACTGGAATCTGAGGGTCCAAGGGCAGATCCTAGGTGAGGGGTCTTCTCGGGTCCATGGTTCAGGGCTCTCTTGCGTCCACACCCCGCGCCATCTCTGCCTGCCTCCTGACAGGCTGGGCCTGGGGGTCATGGGTGCCTGACCCCCTGGCTCTGTGCTGTCCTACCTTTTCTTGGAACAGTCCCAGCCCTCACTCTAGACCAGGCCACTCTGGTCCTTGTGACCGACCCCAGCACAGCAGGGCAGGGGAGAGTGGGGAGGAGCAAGAACAGAAAGCCGGGGGCCAGGAAGTGACGGGGAGGCAGGCCTCATATGTTGCCTTTTGACCCCCAGATTGCCAGCGAGCCTCCGCCTGTGAGGGAGATCCCGCCCTCCTGTGCCCCCCTCACAGCCCAGGCCATCCAGGAAGGGCTCAGGAAAGAGCCTGTCCACCGAGCGTCTGCAGCAGAGCTGGGGGGGAAGGTCAGCCTGGCGCTGCAGCATGGTAAGAGCCCCATGCTGGCTGCAGGGGGCGAGAGAGGCGGCGGGGTCGTGTAGTGGCCAAGAGCAAGGTACTCAGCCTCTCAGAGCCTTGGTTTCCCCGTCTAGAGCATGGGCATGACACCAGCCTCAGGCTTGTTAGGAAGACTGAGGTCACGTGAGTCCAAGTGCTTAGTACTGTGTCTTGTACTGTGCTTAGTACTGTGTCTTGATGCAGAGGCTGTGCTCAGAGATGGGGCAAGGGGTTACAACGTATAAAGGGAGGCTTGAACTCAGTATCAGAGAATGTAAAATAAAGCCAGGTATCACTTTCTAGCCATTTGTGTGGGGAAAATCAGGAAGTTGGTGTCACGCCAAGTGTTGGTGGGGATGAGGGACAGTGGCCTTTGCGCTCCACTGGAGAGCACCTGGCAGCACTCCGGCAGACGTCTGCAGACCCGGGACCCAGCACCCCACTCCAGGGCGCACCGCCAAAGAAACTCTGCCCAGATCCATAAGGGGACATGCCTGCGGATGCACGCTGCAGTGTCGTTTGTGGGAGGGGAGTCGGGTGTCCCTCCCTGGGAGCTTGGAGAGGCCAAAGGTGGGGGTGGGGGGTGGAGGATGCTCCACGCAGCGCTCACAGCAATTAAAGCAACTCTGCTCACGGGGCAACCTGGCTGGATCTTCAAGCCGCAGTGCTGGCTGCAAAGAGGACCAACAGAGCAAGGCCTAGAACACAGTGCCTTTTCTGGAAATTAAAAATTGATAAATAGGGCTTCCCTGGTGGCGCAGTGGTTAAGAATCTGCCTGCCAATGCGGGGGACGTGGGTTTGAGCCCTGGTCCGGGAAGATCCCACATGCCGCGGAGCATCTAAGCCCGTGCGCCACAACTACTGAGCCCGCATGCCACAACTACTGAGGCTGCGCTCTAGAGCCTGCGAGCCACAACGGCTGAGCCCGCGTGCCACACCTACTGAAGCCCACGCGCCTAGAGCCCGTGCTCCACAACAAGAGAAGCCACCGCAATGAGAAGCCCGCACACCGCAACGGAGCGTAGCCCCCGCTCGCCACAACTAGAGAAAAGGCCCACGCGCAGCAACAAAGACCCAATGCAGCCAAAAATAAAATAAATGTATTTAAAAAATTGATAAATAAAAATAACACATGCTTTGCAAGAATTTGATCAAACCGAAAATGACATGTTGAACATAAGAGAACATCAGCCGGGGGCGGGGTAGGGGGTGGCAAGGGAGAGACAGTGGTTATGGGAACGAAAGGGAATAAAACAGAAGAGAGACCTTGCAGAGCCCCCCTGACGCCAAACCTAGATGGTAGTTGTAATGGCCCCAGGGCTGAATTGCCCCCCCACTCCAGAGGAATGGTGTCTTCAGGAAGCACTGACTATCGGGAGGGGAGGGGTAAGAGAGACGGAGGGTCAGCGAGGCCCATTCGCCTGGGAACTGTGAGTTGGCATTACCCCAGAGCTATTTTTAAATCTTCTCTTTACTATTAATATTAACAAAGTCCTTCTCTGGAGCCAATTCTGTAATTTTTAAATTTGCAGTTGTTACCTAGGAGGAAAATGGAATAAAAGAAATACTGTCCTAGTCCCATCATCAGGGCCATCTTATGGAAGAGGCCTCCTCTGGAGACCACACACTGCCCTCCGAAGTCATGTCCTGGCCGGGCGAAAGGCCACCCTCACTGCCCGCTTCTGGCCCTCTTCTGCTCAGGAAAGGCCACCTGGCCTGGCCCATTTCCACCTCACCACGTGTCCTCTCTGTTTTGTAGTGGGAGGTCTGAGGAGCCCTTGGAGGGGAGAGTACAAAGAACCAAGACATCCGCCGCCACTCCAAGCCCACCCACCGCCAAGCCAAGGGCACCCTCACCAGACCCTACGTGCCCCACCAGTGGAGCTGTCGCCAGGGGAGCTCTCACCAGAGGACCCGGGGCCCCAGCCAGCTGAGGACGCAGCAGGCGGGGCCCCTAAGCTCCAGCCTCCTCCACCCCCAGAGCCCCCAGAGCAGAACAAGTCTCCCAGCCTGCACTGGGGCAAAGAAGAGTCCGGGACGTGGGAACCACTGGCTCTGTCCTCCCTGGATCCGGCCCCAGCCAAGAACTCCAGCTCACCAGAGCGGAAGGCAACCTTCCCTGAGCAAGAGCTGCAACAGCTGGAAATAGGTACGGGCAGCCACGGCAGCCAGGTCCCTGAGCACAGGCCTGGGCCCTGCACCAAGGCCTGGGCTTCGTCCTCTTCCCAGGGTCAGCAGTCTGTGCAGAAGAATGCCGACGGCACAGCCGGACCCTCCCAGTCTTTCACAAAGTCTTCTGCCTTTCTCTGCAGAATTATTTCTGAACAGCCTGTCGCAGCCATTTTCTTTGGAGGAACAGGAGCAAATCCTGTCATGCCTCAGCGTCGACAGCCTCTCCCTGTCAGATGACAGTGAGAAGGTGAGTCGGCCGAGGGCCAGGAGCCAGGGCACAGGGCAGGTGGCTCTGTGTCCGGCCAGTGAAGGGGCCGTGCGCAAGTAGTGGGTAAAGGGCAGGTGACAGGGGTGCCCGTTCCTTCTGAGAGGGGTCCTCACTGGGGCAGGGGTCCTGGTTTCTCAGAATGAGACGGTCCATCTCCAACACACCCGAGAATTAGGGACTGGTTTGGCTACTAGGATAGTGAGGGGAAAGGCTTGGCTTTGGTCCCCATAGAATTACTGTTCACCCTCCTCCAGCCCAAGGACCCCTCAGGAGCTCAGCCCTGTGCTGAGCCCCAATGCTCAGGAGAGCCACGCTCCAGCCTAGGACATGGGCACTTCCTTGCCAAATCAGACCAAGGCCAGAGATGGTTCCCTGAGCCCGGGGGCCTGAGTCTGTGCCCACTTCTGTTTCAGAACCCGTCCAAGGCCTCTCAGAGCTCGCGGGACACCCTGAGTTCCGGCGTGCACTCGTGGGGCAGCCAGGCGGAGGCCCGCAGCTCCAGCTGGAACATGATGCTGGCCCGGGGGCGGCCCACCGACACGCCGAGCTATTTCAACGGTACAGTCCCCTGATCCGCCTGGGACTGGGGAGTCTGAGAGTGGGGCACAGTGGGGAAGGGAGAGGAAGGCACCTGGCACCCAGAATTTGAGGTACCTGGCCATTAAGTTGGTTTAGAGTAAAGGCCCTGATCATCCAGAGCCTTTCCTCATGGGGCAGTCAAGGACCATTGCCCCTTGTGAGCAGTTGATAGAGTCCCAGAAGGCCTCTAGCTTGGGGCAGAGAGCAGTCTTTCCTGGCCTGGAGTCCAAAAGCTGAGCAATTAATGTCTTCTAAAGGGAAAAGGAAGAACGGGACCCCGTGAGCGTTTTAATCAAGAAGTCAGCAATAGGGGCTTCCCTCGTGGTACAGTAGTTAAGAATCCGCCTGCCAGTGCAGGGGACACGGGTTTGAGCCCTGGTCCGGGAAGATCCCACATGCCGTGGAACAACAAAGCCCGTGTGCCACAACTACTGAGCCTGAGCTCTAGAGCCCACAAGCCACGGCTACTGAAGCCCATGCACCTAGAGCCCGTGCTCCACAACAAGAGAAGCCACCACAATGAGAAGCCCACGCACTGCAACGAAGAGTAGCCGCTGCTCTCCGCAACTAGAGAAAGCCCGTGCACAGCTACAAAGACCCAACGCAGCCAAAAATAAATAAATATTAAAAAAAAAAAAACTCAGTAGTAGGTTTGCTGAGATCCTCCTCTGACATTTGAAGTCAGAAGATGAGAAGGACAACATATGTAGAACTCTGTTTTCAAGCGTGGTTGCAGAGGTCATGTTGTGATTTTGATGGAATGAGGGTTTCATCAGCTTACGGTTCCCTGGGGACAGTGAGACTCATGGCATCAAGCCCCCATGCCTGGCCACAGGCCGCTCCACCTCAGGGACTTAAAATCTAAGTTGCCCACAATCTAATTTAAGAATCTTTGTTTCCAGTTCCTTTCTGCTTTGTAAGTTGAAATACTACTTCCCCACAGCAGCCAACCCTAGATGTTTGCACTGTGCAGGCCAAATTCCTGGTGTTGACAGGAAATGGCCAGTAAGAGCTAGCAGGGGTGTATAACATTACAGCCACTCCATCCTCCATGTCATCTCTGCAGCTTCCCCACAGCCACCCTGCTTCCCCCTACACAGGGCGCCTTAGGGAGCTAGCAGCCACTCCCCTGACGGTCACCTTACCTGCCTTCTAGGTGTGAAAGTCCAAATACAGTCTCTCAATGGCGAACACCTGCACATCCGGGAATTCCAGCGGGTCAAGGTGGGAGACATCGCAACCGGCATCAGCAGCCAGGTAAGGGGGCAGGTACACGCTTAGGGGCAGAGCCCCAGAACCCAGTGCACCTAGCCCAGTCCTCCAGGAAGGAGGCTTTTGAATAAGTAGAAATGGCACCAGAGGAAATAGCTGGCCCCAGATGCCCCCTGGGGTCCCAGGGCAAGACTGGCCGTGGTGATTGAAGGGTCCTCAGGACCCACACTTGGGCCAGGAGAGATTCTGCAAGTGTTCCAGAAGGAAAGGCAGGTGATACCTCAGGGCTGCCTACTCAGCTGGAGGGAGGTGTTTGCCAGCACGGCAGGAGACCGTCAGCACCGCACTTCTAGGAACCTTCAGTGCCCCTTGCCACTCTCAGGCCCATTCGTTTGCTCTGCCCCCAGATCCCAGCCTCAGCCTTCAGCTTGGTGACCAAGGACGGGCAGCCCGTGCGCTACGACATGGAGGTGCCAGACTCGGGCATCGACCTGCAGTGCACCCTGGCCCCTGATGGCAGCTTCGCCTGGAGCTGGAGGGTCAAGCATGGCCAGCTGGAGAACAGGCCCTAACCAGCCTTCCACCACTGGCTCCACTTGGCCAGAAGCGACCTTCCTTCTCGGTGCTCAGCGCTGCCCCTGAGACACAGGCTCAGCCTGCCTGCTCCCAGGGGTCTGCCAGCTTGTGGCTCAGCGGTGGGACCAGGGGCTGGCAGCAGTAAGGTGGGGCTAGCAGAACACCTCCCAGGATCTCCCACCTGTGTCCTTCCTGAGCCCACATGAGGAGGAGGAGGAGGAAGACAGGAGGCCTCTTCCCATGGGGAACAAAGAGGGTCTTCTCTGCCTTGGTCCTGACAAGCTGGCCTGACCTATTAGGATCAGTGACCACTTGCTGGCAGTCAGGGGAGAGTGGCTTCCGGCCCAGGTCCCAGAGAGGTGGGCGAGCCCCTCCCTCGGGTTCCAGGCAGGTATGAGCATCTAATGACCTACCCCCAGGCCCAGTACAGGACTGGGGCAGCAGGTGTGCCTACCCTTGGGTTAATGGAGGGGGCCCTCTGACGCCCTTGGCCGGCCTTGCCTGGCCATCAGCCCCCCTTCTATCTCTAGGTGTTTTTCAGACCAGGTCAGGGAGGGAGGAATGCCTGACACTGGGGGTCTCCCTGGGAGAAAACACCACACTTCTCAGGGAGCCGCAACCCAGGCCCTGAGCTGAGCTCAGCTTCAGCCAAGGACCAGAGAAGGCGTTCAAGTGACATGGTTCTCAGTCCCTAAGCACATGCCCCTTTGCTGCTGGCCACGAGTCTTCCCCAGAGCAACAGGCCCCGAGCCCCAGCCGCAGGCCCAGCACCGCCCCTGCCCAGCTGGCACTCAGCTCCCTCATCTGTAGTAGTGAAGGGTGACATGAGACCTACCTGACGGGAACCATCTGAGGACAGAGCACAATAGACTCGAGAGAAGGCAGCAGACGCAGGTGCTACTGTTACCCAGGCCACAGCTCTCAACAGCCTCACATGAGCTTCCCGAGACACTCACTGGTCCTGCTGCCCCTGGTCTCGGGGGCACTGCCAGCTGCACTTTGCACTCTGATGACCTCAAGCACTTTCATGGCTGCCCTCCAGGAGGGCAGGCCAGCGGTTCTGCATGAGCACAAGCAGGCCAGGAGATGGGGTGAAGGGACTCAGCTCTTGACCCTTCTCCATGCGTGTGACCCCTCAAACCTCCTTCAGGTTTCTTTAAGGTGAGCACCCCCTACCATCACCCCAACCCAGCCTCTTCTTTCCGGGGGAGCTGATTAGCACTCATGTAGCATTAATCAACTGTGAATTGTTGTGGGGTGAGGGGATGTCCCCTGAGATTCCATCTGGGGAGAAGCTCATCCCCACGTTTTGCCAAGGTGGCCTCTGCCCAGCTCTCCACATTGAGCCATGCTGCTCCCCAGGGAGAGACCCCCGGCCCCCCCGTGCATGAAGAACTGCAGCCTTGGTCCTGCAGAGTTGAGACGGTAGAGAACTCCTCGTGGGCAATAAAGTTTGAGGTAATAAGTGTGTTTGGGCCACGGTTGTCTCCACTCGCGCCTGCCTGTGTGCTGAACCTCACATCCTGACAGCAGCCTCCTTGTGCCTTTTTGGTGGGACTTTGTCAAGTCTTGCCCCATAGGCAAGGATTGTTCTCAGCCCTTGAATGGGGCTGCTTTTCCCACCACTCCTCCCAGTTGGTGCTTCCAGTTCCGCCTCTGAGCTATCCATTCAGACCAGTTAGGCAAGATCCCCCACCCGGTGACAGCAGGGAAGTCCCTGGCAGAACACTGCCAGGCTGAGGGGAGGAGGAGGAGGATGTCGAGCCTGGGCACTGACCCAGCAGGGGTAGGTGGGGGCAGACCACATGCCCAGAACAAAGACATCCCCCCGCACCTCCCCACCACTCCTCTGTCCCTGAGGCCTGGCTTCCTGGGAACTGAACTGGGAGTGAGCCTGCACTCCCAGCCCTTCCAGCCACCCAAGTGTCTGCAGGTGATCAGAGATGACTTTCCCAAAGTCGGTTCCCTGGTGGTGGGGGAGGGCCTGTCTGAGGATGGATGCCACCAGCACACAGGGTGCCTTATCTAATCTGGCTCTGCACCCCAAAGCTGTGTCCCAGTGTGTGTGCACTGGACACACGTGCACAACTTGGGGTAAAGTTGACAGGTTCAGCAGGCTCTTGGAGGGTCCTGGGCGCACAGAAGGGGCAGCGGCCTTGTGCCAGTGTGCCCAGGGCAGGTGCAAAGTTCAGCCTAGCAGACCCCAGGCTTACAGGTCGCCGCCCTCCACCAATCTGGGCCTGCTGCAGAGAGCAGGGCCGCCCCATGTCTCCAGGAGAGGGGCATCCGGCTGGCTGCGGGGCGAGGTGGGGCAGCCCACTCCGGAAGATGCCCCCCCAACCGCCAAGCCCACCCACTCGCCGGGATCGTGAGCGCTGTTCCCTGCCCGCAGGGGTCGCGGCAGGGATGTCACAGAGGCGGCGACATCACAGACGCCGGCGCCCCCGGCATCTCCACCGCCCTCCACAGCCCGCCACCAAAGAGCGCACTGGAGGCGGAGGGGTTAGCAGCCACCAGCCCGCTCCCCGCCTCCCAGACAGAGCCTCGGTCAGCATGGGGGTGACAGGTGGGAGCGGGCGGGCGCGCGGCGAGGCGGGGCCGGGCGCGGAGGGACGGCCGGGGCGGGGCCGGGCGGGAAAAGTTAAAGTGAGGGGCGGGGCTCCGGGGGCGGGGATTGGCCGGGGGCCCTGCCTGGCGCCTGAAAGGAAGGTCGACCCCAGCCAAAACCCTCGCGATCCCAGCGAGGATGAGGGGCGGTGCTACCCTGACCACCACACCCACCCAGCGTTGGCCCTGCGCGGTGCACAAGCGTGTGTGTACACACGTGCACACCGAGGGGTGGAGGCTGCAGACCCGGCGGGTTCTTGGAGGGCTTCAGGGTACCCAGAAAGAGCAGTGGCCCTGTGCCCAGAAATGACACATGAATTATCCCAAACTGCCGAGAACCACCCCCAAATCAAATCAAGTTGTTCCTGGTTGATGCTTGGAGCTTGTGCAAGGAAAAGCAATCTGCTTCAACAGATGTTTACTGAGCGCATCCGTTGTGCTTTGCACTCTTCTCCGTACCAACAAGCAAAGATGTTTGCCCCTCAGGGCCCTGGATCTCCCAGGTTTCTAATAATGGGGGCTCAGATCCCCCCCTCCCCCGAAATGGAGGCTTTCTTCTCAAGACCTTCTCTCCCAGGAGGACATAGGCCAGCCTTCAAAACGTGCCAAGAACCAACTACCAGAGAGCAGCTTCCCGCCCCCGCCCCCCCCCCCCGCCGTCCCAAATGCCTAAGGCAAACAAATTGATGCAAACAACTTAAATCACTCCTGCAACATTTACTGCAACCCCTTCAGGACTTACTCTTTTTTTCTTTTCTTTTCTTTTTTTTTTAAATCTCAGCAGAGAACAGTATTTTATTTTATAAATTTATTTATAAATCTACTTATAAATTTATTTATTTATTTATGGCTACTTTGGATCTTCATTGCTGTGCGCGGGCTTTCAGCGAGCAGGAGCTACTCTTCGTTGGGGCGCGCGGGCTTCTCATTGCGGTGGCTTCTCTTTGTTGTGGAGCACGGGTTCTAGATGCGTGGGCTTCAGTAGTTGTGACACGCGAGCTCAGTAGTTGTGGCTCACGGTCTCAGTTGCTCCGCGGCATGTGGGATCTTCCCAGACCAGGGCTCAAACCCGTGTCCCCTGCACTGGCAGGCAGATTCTTAACCACTGCACCACCAGGGAAGTCCTATTTTAGTTTTTAATTGTATAGTTGATTTACAATGTCATATTAGTTTCAGGTGTACAGCACAGTAATTGTTATCTATATTTTTTTTTCAGGTCCTTTTCCCTTATAGGCTATTACAAAATGTTGAGTATACTTCCCTGTGCTATACAGTGAGTCCTTGTTGGTTATCTATTTTAATATATAGTAGTGTGTATATGTTATCCCTACCCCCCCGCCCCTGCTTTCCGTTTGGTAACCATAAGTTTGTTTTCCGTGCCTGTGAGTCTCTTTCTAGTTTGTAAATAAGTTTGTTTGTATCTTTTTTTTTAGATTCTACATGTAAGCGATATCATATGATATTTGTCTTTCTTTGTCTCTGTTACTTCACTTAGTATGGTAATCTCTAGGTCCATCCATGTTGCTGCAAGTGGCATTATTTCAGCATTTTTAATGGCTGAGTAATATTCCATTGTGTATATATATATATATATATATATATATATATATATATATATATATACCACATCTTCTTTATCCATTCATCTGTCCATGGATATTTAGGTTGCTTCCATGCGTTGGCTATTGTAAATAGTGCTGCAGTGAACATTGGGGTGCATGTATCTTTTTGAATTAGAGTTTTCTCCAGATATATGCCCAGGAGTGGGATTGCAGGATCATATCATAACTCTATTTTTAGTTTTTTAAGGGACCTCCATACTGTTCTCCTTAGTGAGAACATTCCCACCAACAGTATAGGAGGGTTTCTTTTTCTCCACACCCTCTCTAGCATTTATTATTTGTAAGGGCTTAGCATTGTGCTAGGCCCTGAGTCTGATGAGTTAACTAAAAATTAAAAGGTAGGTTGGATAGCTAGGATTATCACTGAGATGACAACAATGGAGATTTGGGCTGTCAGGCATGAGTAGGATTTTGTCAGGAGAGAGACTTTCTGAGTATCAGAAATAGCCTGTGCAAAGGCACTGGGGCACAAAAGACCCTGCCATGCTCCAGGGTGTCTTGGGCTTGGGGCAAGGCAAGGAACTGGATACCAGGAGATGAAAAAAGAAGGCAGAGGTCAGACCATGCAGGATCTTTGAGGCCACCCTAGAGTCTAGACGTGAGCAGAGGCAGGGGTGATGCAGCAGGCTCACTCTGCAGTCATTGAGATGCCCAGTGGGGATGGGGGTGGGGGGACATGGTTCAGTGGTCCATCTAGAGGCCTAAAGAAATTTCAGACAGCACAATGGTTAGCACCACAGAGTTTGGAACCAGTCCGACTTGTGTTCAGGTCATGGTACTGCTCTTAAGAGCTGTGTGACTTGTGCAAGCTTCCTCATCTGTAAGAGGAGAGTCGCGGCCACCTGTGCATACAGTGGCTCTGAGGATCGAATGTGTGCAAAGCACTCAGAATTGAGTTTTGAGGGGTAGTGAGTCCTGGGTTTGTGTTGACTTTGGTGTCAGAAGAGAAGGTCAGCAACAGCAGTGGTGGGAAGGCCAGAAGCTGGGGAAGTGAGACGGTCACAGATGATCCAGGTTTCTAATTGGGGTGATAGGATGAAGGATGAATCAGGCAGAGAAGGTTATCGAGAGATGAGAGATTGGAAAGGAAGACAGGTCAGACATGCAGAATTGTGTTGGCCAGGCTAGAGTCTGGACACCAGGGTGTGAAGTTGAGGTCAGAAATGGGGGATAAACCGCAGGGTTTGGCAGGGTGAGAGGGATAAGGAAACCATATTTTTGCACAGACTTTTGCTAAGCATCCACGTTATATCTGACTCTCTGTGTAGAGGATCAGAGATTCAAAGTGAGAAGCCCACGCACCCGACCCACCTCTAACTGAGGGTCAGAAAGAAGCTGTGTGCTTAGATAGAAGTCCGCAGGGGTGGGGTGGGGTGGGGGCAACTGGACGAGGAGTCCCTAGCTCAGCACCTCGAGGTAGAATCTGGAAGGTTTTCAGGAAGAGGCGAATCCTGAGCAACGTCACAATAGGAAACGGGAATTCCAGGCTTTGACAAGGAATCCGTAGTGTTTTGGACAAGGTGAAGTTGAGGCCCCCTGAAGGAGAAATCTGTAATCAGTGATTGCAGTTTGAGTCTAGAACTCAGGAGAAGTGAGAGTAAGAAATAGAGATTGGAGGGTCTCCTGCAGTCACAGCCACAGGCTTGAAAGCTCCAAGGGGGCAGAGACTGTGTATGTTCATCACTATCTCCTCCGCCCCTAGCACAGTGCCTGGCCAGTACCTGGGGCTCAACATTTTCTTTTAACTTTATCATAGAAATATATGCATGTGGTTAAATAGTACTGAAGAGGTTATTCAGTGATGAGAAACAAGAATCCCCTATACCACACACCCCCAGCCTCACTCCTCAGAGCAACCACTCTTGTTTCATGTGAACAGTTTTCTGCCTAGTTACCTTCTTATCTCTACAAGCTCACAGGCTTTTTCTTGGTTTATCAGCTCTAGACATTACCACTTTCTTGCTCTAATGGCACCACCCTCCCCCATCCTCCCAACTTCAATTGTTTTTAGATATGCTGATAGCTTTTGTAAATTTAATATACTTATATCTTTATTTTTTCATCAACTTTAGAGAATATCTTTTGACAACACACATAGTAAGATGAAGTTTGTAGTGACCCTACCTTTCCCTTCAGCTTTCCTCCCTGCCTTACACCTCCCAAAGCCTCTAACCTGTATTTCTGTTTTTTTAATATCAAGGTTGGTAACATTCATATTGTCCCATAACAATAATTTTGTTTTCCAAATTTTGTTTATATATTGATTCTAAAAGTTGAAAGTTAATAAACAGGATTTACCTTATTGTGACTACATAACAACTGTTCACTGCAGGGCCAGAAAAGGTACCACAACTACCTTTTCTTTCTCATACAGCTTTTTGTTTTTCCTGGAGTTTTTAGTGGCCTTTTCCTTGTACTCTTTGCTTTTATTATAGTCTTTGTTTTCTTCAACCTCTACATCTAGCCAACTACCTTGTCAGGTCTTCTTTATTTCAGAGACCTACTGCCCAGGATCCTCTATTCTCCTGCACAAATGTGTACTGGTTGTAGGCCTCTATACAGTTAACATCTGGGACTTAGCTTCTTTCTGGGGGTGGACACATTATTTCATTCCTGACTATCTTGTTTTACACCTTTATTTTGCTTTAGCACATCCTCAAATAACTTCCCCCCCGCAAAAAAAAGAGGAGGTAAATTTTCTGAGTTTTCCATGGCTAAATTGATAGTTGGGCTGGATATAGAATTCTAGGTTAAAAACCATTTTCCTCAGAAATTTTAAAGACAAGCTTTGTTGCTAACTCTGCTGCCAGTATGATTCTCCTCCCCTTGTAGGTGACTTGTTTTTCCACTTAGAAACATTTAGGAATCCTTTGTTCTTGGTGCAATGAACTTTTATAACAAAGATCTTTTGACATCTGTAGTGCTGGGCATTCAGTAAACACTTTTAAGCCAATGACATCCTTCAGCTCAGGGAAATATTGATTTCTCTTTCTTCTCCATGTTCTCCATTCTTTCTGAATCCCCTTTCTATAACCCAGAATTAGATTTCCTTTTAACTTTATTTTATTTATTTATTTTTGGCTGCATTGGGTCTTCATTGCTGCACGTGGGCTTTCTCTAGGTGCGATGAGTGGGGGGCTGCTCTTCATTGCGGTGTGCGGGCTTCTCATTGCAGCGGCTTCTGTTGTTGTGGAGCACAGGCTCTAGGTACGTGGGCTTCAGTAGTTGTGGTTCGCAGGCTCTAGAGTGCAGGCTCAGTAGTTGTGGCGCACGGGCTTAGTTGCTCTGCAGCATATGGGATCTTCCCAGACCAGGGCTCAAGCCCATGTCCCCTGCATTGGCAGGCAGATTCCTAACCACTGCGCCACCAGGGAAGCCCTAGATTTCCTTTTGATCCTTTTCTCTCACATTGTCTTGATATTTTGGTTCTACTTTCTAGGAATATTCTCTGTATTTTATTTTCCAATTCTGTTTGCCAAAAAGCTCTTTCTTTTCTTAATTCTTTTTAAATAGTATCCTGTTCTTGTTTTCTGGATGCAATATATATTGTTGAATATCTTCATTTCTGAATCTCTGAAGATGATCAGAATTTTTAAGTTTCCTTCAGTTTCTCAAATTACCTCTCGTACTCTGGAGTGCTTTTTTCTCTTGGTCTGTCACTCCTATGTTAGCAGTTTTCTCAAATGCCTGGTGATGCTTCGCTGTTCATGTGTAATAGTGAAATCATAAAAAGCTGATTGGGAACCTATGACTTCAGGAGCCTATTGCCTGGCAGATGTCACTTTAGGGTGACCAGACAGGAATCAGACATATCTCTGGCTGGTTCAAGAAGACCAACAGGGCTTCCCTGGTGGTGCAGTGGTTGAAAGTCCGCCTGCCGATGCAGGGGACATGGGTTCGTGCCCCGGTCCAGGAAGATCCCACATGCCGCGGAGTGGCTGGGCCCGTGAGCCATGGCCGCTGAGCCTGCGCGTCCGGAGCCTGTGCTCCGCAACGGGAGAGGCCACCACAGTGAGAGGCCCGCATACCACAAAAAAAAAAAAAAGAAGAAGACGACCAACAAAATTGATAAATCTCCAGCCAAAATGAACAAGAAAAAAAGAAAGACAAAAATTACTAGCATGAGGAATGAAAGAGGTGACATCACTACAGATTCTTTAGATATGAAAAAGATAACAAGGGAATATTAGGAAGAAATTGTGCCAATAAATTTGACAACTTAGGTGAAATAGATAAATTCCTTTAAAAAAAAATTACAAACTCCAAAAGCTGACCCAAGAAGAATAGATATTCTGGGGATGGATAGTGTTGGTTGCATAACAATGTGAATGTACTTAATGCCACTGAACTGTATACCGAAAAATAGTTTTAAAAGGGCAATTTATGCTATGTATATTTTACCACAATAAAAAAGAAGAAATAGATAGGCTAAATAGCCCTGTATCTATTTTTGAAAGTTGAATTTGTAATTAAAAATCTTCACACAAGGAAACTCCAAGCCCAGGTCCACAAGCTTCATTTGTGATTTCTACCAAAAATAAGAAGAAATAATATCAATTTTACACAATCTGTTTCAGAAAATTGAAGAGGGGATACTTCTCAACTCATTCTATGAGGCCAGCGTATCAAAACCTAACAAAGACATAATAAGAAAAGATAATTACACACCAATATACCTCGTGAACATGTATGTGAAAATCCTTTTTGAAAGTCAGCAAATCAAATTCAACGACGTATAAAAAGATAATACATCATGATCAAATGAGATTTGTCCCAGGAATGCAAGATTGAGTTAACATCTAAAAAAATCAATTTAGGGCTTCCCTGGTGGCGCAGTGGTTAAGAATCCGCCTGCCAACGCAGGGGACATGGGTTTGAGCCCTGGTCCGGGAAGACCCCACATGCTGCGGAGCGACTAAGCCCATGCGCCACAACTACTGAGCCCACGTGCCACAACTACTGAAGCCCGCACGCCTAGAGCCTGTGCTCCGCAACAAGAGAAGCCACTGCAATGAGAAGCCCACGCACCACAACAAAGAGTAGCCCCCACTCACCGCAATTAGAGAAAGCCCGCATGCGGCAATGAAGACCCAACACAGCCATAAATAAATAAATAAATAAAAATTTTAAAAAATCTATTTATTTCACCATAAACAAATTATAAAAGAATTATTAACAGAATAATATGTAACATATGTTAACATAATATATGCTATATATAACTTACATAATATATTAACAGAATATGAAAGAAAAACCATATGATAATCTCAATAAATTCAGAAAAAGCATCAGATAAAATCCAACATCCCTTCCTATTTAAAAATTAAGTAAACTAGGAATAGAAGGGAACTTCCTCAACCTGATAAAGGGCATCTATGAGAAAAATTATAACATTATACTTCATGGTGAAATACTGAATGCTTTGCCCCTAAGCTCAGGAGCAAAGCAAGGATGTTCACTCTCAATTCTCTTCAACATTTTACTGGAGATTATTCTCAGTGCAATAAGGCAAGAAAAGGAAATTAGAGACATCCAGGTTGGGAACGAAGAAGTAAGACTGTTGAGTCACGAACATTATTGTTTACATAGAAAACCCTATGGAATCTAAAAAAAGTTACTAGAACTAATAAGATTTTAGGATGGTTACAGGATACGAGATCAATACATTTCTATATAATAGCAACCCAAAATTGGAAATTGAAATGATTTCACACACTACAGAATGTCACTTGAATCCCTAATAGAACATCCCCAAGTTGGGTACAGAGGCCCCAAGTTGAATCAACCTCAGACTTTTGCTTCCATCCCCCAGTGCTGCAATGAGGTTTACACCATAATAATTTCTCCCCTTCTATCCATATCCAGTTGCTGTTTATGGAAGGGTTAAGGCTGCAGGTGTTGATTAAATTTCCCAGGGAAACTTTGTAAAGCAAGCAAAAGAAGGCTCTGACGTCAGAAGCCTGAGGAACAGCAGCACTTGGGGCAGGTAGAATTGCAGAGGAAGCGAGACGTGGGGAGAAAGCCAAGGGATGGTCGAAGGAAGCATGGTGGTCAAGGAGGTGATGGGTTCCGAAGAGACCACGGAGCCCAGCACTGTGAGCCTGTCCCTGGTGTACTCTTAGCCCAGCACCCTGGATCCCAGGCCCAGGCTGAACGTGGAGGAAGCCAAATCCCAGGAGCAACACCAGCCATTCAAGGACACTCTCCAGCCTCTACATCTCTAGGGAGAGGCCACAGCACATTCTAATCCTTCTGGTCTAATCCTGGGAGCAATTCTTCTCAGCCAGAGCCAAGGCTGTCACTTCCTGCCACACTCCAGGCTCGTAGAGACTCAGCTTGCCCATTGCCATGATGGCCCCACCAACAACTTCTATCCAGTACGCTGGGGAGCAGAGAATGGGACAGCCTGGTGGCTCCTAAGCTTCCAGGAAGGGGACTGGGGCGGGGTGGGGGGGCTCCCCCAAGGAGTCAGTCTCTCCTGCAGAGGATGACTGGAGCTCATAAATAACCAGACGGGTGTCAGCATCACCTCAAATTAAGCACCTGGGGTGAGAACTCTGGCCCAGAGTTGGATATGGATGACCCCAGGGTGTGATGGTGTGAGAAGCCAGGGGAAGAGAGGACAGATTTCAGGGCAGGAGAGGCCAGGGTTAAAGTGAATGGCAAATCTGAAGCCTGGCCAGAGAGAGTGGAGAAAGGGGGCAGAGGGGCAGGAATGGAGAAAGGTGAAGTTCATCTGGGGTGTGATGGGGAACCCCACACAGTTGTAGGCTCCAGGGTAGGATGGCATGCGGGACAGGGGAGTAAAGAGTTTCTTGAGTGAAATCTGCATTCAGGTCCTGACTTCCTGAATGATCAGCTGAGGGACTTTCGGCAAATGAACCTCTTCTCATTTTCTGTGTTGATTCAATGAGCTGAAGCATATAAAGTGCTCCTCACAATACCTGGGCTAGAAGCCCTCAATGAACGGAAGTGACCACGGTTAGTATTCGCCCTAATGGAGGACGGTGATGGATCACGGAAGGTGGAGGGAGCAGACGTGGAGGATAGGGCTGGTGACCCTGGCAAGGATGGGCGAGGGGACGGCACATGGGCTTAGGTGAGGGACAGGGAGGGAGGGGGTGGCTGGAGCAGCACCTCCAGCCCGGACTCCAGAACCCCTCAGGGACTGTCCCCGCCTGCAGCTCCCCTGCCCTCACCTCCTTCTCCCTGCCAGGTGCCAATGGATTTCCCTGCTGTGACAAGGAGTCGGTGGACATTGTGGATACACAGTGAGAACTAGTCCCCCCCATCATCGTAGGACCTCTCCCCAACCCTCCAAGATCACCAGCCCTCACCAGCTGCCATGGCTGTGAGGTTTTCATGTGTACCCACCCAGGATCTCCCTCTATCTTGCCCATTTCCAAAATCTCCCCAAGGGCAGTATCCAGGCCAAAAGGCAGCAGGGGGTGGGGGTCCTATCCTCCTCTGCTTCTGCCCCCAGCCCCTGACGTTGGAGGAGGACTGAGGGGTGGTGGGGCACACCCAAGACGTGGATGGGACCTGACCCCTTAGAGCTGCCTTTCTCTGAGGACAGCAGTCCAAGGGAAGGGTGGGCAGTTGCCTAAGGAAGGAGAGGGGTCACAGTGGCTGAGCACTGAAGGCGACGGCCAAGATGATGGCAAAATACCAACAGGAACCAAGGGCACCCTCCATATACACCCCTGCATTTCCAAGCTGAGAGCGGGCAGGTCCCAGAGAGGGCATTGCTCTGGGCTTTTCTTTCTGTGGGGAGCCGCTTTCAAGGGCACTGGCTCACTGGGATGCTGGATTAAAATGAAGATTCCTGGGCCTCACCTCCAACCAACTGTATCCCTCTTTTGCGGGTGGCAGGGGGCAACTTGGCCAGCTCTCTGGGCACTTCCAGAACTCACTGAAGTTTGAGAATGAGTCTGGAATTTTTGGTGGGAGTGGGCACAGACAGGGGAGTGAGCTGAGGGCATCTTGCCAGCTCGTGTACAAGGCAGGGGGCCTTAAGGGCTCCAGACACCGTCCCCTGAAGCCACCCCATGGAGCCCTGTAACCCACTCTGTCTCCTTCTGTCTTAGGGGTGGCATAAACCAAAACCAGTTCCAGCCAGTACAAGAGGAAGATGACATGGAGGTAACAATGGGCAGCATCACATGTTATGGGGAGGTGGGAGTCCAGGGGCAGGGCTCTTTGGGGCCTGTCTTCTCTAAAGCCCGACCAGCCCCTACCCTGGACAATTCTGGGACCCTGGCGCCAGGCCAGTGTCGGCACGAGCACGCACACCCGCCCTCACCAGCTGCCCACACCGCCTCCCTGCCCTAGGCAGGTCACTTGGAAGAGGCAAGTGTGGGAAAGGAAGTGAGAAGAAGCACGAGGGGGGCAGGGCAGGGAATGGGTGTCGGGGAGGACTTTGAGGGGGCAGGCGCCTCCTCAGCTTTCTGTTGAAACCTTTCAGCTGGAGAAAGAATTGCTAGAGCTGGAGTCCCCAGACAAAGAGGTCCTGTGCCTAGACCCAGAACTGGAGCCAGAACGGAAGCCCAAGCCTTTCCCGCAGCCAGAGATGCGCCCGGTTGTCATGCTCCAGCCCGAGGCCAAGCTGGACACAGAGCCCAAGATGAAGGTGGTTAACTTGGAACCCTTCAGTGAAGACCCTGAGCTGCAGGGGTATAAGACAGAGTCACTCCACCCCTACATGGAAGGGCTAATGCAGCAGGACATCAGCCAATGGAGTATGAGGTCAAACTCCAGCTACCTGAGTACCACAGAGGAGGACCCGCTATCCACCGACCACCGCTCCATCTGTGTGCAGACCTCCAAACACCTCTTCTGGGCAGACAAGTTCGTTCAGGCCTCAGAACACAGCCTGCAACAGGCGATCAGCATGCAGCCCATCAAGGAGAGCACAAAAGAGACCGCCTGCCACCCAGACCAGCCGTCGGCCCCCAAGGACACTGTGTGCTCCAAGAAGCAGAGCCAGGCCCCCAGTGCCCAGCCAGCTCTTCCAGACAAAGTCTCCCAGCAGCCTCCAAGCCCCCAGCCGTCCCCCTCCCCACAAACCATCGGCCTGGCAGAGCTGATCAACTTTGCATCTTCCCTGGCCATGGCCTCCTCCAGCAGGATGGACTTGCCCAATTTGGGGCATGTGATCAAAGCCCCACTCCAGATAGCCATGACGCCTTCCACAGAGCCCACTGTGGATCACACTGCCCAGCCCACTGTGGACGAGCCAGAGCAGGAAAACCTCACTCAGGATGCGCTAGAGAAGCCACCAGAGGAACCACTAGAAACCAGGGAGCCGCAGGATGCTTCAAAGCAGGAAGACAAGCACTTCCCTCACACTTACCTTGATTTCAGCAAGCCAGGGTTCAAGAGGGCCACCATTGAAGGGGAGGTGAAGTTTCTCCAGCCCCCAAACATGTCCCCTCAGCCGCAAGGAGCTGGGAAAGAGTAAGTGAGGCTGGCCCAAAGCTCCCCCAGGAGGGGGCCGTGTTATGATGTGCAGGTGGCCCCATTCCTCACACAGCCAGGTGGGGGTGGGGACAGTGGAATGAGGGACTGGCTGGGGGATGGGTGGGCTGTGATGTCTCAACCTCAAGACCTCAACCTGCTCCAGGGCAGGGACAAGGACCTGGGTTCAAAGAGGGAACTAGAATGTCGTCCTAGCGTTAGGAGGCTTCTCACCCAGAGCACAGACAGCCTCACCCTCACTGGAAATGCTCAGGCTAGTATCTTCCCTATTGAGAACCCGATGGCTCCAGCTCTGGGCCCAGGACACCTCCATCAAGCCAGGAATGAGGAACTGGGGTTCCCCAGCACCCCGTGCTTCCTGGTGTTGAATGACCACAACAGATCACCAGCCGCCCACCCGCGTGGCAGGAAGAGGCCTTCTTAGCCCCAGGGCCTTCCTCGGAGAGGCCTCTGGGCTCACCCCTCTCTTTTGACCTTCCCACCAAGGCCCAAGTGACACTCTCTCTCTCTCTCTTGCGTTGCAGTTCGGGAGGGGGTCCATTATTGCTGAAAATCCATTTTAAGCTGTCGTCCCCCACTTCCCCAGAGAAGACTAGACAAAACCAGTAAAGCCTACAGTGCTGGCCCCCGGCTCAGACATTTTGTGCAGATGCTCCTGGACCAGTGAACTCCTCTGGCTGCAGCATCCTGATCTCGATTTTTTTAGGGATGCCACCCCCACTGTAGCTACCCCAGCAGCCCCTGCCCCCTGAGGGCTCTGCCAGCCCTGTTTTGTGCCTGCTCACTCCCCATGGGTGGTCCCACTTCCCCTGCACCCAGCCGGACCTCCCAGCCAGCAACAGACTCGTGACTAGGGGAGGCCTCAGTGGTGCCCTTTCTGAGGCTTCTGTTTCTTAGATGTAAAAGGGGGCACGTTGGGATCGCCTGAGGCGAGAGCCTGCTGGGGGTGGGGCTGGGCAGGTGAGAAGGCTTCTGGAAGGAGTTCTTCCTGCTTCTCTCCATGGGGAAGGCCTGGCATGGGAAAGGGGTGGTGTCCAGGGCTTGAAGGAGGGCAAGAATGAAGCTAAAGGATTGGTCCTCCAGGGGCCACCGCCTTGAGTCTGAGGTACCTCCAGCGTAGGGGAGAGCCCATGTGTAATGATGCACTTCTGCACACAACCCAGACACACACACACACACACACCCCAGCAGCTGACCAGCATGTTACACACACAGATATTCACATGACATAGCCACATGCAGACCAAGGAAGCATGGTCCACACGTGCCGTGCACACAGGCACACACAAACACAGTACCTGTGACCCAGACATATGCACACAGACGCAGAAGCCTCCCCACGGCGGGGGAGGACAGGCAATGTGGAGAACCTTCTGGAAGAGGAGATGGCAGCAAAGGAGGGAAGAGAACTTGGAGTGTGGGGATGGACATGGGCAGGAAGAGGGAAGTTGGGGGGGAAGAGAAGGGGAGGCAGCATCGAGGCTTGGGACCTGGTGAGCCCTGAGACCTACTCTGGGCCAAGGCTCCCGATGCAGTGAAACCTCCACCTTGCAGATCCTCAGAATCCTGCCCCACCTTGAGACGGGGCTGAGGAGGGAGGTGCCCAGGGCCTGGGAGAATGGGATTAGGAAGGGGTGAGCAGTTAAGAATGGGCCAGGGCCAGAGAAGGGGGCAGGAGGCTGGAAGGAAGGATGAAGAGACCCAGAGGTGAGTGTCTGGCTGTTGGGATGCATCTTCCCAAAGTATTTTGTTAATGTGGTTTGTGGGTTTGCATCGTTTGGAGGAAGGGCTCCTGCCCTCCCGGGGGTCCTGGGGTAAGGTGGGCCACAGCCCCAACTTGGCTAGATCCCACCCTCCCACGCCTTGACTTGGGGCCTCTGGGGCCTGCTTCTCCCCTGGGCCTCAGCCATCCTGTTAGCTTCCAAGTGGAGTCACAAATTTACATGCCTTAAGGGAGGCAGAAACATAAAAGACAAAAACTGCAGGTTCCCCAGCAGAGAGGCGCAGGCCAGTGGTGAGGGAGAAGGGCCCCCCTGCCAAAAGTTAAGATCCACCCGGAAGCCAGCTTGGGGACTGTGGACCTGGGACACTGGACCGGCCTCCGAGCCCGTGACTGCCCTTCACGCAGCAGGGGACGGAAGACCAAGATATCACCATCGGCAAAGAGAACGTCCAGGTGACGAGGGCAGGGGGAAGGTCCGCCACTCCTCCAAGCTACTGCCCCCGGAATCCCCCAGGGAGAGGACTGTGGCTGCAGGCTGGCGGGGGCGGCGCGGGTCCTGGGAGGGGAAGCTGTGCACCCACAGGTCTGGTCTCAGGTCCCCTGGAGTCTGGCACTCAAGTGGGCTGGGCCCTTCGGCCCTGTCTTCTCCCCGCCTCCAAGGCCTCCACAGAAGCCTCAAAGACTGCTCACGTGAGACCCAGGAGAGGAGCAGGCCGGGAGGACGCAGGGGAGGAGGCTGCAGCAACGCGTACCCTGCTGACCCAGACAGAAGCAGCAGCGGCCACAGCCACGGGCTGAGCAGCCCTCCCAGGGGGCAACGGAGTTCAAGGGCCTTGCGGCCACCCGTACAATACAGACAGGCCCAAGCGCTGGGTCTGAGAAGTGAGAGCAGGGACTGAGGCCAGGCCTGGGGTGCTGGGTTTGGGGAAAGGCCTGCCTGGCCCTGGCATCTCTCTGCAGCAGGTACAAAAGCCTTTCCAGTCTCCTTCCCACTAGGCGGCTTTGCAGACAAGAACCTGCTGCCCCTGACACCCGGGCAGCTGGCAGGTGAGGGCCTCAGGGCTGGGAGCAGGGAGGAAAACTAGGGGGTGCTCAGAGGAGAATACAATGGAGTTGCCTGCCCAGAGGCTGGGGACACAGTGAGAAACCAGTGATTGTATTGTAACCTCTCCATGCCAGCCTAATTTGCTCATCTCTGCAATCCCAGGACTTGTTGCTGTGTGTGTGTGTGTGTGTGTGTGTGTGTGTGTGTGTGTGTGTGTGTGTGAAGGAGGGAAGGAGGGATGGGATTGGTGGATAGCAAGGTATTTGGATGGTGGATGGATGGATGGTGGATGGACAAACAGGATGAAAGGAAGAAGGGAAACTGGGAGAAAGGATGGAAAACAAGAATCTGAGGTCCCTGCCCTGCTGGGGTTTGCAGCTGTGGGAGTAGGGGTAGAAGGAATCATTTCTACATTTGGGGGACCCAATGTCCCTGCAAAGATCATGCCCTGATACTGGCAGGGGCCCCTCAAAGCAGAATCATTCTATTCATCATCAATAATTTGCAGTGCCTCTAGGTCCATCCACCTCATTACAAATAGCTCAATTTCGTTTCTTTTTATGGCTGAGTAATATTCCATTGTAGACCTAGAGTCTGTCATACAGAGTGAAGTAAGTCAGAAAGAGAAAGACAAATACCGTATGCTAACACATATATATGGAATTTAAGAAAAAAAAATGTCATGAAGAACCTAGGGGTAAGACAGGAATAAAGACATAGACCTACTGGAGAACGGACTTGAGGATATGGGGAGGGGGAAGGGTGAGCTGTGACAGGGCGAGAGAGAGGCATGGACATATACACACTAACAAACATAAGGTAGATAGCTAGTGGGAAGCAGCTGCATAGCACAGGGATATCGGTTCGGTGCTTTGTGACCACCTGGAGGGGTGGGATAGGGAGGGTGGGAGGGAGGGAGACGCAAGAGGGAAGAGATATGGGAACATATGTATATGTATAACTGATTCACTTTGTTATAAAGCAGAAACTAACACACCATTGTAAAGCAATTATACCCCAATAAAGATGTTAAAATAATAATAATAATAATTTGCAGTGCCTACTACAGGCCAGGTGCCAGCAGCGCTCCTGGAGCCTCTCGGCATCGTAGCTCCAGAGCCAGACTGCCCGAGTCCAAAGCCCAGCAGTGCCCCTACTGGTGGTGTGGCCTTGGGCATGAGTTATTTTGTTGTTTGTTTTTGTTGTTGTTGTTTGGGTTTTTTTTTTCATAGGATCACTAGAATGATTTAATATTTATAGATCCTTAGAATTGCAACAGATATACAGTAACATAGGGGTTAGCAAGCTACAAGTCTTGGACCAGGTCCAGCATTTGACCTCTTTTTGTACTGCCTGTGAACTGAGAATGGTCATTACATGTTTTTTATGTTACATATATTTTATCTATTTATTTTTTTAACATCTTTATTGGAGTATAATTGCTTTACAATGTTGTGTTAGTTTCTGCTGTACAACAAAGTGAATCAGCTCTATGTACATATAAAAAATATGGAACGCTTCATGAATTTGCGTGTCATCCTTGCACAGGGGCCATGCTAATCTTCTCTGTATCATTCCAATTTTAGTATATGTGCTGCCGAAGCGAGCATGTTGTCGTTGTTTTTAAAATATTTATTTATTTATTTGGCTGCACCGGGTCTTAGTGGCGGCATGCGGGATCTTCGTTGCCACGTACGGGAATCTTCATTGCAGCATGCGGGATCTTTAGCTGCGGCATGCAGGATCTAGTTCCCTGACCAGGGATCGAACCTGGGCCCTGAGTTCAATTTTTGGACATGAGAATTGAATGGACATTTAACAAGTGCCAACACACAGCAGCCACTGTTCTCCATTAAGTTACAATGCACAGGGGGTTGGTGAACCCAAGTCCTCAGTCCCATCTGAGCTAGAGTGGGTGAATCTCAGGGTTCCTGTGCCTGTGGTTCACCTTGCCCACCTGCCCGCCTCCCCACCCTCAGCATTCCAGGATGTCTTCAAACTGTTCAGCTCCAGCCCGACAGGCACCATGGACACGCGCAGCAGAAAGCTGCCCAGTGCCATGTGGGTGTCCAGCTAAACCCGCAGGAGATGTGTGAGGTTCTACGGCAGGCAGACTTGGATGGTGGGTGACCCTGTCCCTGCCCTCCTGTCCTCTCCCACCTCTAGCCCTGAAGAACACCTCCCTTGCCCACAAAATCCTGGGCCTGGTCCTATTCTAAAGTTCCCTCTTCCAGGAAGTCTGCCCTGATCAACATGCCTATCCCGGATCCCCTAAACATTCCTGTTGTGATAATCATCCTGACTTGGGGCTCCCAAGGGCAAGGGCTATTTCTCCCCCACTCAACCTGGGACAACGCTTGGCCAGAGGCAGGACTGGATGCTCTATGCCTCGAACTGCTGGCAAGCCCCTAACGCGTATGCAGAGTAGGGCTTTGGCGGGGTAGGCACCTACAGCACCCCGTCCTCTCTCTCTTCCCAGGTGATGGAACCGTAAGCTTCAAAGACTTCCTGGCTGTCCTCACTGACAGCCACCGACTCGCTCAGTGCTTGGGTGAGGGGCAAGGCTGGTGGGGCAGGAGTGGACCTGGCCAGGGGGAGCCTCTTGCTTACCTGTCCCCATGTTCTCTGGCCCTAGGCAAGGTGAGGAACAGCCGGGTCTGTGATCCCCAGGGCTTGCAAGCGCTCTTCTTAGAGATGCTGTTCAAGCTGATGAGTCTGGGCTTTGTACCCTTCAAGCCGGTACAGGAGGTGATGAGGTGGGCACAGCTGGACCCAGCTTCAGGGCCCAAGATGGGGGGAGCAGGCTCTGCCCCTGCAGGAGTCCCCAGATGTCCCTGGCCCAGAGACGGGAGCCCTGAATTCTGGGTCAGTTTCCTGGGCCCCAACTTGCCCCCAGACCAAAGTGGCTTTCTGTCCTGCTTTGGTTTCCCCACCGGTGAGATGGAGAGGACTGGGGGAGGCGCTGTCTGAGGTGGCTACCCACTTTCCTCCTTCAAGCCCCTACTCCAAGAAGCAGCGGTCTCTGCGTCAGAACTCGAACTGGAAGGGCGGGTCCGGCGGCCACGGCCGCACCTCGCGCTCTCAGGCGGGCCTCGCGATCTTCTGCCAGGCCGCGCACCTTAGCGGCCTTTCCAGTGCCGAGCTGGCGTGCTCGCTGCACGGACTGCACAAAGCGGGTGCGCCCGGGCTGGGCGGGGACCTGCGAGACTGGGGACTCTCTCTCGGGACCCGCCCTCAGAACTGGCCGCTCCTTTTCCTCCTACCGGCTTCCTCGCCCCAGGTGCGCGCAGCGCCTACTCCCAGATACCTAACCTGAACGGGCGGACGCAGTCAGAATTCCACACGCGGAACCGAACCCCGCGCCCAGACGTCCGACTTCCCAAGTCCTACCAGCCCAGCCAACCCAAGCGCCGGCCCAACCGTGGGCGGCTCAGCCAAGGTGAAAGTCGAAAGAGGCAGGGCCAGCGGGCGGGGCCGGTTCCTGCAGATAAGGGGCGGGCCATGTGAGGGGCGGGGCAGACAGACGGGGAGGGGCGGGGCAGGCGAAGAGTGGAAGAACTCCAAGAAATTGGGCCCTGACTGGCGGAGATGCAATAAATCACTCAAGGGCGCGACTAAGGATACGGCGGGGCATAAGAAAACGAGGCCGGGGACCCAGGTAGGAGGCGGGACTGACGGAAATGGGGCGGGGCCGGCAGAAAGGTGGACTGAGGTGGAGCTAACCCTGCGTCTCTAACCCGAGCAGCAGGCTTGACCCTCTGCACGCCCCCTCCGCGCTTCCTCAGGGTTCGTGGGCCAGACGCTAGGGTATACGCGCCCTTCGAAGCTGGCTCCCTCCCCCGCAACTCTAGTGCAGAAGCAGCCCTTCTCCCCCTCTCCAGCCTGTTTGCAGAGACCTGCTATGAAGAACTTGTGCAAGTAAAGCGTTTGCTGAGCGAAAACACGTTGCGCTTGGTGGGGGCGGGCACGGAGCGGACGCGGATCTTTTGCAAACGTCTTTATTAATCTTGTATAAAAATAAGGTCCACGGGGAGTCCCCGGAGTTGGGGCGGGGTGGGGGGGGGTGGAGGGGGCGCGAGGTTGCACTTTATAAGTTACAGGCCAGGCTCTGGCTGAGGCTAAGTACGACTCTTGGGGGAAGAGGGGTGCTGCAAGCAGCATTTGGGGGGAGGGGCCAGAGATGCTGCCCCCAGTGGCCAGATGAGGGTGCACCCGCCTATCTGAGGTGGGCGCATGGTGTGGACCTCGGCGGAGGAGACCGCCCCGCCCAGCAGAGCTGAGGACCACCTTCCTTGAGTCCTGGCTTGCCACCCTCCCTGCCCCCCCTCCCAGCCTCCCGGTCCATCTGCAGAAATAGTGGCTACAGGGAGAGGTCGGAGGTGACCTGAAGGGGGGGTCCGGGGGGGCGCCGACGAGCGCTGCGACGGCCTGTGTCTGTGCGGATGTAGGGCTGGTTCCGCAGATCTGGAGGCAGAGAGGAGAGACATTTACCTTTTCAGGAGTCTGCCCAGGGTTGGGACACCACTCCAGGGCACAGGCCTCAGCCCTCTAGGGACACAGGTTGTGTGCACGTGGGAGGGAGCCTGTTTGTTTATCAGACCTCCCTCCAACACAGCCCAGCTATGCATGGTCCAGGGGAGGGCAGCAGGACTCAGTCCCCCCAAGGGCCCCCAGGGCTGTGGGCAGCCACTGGGATCAGAGGCCAGGCCGCTGGGTACCTGGGGGCTAGAGGGGGATCTCCTCTCCCAGGCTGGCCTCACAGAGGAGCCTGGACGTCCTCTTGCCGGTGCGAGCAGTGAAGGGCACCGTCTTGAGCACTGAGGGTTGGAAGGGAGGAGGGGAGAGAAAGGGAAAAGGAAAAAAAGAAAAGTAGCAAAGAGGCAGTGAGGCAGCCAGACCCCCAGGGTTGGGCGGCAGATGGAGGACAGCATAGGACAGACCAAGGACAGGACAGGCCCCACCAAGTCCTCACCTGTGATGATATCTTCAATGGCCCCATCACGGTCACTCTCATAGATGAGTGGCTCCTTCTGCTGCTTCCGTTTCAGCTCAGAGATGAGGTCCATCTGTTGCCGCCGGATCTTGGGTGGGGACTGGGGAGGAGGGCGAGGGTATATCGCTCCAACTCCAGGATCCCCTTCCCCCCCCGTGCCACTAAACCCTAGACCATCTGCCTGCTCCCCCATGGTAAGAGGAGCTGGCTTGAGGAAAAGGAACCCATTTCCACCCCAGGCTACTGGGGCATCCTGGCCTTGGGCAGGGTCAGTCCATAAAAATAAGGGCGTGCAGGAGGGCCAGATCTTTGGGGTGAGGATACCAAGCATCATTGGATCCTAGTACCAAGCTCAGGGGCAGCTGCCTACCTTGGGTGCTGGGGGCTCCCCTTTCCCCGGGGTGTCGGTGCCTGCCTCCTGGGCAGCTGCTGCTTTCTTCCACTGTTCCACCTCCTGCTCGGCTTTCTGAGGGGCCAAGGCAGGTCTGCGTAAGGGGAGTCCTCCCTTCTCTATTCCGCCCCCCAGCAGAAATAACCCCTACCACTCCCACTGCCCAGGTGGAGAGGCTGCAATGCCCTGCAGGGGTCCCAGCCTACCCACCAAACACACATACCTTATAGGCTTTGATGAAGCGACTGAAGAGGGAAAAGAACATGGATGGGGACGTGGTCTTGGGGTTCTCTCCGAAGTACTCCACCACAGACTCGTAGGCTTCCTGCGGGCACAGCCTGTCAACCCCACCAGCACAGACCCCTCGGAGCCTGACCACTGCTCTGTACCCCCTTAAGACACTGGCCACTTCATCTCTCCTCCTCCAGGCAGGTGGCTGCTCCCTCCTGCCCCATCCCCCCAAGGCGTCCCTGCTGTGGTCATAGCGCTCCAGGCCTTGGCTACACAACCCCACCTAGGTAGTCCTTCACCCCCCACCCCAGCTTCCCCACCTCCCGGGCCGGGTCAGCCCCAGCCCACCTGAGCCGTCTTGCTGTCTGCCAGCAGCTTATCCATGATGGGCGAGTTGGCCCTCAGGAACTCCTTGAGCACTGCGCAGTCATCCTGCCGCACAAACTCCCGCTGGGTCAACTCCAGGCCTCGCTGCAGGGAGCGCACGTCGGCCAGCACGCTGTCCAGGGACACTGAGTGGGAGGTGGGGCAGCAGAGAGGCAGCATTCCCATCCAGTTACCTCCTGTGGTCCCGTTGCTTTCTCCCAACCTGTATCCGTCCCCGGGGCTGAGCCCCTCCCCCCACCCATACCTGAGCCCGCCTTGTCCAGAAAGTGCAGGTCGCCGTGGAAACCCGTGAGCTGTGGGTACTTCTCAGCAATGACCTTCACCAGGTAGTGCAGCAGCGTCTGCTTGCGGTCAGTCGACTTCATCTCCAGCAGCTGCAGTGAGGACCTTCTGTAAGCCCCAGGCCACCAGCCATGCCCCAGCCCCCGGGCCAGGGGACCTCTCCTTGCCCCGCCCCCTCACCGCATCCAGACTCTGGAGCCGGAAGCCATAGGCTGCCCCACGCTTGCTGCTGTTCATGTAGTTGCCGAAAGCCAGGACGATCTGCAAGAGGCGGGGTGGGGGTGGCGGGGGGGAGCTCAGCCAGGTGCTGGGGCTGAGGAAACCCCCTGAAGTATAAATTGCACAAGGAGAAAAGGTGGTAAAGAGCAAGCCCTGCACTCAGCGCCCACCGAACTCCTGCGTGGATGCCTCAGGTCCATGACGCATGCATATGCGGGTCTGACACATGTGCACAGCCAACACCATGGCACACCCAATTTTGTCACCTGCCATCCTTACCCAAAACTGTGCTGCCAACACCTCCTCCAAGGCTGTGGGGTCACCATCTCCCTCACAGCCCGACAACACGATGCTCTGCTAATGAACCCTCAGGCAGGGTGTGAGGTACGCTGTTGTAACACGGCCCCCATCCCCACCTTAGCTTTGCCCTTCTGAGCCTGGATGTTAGAAGTGGGAACCTTATAGTTGTTGCATCCCAGGGACTCAGGGCAGGGCCTGGGTCTCCCTCTCACACAACCCAGAACAGGCAAGGCATCATGGGTGGGCCCCGCCTCCTAGACCCTTGCCCTAGGCTCTCACCTCCAGGATCTGGCGGAGTTTGTCCGAAGACTTGATGGACATTGAGGCTGCAATGATGGCATTCAGTTGCTGGGGGTGGGATGGGGGAGGCATGGTAAGTTGGGGCGGGAGTGGGGGGAAGCCTATAGGAGGCTCAAGTACTCCCAGATGCCCTCTTGGAGACCAGGCTGCAAGCTGCCTCCTCCCCAATCCCAGCCCAGGCCGCATCGCCCTGCCAGCCCGTGCACACCGGCATGAGCAGCTGGGCAGTATCTGGGAAGTTGCCCAGGAAGGTGAGCGTGTTCACGCGCTCGGGCAGGCGGGGGATGCGGCTGAAGCGCAGCATGAAACGGTCCTCCTCTGACAGCTCCTCTATGGGTCGCTGCTCCCGCTCGAAACGGGCAATGAGGCTATGTTCATACTCTGTGGGCAGGAAGCGGGTGAGCAACTCCAGGAAGTCCAGGCCAAGGGTCTGTAGGTCGTACCTGTGAGGGGAGGGGCCAGTATCACTCCACACTCACCAGTTCTTGAGAGCAGGACCACTCCTACCCCATTACTTGATGGAATAAATGAACTTAACTATTTGCTATTGCCAACAGCTTCGGGGAATAAGAGATAACAGTCAAGGGAAGCTGGGAGTTAGGAAGCCCGGAGTCCCAATCATACATCAGTGGCGGCGTCCAAGCAGTAAATGCCTGGGCCTCAGTGTAAGGAGGCAAGAAGGCAAAAGGAACATCTCCATCCGGGCATGGACTCACAGTATGACCTCAGTTTTCTTAACCTGAAAATGGGAATACAGTTCCCTGCCCTACTCTCCGACCAGCATTGGTATGAGACTTGATGGGCTCTGTTCCATAGCTGGGGCTCTTTTACTATCTGCCTAAGAACCCCGGCCTAGCAGAGGGGCTGCGCTGCCTCTAAGCCTGGGGCAGAGGTACTCACGTCTCGATGGCCTGGCAGATGCGGTCTGCCCCCAGGTTGCCCTTGCGCAGGGTGATGGCCAGGTTCTTGGCCCGGTTGGCCTCGATGAGCGTGGCTTTGCTGGGGGCCTTCTGGGATGCCTTACTCTTGAGGGCGCTAAGGTCTACATTGGGGCCTTGGGACTTCGTCTTGAACTGCTGCTCAAAGTCACTCATGTCCAGCTCCTGAGGGTGCAGAAAGAGGAGGTGGGGCTGGGCGGGGCCGGGGGCTGGTGCGTTCCTGGCTGAGCGCCATGCTTGGTACTAGAGCCACCTATCCAGCCCTGACCAGGCCACCAGCAGAGAAACAAACCAGTACGCAGCCTGACCATGCACCTTGATGGGGGATACAGGCGAAGCACATGGAGCACCAAGGAGGGGCAGGAACAGCACCCCATCCAGAGGACCCAGACTCCAAGCCGCTTCAGCTGAAGCAAGAGCCAAATTGGCCAGGGTTAAGAAGAGGAAAGGGAAGGGCATTCCAGGCAGAGGAACAGCATGAACAATGGCCTGGAGGCAACAGAACACAACCCTTTTGGAAAACTGAAAGTGTAGTTAGAAGGGCTGAGGCCCTGGTTGTCTGTGGGAAAGTGGTGGGAGAGGGGCCTGAAAGGAGGAGAGAGGCCAGACTTAGGGGAGGGATGAGCCCCTCTGCAGGCATGGAGGGAAAGCCTCCAAGGGAGTCAGGACACACTGCCTACGAGATGCACTAGTCCAGTTTAGCTTGACCCCCATTCTTGGGGCTCCATGTCCTCCTCCATAAAATGGGGTAGAGGAGGTGACCACCCCCAGTGCCCAGCATGATCCAGGCAGGTCCCCCCCCTTCTCTGGTGCCCACACTGGCAGCAAGGCAGGACCACTCACCTGCAGCACCTTCTCATCATTGAGCTCAGTGAAGACAGTGCCTGTGATCTGATTGGGTTTCAGGGCCACCCAGTTTAAGAGGGGCATTCTGAACTTGGTCTGGATGGGTTTCTTGGCCTTCATTCCTGGGACAGAGAGGGAGTGGTCACTGGGGCAGTAGTAGGTGCCATGGCTGGAAGGAACCTGGGCCCAGGCCCAGTGAGGACACACAGAGCAGACTGGAGGCAGTAGGAGGCCCACAGACAGAGGGTCCTGGAGGATACTGAAGCCAGAGTACCCCCCACCGCACCCCCGCCTCGTCCCCATGCCCTGGACAGTCTACTCACCCGGGCCCATCTCTGAGCCAGGCCCTCCAAGAGCAGCAGAGGGACCTCCCGCAGGCGGTGGGGGCGGTGGAGGCACCGAACCGTCAGCGCCCGGAGGCAGCGGTGGCGGCGGGGGTGGGGGCGGCTGGTCTCCCGGCAGCGGCGGCGGGGGCGGGGGCTCCGGACTGCCTGGGAGGGGCGGGGCCGGTGGGGGCGCCAGGGGCGTGGCATCCTGCTGGGAGGGGAGACCAGGTAGTGGGGGCGGCAGCGGCGGCGGCGGGGTTACTGCTCCGGGAACCGGCTCTGCTGCAGGTGGGAGTTCTGAGCCCAGCGAGAACCGGGGAGGGGGCGGGGAGAAGGGCGTGTCAATTTCTTAGGTTGAGGGGTCATGTCTCCGCCTCCCCGCCCTACACATGCGCACTGGGCTCGTTGCGACCCACCCGCACCTGCCTGAGCCACGCCCACAATCCAAACCTACCCCTCCCACCTCTCCCCGCCTGAGATGTGTCCCCAGGCTCCTCATGCACGTCCCGGTTCCGCCATTCCTACCCCACCCGGCGTGAAGCCCCTGCACACCTGGGCTGGGGGAGCCGATGGGCACCCTCGGAGTCGGGGCATCGCTGCCGCTCGGAGTTGCCACAGCGACCGGGAGGATCTCGATGGAGACGGCATCCCCGGGCCCCCTCAGGATACGGATCAACCCCTTTTCCTCCAGCTCCTCCACCTTCAGCTCTAGCGCTGAGGGCCGCGCCGGGGCAGGGGCAGGCACTTTCTCAGGCTCAGAGGGACGTCTGGAGGTGCCCATGGGGGTCGATTCGCTGAAGCGCTCCTGCGAGCCGCCGGTGGGGGGTTAGTAACCACCGGCAAGCCTGGCACAGAGCCCCCATTTTCTTGCCGGGGTGGAGGGAGGTGTCAAGCCTAGAAGCCCCAAATGGTCTGTTCTTGGAAGTCCGTCCCACCCCTGGCCCGGCCCACCCACCGCCCTACCCCCCGTCCCCCCAACCTCACCCGCAGGGTCTCCAACTCCTTTCGGGTCTGGCTTAGCTGCTTTTCCAGTTCTGCTATCTTGGCCATGGATTCGTTCTCCGCGTCCCGAAGCCGCTCTGTCAGCTGTGGCACCAGCACATGGTGAGCTCCCACCCGCAGCCGGGCATTGGCATGGGCACCGAGGGGGCGGCACGAGGCATGCCTGCCTGGAGGGCTAGGGGAGGCTTCCGGATGTGCTTAGCCCTGGGGTGCCGCGGGGCAGCCAAGCCTGGCACTTGAACCCAAGTAGGTGAGGTACTGAGAGCGCTGAAGTGCTCTCAGGAGGGGAAACCAAGGCACCACTGATGAGGGAGGGAGCTGGCAGGGGCCCCAGGCACCCAATTCCACCCAAACCAGGGCCTGGGGTCCGAGCACCTGGAGAGGAGAAGACCTGCCTTCCTCAGAGGTCCAGCCCAGTGGAGGAGCTCAATGAACATTCATTCATTGAGAAAGGCACCCAAAGGATTCTGGTGAAACTCAGGGACCCCCAGCTCACACCTAGAACCAGTGGCTGATATCCGTGTGGGGCTCTGTGGGCCTACTCTGTGCTGGGCCAAGTTCAGGAGCAGCTCTCACCAGGGCCACCTGCTCCTGCAGCTCCTCCACGTGCTCCAGCACAGCATTCTTGGTCTCAGTGTCCTCCAGCAGCGCGCCCACATCAAAAACATTGTCCAAGTAGGCCTGAATCTGTACCTGCAGCTTGTCACTCTCCGTGAGCCGAAGCCTCTGTCCCCAGACGGAAGGTTCAGGTTGAGTCCTGGTGTGAGGGATCTTTCCAGTACCCCCCATCACACCAGAGCCCAGACAAAGGGGCCTGAGCCCTAGCCCACTTTTGTTTCTTTATTTTTTATTGAGATATAATTCATATACCATAAAATTCACTATTTTAAAGCGTACAATTCAGTAGTTTTTAGTATATTCACAAGGTTGTGCAAACCATCACCACTATCTAATTTCAGAACATTTTCATCACCCCAAAAAGAAACCCTGTACCTGTTAGCAGTCACTCCCCATCCCCTCCTCTCCCAGCCCCTGGCAACCACCAATCTTTCTGTCTCTATGGACTTACCTATTCCGGACATTTCGTATAAAGGAAGCGTACAATATATGGCCTCTGTGTCTGGCTTCTTTCACTGAGCATAATAGCGTAATGTTTTCAAGGCCCATCCACGTTCTACCATGTATCACTATTTTGCTCCTTTTCGTGGCTGAATAATATTCCATTGAATGGACATATCACCCTAGCCTGCTTTTCACCTTTTGTTGATCCTGGCTTTCAAAAATCCAATCCCGAAGGCCCTGCTCCTCTGGGACGCCTCACAAAGAAATCAGAAGAAAGCTACAACTTCTCTGCTCAGGCTGAGCCACGAAGTACCAAGCCCCTCTGCCCATCTTCCCCAGAGCAAGGAATTCCCCCACGACCCAGATCCATACAGCATGAGCCAGCTCCTGCTTTGGCCCAGTATCTCTGTGCTCCCCATTGTATGCCTATCTGAGTCTGGTGCTCCCAGAGCCAGACCGAGGGCCACCTAGAGCCTGTTCTAGCACCTGCAACAACAGCTCCATGGTCTGAGTGCCTATTTTGCGGCAGGTACTACTCTATACAGTTACAGTCTTTATTATTTCTACGATTCTCCTATCTTACAGATGGGAAAAGTGAGGCTTAGCGAGAAGAGACCTATCTAAGGTCACATGAGCTAGGAAGTGGCAGAGTCAGGATTTGAACCTTGAACCCAGGTCTGCCTGACCCTGGCATCTGTGCTAACCACTGAGCCATACTCTGCAGCAAGCAAGTGGTTAAGTCCTGGGGGGAGTGCAGGGCTCACCTCCAAGTACAGGTCCAGGCCCAGGTGGGTGAACTCATATTGCAGGAAGACGCGGAAGTTCATGTTCTCCACCGAATGTACCACAATGTTGATGAATTGCATGCAGGCCACCTGGGAGGCGGGGCAGTGAGCAGGTCTATGATCCTCTTGGTGGGGGGTTCTCAGTGACTTCCACCCCCCCCCCAGTTTAACCCCAAGTCCCCCATCCTTGCCACATTTCTCACCCCACTAATCCAGCTTTGTCCCACCCATATCTGTCCCACGTACCCTCCTCCCAGCCTCCCCGTCACTGACATCCGCCCCTCCCCCACCAACCACTCAGTCCTCATATCTGCAGGAGCTGAGCCCAGATCCCAGATACCCAGGCTCCTAACTGCTCCTGGCACCCTAGGGTGACCTGGCCCAGGCTGGGCTCCTGAGCTCACCATGAAGTCAATGTTGCTGTCCTCGTTCCGGAAATATTCCATCAGCTTTTCAAAGCGGTGCTGCTCCCCACATACCTGGGTAGGAGGAATGGCTGTCACTGAGGTCCCAGTGACACACCTCCTAAGCTATCTTCCAGCTGTCCCCTTTATGCCTCTGTGAGCGCCTCTCAAGTTAAATCTAAGTCGGGCCATGTCACTCTTCTGCTCAAAACCTCAATTCCCTCTTGATCTCTCACAGCCCTCCCCAACACTGACCCATTCTGGCCACACTGGCATCCTGGCACATTCCTACCTCAGGGCCTTTGCACCTGCTGTTCCACCTGCCTGATGTGCTCTTACTCAAGACAGCCACCACATCAATCCCTCACTTCCCTCACAACTTTGCTCAAATCTTACCTTCTCAATGAGGCTTCCTAACCACCCGGCAACCAGTTCCCCCTCCCCTGACAGCTTCCCTGACTTTTTTCCCCAGAGCATGTACGATTTCTTCATAGACTGTGTAATTTGCTTATTTATTATATTGCTGATTATCTGTCTTCTACTGCCTTCTTTGTTTCTTTTGTTCACTAATGTATCCCAAGCGCCCACTCTGTGCCTGACACATAGTAGCCCCTTGACGAATGTTCATTAAAGGAAGGCACTGATCCCGTGCTGCCTTGTGCATCATACGCTCAAGCAGCTCCTTCTCGCGAGCCTGTTAACCAGAGCCAGCAGCTCCGAGATGTGTGGATCAAGGCCAGTTTGGGCAGAGGCTCAGCAGATCCCCATAGTTGTCCCTGTCGCCCCAGGCAGTGCCCCTGCGTGACCCTGTACCTTCCCTTCAGATGAGGAAACTCCCCAAATACCCACCCAGCGTCCCTAGCTGTCCCCAGCAGAAGCCACAGTTGGCAGCAACAGGGCTCCAAGCAACACTAGAGGGCAAGTACATGTTTGGGCGGGGGCTCCATTACCTCCTTGAAGTTGTCAAAGGCGGAAAGGATGATATCGTGTCCTCCCCGAACCAGGCACACTGCTGCCAGCAGCTCCAGCACCAGAGCCTTGGTTCTGGGGAGAGAAGGGGCAGGCTGTCCCTTGCGAACAGGCAGGCCCCGCAGCAAAGGTGGATGTGGGCCTGGCTAGGGGGGAGGGCAGGGGAGCTGATGGGGTGGGAATGAGCCTGGGTAGCGGTCCTGAGAACTCAGGGGACAGAGTAGGCAAGGGGTGAAGTAGGAGGAGAAACTAGACATGGAGAAAGGTTAGGGGCCTGGAAATCACCTAGGGTTCTTGTTGTTGAGGCTCAGAGCAATCTCATTGACACAGGCTGGGTGGTTCATGACGAGGCTGAAGCCAGACTGGGGAGAAAGGAGAGGTCAGCTCCTCCAGGCAGACCCCCCAGGGTTCTTTTTTTTTTTTTGGCTACGTGAACCCGGCAGTGAGAGCGTGGATTCCTAACCACTGGACCACCAGGGAATTCCCAGGAAGGTCTTTATATCCAACCACAACCTCCTGGGTGGCAGCCAAAGCCTGGTCCCTCTTTTTAAATACCTTTGTCTGGGACTTCCCTGGTGGCGCAGTGGTTAAGAATCCACCTGCCAATGCAGGGGACACGGGTGTGATCCTCAGTCCGGGAAGATCCCACATGCCGCAGGGCAACTAAGCCCGTGCGCCACAACTACTGAGCCTGAGCTCTAGAGCCCACGAGCCACAACTACTGAGCCCGCGCGCCACAACTACTGAAGCCCGCGCACCTAGAACCCGTGCTCCGCAGCAAGAGAAACCACCGCAGTGAGAAGCCCACGCACTGCGACGAAGAGTAGCCCCGCTCGCCACAACTAGAGAAAGCCCGCACGCAGCAACAAAGACCCAACACAGCCAATAATTAATTAATTTAAAAATAATAATAAATAAATAAATGCTTTTGCTCAAAAGCCAGTGTCAAGACTCAGTACCTTGGACAAAGTGAGTCCTTTAAGGCCAGCTGAGTGAGGGAGGAACGGCTTCACCAATCACCCCTCCAAATGAAATAACCCAGAGGCTGCTCTCCCTGGTGTGCAGCCTTTCTTAGTGGGGTGCCTAAGTCCCCACGTGAGGCATATCCATGCCCCCAGCCATGTCCAGGGTATTCTAAGGGACCTGACCAGGAAGGTGCAGAAATCTGGGCTTCCCCTCAAGACTCATCAGCCTCAAGACCCTGAACTAACAGCCCAGATCCCCAGGGCTCTCCAGTGGGGACAGGGTGGGGGACAGTCAGGGTCAATGCCCCGCGCCCATTGACCAACCTGGTAGTTCATGATGGCACGCAGACACATGATGCAGATGTGGACGTCATCCTTCTGGCTGATGATACGGGAATTCCTCAGGGCCTTCCTGCTATGGGCCGGGGTCAGCCTGGGCAGGTGGGGAGGAGGCAGCAGGGGTCAGAGTCCCAAACCCAGCTTCCTATTCCCCCCACCACTCAGATGGCCACTGGAGTAAGAGGGGGCACATCTGGAAACGTCTGCTTCCCGTCCACCCAACCAAAGAGGCCAGCTGAGGGCCGGAAGTCTTCCTCAGTTCTTAGGCCTGGGGCCTGGCATTTCCGGGGGAGAGGTGAAGAGGCGGGGGTCAGGGAAGCAAAGACCCCCTAACAGCGACTTGGTATTAAAAAGAGTTGCTGGGGCTTCCCTGGTGGCTCAGTGGTTGAGAGTCCGCCTGCCGATGCAGGGGACACGGGTTCGTGCCCAGGTCCGGGAGGATCCCACATGCCACGGAGCGGCTGGGCCCGTGGGCCATGGCCGCTGAGCCTGCGCGTCCGGAGCCTGTGCTCCGCAACGGGAGAGGCCACAACAGTGAGAGGCCCGAGTACGGCAAAAAAAAAAAAAAAAAAAACAGTTGCTGTGTTGTGGGGATGGAGAGCTTACAGAGGGAAAAGACCGCCAAAGCTTGTGAACGGCCATGAAAATACTCTCCACAAGGTGGCGCTCACAGCCACGTGAGTTTACCTTGCATCTTGACAATTCAGACAGCCATGGGTCAAATCCCAGCTCACTGATTACTAGGCATGCATGTTACTTAATCTCCCCGGGCCTCAGTTTCCTCTTTTGTAAAATAGGAATGGTAATAACAGTACCTTCCTGATAGGGTTGTTGGGACTATGAAATGAGCTTAGAACAGCGCCTGGCACATAGTAAGTGCTCTATGAATGGTTTTGCTGATTTTTCGCTAAAAGAAACATGATTTTTTCCATTGTCGCAGAACCGCCAGTCAATACTGGAAGGCCCCACTCCTCGCTCTTCCTGCCACATCTCCCTTTTCCCGTCATTGCTCAAATGTGCCTCTGAGTCTTTGCTTGTGCTGTTCCTTCTGCCTGGAATGCCCTTCCCTGTTCCCATCACTGCTTCTAAAGCCTCTATCCATCTGCAAGACACAGTTCCAGCGTCATCTCTTCTGGGAAGCCTTCCTGATGCCCCAGGCAGTGGCCACCTCCCTACTCAGAGTTCCCAGTCATACTTCCATGACAACCTGTCACACACCGTCTCCTACTAGATGGAAGGCTCCCAAGGGCAGGGTAATCTGTCACCTGAGAATCTACCACCATGCCTGGTACATAGTAAATGCTAAAAAAAAATGTTTGTTGAATGAATGAATGAATGAACAAAGAAATATATTGTGAGAGTTTAGAACTTAAGATGAAGTTGGTTTCCTAGACCCAGAGTGGGAAGGAAGGTACCTGGTGTCCACATGAGGCTCCAGGGCCATCTCCTTCCCTCTCCCCACCTCCCAGCAGGATGTCATAAGTTAGGGTGGGCTGACGTATCCGAAGCAGCTGAATCCAGGGGTGTCACCTGAGTTGAACACCTCACCCAACCCCACCGCCACCCTGGAAGCTGACCAGGCATGCACCTGCCCCTAGGTGGCTACGTACCGGGGAGAAGGGGGGCATCTGGAGTCCGCATGGGAGAAAACAGGGGGTTAGATGATACAAAAGGGGTCCCACCGACCCTGAAACCCCCCCTTATCTCACCAGCACCCCAGAGGCTTCTTAACACACACATTTCCCGAGCCCTGGGTGAGGCCCTTACTCTGATCCCCAATGCCAGGCTACCCCTCTCACCTCCCCCAGGGCCCTGGTGGAGCAGGCTGGGTACAGCCGTCCAGGGGTGAATTCTCCATTCACCCCACCACCTGCCACCCCGCCAGGGGGCCCACATACTTGATGGTCAGGTGGCGGCTCTTGGGCTGTGGCAGCAAGGATGAGGGCGGGCCCTTGCTGAGATCTTCCACCGACTGCTCCAGCGGCTTGCTCTTCTCGGAGCCCGGGGCCCCATTGTCTGTGCTCTCCATGTAGTACCTGTGGGGGTTAGACTGGGGATGGAGGCCAACACTGCACGGCACCTCAGAGGGGGTGGGGGGAACCCAGGGAGAGACAGATCTGCAGTAGAAACTGGGGGCAGGCGGAGGAGGCTGTGTTCTTGGCGCTGTGCTGGGCCTAGCAGGTCCCAGCTGGCCACCGCAGGCCACCTCCCTCCCCGTCCACGGCAGACCATCAGGAAGGGGCCTTGCTCAAGCCAACTGCAGGGCTCCAGGGTGGACCCAGGCTAAGTTGCCTGGAAGCGGCCCGAGGAGTGGGCGAGGCGCAGGAAGGCACGGACTCTGGGGGTGGGCACAAGGGCAGGGCCAGGCTTACGTGACAGAGCACTGCACGAAGGCCAGGTACTCGAGCAGCACATCCAGGCCACGGTTCTCCTCGTTGAGGAACTCCTGCACCCACCTGCAGGGCACAGAGCTCCCTGAGTGCCGCCCAGGAGGGAGGTCCTGCCCAGTGTTGGCACAGAATGGGCACAGCAAGGGCCCGTGGGCTGCCCTTTCCCAGGAAGACAACAGCCTCGCAAGACCCAGTGACGCCAGGCGATGATGGTAGAGGCCTCGGGCAGGACCCACGGCCCAGCCATGCCTCAAGGGGCAGGCAGAGGGTGGGCAAGAGAGGACACCCAGCCTGGAGGGGGCCCATAGGCACAGCCTGCGGGGGGGATGGGAGGATAACAAGGGGAACCCAGGGGCTGCCTGCTGCCAGAGCTCTCCCCCTCCCCCGACCTCCCCAGGGAAATCTGAGCCCTTGCTCACCCAATGTGGTTGGTCCTCAGGGAGGTCTCCAACTCCCGTAGCACCTGGGTGGACTCCTGGACTCTCCTCTTAAACTGGGAGCCAAGAACAGGGGAGTCTGGTGGGTGGAGCGCAGGCCTCAGCCCACAGTGCCTGCCCACCCCGACAGCTGGCCTTTCACACTCGGCTGTCTAGACCACCTCCACACACCTGCCCAGCGGAATAAGCATACTCAGGCCACACATACACCGCCCCCATACAGACACACAGGGTGCGCACCATGGCCACGCACAGACGCGAAAGAGGCACACACGTCTCTAGACACAGACATACAACACGCGCGCACACACACACACACACCCATATATGAGGACAAAGGGTACACACACATTCAAACATGAACACCCTGGGTACACACACACGTGCATATCCATACACAAGTACAGTGGGTACATAGACATAAGACACTCACATATCCACACACAGACACATGGGGTACACACACACACACACACACACACACACACACACACCCCTATACAAAGACTCAAGGATACACATACATCCATATGCGGACACAAAAGGACGTACATAATACACACACGCACATCCATGCCTGGGCACACAGTGTGCACACGTGCACACACACTACACAAGTACACACAAGTGTACACATCTGAGTACAAGTAGGAGCTGCAGAGGAACCCGTGAAAGTGCACGCCCAGGGCACTCTCAGTCCCCTGTGAAAACGCACACACACGCGTCCACGCACCCACAGAAGCCTGCAGAAAAGTCTATACACACAGTTACTCCAGCTGCCCAGAGCTTGGAAAGTGCAGGGGGAAAGGGACAGAGAAAAAGGGGGCGACATATACCCCTAAGTTGGACATCCAATCTGCTGCTACCTTTCGGCTGACCCCACCGATTTCCAGGTAGCTCTTCAGCTTCTGGATATAGGCTTCAGGGGGGTTCTTGACCTGAAACCGCTCCTGCGGAGATGGAATAGGATGTACAAGGGGCAAGTGGCCAACCCTTGTCCCAGAGTCCCTTTGTTAGCTCTGACCCAAGGTCCCAGGCTGCCTTAAGACCCCCCTGAATACCAAAGGCATAAACCCAAACGTTCGGCCTGCCACTTGAAAAGACCCCAGTCCCCGGCCAGGCCGTCCCTTGGTCTATGGCCACAGGCCTAGAACAGCCTGGATGGAGTGTGGAGGGGTCAGTCCTACTATACACCCCACCCTGGAGGGGAAGACTCAGGCAGGCCAGTGAGTGGCACCCTCCCAGCCCTGTGCCCTCCCTGGGCCACATCCCAGCCCAGAAGTGGGAGTACCAGGAGGAAGAACACTCTGGAAGGGCCTTATGAAGCGCTCAGCTCCTAGCAGGATGGGGGCCCCTCCCGCAGGGCTCCACCCCAGTCGTCGTGTTCACCTGTGTGTGTGAGTGCGCACGTGCGAGCACGTGACCTGTGCTCAACAAAACAATCCTTAACTCCCCCACCCCATCCAGGGCTCCAGGAGCCACTCACACAAGAGGCAGGGGCCCCACTAGAGGGCCTCCACCCAAAGGAGCTCCCACCCTTCCCAGTCCAGACCCCTCAGATATGCCCAGCCACCCCCCTCAACCTCCCACTTCTCCCAGGCCTCTGTGAGCTCAACCTGAGATGCCAGGCCAAAGGGGCAGGGACCCCTACCCCAGCCCCAAAGCCTCCGGAGGCAGCTCCCCACCCTCTCCCCATAGCCCTGCCCTCACCCCCCAGACTCTGCCCTGCCAGCTCATCCCATCCTGGTCCACTAGCAGAAGCCGAAGGCTCAGCCCTGGCTCCCAGGAGAGGCTCCCTGCTCCCCAAATCCCCACCCCCAGCCTCCAGGGCCACAGGCCCGCCTCCCTCCCTCTCTGAATCACTGTGGCAGCCAGGCCCCTCCCTGCCACAGCAGGCATCCTCCCTGCTACCTCAGACAGCAGCCCCACAGCTGAAGGGGCTGGGGCAGCCAAGAGAGCCACGAAGGTGGCAAGTCCAGGCGGCGACTGAGAACCGGGAGACGGGGCCTCTAGTCCCTGCTCTGCCACTCGGGAGCTGGCTGACTTGGGGAACTGCTTGGCTGACTACAGCTCCTCTGGATCCAAGGTCAAAGGAGGACAGGAATTCCTGACCCTCCTCCCCACCTCCCATGGGGTGGAATGAAGATGTCCAGCCCTAGGGCTGTCCCTCTCTTCCCCAGTCCAGAGCTGGAGGGTGGACAGAGGCTGCCCCGGGAAGCTCAGCAAGGAGGATGGGAACACGGCCCTAGCTGCCCTGGCCAGTACCCTGGACCAGCCCCTGTCAGCTCTTCAGAGGGCAGACCCAGCCCTGCTCGTGACTCATAAGGTCCCTGGGGAGGCCCAGGCCCAACACAGGGGGATTCCAGAGTCCTGCATATGCCCTCAGCACCCTCCCCAGATGTTACGCTGGCCTCTGGGCAGGGTCTTGGCCCTGCGGCAGCGTGGCAGTGTCCCCTCTCCTGCCAGCCCCAGCCTGGCCAGGACAGAGCACCCGGATGACGGAATGGGCCTGTGCCCACCTGGTCACAGATGAGCTCCCACTTCTTCTCGTTGTCATACTGGCTCAGCAGCTGGACCTTGTCCGGGGGCAAGTTCATGCAGTTCTGGGGAGAAGGACGACAAGATAAAGATGCTGAGTCTGGGGCCCTAACCCGAGGGGGAGAGGACCATGGGCATTGTCAGGGGACCCACTAGAGGCCAACTCCCTAGTAGGCCTGTCATTCACATGAGTCCCGTCACCACCTCACCCCCGGAAATAAGTAGCATTAGACAACGAGAACACCGAGTCCCAGAGATGGAGCACCTTTCCGAAGGCCCAACAGCTAGAAAGTGACACTGGGATTTGAATCCAAGTCTGCCTGACTCCAGGGCCTGGGCTCCGTCACCCCTAAATCGCCCCCCCGGCACAACTGGCACGAAGGCAGGAGCGTGGGTTCGCAGCCTAACTTCCCGGGACATCAGGCACCTCTGGGCTTGTTTCCCCACATGTGATAAGGGGGTACCATCTCTTCTCCCATCTGCATGGGAAGCTAACAGGGACCCGTCTCTGGCCAGGCCCAAGTGTGGCCAGGCGTGGACTGTGCCCCGTTCCCACATGCCACCAAACAACACGTGTATGTGGTCCCAGCTCAGGGCACCAGTGTCTCACAAACACCACAAAGCCTCTGCAAGGACAGCAGCCAGCAGCCCCCGTCCCTCTCCAGCCCCCTCCCACTTGGTCACTTCGGGACAGACCGAGGGAGATGAGGTCAGATGGGCAGGGAGTTCCAAGCAGGTGCATGGTGGCTGCAGGGCCCAGGTGGATTCCAGGGGAAGGTCACCCAGTTACAGGAACCAGGGACAGCAGCCAGCACGCTGGGTCTGTGGTGCTGGTGGCCCAGGCTGGGACTCCCCTCAAGAGCTAAGAAAGGTCAGCACTGCTCTGCCTAGGTCCTCCTCCCCCAGCCACAGATGACAAGGGTACAACGTGCCTGCCGAACTTCTCCCCACAGGACAGGCTTGGTGTCTCCCCTGGTGCTATGGAATCACCAGGTGCCACCAGCGCTAGGAGCTCCCTGGACCCCCAGGACTTGGCGTGTCTCCCTAAGAGAACCAGCAGATGGTGCCCGTTCACCCCGATTCAGTAAACCCCAGGTTTATTGAGGGTCTACTATATGTCAGGCTCCAAAAGACAGTTCTGGCCCTCAAGGAGCTTAGTCTGTACTGGGGATGTGGGAGCCCCAGGGAGCCCCAACCCAGGGTAGAAGAGGCCCCTGTCACCAGCTCTGATGGCTCAGACTACACATCCTCCTGAGAGGCCCTGAGAGGAGGCCACAGCTGGAGCAGAGAAGGGGCCACACCCACCCAAGGCTTCTCGGCCAGCTTCCTCTCCCGGGCGCTAAGCCTAATTCGGGGTCTCTGGCCAGACCTCACCCCGAAAATCACTGCCTTAGGTCGGCCCCAGACAACAGGAAGCTTGGTACCCTCTGCCCCGGTTGCCCAAGCTTTCCGGCCAGGGCCCCACTTGAGAGGTGAAACCGCCCATCCACCAGGCCCCCCCGGGCCGACTGGGCACGGCGATGCGTCGTTCCTCTCCCCCATTGTGAAAGTGAGTCCAGATGGAGGAAACCACCTGCGGTCTCATCGGCTGCCCTCCCCCAACCTGCCGACAGCCAGGACAGCTCCTGCCCCATGGGAGGGACTGCCCAGGAAGGGGCCCTGGAGCCCAGAGAAGGATGTACCTGGCCAGGGAGGCCTCCCTGGGACCATTCTCTGCCTCTGTCTCTCTCTCTCTTTCTCCCTGGTCCCTCCAGATCCATCCCCACCCCACAGAGACCCAGGGTCGGGCAGCGCCGAGGTGGGGGTGGGGGCCAAGGCTGAGGCGGGAGGAGGAAGCAGAGAGAGAAGGCAGGCGATGCCAGGGAAACTGAACCCGCGGCCAGCACGGAGGAGGAGGTGGTGGCGGGGGAAGGAGGGCGCAGAGGAGTGAGGGGGAGGGCTCGGCAGCTGAGCCTTAGAGGAGATCGCCGCTTCCTGACGTGGGTCCTTCTGGGCTCTCACCCACCCTGGGGACTTGCTGGCTCCAGGAATGGCCGCAGTGCACGTCTAGAGACAGCAACTAATCATCATAATGACTCCAACAACTGTGGTGCCAGCTTCGCCCGAAGGCTTACCAGCCCTGCTCACAGACGGCAGCCTTCCACCCTCACCACCACTATTGGCACTGCCATTAGTCCCATCCCACAGGTGCAGCACACATTGGTTCAGTCACCTGCCCAAGGTCACGAACCCAGTAAGAGGGGAGCCAGGCTGACTTTGAGCCCTGAGCCAACCCAGAACCAGCGCCCAGGTCCACTCCCCCAGTTCAGCCCGCGGTTATTACTGGGGAGGGGGAAGTCTCTGCTGGGCCAGCGCCCCGTCCCAGCAGTGGTGGAGGGCAGGGCACCCCTTTGCCCCTTCCCCACCTGGGCCTCCTCAGGCCCCCGGGCCTACATGCCAGCCTGCTAGACGGGCTAAATTTAGGCTCGGAAATCAGAAATAGCTCTGACAGCGCTGAGCACTAATTAGCAGCTGTTCCTCGGCTGTGCCCACAGAGGAGACGGGTACCGTAGGAAGCAGGAGAGGGACCAGCAATGCCACTCACTCAGAGTGGGGTGAGGCCATCCTGGAAACAGTGACAGACCCCCAGACTCGGGGCCCTTAGCAAGGAGGCAGCGCCATGGGGCTGGGGACTGGGAGACAAGCAGAAGGTTGGCTGATGGCCCTCAGATGGGACAGGGAAGGACCGGGAAGTCCAGGTGTGCGTGGCGGGGGTGGGGGGTGGGGGCGTGCGCGCGGTGTGTGGGGGGAACACCTGCCTCCTGTGAGGGGGGTGGCGGCTGTGATGTGGAGGAACCCAAGCGGGATTCAGGGGACCCAGGCTCTGGGCCCACCTAGTCTGACTGCTTCTTTGTCTCCTTGAGCCTCAACTTCTCCTCCATAAAATGGGCACACTTCCCTCCTACCTCAGACTCACAGAGCTCCCGGGAACACTTCAGTGAGAAGCTGTGTGGGGTTTTTTTTTTGTTCGTTTGTTTTTGTTTTTTTAATATCTTTATTGGAGTATAATTGCTTTACAATGGTGTGTTAGCATCTGCTATATAAAAAAGTGAATCAGCTATACATATGCATATATCCCCATATCTCCTCCCTCTTGCATCTCCCTCCCACCCTCCCTATCCCATGCCTCTAGGTGGACACAAACCACCGAGCTGATCTCCTTGTGCTATGTGGCTGCTTCCCACTAGCTATCTATTTTACATTTGGTAGTGTATATATGTCCATGCCACTCTCTCACTTCGTCCCAGCTTACCCTTCCCCCTCCCTGTGTGCTCAAGTCCATTCTCTATGTCTGCGTCTTTATTCCTGTCCTGCCCCTATGTTAGAAGCTGTGTTTTGACATAATAATACTCTTCAGGGACGTACCACTATGAAGAGGCATGTCACAGGTTGGGGGGGTCAGGGGAGTCCACTGAAGACCCCAAGGTGAGGGCTGTGTGGCGGACAGAAATTGGTGAAAACATTCGGAGAAGTGGACCTGTCTCCAAGGCTTGGCCAAAAATGAACTGAGCCTCCAGCTCCCACCCGCTGCTGCCCTTCACACTTTGCGAAGAGGGAGATAGGGTTCACCTCTCAGGGTGTGGCCAAGAGAAGGAGCTGTTTCCCTGCTCCTCCTATTAGAATGGGTGGGGATCATTCCCCTGCTTCCCTGTCCCCTCTCTGTGTGTCAGAAGGGCCTCCAGCCCTGCACACCCAAGGCCAGCCCCTTGCAGGCAGCCCCCCATCCCAACACTGACATGTGGGCAGGTGTCCCTGAAGACTGAAGGGGCTCCGGCTACATGTGGACACAGTCACACCCTCCAGTTTCACTTTTAGTTTGAGCTGAGACTACGTCCCAACCCACCCGCCCACCCTCTCCCTAGGAAGCCCAGCCCTTCAAGCCCTGGGATGCCCTTGAACTTAGGCACCAGCCCGTCTCAGACCAGCCCCACAGGCATTCCACAGCCTGATGGATCCAGAAGCCAGCCCTGTCCCCCGGCCCCACTTCCCCATCCATCTCCCCTGCCCACCTCTACATGGCTTCAAGCTTGGTTTTAGAGCTCTCAGGGCATCTCCAAAAACAATCAACGTTATCCTCTTTTAAAAATTCTGGTATATGGATTTTCTAGGGCTCTTATAAGCAATCCCAGGCTTAGAGGAGGGTGTGGGGTAACCCGGCCCTAGGGTGCTAAGAACCCCAAAAAGTTAACAGCTTCTCCCATCAGGGTTGAAGGGTCCCCATGGCAGGAACAAGGGCAAGCAGGGTAGGAGTCAGAGCAGCAGGCACTGCCCTTATAATCCAGGCTGGTAGGAGAATAACGACAGCAACAATAATTAATATTCCCCCAAACATTCAATCCGTGCTAGGTGCCATGCTAAGGGCTTTACATCTATTAACTCATTTAAATCTCAACAACAAGCCTACACAGTAGACACTATTATAATCCCCTTTCCACAAACGGGAAACTGAGGCACAGAGCCATTAAGCTGCTTGCCCAAGGTGACCTAGCTGGCAAGCTGGTAAGAAGACTCAGTTTCCTCGGAAGAAGGAGCGCTCAGAGCAATGAGAAACATGGGTCCCGGCCTCCCAGGGGTCTTCTGCAGACAACCTGGCCCCCGCGCCTGTCTGAGGAACCAGGAACAGCCGGCCCCATTTCCTGCCACCCAGCACCCTACATTTCCTGTTGTTGCCCACACTGAGCTCTTACTCACTGGGGAACCCCCCCTCACCAGCACACCCTCTCTCTGAGGGAAGTGGAGGCCTCCCCACCCCTCCCCATGTGCACACAGCTACCGTTAGTGCCACCGCTGCCCCACCCTCCAGGAGAGGTGGGCCCTCCCTCTCGTGGTTTCCGGCCACCAGGCAGTTTTCATCTAGGCCCCTCTGTGGCTGACGTGCTTGATGGCAGGGAGGGCAGCCTGACCTGTGACTGCTGAAGACTGAAGATGGCACCCTTGGTTGGTCTTGGAAACGGAGGTGGGGGGAGGGAAGAGGCAGGGTCTGGGCTCCTTCACCTCGAAGGGCCCCAAGACGAAGAGGACCAGATCAGCCTCGACATCATCCTGTCCTCACAGTGGACAGTGTTTACTGAGCACTTGTTCCGTGTCAGGCATTGTGCTAAGCACTCCGTTTAATCCCCTCAACTCTACTTAATCCCTTCAACAATCCTAGCAGGCTGGCATATACCCTTTTCATTTTTGGGGGCTGCACCGCACGGCCCGCGGGATCTTAATTCCCCAACCAGGGATGGAACCTACGCCCCCTGCGTTGGAAGTGTGGAGTGTTAACCACTGGACCGCCAGAGAAGTCCCTGGCATATACCATTTTTATTATCTTTTTACACGGGAGGAAAACTGAAGCTCGGAGAAGGTGGGTAACTTGTTCAAGGTCACACAGGTAGTAAGTGGCAAAGACAAAACTCAACTCCCAAACTTCATGACCCCAAAGCCCAGGAAGCTACTCAGCCTTTCCTGTGAGTAACCCCTGCCCTTCTCAGAGGCAGGGAGGGCTGAGCCACCTTCCGGGGCTCCATGTTCCCAGGAAAAATTTAGAGGTGGCCCCAAGAGCAGCCCCACCTGTTCCTGCCCATCTCCCCCAGCTCTTTGCCAACTGGTCCCAGATGTCACTGTGAGTCATGCCTACCACATCCCTGTGTTTCCAGGGGCAGCACGTGCCAGTACTGCCTGCTGGGAATGGCACCCCACGGCCTCTGCCCAGCCCAGCCTCTGACACGGGGCCACAGCCCCATTGGGATCCTCCACGTGAGGCCCCAGAGATGGGAGGCACGGGGCCTAAGCGACCCACAGCTCCATGCGCCAAACTTCATCTGCCCCACCCCAGAGGAGGGAGCTGCCTGAGGAGGCAGCGCCTCGGTCACAGCCTACAGAATGGAGACGCCCATCTGCCCTTCACCCCCAGTCCCAGCCCCAGCAGGGAAGGAGCCCAGCGAAAAGCAGGACTCGCAGCACCCACACCCTGCCGGGGACTGCCCTGACCTCCCTACGCAGCCTGGGCACATGCTAAGGGCACCCCAGGGTGCCAGGCCCCATCAGGTAAATTCCTCTCCTCTTGAATGGCAGCATCACTTGGCCTCAAGCACATCACAGCGCCTTCCCTTGATCCCTTTGCCCCTAAGTTACAGGCGCCTCCCTGCCCAGACACATCAGGGGTGTCCTAGGCCAGGCTGTAAGCCTGGCAGTTCTGACAGGCCTGGAAGGAGTGCCCTGCCACCCCAAACCCTGACCCCTGCAGGGGAATGCCTGAAGAGGCTGGAAGACACCCAGCGTTCAGCGTGGGGTAGGAGAGGCGAGAGCATGGAGCTCGGTGGGCAGGTTTTCCCACCATTGCGGCAGGCAGCCATCACTCCTCCACTGTTGCTAAGGCAGCAGGTGGAAACCCTGGATCAACCTGCTCTTCCTCCGCACCACCAGTTAAGCAAGGGCACCCCTCTCTCTCAGAGCCTCCCTAGAAAAGTAGCTCGCACCACCCATTCTTGCACGGGAAAAAGGCTGCCCGGGGGAAAGGGAGAACAGCACCCGCGTCTCCTGTCTGGCAGTGGGCCTCGGTCGGGATACCCCTAACCCATAAGAGGAGTTCCACAGCCAGAAGCCAAGGAGTGGTTTTAGATTTCAGGATCCTACCACCCACCAGGGATGAAAGGGCTGAGCTTCAGTGAAAGCAAGAGGTTCCCTGGGGCCATGTGACTAGATCCCAAGGGGAGGGCTGTGCTTCCCCCTTCCAGACTGGGGGATCCCTGGGGGTGGGAGGCCCACCACTCAGCAGTCTGAGGCTCTTCTCCTTTTATTAATTTTTTTTCCTAAGGATTTTATATTTATTTGGCTGCGTTGGGTCTTCGTTGCTGCGCACGGGCTTTCTCTAGTTGCGGCGAGTGGGAGCTACCCTTTCTTTCATTTTCTTTCATTGCAGTGCGCGGGCTTCTCATTGCGGTGGCTTCTCTTGCTGCAGAGCACGGGCTCTAGGCGCTCGGGCTTCAGTAGTTGTGGCTCGCGGGCTCTAGAGCGCAGGCTCAGTAGTTGTGGCGCACGGACTTAGCTGCGCGGCATGTGGGATCTTCCTGGACCAGGGCTCAAACCCGTGTCCCCTGCATTGGCAGGCAGATTCTTAACCACTGCACCACCAGGGAAGCCCTCTTCTTTAGACATTCACTGAGGACAGGGCTGAGCTCTGGCCAAGGAGGCAGTGCTCAGATGGAGGCACTCCCTGTAATCCCCGTCACTGGGACTATAGTTTTAGCCAAATCTGCATCCACCCCCCACCTCCCCCACCCCACCCCACCCCCCGCCAGCCTCAGGCAGGGGCCAAGGGTATAGTCCCAGGGCACGGTGGTGAGGAGTGCGGAACGAGGTTCTTAGCCAAGTGACCTTGGGTTGGGTGCCTTCTGTGAATACAAGACATGGGACAGGCTGATCCATCCCCAGGAAGAAGGGGGAAGTGTAAACACACTGGGGTTCCTTGGGGAGGGGGCCGGTGAACCCCAGTGGGTGCTGCTGCCCTAGATTTCTACCTAGCCACCACCGCTTTCGCCACCAGGACACCTTCGGACCCCTCTGTGGGCCTTCGCCCTCCACGCCCTGGTTCTCAGGGACTCCCAGCGGCACTTAGTGTCAGACTCAGACAATCGGAGCTAAGGCCAAAAAACACGCAAGCGTGGCAGTCAAGTCCTGCACAGGCATCAGAACCTCACCATTTGACTTTTGGATTTTCCGGTGGTCTGAATTACTCACCCAGCTCCCTCCCCATTTGGTGTGTGTAACAGAGAACGGACTGGGACCTGGACTTCACCCTGAGAGCCCATCCCCCCCCATCCATAGACACACATTTAGGGGGAAAGTCAGGCTGGCCAAGGTCCAGGGATCCACCACCAACTCAGGCTCCCCAGATGGCCCCCAGAAACCGTCTATCTCATTCTTCCCCCTCCCCCTTCTGCTCCGCTCAACTCAGCTTTGTGAAGCCATGGATTTGGGGAAAGGGAAGCAGGTGGAGAGGTGGGGTATTTGGGGACTAGTCTGATGTGAGGTGTCCCTCAGCATCCCTCCCGCTCCCCGAATCAAACAAGGTGCCTTCACGTGGACAGCTCAGACCCCGCCCCACCCTACAGCTCCTTCAAATCCCTCCCAGCACTTCTCCTGGGAGGGGGCAGCAGACAAGACTTCCTGGAACTGGGAGGAGGGGCCACACAGGGGATCTGGCAAGTAGGGCCTCAAGGCAGGCCAGGGGAGGGGAAATGATGTCAAGGAGGTGGAGAAGACGAAGAATCAACAGGGCCACCAGCCTGCGTGGCTCTGCTGCCTGCGTCTACCTCAGGCCCCCACCCTCAGACCTGCAGTGCTAGCCTGCTCGGACTTGGAAGTGCCTCTGGGGAAAAGCACGGCCTTATTTGCCTGTCACCCAGGGTCTGGCAAGGGAGCTGACAGCAGACAGGCCACCAGGCAATTAGTTAGGGAAGGAGCCTGGGACAGGGTTGAGATAGGGAGAGGGAGGTGAGAATGAGTGGCCATTTCCCCTCCCTTCTTCTACCAGGTCTTAGAGAACCCTGACTTTGCTCTGGAGCCCCTACCCACCAAATCCATCCCAACTGCCTCCAGGCTCAGTTGATGGCTTCCTCCCCGGTGGCCTAGTCCCCAAGCCCCCCAATCCCCTGGAGCAGGTGACAGTGAGGGAGAGGGGCTTCCAGACTTTTGCTCCACCCCAAGCCAGAGTGACCAACCCATTCTGACCCCGCCCTTCCTAACCTTCATCCCTCCAGTGGGTGTGAGGGGACGCACAAGATAAGGACCCACAGACAAGCTCTCCCGGACATGCAGTGAGGAAGAAACACAGACACCCCCAACTGCATGATCTGACAACCCAGCTCCCAGCAGCTCAGGCACCAGCGGATCAGGACCAAACACCTCTACTCAGTTTCCAGCTCCTAGGAGGTTAAAATATAACCCCTTATGTCTTTGACCCTGAGACACAAGTAGATGCTATTGCACCCTGTGGCTGGGCCTGCATGCAGTGGGGAAGGGGGTGCTCCGGGACCCCCCCCCACCCGCGTGCTGCGCTCCCAACTTCCTCACAGGACATTTTTGTTTAGACCTTTAGACCCAGAAGCGCTGTGGGAGGGGGTATCTTGGGGAGGGAGACTGGACGGTTGCAGAAGAAAGTTTTGGGGGGAGAGTGCTAAGTCACTCTTTAAGAAACCACTGTCACTCCCACCCCCTGGAGGGGCCGCCACCAAGCCGCCGGAGATCTCCAAGCGGTACCTGAGCCCCCGGGGGCGGGGACGCGTGGCGAGCCCCTGCCGCCCCCCGCCCGCGCCCCGCGCACAGCGGGCCACACTCACCAGAACCCGGTTAAACCTCTCCTCCAGCTCTCCGGCCGCGGGCATCGGCTGCTTGGGCGCCGCGGGATGCTTGGGGGACAGCGCTGCGGAGCTCGCGGGCTGCTCCGAGCTGCCGGCCGCGTTGCCCATGGTGGTCCCCACCCAGTCGGCCAGGCGCCTCCAGCCTCGGAAATCCAGCTTTCCCGGGGAGGGCGGATGAGGCTCCCGGCCTGGGGGGCGAGGAGGGCAGCGGATCTCGGCGGCGGCGGGGCCTCGGCGACGCGGGCGCTCGGCTCAGCGGCGCGCAAGGGCCGGGGCGCAGCGTCCCATCGGGGCGGCCCCGTCCGAGGAGCCGGGCTGCGAGCTGCGGGGTCGGGGGAGGAAGTCAGGCTGCAGGCCGCCGGGGCCAGAGGGCTGGGCCGGGGGCAGGAAGCTGCGGCACGGGCTCCCCCCTCGGCGATCTTCTAACTTCTGCTGTCGCTCCCTGTGCGCGCAAACCGCATTTCGCCTCCGCCGCCGCTACGCACCCAGCCCCAGGGGGGCGGGCTGGAGGGAGGGGGAGGGCGCCGGGCGCCTGCCGGGGGTCGGCCGCAGCCATGGCGTGACGGAGAGGGGGCTACCGACCCGCTTCACCTGCCGCAGAGGGGGCGGCCGGCGCCGCTTCACCTGCCGCAGCGGGAGCAACCGAGGCGAGGCAGAGGCGGCGGCGCGCTCGGCCGCGCCTCGGGGTCCTAGAACCGCAGGCTCCCGCTCGCTCGGAGCCGGGCGACTGGCGGGGTCTGGGTGAAGGGGGTCACGGCCTGGGGGACTGAGGGGGCAATCATCGGAGTCGAGGACTGCCACCACTTATGAGAGCGGCTTGGAGACCCATGACGGTGCGGCGTTGGGGCGCAAGGGCTGCGTCCCCCTCTCGGGTTCCCGCCGGAGAAGGTGGGAACCCCCTTCCAGGCCCCCCACCCCTTGTTTCTCCCCTCCTCTGTTTAGCCCAGGACCGAGCTGAAGACCACAGAGAACCATCTGCAAATAAGAATCCCAAAGCAGGGCGGGGGGCGCAGATCCAGGCCAGCGGAGACCCCCGCGACCTGTCCACTCTGGACCAACTCTGCGCCTGTGCCGGCATCCCCAGTGCTTTTAGAATGGGGGCGCCCAAGGAAAAAGGCAGGCTGCGAAAATCTGGGGGCCACCAAGGCGGTCTCAAGGAGAAGCGCGGGTATTGGGGAACGGGAGGATTAAAGCCAGCATCCACGCTGGGAAAGGAGCAGGAACCGCAGAGGGGGAAAAAATCTTGAAGCTGTCACCTCCAGAGACCTACGGTGGCCTCTCGCTTGCCTTGACGAATAACAATCTCTGATGTCTGGCAATTACAGAAATACTTCCAGAGGTCTTCTTTCATTCATCCTGACAATGACCAGAGAAGGTAGGTATTGATATCCTCATTTTAGAGGGGGAAATTGAGGCTCAGAGTGGTTAAGTGACTTGCCGAAGGGCACACAGCTAATAAAGGGCAGAAACAGGCCTCCTTTCTCTCCACCTCCAAAATCTACAATGCCTTGGAGCTGCTGCCCCTTCCTCCCATTGGCCCTCTCATTCAGGATGGACCAGAGGAGGAGAGAGTATTGCGGTGGGGCCGGGGGGGGGGGGGTGAGAACCCCAGGTCTGGGCACAATCTCCAGCCTGAATTTGAGGCTTTTCTCTTTCAGTTGCTCTTCCCACTCCCATCTATTATTTTTTTTTTTTTTTTTTTTTGCGGTACGCGGGCCTCTCATTGTTGTGGCCTCTCCGGTTGTGGAACACAGGCTCCAGATGCGCAGGCTCAGCGGCCATGGCTCACGGGCCCAGCCTCTCGGCAGCATGTGGGATCTTCCCAGACCGGGGCACGAACCCGTGTCCGCTGCATCGGCAGGTGGACTCTCAACCACTGCGCCACCAGGGAAGCCCCCATCTATTATAATTTGTGGGGATCCCCAGTTGGTCCTTCCTTGCACCATCAAGGCATTGAGGACCGGGGGCCCATTAATGAGCCCTGGATTTTCTCTAGGCCAGGCAGGGGCCATAAATATCCCCTCCACTATAGCTTCCTCTTCCTTCTGCCCTCCCTCTCAAATTCAGAACCACCGAAGTTTAAGCAGGAGCTGGGAATTTATCTAATCTTAAGGAAGGCCCTGGAATGAACCAGCCCCTTCCCCCAGGCTGACCTGATTTAAGCCTTTCTTCTGCCCAAGGTCACCAGCACCTCTGGTGGGTGAGAGATGTCATCACTTATTTCATGTCCCAGGCAGGGACCCACAAAGTAAGACAAAGCAGGATATTCCTTGGGTGTGCTAAGAAGGTGATCCATTCTGTGCCCACTGCCCCCACCTCCAGCCTAGAGCAGACCACAGCCTTGCCCTTGGATTCTTGCCCTTGAGATTAGCTAAGACCTCTCTCTCTTTCTCCCTTTCTTTCTCTCTTTCTTTCTTTTTTATTTAAAGAATTTAGTCCCTGTTCTCCTCAATGACTATCTCTTTCCATTTAACAAGGCTTTACTTAGCACTAGCTCTGTGCCCTGGACTGTGCTCACTCCTGAAGATTCTGTGGCAGATGAGAAGACCCTCTGTCCTTGGGATACACTCTAAACACATCTGGGAGAGTGACTGGGAGAGTCAGCCTGTGGTGCCAGGTGTTCATGCTTACTCTTGCTTAGAACTACTTCTTTGAATGGGTAGGACAAGAGTGGGAGTTGTGCCCCACAGCTGAAAATCCCAGGGGGGTGAGGAGCCTCTAATGACTTAATAGCTGCCAGCCTGCACCCTCGGTCCCTGGGGTTGCTCAGGCCATTGCCAACCACTGCCCACCCAAGGCCTGATGGAAATAAGCCTGGGCTAAGTAGGACCCGTTGTGTGGAAAATGATCAGCCCAACAAGCCTACATTACCTCTCTCTCATGCTGATCAGAACTGTAAGGTACAAAGAAAGGGGGGGGAGGAATTTTAATCAATTATTACCTAATAGATTTGGTTGGCTTGTCAGGAAGTGTCTTTCCAATCGTGGTCCACAGAGGAGGAAATCCTAGAAGGGATGCTTGAAGTTTGGGACCAATACTTTGGTGGGTCTGTGCTTCTCCCTGCTGGGCACAGGCGGTATGACAGGGCGAGGCCTCCAGAGGTGATAGAGATGGAGTCACAGCATGGGTGACATTTCTGAATTGCTGTCGCCTTGTCACCTCCGATGCAATGATTGTGCAGTCACTGGGCACACTCGGAGCTCAGGTGACTGAGCAGGTTTCCCCAGGAATATCCTCCCTCCCCATCCCTGCTCACCGTTACTCAGTTGGTGCCTTTTTTTTTTTTTAAAGGTAATACATGTGTACAGTTTAAAAGAAAAACAATTTTAATGTATCTTTCCAGAGATATTTTGGATATATACAAACAGTATGTTTGTGTGTGTGTGTGCGTGTGTGCGTGTTTGACACAAATGATAGCACACATTCCACACTGCATGACACCTTGCTATTTTCACTTAATAATATATCTGCCTCCACAAAATCTAGTCTTCCAGCATATGGAATGTGTCACAATTTATTATTTTTTTCAATAATTTTTTAACATATTTATTGGAGTATAGTTGCTTTACAATGTTGTGTTAGCTTCTGCTGTATAACAAAGTGAATCAGCTATATATATACATACATCACCGTATCTCCTCCCTCTTGCATCTCCCTCCCACCCCTCTAGGGGGTCACAAAGCACCGAGCTGATCTCCCTGTGTTATGCGGCTGCTTCCCACTAGCTATCTATTTTACGTTTGGTAGGGTATGTATGTCCATGCCACTCTCTCACTTCGTCCCAGCTTACCCTTCCCCCTCCCCGTGTCCTCAAGTCCATTCTCTAAATCTGCGTCTTTATTCCTGTCCTGCCCCTAGGTTCATCAGAACCTTTTTCTTTTAGATTCCATATATATGTGTTAGCATACGGTATTTGTTTTTCTCTTTCTGACCTACTTCACTCCGTATGACAGACCCTAGGTCCATCCACCTCACTACAAATAACTCAATTTTGTTTCTTTTTATGGCTGAGTAATATTCCATTGTATATATGTGCCACATCTTCTTTATCCATTCATCTGTCGATGGACACTTAGGTTGCTTGTGTCCCAATTTATTTTGCTATTCTCTACCTAGTGGACATTTTAGGGCATGTCAGCCTTTTGTTACTATAAACAATGGCTCCTTCAGGAAATATCTTGGTACATATAATTGTTTTGCACTTATGTGTGTATCTGTAAGACAAATTTATAGATATGACATCGCTGGGTCAAAGGTTATGTGCTTTTAAATTTCAGATAGGTTTTCACTGGAATTTGGATAGATTTGGAATTGACTTCCAAAAAGTTTGCAACAATTTGCAACCTCCAGCAATGGATGAGATCACCTGTTTCAACCATCCTAACTAACAGGATATTTTCAGGCCTTTTGGGTTTTGACGAGGCCTCTTTGAAAGTCTTTGTCACAAGGCAGGTGATGATCTTTCTCTTTCTTCAAGACAGAAACTGTGTCTTTTCTGAACCTGTCTCCCCAGCACAGGACTTAAATATTAAATGAAAGAAAATAGGACTGCATTTTGGTAGGACTGGAGAGGGAAGTAGAGGGTTAGGGTTAAGCATGAAGCCTGTCCTTAAGGGTCACTCTTGTTTCCAGGCCCTGGTCAAGCCTCTGCCTCAAACCCAAAAGCCCTCATCTTGAGAATTCCCTGGCGGTCCAGTGGTTAGGGCTCTGTGCTTCCATTGCAGGGAGCACAGGTTTGATCCCTGGTCAGGGAACTAAGATCCCCTCAGGCCACGCTGTGTGGCCAAAAAAACCCAAAAGTGCTTCTCTTGCAGGAGCCTCCAAGATTTCGAGATCTGAGGTTGAAGGTCCAGCATTCCCTAGGCAGTTCTCACTTAGCTCTCTTGCATCCCAGGGATGGGACTCATCATCCCTCAGCTCTCAAAGACTGGAAGTAAGTCAGATGTTCAGCTATAGGGGATTAGTTCAACCAGCAACTCAATAGAACTTTCTGCGACGATGGAAATGTTCTCTGTGCTGTACAATATGGTAGCTACTAGCTACATGTAGCTACTAAGTGCAACTGAGGAAATGAATTTCAAATTTTACTTAATTGCAATTTTCAGTGTAAATAGCCACATGTGGCTACTATATTAGATGGTGACGGGTTTAATGAACTGTGGTAAAATGGTATATCCCCAGTGGAAGGCTATGCCGCTGTAAAAAAAAAAAAAAAAGAGAGAGAATGACTGATACGGAAAGATCCTCAGGATATACTTTGAAGCAAAAATATGATGCAGAACAGTATATATAGTATGTTAACTTTTGTATAAGAAAAGGAGGTGGAAATAAGAATAAATGTTTGCCTTTGCTTGAATTTACGTAGGGAAGGTAATAAAAGTGGTAATCTATAAGGTTCTGGGGAAACAGGGTGGACAAGGCAGAGGTGGGAGCAAGACTTCTCAATGCACTTCTTTTTTTTTTCTTTCTTTCTTTATTTTGGCTGCGTTGGGTCTTCATTGCTGCGCGTGGGCTTTCTCTAGGTGCGGCAAGCAGGGGCTACTCTTCATTACGGTGAAAGGCCTTCTCATTGCGGTGGCTTCTCTTGTTGCGGAGCACGGGCTCTAGGTGTGCAGGCTTCAGTAGTTGTAGCACGCGGGCTTCAGTAGTTGTGGCTCACCGGCTCTAGAGCGCAGGCTCAGTAGCTGTGGCACACGGGCTTAGTTGCTCTGCAGCATGTGGGATCTTCCCGGACCAAGGCTCGAACCTGTGTCCCCTGCATTGGCAGGCAGATTCTTAACCACTGCACCACCAGGGAAGTCCCTAATTGAATATTTTGAATACTCCAGTTGACTACTGGAAAACAGACTGTTGCTTTCAGTCACACATTTACAAAAGTGACCACATATCAGATCATAAGGCAAGTCTCCACTAATTCAAAAAAATCATTCAGACCTCATTATCTGACAGCAATATAATTAAATTAGAAGTCAATTGGAAATTCCCTGGTGGTCCAGTGGTGAGGACTCCCTGCTTCCACTCCAGGGGGCCCAGGTTCAATTCCTGGTGGGGGAACTAAGATGCCACAAGCCACGGCGGCCAAAAAAAAGGAAATCAATTACCAAAGGCGACCCCGTGAATTTGAAAATGTCAAAATGCACTTCTAAATAATTTATGCGTTGAAGAACTCATACAAGAAATTAGAAATTATCTAGAATATTTGGGGGGGTTCTGTAAAACAAACTTGGCAGTAGTCAGTCTTTTTTTTTTGGCTGCGTTGGGTCTTCATTGCTGTGCGCGGGCTTTCTCTAGCTGCACGAGCAGGGGCTACTCCTCATTGCGGTGCACGGGCTTCTCATTGTGGTGGCTTGTCTTTGTTGGGGAGCATGAGAGCTAGGGCGCACGGGCTTCAGTAGTTGTGGCACATGGGCTCAGTAGTTGTGGCTCACAGGCTCTAGAGCACAGGCTCAGTAGTTGTGGCTCACGGGCCTAGTTGCTCCACGGCATGTGGGATCTTCCTGGACCAGGGCTCAAACCTGTGTCCCCTGTACTGGCAGGCAGATTCTTAACCACTGTGCCACCAAGGAAGTCCCCATTAGTCAGTCTTGAGGTCAGAGGAGGAGGAGAAAGTGTGAAAGGCTGAGTTTGAAGGTAATCACTGAGTCTGGGAAGGGAAGACCCAAAGGATGAGTTACAAACAACAACCCTGTGAGTTGGGGATTATTCTGGTCCCATTTTCCTAATGAGGCCACTGAGGCTGCTAATGGTGAGGGAGCCCAAGTCACCCAGTCAGAAAATGGCACAGCCGGGATGCACACTCAGGTTGGCCCTCTCACTTTCACAGTGCCCCTGAATGGACAGCTGAGGGAGGCGGGGACGGGCTTGTCAGTTAACAATAAATCTTAATCTCAGATCAACTGTCTTCATCTTCTAAATAGTCTGCCAAGGAGGCATTTGCTCGCGTCTCAAGCTCCAAGCTGTCTGGCTGAGCCGAGAGGCCACAAACCACAGCCGTCATAGGTCTGTCTGTCGGTTGGTCTGTCTCAACCAGCTCTGCTAGCCCAGCCAGAAGTGCAAAACGTGGTCTTTCATGCCGGGCCCTGAAGTCCACACAAACTGGGGCAGATGGGGCCCCATTCGACCAGCGGCCAAATGAAGTGGGGCACACAGGTGCCCAGAGCTGCCGAGCTGAGAGGCGAGGGCGGCCTGAGGGAGCCACAGGGAGCACCCAGACCCACCCTCCAGGCTAGAGGTCACCTCACCTATGATGGGGAACAAAGCCTTTTGCCTGGCACACAGTAAAGGTTTAATGAATGCTGACTGAGGGACATTTATGGAAGACCTGCTGCATACAGGCACAGTGTCTGTGAAAAGGTCTTATTTAGTTTAGTTTGATTCTCATGGTAACATGCTAAGGTTGGTGTTATTATCCCCATTTTTTTACAGATGAGGGGACTAGGGCTCAGAGAGATTATGTGACTTGTCCAAGGTCAAGAAAGTGGCAGAGCAGAGACAAGAATCCAGGTTTGGGGGCCCTGCTTTCCCTACCGTGTCTCCCAATCCAGGGACAGCTGGTTTTCAAAGGTCTCCCTCTCAGCCAGTCCGCCGACCCAGAGGTCACTGTGATGAAAGCCAAGATCAGGACAAGGCCTTGGGCAAAGCTGCGGAACCGCTTTACTCGATAACAATCTCTGGTGGGCCAACAGCCTGTCTGGTGAGCCCACAGCCTGCCGGGCACCGGGGAAGAGAGAAGAATTAACACTGGGCCTGACTCGGAAGAGCTCACAGCTGAGAGTGGGGGGCGTGAGGGAGGTTCTGTGTGCCCCACGGGCCACAGAAGAGGAAACTAACCCCAGCTCCACTCCTGATGCTTGTGGATCCAGGACAAGAAGTCAACTGGAGCCCACTTACAATTCATCTAAATGTTTAACAGTTAGAAAGCAAGCCAGCCCAGGGACTTCCCTGGTGGTCCAGTGGCTAAGACTCCACGCTCCCAGTGCAGGGGGCCCAGGTTCAATCCCTGGTCAGGGAACTAGATTCCACATGCCGCAACTAAGAGTTCACAGGCCGCAACTAAAGATCCCGCATGACGCAACTAAAGATCCCACATGCCACAACAAATATCCTGCACGGGGCAACGAAGATCCTGCATGCCTCAACTAAGACCCAAACCAGGGACTTCCCTGGTGGCGCAGTGGTTAAGAATCCCCCTGCCAATGCGGGGGACACGGGTTCGAGCCCTGGTCCGGGAGGATCCCACATGCAGCAGAGCAACTAAGCCTGTGCGCCACAACTACTGAGCCTGCGCTCTAGAGCCCACGAGCCACAACTACTGAGCCCGTGTGCCACAAATACTGAAGCCCGCGCGCCCTAGAGCCCGTGCTCCGCAACAAGAGAAGCCACCGCAATGAGAAGCCCGCGCACCGCAACGAAGAGTAGCCCCGGCTCACCGCAGCTAGAGAAAGTCCGCGTGCAGCAACAAAGACCCAACGCAGCCAAAAATAAATAAATTTAAAAAAAAAAAGATGATTCTTTAAAAAAAAAAAAAGACCCAAACCAGCCAAATAAATAAATATTAAATAAATAAATACAGCAAGCCAACCCAGATAAATACATTCTATCCTCTTACCCTTGTAAATATACCTTCAAGAGGACCTGGAAAGCCAGTTATAAAAATAAATTCTCAGACTAGAGCTCTGCACTGGAACACCCCCGGCTCTGTCCTGCACTGAGAGGAGCCACAATCACACACACACACACACACACACACACACACACACACACACCCCTCAGGCTGCATAGCCAAGCCCCTTCCACACCCACACCCTTCCAAGCACCCTGACCCACCTGTACAACTAGAGCTGTGCACACCAGCTGTACAGTCTGCCCTTAGGAGAATAAACCTGGAGGGTGGCCCGTGTTGGCCCTGGAAGCAGGCTTGGGACCCTCTGGGTAGGGAACCAGAGGTAACAGGTCCCTAAGGCATGTGCTAGCCCTGGGTGATCCAATATGGCAGCCACTAGCCACATGTAGCTACTTGCATTTTGATTTAAACTATTTAAAATGAAATAAAATTTCTCAGTCCCACTGAACCACGTATCAAGTGCTCAATAACCACATGTGGCTGGTGGCCACAGCACAGATAAAGAATATTTCTATTACCGCAGAAAGTTCTACTGAACAGCGCTGGTCTGGACGGTGAGGCAGGCCTCCCAGTGAGCTCCTCACCTGGAAGAGGTCAGAGCTGCACCCCTCTTGCCCAGATGTAAAGGCTGCACAGCCTGAGGATGTCAGGAAGTCTTCACAAAGAGGGTGTCATTTGAGCACTTGACCAAATTAGTGGGTGGGGGTGGAAAGAGGAATGTGAATGGCCATTCAAACAGAGAGAACAGCATGTGCATATGCAAAGGTCCAGTGGCCACTGGAATGAGGGGCATGGGATTAGAGGGGGGAGGGTGGGAGTCTGGAAGGATCCACAGGCCCAATCCTCAAGGTCCTGGAGGACATGCTAAGGATATGAGACTTGAGCTGGTGGCTGATGGGGGCAGGAGGGGCAAGAGAGACACGGCCAGCTGGGCACATCAGAAAGAGAAGGAAGAACTGAAGACCAGTTAGGGATTTCAAAACAAAACAGAACAATAGACCAGGAGAGAGAAGCAGAGGGGTGGGGAGGGAGGGAAGACATGGCTTTGATGTAAGGGTGAAAAACAGCTCATGTTTGGGGAGGACATGATGGGGAGATGGTGGGTCACAACAGGGACAAGGACGAAGGAGGAGTCACAGGGGGAGAGAAATAAACAGTTCCATTTGGGATTCCTAGAATCTGAGGGGCATCCACTGGGCCAGACAGGGGGTGGACACTGGACCAGTCCTGCCCTCCTATGTTAGTGAAGAAGAGAGGGGATGTAGACGCCGTGAGAAGGCTGAGCTCTCACAGGGAGGCGAATGAGTCCAGAGACCCATCTGAGGACAAAAACAGGGAGGATGTCCCCACGGAGGCTACAACAAAGACCAGGACCTGCAGATTTCCCCGGATAAACCACACCTGCAAGGCTGACTCCCAGAGAAGCCAGCAGGCCCAGCCAGCACTCCATCATTTGTTGAGGAGGGAGGATGGGCAGAGACTGGGGAAGCAGGGCCTGGGAGGTTTCAGGGAGGAGGGTTAGATTCCAGCCCTGGGAGGAGGTCAAGATGGTAAGGACTATGAAGACGATTGAGTTGGGCAATCAGGGTGTCCCTAGTAGCCTTCAAAAAGAATAATGCTTTCCATGGGAGCTCTGAATTTCAAGGGCAAGTTTGGCAGCAGGAGGGAGATGAGGGGAGAAGAGAGGGTCAAAATCTAAGCCAGGGCTTCCCTGGTGGTGCAGTTGTTGAGAGTCCACCTGCCGATGCAGGGGACACGGGTTCATGCCCAGGTCCGGGAGGACCCCACATGCCGCGGAGCGACTGGGCCTGTGAGCCATGGCCGCTGAGCCTGCGCATCCAGAGCCTGTGCTCCGCAACGGGAGAGGTCACAGCAGTAAGAGGCCCGCGTACCGCAAAAAAAAAATCTAAGCCAGCCACCAGCAGACAGAAAACACACACACATAATTTATGGTGACATTCTTAACCTGTGTTGAAAATCTGGTTCAAGTTTTTACAGATAACTCATGGGTTAATCCTTAGAGGTTCAGGAGTTCCACGAACTCCTTAAGGTGGAGAATCCCACCTCAAGAACATAAAATATTGCTTACGTAGTATTCCCTCCCAGGGTGTGTAGACTGAATCTACCCCTAAGGAAACAGCAGACGAACCCCAAATGAGGAACACTCAATTAAAAGAAGAAAAGGCAGGGCGGTCTACTCTGAAAAAATGTCACAAAAGATGAAAAAAGATTAGGAATTGTTCCAGATTAAAGAAGCTTAAGAAACATGACAGTTGTATGCAATCTGTAATCCTGGTTTGGATCGTACACTAGAGGGAAAAAAATACTCTAAAGGACCCTATTGAATCAATTGGTAAAATTGGAATATGAACAGTAAATTAGATGAAAGTATTGTATCAACTTGAAATTTCCCAAAGTTGAAAAGAGTGCTTATGCAAGAGAATGTCCTTGTTCTTAGGAAATACCCGCTAAAGTATGTACAGGTAAATGGGCATGACGGTTGCCACTTCTCTCGGTTCAGGGAATAAATAAACAAATATTAAATATATATTTCACAGAGAATAAGAGAGGGAGCAATTGGGACAAAATTTTAACAACTGGTGAATCTGGGTAAGGCGTATATGAAGGATCTTTGTATCTTACTGCAGCTCTTCTGTAAGCTTAAAATTTTTCCAAATAAAAACTTTTAAAAAACAAAAAAACTCTACCCAAACCAGGAGCCTCCTGAAGTTAGGGCCCATTATCCTGCTCTTTTGCTCCAACGCTGACCTTGGGCTGGCCCAGGGCTGAACCTCGGTCGGTGTCCTGGGTGTACAGGGCAGCATTAGGGCCGGGGACGGCGACCCGAAGGGACGAGGCCCGCCGCTGGGGGACACGCCTCGGCCGCGACATTTTCTGATCCGACAGCGGGTGCGCTCAGTCGCCAATCCAGCCAGGGGTGACTCACCCGCTGGGCTCCCTGGGCGGAGGGGAAGCCCCGCCCCGCAGGGAGGGGCCCGGCCAGCAGGTGTCGCTGTTGAGCCAGCGCTGGCAGAACCTGGCAGGGGCTCAGGCGGCACCTGGAGAGGGTCAGCCGTGGGGTGTTTTCCAGAACCCAGCCCACTGGGGTCTGTAAACAGCCTCGCACACCCTTGCTCCCCCTACATCCTTGCACTTCCCACTCCGGGGGCCTCAGCTTCCCCGCACCCCCTCCCCCACCTTGGATGTCCTAAAGGCAATTCTCTTGGTTGACGCCCGGTGGAGGAGGGGAGGGGATAAGCAGGAACAGGCTTCAGTCCTTGGCCCTAGAATCCGAGCAGCAAACTAATCCTCCCCTTTTCTCTGCCCCATCTCCCTCTCCTCCTCCTCTTCTCCCCCTTTCACTCCCCTCCCCCTCCTCCTTTTCCCAATTGAGCGGCCCCAGGGCTTTCAAAACTTGTGCACCCCGTCAGCCCACCCCCAGCCTCCCTGGGCCTTTCTCCAGGAGTTGTTTTTCCTAGACTCCAGCTCCTTCTGCTGGGTCCAGGGATCAGGATGGAGATGGAGAGGGGGTGACAGGGTGGTGAGGCGGGTGGAGAGATGCCCTGATGCCCAGTGAGGTTATTTTTTCCTGTGTGGAAGGGAGTTGCTCTCACAGCCCTTCTGCAGTAGAGGGGACTGGGGTGGGCGTTCAGAGGTCTCCCCTGCCTGGGAGGTGGAGCTGGCCCTTTACTCCCACTCTTCCCCGGCACTCCCAGACTCGGGGTGAAAGGGGCCTAGAGAGGTCATTTGGTCCGTCCCTCTGGCTGCAGGAAGGACCATGTAACTGTGTGAAGTTCTCCGAATCCTGTGTGATCACTAAGGCCTACAAGAGCCCTTCACTGAGCACCAGCTCTGTGCGAGGTACAAGGAGTCTTAGCTAATGCCAGCACTTTAAATCCGCCCTCACAGCCAAAAAAAATCCTCACTAGGACCACTGGAGACAGGCACTATTACTCTAAGTTGGCTTGTCCAGGGATCCACTTCAATCCAGTGCTCCACTGTGACTCTTCCTGACTCTCCCAGTGGGGTTGATCTCATTCAGCTTTGGGGTGACCCCTGCACCTCACATGATGTCTCAGTTACTGCAGTTGTCTTCCTGGGTCCCCCCACCCGTGCCAGAGCGGGTTCCAGACCACTTGATGGGAGGCAGTGAAACCTGGGAGCCCTGCTCTAGTCCTCACTATGTGGCCTTAAGGAAGTTCCTTAATTTCTTCAAGTTCAGTTTTCTCATCTATAAAACAGGGCTAATGGCAGTACCCTCCGCATGAGGTTGGTGTGACAGTAAAATAAGACAATGCATAGAAAGTGCCTAGCACAGTAAATTTAACTTAGAAAAGGAAGCCCTTCCCCACCAGAATGGCTAAAATGAAAAGAGCAGACACCAAGTGTCGGCCAAGGATGTGGAACAAAGGAACTCTCATACTCAGTTGGTAGAAGTGGAAAACCATTTAGCAGTTGCTGTCAAAGCTAATTATATGCATACAGTACGACCCAGCACTTTCACTCCTAGATGTATGCCCCAGAGGAATGTGTGCACATGGGCTCTAAAAGATATGTAAAATAATTCCCATAGCAGCACTCATCATAATCCACGCAAAACTGGAAACAACCCAAACGCACAGCAGCAGCAGAATGAATTCATGCATTTGAGGATATTCATGCAATGGAATACTATACAGCAATGAAAAATGATCACCTGCTCCTCATAGCAACATAGATAAATCTCACGGACATAATGTTGGTGGGAAGAAACCAAGCACAGAAGAGGTACATATAGCATGCTTATTTTCACAGAAGGTCCCAAAACAGCCAACTTGTCTATGTTAGAGGTCAGGATAGAGGTTGCCCTTGGTGATTAAAAGCGAGGCTTGGAAAAAAAAAAAGCGAGGCTTCGGGAGATCTGGGGTGCTGGTAGTGTCCTGTTTCTTTATTGGGTGTGGTTACACAGGTGTATTGACCTTATGAAAATTCATTAAGCTGTACAAATGATTTATGCACCTGTTTGTATAAATGTTATACTTCAATAAAAAGAATACACTAAGATAGAAAAGACAAATGAATTGAGCTACTTGTATCACATCAATAAATCTGAAAACATTTTTGTGCAAAGACCACATTATGAAAAGACTTGGGTCGTATGATTCACAGAAATTTTTAAAGTACCTAACACTACATTTTGTTTAAGCATACATACCCAGGTTGTACAAATAACAGACATGCAGGGGGATGATAGACCCCAAATGCAGAACAGAGGCTCCATTTTAGGGGGAGACAGGGGACTCAGTTATGCACAAGGGACTTCAAATGTTTTTCTAGCTTTCTTTCAGAAGCTAGGTTGTTCTTATCATGGGTGTTCATTTTATTATTCTGTATCCTTTATACTTTTCTGATTGCCTGACATATTTAAAAGTACTCCTCAGCGTTAAAAAATGAAAACAAAAGTGTGTGTGTGGGGGGAATTGTGTCTCATTTATCTTTGTCTTTCTGGTGACAATCTAGTGCCTGGCACTCAACAAATGTCGGTGAATGAAAGATCACTTGGCCGGTAAAATCGTCGGAGCCAAAGTTCAATGTCAGGTCTCCCCACGCCAAATCCCAAGTCCAGGGCACACCCCACACACTGTTCCCCAGCCCTCAAGTCCGGGGAGGCTGGGAGGGAACAGCCATAGTGCAGACCCCAGCCTCACTCAGCACCCTCTGTATCTGAGGTGAATTACAGAATTACTGAATTACAGGGTACAGAGAAGGAACAAAACGGCTTCATTAATCGGAACTCTGCAAATTCAGAATCTGGTGGCCTAAATTTCTGCGAATCATACTGCCAAAATCTTTTAATAACTTGCTGTTTATCCGAAACCTTTTAAGATTTATCTATACGGTTGCTCAATTCTTTTTTTTTTTTTTTTTTGTATTAGTGCATTTAATCTCTCCATGGAACAGAAAAAGGGGACTTTCGAAGCCAAGGTTTGACCAAAACAGGATTGTGGGTCATATTTGACGCATGCAAGAGAATAAACAAACAGCCTTCAGCACATTGATTCTTTGTGTGTGAAGAGATGCCACTAATTGCAGATGCGTTTATCTGTTTGTTAGGCCCCTTGTGGAATGCAGACTCTTGAGAAAAGCACTTCTCACCACTCAAAACCCACCGAAGCATGCCCAGCCCTGAGAGGGGCTTCTAGGAATGCAAACAAGCGGCTGCCTCTACAGCAATCAGCAGAGTTTAACTGCCTGATGAACACAGGGGAGGGGGTTATTTTTAAGGAAGAGAAATAGGTCCTACCTACTCCTGTGGGAGACTGATTATTCACTTACCTCCAGAGCTAACAGTTTTTGAAGGGTTGTGAGTGACACTCGTGGCGGCCAGAGCTAGGAGAAGCCCGTCTGGTCATCCATCACATCATCACACACCTGTCTGCACAGCAGATGTCTCCCCCTCACTGATGTGCCTTCCAGCAAGGTCTCTGCTTGGTAACATAGATGAAGGCAGTGCCACGCTGTACTTGATGGGGAAAAAGATGACGATTCTCTTCCAAAACTCTCATTCAGACTTTCCATTCAGACTGTCTTCTTGCCACCAGCACCCCCGACCAAGGCAGGCTGCGATCAGTTAAAGAGTTACTCATTCACTCAGTTACCAATTTAAATTTAATAGGGGGACTTCCCCGGCGGTCCAGTGTTTCAGACTCCGTGCTTCCACTGCAGGGAGCACGGGTTCCATCCCTGGTTTGGGAATTAAGATCCCACGTGCCAGGCGGTGGGCTAAAAAAAAAAAAAAGAGAGAGAGAGAGAAAACAAATTAATAAGGAATTTCCTGGTTGCCTAGTGGTTAGAATTTTGGGCTTTCACTTCTGTGGCCTGGGTTCAATCCCTGGTTGGGGAAATGAGATCTCGCGAGATGTGCGGCGCCACCAAATAAATAAATTAATAAATTTAATAAAATCCCCATTTGTGCCACCCACCGTGTTAGATGCAGGGGTGACAAAGATGACTAAGAAGGTCACTACCCTTAGGATCTCAGAGTGAAGCTAAGAGCTCACTGTGAGTCCATGTAATTAGGGCAATGACAGAGGGAATTACGGAAGTGAGGTCCCTGAGGAGGGCGGGGCTGCCTGCTACCTCCCAAATTCCCTCCTCCCCCACCCGTACCCAGCTTGCCATCGTGCCCAACACCCGCTTGCCAAACTCCTTCCTCCGAGCCTTTGCCCTGCCGTTCTCTCTGATAGTGATGCCCTTTCCCACCCCCACCTGACTGCAAGCCCCTGCTCCTCCCCCAGGATTCAGCTCAAAATAAGCCCTAAATTCAGGTGGATGGTTCATCTGAGAGGATGCGATCAGGGAGGAAAACCCTGGGGATTCTTCTTAATGTTTTATTTCCTAAGGAGGAGGTTCAGTCTATCATCCTATATGCCTTTCTGTGTCTAAAATATTTCATCGGAATGTATTTTCTTTTTTTTTAAATACATTTATTTATTTTATTTATTTATTTTTGACTGTGTTGGGTCTTCGTTGCTGCGCGCCGGCTTTCTCTAGTTGTGGCGAGCGGGGGCTACTCTTCATTGTGGTGCGCAGGCTTCTCATTGCGGTGGCTTCTCTTGCTACGGAGCACAGGCTTTAGGCGCATGGGCTTCAGTAGTTGCAGCACGCGAGCTCAGTAGTTGTGGCTCACGGGCTTAGTTGCTCTGCGACATGTGGGATCTTCCCGGACCGAGCTCCAACCCGTGTCCCCTGCATTGGCAGGCGGATTCTCAACCACTGCACCACGAGGGAAGCCCCGGAATGTATTTTCAAAAGAGAGTCAGTTCAGGGACTTCCCTGGTGGCACAGTGGTTAAGAATCCACCTAACAGGAATAAAGACGCAGAACAGGAACAAAGACGCAGAGGTAGAGGGTGGACTTGAGGACACGGGGAGAGGGAAGGGTAAGCTGGGACGAAGTGAGAGAGTGGCATGGACTTATAAATACTACCAAATGTAAAATAGATAGCAGGTGGGAAGTAGCCGCATAGCCTAGGGAGATCAGCTCAGTGCTTTGTGACAACCTAGAGGGGTGTGATAGGGAGGGCGGGAGGGAGACCCAAGAGGGAGGAGATATGGGGATATATGTTTATGTATAGCTGATTCACTTTATTATACAGCAGAAACTAACACACCACTGTAAAGCAGTTATACTTCAATAAAGATGTTAAAAATAAATAAATAAAAGAATCCGCTTGCCAGTGAAGGGGACACGGGTTCGAGCGCTGGTCCAGGAAGATCCCACATACCGCGGAGCAACTAAGCCCGTGCACCACAACTACTGAGCCTGCGCTCTGGAGCCCGCGAGCCACAGCTACTGAAGCCCGCGTGCCTAGAGCCCGAGCTCCGCAACAAGAGAAGCCACCGCAATGAGAAGCCCACGCACCGCGACGAAGAGTAGCCCCCACTTGCCACAACTAGAGAAAGCCCGCGTGCAGCAACGAAGACCCAACACAGCCAAAAATAAATAAATAAATAAATTTATTTTTTAAAAAAAGAGTCAGTTCAAGCTACACCTCCACCTTGATCCCCACCTCCTGCTATGTTTCCTTGTCAAGAATCAAACTCAAAAATCCCTTACTGTCAGTCAAAAGCAACGTTGTGTTTCTAAAGATGTGTGGAAATGACTGTCACCAATCTAGGATCCTGGTTCCCTTTAGGGTATGGAATGCAGTTGAGGAGTGATTGCTGCTGGGGCTTCAACAATAGTAGCAATACTGCTATTTCCTTAACTGGGTGGTGAGGTGTTTGTTTTATGTCTAAAATATTATGTAATAAATTAAACATTTAAAAAAGCAACTGTGTCCAGAGTGAGATGGACAAGAAGGCAGAAGGAAGGGAGAAAGAGCTTTAGAGAAGTTCAGTAAGAAAGAGCAGAGGTGACTTGCTCTCTGCTAGGCATGGAGGGCACATTGAGGAATCAGGTTTGACTGCTGGTGTGGAGCAGAGGGCAGAGAAAAAGGCACAAGGCTACGTCTCGCTGTAGTGGGCCACGTGGTGGTGGCTAAGACATGGACTCTGGAACTGGACCATCTGGGTTTAAGTCCCAGTGCAACCTCTTATCAGCCCATGACATTGGGTAACTGACTTCAATTTCCTCATCTTGAAAAATGCTTGAGGGGATCAAGTGTGCGATGTAGTGTGTGACACTTGCACTGGTTGGAGTCTAGCAGTTGCTGAATATTGTCATTACTTGCATTACTACTGCTTGGTCACGTGACCCTGAACAAGTCACTCCAAAACTCAGTCTCCCCGTCTGTGAAGTGGGGACCTCGTCATACCGCCCAAAGAAACTCATGTGAATGAAAGCGCTTTGAACACTCAAGTGTGATTCATCAACAAGAGTTAGTAATAAATAAGAAGCTGTAGGGGAAAAAAGACAAGAGAAGGTAAGCTCCATAAGGGCAGGAGCTGTGTCCATCACTGTGCTACCCCCCAGTGCCTGGCACAGTGCCTGGCACAGCACAGACACCTACTGTTATGAACTGACTTGTGTCCCCCGCCTACAAAAAATATATGCTGAAGTCCAAACCCCAATACCTCAAAATGTAACCTTATTTGGAAATAAGGCCTTTACATAGGTAAATCAAGTTAAAATGAGGTTATCAGGGTGAGCTCTAATCCAACAAGACTAGTGTCCTTATAAAAGGGGGAAATTTGGGGCTTCCCTGGTGGTGCAGTGGTTGAGAGTCCGCCTGCCGATGCAGGGGACACGGGTTCGTGCCCCAGTCCGGGAGGATCCCACATGCCGCGGAGCAGCTGGGTCCGTGAGCCATGGCCGCTGAGCCTGCGTGTCCGGAGCCTGTGCTCCGCAGCGGGAGAGGCCGCAATGGTGAGAGGCCCGCGTACCGCAAAAAAAAAAAAAAAAAAAAAAAAAAAAAAAAGGGGGAAATTTGGACACAGAGACAGACACACAGAGAGGGAAGACAAAGAATCGGAGAGATGCATCTACAAGCCAAGGAACGCCAAAGATTGCCAGCAAACCTCCAGAACCTAAGAAGAGGCAAGGAAAACTTCTTCCCCTGCCGGGGTCCCCAGCTACACCCCCGCCCCCCGCCCCATACCAGTCTGAGGCCTATTAGGAACCAGGCTGCGCAGCAGGAAGTGAGGGGTGGGCAAGTGAGCGAAGCTTCATCTGCCGCTCCTCATTGCTTGCATCACCACCTGAACCATGCCCCCTGACCATGCAAAAATTGTCTTCCACGAAACCAGTCCCTGGTGCCAGAAAGGTTGGGGACTGCTAGCCTACAGGCCTCAGAGGGAGCACGGCCTGCCTACAGCTTGGTTTCAGACTGCTAACCTCCAGAACTGTGAGACGATACAGTCTCAAGCCACTCAGTTCATGGTACTTTGTTATGGCAGCCCTAGAAGACTAATGCAGCCAGTAAATAGCTGTTGGATGAAAAAATGGTGCTTCTGGTGAGACACGGCATCTCTTCACCAGCAGAGGAGGACGTATGTGTCCAGAGAGGTGACGGGGAAGGTGCCTCTCCTACTCTGCAGTGGGTGGGGAGCAGCAGTGGACAGAATAAGGCAGAATTGAACCTGAGTAGTCCAATGCCAGAGTCTGTGCTCTTCACCTCTGCACTGGAGAAGCCCAGCTGGCCCTAGAGAACCCTCCTTGCCCAGCCTCCTAGTGGCCTCCTCCCTCCCTACCTCTGCTCTGGGTAAGCAAGGAAAAATGGGACAGGAGATAATCAAGAAGGCACTAAAAAGGGAAGCAAGGTTAGCATATGATCCTGAAACTTCAGGCAGACTCATACACAACACTTGCTCACAGATGGATGCCAGTAGCAGGAGGCCGGGTAATCCCCAGTCCAGAGCTCCCACCCCACCCCCGCCCAGATGGGGCAGAATCGTCATCGCACACAAACCACAAGTGGTTGTGCTGCTGTGGCCATGAGGCAATGATTCTTTGCCAGGCAGAATTTCAGAATCTGATTGCTGGAGGGGCCCTCAGTGTGTTTTCTGGTCTCACTTCCTGCCTTTCCTCATGAGCCCCGGCACATCCAGTGATGGAGGCTGCGAGTCTCCAGGGACAGTTTGGACCCTCCACTGATTGGCGGAAATTCCTCCTTGCTCTTTAACCTGAGCTCCGCCCATCCCCTGGTCTGCCCTTCAAGGCTCCCCAAACACCCTGACACCCTGACTCACTGCTGGCGTCTGCCCACTGGAGGTCATGCCATCTTGGAGTCTCCTAGGGATGTGGACAGATGCCAGGCACCTACACACCTGGCCAAGGCAAGCTGGGCAGAGAGAACATTCGGAACTCTTAGAACTCTAGTTCTCAGCCCTGGCTGAACCTGCACATCACGCCCACCCCCCACCCCAGCACCGAGCCTTAAAAATTCCAATGACTGGGAGTTCCCTGGGGGGTCCAGTGGTTAAGGCACAGAGCTTCCACTGCAGGGGGAGAAGTTTGATGGGATCCTGGGATCTAAGATCCTGCAAACCATGTGGTGCGGCCAAAAAAAAAAAAATGGTTAAAGAACATAAGAGAGGGACTTCCCTGGTGGCACAGTGGTTAAGAATCCACCTGCCAATGCAGGGGACACAGATTCCAGCCCTGATCCGGGAAGATCCCATGTGCCACAGAGCAACTAAGCCCATGTGCCACAACTACTGAGCCCGCACTCTAGAGCCCACGACCCACAACTACTGAGCCCATGAGCCACAACTACTGAAGCTCATGCACCTAGAGCCCGGGCTCTGCAACAAGAGAAGCCACCGCAATGAGAAGCCTGCGCACCACAATGAAGAGTAGCCCCCACGCACAGCAACAAAGACCCAAAGCAGCCAAAAATAAATAAATAAATGAATTTATTAAAAAAAAAAAAAAAAGAATGTAAGAAAGAGTCACAGATTTAGAAAGATACTTAATTCAGCCTAAAGACAGGATATTGAACTAGGTAACATCTAGAACTCTCTCACATGCTTCCTTCCACGATACCTATATCTGTGTCTATATCTGCATATCTATCTATATCTTTATATATAGATAAATAAAGATATGCTTTGGGGAGGGTATCTGGACATACTGCTTTTAAATGTACTCTAGAAAAATTTTAAATCTAAGAATATCCAGGAATCTTTAATAAAAGAAGGGTAAGGAGAGACAATAGAGCTATCAGATATTAAAGCATATTAAGTAGTGATAAGAATTTTTTAATGTGATTAGTTTATCAATAAATGAGATAGATTTAAAATTAGTGGAATAGAAAACTCACAAATGTATTTGTGAAGGTAGTTTTTGACAAGCATGGAATTTCAAATCGTGATGAAAAGACTTTTTCAATAGCGTTAAGATTTGGGGAATTCATGCGGAAGGTTAAAAAAAGGCGTCTAGCATCTGAAGCCCAGGGGAGGAGGGGGGAGAGGCAGCTGAGGAAGGGGAGCTGAGAAGGATCCTGGAAGTGGGGTGAATCCAGGGAGGGGTGTTGCCTGTGGCTACAAACACAGCTGATGTGGATTACAAGTGAGGACAGTTGGACGAGGGGCCCAGAGGAAAAGATCCTGTTTATCAAAGGCCCAAGAGGGAAATGGCTGAGGCTGGGACGGAGAAGCCACGGAAGGGAGGTCTAGCCAGAGAGGACAGTGGGGCCTGAGGGCCCAACAGCAAGAGAGGATGCTGGCCAGTTGGGCAGCCACAGGGCTTGGTTCCGGGCACGGCTGTGAGAAAGCCTGCAGCTTCCCTGTGTCCAAGTCCTCACACTATGGTAAAGGAGTCTGAATGGCTGACTGGGTGTGTGTGGGCCTAAGGAGAACCCCAAGGAGGGTGCTGGAAGGATCAGGAGCCAGGACAGACTATAGGCCCCCAAAGACCCCTTTCCCTTCCTTCTCCATGGAACCTTGGGCTGTGGCCATGGTAGGCTCTGGACACGCTCATCACGTCTCCTCACAACTTAGTCTCCTTGGGAACTTCCTCTCAGAGCCACTGGAGTGGGGTAGGGATGGGGCAAGGGAGGGGGCCCATCCTGGTTGTCCTGAGGCAGGAGACAGCAGGTGCCCAGGGGGGCTGATCTGGGCGTTTCCATCTTGGATGGGGTCCCGGGAGGATCTCTGGGGCAGGTGGTCTCTGGAATGTCCATGCCCACAGGCAGCCTGGACACAGTGGCCAACTGGGGAGCCAGCTGTTCAGTCTGTCCGCTGCCAGGCCAGGCCTGTGCAGTCCCCTCCCTCCCCTGGGTCCACAAAGTCCTTTTTGTTTACGGGGCAGGGGTGGACGTTCAGCCATGGAGAAATGGGTGAACTGAGCTCTGCTGAAAGCAGCAATAACATCTCCTTCTCTAGGGGAGAGGGGAGCCACGCTTTCTCACTCCCACCTGCCTTAAAGGCTCAGGGTGCAGGCAGCCCCTCAGTCCCCACAGAAGCTGTCCTCCTAAGGAGGCCAGTGGAGGACAAAGATAAGGTAAGGGGGGGTGAGGGGAGCTCCCAAGAACCACCTTGGAATGGAGCTATTCACTTCAGGGCTATGCAAGGCTCCGCAAAGTAGTAAAATGTATGGCTGCTTCCAGTTGAGAGCACTTCCCACATGGCTGGCGCTTTGCTAAGCCCTTAACTTCCTTCATCCCTTTGAAGACAGGAGAACACAGTGGTCAAGAGCTCGAATACAATCAGACAGCACCGGCTGCTACTCCAGTGAAGCAGGAGTTGTGGGACCTTGGGCAAGTTTCTCAACCTCTCTGAGCCGAAGTTTCCTCATCTCATGCCTCTGACCCCAAACCCCACAGTACTAATCACACAGTCTCCTGGGGCCACCTTCAGTGCCTGGACCCGGCAGCAAGGAGCCAAGAGTATTAAAGAGGAAGATTTATTTTTTTTTGCGGTACGCGGGCCTCTCACCGTTGTGGCCTCTCCCGCCGCAGAGCACAGGCTCCGGACGCACAGGCTCAGTGGCCATGGCCCACGGGCCCAGCCGCTCCGCAGCATGTGGGATCTTCCCGGACCAGGGCACGAACCCGCGTCCCCTGCATCGGCAGGCGGACTCTCAACCACTGCGCCACCAGGGAAGCCCAAAGAGGAAGATTTTTCAGGCCCGGCATCACAATCCCAGACAGAAGCTCCCAGCCAGGGGTAAGCCCTCTGAGGGCCCAGGATCCTGGCCTGAAGGCCCCCCCAGCGCCTTGAACAGGGGAGAGGAGGCTCCTGAGTTAGAAGCAGAACTGGGATGGACCACAGGGCTCGGGACTCCTGGTCCAGCGCTCCCTTCACAGAAGGCCCTCAGGGAATCTGTGCTTTTCCGCATACAGGCCCCAGAAGACTAGTCTTTCCCTCTTGTCTCTACCACCGGAATACCCAGAATAAGTAAAACCATAGAGACAGATGCCGGTTGATGGCTGCCTGGGCAGAAATGGGTATGGCGCTTCCTTGTGGGTTGCTAATGTTTGGAACTAGACGGAGGTGGCAGTTGTACACATTGTGAAGGTACTAAACGCCACTGAATTATTCACTTTAAAATGGTTGATTTTATGTTACGTGAATTTCACCTCAATTGAAAATAAGGGTACCTGGGGAATTCCCTGGCCGTCCAGTGGTCAGGACTCTGCGCTTTCACGGCCAGGGGCGTGGGTTCGATCCCTGGTCGGGGGAACTAAGACCCCGCAAGCCGCTGGGGCACGACAAAAAAATAAAGAAAGAAAAAAAAGAAAAAAGGGTACCTGTAGATAAGAGATTACAGGAAGAAGAGTGGGCAAGTGCCAAAGGGGGAAGGGAAGGAGAGCCTGATGTGAGGGAGGAAGGAGGACGTCCTTGCAGAAACAGGGGAGTTGGAGGTGGGGGAAAGGCTTGAGGGGGGCGGTTTCCTAGGCTGCAGGGGAGGGTGGCCTAGAGGATGCAGCTGGTTGAGGAAGCAGAGTTTGATCCCGTGAACTTGGGAGCCCCTGCCCTTTAGAGAAAGGAGGGAGAACCAGGAGGGGGAGCGGGGCAGGCGCTTTTAGCCTCCGAGCTGTTTGCTTCCTCTCAGACTTTAGACTGGAAGCTCCCGGGGGTGGGGGCAGGGACCTCATCTTCTTAGCTGCTTTTAATTTTCAGAGCAGAGCATCATCGAGGTAGGCAGTTCCTTTAGAAACCCTGGCACCAATGGAATGAAATCGAACACATTAAGCAGCAGGAAGATCACCCACCACCCTCCCACAGCGGGGACGTGAGGACGGCACTGAGCTGCGTGTGGGTGCCATCTCCGGGCAGCAGGGGGGCTGCCGAGACCTCCCAGGGCTGAGGGGCCACCTGTCACCCCCTTGCAGGCCCCAGAGCCCCCAGAGGACAGCACCCACCGGGGGTCTGGGATGGGGGGGGAAGGGATTGGCTGAGCACCGTGGGCTCCTTTGTCAGACCCAGGAAGGAGAGAGGGGGCAGCTACAGGAAGTAAGGGGGGGAGAGGTGCTCCCTCCGGAATCTCTCCAGCCACTTCCCTCCCCTCCGGCTCCCACAGCTCCTGCACATGCTCAGTGTGCCCTCGAATTGGGTTGGCTGGGGGAGGGCCTTGACTGGCATCCCCACTTAAAGGGCCAGTGCCATCCTTGCCCGCGCCCAAGGGGGCGCAATGGGAACTGGCCACCCTCTTCACACATACTGAACTACTTCACCTCAGACCCCCTTCCCCACGTCCTGGCAGCTCCTCCCGCTGCCTCAGCTGCTCTGTGCACCCCATCAACTCTCATTCCCTGACCCCACTGCAGGCAGGGGCTGTCCACTGTACACAGGGGTGTCCACCTGGGGTGGGGAAGAAAGGAGGATCCCAGACCAGGGTACGAAATCCCTCCTGGGAACTACCTACCTCTCTGGGCCTCCCTCCCCCGGCCCAGCTGACCGAGATGGTCCTGGAAAGCAAATGGCCGTGAGGGAATGAGGCACTGAGCATCTGCTCTGGAAGGCCTGGGGAGAAAAGCGGAGTGTGTCTAAGCCCGGCTTCCCCAGCAGATAGGGTGGTGAAGGCTGTAAACTGGAGCTTCCCACTGAGGTGGGGTCCCAGGACCAGGCAGCTCGAGAGGGAAAAGCAAAAAGAACCCGCATCTGGCCACCGGGGCTGAGCTGGCCCTCCCCAGTGCCGAGCCCCGAGCCACGCCAGCTCTACCCTAAGTTCTGGGCACTGAGGTCAGGGACCCAGGTGGGGGGAAGGAGGTGACACTGACTCGTCACTGATCCCTCTCAGCCCCTCCCGACACTCTCCCATCCCACACCCTTCTCTGGTTTTGTTTTTGTTTTGCTCCTCTGTTTTCTTGCCCCATCCTGGGCCCCACCAGCCTTGGGAAAATTAACCCACCTCAGTGTGACCCTGACCCAGAGCCCTTCAGCCATTGTGTGTGTGTGTGTGTGTGTCTGTCTGTTGGGGGTTGCAGCAGCTTTCCTCTTTCCAGGCTCCTCAGCTCCTTGACCAAGAAAGGCCAAGCTCCTCACCTTTCCCCTCCCCCGTGTGCAGCTCCTGCCTGCTCAGGGATACACCTCCAGCACCCTCTCCCTCGACACTGCACCCACACCCCTCCCCCACACTCCAGCAGCCCTCTGGAATCTTCTCTCCCCTCCTAGTTACTTTTACACACACACACACACACACACACACACACACACACACACACACACAGGCCTCCGGGTAAACAACCTTGTCCTGGCCCTGGCCCTCCCCTCTCCCTCCAGCTCCACACTGAGGAATGCAGCAGCTGGGAGGCTGCCTGCACCCTGCCCAGGGGCCTTCAGGTCCCTGGCTAGCACCCCACAGGGGAAGGCCGGCCTAAGGCCAGCTTTCCTGGAATCCAAACGCCGCTTCCTCTCTGAGCCTTGGGTTTTCCATCTGCAAAGTGGGGACAATCATTCCTCTAGCCCTTCCTGACAGAGGTGTGTGGGATCAAAGGGGAGGGGGCTAGGACTCCCAGCCAGGGTTGGGTGGGGGGAGACCCCAAAGATGGGAGATTTTGCTCTCTTAAAACCCATCCTTTCCTAGGATCCGTTCTGGCCTTACTTCGCTGTAGAAGACGCTGGAGAGGTCTGGGTGTGACAGGGCAGAAAGTTGTCCTGGCAACACACAGGATTTTTCAACATTTCCATCCCAGCAGCTCCCAGGCCTGAGCCCTTCTCTCGCCCAATGTGGCCTGTCAAGATGAGCTCTCCTGGAACGGAGGTTAGGCTGGGCCCGCCAGGCCTCTGCCCCTCCCTGTGCACGGTGGCAGAGCCAATACAGGCTCACTGGTGAGTTGACTAACTTCCCCTCCACCACCGCAGCCTGACACTCTGCAGCACAAGAACAAGAGACAAGGTGTCTGGGGAGAGGTGGGTCTGTGTGTGAGGGGCGTGTGAGCTCGCTTCAGAGCCCAAGACTGCTGGTGGGTTGGTGGCATATCCGGGCTGACTCAGCTCTCTATCAGACAGACAGGTGAGGGGCTCACCTCAGAGGGAATTAACCACACAGGTGATTAGGCTAAAAGCAGCAGGATGGCACCTCGAAAGCCAAGCCTCCGGCTCTGCTAAGGATCGATCCCCTGTCCAACCAGCCTTGGGCTTATTTTCCATCAGGAGAAAAGTCCCCTTGAGCGCTTACTTGTAAGTGCTCTTCTAGGAGGTCAGGGGGCAAACCTAACCTCCTGCCCAACCCCCAGCTGGGTGATGGGGGGCGGGGGGGGGAGGCTGTCAAGCACAGAGAGACACAAGGCACCCAGACCTTGTCCAGCCCAGCCCTCTACACTGTGGGGAGGACAGGGAAAATACAGGGAGCCTGGGAACAAACCCTGAAGAAACCCCTGGACTTGGGCCTAGCCCTCCCCCCTCCCGGGGAAGTTCCCAGGTCCTCACAGCAATCTTGCATCTTAAGTCAGGCTCTGGCTGAACCTGGTGACTCCTGACTGAGACCCCTCCCGCCTCTGCCTTCCCCTGTCTAAAACCTTCAGAGCAGTCTGATGGCCCCCAGATACATGGAGCAGATTTCAGGCATTCTGGAGACGCTGAGAAGCCCCCGATGCAGGGGTCTGCTGTCCTCCCAGGCTGGGGGCAGCCCCAGGCCTCTCTGCGATGGAAGTGCTTTGATTCTCAGAGCAGCCCTAGTGAAATCAATGCTAGCCACTCCCATGTGATCTCACCAAAATCATTTAATTCCTTTGTGAAAAATAAGATGACATCAAAGAACAAACTGTGGAAATGACAAGATGGAAGCCAGAACCTAAATTAGCTGTTCTCAGGGGGCGCAGAGGTGCTGAGATCTGCCTCCTTGAGACTCGGCTGGCCTGAGTGTGTACAAAATGGGACCTTCTCCTTGGGTCAGCCTGGATGGGGGGGGCACCCCTAGGTGCCCCGCTCCCCACCACGGAGGCCACCTTCTCGGTTCCACATCTCATTCTCCTGCCGAAGCCGCTGGTTCTCCGTCCGGAGCCTCTCTACCTCGGCGGCCAGCTCCTCCACCTGGCGACAGGGCCGCTGGCTGGTGCACCCCTGCAGCTGCTGCAGCCTCTTCGTCTCCTCCTCGGCCTGTGACAGACGCCTCTCCAGATCCAGGTAGTCGCGCACCAGCTCCTGCTTGCTGCGGCCCTGCAGGCTCTCAGTGTGATAGCGCTCATAGGCCTCGGAGAAATCCCTCTGCTGGAACTCCCCATGAGCTCGGCCCCTCGAGTCGCTGTCCCCGGCCTCACTCTCCCCACTGGAGCCTGGGTGGGAGGCCCCTTGGGGCACATCCAGGTTGGGCTCCTCGGGGTCTCTGTCGTTCATCAGGAACTGGGTGGTATTGTAGGGTGCCACGGGCTGGCCTTTGGCGAACATCTCCTCTCGGACCCGGGAGGCCCGCTGGCTCTGCCTCTCATCCCGCTGTTGCTTCTCGGCCCAGCTCAGCTCCAGGTAGGGCCGCCAGTGCCGCTTGCGCTTTGAAGGCCGCCGGCGGTGCTTCTTCCGTGCCAGTACGGCCTCCACTGAGCAGCGCCCTGGACTCTGGGCCCGGGGACCCCTACCGTTCCAGCCTAGGCCACTGCCGGGAGGATCTTCCTCCTCTGAGTGGCTCTCCATCCGGGGTGTCAGGGGCAGGGAACCTCCAGGGTCATGAGGCTCGGGGGATGTTTTGGGGCTCCCAGGAACACGAGAGGTCTAAAGAGAGAGGAAAAAGGAGGACAGATCTCAGATGGCCCGTCCCATGGTACGATCCTCTGTTCATCCAGCCTGAAGCCAACCTGCCCACACCCAGCTCACTTGGTCCCTCTCTAGCCTCACACCTTCTACAACCATTTGTCTGTTTCTGGGCTTACCTGTCTGCTGTCTGTCCCCCAACCCTCCCCAAGCAAACTCATGGTGAGAGCCAGAATCTTGCCTGTGTATTTCACTCTGTAATTTCAATGCCTGGAACAGCACCTGGCACAGAGCAGACATTCAATAAATACTCTTTGAAATGGGATGGGAAGTGGCTCCTGATGTATTATTGGTTGATCAGAAGCCCAAACGGCACTTGCTCTTCCCTCTTCCTAGAAAGCTTATCTTTCAGACAGAGCTGGTTTCCTTGCAAGTGACCTGTACAGTCCCCCAGAGCCCCCCATTCAGAAAAGCCCCATGCCTTGCTTAATGCTCTGCTGTCATTGTCTTGAACTTCTTAGTAATTTTTGAATTAAGAGCCCTTTGCACTGACCCCACAAATCATGTTGCCAATCCTGCTTCCAGCTACTTGCATAACTGATTCTTTTTCATCCTTCAGGGTTAAGTTCCAATGTCAGCTCTTCAGAGAGGCCCTCCCTGACCACCCTATCTAAGTAGCCCCCATTCCCCTTCCCGGTGACTCCCTGTCATGTGACAGTTAATGTCCCACTAAGCATTTAGCACATTACCATATACCACTTGTCTTTCTCCTAGAAGAATGTGTCCTGTCTGTTCAGCTCACCACTATGTCGCTACGCATGGCCCAAGGTGACTGTTCAATAAATATATGTTAAATGACATAAGCCCAGAAGTGGGGGGGGGGATCCGAAAGATATTGGAACATGACACTCTCGCTTCTGTCATTCTAGGGTGAATGTAGTGTATTTATTCCAGGCACAAGTTGGTATCACTCTTCTACATGAGGGGCAGGAAAGCACTAGGGAGAGGAAGGGCCAATCTCCAGTCTGTAGCCCAGAGAATTCTACACCTTATCTAAGAGGCGGAAAGGATTCTGTCAAGCGTGCGTGTGTTCAGGGCATCTGTTTATCTCTGCCGTGGTGAGGGTGGAAGTACTGAGTCTGGGGGAGGAGAATGAATTGCTGGAAGTTTGTGGTTTGGGGAATTCTAATAATAACCACCACCACTGGCACAGTGTTTTATAATGTTCAACACAGTTCAGAGACATCTGAGCATGGGTCTACACGAGTGTAGGGAGTGTACTGGGGGGTGCATGCAGCCCTGTTTAAGAGTCTACTCGAGTGTAGGGAGTGTACTGGGGGGTGCATGCAGCCCTGTTTAAGGGTCTACACGAGTGTAGGGAGTGTACTGGGGGGTGCATGCAGCCCTGTTTAAGGGTCTACACGAGTGTAGGGAGTGTACTGGGGGGTGCATGCAGCCCTGTTTAAGGGTCTACTCGAGTGTAGGGAGTGTACTGGGGGGTGCATGCAGCCCTGTTTAAGGGTCTACTCGAGTGTAGGGAGTGTACTGGGGGGTGCATGCAGCCCTGTTTAAGGGTCTACTCGAGTGTAGGGAGTGTACTGGGGGGTGCATGCAGCCCTGTTTAAGAGCTGGAGGTGTGTTAACGTGCGTTTTGGAGACCCCAAAGTTCTCTTCATAATTTGGGATGGGGTACGTTGGACTGTGTGTACATGTGTGTTGTTTGTTGTGTTGTATTGTTACTTTACCTGCAGGGAGAATGTCATAAAGTAACAATACAATCAAGAGTGACAGGCCTTGTCACCACCAGTGTCTTGGGCCAACTGAGAAGACCTTCTGCCCCACCCAGGAAGAGGCAAGGCCACTGGAAGTCCGAGGCAAGGGGGCTTGCTTCGGTGCGCACAATCATTCACCCGTTCCCAGCCCCCCACCCAAGCCAGCCCTGCCCCTCAGCCCCACATGCTGTCTCCCTCCTGAAGGCTTGTCCCCTTTCCACCATTACCACTATTGCAGATAAGCTGTGTGATCCCGGGTGAGTCATTTGCCCTCTCTGAACCTTCAGGCCCTGACATGCCATGAACTCCAAATTAAATAAATCTGGAAAATTTACTGGAAGTATCTAGGTAGGGTGGATCAGAGGACTAGAGTTCCCTTCTTACCTATAGGGAGCTGTGGACTAGGGGAGAAGAATGGGCAAGGTGGGGGCCGGTGACAGAGAGCATAGGGTGGGAGGGTTTGGGCGCCTGTTGCCAGATCAGAAGGTGATGTTCTCTGAGGGCCTGATACAATCTGTCTCTCCCCTCTCTCCTGGGTGATTTCCTACCCCCTAACCTCCATCCTAAATTATGAACCGATGGCTTAAACTCTTCTCCCTGCTTCAGACTTGGTTCACAGCCTAGACAAAATGCAAGGCAGTGTTTAAGACACTAAGTTTAAACCCTGGGTCTTCTGCTTGCTGGCTGCATGATTCTAGAAAAGGCATGTCAGCTCTCAGAACATCAGCTTCTTTGAAATGGAAATAGTAATTTCTACCCTGAATGGCTACTAGGATTTCATGAGATACCGCAGAATTAACGTCTGCCACATTGCTTAGCGCATAGTGGGGACTCATTTAAAAATACTGGTTTTCCAAATCCACTAACACATCTGAGACAAGAAGCCAGGATCCCAGTTGGCAGGACCCATGCTCAGGGCACTCAGGTGGTTGGGAGAATGGGGCTTACCTTGGCCTCCTCCAGGGCTGCTGGTGACTCTGTGTTAACAGTTGGTCTGGTTTGGAGTAGCCACCTTCTTCTGTTCCAAATCTTTCAGCAGATGCCTTTTAACTAGTGACACCTGCTTTAAATAATAGAAATCTAAGTCCCGAGGAAGAATTTTCAGGAAGACTCTGGCTACCCAACAAATTTTTACCAAGTCAGCGGCAGCCATTTTGTAGCACCAGACGTGCACACCCTCATTTTCAAATGAAGGGCCGCCTCCAGCCTGGTTTTCACACCTCCAGCCAGCAAGGGGTCAAATGGAGATTAAGGGGCCATCTCCCCAGTCCTGTTCCTCAGGTCCCAGGCCAGGGCTTACATCCTATACTCTTCTCCTGAAACTCACTGAGGCAGGCTGGCAGTTAGGAAGCTAGGCCTAAGCTTTGTTCCCCCAGCAACCAAAGAGGGGAAAAGACTGCCTGGGGAAGCGAAGACACAGCAATGACCTGGACAGGCTGGGAGTGGAGTGGGTCGGTGGCTCCGACAAGCCCGAGGAGGAGTCCTTTCCCCACTGCCTCCAGCGGCCCCAACCTTGACTGCAGGCCCCCACCTCCTCCCCAGGCTGGGCTCCAGAAGTCATCACCTCAAAACACACGACTGGGCCCAGCCTGGGGCTGAGGCCTTTTCACCTACAGGGCCTGGCCTGCCTCCCTCCTTCTTCTCAGGATGGGAAACGGAGGAAAGGGTAAGAAGTCTTCGCACTACAGGCAGCTGGGAGGGAAACCCAACAGGGATAAGGAAGGATTCCTTGGAAGAGGGGAAATGATCCGGGAAGGAGATTTTGCAAAGGCGGAACTGACCTATTTGCTGTCAGGGGCTATGCACAGGACTACATCTGTGTGTCTTTCTGTGCGACCGCCTGTCTGCAATTCCCAACGGCTCAGCCCTACCTCTTGCTGCAGTTGCTGCAGCTCTGGTCAAGCCGCTCAGGCACTGAGGTTGGGGGGAGGCCCCCCACCCCGTCCTGGCAGCGCGGTGCCTGCTGGGGATTGTAGTTCTTCTATCTAGGGAAGGCGGATCAAGATCCTTTAATTTCAACAGACACACAGAAAACTCTAAAACCCATCTACCCTTGCGCGAGTGGCGTTCCGCGCTCACCGATTCGTCCTTTGATTGGTCCACTCGCCTGCCAATATTCCCTTTTTCGTCAACGATTAGCTGTGCGGAAGCATAATCCAACCGCCTATCCGAGCTCAATTAAAGAGTTCATTGATGGCGTTAATCTTTACTGAGCAGAAAACAGATCCGGCTGAGAGGGGAGGGGCTTGGACGCGGAGGGATCCTCGGCCCTAGAGGAAGGCGACGAGAAGGATCGGTGGCCGCCGCCGCCATTTTGGGCTGGGAGGAGGCAGCGGAGGGACTCGCTGCGCAGTGAGAGCACCCCATGGGGGGTGGTCCGGGCGCGGGGAGAGGCCGGGCCGAGTGGGCTGCCTGAAGTGGCGGCGCCGGGAGACGGCGGGGGGTGGGACCGGGTACCGCGGGGGGTGGTGAAGGTTGGAGTCTCTCTGGCCGGGCCCGGTCCTCAAACCATCCCGGCAGCCCCGCAGCCTCGCCTCTCACAGAGGGCGGGGTTCTTGGGGAATTACCGCGTATTTCCCGAGACCCCAGCTGAGTTGAGACCGGGTGAAATGACTCTCCTTTGCTCTTTCCACGGGGGCGCAGATCCCGATGCCGAGCTCCGCTAAGTTCTTTCCCCACCCCCATGCGGCCTGGGTATAGCGGCGAGGCCCGGCGTAGCGGGAACCCCCACTTCGATGGGCGCCGCGGGGGCGGGTGGAGGTCGCAGCTCCGACTGCGCGTCCCTCTGGCGTGGCAGTCGGCTGGAGGCTCCGAGGGCAGAGAGCCAGGTGCACCCACCATCTCCCCCCGTACACCAAGGCCATCCCGCGGCCAGGGCTGTGATCAGAACAGCCTTCTTCCTACTGTAGCAACCACTAATTCTCCCCAGGGACCACAGCTAGATCGGGGCACGTGGAAATCTCTGAGCGCTCTTGCCCTCGAGATCTCTCCTGTCCAGCCCCGATTCTCTGAACGACCTGACCTCGCACGTCGCCAGCCGCTTTGGGAAACTCCAAAAGTGTGCTGTTCCACTTCTCTTGAAAGTTTACACCAAAGGGGTTTGCGCTTTTGCCCTTTGCAGAGTTGGGACACAAAACAACTTGGAGTCGCCACGGTTCTGGGAATAAACATGGAGTGGCCCATTTCGGATGCTTCAGGAACATCTGTTTGCATTTTGAAATCTGAGCCATAACTTTTACCAAAACTTTTGGAGATGGCCGCCCTCCTAAAGGAAAAAACGAACTAATTCCAACGTAGTCTTTATAAGGCTACAAATTCTTTCCAGTTTAAAGAACTTTTCTCCACAGACGAAACAAAATGGGGGAGTATTTTGCCACTGGTGCATTGTTACTAGGGAATCTCTATTTTGAAATTCCAAGTAATTGAAAGTCACTTCTGTGGATCCCAGATGGCCACCAAAATAGAAATTGCAAATTTGAGCTACTTCATATATGTGGCGTTTGGGGGAGCAGGGGAAACCTACTTTGAGAAAATAAACGCTCAACCTTATAGCTGTAGCAGCTTCTTAAGGATTGAAGTTTGATGTGAAATTCTTTTCTTGAATTGCAGATGAAACCGTTTTGTTTCTTACTGCTTGAAATCTAAATTCAGAGAGATTCATAGGTCAGGGGTAGCTTAATGTTGTTGCTAAAAGGTCAGTTGAAATTATGACTAGGTAGACTCGGAATTAGGAGAGTGACTGGGCGGTGAGATTTATCTTAGAGGGTACCTTGTGATGCGTTTCATTGCTGATTACGGATGGTCAAATCGTTCCGAAGCATTTGGCCTTAATAGCAAAGTTTCTTCAGAACTGAAGTCCTGTTCCTCCTATTAATAAAGTGATTTTTTTTTTTTAAGTTGTAAGAGTGACAGTTCCATAGCTTTAACTGTTTTCTCCCTTTGCCCCCCAGATGTTCTCAGAGAAAGTCTTAGAACTGGATTGCAAAAATACGATCACCTTTGACTCAGGTTAATCTAAAATTTGAACCACTTTTCCTAAATAAAGCTTCAGGACACTTGATTCATGCTGTGGGTTGACTTGGCTTATGTCATGTTCACTTCACACTGTTGTTCAGATCAAGAGAATAGGCCAGTTAGGAAAAGCTGACACTAACTTGGTAGGAGTTAAATAGTTATAGCTGAAAGGGGCTTTAAAGATTATCTTTGTGGTTCCTCTGTCAAGAATTTAATGGCGGAGGATCTCAGACTGTGATTCATCCTCCATTGTGAAGTAATCTATAGTTAAACCTTTGGAAGCTACTAAGTGGAGAATACTGTACCAGGTGCAGAAATTTGGTACTCGTTTTTAAAGATGAAAGCTTATCATATTTAAGGTTGACCCATAAGCTTTTCCTTTCCTTGATAAGAAAAGTTGGGAGTAAAATCAGTTTATTTAATGGTCCCTTGGTTATCTACTGAGCAAAACACAGCACTGGAAGTTAGGAACTCCCAAGTTCTATTTCTGTGTGTGCTACCACAGATTTGGTTGGCTTGGCTAGAGGCCAAATCCTGAAGATGAGGCCAAACTGGGCATTTTGTTGCTGAGTCTATTGTTGTCTAACTTTCGACTAGACCTTCAACTTCCTCCTCAGCTCTCCTCTTTCAGATGAGTTATTCTGTGGTTTATGACAAATTCTACAAACCCTATATGCCTCAGTTTCCTAATTTGAAAATGGTATCAATGCAGCCTCCCTCATAAATACCTTGAGTAACTACTCTTCAGTGGCCATGTAAACATTTACTTGCTCTAACTTTGTTACTTGGAAACTTTAGGACTTCTGCTTCAAAGGTTATTTAGGGCATTTGGGAGGCCTACCTTACCAAAGTGTGGCCTTGGTTGCCATGGGCCATCCAAATAGGTTGAACGAGGGTCAGTCTCTGGGTACCAAGCAGTTGTTACCGCAAGTCCTGGATGTTTTACGTTTTACGTTTGCCTGATGGCCACCTCCTGGGAGTAGTGGCTATGTGTGAGCAGCATTCATTGACAGAGGTAGGAGTAGTTCTTTGCAGCAGTCCTCTTCAGGATGAAGATACTTGCTTCTGAACTATTTGATTTCCAGTTAGTTTTTTACTTTGTTTAGCCCTCACCATCCTCTTCTCTGTCTTTTCTCTTTTTAAATTCAAATGTTTGCTCTTTTAAATGCACTTTTAGTAAGACCCAGAGAGGAGGGTAGAACTAACCTCCTAGACATTCCCTTCCATCCTCTGGTTGGTCTTCTGCCTTTGACTGAAAGTTGTCCTGGAGTTATCCAGGTATGCAGAATTGCGTGCTTAAAGCCAACATTAGAACTTCAAATCTTCTCCTCCGACGCTCTGGAGTCTAGGACAAATTCTACTCAGTAGTTTACGAGGAGAGCAGTGATGCTGTCATTTTCTCAAATTCTTGTGAATGGAACACTCTACAATTCCTACATTTTCCTTCAGGAATATCCTTTTTGATCACCGTAGATCCAGGGCTTTTTAACACTTCACACACAGTCAGTGGATGTATCAAATAGAATGTGCCTTCAGATGAGGGTTTACAATACTCTTCTGAATTTTTGCTCTTTTTGGAAAATTTTAAGCCAGATGTAACTGCTCTTGGTGCTGTATTGAGGGAAAGAATCACACTAGCTGTTTCAGGAGGCTTACCAACAGTTCCTGGTACCAGCTCAACCATTTGAAAGAATTTTGTTGGTGTGCAGAAGTTTGTTAGTAAACTACTAGGATTATTCCTGCTGTTACCCATGTTACATCATTGGTCATAATTGAACTGCCTCTAAGTAAAGCCCAAGAAAAACTTCATTCAGGAGGATTTGTGAGAGCTGTGCTATTGATCTGTCTGAAACCAGCCTTTGTTTTTTCAACAAGAAATGAAATGAGGTTGTATGCTTTCCAGCATTCAAGGACAACTGGCAGAAATTGACCAAATAGTGAATCTTTGCCACCTAGACCATATATTTTGTCTTACTTACAGAGTATGACTATTACCCTTTGGTAAGCAGATCCCACTCTTCAGGGCCTGAATTTGACATTTTCTTTTAAAAATTAGTTTTTATTTCTAGCAACAACCATTTACACTTTACACGAGAAAGGATAGTGGAATTTTATTCCAATAATCTTGCTTGAGAAATGTGAAAAATCATTTAAAAGAACTCACAAACTCAGGTGTACTTAGGTACAAGTACAGTGCTATTTAACTCTAGCCAGCTTTTCTGTCACACTGTTGTGAATACTTGTTTCCTTTCTGGCGGTGTAAGTGGACGGGGGACACCTGTAGTACATTACCTAATATTTGACTAAACATTGGTTTTCTGAAGGTAGACTATTTAGTTGTGGATTTTGTTTATTTCCGTAGATTCCCTCTTCGATTTCTCTCACTTTTGAAGTCACTGGGTTAAAGTATATTTATTTATATTTCCCCAAGCAAAGGATTTTTATTTTACTCTGAACAAAGTGAAAATTAAAATACTGATCAAATGGGCAACTGCTCTGGTCTTAAAAAGAACCAATAATAATACCAATGGTACCTTACTTTTGGATAGCCTACTTTCATGCTGTCTCCTTTAATCCTTAACAGCAGTTATGTGAAGTAGGCACGGCCCCATTTTGCTGATGAAGAATTAGGCTCAGAGAGTTTAATAGCTGTGTCCAGGGTTGTACTGCTAGTATTTGTCAAAGGTATAACTAGGAGCCTGGTTTTTGACTACTAGTCTGGTCTAATTTTATAATGTTTCCTCTCTTTAGATACCTAGTCCATTTTTCAGAAATAAACCAATCTGGAGCTCCTTGGCTTGTTCCCCTGTAAAATGAAATCTAAAGGGCTCTGTCTCTTGAGGGTTACTTTAGGTTATAGGCTGGCCCAAGAAAAGTTTTCCTTACTCAGAGGAGGATTGAGCAGTCCAGCCAGCTGTCTCCAAAATTTGGGAAGTGCTTTGCCCTGGCTGGATATCCAGGCCCCAGTATAAGCAAGAGAACTGAAATTGCTAATGTGTAAGCATGATCTTTGGAGCAGCTCATTTACAATGTTTAGCAGAAAAGCCTTTAGTGAAAGGCTAGAGTGGACTTGAGGATCATTTGTCATGATCCTGTTAGTATAGGTAGTTCAGAGTCTTTTCTCTCTGCCCTTAGAGCAATATGTTAGGTGTTTCAATGTAGAAAGTGGTGATAGAAAACTGAAATTTTGCACAAATCTCATCATTCTAAGAACATAAATGCAATAAATGCAGTAAAATGTTGGTGCCTTTGAAAGCAAAATTCAGACAGAAAGTTGCATATCTCAAGGTAAATCAAAGTAATTTATGACAGTTACTTAAAGCTAAATATATATATTTTTAAGACTGGATTGAATGTCTCCTAAAACTTACACTTTTTTCCTGATGATAAATGCACTAAGAGTCTTTCTAAGACTAATAGTCGGGGAAACAAGATGGTTATATTTAAATCCATCTTGTTAAGTAAGAAGAGTTTCTGAAATCAGAGGTCATCACTGCTGCATCCTATATAGTTCAGTCAAAATGAGGCTTCTGCTGTGCACTGTAAAGGCAGAGGGCAGTGTTGCTGCTTCTGGGACTGCTGCATGATGTCATGGCAGAAGGAAAATTAAAAACACAAAAACTATTTCAAAATAGACTTTTAATGTAATTTTTAGGCCAAAGGAAAAGCTGATCATACATCGTCTCCAGTGGACCATCTGCCAGAATAGGGCCAGCTCAGTCCAGCTTTGAAGGCCCTGAGTCAGGCTTAACTGCCATAATTTCCCTTGATTCATGGATTTGTGTTGCTTCTCATGCATCATAAGGTGCATTTCACTCTTGACATACCCACCACCTCCACTACTTCATTTAGCTGCAAAAGCAAGCTTCCCAATGGGAGGTTTTTTCCCAGGGGTTCTTAACCTTCAGGGAGTTTGATAACTTCATGTTCTCTCGAACCCTCTCCCCAGAAAAATGTACACATAATACAAGTCTACATAAAATTGCATGGGGTTCATGGAGCCCAAGGCCCCCTATGGTTTCTAAGGCCCCCTGTGAAGGAACCCCTGTGCTAGTGATTTGAACAATGCAGTTGCTCTAGGGAAACACTGACACAGGGCAGGTAAAGATGGGCTGGGTTAATCATGGTGACAGGAGGGAACAATCTTACAATTTCTTACTATTTTGATTTGGGGGCAGAAATTCTCAGGGCCTCCCTGCATTTTCAAGAGCAGAACTACTCAAGGACTAAGCAGCTATCAGTAGTTTAGGAGATTGAGAATAGCGGCTGTACGTAGGGAAGGTGCATGGCTCCCACTTGGCCCCTAAGGACTTAATTTAGCTCCTTAACCAGAAGCTTTACATTTGGTTTGCAGTCAGGGGGCATTTCTAATTTTAGTTTGACTCTTATGGAAAGGTGGACAGCTTCTATTCCTTTTTTTTTTTTTTGTATAGGGAGCACCTAAGTATTGGACAATTAGGGTTAAGTCCTTGGAATGCCCCAAATGGCCATTTCCTCTATAAATATAATATTCTCTACCTCTGAATATTTTAACATAAAGAGCTGCCTCACAAGTTTATCCAACCATTGCTTGCACTAAGAAAGCAAGAGGTTTACGAAGAGCCTTTTCCAGGCGTCCAAGAACTCCTTCCAGCCTTATTGGGAGGAGAGGGGAATTACTAAAACCACACTTGTAGGAATGAAATGAGGCTGTCAGTTGTCTAACCTGACAAACTGCCAAATTAGGCTCACGTTTTTGTTAATAGACTTTTGAACGGCTATTGAGAAGCAGAATTAAAATTTTAAGCTGCTGATTGTAGTTACTTTCTACTCCCCAAACACCCAACACTGGTTTATTTCTCCAGCATCAAGAAAGAAAACCAAGGCACTAGAAAACAAGCACACTTAAGTACTGAAGATAATTAAATCTTTATATTTTGCCGGAACTGTATATTGTAGCACACTAAAACCCATTCAAGGGAAAACTGGGCAAATTGAAAATTCTCCCATTAAAGATTGTTTTTTGAATATGGACAAATTAGATGATTCCTTTACCCCCCCCAAAAATGCAATCACATAAATCAGTATTATTCTGAATTAGCTCTAGAAATCACACTGAAACTACATTACATTTACAAATATTAAATTTATTATAACTAGAATGAATTGAATGGTTCTCAGATTTGGCCACCTTATAGCTCCATTTAAGGAGGGGATTTTTAACAGAAAAATGCTTTATAACTTGGTCAAATTACACATTAAAAAAGAAAAAAACTCCTAAAAAGGAAAACAAGAAAAGCAACCCTTCAGTTTCACATAATTAAAGAACAGGAGAAAGCACACAAGCTACATCATAGCTAAATTTACCAAACCAACCAAAGCCAGGGGGGATTTCTTTTCTGATTATGTGTCATAAAAAGGTCCACTGTCTTATATACACATGTATATAATGTTACATTCCGTCACTGTAAAAAGTCCCCTTTGCCCCCCTCCCCCCCCAAAAGTTTCAGTCTAGTCTCCAAACTTGGACAGCGGTGCTCGCTCCTGCTGCCGGTGCAGTTCGTTCTCCGTCAGCAGCTGGAGGTTCTCGGCGCGCAGCCGGTCTAGCTCCAGCTCCAGCTCCCGGACCCGCGCGTCGTCGCCGCCCAGCCGCTTGCTTTCCAGCCGCAGCCGGTTATTCTCGTCCTCCATGCGCGAGAGGCACTTCTCCAGCTCCAGGTACTCTTTGATGAGCTCCTGCTTGCTCATGTTCTGCAGGCTCTCCGCGTGGTACCGCTCGTAGGTCTCCGAGAAGTCCCGCTGCAGAAACTCGCTGCCGTCTCCTCCCATCCCGTCGCTGCCCCCATCCTCCTCGCCCGCTTCTTCCATAAAGTCCTCATCGCTGGTGTCGTCAGATTTGGCAGCGGCCCGTTTGGGATAGAGGCCGGTTTTAAGATCCGGCTCCTCCTGGTCGTGATCATCCATGAGGAACTGCGTGGTGTTATAGGGAGCCACTGGCTGGCCCTTGGCGAACATCTCGGCTCGAATCCTCGAAGCTCGCAGGCTCTGTTTCTCATCGAACTTTTTCTTCTCCTCCCAGGTCAGCGTGTAGTACGGTTTCCAATGCCGCTTCTTCTTGGAGGGGCGTCTCCTATGTTTTTTCTTGCCCAGCTGTCTCTGCTGCTGTCCCCACGCCTCCTCGCCCCCTGCGGTAGAAGCTCCCAACTTGTTGGCCTTCGGCCTCTGTTCCCCTCCCGCCGCCGGGTGGGGGGCACCGCCAGCGGACAAGTCGTCCCCATTCTGGCCCTTCTCACCCGCTTCCGGACAGCTGGATTCTGGGCAGACCTGGGTCTGCACGGGAGGCGGCTGGAGCTCCAGGCTCCCTTCCCCGCCCAGCCCCGGAGAGCCACCCGACTGGGGGGACGCTCTCGATTGCCACCTACTGTCCTCCTCGGGCACCCGCTCCTCCGCGCCTGGGGGGCGATCAGAGTTCGGCTCTTCATGGACAGCAGCAGCACCTGTACAGTTGCTAGTTTGAGGCTGGTGCTGATACTCTGACAAGAGTGGCTCGGCCATTACTAATAGAATCCTCTTCTCGGAGTTTGAAGAATTTTGGCTGTAAGTCCTTAAGGAAAAAAGGGTTTTGTTTTCTTTCAAAAATGTCCAGCACAGTCCTCTTCGGTCTGTAATTCCTGCAGTGATGCCTTCAGCCAGTCCTTCTGTCAGCAAACTCCAGTTGCAATTTGGGGGCGCTCAAGTCAGTAAAGGGTTAAGGGCCCACAGCGCGGCCGGCTAGCGGGTCCAAGGGGGTGCAGCAGCAGGAACAGTAGGTGTTGTGCAGAGGGGGGTGGGCCTCAAGCCTCCCCGCAGAGCGCCCCCGCGATCAAGGAGTTGGTGGGCAAGGAGATTAGGTTAAATCCAACGGGCTAAACCCAGCCCCGAAGGGGTTAAAACTACCCGATGACGCTGACTCCGAGGGGCCGGATCCACAAAGGGTTAAATCCCCTGCCGCAGAGCCCACAAGGGGTTAAAGTCCCAGAGCCACCTCCTCCCACTTCCACGGGTGTCGCTCCAACCCGTGCTCCCACTTCCCTAGGCCCGGCCGGAGCCTCAGCCGAGGACAGACAAACTCATCTCCCCTTTGGCTCGATGCTCTGCTCAGCTCAGTTCTCCTCCGCCTCCTCCTCTTTTTCCTCCCTCCCTCCTCCCCCCTCCGACAGCTCCTCTTCCGCCTCCTCCCCCAACTTCCCCTCCCAACCTGCCTCTCCACCTGCCAACTTCCAACTGCTGCCTCCCAGCCCTCTGCGCCCCTTTTATATAGAAGACGGTCTGCCCCGCCCATGCGCATGCGTAACGGAGTCCCCATCGCAGGAAGCTGGGAGTCGTAGTTCCCATCTTTCAGGCCCGCCGTCCTCTCGCGCCGTGCGACGTAGCCAATCCCAGGGCGCGTCGGGGGCGTCTTCCAGGCCACCTCCTTCCATCGTTTATCCCTCGCTAGAGAAACGTGAGCGCCCATTGGTCAAGAGGCACATGTCTCGCCGAGGAAGGAAGGCCGATCGCAGAGAAGATGGGGCGGGTTCTGGACCCTACCATTCTGCTTCAGGAATACGAGAAGATTCGATGGCCTATGAGGGCCCGCACAGAATATTTTTATGAAAAGGTGCGTTTTAAAGGCTACTATTTTATTATGTCCTCAGCGGAAAGGTTCTGAAGGTCATAAACACTTGTTAGCTAAAGCAAGAATGGTTTACTCCTAAAAAGTAGTCCCTAAAGTGTAAACGAGGATTTAATTCTGTAAAGAGAGATATTGGCCCATGGCTAATAATTCTCGATTCTTAAAATTATAGGAATGTCTTTAAGGTGTGTGGTTAGTGACTGGGATTGACGTTTGCGGAAGGATATTGTGAACACATTTTTGTTTAAAAAAGCGCATGAAGAAGTAAACAAATGAAGAATAAAAAGTGCCGCCTTAAAGGGACAGTGTGACTGCGTTAGGGCAGCAACCTCGGACTAGGCCTCGGAAAATGAGAAAGCAGGTTCGAGTCCCGGTTGTCGTCCGCCTTCGGACTGGTCTCGGGACCCTTGGCCGAAAGTGGCCGAGTCCCAGCCCCAGCGTAGTCCTTCTGGGCCACCGCCGCCCCAGGGGCCAGTGCAAAATGGTGGGCCGTGACCGAGGCTCTCGCCTGGGCCGGGAAGCACCGGGTGTGCGCCCTGGGCTCCCCCGAGACCCGGCCTGTAAGGCCTCGCCCCCTCCTCCCCTACCCGGGCCTCAGCTTCTATCGAAGAAAATGGTCTTCTGGGGCCGTCTTGGTCTCTTCAGTTGGGAACCGACCAGGAAATCTTCCTAAGCCCGGACAGGAGAGTCCAGGGCTGCTGCTGAGCCTCTTTGTTGGGGGAGGGGTTCGAAGTTAATACTGAGTTGAAATAATCAAGCCTGGCTAGTCGAGAGAGAAGGGCGAATCATCCACAGAGGCTCTTCCTTGTCAGTGGGCGCTGGGCAATACCGGGAGGGAAGCAGAGCCAGAGGCTTCCGCAAGGAGGAATCCTTGCCCAGAAATGGAGGCAGGGGGATTCTGGCCCAGAACTGTGGGACAGATTCATGGCGGAGTGGAGGGGGGCAGCGACATAGTCTCCCTGTGAAAATTCTCCAGATTCCACGCTCCCGCCCAAAGGACAGGGGCCGGGAGTAGCCCAAACCCTCCGCCCAATTCACTTAGGCCTAAAATCACCCCGAAATCTCAGTTTCTCCCACTTGCCATACGCACAGTGACCCGTTCTGTTCTTACTGTTCTTACTATTTCTTCCTCAGCTGCCGTGTATTACATTGCAACCGCTTTCCACCGCACAACGTTCTTTTACACACAGAACCATTTGCCCCACCACAACAGCCCAGTGAGTTAGGCAAGGTAGGGATTATTGTCTCCATTTTAGAGATAAGAAATCTCAGAAATTGACTTGTCCAAGGTCACATGACAATTGAGTGGCAATTTCAGCTAAAGCGAAGGTCTTTGTGTGTGACCCCGTGCCATTTTTCTTTCATAAACACAGAATTCCTTTTTTTTCGTAAGAACGCTAGATTTGGTTCCTTTTCATCTCCAACAGCTTCAGCCTAATTCAGGTCCTTATTTCTTTTCTTTTTCTCTCTCTCCTTTTTTACCCTCCCCCCCCCTTTTTTTTTTTCTGGCTGCACCACACAGCATAAGGGATCTCCGTTCCCCAACCAGGGAACGAACCTGGCCCCCCGCAGTGGAAGCGGGGAGTCTTAACCACTGGACCACCAGGGAAGTACCCCAGGCCCTTCCTCACTTAGCAAACATCGGATAGAAGGGCACAATGGTGAATAAAATGTCATCCTTGCTACTCAGGTAATGTGTAGCGAGGCCATCAAACCACAGTAAGCAAGTGAAGAAACTCCTGGTAGGAGCTTGTGAGCCAAGTTGCTTAGGAGTTGAGAATTGTGGACAGGTTTCATGCAGGAGCTGACTTCTTGGCTGTCTCTGAAAGACGAAGCATTTTCAGGCAGAGTAGCCTGAAGTAGGGCATTCTATGAAGAGCAAGCATCTCATCCCAAGACGGGTCTTGTCTGGGGACTCAGGAGTGCTTCTGTGGGGAAGTGGTGATGGGTATGCCCAGAGGGAGAGGCAAGCAAGTGTGACCCTGAGGCACATCCAGGTGTTTTGAGGTTGAACATCCTAGCCTGTTTTCCCTGGGCTTCCAAGAACTCAGGTCTATCTGAAAAGCCTGCCCCTCCTCTGTGCTCCTTCATCAGTCACACAGGAGGCTTCCCGGGAGCAAGAGCTGCCCCTCACACTGGGAGCTCCCCGAGGAAAAGAGTCTTTGCAGAGAACTCGACCGAGAGTCAGAGACTTCCAAATTGTTCCATTTTCAGATGCCTGAGGACTCCTGGGTACCCTCAATCAGGGGGTTTGGAAGGTAAACTGAGCCCAACCTCAGTCTACTGGACAGGGCTCAGCTATATGGACTCATTCGCCCTATTAGGGGAGGGGTGGCCAGACTGATAGTTCGTAATTCTAGAATTCTATGAAAGATATTAGCTGAGGTTTAACTCTTTGCTAGGCATTTACAGGTCCTGGTCATTTATTTTTTATTTTTTAAATTTTTTTATTTTTATCTTTGGCTGCGTTGGATCTTTGTTGGATGTGCGCGGGCTTTCTCTGGTTGTGGCAAGCAGGGGCTACTCTTCGTTGCGGTGCGCGGGCTTATTGCAGTGTCTTCTGTTATTGCAGAGCACGGGCTCTAGGCGCGCGGGCTTCAGTAGTTGTGGCGCGCCAGGGCTCGAACCTCTGTCCCCTGCATTGGCAGGCGGATTCTTAACCACTGTGCCACCAGGGAAGCCCCTGTCCTGGTCACTTAAACCCCTGGAGTGCCTTATGATGAAGAGATCTTCATCGTTATCTCACAAAGCAACCCAGGCTCAGAGCAGTTAAGAATCTTGCCCAGGTCACACAGCTAGTATGTGCAACTGGTGGAGCTGGCTTCCGCCCGACTCCTGCATCCCCAGCATCAATTTGGTCCCTCTTCCACTGCCCTCCAGTTGTCCATCCTTAACACACGGGTTAACTCAAAATTTCGGAGCCCCAGCAGTCTGCAGCAGCCAGCGACCCCCGGAAGTCTCTGCACACTCCGGCACTGGGCCCACCCCGACCGGGGCTCCCGCGCAGGGCCCCGCCCCCTCTCCTCTGGGAGGGGCGGGAACGAAGCTCCCGCCGGCCTTGGCCTTCCAGAAAGTTCCCTGGGAAAGCCCGAGCGCAGAGGTCACCGGGAGGGGGAACGGGGACCGAGCAGCTGAGGAGGGGGAAGGGGACAGTGAGCACTTCTGGGGCCAGGATCTCGGCCCCGACCCTACGCCTGGCGCGCGGAGCAGGGAGTAGCCGCCCTCCCCTTCGGGCGTGGACGAAGCCTGTGCCCGGGCCCCGCCGCACTCCTCTCCTCCCGCCACCCCTAGCTCGCCGGTTCCCTCCCCCCGCCACGACGGGGCGGGGGGCGGGGCCGCGGCCTTGGCCCCGCCCCCACCGCGGCGCGTCTCCTCCGCCTCCGTTCCAGACCCTGGGCTGGTGCCTCCACTAACCCGGGTAGCTGGGAAATGCTTCCTCTGGGACGCCGCGCGCTGGCCTCTCGGGGCCGTCCACGGGCAGCGGGGGAGGGGGAAGGGTAGGGACTTGAGGCTCGCGCGCCCCGGACCCGCTTCCCGCCTCAATCCGTGGCAGCCCAGACGGCAGAAGATGAAGGTTTTATTTTATTTAGTGAAACACTCTTTTGTAAGTTAATGTTTAGTGAAGACGTCCTGAGTATATGGGGGGGTAGGGCGGCCAGGAAAACGGAGCAGACTCCCCTCCCCCGGGGTTAGCTCTCTCCGCCTTTCCCCAGCTCGGTCAGGCCTCCCAGCCAATCATTTTTCCAGGCCCCGGCCCAAGTCCCAACTTGCCCACGAGCTGAGCCTCCTCTGGGAGAGGCTAGGGTGGGAAAGGAGTCAGGTGACCCAGAGGGTGGGGAGGGCAGAGGCTGAGACCCGGCACCTCCGCCCCTGAATCAGCCGCCAACCCTGAACTGGGGACGTGCACCACACATGCAGCCTCCTCAGGGAGCCTGAGGTGGTTGGGGGTGAGAGGAGGGGAGTTCTGTGGAGCTGCAGGAAGAGTGGGGTCCTATCCGGCTCCCCATTAGGGGGGAGGTGCCAAGGCAAACACTAATTAGGGCAGGAAGGGGGTGGGAGCGGGGTTTAACGCCGTTCTCCTAAACTCTAGGAAGGCTGAAAGTCTCCTCCGTTGACTGCAGAGACTCCTCCATTGAGAGTCACCTCTTCTGGGTCCGAAACTGTCGGAAGAGCCACTGGACGATGAAGGGCCACAGGAGGAAGAAGAGCAGCGTGGGAACAGAGAGCCCAGTGCCGGGCCTTGGCCTCTGCCGCCAAGAGGAGAGAGTCAGGAGCCAGCCCGGGCCTCAGCACAGGCTGGGCCCTCCTTCGCAACCTGCTTACAGAGCTCAGGTGGGAGCTTCTGCCTCCCTCTCCCCAGTCTGAGGACTGGGGCTCCCAGTTTGTCCCTGACACGTTGAGCCCTCTCTCCCATATCCTCCTCCAAGGTACCGAGAAGGCTGAAGGCTGGAGAGGCTGCTGAGTGGAGAGACTGGCTTCGAGGCCGTCTCCTCTGGGCCACAAAGCAGTGACCCTGTTGGTGTGGCCCGAAGACCCCATATTGTAAAGGACATGCCACATATTTCAAATGAGGACCCTGGGTGCTCAGATTTTAGTTTATAAATACCATTCTCTGCTGAATGGAGAAGTGGCAGATTTTAGGTCTGGAGCAGGGAAGGTAGAATTGAATGTGAGACGTCTTGTACCAGGAAGCAAGGAAGCTTTTAAAGATTAATGAGGTCAAATTACCAGAACATAGAACCCAGCTTGAAAGGGTCCCACCAAAGTTGTGACAGCCTGGGCATCAAAAAGAATGATGATTGCAGTTGACTGAAATACTGAGTCTTTAAAATCCATGAGTTCATGATGATACTCAAAGAGAAAGGGGAAATTTATCACCATTGAGGTGGCTGTTAAATCAACTCCTTACTCTAAAAATAGGTAATTAAAGAGAAAGAATTAAGCACTTATGCTGACTTCCATAAGGCACTGTATTTCGGGGAAATCCTAGATGATCAGGGAAACTCTACAGAAAAATGGCAGCTAATAAATGTTAAAGGAATAATAGAATTTAAAAGTCAACATTGTTTTTTGTAACCAGTAAATAAATTATTGATCCAGGCAAGGAGTATCTATCAATTGTCAAAAGCTGTATGTCAAATGGGCTTGATGGGGAACTGGACATTCCCTGGCTGCAAGTGGTGGGAACAGACTGTCACCCCTTCATCCCTGCTAGTGGTCCACGCTAAAATCATTCACGGTAGGACATCCAAATATGTGTCCCTTGATGTAAAGAAAGAACATCACTTCTGATGTAATCTGGTCATGTAAACTAGCCAGGAGGCTGTCATTAGACAGACCACAAGAGTGGAACATTCTACAGGATCACTATCCAGTCTCATCCGCAAGTCAGTAGCAAGGAAGAGGGACTAGTCTAGACTAACAGAGTCTTAAGAACAGAGGCTCCTGGCCTGGACAGACAGGGAAGGTGGAAAAGGGGATTTGAATGTGGATTGTGTATTGGATGATATGAAGGAATTACTGTGTGTGATAAAATTTTGTTTTTGCTAGGTAGTAGAATGTCCTATTTTTAGAGATGCAAATCCAAGTATCTCAGGGTAGAAACCTTTAAAATCTTCAGCATATAAAATTAATAAAAGGTAAACAATAAATAAGACCCTGGGGGGTGAGTGTAGAAAGGTTAGCCGCTGTGGATCTGAGGGAATTCCTGCCAACCTGGCTGACACCCACTGTGCCAAGGGGGTGAAGAGTCACGTGAGTGATTCCCCCGCATCCAGGAACTCAGCCGTCCCCTGCCCCCACCACTCCAGGCTTCGCAAGAACAGACTCACTCAGTGAGTGGTGGATGCCAGCTTTGGTGGGAGACAGACCTAGGGCCACTCCCAGCTCCATTACTTAACGTTAATACTAATACTAACAATGAACCCCATTTGAGAAGTCCCCCCCCCCCCCCGGGCACTGCGGAAGCACCTACATGCATTATGTCATCTAATCCTCAAAGCAGCTCTCAGGCTGTGTACCCTCAGGTAAGTTACTCAACATCTCAGAGCTGTAGTTTCCTCATCAGTAAAAGGGAAACGAAAAGAAAACCTATTTCACTGGTTTGTTTTGAGGATAAAATGAGATAATGCAGGTAATGTGTTTGGCACACAGCTGGGGTTCCAGAAATGGCTGCTGTGATTTATTTTGCAGAAGCAGAGGTGTAAAGGGCAAGCAGACCTAGAAGTTGAGAGGTGGGAGTGAGGGATGCAAGGGCTAAATTTGGGTAGGGCGAGACAATAAATCTGGGAACAGAAGTCCTGACTGAGGGGCAATAGGGACACCCCCCCCCAGCCCCAATGCAAAGAGTAGACACATTCTGGCCCCTCCAACTGCTGGAATTCCATTTGTCCTCAGTTACTCTTCAGGCAGAGGGAGATAAGAGCAGGAAAGGAGGGCCTCTCCCAGTTCCAGGCTGGAAGCATTACTGCAGACCCCCTGACTTCCTTGCCTGCGCCACGAGCCACAACATTCTCTGGAGAAGGCAGAGGTGTGAGCAGGCAGAGACGTGGGGACAAAGACAGAAGTGGCTGGATGAGGAGTCCAGAAAAGAGACCCTCAAAGTGCTGCCCCAGCCTTGCCCTGGGCCTTCGGACAGGGCTCACCTGCTTGCGGGGGACAGGCATGCTCTCCAGGCTCTGCAGTCTCCCCTGGACGTCCCGCATGCTCTCCTGCAGCGCCCGAACCGTCCCCACCAGCCATGTGTCCAATTCCTGGGGCCCCAGCAGGGTGCTTTCCAATCTCCCTGCAGTGCACAGACACACAGGGAAGGGGACTCAGGAGGCAGCTCAGCTAGGGGCAGGGTGGTGGCAGGCTGGGGCAGGTCCAGGGAGAATAAGAGTAGAGTGCGATCCCTTGTACCAAGTGTGAGTCTTGTAAAGCCCATCCATGTGGCTGAGTAATGGGCTGCCAGGGGTTTGAATCCCAGCAGGACTACCACTTAGCTGTGTGACTTTGGGCAAGTCAGTAACTTCTCTAAACCTCGTTGGTCAACTGAAAATTATGTCATCTCCCTCACAGGGCTGCTCGCTCTGAGGAATAAAGGAGATAATATTTATGAAAGTGCCCCTTATGGGACGTGGCACACTGGAAGTTCTAGAAAGGGATTGGGCAGAACTCGTTGTCCTAAGAGAGTCCCAAATGGGAGACCCAGAGAGAGAGGATGACTCCCAAGACCACGTAGGTGTAGGTGAGAGAGCTGGTCTAGGAATTCTACCCCAGCTGCCCTTCCTCAGTGCCAGCCAAGAGTATAGACTCCTGGTGGCCCTCGGAGAGGAGGCCGGGCAGTGACTTTGCCCATCCAGGCCAGTGTCTGGCTTTAACCCTTCCTGGGCAGAGGCTAGGCACTCTCTCCAGTGCCTAGCGTTGGATTTCACCTCTCCCCATGAGGGCAGCCAGGGGAAGGCCCAGGGCACCAGAACCATGGGAACGGCCGAAGGGGGTGAAGGGTCAATCAGGGGCTCACCTTTCTTTGCAGGAGACTCGGTGCTGTTTCTGGTGTTCAGCTCTCCTCCCAGGGCGCCCCTCTGCTCTGCCCCAACCTGCTGAGAAGAGTCAAAAAGTCCAAGGGGGGTGGTGGGAGCAGCTAGGGCCCAGTGGGGTAGGGAAGGGGAGGCAATGGGAGTGGGTCTCACCAGCTCAGGCTCCAGCTGCTCCATGGAATCACAGAAAACCTCAGAGTCCTGGTCCCTGGGTGGCTGGGACTCTGAGAAGGGGATGAGTAGGGTTAGTGACAAGAGGGAGGCCACGGAGGGAGGGGAGGGGGGTGCATCTAGCCAGAGGCATCTGTTCAGGGCACACTAGAGATACTGCCACAAGAGGCACAGATGGCTCCCTGAGTGGGGCCCTGGAACAGGAATCCCAGAACCTGCCCCTGGCCTCTGGGAGCACAGGAGGTCTCAGTGTCTGGGCACGAGGCGTGACAGGCACAGCGTGGCACCTAGCCTGCTACCCTCCACCCTGCCTGGAGGTCCCCCCCACCTCCGGCCTGGTTTTGGCCCTCTGCCCCTCCTGCCCAGGCACTGACCTGGGCTTGGGGGTGCGGGTTCCTTGGGAAGGCAGGGAGGCTCTGGGGCAGGCTCAGCATCTCCATTCAGCACCTGCTCTTTCCAACCTGCGGAGACACAACACCCAGAGGCGGGGCTGGGAAGATATCAGGCCCCTGCTCCCCAATTAGCCATGGACTCTGCCTGGGACCCACCCCATCAGGGGCACTGGTTGCGGTCCTTACAGGGACATCACCTAGAGCCCTCTGCCCCCAGGCTCCCCTCCAACTGAGGAGCCCCCCGAGACAGTTCAGTCAGCACTCGTGGAGCTCCCAGCCTGGGGGCCTGACCTGTGACCCTTTTCAGGAAGGTCTCCGGGGGCCTCGGCATGTCAGGGATCACCTCGTACAGGGGCTCGAAGTAACCAAACATGTCCTCTGCCACCTCGCCCAGGGGCACCGTGTCGATCACCTGTGCAGGAGGGGGTCTAATGGGGAAGGACTGGCCCCTCCCACCACTGCCCCCTTGAGCTGGGCCGCCTCCACCCTGCTTCTGCCCTGTCATACCTCTCCCCCTTGTGCCCAGTCAGGAACCAGAGACAGGCAGGGGTGGGGGAACAGCATGAAGGTGGTTAATTCCCATAGGGGTATCAACGTGCAGGAAACATAATGGGGGTCAGACTGGAAGGGTGGGGGGCAGGCCACCTGGCTGAGAGCTTGGTCACAGAGAGGAGTCTGCAGCCTCTCCCTACCCTCTGGGCCACCAGCTTCATCTCAGTGACGTAGGCAGACATGGCCTGCTCCCTGCTCATCTTGCCCAGGCTGTTCCAGGCATCCCTGGGGGACAGAAGGCTGTGAAATGCTGGTTGACAGCTGAGGCTTGTTTGCCCAGCCGATGGGGAGCTCACCATTTATAACGTCCAATAGGGTCCCAGAACCCAGGCTGGGGGACCAGGCAGGGCCCCATGGTAGCCTGCTTGTAGTAGCTGTAGAATCGCAGCATCTCTTTATAGGAGGGGCGGTAAGAGCCTGGGCAGGGGTTGGGAAGTGGGGGAGAAAGCATCACTCCCAGCTCCAAGAGGATGGAGGTTGGGGGAGAACCACCCTTGGGGAGGGCAGAGATGGCGAGGGGTCCCACCAGGGCAGCTGGACAGGGGCAGGTGGCAGAGGGGACCCCCAGGACAACTCAGGCAGGGACTTGTCTGTAGAAGCTGCCAGGACCAAAGCCTCCTGGGAGGCGGACCCCAGTCGTCTTGACCCCCAAATGCGGGTCCCCATGCCCTCACCGTTCTTAGGCAGGTTCTGAATGATGCTTACTGCGGCCTGGAACTGTTTCTGGCAGTCCGGCTCTGGATTTTCATTTTCGGTACCCATACCCAGCTGCTCTGAGCCTTGGGGCCCTACTTTTGAGCGACTCTGCAAGAACAAACCTGTGTGTGAGCAGGCTCCAGCCCGCCCCTCCTGCCCCCCGCCCCAACTCCTCCCTGGCACACGCCTCTGTAAGTCACTGGTCCATTTTCCAGGAGCAAACTAAGCTCTTTAGAGGCCTGAGACACCCCGGGAGGTCAGAAGCTGCGACTGAGAAGACTCCTTTTCCTACCCCAAGGCAGCGTGGGTGGGGCCAGGATGGGTGGAGAGGACCTCGGTGTGTGGGTGGAGAGACAGGTGGCAAGTGCTTCTCTAGATGCACATCTCCAACTCCTAGACAGGAGAACCCGCAAGCCGAGAGGAGACAGGGCGGGGCAAACATCCTCCCACCCCGGCCCCCCCATACCCCGGCTCAGCTGCCCGGCCGCCCGGCACTCACCCTCAGCGCCCACTGCCCGGACACCTGGGTTCCCGCTCGCCACTAGCCGGAAGCTTCCGATTGACCTCCTGGCCGGGTCTGGCCCGGATGGGGACGCGGAGCAAGGGGGAAAATTTAAGCCAATGAGAGAGCCCGTTTCAGATTTCTTCTACACCTCGACCACTCAACGCGGCCCTTTCGAGATTATGCAAATAGTTTAGCGGTGCCTCTCCCAATCAGGCGGGGCAAATCCGCGGGTTGGTTCCTCAACCCTGGATCGCCAGAGGCAGGCGGAAGCACCCCCTGGTGGACACCGTGAAATGACGCTGTCTCTTGCGCCCCCTCTGGTGGAAACCCGCTAGTCAGCTGAACCCAGGTCCCCCAGATTCGAGCCACGCAACTCAGCTCTCCAGACACTTAACAGGCGCTGGGGATAAAAGGGGGAATCATGTTCTGAGGTCAGGGGTTCTAAAGGAAGGACACTGGAGCTGAGTTTTGGAAGCCTTAAGAGTAAGCCAGGAGAAGAATGAGGAAGGTCATTTCTGGAGGAAGGAATTGCAGGATCAAAAGTACAGAGGAGAAGACTAAATATTTAGAAAGAATATCCAGAGAGGTGTGGAGACGCCAGCCAGCACGGACGGAATCTCTGAGTCCGGGATATCTGAAAATGGAGTAGAGCAGTAGGTGGCAAATCTAGGTCCTGAGAAACTAAGCTTTATCTTTGGGATGACACACTCCCGGCCGCCGCCGAGTGGCGGTGTGCACCCAGCCCTCCACCCCCGACCCAGGGCACTTGCTGCAGAAGACGCACATATCCCACCCCTCGCGCACAAATACGCAGGTGGTTTCTTATGTAGTAAGTGTACGCATGACACGGTCACCGGAACCCGCACTCGACGCTTACCCACAAGTTGATGCCAAGGACATCTACGCAGCGTGCGGTGGCCGTCCCAGGACGATCAAAGGCCCGGCGGGGGTGCCAACCTGTCCAAGCCTCCAACGACAGATTCTGCCGGGGTCTCCAGGCTTAGCGCCACCCCATCCTCTCCAGACCAGTCAGCTTGGAGTCTTCTACCCCTTTGGGGACGGCAACTGGCCGGGCGAGGAGAGGGTTAATCCTATGGCGTCATGGCCAGAGCCTTCCTCCCTCCCCACCTTCAGTCAGTTCCCACTCCCCCCCACCCCCCACTCCTCCGGTTCGGGCTGCCCTGCCGCCCGGCTAAGCTCCCGGGGCTTTCCGGGCCCGCGGACCCTAGGCCCAGGACTATCCGGCTCGCGGACCCTATCCCCTGTCTGGCTTCCTTCTGAGCCCTCAGGCGGGACGGGGAGGAGGAGGGTGGAGAGGGGTCCTGAGTCCACACTGAGTCAGGGTCCGGGGAAAGGAAAGGGTGTCTGTGCCAGAGGGCAGCCGTCGCTCCCTCCGATGCCTCCCCCCAGCACCATGGGGGCTCAGGACTCCGATAGGGCCGGGATCCCAGGACCGCTCGGAGAATGGGGAGGCGGACTCAGGAGCAGGGGCCTAACGCGGAGACTCGGGGTCGCGGGTCAGGCCCCCTCCCCACACTTCCTCTAGGGCACGGTTCCCCGCCTGGGGTCGCCGCCCCCTCGCACCTCCCCACGCCATCCTTGGCCCCGCCCTCTCCCTCCGGGTCCCTCCTTCCCTAACCCTCGTCCCTCCCTCTTTCCCTCCTCCCGACACCTCCTCCTCCCGACTCCCTCACGGCGCCGCCAAGTTTCTTCGCTCGACACCGCGCACAGACCCCGGGCCCGGCCCCGGCCCCGGCCCCGTGACCATGCTGTGCGGCCGCTGGAGGAGCCGCCACCGGCGGCGCGAGGAGCCCCCGGTGCCGGCCCAGGTCGCAGCGCCCGTCGCGCTCCCGTCCCCGCCCGCACCCCAGGACGGCGGCAACAAGAGGCCCGGGTTGCGGGCGCTGAAGAAGATGGGTCAGTGAGCGGCTGGGGCGGCTCGGGGTGGGCGCGGACGGGCCCCGGGGGCGCAGCCTGGGAGGGTTGGGGTGTTCCGGCGAGCCGTTGGTGGGCTTCCCAATGGGGCTGTGGGGAGTCCGGCGAGGGATGGAAGGCCAGCACCGTTCCAGCGGGGTAGGGGAGGTCGCACCTGGGGTCACCCGAGGTCCTGGGGTCCGAGCGAGGCTCCCAGGATGGCTTTTGTTTTCCACCAGGAGGCGCCTTACCTTCGGGTCAGAAAGCCAGAGTTGCCTTCTCAGATTTGAGGGAAGTCAGTGGGGGAAAGGAAAGTAACTATGGTTTATCAAGCATCTCCCAGACACTGGCCAGTACTGGGTGGTTACAGATGTGGTGCCCTTCAATCTTCTTCACCTTCCTGAGAGGCAGGTGGTATAATCCCCATTTCACAGATGAGGAAACTGACTCAGAGAAAGTCAGGAATTTGTCTATGACCACACAGCTAATAGAGGGCAAAAGTTGGTATGTACCCCACACTGCCCCTGGCCCCCTCTCAGAACCAGGGCAAAGTGGGACTGACTGGGGGTTTGAGGGCTTGAACGAGGGGGTTTATATGTGAGAGTATTTTATACAATGTAAAATACTGTAAAACTGAAGTGGTGTAGTAGAACTGTGGTCGGTGGAATAGTTAATGAAGTGGGGCTGAGGGAACAGAGGGCAGGGCTGCCCGAAGACCTGTGTGAATCTTGGAGCAAAAATCAGAGGTCCCGATAGCCGGTCTTACCTTCTCTTTACCACTGTCCTCCACCCCTTGTTCTTTTTTTTAAGATTTTTAAATTTTTAAATTTATTTTATTTATTTATTTTTGGCTGTATTGGGTCTTCGTTGCTGTGCACAGGCTTTCTCTAGCTGCGGCGAGGGGAGCTTCTCTTTGTTGAGGTGCACGGGCTTCTCATTGCAGTGACTCCTCTTGTTGCGGAGCATGGGCTCTAGGCGCGGAGGCTTCAGTAGTTGTGGCTCGTGGGCTCTAGAGCGCAGGCTCAGTAGTTGTAGTGCACGGATCCACGGCATGTGGGATTTTCCCAGACCAGGACTCGAACCCGTGCCCCCAGCATCAGCAGGCGGATGCTCAACCACCGCGCCACCAGGGAAGCCCCACCCCCTGTTCTTACTTCTGCCTCCTCTCATTCATTTGACCTGAATTTATTGAGTGCTGTGTTCTGAGCACCGTGCCTGGCACTCTCCTTATGGAGACAGAAGACGTGGTCTCTGCCCTACCTTTCATCAATCACACATGCATTCCACAAACATTTATTGAGTGCCTATATTATGCTCTGCCCTGGGGATTCAGCAACGAACAAGGCAGACACAGTCCTGGCCCTCAGAGAGCTGAAGTACCAGCAAGGATGTCAGACAATGAAGCAAAGAAATAAGGCTATGAAGGAAGGACCAAGATGCTGGCGAGCCCTGGCTGCACCCTGGAGCTGGAGGGAGACTAGAGTGAGGCAAAAGGGGAGAGGCAGGTGGAGGCTGGGTCCTCAAGGCCCCTGCTTATAAGATTAGGGACTTTCTCTGGAGGGTGACAGGAGCCCGGGAAAGGTCTCAGGCCGGAGGAGAGAGGCAGGAATTGTGTAGAGTAGGGGTGGGTTGGACGAAGGCAGGGGTGAAACAAGGAGACCCACAGGAGGGAGGTTGAGGAGTCAGCTGGGCAAGCTGTGTGTGTGCGGGGGGGACGGGGAGCTCAGAAGTGGGCCGGTACAGCCGAGATGGATTCCAGAACCACAGGGAGATGCACTGGGCTGGACTTTGCAGTTGGTGGGATCTGGAAGGTGTCTCTAGTGGGTGGCAGCGTCATCATCTTGTGGTCTAAGGGGCAGTGGTGGTTTGGGGAGAGGTCGATGGCCATGGGGAGTTGAGGTGCTGCTGAGATAGTCAGGGCTGGTGTTGGGCCAGAGAAGCAGCCCCAGGAGTCAGCTGCCTGCGGGGGTTATGGGTACCATGGGAGGGCTGAGGTGATGCTGCTGCACACCTGCCTGCCTCCTCATTCCATACATTTTTGCTAAGCCCCGTCCGCATCCGCATGCCAGAGCGCAGTGTCAGGGCTGGGGCTGCGGAGATGGAGGACACAGCACCTTGCCCTGGGGGAATGAACAGTCTAGTGCCAGCAGCCACCTGTAGACAAATAATTACAGCTGAGCCCAAGACTCATTACCCTTTGGCTGAGTAACGTTGAACGGGAGCTCCGGGCACCCCGTGACAGTGACACTCTTGGGAACTATGTGGGTGTCAGAATGCCATCTGGGCCACCCTCCCTCCCCCGACTGCTGCACCGTCCTGTTGAGTGACTGCCTTCAGAGAGAGGAATGTCAAGTCTGTGGGGAATGTCCCTTCCCCAGGCCTCACTGAGTCCAGGTGGAGGTGGAGGTGAAACCCAGGTGTCCTGGGGCCCAACTGCCCTGGCCATAAAGGCCCAGTCCTAGGTCTACCAGCCAGGTAGCTTCCGCGATGAGCCCTGCAGCTGCTGCCTCTCCTGAAATGACCCTCAGGGCTGTGTCCTGTCACCGCCTTCGCCACACCCCTTAGTCTAACAGAGGACAGATTTTCTTTCCGATCAGGTCAAGAGACTAGAGCAGGGAGTGGCTCAGAGTCAAAGGTGAAGAGGGGCCCAAGGAAAAGAAAGGGGGGCCATACTGGGGGAAACCGAGATGAGGGGGGACGGACAGCAGCCCCCGCATTGAGTGGGAGTCATTTGTGGAGCCTAGGGTCCACTCCGCTCCCATCCCCCGCCCCCAGGCTGGGCTGCTGGCCTGGCCTGCACCAGGGAAGCCAGGGAACAGTTGAAGAGCTAGAAGAGGAGCCCAGTGAGCACCGGGGCAGGGCTGAGCTCTCAGTAGCCCAGATCCTACTTAATCCTCGGCCACCCCAGGGGAAGGTGCTGTCACTGTCCTCACAGATGAGAAACTTGAGGTGAAGGGGGTGAAGTCACCGGCCCAAGGCCGCGCGGTTAAGAGGCAGCGTCTGTCTGCCACCAAAGCCATCGTTTTCAATGAGGGCTCTTTTTAATAAGAAACCGCGTTTCTTTTCTTTTTTTTTCTTTTTAATTAATTAATTTATTTATTTATTTTTGGCTGTGTTGGGTCTTCATTTCTGTGCGAGGGCTTTCTCCAGTTGTGGCGAGCGGGGGCCACTCTTCATCTCGGTGCACGGGCCTCTCACTATCGCGGCCTCTCTTGTTGGGATCACAGGCTCCAGACGCGCAGGCTCAGTAGTTGTGGCTCACGGGCCTCAGTTGCTCCGCGTCATGTGGGATCTTCCCAGACCAGGGCTCGAACCCATGTCCCCTGCATTGGCAGGCAGATTCTTAACCACTGCGCCACCAGGGAAGCCCTCAATGAGGGCTCTTTATTGCTGGAATTAATGAATACTAATTAACACCTTTATAACACTGTGCGAGCGCTTTTCTCGTATTAGCTCGTTTAATGTCACAACCTTATGAGGTAGGTGGGACCATTAGCCTCATTTTACAAGTGAGGAAACTGAGGTTCAGAGAGGTTCAGTAACTTGCCCCGGATTCCAAGCTGGGAAGTAGCTAAGAGAGGATTTGAACCCAGGAAGTCTGGCCCAGTGTGCAAGCCCCTAACACAATGAATGAATGAGTGATTTAAGCCTGGTGGGGAGGGACCTGCTACACCCCTCTCCCATAGTGGTTCTGCCAGCTGCCAGGGATGTCCTCATAGGGCTACCAAAAAGTATATATCAGTATGTCCCAAATTATGTAAATATTTGATACTAAAATATTATTATTTTTTGTTCATCTGAAATTCACATTTAACTGGGCATCCTGAATTTTGTCTGGCAGCCCTATCTCCCCAGAGCCTGGAACTGTCCCTGTGCCCCCGATGCTCCACCCTGCCCCTAATCCTCCCTGTGATCAGAGCACTAAGTGGGCAGAATCTGTTGCCTTCCCTCCCCCGTCGGCACACACCGCCAAGTGCCGCAGGGGAAGTGGGCACTCCCGATGGCCTGCCCAGGGCATCTCCTGCAGGGTGAGTGGGGCTGCCAGGGGCGAGGTTGGCAGGTGGGGCGGTCTTCAGAGCAGCCCCCGGTCTGGGTAGGTGCCTGGCCTGGGTGGTGGGAGGGGTGGGCAGCCCTCCTGGTCACGCCGGCGTGTGCCAGGCAGGGCTGGGGGGCTGGCTCTGCCCTGCATCCTGGCCCCCTCACCTCTCCTCCTTCCTCAGCTCTGAGGAGCCCCGCTCCACGATCTCAGCCCCCAAACAGGCTTCACGCCTGGTCTGGCCCTGTGGAGAAGAGTGCTGCCACCTTTATCGCACTACGTCCACCCAGAGCAGGGGAAGCACCGCCTGCCTTTCTTGACTTTGTTGATGCTTCAGGGAATGTTATGGATTCTGGCACTGAGCTCCGCTAGGCTCTAGCCTTGGGTGTGGCAGCCAGTCAGGGCGAGGGGGACACGTTTGGTACCCGAGGTGCTGAGGCTACCTGCTGGCTTGAGGATTCCGGTGGGAAGGAGTTTGAGACCCCTCGCCATTGCCTGTCCCCTCCCAGAGCCTCATGGCCTCAGTCACCGGGGAAAAGCTGCTCTTCCTCCCCTCCCCCCGTTGGCATGAAGCTGTCGGCTGTCGCTGTTCCCTGCATGTCTCACATTCCTACTGGAGTCCCGTGGGCCCTTCCTGAGTGTGCACTGGCACACACACACACACACACACACACACACCCCTTAGTTTCCATGCCAAGCTGACCACCTCCCACCCACCAACCCCATACACACACACACACACACACACACACACACACGATAGGCACACACCACCCTACACACACCTTCACTCCTTACACACCCTGCTCTCTGCATACACGCCCCGTGACCACACAGCACTCCCACCCCTGCCACCAGCCCACTCTGGCCTCTGCCCACCCCCTGCACGGCCCCTGCATCCACCCCTGCCTTGGGCCACCCACACTGTTTTTAGCATACACAGCTAGTCCTCTCTGATCATCAGTGGCCCATCTGTGAGAAAGGTGGGATTGAAGGGCCAGGGATAAACTTGGCCTCCCCACAGCCCCTTGCAGCTCTGCCAGTGAGGCAGATTCCTGCCCGCAGCCTTGGCCCCAGACCACACACAGCCCAAACCGCCCAGGCTGCAGGTGGTTACTGGGAAACTGTGGGGCTGCCCGTCCCTCACCACCTCCCGGCCCCTCTCTGGGGGCTGAGATAAGCGGCTCAGGGAAGGTGTCTGGGCCCCAGCTGATGACACAGGGCGGGGAGGGGCCCAGCTGGAAGCCATGGGACTGAGGAGCAGGGATGGAGCAGAATACCCGGGTGCTTGCCCACCCCCCACCCCCGACACTGCCTCGGTTTCCTTCTTTGTTATCATTTACTGTGAGCCCCCTGTGGGCGGGCCCCAGACAGAGAGCCCTGTGTGCTCCTTCAGTCACACAGAGCCCTTTGGGTGAGGCCCCCCAACTCTGAACGCACCCCAGCTGCCCCGTGACCCTGGACAAGTTCGTTAGCTGCTCCGTGCCTCTTCAACAGCTTTATTGAGAATTAATTCACATCCCATACCATTCGGCCATGTAAAGTGTACAGCGGTTTCTGGCATATTACATTATTATTATTATTATTCTTTGGCTGTGCTGTGTGGCATGCAGGATCTTAGTTCCTCTACCAGGGATCGAACCTGTGCCCCCTGCATTGAAAGCGCAGAGTCTTAACCACTGGGCCGCCAGCAAAGTCCCTTAATTTTTAAAAATTGTGGTAAAATATATATAACATAAAATTGGCCACGTACACCATTCTGAAGTGGGTAATTCAGTGGCATTAATTACATTCACAATATTGCGCTATTTCTAAAACTTTCCGTCACCCTAAACAGAAACTCTGCAACCATTAGGACATAAGTCACCATTCTTCCCTTTCCCCAGCCCCCGGTAACCTCTAATTTACTTTCTGTCTCTGAATTTTTTTAAATTGAGGTATAAGTGATACAAAATCTGTTTCTGTGAATTTGACTGTTCTAGTATCTCATGTAAATGGAATCGTACATCATTTGTCCATCTTTTTTTTGTTGTTGTTGTTGTGCGGTACGCGGGCTTCTCACTGTTGTGGCCTCTCCCGTTGCGGAGCACAGGCTCCGGACGCGCAGGCTCAGCGGCCATGGCTCACGGGCCCAGCCGCTCCGCGGCATGTGGGATCCTCCCGGACCGTGGCACGAACCCGTGTCCCCTGCATCGGCAGGCGGACTCACAACCACTGCGCCACCAGGGAAGCCCGCATAATGTTTTCACGGTTCATCCGTGTTGTAACAGAGATCAGATTTCACTCCTCTTTATGGCTGAATAATAACCCACTGTATGCATAGACCACATTTTGCTTATTCATTCATTTGTTGATGGACGCTTGGGTTGTTTCCACCTTTTGGTACTGTTTGTCCTCATTTTTACTACTGTTATTTCGTGATTGTTCCCCCACCTGCTCGGTTGAGGTGGCCATGGTGCTGGCCCAGCCCAGCTCCAGGTTCAAGGCAGAGATGGATAGATAGAGAATCCACGGAAACCACGGGAGGCAGGCAGCTTGCACTCCTGCTCCAAGCAGGTAGGAATGAGGTCGAGGAAACATCTGTGGGTTTGGATCTGGTGGGACCGATAAATGTTTACTGGGTGGCTAGGCAGAGGGCCAGGCCCCTCTCAGTATCACTGCCCAGGGCCTGGGCCTGCCTCCTGACCTCACGCCCTTACCTCCCTTGGTCCTGCCCCTCCCATCTGACAGCTCAGCCCCCTCACTACCCTGGGGTTCAGAAGCTCAAGCAATGGAGAAATAGAGGCGCCCGCCCAGGGACTCAGCACCTGGCCCAGCCTGGCACTTCACCCTCGTTCTGTGTGGCATTTCCTCTGGCAGTGTGGTTGGAGGACAGTGTGGTCCAAGGGGCAGTGTGATCCGGGGGGCCTGTGCTGGTTGGGTGGGCAGAATGGAATGTCACCCCTTCCCCCAGCAGGCTCCTGGGGAGCTGGGGGTGAGAGCCAGGAGTAGGGGCCTCCTCAGCGTGGGAACCTGTCCCAGTGGGGTGCTGGTCGGGAGCTCAGGCTGCCTTTCTCCATGTCCTGTTTGCAGCAGGTTCTGGACAAAAGAGGCCTTCAGTGACTCACCTCCATTTCCAGCCTTAGTCATGCACCAGCCCCCCTCCTCCACCCCACCCCCAACCTCTGGCCTTGGCATCACAGGGCTGGCCCAGTCAGGGGAGGTGGCTGCAGCTGCAGTGCCTGGTTGTCATGGGGATGAGGAGTCCCCTTTCCCATAGCTGAGGGGGTGGTGGAGGGGCGGGCTCAGCCCTGGTGGCGCTTCAGGTGCCCCTGAATGCCCTGCCCCCCACTCTGTTGTTCCTCAGGATGAGAGAATGCAGAGGTTGCCTGGATGTGGGGAACCTGTGGGGATAGGGGCCTGAGGGTCTGGTGAGTCTCTTGGCCTGGCACATGCCAAGTTCCAGCTCTTTACCTGGAAGAAGGAGGGTTCCACCTCCCCTTCCTGGCTAGGTGGCACTGAGTGGGCATTGGCCCTTCCAGAAGGCCACAGTCTAAACCCTGAGAGACCCCTTGGAGCCATTAGGGTCACAAATTGGCCCCAAGGGGGACCATAGCCTCTTAAGGATGGCAGGTTTCTCCTCCTGCCCCTGAGTCCATGATTCTCCATTATAGTCACTCTCAGAGTCATAAGGTAGCTTTTTAAACATACAGATGTCCAGCCCCCAACCTGTACCTGCTGGATGAGAATCTCTGGGTCATGGGTTTTGCAACCTCCACCAGGTGATTCTGATGCACAGCCGGAGTTGAGAAACCCTGACCCACAAGGCTGCTGCCCTGACATCTGGACAGATGGCTCAGGGCTGGGGCTAGAATACACTTAGTCCCCAGCTGTCTGTCCATCTGCCTCCCCTTTCAGAAAACACTGGCTGCAAGCCTGGCTCTGGGACAAGCACTGAGGTGAGGATATCCCAGTGCTTGGGCTTATTAAGGTCCACTGAAATTACAGTTTAGGTGGGGTGATTTAATTAAAGTAAAAAGTGTTGCTGGTGGTCAGGGAAGGAGAACTCCTATTTGAGGACAAATCAGGAAAGACTTCCTGGAGGAGGTGGTCCTTGAAGGACCCCAGTGTGAGGAAGAGATGGGAGAATGATCCTACAAAGGCTCCTAGAGAGAGTGAGAGGAAGCCCCAGGAATTTAGACTTGATTCCTCAGGTCAGGGTTTGCAGCTGGGCAAGCAGGGTCCTTGGGGCCACAAAGCCTAAAGCCAAACCCAGTATTGGGAGCTTGTTAAAATAAAGGGAGGAAGAGAGGCCCACTGTCTTGTTTCTTTTGGCCCAAACAGTGGTGTTTTGGGGTTTTTTGTTTCAATTTGATTTAATTGCCAACATTGAAAAATCTGGAGGCGTCACATATAAATCCAGATTCAGTTCTCTGGGAACTCTGGGCCTTCATCCACTCCTGCCTGCCTCCATCCTTCCAAAGGGTGTGGACCCTACAGTTGGTCTGGTTTCCACACGTTCTGTTGTCCCCTGGCTCAGAAACCTTTGGTTTTGACCCCTGCTGAGGAAGATCTGAGCAGGGTGTGGCCCTACCAGGACGGGCAGCATCTTGCCTGAATTTTGGGTTTTGTTGCAGCTACTGCTGCGGTCTCCATTTTATGAACGGCGAACGTGAGGCTTAGAGCAGCCACAGGGTAGTGCCACCAGGGCCGTGTAACTGGGAAGTGACAGAGCTGGTGTTTGACTCCTCGGACCCTGCTCTTTCCTAGGTCCTCAAGCCCAGGGTGGTTGCAGGGAGTTGGGGAGGGAGGAGGATAGAAGGAGCAGAGGGGTCAGTGTAGTGGCCAAGGGCGAAGGTGCTGGAGCCTGACCTCCAGGGTCTGAAGCCTGCTTCTGCCACTCCCCAGCCATGGAGTTCTGGCAAGTTGCTGAAGCATCTCTGCACTTGTTTTCTCGTGTGTTAATACGTGAGTGGGGTCTGGCATGTAGTAGGTACTTTGTAAGCATTTTGTCTTATTAAGAAGGATGGACGCTGTGACCGGAGAGCACGTGTGGGCTCAGGGGTTACACGGGGTTGTGACAGTGGCTGGGCAAGGGGGATACCAAGTGTCACAGGAGATCATGCTTTCAGCTGGGCCCCACCAGGGCATCTGGAGATCAGCCCCAGGCTGGCCAAGGCAGGACTGGGCCTGGCATGCTTGGTCTGAGACCCTGGAGCCGGAGTGGCCTCTGCTGTCCTCCCTTGTCTTCGGGAAAGCAGAGGCGAGGAGCTTGGGTTGCAGCAAGAAAGATTTAGGTTAGATAGTGAGACTCCCCTCTCGATGGTCAGGCTTTCGTGTCAAGGGAAAAGGCTGTTGATGGCAGATTCCAGGCTTGAAGGCTGGAGGCCGTGATGGAGGGGAGTGGCAGAAAGAGTGACCTTTAGCGAGGCCTGAGTCCCAGGCGCTGCCTTGAGCTCTGCTCTGAGGGCCTCCAGACGAGGCTGCTTGACACGGGGGAGGGCAGGCCTGTTACTGGCACCCCTCCCAGGGGGGCCTGGGTGGGACACACCAAGCACAGGCCTTGGGGCCAAAGAGCCTACAGCCAAAGCCAGTATTGGGGCCGGTTACAGGGAGAGGAAGAGCCGCCTGGGAGAGTTTACAGAGGCTTGGGGAGGGAGGCCGCACCTCCCTGCTGGGAGGAGGGTGGAGGGAACCTGCAAGCAGGGCCGGGCAGGATGCCCATCGCCTCCCGCCCCCGCAGGCCTGACGGAGGACGAGGACGTGCGCGCCATGCTGCGGGGCTCCCGGCTCTGCAAGATCCGCTCGCGGACATGGCAAAAGGAGCGGCTGTACCGGCTGCAGGAGGACGGCCTGAGCGTGTGGTTCCAGCGGCGCATCCCGCGCGCGCCTTCGCAGCACATCTGTGAGCTGGGGCCCGGGCGGGCGCGGGCAGGCTGGGGACAGTGGAGGCCCGGCCCCGCCGCCCTGACCCGGCCGCGCGCGTCCCGTCCCTCTCCGCAGTCTTCGTGCAGCACATCGAGGCCGTCCGCGAGGGCCACCAGTCCGAGGGCCTGCGGCGCTTCGGGGGCGCCTTCGAGCCGGCGCGCTGCCTAACCATCGCCTTCAAGGGGCGTCGCAAGAACTTGGACCTGGCGGCGCCCACGGCCGAGGAGGCGCAGCGCTGGGTGCGCGGTCTGGCCAAGCTGCGCGCGCGCCTCGATGCCATGAGCCAGCGCGAGCGCCTCGACCAATATCCTCCCGGGGAGGGCAGCGGACCGCGCGGGGAGGGGGGCCGGCCGTGTGCCGGGAGGACCCTCAGGCCCAGGGGAGGCGTGGCTCCGCCCTTAGGGACCCGCGGTTTGAGATAGAGTCCCTTGTCTTAAGAACCGAGGGTGGTGACGGGGCATCCTGTCTCTGGGGAGCCCGTCCCCGTGGAGGACGTGCGGCTGGGGCACTCAGGGGGTCCACAGGCTGAGGGGAAACCACAGCCCCCAAACCTGGGAGCTCCCAGGGCCGGGGTGGGGGTATGCCATACCTGTCAGTTACCTGTCAGCAGGGGGCTGGGCCCAGCCTGTCTCTAGTATTTCTTGAGCACCCACACCTGGATCCACTTCTATCTGCATCGAGCGGACTCCAACCAGGACAGTAAGATGAGCTTCAAGGAGATCAAGAACCTGCTCCGCATGGTCAACGTGGACATGAACGACATGTACGCCTACAGCCTCTTCAAGGTGGGCATCTGCCACCATTCTGACCTCTGCTCTCTGCCTTCCCCCAGCCATCTGAGTCATCAGTTCCCTCCCCCTTCCCACCCGCCAGCTTTTGTGGAGAGTGGCCTCTCTCTGCAGAAAGGCCACATCTGGGCCTAGGTACACTTTCAGCCCAGTGAAGCCACTGGGCCAGGATGGGAGTGCTGGCCCAGAGCTCCTTTCCTCACCCTCAGGCAGAGCCCAGGTAGGGAGGACCTCAGGCTCATGGGTACACACAGGAGCGCACCCCTCTCCACTGTGGCATGCGTGGCACCTCCACACGTGACCATGTACACCCCACATGTGGGAGCACAGACAGGGGCCCACGGAGGTGGGCTGTGCATCCGTGGCCCAGTTGGATCACGTGGAGACACCTGTGTGGATGTTGACTGCGACCCCAAAAGACAGGAGGGGCCGCGGCACCGGTGCACCTGGGCCGATAGCGCCACGTGAATTCTGTTATGTGTTGCTCACTGCCCCTGGGTGCGAACGTGTGAGGCTGAGAGCGGTAGCGTATACACACGGGAGGGGGGATTCTGGCAGCGGGGCTCAGCTCTGCCCAGGGCTCCCAGTTTTTCCTCCCACATCTTGATTCCTGGAGTAGGTCATGGGGCAGAGGAACAGGCAATGAACCCAAGAGTCCTTTCTTAGAATCCTAGCCCTGTGATTTAGCAGCTGTGTGAGTCTGAGTGAGACCCGGAGCCTGGCTAGCTTTCAGTTTCTCCACCTGTGAAACTGCGGACAGTGCCTCCTTCCCAGACGTGGTGGATGACGGGTGTGTCAGCGCAGGCCAGCTCTCCCAGGGTGTCCTCCTCCTCTGAATCTCTCCCTCCTGCTCTCCAGGAGTGTGACCGCTCCAACAATGAGTGGCTGGAGGGGCCTGAGATCGAGGAGTTTCTGCGACGGCTGCTGAAACGCCCCGAGCTGGAGGAGATCTTCCATCGGTACTCGGGCGAGGACCGGGTGTTGAGCACCCCCGAGCTGCTGGAGTTCCTGGAGGACCAGGGTGAGGATGGCGCCACACTGGCCCACGCCCAGCAGCTCATCCACACCTATGAGCTCAACGAGACAGGTGAGGGGTCTGACAGATGGGGCTGGGGCCAACACGGCCCAGGGCTCGGCATCTGACAGGTCCGGGTTCCCAGCTAAGTGGGCTCTGCTATTACAGGCTGTGGGCACCATCTTGGGCAGGTTACCTTGCTTCTCTGAGACTCAGCTGCCACATCTGTAAAATGACATAGTAATGTACCGTCCTCACAGGGTTGGGTTGAAATTAAATGGCATAACTTGGGAGTCCCCTGGTAGCCTACTGGTTAGGATTCCAGCCTTTCACTGCCGTGGCCCGGGTTCAATCCCTGGTCGGGAAACAGATCCCGCAAGCTGCGAGGTGTGGCCAAAAAAAAAAAAAAAAGGCATAACTTACGTGGAGTCCAGTCAGTAGACAGGTGCTCACTATTACTAAGTTGAGTGAGCTTTGAGGCATTTTAGGGCCAAGCAAATGGGTCCCCCGTGATGCTCTCTTCTGCCCATTCCTTCAGCCAAGCAGCACGAGCTGATGACTCTGGATGGCTTCATGATGTACCTGTTGTCGCCTGAGGGGGCTGCCCTGAACCCGGCCCACACGTGTGTGTTCCAGGACATGAACCAGCCCCTGGCCCACTACTTCATCTCCTCCTCCCATAATACCTACCTGACCGACTCTCAGATCGGTGGGCCCAGCAGCACCGAGGCCTATGTTAGGTACCATAGTGGGGGGGATGGTGGGAGTGAACGTGTCTGGGAGCCAGTTTGGGGACGGACATGGGGCTCAACTCCCGCCATGGGCTTCCTGGGGCCTACCTGGGGGCCTGTCCATTGCCCTGCTCTGTGCCACCCACATGACACCTGGCCCATGCATCCATCTGTCCACAGAGCCTTTGCCCAGGGATGCCGCTGTGTGGAGCTTGACTGCTGGGAGGGGCCCGGAGGGGAGCCGGTCATCTACCATGGCCACACCCTCACCTCCAAAATCCTCTTCCGAGATGTGATCCAGACAGTGCGTGACCACGCCTTCACGGTGAGCCCTGGGACCCCCACGCCCAGCCCCAGAGCCTTCCCCATGACATCAGCTGGTCTCGGTTCTTCCAGAAGAAACCCCTGGGACTTCCCTGGTGGTCCAGTGGTTAAGAATGTGTGCTTCCACTGCAGGGGGCACGGGTTCGATCCCTGGTCAGGGAACTAAGATCCTGCATGCCACGTGCGGCGCGGCCAAAAAAAACCCCAAAACAAAAAAAACCCCGAAACAAAAGAAACCCCTGCCCAGGGACTCACTTTCACCAAGTGCTGCTGGGACAACTGCCCAATGGGGTAGAATAAAGCTGGGTGAGAGGCTCCCTTCTCCCACCCTTATATTTAGTAAATGTATTAAAATCGTAAAATTTCCAGAAGAAAACCTTGTGGGTAGGAAAGGACCTTTTAATTATGACTGGCAAAGAGAAAATCGTGAAAGAGAGGCTCAATGTTGCACCTACATAAAATTGCAACTTCTGTCGAGCCATACAAACCTTACCATCAGCAAATGATGGGCTGGGACCAAAAGTGTGCAACCTAAACGACATGGTCAGTGTCATTAACAGATAAAGAGCATTTATAAAAGAAAAACATTCCTGCAGCCACCCTCAGCTCCCCAGACACTCCACCCCTTCCCCGAGGCCCCAGATCTGACCTCTGCCCCTCCACGTACACACTGACCCCAGTGTGTCCCACATCCACGCACTCAGTCTCCCCCCAGAGTGGGTTCTCCAGAGCCCTGCCTTTGCCTGCCTGGCCTGAAAGGGGTGGGGGGCTGGGCATAGCAGGGGTCCTGGTGGGGGAGGGGTGAGTGACTGAGCTGCTGCCCCTCCCTCCCACAGCTGTCTCCGTACCCCGTCATCCTGTCCCTCGAGAACCACTGTGGGCTGGAGCAGCAGGCTGCCATGGCCCGTCACCTCCACACCATCCTAGGGGACATGCTGGTGACGCAGCTGCTGGACTCCCAGAACCCTGAAGAGCTGCCGTCCCCAGAGGTGATGCTCCCGGACCCCCAGCCTGGGTGGGGGGAGGGTCTGGCTCCGAGGTCCACATCCACCTCCCTTGTTCAGGCCCCCTCCCCTCCCTCTGTCTTAACCTTCCTCCGCTTCTCCGTTCATCTGACATCTGCCACCCTGTGGTCTAGTCACTTGTCTGCCTTCCATTTTGACTAGACACACCCCACCCTGTCACCTGGCATCGAAGGCCCTCTACGACCTGGCCCTGACCTCCCCGCTCTGCCTCCTGCCCACGGAGTCCCTGCAGACTCGGCCATTCCCATCTCAAAGGCCTTGGTTGACACTGTCTCTTCCATCTGAAGCTCCCTTCCTAGCCATCTGTGCTCGCCAAGCGCCACCAGCTTAGAGCTCTAGCTCAGTGTAAAGGGCCTCTTCTGTGGCCTTAACGACTTCCTCAGCTCTCTGGCCAGAAGTGGTCCTTCCTCCTTTCCTCCCACCCCCCAGAGCATTTCATCTGCCCCTTCAGGACACTCATCCTTTTTGGGCTCTTTGAGAAAACTCTCCTCCTCCTCGCAATCCCAAATTATGCAAGGAATGTAGATTCACCTTTGTGTGTGATTTTTTTTGTCGGTATGAAAATAACATACATATGGTAAAAGAAACAATGGAGCCGCAGAAAAGCATACACAATGGAACATGGATTTTCCTCCACTCAGGCTCCCCCCTGTCCTATTTCTGAAGAAGCATCTTCAACAGTGTCTTGTGTATCCTTCCAGAACTTTCCCACGCATATATATAGCTATGTACATCGCTATCTTCTCTTTCAAATGGTGCACGAAGAAGATCATGTGAACACATACTCCACGTGCGCTTCTTTCACATGAGGTCTTTTTTGAAGAGCGCACCTTCTCTTTCACCCCCGAGCCGCCTCACTCATCTTACCGGCTGCTCCGTAGTACGCTGACGCTTAGAGGGCCCCCATTAGCCAGGCCCCTGTGGATGGGGCTGTTTCCCTTGTAGGTTTCTTCCTATTAGAAACGTCACTCATCTGTGTCTCCTTCGCTGCTCGCCACCCTGGGCCAGCCCCTCACACAGTGGTGGCTGAGTGATAGACTGACCGGCCGACGTAGGGGCAAAAGGGCTTAATTTTTCCGTGTTGGTCTCTACAGCAGCTGAAAGGCCGGGTCCTGGTGAAGGGGAAGAGGCTACCAGCCGCTCGGAATGAGGACAGTCGAATTCTATCAGACCGGGAGGAGGACAACGAAGACGAGGACGAAGAAGAGGAGGCGGGGGCCCCAGAGCAGAGGCGGCGGGTGAGTGGGCCTGGCTGGGCCAGCCCGGGCTGGGCAGGGGCTTGATGCCACTGTGGAGCTTGGGGGCAGGTGGCAGAGGGAAGGAAGGTGGGAGGACCAGGGGTCTGGAGTGGGCAGACCCCCGCTGAGGCTCGTCTCCCAGGCCAAGCAGATCTCCCCGGAGCTGTCGGCCCTGGCCGTGTACTGCTGGGCCAGCCGCCTGCGGACCCTGCGCCCTGCCCCAGCCCCGCCCCAGCCCTGCCAGGTCAGCTCCCTCAGCGAGCGCAAGGCCAAGAAGCTCATCCGAGAGGCAGGTAGGAGCCGGGACGTCGGGCCTCTGGGGGACCTGCAGGCTCCTGGTGGGTGGTAGATGCTGAAGTTGATCTGGAAAGGAGTGCGAAAGGGCTTCGGAGGCAGTGAAAAGAGGGGCTCAGGGAATGAGTGCCCAGCACATGCCCGGCACCCGGCCAGGCGTACGTAGAGGGAAAAGGGCACAGGGAAGGGGGAGGCTGCTCTCTGCCTTCACCAGCTCACAGCCTAGTGGTGGGGCCAGACACAGATGGATAATTACGGTGCCGGGTGATCAGTCGGGCAGGACAGGCATGACGGAGGCTGGGGAAGCCCAGCAGGAGGGGGTGAGATCAGAGAAGGGTTCCCGAGCAAGTGATGGCTGAGAAGACACCTGACTGAAGGATGAGGCGGAAGCAGCCAGGTGAAGAGGGGGAGGGGACTTCAGACAGGAGGAGCAGGTTGTCCCAAGGCCTGGAGGCTTGAGGTACAGGAAGGGTTCCTGGAACCAGAGGCGTGGCTGGAGGAGTGCTTGTGGGATGAGCCATGAAAGACAGGGGATGCCAGCCTGGGGCCAAGTGCTCCACCTACCAAGTTGGGAACGTGGGGACTTGGGGTGGGAGGCAGTGTCAGGCGGCGGGAGGGGGGGTGTCCCTGCCCCTCTCTGGACTTCAGCAGCCTCCTTGTGAGGACCCCCGTCCCCTCATCAGAGAGAACAAGGAGCGGGGGCGGGGGAGCTGGGGATGGGAGTTCAGCCTCTGTTCCCAGCTTGTCTCTGGAGGTGGGGGAGGGGAGGGGACAGGCCCTGGCACCCGGTGAGCCACAGCCCAGGGGCTGTCACAGTCCTGCCCCAACTCTCCCTCAGGGAACAGCTTCATCAGGCACAATGCCTGCCAACTGACCCGTGTCTACCCACTGGGGCTGCGGATGAACTCCGCCAACTACAACCCCCAGGAGATGTGGAACTCGGGCTGTCAGCTGGGTGAGTGGGAGTGCCGGGGAGAGGGGGCGGGCAGGGGGCCACGGCGGCCCCAGCGGTGATGAGGCCGCACAGCTTTCCAGAAGGTGGAGAAATGAGTCCTATAGATGCCAGTTATTAAAAGACTGATCAACAAGGAAGGTGGGCAAACACAAAGCAGGCTCGTTTGTGTAAACGAGCCAGTGCACAATCTCAAAACTTTTCATGCAGGTGGAAATTAAAAACCTCCGCTCCCACATGCCCCTCATACACACACACACACACAGCCCGGCAGTCCCCACTAAGTCAACGCTGACGAGCGTGTGTTCTGGAGGGAGGCTGAGCAGAGCCAAAGGAGAGGAGCCTGGTCCCCGTGGGGGCAGGGAGGGAAACATGGGGCTTCCTTGGATCCTGCCTCTGGCCCAGCCCCAGGCCCAGCCCCACCCTCCGGCTCCAGCTGTGGAGGCTGCCGTGAAACCCCCTAGCCATGGTAGGGGTGGGATATCGCTACCCAGGCAGTGGGACCCTGGGCCCTCTCTAGAGAGAGCTGAGTCCTCGCCCCATGAGGTGTGTCCGGCGGGGAGGGCAGTGAGACTCCTGAAACTGAGCAGTGAAGAGAGGGCCACTGAGAGCCCCTGCCCTGCCCCTGCTGTGTCCACAGTGGCCCTGAACTTCCAGACGCCAGGTTATGAGATGGACCTCAATGCCGGGCGCTTCCTTATCAATGGGCAGTGCGGCTATGTCCTGAAACCTGCCTGTCTGCGGCAGCGTGACACAACCTTTGACCCTGAGTGTCCTGGACCCCCCAGAACGACTTTCACCATCCAGGTCAGCAGCCTGAACCACACCCTGGCTGGGGTCCCTGTCTGCGGGGTGCCAGCCTGAGGATAGCAGAGGCCTGGGGACAGCTCGCGGGAGGACAGTCCGCTTCCAGGTCCTGAGCGGGAGGGCCGGTGTGAGCCCCTCGGGCCAGGCTGCAGCTCCCCTCGCTCCCGTGCAGGTGCTGACCGCGCAGCAGCTGCCCAAGCTGAATGCCGAGAAGCCAAACTCCATCGTGGACCCGCTGGTGCGCATTGAGATCCACGGGGTGCCCGCAGACTGTGCTTGCAAGGAGACCAACTGCGTGCTCAACAATGGTGGGGGCCCCGCTGGGGCGAGCCGGGGGCAGATAGCAGGGAGCGGGGCAGGTGCAGGGCGGGCTCTTGACGGACAGGCCTGCGCCCTAGGCTTCAACCCCCGCTGGGGGCAGACCCTGCAGTTCCAGCTGCGGGCTCCGGAGCTGGTGCTGGTCCGGTTCGTGGTGGAAGATTATGACGCCACGTCCCCCAATGACTTTGTGGGCCAGTTTACACTGCCTCTCAGCAGCCTGAAGCAAGGTTGGTGGGGTTGACGGGGGTGGAAAGAGAAGGGGGGCCGGGCCTCCAAGACCCTGTTCACCCGGGCTGCCCACTCCCTCCGAGAGCCTGGCCCCGTGGGGCGGTGGGCAGAGAAGCTGACACCGGGCTACCCTCCCGGCAGGATACCGCCACATCCACCTGCTTTCCAAGGACGGGGCCTCACTGTCACCAGCCACCCTCTTTGTCCACATCTGCATCCAGCGCTCCTGACGGCACAGCTGAGCCACCCTGGGTTCTGCAGGTGCCAGTCTGCATCCCTCAGCGGAGGCCCTCTCCTCCTCTGGAGTGGAGGGGTGACGGAGGGCCAGCCCTCCAGCCTCCCACTTAGCCTGCCCGCCAGGCTCTGTTCTCAACTGGGTGCTGAGGGCCGCCTCAGTCCCTCCTGAAGAACAGGCAGTTGATCTTTTCCCTGGGCTGTGAGATGCCCCCAGCTCCTCGGGTGCTCAGCCCACCTGGTCGTCGTGGCTTCTGAAGAGCCAGGCCCGTTGCTGCCAGGAGACTTGGGGAGCAGGACATGTAAGCCCTCAGCCACTCTCTGCCCCGTCCCAGCCTCCTTCCCACAAGGAGCCCAGCCATCCCCTTGCCCCCTCCCCAGGCGATAGCCACCCCGTAAGGCCCTCCTTCCCCCTCCAGGCTTTCTGGGCTCCTCCCTCCAGCTCTGGAACCTGAGCGCCACTCCCTTGTTAAAGCAAGCAGGGAGAGGGAGGCTCAGCCCTGGGTAAACCTAGGAGGAGATTTTTAACTTGTCTTAGAAGAGCCCTGGAGAGGACAGCAGAACAAAATAAAGAAGCAAGTTTATTTTACCATTGCCACCCCCTGAGCACCTCTGAGGCCACACCCACAGGCCTATGAGGAGGGACGGGGCAGAGGGAGCGTCCCTTGGGCCTCTTGCTGCATCTGGGCTCCCTGTCTAAGACAGCCAGGGGTGCTGGAGGAGCTGCCGCAGCTCAAAATAGCCCTGACCCTTCCTCTTGGCTCAAAGCTGCTGCCAGCATCACAAGACTGTGAGGACAGCAGTTCACAAAGCCACCCCCACAGCACGTACACCAGGGGCCTTGGACGGGGAGCGGGGCAGGTAGGTGGGCTTCTGCCAGAGCAGGATTGTTATGGCCCTCAAGGGGGTGGGGACAGGCCTCTGAGGGACTCCAGACAGAGTCCCCCTTTCCAGGCTCAGCTGGGTTCGAGGCCCCTGTCTGCTCAGTAGACAAATCCCAGAGACCTGGAACTCTCCTTCCACCAGCCAACCAGCCTTCTAGACAAAGGCCTGGAAAGCAGTGGGCCGCCCCAGGCCCCCCTAGAGATGCTGGGAGAGGTGCCCAGACACCAGAAGGCAGAATCCAGAGGAGACCTATCAGAAAGGTGACTTTCTGGGATTAAATGTGGAGCCCTGGCATCTGGGGTTCCCTCAAGCAACAGCACCAACCCTGAACAAGGGCTGAGCTTGACGGCAGTTCCCGGAGGGTGGGCTGGGGCAGGGGCTGGGCTGGGCTGGGGCTGGAAGCTGCTCCCATAGAACCCAGGGCTGGGCTGTCTCCACCTTCCTGCCTGATGCAGGAAGTGACAGCCTCACCCTGCTCTCGGTTTACACCAAGAGGGGCATTTGGTTCTGAGGAATTAGTGTGTCTGAAAGAAAACAATCAGACTCTGAAGGGGCCCAGATGCCCCCCTGTCCAGGAACCGTGAAGCATATGGGCTGGGCGGCCTTGGTACACAACACTCAGGCTGTCAGGAGAGGCAGGCGGCCAAACTGCAGCCCCACGGTTGGGGGCACGGTGAGGCCAGGTCCAGTGTTGGCATATGAAGGGCAACTGAGAGTTGTCCGGTCCCCGCAGGGCCTGGGCTGGGGCTCCTGTCAGGTGAACACGGGCGCCCCGGCTGAGCCCCCAATCCTGCTTCTTGTCTCTGGCTTGGTGCAGCAGAGGAAGGGTTTACTGCTAGGAGAAGAGCCCGAAGGCTGGGAAGATGGCCTTCAAAGGGCGAGAGTCTTTAAGGCAAAAAAGCTGACAGGAACTGATTATGGGAGCTGGGGGCAAAGAAGAAACACAGCTCGTAATTCTGGAGACCCCTGGGTGGAGACCACCCACTGGGCTGTGTTCTCCCAGCCCAAACCTAAGATGGGAGCGAAGGCCCAAAGGCCCGCTGTCAGGAGCTGGAGTCAGCTGGTCTGGGGCTGGGGAGAGACGTAAGGTGGGGGTCTAGGAGGACTGGGAAAAGGCCTCACGGACGATCCCGGGGCAGATCCTGTGTCCTCTCAGGGTGCCGCTCAGGGCCCAGGTTCCCTGGGAAGGGGCTCGGAGGCACCAGCCATGGGGGGAATGGATGAAAAGGTCCAGAGGAAGAGAAGAGGGGGTGGTCGGGGGGACACACACGACACACAGGAAGTCTACATGCGGTTTCTCAGGCCCTTCCTGGGAACCTTTCTGGTTCAGTGGGACCTGCCGGCCTGCAGCATTAAAAGCACCCCCGGTGTCTCAACAGAACCACCCGGCCCCTGGCCCGCAAGGGGAGGTGTGACATCTGGACAAGTGGGAGGGGCGGTGCCTGCGCCCTCCGTCAGAGGAGCCACGCTGACCCGGACCGAGGGTGCTGGCGCTGAGCCTGGTTGCTCCTCTTACACAGAGGAACCTGAGTCAGTACCGGCTCCTTGCTGGCGGGTGGGAGAGGTTAGGGGCAAAGAGCCAAGCTGGCCCTGAAAGGGCAGCCTTGTCAAAGGAAGGTGTTCAGAAGTTGCCCGGTGCTGTGGTCACGAGGGCCTTCCCTGCAGAGCGAGAGGGCTCCAGCCCGTATCGGGGGCTGCATCGATTCCACTGCCACCTGCTGACCAGAGGAATACAGGAGGTCGGGAGGGTTTTGTTCAGCTGCTTCCTTTATTAGAAACAAGTGAGATGTACCAAGCAGAACAACAATGCATTTGGCGTTTCTCCCCCCACCCCGGAAATGGATGCCCCTCCCACAACCTGGAGAAAAGCCAAGACAGAAAGGTGAAGCTTCCCACTTCCCTGTTCCCGGATGTGGCACCCTGCCAGCCGGCAGTCAATATTTTTGCACTGAATTGAGTGAAATTTCCCCCACAGCGTCCCTAGGGACGGTCTGTTTGCAGGCCTGCCGTCACCTTGCAGTAGTAAACCACAGCCCTGGCTCTCTGGTTCTGGGGTAGGCGGGCCAGGCCTCAGGAAGGCTGCCCCTGGGTGAGGAGGCACCGGCCAGAAATACGCTCCTGCCCCACCCCCCACCCCGGCCTGGCACCACCCTCTCCCGGGCTGTAGCTCTGTGAAGCTATCCAGGCCTTTGGGTCATCTTTGGGCAAAGAATTCAAGACACCCACCCTGGGCTTCAGCAAGTATGTGACGGCAGTTAGAAGGGAGCTGCAGCAAGGCCTGAAATTTTCCATAAATTTTCCATAAACCGAGGTGTTGAAGTGGCTTGGTGTGGGCCGGCCTTCAAACCAGACGTCCGCATCTTTGGAAGTGGGCACGTGCGGGGGAAACGAGCCCTATGTAGTTGACCTCAGTCCAGAGCTGAGGCCTCCTTTCTCCCCAGCTCTCTCCTTACAGAGTGAGGAGGCCGTGGGAATGTGCCACAGGGTCAGGGGTCAAATGCAGAGTCAATCCAAAGGTAGGAGTGAACATCTGGAACATGGAGTCCGAGAGCCCAGCGCTGTAGGCAGAGGTTAAGGGCCACACCCGGGAAGCCCACCAAGAGTAGCTGCCCAAGGCAGGTCCCCACGGATGAGTATGGAGGCCCCGGGGCCTTATCCCTCGTTGGGTTCAAGCGAGCCACGGGCCCACCATCCTGCAAGGCCCCAAACCCCAAGCACTGGTTCTCTCTGAGCTCTCTGACCTGAAGTCCTGGAACGAGTTGCGTGAAGAATCCAGGGACTGTTTGGGCAAAAAGGAGACTAACAGCAGCCACCGAGCCGACTCCCGCAGACCTGGGCGGCGGCGGCGCTGAAGGCGGCAGGGTCCCTACCAGGAGACAATGGCAGAGTCCAAGGAGCAGTCGCAGGGTTTTGGAGGGAGACACTGGGACCTCTCCAGGAAATCTGTTTCTTCCAGAGCAGGCACGGGCCTCACAGTTTCCATTCCATGACTTCAGTCACCAAGGCAAAGCTCACTCCCGGTGCTGTCGTGCACCTCAAATTTCAGAGGCAGCTCAGGCTGGGACCTGGCCCCGAGCTGACCAAGCCTGTGACAGGGAGCTTTTCCAAGTTCCAGGTCCTGCCCAAGGTGGGAGAGTTGGGCACTCTGTTCTTTGACATCCTTAGAAGCCTGCACAGGGCGAGCTGCTCTGGGCCTTGGGGTGCTGTGTGTCCGATGGCTGTGGCGCGAGCCCTGCCTCTCCGACTCCCACCGTCCGTGGAATGCAGTGCACACCTTGCTAAGAACAGCAGCTTCTTTGGTCTGGGCATCTCAGAGTCAAGGAGTCAAAGGTCAGCCATGATCACTGCCTGCAGTTTGCAGCACAGGGATGACAAGGAGAAGGGAGGCCCCTAGAGGCCTCTGATGAAAAGCCAATCAGTGGAGTTGCTGGCTCCAGCAGCCATCTGCGGGAAGCTGGCAGCACCCCTGCGTGTGCAGGGGCAGAACAGCCCCATCCCAAGCACACGATTCCCTCCAGCTCTGGGGACCCTGCAGAATCAGCCTCTGGCATATCTCACCAAAACCCACAGCCTGCAACACAGCCCTACAGGCCTGCGAGCTAAGGCTTCCTTCCCTCTACAAGTAGCTGAGAGGTGAAAGCAGCCAGGTGAAAGCACCCCACCCCACACCATTTACTTCCTCCTAGAGCAAAACTTACAAACAAGCCTGGACATGGGTTGCTGCTGACAATTCACAGCCCAATCCTCCCCGAGCCACTTGGCTGAGCACAACTGAGGAATGCCTACACGACAGCCATGCGACCAGAGGCTCCATTATTCTGGGGGCCACCGGCAGCATCAGCAACCATCACCACCACAAAAATCCACAAAACACCATCAGTGAAAATCAGACTCAGACAACGACAACGGGAAATCATTTCTGTCGCCAAGTCCAGATCAGCGTCTAGCCACCACTCCTTGCCGCTACTCGCGGGCTGTGTGTCTTGGAAAGGAGCATGAGAGATGGCTAATGGGTTGGAAGGCACAGGCCAAGGGCTGGTGGCTGGAGGTCTGGGTATCATCGGCCCCACGCCATCCTTGCCCAACCACCCCGGGGGCATCAGGGTCCTCCTGGCTCTTTGCTCTAAGATGAGCTAAGCAGGATTTGCGCTGATGTGGTCTCCACAACGATCCAGATGCTACAAGGAGGTCAAAGGTCCCCTTCAAACTGCCAGTCACCCCAGGCAGTGTAAAAACATCATCTCACAGGGGACTGATCCCCGTAACATAACGGTTGGCAACAGCTGGCTAATGAGCCCTGATTTAAAACTCAGTTGGCAGGATGACTTCCTACAGGGAGCAGGCCAAGAGGATTGCAAGAGGGACTTGATTCATGAAACCCGCTTCCACAGCTCATCCCCGCTGCCCAGGTTCAGGATGCAGAAAAGGCGCGGCCCCTGCAGGAAAAGCTCCGAGTTGAGTCAGCCCCAGCCAGGACTCCACCTGCCGTTCTAAGAGAGCCGAGCTCTCCCCAAAGCTTGCACAGCCCTTCCACCCCAGCCCGCCTTCTCGAAGCAGTATTCCAGCTGATTCAGAGGGGAACTGGATAATATTCCCCACATCCTCTTTCTCCTGCTCCCCCAAGAAAAGTCAATGCCTGCTTTCAGAAGGAAACAATTCACTGTACCAACGTTTGTCTGGCACTGGCCTGAGATTCTAATTTTGAGGAATGATCTGGATTCAGTTTTTCATTAGAGACCAAACACCCTTGTACATTTGGAACATGAAAGATATTTAAAATCTTTATATATATATATAATATATATATACGTTTATTATCCACCCGTTAACTCCACGATGCACCAATCGCGAGCTAGTCTTCAGCAGTTACACTCCCTCGGTCACGGCTGCATAACGAAAACAAGGACACCAGAGACACGGCCAGAGGTGACACCACGCAGCCTGCGCCACTGCAATACAGTCACCAAGTCCAGTGGCGGTTTGTAAAGCCAGTTCAGTTCTGGTCCCTTTGCCAGGGATTCTCTCACGTTTGTGAAAACTGGACCAACAAGTGGTGGGGCTCCATTTCCTGGTTTGAATTCTCAGTGGCTTTATCCAGAATCTCACCGGCAACTGGTTACTGTAACACCAGCCCAACCTAGGAGAGCCAAGGGGGGAGAGGCAGAGTTGAGGTGGCAGCTGTCCAAAGCCTCTCCCACTCCCCCGCCCAGTCCTGCAGTCCCAATGGCCGGTGGAGCCTGCAGAGCGCCACCGTGCTCAGTGAGCAGGCTCACAGCGCGCCCGGGGCTCTCACCCGACCTCCTCCGATGCTTTATACACCAGATCTTTTAATGAAAGCAGCTGTGGCAGCCTGAGGACTACTGGGCACAAGGCTGCCCTCACCTGTCAGTCATCCGGTAAACGCCAGCTACCCCCATGGCCCTGAGCCGCCTTCTGGAGCTGGCGGAGGAGGGAGGGCCACGCTGGGATAAGGGCAGCAGCCCAGCAGAGGAAAACCCGCTCAGGGCCTCAGACTCTCCCTTCCTGCCTGACCGGGGGCACGCGACTCGCACAGTGTCCTGGGACGGTCCTGAAGCCCTGCCCCCAGTTGGATGCGGCAGCTCACCGGGTGGGAGGAGAGGCTGGAGACAACCTTCCTGCTTCTGCGCGGCTCTAGGGCCCACGCCCTCTGCCACCCTCACATCACCCTCCTAGTCTGGCCACCAGAGGGAGGGACTTTTCAAGGGTCCAGACTGATGCTGGATCCCAGACCCGAGGTCCTGGTTCCGTTGGAGACGCCAATTCCCTGACCCACACAGGCCCAGCCGTGGGCCTGACCGCGAGGGAGCTCGGTGGGAGGCGGCACCTAGCGCGTACGTACCTTCTCTGCCCCCATGCTGGGGCACTTCCAATTGTAAAGGTAATACTGTAGGTTGCCGTCCCCTATGCCAAACTTGAGCTTCTCCAGGAAGGTTTTGTTCTCCATGAGATCCAGTGCATTGAATACGTCAAACCCTTTCTGCATGGCAGCAGGGAGAGACAAGAACAGGTGAAGACAGGTGAAAGCTACCTCACCTTCCTGCCCTTTTCTATCATATCAAAACCATCCACAGGCGGCCAGGGGAGCAATCTTCCTTCAGAAGCTCCTGCTGCTTCCATGTTACATCCAGACTGCGGCCAGCACCCCGCTCCCTGGGGGTGGTTCTTACGATGCTCTGAGCACCCTGCCCGGCCTCTCCTCGGCGTGCGCCTCCGTACACACCTGTGTACTCAGTGTCCAGGCCACCGCTCCCACTGTTCCTTGTTACACTTCCCTGAAACACTCTCGTAATTTCCACAGCCCTCTCTGGAGACCAAGCCCTGAACCTTTTCCTCTGAAAAGCTGACTCCCATGAGCCACTGGGCATTTGCACTGCTCCCTCACTCCCTGGCATTCCAACTCCGAGGCCTCTGTGCACCGAGGGATTTTACGACATTTGATATGCTGCTTTGAGGCTGCAACAGACACTTCCTAAATCTCACCAACTTGATCAGAAGCTCTCCCAGGGCAGCGACTGGCCTGTCATTGTTCAGCTGGCACACAGTGGGCTGGGCCAGGCGCAGGCAGAACCCATGGGGCAGGACTGCCTGGAGACCTCTCCAGTGTAAGAGAAGCCCAGGCCCCTGCCCCCATGCTCTACTGTCAGCCGCTCCAATGACTCACCACAACAGACACCAATCTCCCCATTCCCACACTGGGGAGGTGGTAAGGAGAACACCTCTACTCCCCGAGCAGGCCTGGCTATTCAGGCTCCTTGGCAGTGCCTACCGTGAGAACAAAACTCACTGAAATAAATCAGAAGGAGTTCAATGCCTTCACTTAGTGTAGGCGCTCCTTGCTCCTTCCTAGTTTTGAGCTGCTGGCTGAAAAGTGCTAGGCTGGTGGAGCACGAGGGGGAGGAGGCCTCAAAGCCCCCAGCCTGTGGGCAGCTACCTGCAAGCTGTGCTCACCACCGCCCCACGGCCCCTTCCCTCTGATCTGCTGCTCACCATTTTGGCGAGAACGAGGGCGTCGCTCATGAGGTCTAGAAGAGGGGTCTGGGTGTGAACGTTGTAGAAAGAATAAGCAGCCTTTAGACTCTTGTGGGTCGGGTGATTCATGATGGTGGACGGAAGTGTATAAAAGCTCAGGAAATCGGTCACCTCACCGTTTGCATTCTGAAGGGCAGACAATAGGAAGAAGGCAGTGTCACATGGGCACAGGGTTCCTGCAACCTGGGAATAAAATGTTTTCTACTGCACTCCACCACCCTCAGGCAGCTCTGCCGCTCTAGATGAATGGGTGGAAACTGAAACAGGATATGCACGGAGGAGAAAACACATGGCTGGGGCAACTTGAGGACAGAGCTGGAAGGAAAATCCAGGGGGGGCTATGGGCTGAACCTGCCATGATCCTTCCCCGCCTGTGGTGCCAGGGTCTTCTCACAGCTCCCAGGACCCAGCACACCTGGCCGGCACCAGACCAAGTGGGGACAGGCCAGGGAGTCGAAGGCTCACCTGACCGAGAGGGGCTCAGCTCTCTCTACTGGGAGTCACCAGTGGGGGTGGGGGAGGGGGAGAGGAAGGGCTCACACCAGGTCCCCAAGGGCTCATCTTAGCCAACGCAAGCTACAACTTCCTGTCTTTAGTGGGGACCAAGCACGGATGGTCAAGGAAGTCTAGGGTGCCAACACTCCCATCAATCGCTCTTCAGTCACCGAGGCTGGGGACTCCAGCCACTTAGGGAGGACGCCTCCCCGCCAACGGGGCAGAGGCCCAGAACACCCCCCCCCACTCACCTCCACCACAAAAGTGTCGATGATATTCTCCTGGGGGTAGAACCAGTGTTCCACCTCCTCTTGGCTCATGACTGGCGTGAGGTGAAACTGCTTCAGGTACTGGGTGAGGAGCTTGTGCACTACTGCAATGTCCTTTTTTTCCATTGGTCGCAGCCCAGCTGTCTTGGGAGTCTGGAAGAAAGAACCAGAGAGCATCAGATGTGCTGACCGTGAGCACCTTGGCTCCCTCTCAAGTCCTACATGAACCAAAAACCTCACACTGTCTCCCTTCCTACCCCGACCCTGAGTCTATCCACCCAGGCCCTCAAGAGAGACTCCTCAGTTATCCCAGGCAGCTCCCTCTCACCCACTGTCCACATCCACTCCGGCACAAGTCCTGCCCCTGCAGTGTCTTTGGCCCTTTCCCTCGTGGTTAAGGCTGCCATCCTTGACTAAGGCTGCGTCAATCTCTTATCCACGTGGCCCAGGCCGGCTTCCTAAGAAAACACAGCCCGTCACACCCCTCCCTGTTCCAAACTCCCTAACACAGAACACAAGACCTTCCACCCTCGGGACCAGTGGCTGTTCTGGCTGTGATCTTCTGTCTCTCTAGCCCAGTGGCTCTCAACAGGAGCAATTTTGTCCCCAGGGGACATTTGACAATATTCAGAGACATTTTTGGTTGTCACAACTAGAGGGAGGGGTGCTATGGCATCTAGTGGGTAGAAGCCAGGGATGCTGCTAAACATCCTACAACGCACAGGACGGTCTCCGTGATGAAGAATTACCCAACCCAGGGACTTCCCTGGTGGCGCAGTGGTTAAGAATCTGCCTACCAATGCAGGGGACACGGGTTCGAGCCCTGGTGCGGGAAGATCCCACATGCCGCGAAGCAGCCGAGCCCGTGGGCCACGACTACCGAGCCTGCGCTCTGGAGCCCGTGGGCCACGACTACCGAGCCTGCGCTCTGGAGCCCGTGAGCCACAACTACTGAAGCCCACGCACCTAGAGCCCGTGCACCACAGCAAGAGAAGCCACCGCAATGAGAAGCCTGCGCACCGCAATGAAGAGTAGCCCCTGCTCGCTGCAACTAAAGAAAGCCCGCATGCAGCAACGAAAACCCAACGCAGCCAAAAATAAATAAATAAATTTATTTATTTATTAAAAAAAAAAAAAAAATTACCCAACCCAAAATGTCAATGGTGCCATGACGGAGAAACCCTGACCACCCCATGTATGTGCTGGGGTAGGCCCAGCCCGGTGCTACGCCTGGGCCTCAGTAAAGCCTTTCTTGGCCCCTCTCCTCCGAGCCTCACAACCTTTTCCCACTGAACTGCAGCTCATCTCTTCCTACACCGCTCACTCTCCTATAGACTTAGAGCACTTCACAGACAGCCTCCCAGCCACAGGCAACATGGAAGCCCGGGCCTGGCAGAGCCTACACTGGATGCCCGCCTTGCCTATCCACTTGGACACCACTACCCCAGTACTGCCCCTGGCAGGACACTGCTGCAAGTAAAATTCAGAAGAAAAGCACAGAACTCCCAGGATTTACTCTCATGCCAGAATCCCACCCCACAGCTGCTTCTCCTTAGAAAATGCTTCAGTGGAATGAACCCATGTGATGCTCCGGAGTAAATACTGGGGCTGAGGGAACATTCCCAAAGGCTTAATACACAAAGGTGGGGTCAGCCGAATCTGAAATCAGGGTAGAGTTAGTTTATATACCTCAGTCACTGCCTGACACAACTGCTTCCTAATGCAGGAATTGCTGCTGCTTTTTTTTTTTTTTTTTTTAATTTTGTATCAGAGTATATTTGATTAACAATGTTGTGTTAGTTTCAGGTGTACAGGAATTGCCTTTTTTTTTTTTTTTTAACATCTTTATTGGGGACAGGAATTGCTTTTAAACTGCAGTTCCGGGCTTCCCTGGTGGCGCAGTGGTTGAGAGTCCGCCTGCCAATGCAGGGGACATGGGTTCGTGCCCCGGTCCGGGAAGATCCCACACGCGGCGGAGCGGCTAGGCACGTGAGCCATGGCCGCTGAGCCTGCGCGTCCGGAGCCTGTGCTCCACAACGGGAGAGGCCACAACAGTGAGAGGCCCGCATACCGCAAAAAAACAAAACAAACCCTGCAGTTCCAGGGGACTTCCCTGGTGGCACAGTGGTTAAGCATCCGCCTGCCAATGCAGGGGACATGGGTTCGAGCCCTGGTCTGGAAAGATCCCACATGCCACGGAGCAACTAAGCCCGTGTGCCACAACTACTGAGCCCTGGCACCACAACTACTGAAGCCCGTGCACCTAGAGCCCGTGCTCTGCAACAGGAGAAGCCACTGCAATGAGAAGCCTGCGCACTGCAACGAACAGTAGCCCCAGCTAGCCACAACTAAAGAAAGCCTGAGCACAGCAACGAAGACCCAAAGCAGCCAAAAATAAGTAAATAAATAAATTTAAAACTGCAGTTCCAGGACCTCTAGCTGCCATAATTCCTTGCTAATCCTGATGTCTCTAGGGAACACTTAGTGACCTTGTTTCTACATGGTAGCTCCCAAAATGACACCTCAAATCCTGGACTGAAAAAGCAGCCATGCTGGGGTTCTCACCCACAGGTGGGGAGATCCAAAGACATTCTTCCAGCTGCTACACTTTAAGAACGCTCTCCAGTGGCCCAAGGGGACACTCGTCATGGCTCCCTAATCTGGCTTCCTGGGCAGTGCCTAACTATGCTGCAGCGGGCTCTCAAAGCAGGGCACTAATGACCCCAATCCAGGGGTGGATCAGCCCAACCCCAGGGCGACTAATCCAGTTTGGTGGCTGATGAGCCCAGGCGGGCAGCCCTCTGATCAGCAGGCATCCAATAACTGTGCTGACACCGCCCGGAAGGGCTCTGAGGGAAGAGAAGGGATTTTAAGATCCATTAGGCTCCTGAAGACAGGCACAACAGGAGAACAAGGAGCGTCTGTCTCACTGGCCAACTAGGCAAACCGAGGCCCAGAGGAGAAAACCAGCTCACTGCAGGCTGCCTAGTCCTTTGGCGGCAAAATCTGGGCGGGAGGATTGGGGCTGGAAATCTGGGCTCCCCTCACAAACTCAAGCCACCTCTCCTCCACCTGACTCGGCAGAGGGAGCAGCAGATGCTCTGTGGCTCATTTCCGCTGGGTCCTGGGATGTGCTGCATACCAGTGAGTGGATTCCTCTCTCCATTATGCTTCACTTAGGCTAAAATTCCACGGAATAGGTGCTCTCTGAGTCTGCCAACAGATGGCAGAGAAGCTAGCCCAGGTGTAGGCTCAGGAGAACAGAGGAAGCCCAACTAAAATAAAAACCTTGCTACAGATAACAGAACGACAGGATGGAAAGGCTAGGAACCCGGAAACTACGGGTTGAGTTGCTTTTCTGGTAAGAGCCCCCTCCACCCCCCCCAGGCCCCACTCCTTTCCTGCTGAGGGCGAGGCTCTCCTTGGCCTCCCTCCTGCCCCCGCCCAGGGCCCCGAAGCACCACTGGCCTCTGGAAGTCGGTAGAGCTTCATGGTGCGTTGCATGGTCATATTTCTGCTCAAGTGGGAGAACTTCACTTCAATCAGCTTCCGTGGGTTTAGGGACCGATGCCAGTACCTGTGGGGACACAATGTCCTGTCCTCAGAGGACTATGGCAAGTCTCATTAAAAGGACAACGGCGGGACTTCCCTGGCGGCACAGTGGTTAAGACTCCGCGCTCCCGATGCAGGGGGCCTGCGTTTGATCCCTGGTCAGGGAACTAGATCCCACATGCACGCTGCAACTAACAGTTCGCATGCCGCAACTAAGGAGCGCACGTGCCGCAACTAAGAACCAGCACAACCAAATAAATAAATATTAAAAAAAAAAAAAAAGGACAATTGCACGGGGATCTCAAGATGGCCGGCAGGTGGCGTAAGAGAGCCGTCGGGCCCCACTTGAGCCAGTGGCGTCGCCCCAGATCTCCAACCTCCCCACAGTGAGTGCAGAGTGGCCACAGTGCTTCCTATATTTTCTTTGTCAAGTTCACAAGCCACTCCTCTGTAACAGTATTTGTCTGGGAACAGCGATCACCACTCCTGGAATCAAGTCAATGGAAAAGACTTCTAGTTCTCTGAATGTTTAGCCTCTGCCTCTTCCTTTCCAGCATTTGTCTGGTGTTTTCACTTTTGAAGTTCTTAAGGCAGAGTATTCAATTGTTTCAAAGAACTTTCGAAGGCAGAGGTTGTGCTTGGTGCACACAGGGATCAGACATGCTCTCTTCGGCCCACATAATATTCAAAACAAAATTGAGCCAACCATTTAAAACTTTAGGACATTTACCATAAAAATCCAGATTTGGCCTCATCCTTAAAAACGAGAACAAAACCCCAGCAGACTGCCCCCCACCATTTCCAAATGGAAGGAATTAGGGGGACCTAAGAAAGCCTAACCCCTTTGGGCAGGGCACGCACTGTGCAGGCTGCTGTTCCTACAGCCTCCCAGTCACTCCCCTGTGTGCCCCACCCGGCTCCTGTGGGGACCACCACCCACCTTATCAGACACCAGAGCAGCGAGATGCTCTAGGGCACACGCTGAGGGGCAGAACTGTGACTCACAGTGACACAAGCTCCTCAAACTAGAGCGGGCATGTCGCCGTTTCTAGGACCTTGCAAAGAAGAGATTTTTTTACCTGCAAGTGCCAACAGGCTTTGGTAATACGACCCCGGCAGTGTAAACAGCTTGGAAGATGCCCTCCAGGTGCACCCGCCGGGTTATCTCACGGATCAGGACTGGAGCCACCCTCTTGGAACGCAGCTTCTTGTGGACACACAAGAAGTTGATCTCTACCATCTTCTTCTCTCTGAAGAGGAAGGAAAAAACCCAGGGACAGGGCTTTTAACAGGCAAGGCAATCCTGTCCAGCACATGGAGCGCCCTGCAGAGACCGGGGCCCTCAGCACAGGCTTGTGTTCTGCCTCTGCCTGCACTCAGCAGTCGGGGCTCGGACGCCCTCCCACTGCCCTGCTCCGCTGCACCAGGCAAGGGGCCCACTCTCTAAGGACTCTACCTCCAAAGGTAAGTGGGACTCAAGCAAACTCCTTTATTTAAGGCACCACGGCATCTCCCTGGTGAAGCCCCAATAGTAGGCTGGCGGCGTCCCACCTTTAGCCGTCAGGAACCCCACAGAGTAAGTCAAGGGTTATTCTACGATTTCAGGGGTTCTGACTCCCCCAAGAATCCACAGCCTCTAAGCCCAGAAGGCTGTGGTAGATGGTTCTGACATTTCCAGGGAAAATGAAGAGCAGAGCTTGAAGGCCCCGTGACAGTGTGGTGGTGAGTCACACCCGCCACTTCTGAAGCGGCAGCTTGAGTGTGTCAATCCGTGAGTGGCACAAATGCGAATGCTGAACTGCTGGTCAAGGAGTGCACCGGCCCTCAGGGTGGACTCCTTCCAGCCCAGGTCACAGACAAGAGCACCAGCAACAATTCAGAGCCAGACAGGTGGTTCCTATGATGAATTTCTATTCCCATGACCCAAGTTCCCTCCCTTCGTGGGAACTTCCCTCTTTCTTCTACGGAAAGTATGTGCGTGTTTCCCCCCCACCTTCCCAGACCAAGCAGGATGGTGAGGATGCGGGGGGTGGGGTGGCGCTGGCGCTTACGTGTCATAGATATGGATGTTTGCCGGGATGGCGCTGATGAACCCAACCAGTTTCCGACTCGAGACCACTCGAACCCCACAGTGCCACTGGGGGAGCCAGCCAGGCGGCCGGAGAGCCCTAGAGGAGAGACGGGGGCTGTAGCCGTGGTGCTGCTCGCCAGCGGCCTTGGGGGACTGTCTGGGCTCCACCGCCGAGTCTGGTTCTAAGCTCGTGCTACCACCTCCCTGAGTAGGGGTGAACAGCTCAATTCTCCTAATTCTCTTTAGGGCCAAACCCTCCTGGACACCAATGGGATCGAGCCACAGCTCTTTCTTTCTGCTCAGCCCACTTGGCCTACTTGCTCATCCAACCCAGGGCTGTCACAGTGAAGATTTCATACTGATCCGGTTTCTTTGTGCTCACTTACTCTGACAGCCTGAGCCGGAGCACCGGCCTCCCTGGCTTCGAGTCCAGTGGGTCCCATGGTCGGGAGCTGACTGTGGAGCCTCTGGAGCTCTGGGCTCCACCTCCCCAAAGCACCATCACCTCCTCTCTTTCCGCTTGGCCAGTCTTCCTTTCCCTCCCCTTTCAGGCAGGCCCCCACCGTGCTGGCCTCATGCCTCTCTACCTTCCCGGATATTAAACGAGGCCCGGGAGGGTGGGTGGCCCAGCCAGGCGAGGTCATTTTCATACAACTGAGCATGCTCAGGAAATGGATAGAAAACGACCTCTTTTCTTTTAAATCTTAGCAGGTCTCATCCCTCCCTCCCTTCTTACGTAAAGTCACTACACAATAGACGATCTTTTCTTCTGGGTGCCAATTCCATAAAGGAATCCCTCGCCCAGTCATTCTGTCTTAAATAAGGTTTCGATTCTAAGCTCCACGAGAAGCAAGTCTCCTTCAGATGCAGAAACTCAAAAATCGCATACTAATTTGTCATTAAAAGGATGGCTCTTAGCAGGGATGAAAAATCTGCTGCCCTGTCGTTGTTCTGCTCTATGCCTGGCTCTGGAACCTTAACAAGAAAGCCCTTACAACTCACCACAAAAGAAATTCGGGAGAATAATCAAATCGGAACATGTTGTCATCATCTTCCACATAATTCTCATTCAGGAGGGTGTAGAGCTCTTTCAGCTGCGGAGAGGAGGAGCTGCCTTAGGGGTATCCTGCCAGGCGCGGGGACGAACTCCAGTACCCTGGGGCTCCAAGCCTTTCAGGACAAGGCAAACTACCAAAAATTATGTTTAATCTCACACATCCTTTTCATGGCAGGGACTCCTGGAACAAGCACCCTAGTGCTTAATAGGAAACTGAGCCACCAAGGGTAGAGTGGCAGACTTAAGTACATGAAGGGGCAGACCAAGAATGTCATCCAACTAACCAACCACTCCATTGTTAAGACAAGGGACTGAATAAATGGATGAACAAGAAAAATGAAAGCATGAAGAAAAGGTATCTGCCTTGGGGAGTGGCAGGGGTTAACTCTCAACCTGCCAGAGAAGCCAAGAGCTATTTATGTGGAGTCGTGGGCAGACCCCAGGGGCAACGGATGGGGGCTCTGCTCAGACCTGCTTGGCTCAGCTCTTAAGACAGCCCTTGAGGAAGGCCTGAGTAGAAGCCATGTCGATGTGACTGCAGGCCTGTTCGTGAAAGTGGCAGCCGGTCCACACTCCTGGCCCACCCAGGCCTACTCACCACACCACGGTCCCCCAGGTCCAAGGCATCCCAGGCGAAGTCCTGGGGCAGCGTGTAGGGCTCCTGGCGGATGCTGTCTTTGTCAGGTTCCACGGGACCATGTGTGTTCACGACTTCCCCTGGAAGAAGAGCATAGCCATAAGCCTCACCCTCGGCCTCCTAGGGAAGCAAGGGGCTCAGCTCAAAGACTGACCTCAGCAAATTCCTCCTATCCCTAGGAGCCCTCCATCTCAAGAACACTCTGTTCTTGGCAACTGCAGACCATCTCTCCAGCTACCCTTGGCCCCTAGCTGAGGGCCAATTCATGGCCAAACTTAAGAACAATCAGTGGGATCCAAGGTGGTTGGTTTCTTGGACATTCTTTTAAATCTCCCTTTGGTTCCTGAATGACAAACATTTATCTTGACTAGTTTGGCTCCCTGCCTCCTGGTTGGTGTAGAGTGCTGTCATGGCCCTGGCCCAGGCCCATCGACCTGGATGGATTTGTAAGGAGCCGCAACAAGGCCGCTTTTGTGTCAACAGCAACAACAACGTACTGGGCCTATTCCTGAGCTAGACAATGGCGTCCAGGCGCCAGGCTCACTCTGGGCCCCGCCAGCCTTGGCTTTGAACAACGTTGGCCAGTTAACTGCCGCTGCCAGCTCAGGCCCTCGGTGTTTACAGAGCCCTGTGAGCGCCTTCAGGCTGAATCACTGAGTCTACACCACGCTGCTGGGAAGTTACCCTCTGACGGGACATCTCCACCCGGGACAGACACCCTTCCCCTGTGGCGTACATAGGAAGTGAGGGGGGTGCTGAGAAGACACAGCCCTGATTCCCAACCCCAGCCAAATCAGACCTATCTGATAAACTCAGACAAATCAGCCACTTAACTTTGGCCCCTGGAATTATTTGGCCCTGGCAGAGTCTACAATTCAGAGCTCATTCATGTTCACAACTTAGAAGAATGAAATGTTTAGTACATTTTGAAAACAGTCTTTTCAGGGGACCACTCAGTACACGGCTCCCAGCACAAGGCTCTGTACATTCTAGGCACTCAGTTCATGCTTTTACTGACATTCGGACTCCTGGCCCAAACACACCATTCTAACGTGTAACAGGAAGCTGTGGACCCTCCCAGTGACGGATCTGTGGGGCAGGTGTAGCTGCAACGGCTGCATCCAGCCATGAGCTGAGCACGACACCATCAGGACTGACCATCTAACTCTCGCCCGGCACATTTACTGAACACCAGTCAGACATGGCGTACCAGGACAGAGCTGGGAAAAGACAAGGTCCCTGGCCTCACAAGATGCACCATCTTCTGGGGAAATATTCAAGAAATGAGTCATTACCAACGTGCTAAGGGTCACAAATTGCAAAGTACAGGCAACAATGGGGACACAGCAGGGAAGAATCCAGCTAATTCTTATTTATAAGCTGCTCCCAAATAGGTTTCCTTGGGAGAGCGGTTATATATTTTTTTTCCCTGGTTTAGAAATTGGCCTTTTGATTAATTCATAAAGCCGCCCTTGTGAATTGGTTTAATATAAGTCAATCCACTTTCAATTCCCTGCCACGTATAACTTTTTGAGCCTACCAAGCCAAGGGCTGGACCCTTGGAAAGTACCAAGGATTTCTACTCTAGTCTAGGTGCTAATCAATTTTCCCTATCTTGTTTTGAACTTATACCCTTTGCAAAAGACGTTTTCACTTATCTATCTATGGTAGTGTTGGGTCTTCATTGCTGCACACGAGCTTTCTCTAGTTGCGGCGAGCAGGGGCTACTCTTCGTTGCGGTGTGCGGGCTTCTCGTTGCAGTGGCTTCTCTTGTTGCAGAGCACAGGCTCTAGGTGCGCGGGCTTCAGTAGTTGTGGCACGCGGGCTCAGCAGTTGTGGCTCGTGGGATCTAGAGCACAAGCTCAGCAGCTGTGGTGCACAGGCTTAGGTTGCTTCGCGGCATGTGGGATCTCCCCGGACCAGGGTTCGAACCCATGTCCCCTGCATGGGCAGGCGGATTCTTAACCACTGCGCCACCAGGGAAGCCCTCCAAAAGACATTTTTAAACTTCAGAACTTTTTTATCAATTTTTTTCCCCTAAATGATTTCATGGACAAGACACTGGTGGTCTTTGCCACTACATGACAATAGTCTCAAGGCCAAATCATTTCATTTAGGCTGGTTACTAGGTCCTGCATGCACCAAGCATTTCCATTTGCGCCTTCACCATGTGTTCACAGAATCCTAGAATGCTCCAGCTCTGGGGCAGGAGCTGGCGAATGAAATGGACGTAGGTCCTCATCATCATGGGTACCAAAGAGACAAGCAAGCAGGCACCTGTCACTCAGTATAATGAGAGTCCACGACAATGAAGTATGGTAGGAGGGGGAGGGGTCAGGAAAGACCTCTCAGAAGAAATATCTAAAGATGTGATCTCAAGGATAATTAGGAATTAGGCAGGAGTGGACTGGGTGGGGCAGGGAGGGTGGGTACACTGAGGGAACAGCACAGTCAAGGCCTGGAGATGAAGTGGGGGGAAGGAAGGAAACTAGGAGAGGAGGCTGAAGAGGAGAGCGGGGACCAATCGTGGAGGACCCTGCGAGCTACTACCGAGGCTGGACTTCATCCTCAAGGCTGTGGGACATCCTGAACGGGTCTTTAAGGGGGAGGGGAGGGAGGAGTGACATCCTGAGATTTGAATTTTACAAAGAGTACTCAATAAGTGCTTGTCAAGTGACATTACTGAGTGAACTTTTATACAATATTCAATTGGTAAGTCTTAATCTACGTGTTGACAAACCAGCTCTCACAGGTTATCTCAAGGCTGTGTGCCATCTGCAAGACACAGCTGACAAAGCAGAGTTAGAGCAAACACTGAGAAAGCAGAAGCACTTTGAACAGACTCGCGGTCCGGGGTGCCAGCAAAGCTGAGAGCGGCGCAGGGCTCCTGCCTGCGCTGCTCGGTGGAGACTGGCCTGCCTGCCACCTTCCAATGGCTCCTGAGCGCCTCTGGCTGAGTTGGCGCGGGCTGCTCCGCAGAGCATGGCAGGAATGCAGCCAACTGTCTCTAGGCCACCATGAGCCAGCGAGCAGCTGAGGAGGACGCTGGGAACTCGGAAAGAAAACCCTGGACTTTCAACGGGTTTCTTTCTGTACACTCTACCCCCAAATGCTCTCTCTGCCTTCCGACACCGAGATCCAAAACTAAGCGCCACAGTGCATCTGTGAAGGACTTGGGAGAAAAGAATGTGAGATCTGGGAGACCTTAAGCCAAACGAGCAGGACAAGGGACAAAGTGGGGAAGCTTCTCTCTCAGGGCCCAGGGCAACCAAGTACGAGTTGGTTAGAAAGGTTCTCCCTTTCTTCGGGAGAGTTACTTTTTAAACTAATCTAACAGTGGCCAGATTCCACCCCACTAAGGTCAGGCAAAGCAAAAGGATTCCTCATCCCCCCACTAGCGCAGGAAAAGGGGTGACTGAAAAAGGAGAAGGACATGGCCTGAAAAGGGAGATCAAAAGTTGATCTGGGAGCACAAAGAACTGTTATACAGCTGAAGACACTGGCTGTTTACAGGCCTTGCAATGGTGAGCTTAGGATGATTTTTTTTAAAAAATACACTTATTTATTTATTTGTGGCTGCGTTGGGTCTTCGTTGCTACGTGCAGGCATTCTCCAGTTGCAGAGAGCAGGGGCTACTCTTCGTTGCGGTGCGCAGGCTTCTCATTGCGGTGGCTTCTCTTGCTGCGGAGCATGGGCTCTAGGCATGCAGGCTTCAGTAGCTGTGGCACGCGGGCTCAGTAGTTGTGGCTCATGAGCTCTGGAGCACAGGCTCAGTAGCTGTGGCGCACGGGCTTAGCTGCTCCGCGGCATGTGGGGTCTTCCCAGACCAGGGCTTGAACCCGTGTCCCCTGCATTGGCAGGAGGATTCTTAACCACTGCGCCACCAGGGAAGCCCCAGATGATTTTAAACTCCTAAAGAATTCTAAGTCTTTTGAGTGAAATACAATCTAACTCTCGCCACAAGTTGGGGAGTGCTGCAAACACAGTACACTTGATATGCTTGAGTCTCACAATTATTAGCCCCCAGTTAAGTGGAAAAAATTAAAGCAAGAAGCTATAAATCACTCTACCCTAAGGACAGTCAGAAGCAGAACTGGGGTGACACCTCAGCCACGTGGACCAATTGATGCCTATAATGTGGTACTTTCTATGGGCTGACTCACAGACACAAAGGAATCCTTTATTTGGACCTGACTGACCGCGGACCTGAAAGGCAGACTGGCCAGAAGCTTGGAGTGATCACTCTTCCACCGAGCCCCACACCACACACTGCCCAGAAGGCACATCGAGAAGAAACAGAACAGCCTCATTCCACCTTCCCGAGGCCATCTAGGTCCCTGTGAGCAATAGTGTGGCTTTGTCACGAGCTTTCTGAGAACAAAACGGGAGTACTGTCTACATACAGGTGGAGAAACTGAGGCAAACATCAAAGAGTAAATGAGCTAAAGCAGAAGAGAAGCCCATTAATCCCAACTGGCCTCTTCACCAGGTTCCATGTCTATGAAGAATGGAGCAAAGTCACCCATTTGCAAATTCTTAACGAAAAATAAAATCAAACTAAGACCCCATCTGAAAACAGCCAAGGTGCACAGCAGCCCCCCACCCCGGATGCCTCTTCGTGCAATTCACTCAGAGGTGGAGCGTGTGGCTCTCGATTCTTCCCGCTGCTTCGTGGGGGAGTGGTCACCGGGGCCCGTTACCTGTAATACCCTAAGAATAGTATTGCTGTGACCCAAAGCCTTGCTGGAGGGCTTAGCCAGTGGCCTGGGACCTGGCTGACCGGGACAGCTCAACAGACCTGGTGGATGGGTGAGGGCAGGGTTCTAGAACGGTGCCTGCTGCTGATTCACGACTCACAACCACCCAGGCACTGCCTTGCTTTGCACCCTCTGGGGGGCACGTCTCAGCTTGCTTCTGGATTGGGACTAAGCTGTCTACAAACTGCATCTGCTCCAGAGCAGAGCTTCTCAAACTTTCAGAGTGGACACAAATCCCCTGCACGTTCTGATTCTGCAGGTCTGGGGCTTGAGATTCTGCATTTCTACAAGCTCTTAAGCAATGTCCATCCTGCTGGCCAGAGGGGCACATTCTGGAGTAGACGACTCTCCTTGGGCACAGCTGCCCCTCTCCCCTCACCAGGCTTTCATTCTGCCCTCACCCCGCTCTTCCCCACCAAACACACTGTCAAATCTCACTGTGTCACTGGAGGGGAGCAGTAACATGGGCAGCCTGAAGGTCACTCATGTTTGTTGGTAACACACGTTTTTTTCAACATACCTACTTTCCCAGTCACATAGAAAATAGGAACTGGGCTATCAATGGGTCTAGGGGCATGATGCAACCCACTGCAAAAACGTTCTGTCAGTAACACCCTCTGAAGTCAGCCGTCAAGGTGAGCTGTGGCTCAGTCTCAGCAGGCATCTCTAACTCTGCTACGACCAGTCTCTTCCAGAATCCTTTTATTTTCTGCTTGCCCCACTCCTTTGAGAGTTCATCATAGCTTTTTAAAGAGGTGCCGACCAAACCTGCATATGGTATTCCAGGTGGAATTAAACTATCACTGTTAAGCAGAATGTCAAATTATTTTGCATCTATTAAGCACGCACTGTCTGAGAGACAAGGGGAAGAGGCTGGGGACTGGCCCACTCCAGATTAAACACTTGCCCAGATAAACAAGTCTCTCCATAAAATCTATGTGGGAAGACAGGTCCATGAGCACACATCCCCACTCACCATGTGCCAATGCCCTGGTTTTCTTTGTAGATTTAGACTGGATGATGACGGACTAAAAGGACCATTATTTGTTCTCAGTATGTGTTACTGTGAAATGATAAGGTCCCTGAACAACAGTCTTTTCTGAACTGCACTGTAAAGACTATCCTCTAAAAACAGCCACCAAGGAACAACAGAACTCTCTCGTCCTCCCTCACAAATCCAGCGTAGAACCCTCAGCATGGCTGAGGCACATCCCTCGCCCTCGCCCTTGCCTTTGCCTTTGCCTTCGCCTGGGGAAGAAAGCAAATACATACCCAGTTTGGGGACGGGCTGCGTGTCCCAGAACTGGTAGCTTCGTTTGCTAGCCTCCTCCATGGTTTTCGCAGGTCCCTGACCTACTGAAAAAAGTTCAATGGCCTTCTGTATTTCCTGGATCCTCTCTGCTGGCAAAGAGTTCATCTGAACAAGACAAAGTTGGGGAGAGAAAAGGCCCATTATATTAATAAACACTTTTGATTCATTCAAGTCCAAGAGTTAAGGGGGTACAACTCAAAGAAGCGGTGTGGTTCCTGAGAGGTCAGCTGTTGAAGTACAAGTGGAGAAGGAGTGGTTGACGACGAGCAGTATGATAGGGAGGTGCTTCCTACAGGGTTTCTCCTCTTCTTAGTCTTACGATGGTTGACGGCAAAACGTGGCTTAGTGTAAAATTTCAAACGATGCAGAAATGTCAAAACACACAGAAGATAAAAAACCCAACAGTCCCATCCCTCAAATATAATCCTTGTCATGAACAGTCTTAAATTTGGGAGGTAGGGTGAGAAGAGGCAAATATAATTTCAGACTTTTTTCATGCAAGTTCCAAACACACACACAATTTTCAAAAACTCAAATTGGATCGTACAGTATTATTTTACTGACTGTTCTTCTTTAAACACTATGTCTTAGAGACCGTTCCACACAGTCACATGGACCTGCCCATTCCAACAACTGAGTCCCCTGCGTGCACAGACTACAATATATCTGGCCAACCCCCTACCAACGGCATTTTGGTGATTCTGGTCTTCAGTTTTACAGACAATGCTGCAATGAACTTTCTTCTACATCTGTTTTTGCTCACTGAATACGTATTTCTACAGGATAAAGTTTAAGAAAGGAGGCTTGCTGGGTAAGAGGAGATGCACGTTTGAGATTATATATATTGTCAACTTACTCTCTAAAAAGAAAATATCAATTAACCCAGTGAACAGTGTATGAGAGTGTGTTTCTCAAGACCCTCATCATCAATTTACCAAATCTTAATCTCTGCCAATCTAGGAAAAAAAAATGTTGCTTTAATTTTCATTTCAAATTTAACCATCTTTTCATATAAAAACCTTTATTTTTTTCTTTGTGAATGGCCTACTCATTTCATTATCTTAAATTTACTGATTCATGTATTGCAAGTATTTGCCCAGTTTGTTGTTTACCTCTTGACTTTTACAGAGAAGTTTGAAATTTGTCACTTTTTCTTTTATGGCTTCTGGATCTTATGTCCAGCTTAAGATTATACAAATACCCATAACTTCTAATACTTCTACTTTCCTACATCTTTTTTTCATTTAAATTGTGAAGGAAAGAGAGAATATAAACCAATATATTTACATTGCTTATTCCTGGGAGGTAGAACTGGAAATGATTTTCATTTTCTTCCTCTGGCTATGTTTTTTTCTAAATTCTTTACTATGTATTCCAACACTCTCATAAAGAGAAAAACAGAACGGCTACATAAATGGTGTTTTGTTGAGATTTTCTAATCTCAAAGTGAACCATTTTGATAAAGGTTTCAGTTCAAACCCCCCTGGAGTCATCCAAACACCCACCCCCAGACAAACAAAGAAACAAACAAGAATCCCTAAAGCCAAAGCATGGGCTTGGGCTAGGATTCCTGACTGAAAGACCTGGGTAAACCACCTCCTCTCGTCTTTAAAATGGGAAGACCCCCACCTACCCTGTAGAGAAATTGAAGGTTGGGGTTAATTTAAACCATGTGCCTGGCAAGAACCTAGCTGGCCAGCATGGTGGTCAATAACGGTAGTATTTTTTTTTTCACAGTGGGTTTGGTATTGAAAATATCAAAAAAATTACTTGAAGCCATATCTCAATAAGGTAGGAGATTCAAGTTGGAGTATGACTTTCGAGGCAAAAAGCAAGGGGTGGGTATACTGGAATAATGAGACTGGATTTCTTGTGAGGCTTGTAAACTGAGGCAATTCTAAAAGAATTATGGATATGTTTCGAGCTTCCTCCAGGGCCTACTTTGAAGAGGACAGCACTTACCTGAAATAAAAGGTTTTCTTTTTTTAATGTGGCTTTATTTAAGAAACAAAACAATCCTTACCCATACTTCTGGGTTTTGTGTCGGTGCGTCAGTCTCAGAGGTAAGCTCTAGGCCAGTGGTTCTCAACTATGGAACTCAGAAATGGGCTCTGTGGGAGTCTCAGTTCTCATTACAATAACTATAGCATCAACAGAATGCTTGCAATATATAAAGGTCTGCCTTAATAGGAACAGGCCTTTCATTCTCATAGTGGTGGGGACTGAAGACAGAAAAGGCCGAGAACCACTGCTCTAGGCCACAGGGGCGGTCACAAGGGAATCGCTCTGTGGCACATAGCACAACACCCCATGCAGGTATGCACCTATAAATTCTGAGGGGGCACCAGGCTTGGGAGTCAATGTCTAACGTGCTGTGCCTTTTAAGGTAGGATAGCAGTTTCAACACCTAGGTCTAGGGCAGCAGAGGGATCCAACTCCTCCCTCTCGAAGTAATACCAGTGGAGACTGTCAATCCACACTGTTCCTATACATTTACCCCAACACCCTCTCATCTGAAAAAGCGACTCTGTCACCAGAAAACAGAGCCTCCTTGTTACCTTCACAGGCTGATCCTGGGCTGAATCTGTCTCACTGCCTTTCTCTTTCTTCTTTTTTTGTTTCTTTTTCTTCTTTTTGGCTCCAGTGTCATTGGCTGGACTCAAACCACTGTAAGACAAAGTAAATACTGATGCAGGGTTTTTAAAAAATCATCTGTTTTGAGCTACACTGACAAAGAGCTTTCTGTAGAGCCAGACCCTCCTTAATCAAGCCTGTTGGCTTCAGAAGCAGACCAGAGAATCCAGGCCCCAGAAGGGGCACTTGGAGGACACCCGCAGACACAGCTCTCCTCTCCACTCCCACCAGAGCCCAGGGAGGGAGCAGTGTGCAAGGGATGGCCTATTTGTTTGAAAGGACCGAATTTCTGTTCTTGCTTTTATTTTATGCGGTTTATTTTCTTTCATTTTTGGCCTGCAGGATCCTAGTTCCCCGCAGGGATCAAACCCGGGCCCACAACAGTGAAAGCGTGGAGTCCCAACCACTGGACAGTCAGGGAATTTCAATGGTTATTTTCTTTAGATTGCCAGGTTGCTGGCAGCAAAGGCAAATGATAATTGTTAACAGGGCATTCATACCACCAACACTTCCTTAGAGCCTGGAATTTAAAGGGATGACAGCCCAAAGTGGTCTTCTGGAAACTCTCCCTCACTTCCGCTCCCACCCTCCTGATGCATTAGGTTTTCTGAGTTGCCCCATCTGGACCTAAAGCACAAAGCAGTACTGGAAAGGGAGGAAGGAACAAGGAAAAAGGTAGTTTAATGTTGCTGTGATCTGTGTCCAAAATAGTCAAACGCTCATGAGAAATGCCTAAATCAGGCCTGTAGGACTGAGAACAACTACCAGCCGGCTCAGACTGGGTGATCACCACCAGCAAAACACGGCACTAGGAATCTTGGGAAAACAACAACAATGAACACCGAGCCACCCCTGCTAAGAGGAGACTTACATGAAACGTGTGTGCCTGTGAACCACAGTAATGGGGATTTCTCATGCTGCTTTCCCTCTGCATGAGTCACCCAATGAAGGCAGCAAAAACAGTTTCTTAGCCACATTTAACAGTTTCCTACAGGCTTTCATTATCGTTTTCTGTATTGTCTCCCAATATTTTTGAGACACAAATCACATATTATACTGTGTTTTGCTAACATTTTCCATTCATTTGCTCCCAAATGTTTTTTCCCAGTTCCTGTTGATTTTAGGATAATAGTTTTGATTCTGGGTTTCCTTCATTTTATTGATGAATTTTAAGGTTCAGCTTGCAGGCTGCTTTCCTAATTACTGGTTTTTTAATAGACTTATGTATGTATGTATGTATGTACTTATGGCTGTGTTGGGTCTCCATTGCTGCGTGTGGGCTTTCTCTAGTTGCAGCGAGTGGGGGCTACTCTTCATTGAGGTGCGCGTGCTTCTCATTGCGGTGGCTTCTCTTGTTGCAGAGCACGGGCTCTAGGTGCACGGGCTTCAGTAGTTGTGGCTCACAGGCTCTAGAGGGCAGGCTCAGTAGTTGTGGCGCATGGGCTCTAGAGCACAGGCTCAGTAGTTGTGGCGCACGGGCTTAGTTGCTCTGCGGCATGTGGGATCTTCCTGGACCAGGGCTTGAACCCGTGTCCCCTGCATTGGCAGGCAGATTCTTAACCACTGCGCCACCAGGGAAGCCCCCTAATTTACTGTTGTAGTTGGTTTTTGCCATGTCTAAATTGATTTGGGCATTGTCAGACTGGGAGTAATGCCGGACTATTACTCTGCCATCCTCCCTGGAAATCTTCCATTAAAAAGTCTAAATTAGGAGTCGAACACAAGGGTACAGTGGACCCTAACCTGCAGAATCAGCTAAGTGCAGGGTTTTATTTTAGCTGTACAGTCTAGATAATCAAATTTTCAAAGAATTCAAACAGTATAAAATACATTTTACATACCATATGGTAAGTATCATTTAAGCTTTATTTTATAATTCAGAAAGGCTTCATGGTCTTAAAGTGCCTTGGAGTTATTATGAATATTAATTATCATCTCATAGCACATGGTACTGTATAGGGAGAAGGCAACGTGCTGCTATTTCCCGTTGCAGAATGTCCTCAGATTTCTCTTGTCCTAGTCTCGTTAGGAGTGCTTGCATCCAGACTTCACAACCTTGCACTTGGACTAAAGTTATCTCCAGCCTTTCCTGGATCTCCCTGACATCACAACTTCTCTGCCTCCTCCTAAACTCTACATAGCAGTGGGACTCACCTCTGTGAAAATGGCTTTCCATGAGTCCTTCCCACGCTTGAAAGCCTACAGTGACAGCAGCTTCTTATTCTGGAAGGTATCAAGCCCCGCTTTCCCCTCGGCCCATCACATTCAGTTCCCATCTAGCTCATCCACCCTTACTTCCCCTGCTCGGGAATAACTGTGCCTGCACCCGTGGGGCCAGGCCTCTCACCAGGCCCCTGTTGCAGAAAGACTAAAGTCAGGGAGAGCAAGTAAGGTCCTGACTTTAGCCGGAAGTGTAAGGTTCTGACATCCAGATGCAAGTGCACCTCCTAGATACCATATTAATGGGACACACAAGGAAGGAAGATCGATAACATTCAGAGGGGGAATAAGGTAAACACCTTAAAACCAGATGCTCAGCAAAACCCCCAAGGCCATGGCAAAGAATAGGAACCATAAAGCCATTTACAGACTGAAGATAAAGCTTTCCTCTTATTATCTCAATTTTGTTATTATGCACAGGCCTGTTCGCAGCCTACGACAAGCCTGTGTGGTTTTCTGATTCCAGAGACATTCTCACTTCAGTCTCCGGATTGTATGCAGCATTGTAAGTTTAAAAGCTGGTTGATGGGGACTTCCATGGTGGCTCAGTGGTTAAGAATCCACCTGCCAATACAGGGGACACGGGTTCGATCCCTGGTCTAGGAAGATCTCACATGCCACAGAGCAACTAAGCCCGTGTGCCACAACTACTGAGCCTGCGTGCTGCAACTACTGAAGCCCGCGTGCCTAGAGCCCGTGCTCCACAACAAGAGAAGCCACCGCAATGAGAAGCCCGCGCACCACAACAAAGAGTAGCCCCCACTCACCGCAACTAGAGAAAGCCTGTGCGCAGCAATGAAGACCCAAAGCAGCCAAAAATAAAAAAATTTAAAAAAACAAAAAGCTGGTTGATGGTAGGAGACAAAGCAGCATTCCACTGTTGATACAATTTATAAGTCCTTATTCATTTCAGCTTATGGAATGAATTATCTGGTCCCTGTATATGAATTACCATAAGAACTGTTTTACGGAAAAAAGAATCAAAAAGGTTAAAGTGAAGAACTGCTGCATATTAACTAACTGAATACTTACTAAACACAATTTCACATAAGGAAAATAGAAGAAATTGCTTCCTCCGACTGTAGACATCTTCACAAATAGGCAAAATCGCTAAAAACTCCCTTCCTGCCTTTGCTCTTGCTATTCAGTGGAGTCACTTCCGTGTAGCCATCTCTTTATGGACCCCATTTTTGTGGACAGACCCTGGGTAGAACTCTTGTTCTGTTTTATGCATTATTAATAAAAGTGCCCAGCAAACTCCAAGACCCAAACTAAAACCAAAGAGCTACTTTCATTTTCCTTGGATTGGCTTGAATTTGCACATGCAGCTACTGAGCAACGATCCTGCCTCAATTTGTGCATCAAGAATACGGAGACACCTGAAGAACAAAGGAAAGTTTAAAAAAAGTCACTGTCACTGAGCTACCAGGTATTGAGCCATATTCATGAGAACACTATGATGACCTCAACATGGTTTGACAGTCAACAACCCAAACAGGAAGACAACTGACTCGGAGAAGAGACTTCCAAGGAGCACAGTAGGGTTAGCTCTCCAGGTGATTATAATACCTTTAATTATCCATAAGAAACCAAGCTCAGAGGCCTTGAGAGTAGGTCTTCAGGAAGCCAATACCATTTCACAGGATGGCTTCAATCTGGATTTGGGAAGAACCAAACCAAACGACCCCACGGAAGCTAGACTGGTCCTTCTCAAAAGAATTTGGCTTCATTTTTAAAGGGACCTGGAGTCCATACCCACTGGGTGAGTATCCCTGGGCATGCTGGGACTCCGCAAATTAAAACAAAAATCTCTCAGAGATCTCTCTAAACCTGCCAGTCACCTTAACATACTTCAAAGGGACTGGCCAAAACCTTGGAATACAGCAAATCAAAGTCTAACTTTGGTTCATTTGGTTCCAAAATAATGAGCAGAGAATTAGCGAAACTTGCCCCCTTTTTCTGGGGGGGAGGGGTTGCCTGCAGTGGAAAGGGAGACGGGAATTCACATAAAAATTTTGAAATGTACATTCTAAAGTTGATCAACTCAAGTCACTAACGACCAACCTAGTGAATATGGGATGAATGAGCAGAATGACAAACCAGGAACAGAGAAGTAAAGTAATCAAGAAATGTCATTTTTAAATGAAGGTCAAAATATTCTAAGTTCAAACATATAAGAAATCCTATGGATGCTCTGGTATAAAGTCAGGGCTGGGGACTTCCCTGGTGGCGGAGTGGTTAAGAATCTGCCTGCCAGTGCAGGGACACGGGTTCGAGCCCTGGTCCAGGAAGATCCCACATGCCGCAGAGTAACTAAGCCCATGGGCCACAACTACTGAGCCTGCGCTCTAGAGCCCGCGAGCCACAACTACTGAGCCTGCGTGCCACAACTACTGAAGCCCGCGTGCCTAGACCCCGTGCTCTGCAACAAGAGAAGCCACCGCGATGAGAAGCCTGCGCACCGCAACAAAGAGCAGCCCCCCCGCTCGCCGCAACTAGAGAAAGCCTGTGTGCAGCGATGAAGACGCAACGCTGCCAAAAATAAAATGCAAATAAATAAATAATAAAATAAAGTCAGGGCTGGGGGAGGAGATGGAAAATGAACTTCAGTACTTATTTCTAGAAATAGAATGCAGCACCAGAGTGTGTGCTGGTGGGAGGGAAGGGCAAGCTGACAGAGAGCAGCTCGAGCTGCCAACCTCCAGATAACAGCAGCAGTGCAGGTCCATGACACAGGCCTCCTCTTAATCCTACTGATAACAAAATCCACTCAAAGGTGCGTGGCTGAGGGACAGAAGTTGTTTTCCTGGGAGCTAAACCACCAGAGCTGGAAGGAATCTCAGGGCCATCTGGCTTAACCTGTTGTTTACAGAAGAGGCGTGAGGCATCAACTAACCAACTAGTACCCAGGGACAAGTCACCAATCTAACCACTTGGCCCATTCCTCCCCAAACACTGAAGTCTCATTCCCTGTGAGAATTTATCTGAGAACCTTCGAAAGCCCTAAAACAAATTCTTGCGTATCAGAGGAGCAGACAGTAAAGGCAACGAGGAGAGGGAGCCATGTTTTATCCAGAAAGCCTCCCTGACTCCTCCAGCTCTCATTCTCATTGGTGTCCATCTGTTTTAAGATTATGATCTCCCACACAATTTAATACTTTATATATATAATGTGTTGCCGCCTGGCTTCCCAATGAGATAAAAATTTTCCTGGTACAGGGACCATATCTTTCACAGCTGTTTCCCACAGCATCCCTAGTTATGCTGAGCACACAGTTGACAGTTCAACAAATACGTGCCTGACTGATGCTTTCCAGGCACAACAGACTAAAATAAAACCCTGAAAAGCCAGAACCCAAAAGAGGGTCAGCAAAACATCTTCAGCAATGTTTCCATAGGACAGCTGTGTTAACATTCTATGAAAGCAGTGGCGATGCTGTGCTCTTTTGAGCCACTGTTTGAGATTTTAAATTATCAACTTTCTTATTAAATTATCAACTTTCTTATTCATTGTCTTCTCCCTCCTTAGGACCTGTTTTATTTCTATAAGAGTTAAAACAAAAAAGCTCCACTTTAACGACTTCGAACGGTTCCAATGTCTTAAACACAGACCATGGTTTAGTTTTGATTATGAGATCAAAAGAAAAAAAGAGTTCAGAAAATAAAATTCACGACTTTTGGTTACCTGTTTTCTACCCCTAAAATCTGGAAGTTAAATTTTTTAGGCTAAAATTCAAAATTTCCAGAGAAACTTAATAAATCCTAGCCTCTAACATCCTTTTGATTCTACTTGTAGACATCAGGAAATCCTTCTGCAAATCAAATTTTTTTTTTTTTTTGGCCATGCCAGTGGCTTGCAGGATCTTAGTTCCTGGACCAGGGACTGAACCCGGGGTCACAGCAGTGAAAGCACCAAGTCCTAACCACTGGACCGCCAGGGAACTCCCCTTCTGCAAATCAATTTATTCATGAGGTATGATTTACCAGCAATCCTATCGGTACAGTATTCAGAAGGCCCAAAGCCAGGTGAATGCAATGGCATTTACAGGGGGCCCGGGTGGAAACCACATGGCATGAGTCAGTATCAGCTGCCGATCCTTGTGCTGAGACTGCAGGATCCCTTAATGCATCCCCCAAACTCCGCAAACTCCCACCAATCAGTTATTCTTACAAAAAGCTGCTTGTGAGTCCTAAATTACTGTAAAAATAAAAACACTCTACTACTGCCATCAAGGTACCCAGGAGGCCTGTGAAAAGAACAGCAGTTTGTGGCAAGGGATTACAAAAGGCTGCTTTTACTGCCACCCTCTGCCCTCCCAGGGATGGTGAGCCAGAATCTTGAGCGTGCACAAGCCAATTCCTGTCATGAAGGAAAATTGGTTTTTACGGGTCACAAAAGCTGTGATACACTAAGTAGTTTACAGTGGGAATGAGACAGAAATGTAAATTCTACATACTCTGGGTTGGTTTGGTGAGCTAGACTGTAACCTGGCAACTCCTAGGTCAAGTCAAGTGCGGTTCAGAGACCATTTTCAGTAATTTTCAGAGCAGTGACTCAATGCTGGCAGCAACTTCACACACTGGAATGAACTCTGAAAAAGATATCAGTCTATCAAGGACGGTTTAGAGGGGCCAGTCACCTCCATCACCAACTGGCTCCCTAGTTTGGGAAAGTCCATGGGTTACTGAATGCATCCAAAGACAGGACTCACACTGCAGCAGAGTCAGGAGGAAGGAGTCAATGTAGGAGGGAAAAGAAATCCAGCAAGCTCAGAATGGATCCTCCTGGGTGTCAAAGGGAGAGGTGGATTTGCAAATCCCAAGCCTCATTACAAAAGCTAAATCAGTCTTTATAAGTGAAGTCTACATGAGATAATCCATGTAAAGGGCTTAGCACAGTGCCCAGCACATAGTAATGCTAGCAACAGAGAACATTTATTGAACACTTAACAACAGTGAACCCTCCTTAGCTCCCTCTCGAAGAAAGCAGCAGTAGAAAAAATTCTGAAGCAAGTACCGACCCTGTTGAAGAATATTAGTTTCGTTTTGTTTTGTGCTCTCAAGAGAGAACATAGTGTTTGTGTGCCTTAAATGCAACAATCACAAGAGCACCGTCCTTGGGGAACTGGAAGAGAGGCTTGCAGGGCAGAGATTTCAGATAAAAGGTTAAAAGGAAGAGCTAAAGCAGCATCCTCCTAAAGTTACTAAATTTATGGTCCCAAAACTTATGGACTCTGCAGGGAAAGGGTTAATGGCAGACTTAGTAAAGCTGGGAGATTTTAGAGTGAGCACATTAAACAATGTGAAAAATCAGCAAAACTGGTTTGCCATGAACAGCAGTCTCCCTGAAATAGGCTCTCATTTACTTTTCATTTCTTCTGCTCTCCAGTCCCTTCTCTCTGAAGCAGCTCTTGATTAGTTTCTTTTTAATTGCCACTTAATTGGGAAATAAAATTAGAACACTTATTTGATATCAGTGATGAGGTTTCTCTTTTCATTTCTGCTTTGATCTAGTTTTGAAAAACCAAAAGCTGAAGAGAGAAATTAAGAAAAAGGAACTAAAAAGATTTCTTCTTCTAAGAGCCAGATACAGCTATAAGCCATCAAATAAATGTGGAAAGAGCCACTCTTGGAGAATCTGAAGAATAAAACAGAAGCAAGTAAGGATAGCTTTATGGAATTCCATTCAAAAAGACCTTTCTTTTCTCTTAAGTTTCTTCATAAAGGATAATACCTCATGATTAGGAAGTGAAGAAAACTTTTAAGAGCCCATATTAACCTGTCCCCATGGAGTAAGAGAACAGAATGGGAAACAGACATCCCTTATCAAAGCATTCTTGATCCATGGCTTCCCAGCATCTCAGTGGTATCGATGACACTGCAGAATAAATTCTAGGAACGAATCCTACAAACAAAATAGTCTAAAAGTTTTCCCTTTCCAAAACACCCAGATAAACTTTACTTGTCTGTTATCTGCACAATTAAAATCTACTGCCGGCTGATAAGATTTCTTCTTTAGCGATAAGTCTCTCACTAAAAACAAACAAGCAGCAGAAACTAACACAACACTGTAAAGCAACTATACTCCAATAAAAAAAAATTTTTTTCTTTTAATTTTAAAAAGGGGAAAAACCAAAGAAGCAAATTAAACCCATAGGTGAATCATGACCTGCAGGGAGATACAGCATAAAGATGATCTTAGTCTGACTCTCCACTCAATTGCTCACGGTAACTTATGCCAGGCAAGTTACTGGGGAGGGGGGAGGGGTGGAACGCTACCCCTATTTCTTTCCTCTGTTGAGTGGATTTAAAAAAAAAAATAGCAGCTAGAAAAACTGCAGGCAGATACATACACACACACACCTATATACTATATGTGCACACATGTGCACATGTGTGCTTATATGTATACATGAAATTTATACTCACCAAATATTTAATTATGGAAGAAACACATGACTAAAAAAATCAAGAACTAAACTTCTACACAAAGAAGGGATGTAAGAACTAGCAGAACTGTATTTCCTATTATTCCAGTACATGAACGCATTTCACTTCATTAGTGTAAAGCACTGAGCCCATCCTGAAAGGCCCAAGAGAACCAGGGTTAGTTTGAACTATCATTAACTTTTATTGCATACTGTCTTTTAGAACTGTTAGCATGAAAAGGAGATATTCCCCTTCAATTCTTTTATCACTTCTGAAAACATTTAAACTAATATTAAGTAAAGGCAAGAAAAATTTCAAGAAGCCAAAAAACAGTGGAAAACTACCACGAAAAATTGAAGGATCCTTGATATCTGTGGATTATTTCACAAAAACTGTAGTAAGGCTTACGAGACTTATTTGCGAAAAGGAAGTGTACATGTGAGAAAATATGACATCCTTCCTTCCCCTCAGTGAGGAGAAATGAAGCTCCACTAACACTGGGCTACGAACCTCAACATTTGTCATTCATTCATCCAGCAAACACTCATTAACACCCACTAACTGCCAGGCATCTCAAAGACAGGATCCCTGTTCTGAGACCTCACAGTAGGTAAGACCTGGACTGGACATGAATGTTATTTAACTACTGTCATGATAAAAGCTACAAAAAAAATACAGTATGTGATTGGGGGGGGGCAAGCTGGGGGAAGGAGAACAGGGAAGATTTGAAGAATAAAAGGAAAGGGGAAGGCTGCTTCAGATATTATGTGATTTAATCTTTACAACTGGAGGCTAACTAACTTTCCCAAGGTCACAGGACTATTAAGTGTCAGAACCAGGCTTTGAACTCAGGTTTGAATGATTCCAAAGTCTATGCTTTTCCCATCATACCACACAGCTTCTTCCCAAAACTGTCTCCTCTGACAACTGACAGAAAAATGTTGACTCCATCCCAGATTCTAAGTGTCAGAACTAGACTCTGTCCTCCAGGCTGGGTCCTCTGCTTTTCACCTGTCACCTCCAAACTTATTTATACAGATATCTAGATTCGGGCTGCTAAAAAACTGAATTTGTTCACCCAGACCATAACCATGTACAACAACAACACACCTCCAAAGGTTTTTTTTTAGGTTACCACTTTGTTGTACTTTAAATAAAACACAGAACTTTCCGCCAAACAGTCTTGCAAAGTGATTCACAGACTATAAACCAATTAACGAGCTACAGACACTGGTCAAGGCGACAGTTTAGCATTGAAAACTAAAAGCAACTACACACACAGCAAAGATGAAGCCATACTTTCACTTCTGAAACGAATTTCAAATTCAAGAACTCTCACATATGACTGGAATCTCTACTCAGAAGGGCTGCACTTTCCCTCCTTCCTGTTCCTACTTCCTCTTTCTCAGCTCTTCCTTTCTCAGGAATCTCACACTTCCAAACAAGGCTTTCATTACATGAGATCTGTGTGCAAAAGAACACAGTCCTATAAAAACCAAATTTGACAAGCTTCCTTTTCCCCTACATTCTTCTTGTGGTTTTTAAAGCTGATTGAAGAACATAAAGCTAGATCTTTTAACCTAAGATTTCATCACAAGCCACTTATAAACCACTTAAATAATCCTTTGTTCTCCCACTGCCTTAAGGTAGCAGAATTTCTCTTTAAAGTTTATCCAAAGGTCTCAACCTTCTACTTTTTCCTCCAGAACTACCACCAACCGATACAGCAAATGACAGGATGGCTATGAAAATCAGACTACCAAAGACTCAGCCAAAGTTATACATCCAAAACAGTCTCTCATGACTTTCCGTTAGAAAACACATATGTAAATATAGATAGGGAGAGCAAGCGTCAGTGCCAGCCACTGTTAACAATATGGAGAAAGAGAAATGATAGGGTGTGGCTTGCAAGACTGAACACTGATTTGAAAGCTCAACACTCAAACGCCTGATGCATTTATTCTACCCGAGGAACAGTTACCAGTAGGCAAGACCCTCAAGTACAGGAGATGCAGTATTAAACCCACTTCCAAACACTGTCCAAGGAAGCACCATCACTCAATTTCTAGAAGCGCCAGGCTACTTCGCAAAGTTAACAGAGCAAAGATACTGGAAGACCTAATTATGTGCTGTTCAGGAAACTTATGGATTATTTGGAGCAACAGACACGGTATACATCCAAACATTATCATACAGTAATTACGCAGGGTTTATAAGGTGAGTTTATATCCTGGGATTCTCTAGTAGTGATATTTTACAACATAATTATGGTTGGTATAGCCTGATGAATTTCCTCATTGAAGGTGAACTGCAGTGAAACGTTTTATTATTCGTTTACTGCTAATCACGTTGTTCACACACCTTATAAGTAACGTTCCTTTTGAACTGCACTGTTAGATTGACCTGTGTTGTGCCACTGAAGACCATCGTCCAACATGCTCTTTTCCTCGGACGCGCCTGAGCCACACGAGTGGAACATTACACAGAAGAACTTTTATATAATAAAAGTATTGAATGTCTCTGGGTCTTAATATACTAACCACCCACCCCTGATAAATGACAAAGACAGCAACGAATCGCCAGGCAGGGTTCCAATGTCTCGGCCAATAAGAAGGTGGGGGTGGGGATACACTAAGCTCCCGATGACTTCCCCGCACCCCAGAGACCCAGGTTGTGGGGGACTGGATGGGAATTGGACTCCGAGGATCTTGTTACCCCCGGTTGTAGCTGTTGTCCTCCTCGTTCTCGCAATCGCTGCAATGCTCATGGCCGTTTCCGTTCCCTTCCATCATCTGCGGCAGCGGAGGTACCGGCGGCTTCACTGCTGTATCACTCTCGTCCGCCATCTTGAGTTGCGAGAGCCGGCCTCCGCGCCTCACTACATGGGGGGTTCCTATTGGACGAGGGGAACTCGCGCGACACTCTGGGTTTTGTAGTTTTTGTGGCGAAGGTATCCGTAGCTAGGAGAAGGTCATTCCCAGGAAACCGGAACAAGATGGACTACAATACCCAGAAATCAAGAGGGGAGGCTGTCGTGGGTGGGAAGACAGCACTACCCGGAAGTTCTGGGAGTTCGGCCGCGCGGGAAGAAAGAGCGGCCCAAGGTTGGTGAGGCCCACGCTCCGCCACCCGGGCGGCCGCGTGGCATGCTGGGAATTGTAGTTCAATGCGGGTCTAGGGTTTGGGGCATGGGCTCCAAAATCCAAGGTTTGACCTCATCCCGCCCTTGCTAGTGTCTGGGCCGCAGGTGAGCCGTTATTGGCTGCCGTTAAGGACTGTTACCATTCCCGGGTAAGTAAGAGGCCTTGAAGCCCGCGGCAGTGCCCCACTGGGAGCCCAAATGCATAGGGCCTTCTTGAAGAGCCCTTACTGCAAGAAGCCAGGTTGGCTCCTGGCCGCGTTTCCTCACTCGGGACTCTGGGCAGCCCCTGGTCGTTGGTAGCTCGAGGCCTCTTGAGAGGCGGTGAATTGTGATATGCGGAACAGTGATCCTCAGCAAGGACATCTGACTGCTCTGTCAGGCCTTGCTGTTTAATTGGCCGGAAGATACTGAAGCTCTTCCACACCCACAGTCCCTTTCATTCTCCGCAGCAACCCTTCACAATTAATCTTAATGAGCACTTACATGCCAGGCTCTGTGGTAAGGCTTTTAGTACATCTCATTTAATCCTGTCAACAAGCCTAGAATGTGGGCACTGTTCCCGTTATTCACAGACAAGAAATGTGGCCCAGATTGGTCAGTAAATTGCACAATCACATAGCTAATAAGTGGCAAAATCAGTGTACAAATATGGATCTGTCTTAGGCCCTCTGAATTTTTCACCACCACAAAAGTCCCATTGTCTGATACATCTACCCAAGGAAATCAGTTATTAGAAGGTAATTTTGACATCTTAAGCTATTTTTACCCTTGACTGAGTGGTCCACTCCCTTGGGTCTCACTCCTGTGACTGAATAATCGCACCTGATTCTTGAAGCAAAGCCCAAAGACAAGGGTCGCATTCCTAGAGATTTTCCATTCAGGTTGGGTTATGCTGGGTGGTGAGGGAAGGACAAATTCTTATCATCAGAGAGCTCCAATGGCCAAAAAGGGAAATAATCTTTGCCTTTGGGAAACTCTCAACGTGGGAAGAGGAATAGAGTAGGAAGAAATAGTTCCCATCTGACTCAGGGAAACAAAACAAATAAAACAGCTAAATATAGTTAACTTTTGGTTTTTATATCAGTGGCAAGAGCAGAAGTAAATATGATCCAAAGCAGCAGATAGCCCCCAATCATTTATATTTAACTTTGGGAGGCAAAGACACCCACTCAGGCTGAGAGCTGTTACCCACACTCATCTCTCCAGGGCCAAGACTGCTGCGATGACCTTATATGCAGTGAAGGCAAAGGGAGGAGGTCAGAGATAATAATAAAGCCTTACATGTGTCAGATGGATTTAACTTTTCTAAGTGTTTCACCTATTATAGCTCATGCGACTTTGTGAAGGAGACTTGAAGAAAATCGTGCTTGCAGAAAAAAAAAAATCACAGTGATACCTAGTTGCAGACCTTGGGTCAGAACCCACTTCTGTTATTCTAATTCCCAGCCCTATATTTTCTTTTCCCACAGATTCGTAGAGGTTAAACAAAGGCTAATGAAACATGACTGATGAAGAGTGATTGTAGAGGATGATGGTGCTGGTGTCTGTGGCCCCTGCCATTCTTGAAATTCGAAGCTTAAGTAAGACACTCTGCATTGTATTTCACTGCAAACTGAGCAGTTTTTGCTCAGTGGAGAGCCTTTCTGGGAGGTAGGCAGGCAATGTGACTGTTGTGACCAAAAGGGCTCTAGAGTGCAGACTCAGTAGTTTTGGCGCACGGGCTTAGGTGCTCCGCGGCATGTGGGATCTTCCTGGACCAGGTCTCGAACCCGTCCCCTGCATTGGCAGGTGGATTCTTAACCACTGCACCACCAGGGAAGCCCCAGCAGGGCTGGTTTTATTCCTGTTTTACAGTCAGAAAACAAGAAGTGCAATGATTTGTCCAAAGTTTCACTGCTACTTAGGATGAGTTTGGACTTGAACCTGGTGTTTTAACACAAAGTCTGGTGTAGTAACTAAATTGCCTTCCTCCTTTGCCTTTCCCAGGGGGGGAACGTATGGTGAGACATATGTCTGGAGAGGTGATCAGGGGCCAGGTTACAGAAGGCCTTAAGTTTCAGGCTTATCTTCAGAGTTTGGACTTTATCTCCCAGCTGGGAAAGTTTTCTTAAGCTGTTTAATAAAGGATAAATATTAATGATATTTGTGAGGGATGGTATAAATTTAATTGCATATTAATATTTATTTAAAATAAACATATGGAAAGTAAGTTTAATTTTAAGAAGCGAGTCAAAGACCCAGGAGTCAAAGGAGTCATCTCTATTGGACTCAGAAGGTTGTTCACCAAACACAACTTGATGCAACTCTGTAGTCCAGCCACCACGCTAGATGCTAAGGACACAGGGGTGACTGAGATGCAGGTCATTGTCAGGATGAAGTGAGATTGTGTAAGCAGCCAGAGCCAGCTCAAAGTTTATTATTGCCATCCCGAATAACAGAGGATATGTGTTTGAGCCAAAAAAGCCCTTGATGGCAACACCTCAAAACTGCGAAGATGGGGGCTTCCCTGGTGGCACAGTGGTTGCGAGTCCGCCTGCCGATGCAGGGCACGTGGGTTCGTGCCCCAGTCCGGGAAGATCCCACATGCCGCGGAGCAGCTAGGCCCATGAGCCATGGCTGCTGAGCCTGCGCGTCTGGAGCTTATGCTCCGCAACGGGAGAGGCCACAACAGTGAGAGACCCGCGTACCGCCAAAAAAAAAACCAAAACAAACAAACAAAAAAACCTGCAAAGGTGTAGCTTCAGTTCAGAGGAGGTTCTTGGGTTGAAGCCCCTGCAGCAGCCCTTCAGCCTTTCTTCCCCGATCATCCCAGAGCAGAGAGGCATCTGCTGTTGGCAGATTGGACCACAAGGATGCCTACTTAGAAAACAGAGCCCCCACTTGTACATCAGTAGCTCACAATACTGTAAGGCAGAATCCGGGAAAAGCAGGATCATCTTGCAGGGGTTTCCTAACAATGTACCCCAGGAAGAGCTTTATACCTTGGGGGAGGGGCAGGCATCTTCCTATTCCTATCACTGCCATGGCCAGCCATGGTTACTGATGGGAGTCTGAGTACCCCTCTGATGTGTCAGGAGTAGGGAAAAGGTGGAGAACCACAAATCGAGGTTATCTGAAAGTTGTTTGGTCCAGGAAGGGAACTGGGCCATTAGATCTGGTGCTATGGAATAGGAATTAGAAATGTTTTAGTATGACCCTATGGATTAGAATTAGGAGAGATATTACCTAAGGAAAAACTTTCTAACTGCCAGGACTGGACTTCAAAGATAGCATGAAGGTGTCTCGAAAGACAGTGAGTTTGCTGACTCTGGACATGTGCAAGTAGAGGTAGCAGAGATGATCTAGACAGGTGTTTGGACCAAATGGTCCCTTTGGTCATAAGATGCAATCCTATTTATTGGGTGATGTCAGCCAGTGCTGTTGATATCAAGGAGAAAGGTTTCAGGGACTGGAGCGATCAGAGAAAGATGTTGGATTACTTCATCCTTCAGTGTATTGGATCCCTACTATGATGGGCACTGTTCTAGGCACTGAGGATACTAGTGGTGAAGATAGACAAGATTCCTACCTTAAAGGAAGCAGAAAGCAGAAGTACAGTTAAGGGAGAGGGAAAGGAGGTAGAGTAGGAGTTAATTAAGGACCACCTACTATATGTGAGGCACCATTAGATGCTTTTATGTATTTCCAATTATTTCAACAAGCAGCACAGTAGCGATTATTTGCACTTTGATTGAGGAGAGAGAGTGAGAGGTAAAGTGACTTACTAGGCTTGTATGGACATAATGAGCTCTGCGGCCAACGTACATTTTAAGAGAGGGCAAACGGATTAACCTTTAAATGTCAGTTTCCTTTTGTGTAAAATGGGGATGACGGACGGTATCTACCTCAAGGACTGTGAGGATTCAATGAGATAATTAATGCCTACAGAGTGCTCTTAAGACCTGGCAGGTGCAATGTGCTTAGAGGCTGCACAGCTAGTGATGGCCAGTCCTGAATTCGAAGCTAGGACTCTCCGGATTTTCTCCCCCAGCTTGGAAAGGCTTTGGCTCGGAGAGAGGAGTAACCCTACTGTCCCCAGCGGCCCAGCGCTCTAGGTCTGCGCGTTTTCCCGATTCTCCTCTCCCTGGTCCCACCCCGCCTCCCCGGTCCCGCCCCGCCTCCCCGGTCCCGCCCCCTTCCGCTGGCCGGACGTCCGGTCCGCGTGCGCGCGCCCCTGAGGCCTCGACTACCCTCCGGGAGCCACCCAGTGAACGCCTGTGGGACTGGGCGAAACGCGGCTTCCGAGGCCGGGTCAGAGGCCCCGGGTACGTAGAGCGCCGCACGGGCAAGTGGGAGCTGCCGGGCCCGGGGAGGGGCGGGCCGGGCGGCGGCTCCCGGCGGCGGCTCCCGGGGTTGCATTGGTCTCTTGGGCGCTCAGGCCACCCCGGAGAGCTGGGTCCACCCCGGAGGTATTGTGTCCCGGTGCCGGGCTCTGGGCGCACTAGTCGTGCTGCGTGGTGTAGCGTAGAGTACGCGCCTTTCTTTCAAGCCTTGGTTACAGTTTATTGAGCACATACTATTTTACCTCCATGGCTCATTGCCTTGACAGCAACCCTACTAAGTAAGGTGATGTTTTCCCTGTTTTACAGCTGTGGAAACCGAGAAAGGTTTACAGCTAGAAGGCGGTGGAAATTGAATTCAAACTCTGGTTCAGTCCAAAGCTACTGCACTTCAGACCTTTGTGGTCAGATATAAGTTTGATTTTTGAATCCAGCGTCTGCCACTTATTGTGTGATCTTGGGTACCTTTCCGACTCTGCTCATATGAAAAATTGGAGGCATGGAGTTCCCACTTATGCATTGATGAAGAGGGCAGCCTGACCCCCTGCTTTTCTCCGCCTCCCAGCTTCCCAAACGGAGGCTTTGGCGCCTCTGGAGCTGAGTTTGTTTACGAAGTTTTCAAAGATGTTTCTCTCCCAGTTATGCGGAAATTGTCACCCGAATGAACTTTGACGTTAAGTCCTAGTTTTAAAGTTGAGGAAATGGAAGCCTTTGCATATGGTTTCTTTGGGGGCCAGCTGTGCAGATTTTGCCTAAATGAATCAGATGGATTTGGCAGGGTGCAGACAGGCCTGGGGACACGATGAAATGCTAGAGATCTGGCTGATGATAGAAAGTGGACAGGCCAGTTGGGGTGGTTCTTCCTTCGAGCCCTAAATTCCCACCAGATCCTCTTCTGTCTTTCGAGCAAGGTCTGAATGTGTCCTCCTGGGTAGCCTGGTTAAAGGGTTCAGAACCTCACTTAGTACCTGTGCCTTTAGGGCTGAAGGCAGGCCAGCAGTAGCAGTGAGCTTAGCTTTGTTTTGAAAACTACCCACTCTCCCATTTTTAGATTGCAGAAATTTTTCTCTGAAAGTTTCAGAGGATATGATTTTTGGTTAATTGTAAATATTGACATTTAAAAAATAAAACTGTTACATTAGGCACTTAAATCTGCAGTGGAATCTAAATACCATAGTGATTTGATTTCCCTCATCCTTTGAAAAGAATACATGAACCAGTTTTTTTTAATATATAGGGGTTTTTTTAATATATAAATTTACTTATTTACTTACTTTTGGCTGCGTTGGCTCTTAGTTGCTGCGCGGGGGGCTTTCTCTAGTTGTGGCGAGCGGGGGCTACTCTTCATTGCAGTGCGCGGGCTTCTCATCGTGGTGTGCGCACTTCAGTAGTTGTGGCTCATGGGCTCTAGAGCTCAGCCTCAGTAGTTGTGGCGCTTGGGCTCAGTAGTTGTGGCGCACGAGCTTGCTCCGCGGCATGTGGGATCTTCCCGGACCTGGGACCAGGGCTTGAACCCGTGTCCCCTGCATGGGCAGGCGGATTCTTTTTTTTTTTTTTTTTTTTATTTATTTATTTATTTTTGGCTGTGTTAGGTCTTTGTTGCTGTGCGCGGGCTTTCTCTAGTTGTCGTGAGCCGGGGCTACTCTTCGTTGCAGTGCGTGGGCTTCTCATTGTCATGGCTTCTCTTATTGCGGAGCACGGGCTCTAGGCGCGCAGGCTTCAGTAGTTGTGGCACGTGGGCTCAGTAGTTGTGGCTCGCAGGCTTCCGTAGTTGTGGCTTGCAGGCTCTAGAGAGCAGGCTCAGTAGTTGTGGCACACGGGGCTTAGTTGCTCCGCGGCATGTGGGATCTTCCTGGGCCAGGGCTTGAACCTGTGTCCCTTGCATTGTCAGGCAGATTCTTAACCACTGCGCCACCAGGTAATTCCACCAGTTTTTATTTAACGGTTGAAATTTTACATTGTTCCTTTTTCCTCCTTGAACTCGTATTTCCACTATATTTCCTCCACAGAATTTTTTTCTAGTAAAATCGATTTTATGCTCGAAGTCTTTGGTTTGTTGTCCTACTTCTCTGCAACAAAAATACGTACAAAAATTAAAACACTTTTGAAAATTGTATTGTCATAATATTAAACATTTTCTTTTGGATTGAGTTCAAAAATTGTAAAATACCCAATTGACCACAACAACTAGTTTTGATCATTGTTAAACATAAGTTTTATTTAAAATGCTTCTCTTAATAAGCCAAATGGAACTTTTTAAAAAATTCATATACGTATCCATGTATATTTGTTAGAAAGAGCAGAGCTTTTTTTTCTCTCGTGCCCGTAAGCATTGAAAAAGTTGGTTCTTGTAAATAAATACAGAAGAGTTGAAGACATTTCGTTGTGGCAGTAATACTCAACTCTTTGAACATCTTTTGAGTTATGGGCCAAAAAATCACCGTGATGTCAATTACTAATGACTTGTCAGCTGACAGTTCTTTTAGGTCCTCCTTTAACTTTACTGAAGGCAAAGGTTTAGAAAGCACCGGACTCAGCAGGAGAATTTGTTACGTGGTCACTATAAACAATCACATTCTTGGCATGAATACTTATATTTTGAATTACCCCTTTGGGGTGCCAGGGGTATTTTGCACCGTGGAACAATGCACCTTAGTAAAATTTGGCATGGGTGGGTAGTTACACCTTTCTGGGAACCTGGGAAAAGATAGCCTGCAGCACGTTCCAAGTCTGATCTGTTCTCATAGGGAGACACTTGGCAAACTGAGTTGAAATTTATTCCTCTTAAACCATGTTTTTGTGTCCCTTGGAAAATCTTTGTGCCTCCTCCAGTACGAAGACCACTTGGAACTACGGTGGGCAAATACCTAACTTCTTTTACCTTCCATTTCCTCACCTTTAGAGTGGGAATAAGTAAGAACTGACTTCTTTGGGTCATTGTGCTGATCAGATGGGATCCACGACGTCCAGGCACACAGGGAGCAGCTCAGACTGTGGATGGCAGCTCTTACACTCCAGCCCCTGCCTGCTGGGACACTCAGCTTCCTAGGCACTCCTTGCCTCGGTTTCCTCATTTGTGAGCCCAAGATATCTCAGCCCAGGAATGTGGGGGTGGGAAGTGATGTGGAAGAGGTTTTGTGATTGTCACAGTACGTTTTCTGGAACAGATATGTTCTTATTTTAAAATAGTTAATGTTGAGTTCCTGCTTACTCATGAGCTGGACATTTTGCTGTGTGCTTTACGTACAGTATTCAGCCGATATTGTTTGAGGCCCTGCTGCTCATTGGGCCCTGTTTTAAGCACCTTGAACTCAATAGTGCTCAGATTCTAGGGAGAGAGGAAGATTACAATAAATAATCACATAGACATAATATTTGAGGGGTGATAAGTGCAGTGAAGAAAAGTGAAACACGAGGGAAACGGTGCTATTTTACATATTCAGGGCAGTCTCTGATAGGGTGACAACTGAGCGGAGAAGGGGGTGAGCCGTGCGACCCTTGGGGGAAAGGACCTTGTGTGTGGAGGGAACAGCGTGTCCACAGGCCCGAGGTGGGAGTGCTCAGCACGGTCAAGGAGCAGCAAGGCAGTCAGGGTGGCTGGAGGGTCTCATTCGAGGCGGGGAGTGGTGGGTGCCTGGAGAGAATGGAGCTGTGTCTGTCAGGAGACCCCTACGGGACTCTGAGGACTGGGCTTGAAGTGAGACGGGGACCTTGGAGGGTTTTGGCAGAGGGATGACACTATCCAACCACACTAGCTGTTATGACGGACAGACTGTCGGGGAGCAAAGGTGGCAGCAGATCGCTCGGAGGCTGCTGCGGTAATCCAGGAGCAAGACGGCGGGCGGGGGGGGCGGGGCTGTGGGGGGCGGGGGCGGCGGGAGTGTCTGTCTAGGTGGTGAAGCTGGAAGGTAGAGCTGGCAGGGGGCGCGGGTGAGTTGGATGAAGATTGTGAGAGAGGAGCCAGGAGGGTGCCGAGGGTTTTGGCCTGAGCAGCTGAAAGGACGGAGGTGCCCTTCAGGGAAAGGGAGTAGACAGCAGTCACCGACGTGTCACACGTTGAGTTGGGGAAGATGAGGTGATGGGGGCATATGGTACCTCATTCAGTCCTGACGAAACCCCCGTGAGTAGTCATTATTAATCCCGTTTTATATGCAAGGAAATAGAAGCCCACAGCTCTGAAGTAAATTGCCCTAGGCCACGTGGCTGCGTTCACAGCCCCTGAGATTTGGCATTCCCCGTGATCCTTTTTTCTGCATCAACTCCAGTGTTGTAGTCCAGTCCAAACGACCTCCCTGTCCACCCATGAAAGCTCCCTGGAGTGATGGTGTGTGCCTGGAGAGGGCTCTAGAAGAAAGACCTGCTCCCTCCCTCCCTCCCTTCCCTTGGTGTTGGTGAGGGCCGAGGGAGAGGGAGGCTGACCGCCAGCACCTGCTCTGGGGCCTCCCTCCAGGTCATTGGCAGCCTGGAGAAGGAGGTGGTGACTTAATAGGCCCAGCAGACGAAGAGAAGAGAACTCGGACCGAGGTTTGAACAGCAGCCTCTCACCAATAATGAAAGATCAGGAGCCAGGAAACTGTAGATAAAAATAGCACTTATCAGTTAATTGGAAAACAATATATTTTTGCAACCACTGCTTCCACAAGAAAATAATTGGGTCCCAAGGCAGGGAACAACTCGTTTTCATGAATGATTATATTGATCATTGGAGCAACGTGGATACATCCCCTTTGGAAAGTAATTCAGAGGAGAAGCGTGTGGCTGGTCAGACATGCCCAGGGTGAAATCCTGAGAGGCTGCAGAAGGAGGAGGAAAGAGGCTAGAAGTTAATGAGGGAGCGGGCCCTGGCTGGGCAGGCCGGTGTGGGGCTGTTGATTGGGAGATGCAAAACAAGAGAACTCGCCTCCAACCCAAGTCCCGAGCTCTCCCGAGGGAGGAAAGAAAGTGTGTCCATTCACATATCAGTTCCTTATTCTTCTTTGTAAAAAAACCCACATTATTTATTTATTTATTTATTTATTTTTGGCTGTGTCGGGTCTTAGTTGCAGCACGCAGGCTTCTCTCTAGTTGTGGCGTGCCATGTGGGATCTTAGTTCCCTGACCAGGGATCGAACCCACATCCCCTGCACTGGAAGGCAGATTCTTAATCACTGGAGCACCAGGGAAGTCCCTCAGTTCCTTATTCTGCTTGAACCCATTGGGTGTTTTGTTTGTTTGCACTTTTCTCCTGTAGGGATTTACTGGCAGTGAGCAGCATGTTCTTATGGAAAGAGGAGCAGGCTGGGAGCCTACCCTTTGCCACTGAGGGGAGAATGTGACCCCCAAGTATTTCCCATTCCCTTTCCTGCTTCTGGAGTCATTCAGTCATTCATTCTACGCATAGTTATCAAACAGTCTGTCAGAACAAGAAGGGAACATTGGTTGAGGGTTCCTTGTGTGCTAGGTACTGTTCTGAGTGCTTTGCATGTATTAACACATTTACTCTTCATGGCAACCCAGAGTAGGTGTCCTTAGCTCCATTTTACAGGTGAAGAAACTAAGTCAAAGAAAGCTTAAATAACGTGACCAATATCACTCACCTGGTGAGCGACTGACAGTCACTAGACACCGGGCTAGATGTTAGAGACAAAAGGGTCCAAACTGGACACAGCTTGTGACCTTGTGGAGCTTATTTTATCTAACACGTAGTCACACAAAAGTACAAAGCACAGTGGGCACACGGGAAGGAGAGGAAATGAAGTGGTGAGAGATGTCAGAGGCCTGATTTGGGTTTGGGGGGTGGACGAGGCTGCACCGAGAGAGGTGGCCTGCTTCCTCGCTGCTTTCAGGTCCTCACTCAGAGTGACTGCTCTGGTCCCTCGTTTAAAACAATGACCCCCGTCACTCTTGATGCCCTCCCCCACTCAGCATCGCCACACATATCGTGAGCTTTTCGATGATTTTTGAGCCAGATCAAGAAGAGGATATCAAAGGTGGTCACTTTTCTGGTAGGTGCCTGCAGAGGAGCTACGGGACAGGTCTGCGTGGATCTGGGTGCCTGACTTTGAGGCAGCTGGGAACCTAAACCTTCGTTACCTCCTTGCCAAGCCTTAAGGGGACAGTGGGCTCTCGGTCAGTACGGCTCTTGGGCAGACCCATCCCCCACCCTCCCCAGGCCCAGGGTGAGTACCACGTGATCGCTCTCGCTCACCTGTCAGTGCTCTGTTATTGGTTGGTTCCATTTGTTACTGTCTGTCTCTCAGAATTTTCCTGTGGGGCAAGACCTGTTTTCCTTTGGTTGCTGCAAAGCACAGAGGAACTCGTTCAGCGGTTCATGAAGGAGTGAGCTATGGAGGGGCTTGTCAAATGGGAACAGCTGTTATTTGTCCAGCCCCTTTAAGCCAGGGGCCCACAGCTTCCCTGGGCATGTGCTCCTCCATCCCCTTGGCCTTCCTGGCAGAGGCCAAGCAGCTGTTAGTCTGTTTCTACAGATGGTCATCCAAGGCCCCAAGAAGGGAAGATCTTCACTGGGTTACCCAAGGAGGCTGGGGCAGAATTGAGCCTGGAATTTATCTCTGTGCCCTGGTGGTTGTCCATAAGATCTGGCCCCCTATTCTGCAGAGGGAAAACACCAGTGTGATCATCAAGAAATAATTTTTCTTTGGCCCCAAATTGATTTGCCTACAGACGGATGCGCCATCCTTATTTTGTCTTAATCTAAATGTAAATTAAGTTTCCATTCCCGGGGTACATTAAGGCAGGGGTCTAGACTTGGAGTTAGGAGCCCTGAATTCCATCCAGGCTCTGCTTTTAGTTGTGGTCCTGGGCAAGTCCCTTCTTCTCTGGTCCTCAGTCTTTACCATCGTAAACAAAGAGTCCATCCCAAGCCCTGTTGCACAGCAGAACTGCCTGGGTACCTCCACCCCCCAACACCAAGATCTGACTCAGTAGGTCTCAAGGCGGATCCTGGTCCTGTGTACAGGAAGGAGGTGAGGTCTGTTCGGCCACATGGTCTTACAGGCCCCCTTACCCAACTCGGCAAACCTGGGTGACCAGGTGACAGTGGCTTGCTTTCATCGATGAGGGGTCAGGGCCTTGTGGAGAACCAGCCCTTGCCCCTTCCCTCAGCTGCGGCCTGTTCTCAAGATGGGTCTTCCGCAGAAGAGGACCCAGTGCTTTAGGGACAATAGGACAGAGTTTGGATTTAAAACGCTGGTGCTGAATATCCCATTTCAAAGCTTACCAAAAATAAATAAATAAGGAATTCCCTGGTGGTCCAGTGGATAAGACTCCACGATCTCACTGCTGAGGGCCTAGGTTCAATCCCTGGTCAGGGAACTAAGGTCCCACAAGTCGTACGGCCCGGCCAAAAAAAATTTTTTTTAATTAAAAAAATTTTAAAAAGCTTCAGCTGAGTGGATGAATTTTTTTTTTTCCCCCGCAAGTGAACCCTATCCTCTTTTGTAAGCTGGAGGGAGACCTACCTGGGGGCAACTCCAGTCTCAGAGAGATTGTAGAGAAATGCCTTGTAAACGGTTTGATAATTTAGTTAGATCTCTCCATGTGGATGATGATTCTGGTGGATATTTTCCTCTCTCCTCCCTGGCTTCCCTGGGTGAGAATGAGCGCGGGCAGATTTAAACATCTAGGTTGGTCCCCTGCTGCCCCAAGCCACCCACCCACTCAGCCCACACCCGAGCGGCTGCCTCCCCCTGTCGTTTAGTGTGTCCTCAGGGGAAGCAGACTCATTTCAGTATAAGCTCAAGCAAAATGTAATTAGGACAGTAAATCTGCTGTTTAACCAAAAAAAAAAAAAAAGTCCTAGGACAGGTTTCAGGGTCCTGGACATCCTTTGATGCTGAAGGAAGGATGGGAGAGACCTGGCCTTTGATTTAATTTCTCCCAGTTTGGGAACAGAGTCCAGGACATGGTAACCATGTTTACTGAAAATGCAACACGGCTTAAAATCTACTGTGAGATCGTCTGAGGCTGCAGGAATGGGGACCTGACTTCATGAAAGTCTTTTTTTTCTTTCCATGCCTTGCAGTATGACTGACTCACAGCATCCGTCCTGCACCAGCACCCTCACCTCCTTTCCAGGGCATTTACCACGTTAGTGGCAGTGCACCAAGGGCTGTAGATGTGTTTTCTCAGTCAGTCTGCACAACAGCCTTAGGAGGCAGGTTCTGTCATCTGCATTTTACCCCCATTTTATGGATGAAAAAAACTGAGGTTGAGAGAGGCAAGTGACTTGCCCCGGGTTGCACAGCATGCAAGTGGAGCAACTGGATTTGAAGGGTCTGTGCTCCTAGCCTCTGTGCTGTATTGCAACTGCTCAGTCTGAGAACCGCAGATCACCACGCCAGGCTGAAGGCTACCTCCCCACCAAGCCTGTTTTCCTTCCCTCGTTCCTTCTTGGCACGATCCACACTTCTCTAAACCTCAGGCTTAGTGGCCACTCAGCCACTGCCTCTCACTGAGCTCCCCACCTGGGCTGCTTCTTAGATGAGAAGGAGGGATTATTCCTCTCAGTGTACATCAGTCTCCAGGCCTCCCGGTGCCGGTGCTAGGGTGTGGCAGGCAGGCCATTTCCTCCCCGTGAGCCTCAGTGTCCCAGACTAGAAAGCGGAGGCTGGGGCCATCTGGAGAGCGCCTTGGGTTCACCCCAGAGGGACAGGTGTCCCTTTCCTATGGGAGCTTGCCTGCAGTGGGGTACAGCAGCCTCCAGAAAGCTCTCTTTGCTTAATAGCACCCGACCTTGCTCTGCCTGCTCAGCGTTTTAATTGCTAAATTTATACAGTGTTAGTTTGCCTTCTTCATGAGTGTCCTTAAAAGAACACCGGAGGCCTCTCCTGAAAGAGTTTTCTGTCTCGGGTGGACCCTGAGCCTCCCGAGCTCAGGCCTTGGCTCTGCCTGGCCAGCTGTGTCTCCCTCCCCCGCCTTTGCCTTGCTGTCCCCCAGCCATTGGCTCCACACTGACCAGGCCTGCTCTGTGCCACAGGCAGGTCCTTCGGCGTTCCTGTGCGGGACCATCGCAACTGGGGAGCTTGGCCTCTGGTGACCTCCCTCTTTCCTAGGAAGATGTTCCTGGTGGGCCTGACAGGGGGCATTGCCTCAGGCAAGAGCTCAGTGATCCAGGTGTTCCAGCAGCTGGGTTGTGCGGTGATTGATGTGGACGTCATTGCCCGGCATGGTGAGTTGGGGGGGCGGGTTGTACACAGCAGATGCCCTGGGCTCCCTTCCTTCCATGAGGCCTCACCTTTTCATAAGGCCCTTCAAGCCCTCAGAGGAGGGGGGGGCCTTCCCATCAGCCCTGGTCTCCTGCCCCCTACTGCCCCACCCCCACTCTTCCCTCCAGCTCCCCTCACCCCATGACCAACACCAGGGATTCTGTGCACTCTGCTCTCCTCCCTGCTTTCCTTCCCCTCATCTTGTTTTTGCTGCAACTGAAAGAAGAACCCCTGGGTTCCGCCATCATTTTGCCTCTGGTCACTCAGAGTCCCCTGGCTGGGCTGGAGGCTCCAGTGAGTGACCCAGGCTCCTCTTCATGCCACAGTCGTCCAGCCAGGGTACCCCGCCCACCGGCGTATCGTGGAGGCCTTCGGCACTGAGGTCTTGCTGGAGAATGGCGACATCGATCGAAAGGTCCTGGGGGACCTGATCTTTAACCAGCCCGACCGGCGGCACCTGCTCAACTCCATCACCCACCCCGAGATTTGCAAGGAAATGATGAAGGAGACCTTCAAGTTCTTCCTCCGGGGTAAGACCCCGGGGCCTGGGACGGGGTGGGGCCCAGGCCCTTCTCCTCTGCAGAAAGGTTGGCGGGGGTGGGGGGGGAGCGGGGGGAGGAGCTGATTATCATCCAGGCTGTTGAGTTCACTCTGCTCATTGGCATCCTCCGTGCAGCCCTGTACCAGCCCCAGAGAGAAGTGATGTCCCTCAACTCTTAAGGGGGCTGACAGTTTAATGAGAAGAGACACTTGAGGCTTTTGAGCCATGAACCCCAGGAAGCTGATTTTTCTAATAGGGTGGGAGTCATAGTAGCTGGCGAATAATGGAGTCATAAGACCTGGGTTTAAGTCCTGGCCCTCACGGTTTCCGGCAGTGTGACTGTTGAGTGCACCCACCCCCTCCGTCTGTTTCCTCCTCTGCATAGTGAGGCTAATAATGCCAACTGGGCAAGTTCTTAGGGAGGCTAAAAGTCTACACCGTGACTGTCAAACACCACGACAGTGTAAACCGCAGTCAGTCAGGTTTGGTGCTGGTTGAGCCGCCTGGGAAAGTAAGTTTGCAGAGTGTAAGGTGGGGAGGCTCCGGGATGGCCAGGGCCGGTGGGGGCGGGTTCTAAGTGGAGGATGATCCTTGGGGGCTGGGCCTCAGTGGAGAGAGCTAGCCTGGTGTGCTCAGGGACGGCCAAGTGATGCGGCAGGACTGAAGGAAGGGGAGAGTGTTTGAAAAGCAGGGGTCTGTGGCAGCCTTTCCCAAGCCGTACGCTACAGTCCAAGCGCGGTTCTTCAGGATGGCGTTGGGCAGGGGTGACCTGACCTTTACTGTCCAGGATGGGGTCAGTCCCCAGGAGAACGGGGAGAGCTGAGAGCAATGGTTTAGGATCAGGCGAGAGGCTGGCCCAGGGCCCCTACAGAGCGGCCTGTCAGCCGCTAGGCCATGGAGCCTCCAGCCCAGGCTCCGGGTTGAAGGCCTGGCTGATTGTCTCCTGTCAGTCACGAGGCTGAGACTTTGCTTCCTGGAGGGTATGGGGGAGGCTTCTTGCTTTTCTTCGGGCTTTTGCACTGTGATCATGGCCAGATTCTCCCATGTGTCAAGTTCTCATGTACAGAGTGGGGACCCTCTCCCCACTCCTGTCCCCTCTGGCCAGTACCTCCCTCCAGAAGGAAAGGGATGACTTGACAGACATCCTTGATGTTGACCCTCCCTTCCCCGCCCCCCAGCTCTGGCCAGGCAGGAGCTGGCTCCCAGCATCCTCCCTGCTGGACCAGCTTTTGCTCGCCATCTCAGTACCTTGCTGCAGGCCTCCTCCCTCAAGGGCAGTCTCAGGACTCTTGCTACCTTTGTCCTGCCTCTTGTATCTGTGCCAAGACCCTTCCCGTCACTGCCCACCCCTGCCAGGAATGAGGCCTTCTGCCTTTCATTCCTGCCCTTTCGCGTTCGCTCCCAGGCCAGGCGCGAGTACCTCTATCTGCAGGGCTTTGAGGCAGCAGTGGCTCTCCCCTTCTGAAATTAAGCATCGGATAATGTCACCCGCTCCAAAGTTCTCCCGCTGTGTCATCCACCCAACTTCCCCTCTCCCCAGCCACCACCACTTAAATAAAAGCCAGAAAGCTCTTTTCAGCTCGATAAGGTGAAAAATGGGGACGACAGCTGTGGCTTCCACAGTCCCAGTTTTCCCCTGATGAGTATAACAAATACAACTGTCAGAGTTGGTATAATCAAACGTCAGATAAGATCACCAGCTGTTGGGAGGTCTCCGCGTAGGCAGACGGATATCTTAATAGAGTCAGGGTGGTTTGCAGAGCTTATCAAGCAGGAGGGATGTGACAGCTGAATAGCCCTTTGCCAGCGAAGCATAGAGCTGTCCGCGAGCTCCCGAGAGGGGCCGAGGAGAAAGGACAGTGCAGGGAGAGGAAGGGACGGGAGTGGAGCAGAAAAGGGAGGTAAGAGGCCCAGTGAGGACCTGGTCTCGGCCCCTGTTCTGGGCTGGACAGGAGTTGGGGAGCCAGCACTGCCAGCCTCCTTCCTCCAGGGAGCTGTAGTAATAACAGCCAGCCATCATCTGTGGAGCGGTGAGTGAGGGTCTGGGTGAGGGGCTGCTGAGGGGTTTACAGGCATTTGCTCATGTAATCCTTACCATCTTCCTGTGAAGCGGGCCATCTGTTCACTCATTCACACAGGTGGGGTTTGGTAAGGGGCCCAAAGGGAGACAGTGGTGGCGACAAACCAAGGCGTGTCATCTGAGCCCATCTCATGACCCCCCCGCTTCTCACTGCTCCTGGATCCCTGCCAGCTCTTCCACACTTACACAGCGGTCACTTGCCTGAAGAGAACTAGGAGCCCCAGGTGTTCCTGGGCGAGTAGCCCAGGGACATGCCCGCACACAGTGGGTGAGGGTGCACCCCCTTGGCCGGCCTTGGCTTGCAGTGGGAGGGCTAGTCGGTGCCTTTTACCCCACGGGAGTTACTTCTGTAGTATGAGTCATAACCACCCCCACCCCCCAGAGTCGTACCTGTAATCCCTGGCTGGAGGCGGCCTCTGACGCCGAGAAGCAGCCTCTTTCCCTCTGGGGCTGCTGCGGCCGCCACCCCATAGGAGTTTCTCGTGGAGAGTCGGCAGAGAGCGCCGTGCAGGATCTGGCTCCTGGTGGAGAACCTATCATTTTTTTTCTCTTTTTTTGAGGAAAAGTGGGTGAAGTAGGGCAGAATAGGCCCACTTATTCCTGGAAACTCTCTCCAGTCTCCTACAGCTCTGGCTGTGTCACCTCCCTGTTCAGAAATAACAACTCTCTGGGTTGAAGACCAAGTGAACTCAACCCTTTGTGACTGCCCCGACCACCTTGTCAGCTTCGCCTCACTCTGCTCGAGGCCTCCACTTCCGCCAGAGCTCTTCCCCTTCCTGGAACCCTCACCTCCACCTGCTCATTTTCAAGTATCAGAAGTCCTACCCGCTTTTCAAGGCCAGTACAGATGCCATCCCTTCTGTAAGGTCTTCTTGGATCATCCACCCCAAAATGGCTTTCTGCAGCTTTGTGTTCTGAATGGCACTGGAACTGGCTAGCAGTCAGGTTATGCCTCTCCTCGGAAGGTCTCCCCCTCTGCCGGGCAGCTCCTGATGGTAGGGGGCAGTGGCTTGGACTCTGTTCCCACGCTGAGCACATAGTCCTGTGTGTGCTTGCAGAATTGAATTTGTGGGTTTCCCGGCCTCCCCCCAGGATACCGCTACGTGATTCTGGATATCCCCCTGCTGTTTGAGACCAAGAAACTGCTCAAGTACCTGAAGCACACAGTGGTGGTGTACTGGTGAGTGTGTGGCACGGCCCGGCCTGACCGAGGCTGGAAAGGAGGACCCCTGGGGTAAAGCATGTACCTGCAAAGCGGCCCCCTGCACTTTGCCCTTTCCCCACAGGGTGGCCAGGAGGCCCAGAGGTTTTGGGGAGCAGGGTCCAGAGCCTATAGAAACTGACCTCTGTGCCTGACCCAGATGTGCCTGGGAGCAGATGGGGGGGAGTGATGGCCCCCAGGTCTCTCTAGTGCTTGGGAAGGGCTCCCCCTGCTGGCCATTGGAGGCACTTCAGCAGGGGCCCTGCCCTGGGCGACCATGTTCTTATTCATTGGTTCCCTTTTCCCTCCTGCAGCACTTCTCAACTTTCCAAACATTTATTGCTTCCCTCAGTTTACCTCTCAACATAAGGTAGTCAGGACAGGAGTTGATATTTCTGAGTTATAGAAAACTCAAGGCAGAGAGTTACAGAATTTGTCCAGGGTCACCCATCGGCAAAATCTATGAACAGAAAGTTGCCGAGAAGGAGTTGTCAGAACCCAGCTAAGGAAGGAGCTTTGTTCATGTCCCCCAGGACATGAAGCAAACCAGAATCCAGGATTTGGCAAACAGAGGAGGATCAGGCTGTCAGAGAAAATGAGTCATAGTCCCAGCGGAGTGAGAGTGCAAATGAGGCTTCAGGGTGTCTCTGCCTTCCAGAAACTTCCTGGATGCCACCCATAAGTACAGCAGACACAGAGGTGGACACTTGGCTCTGCAGGTACTTTGGGCACAGGGTTGCTCTCAAGAGACTAATGGTGGGGGAGTCTCCGAGCACACTGGAGGCGGGGCCTGGAGTGCTCAGCGCCCTAAGCATCACCCTGCCCTCTGCCCCAGCGCCCCGTTGTGGGTTGGCATTTAAAGGCAGCCTGAATCTGCTGAGCCTGGTGCAGGGACTCAGGCATCCTCTTCGCTCCCCCACTGGCCCCTGTCTCGCCCTGTAATCCTGCAGCCTCTCTGGGTTCTTTGTTCTCTGTTTGTGAAGGACTATCAGCTGAGGCCAGGCCAACTCCAGGAGGACAGAATTCTCTTTGCCTTGGAATTTTAATACAATTGAAACTTTGTACCAAGGGATTCAAAAAAGAAAGTCTTATTAGAGTGTAGGTGAGTAAACAAGACGGGGGCTGGTTGTGTCTGCAGTCACTAGGTGACTCCACGCTTTCCCTGCCACCTTCCGCATCCTATGCTTTCCTTTTGCTAAGAGCAGAGATAGCTGTGGCTCCTGGCGCATAATTGGAGCTTTGTAGATTCTGCCTGCTCCCCAGGAGATCCTCCAGCCCCACTCACCAGCCAGAGCAGCCTTTCCCAGGGTCTCGGGTGCCATACATGCCCCACTTTTACCACATGTGGTTGTATGGCTCTTGAGAGATGCCCAAGAGATGAATGAGTGATTATTTGCTTTTCATAAAAGGGATCCACGCTTTACAAAAATAAGGACCCCCCTCAGGGACTCCTTTAATTGGCATTTGAAATAATATGGGCGTTTACCAAAGTGTGATTATACCAAAATGTGATTATTCGCTTTTTCAAGGAGCTTGCCAATTGTGGGATAAATGTTTGGGCAAAAGTTCCCTTACCACAAACAACGTCAGTCTTTTAACCATCTGGGACTATCCCTGAGCTCCAGGAAGGGCTGTCAGAGAGTTCTGCCTTCACATCCCAGGAGGCCCCCGGTCTCGGCCTCACCGTCTGAAGGGTGTGCGCTCACTGGTGGCCCCAGGCCATCTCCATTCTCTCACCCAGACTTTCCCAGCCACAGATCTGCAGTGTCCCTGACTAGGGTTGGCTATAGTCCTTGTTCTTAGCCAGGCAGGGATTGGCCCCATGACCTTGACAGTATGCTGTCCTTCTAACAAAGGAAATCAGAAGTCCTACCTACTTTCTAAGGCTAGTGCAAATGCCATCCTTCTACAAGGTCTTCCCTGATCAGTCAGCCAGAAGTGACTTCCTGCCACGTTCAGTTCTGAATGGCGTTGGGATTGGCTAGTGTTCAGTTATGTCTGTCCTTGGAAAGTCTGTCTTCACATCCCAGGAGGCCCTTGGGTCTAGGCCACAAGTAGGAGGGGACTAAACTGTAGTCATCAAATCCTCCCATCTTATAACCGGGAAAATTCAGGCCTAGTGGCAAAGCAGAGAGACCCCAGATGGCAGAAAACAGCTGCTGCAGCCCTTTCCCGCCTGGTTCCTATTGAGGGCTTAGGCATTCACAGAGATGGCCCCATTCCAGAGGACAGCTGGGCAGTTCCTGTGTAGCCAAAAGCAGGACAGGGAGTTTGCCGAGGAAGGACCCAGGCGGTAACATCAGAGCGCGCGCGAGGCATTCTTTGTATTTCCTGTGGCGTTGGGAGACTGGGCGTTGCCTGGCTTACTGTGCAGTGCTCAGTCCTGTCCCAAGGACCGAGGGGATCCAGTTCTCAAGTCCTTGCTCCTCTTGGGCTCCGTGCATCCCACTTCATCGGTGGCATCAAGCCCAGTGGCCACCGTCTCAGCCCAGTCCTTTTGCTCTGAATGTGCAGGACTAGGTGTGGGGAGACAAGGAGAGGGCTCTTTGTGGTGGACCGGGAAGCTGTTTTTGATGCCGCAGGGCCAGGCCCCCAGGGGAACTGAAGGAAGTGATTAGCTTGCAGACACAGGTCTTTCAGTAAAGCTCATCCATCCAGGGATGCAGGATGTAGCTGATTCCAGGTGATCAAGTCCTCCCATCTTAAAACTGGGGAGTCTCGGGCCTGGTGGCAAAGCGGAGAGACCCCAGGTGGCAGAAAACAGCAGCTGCCCCCTTTTCCCTCCACATTTATACTAAGGGGCTCAGGTAGCCCATCGTGCTACTGGGGTGCTCACAAAGAGTGGGGTGTGGTGGGGGGAGCCCAGGAGCTTCCAGGGCTGTCCACCCCTGTCACGCACCGTTGGGAGGGAGGCCGGGACCTGTGATGTCTGAGCAGCCCTTCTGCCCGGTCCCTAGTGACCGAGACACGCAGCTGGCCCGGCTGATGCAGCGGAACAGCCTGAACCGCGACGACGCAGAGGCCCGGATCAAGGCCCAGCTGCCCCTGAAGGACAAGGCCCGCATGGCCCGCCACGTTCTAGACAACTCGGGCGAGTGGAGCGTCACCAAACGCCAGGTGGTCCTCCTGCACGCCGAGCTGGAGCGCTCCCTAGAGTACCTGCCACTGCGGCTCGGGGTCCTCACAGGGCTGGCCGGCATCGCCAGTCTCCTCTACCTGCTCACCCACTACCTCCTGCCTTCCCCCTAGCGGGGCCCTGCAAGACAGGAATTCCTGGGTCTCCATCTCCTCAGAGGCTGAAACCAGGTAATGAATGCATCCGGTTTCCTCCCAACCCCTCAGCACACACACTCTGGATCTGGGCTGGAGCCCTGCACTGGGCCGACCCTTCCTCGGAGCACATCCTGTCCAAGGCAGAGAAGCAGCCCTCTGTCAGCAGATGCTCCTTCCCACCTCCCCCAGCACCCCTCCCTCTGGAACAGTGTCCATCACGGGCTGTGGAAGCAACAGTGGTAGACTCTTGTAACTTTCTTGTGGGCGGGGGTGAGGAGCACCTTCAGTGGCCGTCACCAGTGTTTAAAGCTGGGAGGGTCCCTGGGCTTGAACCCTTTCCTAGCACGTGCCCCGTCACGGCCAAAACCCCCTGCGTGGACCATGGGAAATCAGTTTAGACCAAGGGCTGCCTTCAAGCAGGATTCCCCTGTAGATTGAAGCCCTTGGCCAGGAGGCAGTAACAATTCCCTTGTCGTGATGCTGTAGTGGGGCAGAGGCCAGGCCTCTTCTGGGATGACCCACTGTCCCACCGTGGCATTTCCCTCGCACTCTCCACACCCTGCTCCCCGCCTCCTACCACTCTACCTCCCTGAGCTCTTGCTAGGCTGCACGCGGTGCACCAGGCTGTTTCTGGCCTCTTTGCCTTCACCTTGCTGCTCCCCAATCTGGAAAACCTTTTTTTTTTTTCCCTACAACTGGCTACCTTCCAGCTCAGGCACCATCTGAAGCCCCAGGCTGGGTTAGGTGCTCTGGGATACCCCCTGCCCCACATTTTACCTGAATCCACAGTATAATAATCAGCCCCAAACTGGTTAGTCTCTCCCACTAGACTGTAAGCCCTTTGAGGGCAGGAACTGTGTCTTAATCATCTGTGTTCCTGGTGCAGAGCCTCACTCACCATTGGTGCTGAATAAAGTGTGTCGATCTGAAATGCCCTGAACTGCCATTGTTCCCCCAGCACCACCGACTGACCGAGGTTCCCAGACTTGGCTGGTACCATTGGGGTTAGACTTGGCCTCCTCCCACACTAAGACCTGTGCTCCTCACTTCCCTGGCCCAGAAGGTACATTTGCCTTCTGACTTCTTCTGGGGCCCCAGGAGGATTCCAGCCAGGTCCAGATGTACCTGTGTGGGAGGTGGGTGGAGGTGCTGGGGCAGCCTCACACCCACATACTCCATCTTCCTTCCCCAACCCAATTAGACCAATGTAGACATCAGCTTCCCCTTGCCAGAGCCGGCAGACCTGCTGATGTGTTGATCCTGCGGCCAGCAGCCTATTAAGACCAGAAATGAGTGTGACAAATGCGATTGCTGTGGTGGCCATACTCAGTGCCCCCTTTCCCAGAGCTGCTCATACTTCAGAGCAGCTCATTAACTCACTGCAAACCCGCGAGGGGCAAAGGGCTGGTAAGGTGGTGTCAGGCTGTGGGTTGAGGGCCAGGGCAGGATGAGAATGGCAGAGGGCAGCCGCTTCTCCGGTTTGAGACCTGGCAAGAGCGGGTAAGGGAGGAAAGGTACGGACTCCTCCCAGTGCCCTGTTACCCTAGTCACTGAGAAGATGGTGCTTCGTGAAGGTGTGGCATGCCGGACGCTGCTGGATGTATGACACCCGGAGGTAACATAGCATTGATTATTCTGATTCCAGGCCCAGAGGGATGATCTTATTCGTGTCGGAGCCAGGCTTCAGAACTCTGCCTGCTGTGTCCCTGGGCCTGCCTGGAAGGGGCAGCAGACCTGGCACCGCTCTGGCCCACTGGGCTTTGTCTCCTACTTATGTGACCTCTTGACTTCATGATGCTTATGTCAGAGAACAGCGAAAGCCCTTTGCAAACTATAAAGTTCCAGAGTTATTTTCCTCCCTGACCTAGTCTACTGAGTTGGATGCCAGAATGTCAGAGGATGGCCAGCCTGTTAAGGTGTGGAGAAAATGCCATCCCGTCCTCCCCTTGCCCAGGTCCTGCTACAGCTCCCACTCACCTCCTCTTGCCTACCTCCCCACGGCCACCCTTTCCCAGGCTTGGTGGCCCAAGACGGCCTTACAAGAATCCTACTTCCCCTGGGGCGTCGCTTCATGTCTAGGTCGCTCGGGAGCCCCTTGGATACAGCAGGAGCCAGGACCCCGGGAGCCCCGGCCCCGCGCCCGGGCGGGCGGTCTCCCCTCCGGCCGGCAGGTGGCAGCACCCACCCAGGTTGGGGTCGGGCCTCGGCGGCAGGTGCTCGCCGAGCGGTTACTAACTTTCTCCCGGTGGCGTTTCTGCCTCTCCTACGGTGCTGCGGCGGCGTCAGATCCCCCCGCCAGCCGCGGAGGCGCGGGCGCTAGGCCCCGGCCCGGGCGCTAATTAACAAGCCGTGCGGCTCGCTGCGTCCTCTTTGCTGGCGCCGCGGGGCGGACGGATGTGTCCCCATTCCACACCGTGCGAGGGCGACCGGCACGCTCCCCAGGCCTCCCACCCTGCAACCGCGCTCTCGGGCCCTGCCCTCCGTTCACCCACTCTGGGCCTCACCGCCCCGGCGCGGAGCAGTAAAGACGCCAGCGAGGGCTGCAGGCGCACCGGCCTCCCGGCGGCGGGGGGGGGGATGAAGGGGACAGGCGGGCCCCTAAAACCATCCCCATCCCCAGGCCCAGGCTGGCCATAGGGTACTTAGCAGAGCCTTACAGATTCCAAAGCACATCTCGCAGCTATCTCCTTGAAGTCCCTCAACTCTGAGAAGGAGTGCAGGAGGCTCAGAGGTTGAGCCACGGGGGCCCAAGTAACCAATAGGCATAATCCCACGCTCTGGACTCCCAGTACAATGCCCCTCCCACTACCTGCACTGTCCCCATTAATGACGCCTCGGGTCTTTAGCTAGGAGTTATTGTCAACTCTTCTTCAGATGTTCAGTCTCTCTCTGTCCTTGGGAGGGTGAAGGGAGGGGCAGGGGAAGGTTTGGGACACTCCATAATAGGCCACCATGGCTAGAAATTGGATGGGAGAGGGACAGCCAGGGCTGCTGTCACAAAGGCACTCCAGGTCAGGAGGAACCAGTCCCAGGAGCAGGAGAGGCAGTAGGGTGGCAGTGATGACCCGAGGCCTCGGGGCCACATGGGGTGGCCAGGGGAGACCCCAGAGATGGCAGATGAGAAGGAGCAAAGTGCAGGAGATGCTGAGGCTCTGTGGGCTGCTCTCCTGCTCCTTCCCCAGGAAGGGGAGATGTGGCTGGTGGCTCCTCTGTCCCACCCGCAGAGCTGAGGCTGCACCCAGCTGGGGCCCAAAGAGCCTCCTCCCTTTGCTCCCCACCCTCCCCTCCCCATCGCTCAGATTCCAATACAATTTCCAGCTAACCAGCATGTCGATAGAACAAGTCGGGCAGCTGGATTGCTGGCCAATTACAGGAAATCATTCTTCTCCACAGCTCAGAGCCCAGGGAGAGGGAGGGAGGGAGGGAGGGAATGTGAGGGAGCAAGCACCCAGCTTCCAGGCTGGGAAGGGGCTCTGGCTTTTCGTGGGGCCTGCTGCAGCCCCAGGGAGGGCGTGGGGTGGGAGAGCAGGGGTAGATGGGGAGGTTTCTGGTGGTGGCCCTGCAGGGGTTCTTCCTCATCCTCAAACATGGCCCAAGCCACAAAGAGAGAGGATGGGACTGATGGCTAATGAAGAGGGCCCAGGAGGTGAGGCCTCTGCTTGGAGTAGAAGGGGGTGGAAAGGGGGGATGGTGAGACCAATCTCCCCCACAGCCCTGTGTTTGGGAATGGGGTTGGTACCCAGGCCTCCCTGGTCCAGAGGATCCCTGCAGAGCCATCTGAGTACCTGGAAGCTGGGGCCCACACGGGCAGGACCCTGCTTCCACACCCAGCCGCAGACCAAGGGAATCCTGGGGGGACAGGGAGAAGGGGCTTAAAGAGGAGGAGGGGAGGAAAGGGGCTGCAGCCTGCAGCTGCGTGGTCCAGCAGCAGCCTCACTTGGTGAAGGGGTAAGTCTGGTAGCACCCTTCCACCCCAGAAGGTGGGGCACAGATATGTGGGAGGGGACAAGGGCTTCCTCACTTACCTTCCCAGCCCCTCTGCCTTACTTCCCAGCTCTGGCCCTTAAGAAACCTTCACTCAGATGAAAAAATCCCAATCCCCACTCCCTCACTTTCCATCCATCTGAATCTACCCCCACCTTCTATTCTGACCTGGATGCCTGTTTGTCACCCCCACCCTCATCCACAAGCCTCATCATATCTTTACCAGAACTGCCTTAACTACTTCCAGGCTGCCCCACCCAACAGACCCTGAGGTCCCCCTGCTTCCCAGCACCAATGATTAGCTCCCTTTACCAGTGCTGGAGTCTCTCCCCCAAAGTAGTGAAAGATCCTTGACAGGACTTTCCACAGGGACTAACTGCACACAGTGACTCCCCTGGTGACGCAGTGGTTAAGAATCCACCTGCTAGTGCAGGGGATGTTTTTTCTTTTTTTTTTTTGCTGATTATACCTGTTTAATTAACAATACAGCAATTTTAACAGGGTACTTTGTTTATCTGGAACCCCGATATGAAGCAGCTGTGACCCAGTGATCCCTTTCCCTGCTCCAGGCTGTAGCCACCTCCCCAGGACCCCTCCCCAATTTCTCAGCATCTTGCCCTGTCTCCTTCAGACCCCCACCCTTGGAGGGGCTTGGGTTGGATTTACCCCTGGCCCTTTGGCCAACCCAAGGGTACACAGGTGGGCAGACACCAGAGAGGAGACAGACCTCTGCGCCCAGTGCCCCCAGGCACCCAGCGGCTCTCAGGAAAGAGGCTGAGCAAACGCTCTTGACTGCCAAGGTCGGCCTCAAAGTGGTGGGTGCATGGGGAGAGGGGGTCAGCGACCTGGGGCCCCTCCTTCCCCGGGATCCCTGCCCGAGGACACAGGCTTGGACGTCCGCAATGGGGCTGTCAGGCCTGGCCCTGTTTGGCACAAAGCGGGCGGCTTCGGCTCTGCGAGGCTGAGACCTAGCCGCGGCTCCACGCTGGTGGAGCCGCTTTCGCGGGCCCTCCCTCGGGCGCTGCCTCTCGCGGGCGGCCCGCTGCCCGGTGCTCGGCGATCCGGAAGAGGGCGCCCGGCCCGCCCCCGTCCACGGTGCCCCGCGGCCGGCGCGCCGCTCTCCGCAGCCCGCAGGCTCCGCGCCATTGATCGGGCCGCGAAGACCCGGGCGCGCAGCCCCCGACCCCGTCGCTTTTCGCTTTTAATTGAAGTTTGAGCAGAGTGCGAAGCGGGCAGAGGCAGAAACCAAATATTTAGTTGCTGCAAATTGGCACCTCCAGATCAATTACCCGACCCGTGTCAGGGCCTGCGCCGCCCCCCGCGCCCCGCGGAATTTCAGTGCGTTGCCCCGGCCCCGGCCGCCCGCGCCGCCCGCCTCCATTCCGCCGCACACTTCTCATCAGCTCCAGCCCTACATCACCCGTGGCCGCGAGGGGAACAGATTTCCAATGGGAAAAGTTCCCTGGGAGGGTCCTCGTTGCTGACTCCCGCCGCGCCCTGTGCTGTCTGTCCCCCACACGCCCGCCCCGGCCGTCATCCAGCCTGTCAGATGGGGACAGCCCGGGAGGAGCAGTGAGATAAAGAGGGAGCTCCAGAGCAAGGACTTCGGGTCACATGGACTTGACCCAACCCTAGTATCTCCACTTATCCTCTGGATGACCTAGGAGAAGTTGCTTATGCTCCCTGAGCCTCAGTTTCCCCATCTGTAATATGGGGCTCAGCATTCACGTTGCAGGGTTATGGGGTTAACACGGCAGAGGGACCCTGCCCTGCCCTGGGCTGGCATATCGTGGCTTTACTTCTCAGCCCTGCAAGAGGGGTAAAATAACTTCCAGAATGAAGTGAGGGACACTGGGTTTGTAAGCACTTCAGCCAAGATCCTGGAGACCAGCAAAGGGAAGGCAGGGGGCAGCCAGCCCCCCAGAGTCCCTGGCAGAAGCCGGGCAGGAGGGGACACCTGGGTCAGCCTCCATCACGGAATGTTTTGACCTCCAGCCTAGGTACATCTGGGCACAATCAGAAGAGGAACTGCTTCTCCAGTACCAAGGATGGAGAGTTAGCTGGGCCTGGAGGTGAGCCATGCCCTCAAGGCTGGGCCGGGGAAGGAGGCTGGAGGGATCTGAAGGTCACCAGTGGCTGAGTGTCAGGAGGCTGCGCCCATGGCAGGGGCCCAGGTGAGCTCTGTGGAGGAATCAGGAATTGGGCTGTAGTCGAGGCTTGCCTTTTCCCTGCTCTATGACCCTGCGCAAATTCTTCAACCTCCATTTTCCAATGTGTAAAATGGGGCTGACACCCACTCCCTCCCAGAGTATTTATGAAGAATAAAGGAGATGACGTATTTATATGAGAGGGAAGGAAACTAGCCGACAGACATGGAGAGAGTGTGGTGCTGAGTCCATGTGAGTTCCCACGCTCAGCACTGCTTCCATTCCAAGAGCTTCCTTGCGGGAACTGGAGTCAAATCGTTTGGCTTTTTTTTTTTTTTTTTTTTTTGCGGTACGCGGGCCTCTCACTGTGGTGGCCTCTCCCGTTGCAGAGCACAGGCTCCGGACGCGCAGGCTCAGCGGTCATGGCTCAGGGGCCCAGCCGCTCCACGACACGTGGGATCTTCCCGGACCGGGGCGCGAACCCGCGTCCCCTGCATCGGCAGGCGGACTCTCAACCACTGCGCCACCAGGGAAGCCCAGTTTGGCATTTTTAAATGGCTGCCCCACCAAAAGGAGCGACTCGCACTCTGGGTGGGAGGGGAGGTGTGGCGGGAGGCTGTGGTTGCCAGGCTTAGGGCTCTGAGAGCCCTTCCTTACCGCATCTCACATTAAAGAATCAGAATCTCCAGACTGTCTGTCCTCCTTCCCGCCTCCACCTCCCCCCAGCCAGAGACCTATGCCCCCAGGGCAGGAGTCACCTCAGGGCAGGAGTCACCCATGCCTGGAGGAAAGTTTTTTCCCATCAAACTCAGGGTCCAGATGGAAGGCAAGCCTGAAGCCTTGGGAAGTAAACTCACTCCTCACCTTATTGAATTTCCCAGCTGTTAAATGGGACCATAACTTGTGAGCCACTAATCACAGGGTGCCTTTTGGACTGGTGGGTGACTTCTAGAAGTTACTGAATCCATTGCCCCACTGTCCACACACATCCTACCCATCCCTTTCGCACACCTGCCACAAGATATCTCCGCTGGCGAGACAACCCCACCACCTCCGTGGGGATGGCAGCCACCATTTGTCAAGTCAGGAAGTCCATCTGACAGTCTACCTTAAATGTCTCACCGCTTCCTTCAGGGAAAAGTTAAAGAATGAACAACAAAAGGTAAATGCTTATGGATAGGCAATGCCACACTATTTTTTAAAAAGACCCCCAAAGAGGGTGTGGGGTGGGAATTACCTTCGGACACAGTGCTCTTTACACTAAACATCTTGGCGATAAATATAGCTGTGTAATTCTTTTTTCTCCTTGGCAGAGAGAAAGGCTGAGGCTGGGCAGCAAGGCAGAGGGACCCGAAAACATAAATCAATATGTGACTTGAATACACGTGCTCTCGGTGTCTGTGTGCGCTGGGGGATTATCAGTAACCTTGATTCCAGCTCAGTGTCCATGTGAGGCTGGGAGACGCAGGGCCCCCAGGGAGGAGAAGAGAAATTAGGAAGCCAAATTCTTCTCCTGATTGACACCTGGGTAAACATCATCCCCGGCAGAAGGGGAAGAAAAAAATCAATGCTGGGTATTTTTATCACATTCCAGGGACAGACGTGGGGGGGGGGCGTAAATTAAAGAAACAGTTCCCCCAACAGAGCCTCATTGAATATGCTCATCTCCAAGGAGGTGGCTAAAGGGGTGGAAGCCAGGTGGGGAGGGCAAGGGGAAGATGGCGAGTGGGAGGGACAGTGGGTGCGTCCCAGGGGGGGTGGCCATTGCTTCTCATGTGCTGGGGCGCTTATGTGAGTGGCAGCAGGTACAAAGGAGCCCACTGTTAATGACAGGGCAAATGCACCAGCTTTGATGGGGGAATCATAGGCCAGAGTCTAATGTCAGACTCTGGCTTCAGTGGAGGACCAAGAGGCATTAGACTTTTTATTTTTATTTTTTGGCTGCATTGGGTCTTCGTTGCTGCACATGGGCTTTCTCTAGTTGCAGCGAGTGGGGGCTACTCTTTGTTGCGGTGCGCGGGCTTCTCATTGTGGAACACGGGCTCCAGGTGCGCGGGCTTCAGTAGTTGTGGCTTGAAGGCTCAGTAGTTGTGGTGCACGGAGCTTAGTTGCTCCTAGGCCTGTGGGATCTTCCCAGACCAGGGATTGAACCCGTGTCCCCTGCATTGGCAGGAGGATTCTTAACCACTGCGCCACCAGGGAAGTCCCAAGGGGTATTAGTCTTAATGCAGTTGTCAGGCGGATGTTTCTAGCAGGAGCTTTCCAGAGCATGGGGAGGGGAGAGTGGCTTTGGTGGGGGCTGGGAGGAGTGAGTGGCCCAGGGAGGTGGGGCGGGGCATCCCCCCCTGGCATCCCCCAGGCCTTGGAGCAGCCTGGTGTGGAGGGAAGAGCCTGCCAGCTGGACTTGGACACTCTTTTCATTCCTGGTGCTTTTGCTTCCTGGCTGTGGGATCTGAGGCACAGGCCCTCTCTGAGCTCCACTGTCGATCAAAAGGGCATGGTCATGATCAACACCATTTCAACAGGGGTAGAAAGGCTTCTTACACAAAGAATGTATGCTTCCGAAGCCGTGAGCATGGGCAATGGAAAGAGAAAGTGAGGAGGGAGGGCAGGGGAGCCCCTTCCAAGGCCGTCCCATCCTGGGTGGCTTTTGCTGGGTGTGTTCTCAGGGTCTGCAGGGGCCACCCTACTCCTGGGGGAGGCTGGCTTCCGCCGCAGGAAGAGGGCAGGAGCAGAGGCCCAGGAAGGGTGTGATTCCCCAGGAGTCACACAGAAAACCCAGAAACAGCTTTGCTGGAGCTCCCTTCTTTGGGGCCAGGACACCTGGGTCCCGCTTCTCAGCTGCTCTCAGCACTAGGATTTGTGAAAAGGAGTGAACAGGGCTACTTCAGGGCAACTCAAAGGGCGTTCAGTGCTGGCAGGGAGGCAGCTCTCCTGGGTCTAGCCAGACATTTTTTGCTGATGCTGGGAGCCAGGGAAGGGCGCCCAGCAGCCTGGAGCTCTCACACCCGGGCTGGCTGATCCTGTGCCCAAGTGGCCCCGAAGCCCCTATTACCCACTGGTCCTCCCTGTCCTGGCTGCAGAATTGTCTTGCCAGAGGAAGGATATGGGGAGAGGCTCCAGGCTGCCCAGGACCAAGACCATGGTGAGCCTTCAGTTACAGCTTTTGCAGACTCTGCAACTAAACAGGACAGTTGGGATTTTAAGGTGATCTGAACCCTAGGAGGTCCAGCAAATGGGCTTCAGGAGATCCGTGAACACGCCTCCTGTCCCCATCATTGAAGTCAAAATTTTGAGTCCGTGCATTTTTCTAAGCTAAGGGTCTAAGCTTTTGTCAAGGCTTAAAGAGATCTATGACTCCTAAGAGTAAGAACCACTGCTCTAGACACACACACACACTCACATATACATGCAAATATGTATATACATGACCACATGTACACACATGTACACACATAGCCCCCTCCCCCCCCATACACACACACACACACACACACACACACACATACTTTCTCTCTTCCTGTTTCAGGTCTCTTCCATCTTGGTTCCATCCCACACAGGGCTGCCCCCACAGACATCCTGTCTCCAAAAAATGCTGTAAGCCCATTCTTTCCAGTTAGAGACTGGCAGTGATTCCCAGTGCCTACCAAATTCAACTGTGGACCCCTGGGTTTGGCATTCAGAGAGCCCCCCTAACATAGAGCCCTCTCTTCCTGCCACAAGCAGGAGCCTTGTTTTCAGCCCAGCTTGTGGGGTCAGCTAACCTGCTGTACTCAGTCCACCCTCCCTGCCTTTGCCCCGGCCATTTTCTCCTCCTGCGACACCCTTCCTCTCCACACCCCCTCCTGCTTATTGGAATCCCAAGGCCTGCAGGACCTGGCTCACACGCTGCCTCCTCCGTGAAGCCTTCCTCAACCTCATCAGAAGTGCCTGCCTTCCTCTAGTCCGTCTCCCACAGTCCCTTGCATGGCCCAGGCCCTGAACCCTTATCTCTCACGGCCTCAGACTCTGGGTCACCAGAGACGGCACTTAGCTTGTCGCCCAGTGGAAACTGTAAGCCCCTGGCAGGCAGGGCCTAAGGGGAGGGGGTGTCCGTGAATCCTCTCTGAATCCGTCTCCCACCACCACCCTTCCCGTCCTGCTCACCTTCCCCCAGCACCAGGTAATACCAAGGTCAGATGTGAGAAAAAATAGATGAAACATCATTTTGCAAATCACAATGTAAACTCTGCTCAGATGCTCCCCTCCCAATATTCTTCCTGGACTCCTGCCCACCCTTGGCTCTGATCCCTCCGGCCCCTCCCCATGCCCCCAAGTCCAGATGTCCAGAGCCTGAGCGGCTCGACTGGAGAGACGTGTATCTCTCTATCTCTGAGTCCTGATCTCTGTCTGTGTTCCCAGGAGACATCTGGCCTCCCTCATCAGACTGGGATCACTGGGAATGTGAGGACCTACCTTTTATGTCTTTCTGTTTTTCTTTTTTCCTTTTCCCATTCCATTCAAATAAGGATTTCAAACAGATTTCAGAGACACACGTGACAAGATAAAAAATGAGAGAGGAAGCTGGGGTGAAAGAGTCCTGCTTTCTCTTTCCCCAGGTGCTGTGTCTGGCACCCAGCAAATGGCACCTTTCAGAGCGGCCCATCCTGGGCCTTTGCTGAGCCCATTGATCCTCCTTCCCTGGGACTCAGGTGCGGACTTGGCCAGCGCCACCCGCCAGGCTCCGCTGCCAGCCCCGGCCCTGCCAGTCCGGCTCGCCTGACCCGGCCCTTCATGCTCTGGCTCTTTCTCTCCCGCTCCCATCTGCAACCACAGTGCATCTCAGCTGTCTGAATAACTCAATTGATTAATTAAGCTCTAATGAGACCTGTGACTCACCCCTGCAGCTGCTGACCGGGAGGCCAGCCGTGCCAGGAAGGGCGCGGGGGGCCACAGGCATGGGCTTAGGAGGGCCCAGGGGGCAGGAAGCTCAGTGGTTGGTGCCACTGATAAGGGAAGCACAAACCTTGCCCAGGGCTAGGTCTCCTCCTGAGCCCTCATGGGGGAGGGGCGGTCTGTGGGCTCTCTGGGCCAGCCAGTCAGTTCCAGAATGACACAGCTAGCACCCACCCTGCCGATGGCCGGGGAGCAGGGCAGGTACTCATTGGCTGAGAGGTGCAGGAAGGGGACTAGACATCACCCTCCCCTCCCCCCCACACACCCCACCCAGAGTCTCACTTTGACTCCCTGGGCCTGGAGTGCCCGAGGCCCAGCAGGTACTAGTCTTGTGGAAGCTGGACCCTGACCACAGGAGCAGGCTTAGCCCTCCCAGCAGCCGCCAACTCCGAGGTTTCTCCCGCCCCAACTCCCGGCCATGCGGTCAAGGCACTTTCTTCCCTGCCCCCGCTCAGCTGCCTCCCGATACCAAATAACCACAAGGGCTCCACAGAGCAAGTCCTGAATTCCAGTTCCCTGCCCCGCCGTCCTCCCCCACCAACCCTGACCATTGATTCACCCCTCCCCCAGACTCTATCCCCTTGTCTGCGCTGGGGGACCAAGGCCCTCCATTAACAACAATAATCAGTGGGATGGAATTTTCCATCTCACAAAGTACGTCCAGAATCCTGAGAGGCAGAGCAGGGAGTCCATTCTAGAAATGAGGAAACTGAGACCTCAGCTTGCCCAAGATGACACCTGTTTTTTTTTGCTTGTGTCCCGGCCATGGCATTCATCTTGGGAAAACACTCCTCTTCAGCTTTGACGCCTCGGCTTAGAGGGCACTTCATCCAGGAAGCCCCGCCCCCGCCCCGCCCCGTCTCTCCAGCTGCAGGTGAAGGCCCTCCTGTCGTGTTGTAGTTGTTAATTTGTTCATATCTGCCATTGGGCCATGAGGGCGGTTGCTGCCGTGTCAGTCCTTGATCATCCCTGCATCCTGTTCAGGGCTTCACATGCAGCAAGAACAAATGAACATTCAGAGAAGGAAGGAAAGAAGGAAGAAATGAATGAACCACGACAAGTGGCAGATATCCTGATCCCCAGCCTCAGCCTCGTGCTGGGAGGGACAGGGCAAGACAGTGTGGGCATTTCAGCTGTGGGTGCGCAGGGAATCCGCTGTGTGCATGGTCCATTAGACCAGAGAGCAAGCAGGTAAGGCCTTCCCCTCCCCTCTGCAGGGAGAATATGGTGGGACTGACCCAGGGAATCATGCGAGATGGGGGTGGGCAGGGCAGGAGAGGGTGGAGAGAGTGTAGCTCTGGGGTATTGGGGCTCCTTCAGGGGAGACAGGAAACCCAGAGTGGAGAGTAAGACCTGGTTGGAGTCCTAGCTTTGTTGGACCCCTTGGTAGACTTTGGCCTCCCCATTTAGGCCTGTGAATTGAGAAAGTCTGATGACATAATCTCTGGACCTGCTGTCCTCCTGATGTGGGCTGGGAGCCCCAAGAGGAGGCTCAAGAGACATTGTGACCAGAGGAAGTGAGTGAGATGGTGACGGGCAACAGGAGTGGGGTTCGTGACGCCCCTACTGCTGCAGTGGGAGGGGTGGTCGCAGCCAGGAGCCTCTGATCCCCAGGAAGAGCCCCTCCCACCCCAGCGCCTCTGCTATTGCCACTCCTCAGGTTCAATTACCAGATCAGCTTTCAAATCGGGCTCCAGCCAGTAACTTTACAGGAGAAAATGATTATGTGATTATTTCAACCTTGCTCCAAACAACGTTTGAATTGGATCTGGGAAAAGACGATTTGGGCACCGGAGGGTCCATGCGAGGGCAGGCGCGGGAGTGGCAGCAGCCTCGGAGTGTCAGGCGGCGCCTGCCGGCCCCGGAACTTTGCATGGTGGTACATGCTTCCCAGCCACTCCCCAGACCTTCACCCTCTCCCTGACGTTCAGCCTGCATCCAGGGTTAGCCTTGGCAGGAAAGAAAACATTGGTGGTGGTGCTGGTAAGGGGCATTTCCCAGGCAAGCAGGTTGGGGGAGCAGACAGGATCCAGCAGCCGTGTTTCCTGCCCAGAGCACCCCGTCAGTCACTTGGAAAACTGTTTTTCTGCCAATCTCCTTTCTCTGCCTTCAGCTCCAGCCCACCCGCGGGTAAACTTTTGCTCAAACAAGTTTAGCCCTGAGGAAGCAGAATTGGAAAGAACGTCTGCTTTTCCAGAACCCAACAGAGCCTTCTAGAGGGATTTGGGATTACCTGCTCCAGGGATCACTCAGCCAGTTTTCTCCCTATTAGGTAGTCGAGATTTGACTACATACTAATCTTTCTGAGCCTCAGTTTCCCCAGCTGTCAAAGAGAGAGTTGGTCCTAGGTGACTCCTAAGGTCCCTCCCAGCTCTGATGGAAGCCGTTTCAGCTAATTCCCTACGTGTCCTATGTGAGGCTGGGGATGTCCAACCCTAGATCCTCGGTGGCCAGTTCCGTGGAGATGTGTGGCCTCCAAGCCTTGCAGGGCCCTTCTGCCTGGCAGCTGAGGAGGTTCCTCCTCACCCCTGAGCCAGCGCTCAGCCAGGTGCCAGGTAGGGAGACTAAGCCTGGAGTTGGGGCAGAAGGGCAGGGGCGGGTGTGCCCCAGAGGTTGAGGGGTCTGGAGGAGGGACAAGGGATGGTCCACCTCTGACTCCATCTCCATGTGTCTCGAGGCCTGGCTTTCTCAGGACTCCCTCTAAAGACTTACCTGTTACCTTAACAAACACCATGTCATCACTATTTTTTTTTAAATAAATTTATTTTATTTATTTTTGGCTGCATTGGGTCTTTGTTGCTGCGCGCAGGCTTTATCTAGTTGCGGCGAGCGGGGGCTACTCTTCGTTGCGGTGAGCGGGCTTCTCATTGCAGTGGCTTCTCTTGTTGCGGAGCGTGGGCTCTAGGCATGCGGGATTCATAGTTGTAGCACAGGGCTCAGTCGTTGTGGCTCGCGGGCTCTAGAGCGCAGGCTCAGTAGTTGTGGCGCACAGGCCTAGTTGCTCTGCAGCATGTGGGATCTTCCCGGACCAGGGCTCGAACCCGTGTCCCCTGCCTTGGCAGGCGGATTCTTAACCACTGCGCCAGCAGGGAAGCCCATCACTTTTTAGAAATTGCTTACAAGCTGCGATTTTGGAGACTGTGCTCTGGGGAGCTACTCGCAGCAGGAGTGACTGTGCCCCACACACACACCTCGCCCCCAAGATGTGGACGCTGGGCCTGCAGGGAGGACTGGCCAGGCCCTGGTGGACCTCAACATCTGCCGGTCATCACCAAGGGTTTACCGGGCACTTGGTGGGCATGGGTGGGGGGAGAGTGAGGCAGGTGCAAAGGGAATAGAAAGCACTGGTTAAACTCATACACCAGTTATTAAGCGCCTACTGGGTGCCGGGCACGGGACCAGTTCTGTCAGGGGGAAGCTGACAATCTTCTGGGAGACAGGACACCCCTTCCCAGAATAACCTGAAACTCTGAGACTTCACAGAAAAGACGGTGAAGAAAGAAGGCCTCAAGCACTTAGGAGCCATCAGTCTCAATAGGATGAGGCCAGGTGGACTTCCTGCAGGAAAGGGGTCTGGGCCCGGTTTGGCCGTGGGGTGGTTGGCGGGCTTTCTGAAGAACCACACAGCTGAGATGCACAGGGAGAAGAGGCAGGGAGAGAAGGAAGGTAGCTTCATTGTTCACGTTCGCATCTTGTGCCTCACAACACCCCCTGGGGTGGGGTGCACATACGATCTCCATGTTACAGACTAGGATCCTGGCCGGCAGCACACACGGTCAGGAGGGGCAGGAAGCAAGGTCTGCCTGTGCCTCACAGCCTGTCCTTCTGGCGTTCCCTGGGCGGGCCCCTCGCCGGGAACACCAGCAGGCAGGAGCCCAGGGCTCTGTCGGGAATTAGGAGGCCGGTTCCAGGGAACTTCTGGGATGCAAGAGGATTCGGGAATAGGATCTGAGACAAACAGGACCCCACCCTCCTGGCGAGTGCCTGCTTAGGGATGGGGTTTCAGAGGCGCAGATCACAGGGGAAAATTATATCGTCAAAGAGGAAAATCGGCACCGCCGTCCCTCCTTCACTCATTAATTTCTGGGGAAGTATGAGCTGTCAGCAAGCAGCGGCCTTCAATTCAAATTACAGAATCTGAATTCTTAATTTCTCCTAATCCATCAGTGAGCTGCCTTCCTGGGCTAATATTAGCAGCGCTGGCGAGTCTTGTCGCGGACTCACTGATGTCTCCCTCCCCCTGAAGAAAGCCCTAATCGATATAACCGGCCCTGGGGTGGACCCCTCAGAGGCAGGCACCCCCCTCCCCACTCCCCAGCTGCCTCCAGTTCCAGGAAAGGAGTGTGGAGTTTGGGGGGAGTCCCTGGAGAGACGGGAGAGCAGAGGAGCGGTAGGGAAGGTGGAATCAGAGCCTGAGAGAGACTTGGAACAAGGGAGGGAGGGAGGGTGAGACAGGAGGAAAGACAAAATTAGCGAGACTCAGAGAGGCAGGGGTAGAGAGTGACGGAGGGACAGAGCCAGAGGCCCCAAGAGATGGATGGAGACCGATGTGCAGAGGAGAGAGAGAGCCCTCCGGAACCTAGGGCCAAAGCACACACTGACCTTCTTCAGGGAGAAAACACAGCAAAGCGAAAGCAAAGCCCCGTAGAACTCCCACGGAGAACGTGGCCCCCAGAACACTGGGCCCACTAGTCCCCTTTGCCTAGAGGTTTTCTGGAGTCAGGCGCCCCTAATCAAATCATAGCACAAAGGCCTCCTCTGCCAGGAAGCCCTCTTGCTTTCTATCTGGCAGCACTACCTCTTTACCCTTGGGCAGTAGCGCCCTCTCCTAGTCAGCTGTCTGGGTCCTGGAGGCACTCTGTACCACTGTCTCTCTGCAAAGGTGGGGAAATCACGGTAGATGAAAGAGTGGGGATGGCCGCTAGGCTGAGCACCATCTGTGCGTCTCTGATTTCTCTCTTCAACAAGCCCAAGAGGTAGGGACTGTTATTACCCCCATGTCGCAGGTGAGGAAACAAGCACAGTTATGCCACTTGCCCAAGGTCATGGAGCAGTAAAGTAGCCATGTCAGGATTTGAACCCAAGTAGGCTGACTCCAAGCAAAGTGGTTAACACCATGTGACAGAACCTTGGGCAAAAATTCCACGGGATTGTATATGGTGTGGTCCCTGTCCTTGCTGAGCTATGGAAGGGTGAAGGACACACCAGGCCAGTCCCATGACGTCCTCACATGACCCCGGTTCCATCAACCAGTCTTCTTATTACCTTCCAAGCAGCCTTGTACCTTCTAGTCCCCTCATCCAGCTCGAACCATCTCCCCGAATCTGACCCTTCATCCAGGAGGCCTGCTTCAAGTCATGACGGCCTTCAGCTGGTCACCTTCCTGTAGTCCCTGTCCCTGACCCTGGTGGCCTGTCCCTCCCTGGCCGGTCCTTGTTCTTTCTGCGAATGTCCTACCTTCTCAGCAAGTGGTGAGCCTCTCTGTGCACAGCACGTGTGCCTCCAATGTCCTAGGCCCAGCCTTGCCCACTCGAGGGCTCAGTAAATATTTGTGGACTTATCAATGGATTGATTGGTGCGGTGAAGACAGGAGGCCTGGGACAAAGATGCCTAAGAACTAAGCAGCGTCCCTGTCACCGCGGGCCCTGGGGAAGTGTCGGGGGCTGGAGACAGGCAGGTGGGGACTCCAGGCCTCAGCAGGTGTGAATGACCCGACATGGGCAGTGTAGCTCTCCGCTGGCCCTCAGGGGACCCTGTCTCCCCAGGTTGGAGGATTTGGGGATGCGAACGGGGAAGGGAGAAAAGGGGCCCCCTCAACTTGGGAAGGTAGCCCTACAGGCTGCCCAGGCACCCAGAGCAGGAGCAGACTCTTCCTCCTCGTCATTGTCTCCACCCCTGCCACTCCTACCCTCCCAGCCAAGAGGCTGGGCCCGAATAGAACTATTTTGAGCCAAACCTGTGAATTATACATGGTCTGGGCAGTGAGCCCTCCACTCCCGACCAGTGGCAGTGGGAGCTGGGAGTAGGCGATCACCGCCTTTCACTCTTGGTGTGTCTGAGCCGGTGCAGGTGCCAGATGGAGTGCAATGGGGTTGCATGCATGCGTGCATGTGGATTTGGTGACTAAGGGATTGGGGATGTGCACGAACAATTATGGGTAGGAGCTGTGGGTTCCCAGAGACATTTTCCCTCTCTCTGAAGTTCCAGGATGGTGGACCCCTGGGCCCAGAGCCCTGTGGACCCCAACTCTGTGTATCTGGGCAACAACCAGGATGGATGGAGGCCCAGCTTCACATAGGTTGATAACACAAATCATCCTGCCCTCATCCCACCCCTGCCTTGGCTGCCAGTGGCATCTTCAGGAGTCAGATGGACAGAAAAGAGATCATCCCATCGGGGCCAGATCCAGGAGAGGTGAAGGAGAGGCCATCAGTAAAGCCACTAGGAGCTGAGGACCTCCTCTGTGTTCTGGCACTGCACACACATGAACTGAGTTAAATGTCACAACACTTCTGTACCATACATCCTATTATCCCCATTTTACTGATGAGAAAACTAAGGGTCAGAAAGATTAAGTTACTTTCTCAATATTGCACACATGGAACTAGCAGAATCAAGATGTAGACAGCTAAGAAAATAATCAGGCAAGTCACAGCTTGGGAGAAAATATTTGCAATACATGTATCTGACAAAGGACTCGTATCTGGCGAATGCTCACAACTCAGTAATAAGAAAACAAACTATCTAATTTTTTTTTTCTTTTTGGCCATGCCACGAGGCACACAGGATCTCAGTTCCCCAAGCAGGGATGGAACCCGGGCCCCGCGAGTGAAAGCACCCAGTCCTAACCACTGGACCGCCAGGGAGTTCCCCACAAACAATCTAATTTTTAAATGGTTAAAAGAAGATACAGGGCTTCCCTGGTGGCGCAGTGGTTGAGAGTCCGCCTGCCGACGCAGGGGACACGGGTTCGTGCCCCGGTCCGGGAGGATCCCACATGCCGCGGAGCGGCTGGGCCCGTGAGCCATGGCCGCTGAGCCTGTGCGTCCGGAGCCTGTGCTCCGCAACGCGTGAGGCCACAACAGTGAGAGGCCCGCGTACCGCAAAAAGAAAAAAAAAAAAGAAGATACAGAATGGCCAATATGCACATGAAAAAGATGTTCGACGTCACTCATCATCACGGAAATGCAAATTAAAACCGCAACAAATACCACTACACACCCATTAGAAGACTAACCGTGCTACATGTTGGTGAGGTTGTAGAGTGACTGGAACTCCCAAGAGTAGAAATGTATGACGGTCCAACTACTTCAGCAAACAGTGGATCAGTTTCTTAAAAGGTGAAACATACAATTACTGTAGGACCCAGTCATTCCACTCTTAGCTATTTACCCAAGAAACAAGAAAACATCTGTTCACACACAGACTTGTACACACAAGTTCGGAGCAGCTTAATTCACAACAGCCCGAACCTGGAAACAACACAAATGTCCATCAACAAGTGGCCAAATTGTCACATATTTGTACAGTGGGATGGTACTCAGCAATCAAAAGCTATAAACTACAGGCAAAACAACATGGATGAATCTCATGGACATTATGAAGAGTGAAAAGCGGCCAGCTACCAGGAGTACATATTACGTAATTCCATTTATATGAAGCTCTAGGAAAGACAAATCTAATCTATTGTGACCGGAAGCAGATCAGCAGTTGCCTGGGGCTGGAGGGAGGGTGGGGATCAACTGGGAAGGGGCACGAGGGAGCTTTTGGGGATGATGAAAATGTTCTATATCCTGATTGCAGTGGTGGTTATATGTGCACATAAATTTGTCAAAGCTCATCACATTGAACACTTCAAATGTGGGCATTTTATTGTACGTAAATGATGCTTCAATAAAGTTGAAAAAAGAAACCAGGTAAGCTGAGCTAAAATCTACACCTGTAACTATTATATCCTGTGTCTCTCGAGGTAATGGCAGCTGAGTAGTGGGTACCTCGGGCCCCTCTGAGCAAGAGAAAGGGCTGTGGTTCGAGAATTGATTACCTGCCTCCACAGGAAGGAAGCATCCAGCTTTCCTCTGCTTTACTGCCCCTCCCCCAGCCCCACATCCCAGGCTCCCTGTGGCTTTCTCTGTAACCTTAGGAACTGACCACCTGCGAGTGTCTAGTCTCCCGTTGGGTCCCCTCCCTAACCCCTTCAATAGGAAACATCTTTAAAGCTTCCTAAAGCAGCGTCCTGCTTAGTGGGTCAGGAACCCCCAGGGGAGTCAAAGGTTTTTTTTCTTTCCATAGCTAGAGGTCAAGTCCACCTCTGCACATTCCCTCTCCCACCCACCACCCAGGGACTGGGAGTGGGCCTTCAGTGTAGTGGGAGGGGGCATGGGTACTCTGCTCTGGGGCAGGTACCAGGCTTACCCACTCAGGGATCCCCAAGGAAGGCCAGTGTGCTGGTGCTCAGGGCCCTCAGACTTGCTTGCTGTGATCATCAATCATTTACTGAATGCCTGTTAAGTGCTGGGCTTTGAGTTAAGCCCTATGCCTGCATTTTCTCTGTTAATCCTCTGGATAACCCTAGGAGGCTGAAGCTATTATTGACCTCATTTTACAGATGAGGACGCTGAGACACAGAGAAGGTCAGCGAGGCCACACAGCTAGCAGGTGGAAGGGAGAGTGACAACGGCCAATGCTGTTAATTTCCCAGCAATACCTGTACCAGCCCCATCTGAATCCCTTGGAGGGGGTTAAAAATACAGATTCCCGGGCTGGCCGATGCTTTGCTTTGTCCTTATTTCCTCTAGATTCTCACGAGTTTACTCAGGTAGGCAATCAGCTCTGACCCCCTCGGGGGCCTCCAGACAGTGAGCCACTCCCATCTCCCACCCCATCCCCATCCCCCCACCAGGTACCAGTTGCCAGGCTCCATGTGGCTGGGCACAGCGCCAGTCCATCTGACCAAAGAGAGGGGCAGGGCTGAACTTGGTCAGGACCGGCCGGGTTTGGGGGCCGGCAGGAGGAGATCTACAAATTGATTTCTGTCCTGTTTAGGGGGAGCCCTGGCACCAGCAGGAATGGGATTGGGTTTTAACTAGAGAAGTGGAAAGGGCAGCTCGACCTAGGGCAGGCGGGCCAAGCCAGGAGGCAGGACCCCGGACCCCCGTGCCTCAGAGGTACCAGGACCTTGACTGTGTTCCTGGCGGAGTGGTACCTCCACTTCTGTCTGCCCCTGGGGATGCAGGGTCCTGGAAGATAGGCCCCAGAATCTAACTGGTATGACCTGCACCTGGGAAAAGAGTGAAAAAAAGCATTCCACGGCCCAAAATGCCTGTTTTTCCAAAATGACCCGTATTTCAAACATGCTGCCCCGTCAGACCTTGCTTCAGCACACACAGCCAGTCACACCAAATGCTCTGACTTGGGGATCAGAAAATAACATTCAGGGAGTTCCCTGGCGGCCTAATGGTTAGGACTCCAGGCTTTCACTGCCATGGCCCACGTTCTGTCCCTGGTTGGGCCACAAGCTGCATGGTGCAGCTGAAAGGAAGAAAGAAAGAGAGAAAGAGAGAAAGAGAGGAAGGAAGGAAGGAAAGAAGAAAGAAAGAGAGAGAGAGAAAGAAAGAAAGAGGAAAAATAACATTCATGCCTTGAAAGAGTATTCAGGATGTCCCCCAATCACCCCCTTCTGTTTCGCCTGCACTCGAGGCGTCTCAGAGCTGGTTCCATGTTCCCCCCAGGCCCCCACCTTCCCCTCCATGTCTGCACAGGCTGTTCCCTCTTCCTGGAGTGCCCTTTCCATCAACCCTCTGGAAATCCATGTCCTGTGCAATCCTGAAGACCCAGACTAACTCCTGCCACCTGCTGAAACCTTCCTAGCTGTTGGCAGCCTCCTGGGGTTCTTCCTTCCTTGACCTCCTGTGGTCAGTCCCACACAGCAACCTCACTACTACCATCTCCCTTGAGTGTGCGTGAGTGTGAATGTTTATACGGGGAGGCTCAGTGAATGCTGCACTCCTGTGGTTTCTTGGGCAAGAGTCTGGAAAGGTGAGGGCCTGGCCGTGGGGTCCCACTTCTTTTTTTTTTTTTTGGCCACACCGCCGGGCTTGTGGGATCTTTGTTCCCCGAGCAGGGATCAAACCCTCACCCTCGGCAGTGAGAGCGCGGAGTCCTAACCACTGGACCGCTAGGGAATCCCCAGGGGCCACGTCTCCACCATCCCAGTCATCCCCACCTCCACAGCAGACAGCACAGCACGTGGTTGCTCCCTGGTCAGCCTTAGACACACGGCCTCGGACGGTCAGGAAGCTAAAAGGTACCACAGCAGCATTTTGTCTCCTTCCCACCTGCTCAGAAAGTTCTAGTGATGGAAACAGTCCTTGCATCACCCTAGGAGTTTCTGCCCCACCATCTGGGGGTGACGGGTATCTTGACTTCTGCTCAGCCTTCTGTCTCCTCCAGTTCCAATTCCTTCAGCTCCCAAAGGCCCCTGTGCTTCCCCTGATCCGTCCTCTGTTCTGAGGACGCTGAGCCAGCTGGCCCTGGGCAGCTTTCCAGCCCCTGAGTCCACCCTCCCTTCATGCCATGGTTGAGGGTCATCCCTTCCCACTCCCCACGCCCACACCCCATCCACCACCTGGGCAGATGGTGACTCTCCTTGGATCCCCAAGGTGGGGCTAGAGAGCAGAAAAAGGATCCAGGATCCAGGAGAAGTCATTGCCACCAGGCTCAGCCTTGTTTCAGCTCGGGACAAGTTACAGGGGGCCTGTGGCGGTGCCCAGGAGGGGAACAGAGGAGCCTCGGGGCAGCTGAGGCAGCAACATTCCTAGAGGGAGGAACTGAGCCTCCTCATCGGAACAATGGGGAAACCGAGGGACGTGACTTGACCGTGGACGCACAGCATGTCAGAGTCAAATCCAGGAGCCAGTTTCCCGTCTGGAGTAGGGAGTCTCCAGGGCCCTAGTCCCTAGGATGGTGACAGACAGGGCATCACAGCTGGCTCACACAGGTCCCTGGAAGGGCCCCACAGAGGATGAGGGTGGACAGAGAGCCTCCCAACCCTGAGGCCAGGGCTGCGCCAGAGCTTCCAGGGACAGAGTGATTTCCTGTCACTTGGCCCCGGAGCAGCTGCTCCCTCATCTAATTAATGGCCCCGATTCTGAGCCTTTGATGAAGGGGAATCATGAGCAGTGGCTCTGTATGAGCCTCCGTGGAGCCTTCTGTTAAGCAGGGGCAGGCAGGAGGGGCGGCGGCAGCCGGGCAGCGCACAGGCCCACGAGCTGAGAGCTGTGCCCACTGCCAACCTCTTGTCCCCCTTTCTGTCCTCACCATTTCTTAGCTCCTTGCTTCCTCCTCCCCTTGCCCAGGCCAGCGCCCGTCCCCTGCCCTTACAGGCTTCCTCTGGGTCCTCTCTCACTTCCAGTCTGTCCTATCCTCTGCCCCCTCTCAGAGTCTGACTCCTTCACCTTCACACACACACACACACACACACACACACACACACACACACACATGCTTGTCTGGCTCTGGGAGGAGGTGGGCAGGGAAGGCCCCTCCTTCCACCTACAGCTCACATCAAGGCGGCAATCTTGGGGCTTTCCCTGTGAGATCGGCTCAGCCCAGGGCTGTGACCCTCCACAGACGGTCGCTCCTAGCGACTAACATCCTGTCTTGGGAGCTGGGGAGGTGATGGAGGTGTCCAACAAGCAGCAGCCGGACTTCTCTGAGGACGGCTCAGGGATCATGAGAAAATCCCTTCCCAACCAAAGCCTGTGCAGTGCTAGCTGGGAGGAGACATTAGGGCTGGGTCAGATGGAGAGGAACAGGACTGGAGACCCAAAGGCTCCCCTGCTGGCTGACCGGATGGGTCCCGGGAGCCGGAGGAAGTTCAGATCAGTGCCAGTCAGGGTTAGGGCAATCTAGCTGTGACCCGCAGACATCTAAAGGGTTGCAAAAGCACATGGTCCAGCAGAAAGCAACAGGAGATAGCGATGGGGGCGGGGACCTTATTAGGCAGAATCTTACATGATCATTGGAGAGTGGTTAATCTGGGGTGGTCAGTGTGGGGAGATCTGTACAGAGGGTCCTTACTGGATGTTGGGGTAGAGATGTTGGTGATGGGTGGTCAGTGTTGAAAGGATGTATTAGCACATTGATGTCGGGCCACCAGGAGTGGTTGATATTGGATAGTTGGTTGGGCCATCCGGGATGGGAGGCTGGGCTGGGTCGATGGGTGATCAGTACTGCTGGGGACGGTCACTTGGTTAGTCAGTGTTAAGAGAGAGATGTTGAGTAGTCAGTATTTGGAGGCTGGGGCAAAGTGGTCAGTTCCCACACTCTGAAGGCATGGTACCCTCTGTGTTACTATGCATGGTACCTGATATAGCAACCTAAGGTGAGCCCCTGATTCCCTGCCCCAGGGCTTCATCCAGCCCCAGGCTATGCTCGTGGCTTAGTCAAAACAAAGCTGTCCTCAGGCTAAGGCGGGGGGTGGGGGGTGGGGGTCTTAGTCTCTTGGGATTGTGGCAGATGGGAAGGTCCCTAGAAGTGATGCCTGGGGCATGCGGAATGGAGTGGGCAGGGAGCTGAAGTGCTTAGGGATGCAGCAAAGCTCCACAGAGGCTGTAGACCTCAAAGCCAGGATGCGTATCGATGAATCGATTCCCATTATTGGTGCTCCTGGGAGAAGTTCCGAAAGATGGAGCTGGGGGAGAGGATGGGGTTCTCACGGAGAAAACTACGGCAGAGCCTGGCCACTCAGGATATAAATGAGACAATCTGCTCACCTGGCCCTTCACAGCTGCCCCCTGCAGTGCTGAGCAGAGATGGGGACATGTACCCCAGCATGTAACAAGTTGCAGATGTGGGTGTTGGGGAAGCCGTGGTAGGCAGTGAGATGCAATTCTTGAATGGAGCGTCCCAGCTCCGGGCAAGCCGCAGACTTGCAGGCAGACATGCAGGGAACATCAGGTTTGCATGGGGCAGTCACAAGGAGATGGATTTTGGCTTCCATTGGTGACAATTTCTCCAGAAAACAGGTTGTTCTCCACAAGAGGAAGCTTCCCTGCTTCCAGAGGCACTGAGTGCCGTGGACTGGAGGTGTCCAAGCAGAATTTGGAAGACTCCCTCTCAAGAAAGATGGTCTCTGAGGCACCCACCTCCCACCAACCCTGCCCCCGTATTGTCATCAGGGTCCCATTAGTGATATGAACGGTGGGAAATAGCCATAACCAGCCAGGGGTGTTTAGCTGCTTTCCAGGAAGGGCAAGGGGAGTAGTTGCTGTGTTGACCATCACTAAGGGGCCAGGATGAAGGAAGAGTGACAACTTGGGAGAGCTGCATCCATTGGTAGCAGGTCACTGCAAGGATAATCTGGTGGGTACCCGGGCAGAAGCCAGGAAGGGACAGGATAACTCACTGCTGTGAGGTGGGGCCGGGGGCGGGTCAGGATAGAGCCAATGCTAAAGCTGCTGTAACCGTCAGACCACAGGGGCAGAGGCTGAAGGGGGAGGAATCTGATGAGGGAGGCACGATCTCTGCCTTAGGTGAAGGTTAGTCTGTTGGGGGAGACTCAGTCCCTGTCCTGGGAGCCCAATTTGACGAGAGAGATACAGTCCCTGCCTTCGGGAGCCACCAAGTGTAAAGGGGGAGACAGTGCCTACGCCAAGGGTATCCATCTCTTGGGAGGAAAACAAGAGGCAGGTTGTCCTGATTGGAGTAGACATGCAGTGTCCCAGATCTGAGAGCAGAGGCTGGATTGTGGAGGCCAGCGTGGCCCCAAGTCTGCAGCCGAGAGGGCTCAGGCTGAGCAAAAGGCATGCTGACTTCCTGTGTCCAAGTTTCCAACGCTGGCCTAAATTCAGCGCCGTTGGCTGTGACATTCCCCACCCCATCTTCTGCTCACTGCTCTGTCCCCAGTGAATTATTGAAGATGCTCAAAACAGCAGGAGGCCAGGGCCTCCGCTCCCTGGCAGAGAGGTGGCATTCTCCAGGTGTGCCTCCTTCACCAAGCACACATGCCCACACCATGCCCGTTCGGGCTCCACACTCTCCTCCCAGGGAGGCCTGTGGGTCTCCTTCATCCCCCCACAAACCTGCGCACCCCAGACACAGGAAATCTCGGGGGGACAGGCTCAGATGTGGAGCAACGCCCTCTGCATCAGACCCGAATCCTCAGCCCAGCAGCTGTGGCAACAACTTGCTCTGTGACTTTGGACAAGTCCCTTTCCCTCTGTCCCTCTGGACAATGGGTGGGTTGAACCCAGTGGCCTCCCGGGTCCTGGGAAGTGCTGACCCTCTCTAGGCAGAAGGAACGATGAAGAGCAGTCTCTGTTTGAGGCTCTGCCATTAAGCTACGTGCGACCTTGGGCAACGATTTTTACCTCCTGGAGCCTCAGTTTTCTGTAAAATGGGTACAAGAGAAAAAAAGGATACAAGAGCTGAACTGCCTCCTGGGGTTGTTGTGAAGATCAGGGAGATAAAGCCAGTAAAGTGCTTGGGACGGGGCCTGGCACGCGGGGCATGCTTGGTAAACGTTACTCATGACTCTTGTTACTGTTATTATTTCCCTCCCAGGAGCAGCAAGGTCTCTGACACTCTTCTCTGGACCCCATTCTCCCTTCTCCAGGCAGCAGGGCCTTCTGCCCAATCCTTGCCCCGTATGATCAACTCCCACACAGTTCACTATCCCATCTCTGCAAGTGCCACCTGCCCGCAGCCCCCCTGCCCAGGGACAAAGCAGCACAGCCCCCTCCCCCATACCCGCTACCACTCAGAGCGCCTGGGCCCCCTCCCAGTGCTCCCCTCCTGCAATTATGTAGAGCAAACAAGCACAGCTGATGGGAAAGGAGCTGCTATTAGCTTAACCTTTCGGGGCTGGAGCTGCTGGGACAATGGGGAGGCTTATGGGGAGGGGGCTCCTTAAGCAGGTGGGGCTGTGAGATGGAAGGGAGGAGAGGGGAAGGGAGGGCACTAGCTCTGAGCTCCTAATGGGTAGGATGCAGGCCCCAAAAAAGCAGAGAAAAAAAAAAAAAAAAAGGACAGAGAACAAAAGGAAGATGTGGAAGTGGAATTAAAAAGACTGGAGCAAAGAAATCAGTGTGGAAGAAGTGGGAGGCAGAGGAAAGGTGGGAAATAAAGCCCAGAGAACTGTGTCAAGGACCCCCTGCATGCCCATCACAGCCCCCTGTCCCCTCGCGCACAGGAGGATGGGACCTCAGAGTCTGTAGACAGGATTATTCCATCTGACGCTATGGAGAATCATAGAATGAGGATTGCCAGAGTCGCACGAGACCTCGGACACCGCATAGCCCCGCTCTCCCACTTTACAGATAGAGAAACAAGCTCAGAGAGGGCTTCTGCCTTTCCCAAAGTCACGGTGAATGTTCGGAGAAAATGGGTGAGCATTCAGGCCCCTGAGCTCCTCCCTTTACATCACCTCTAATCTGTCCATCCGTCCATCCATCCATCTCAACAGGCAAGCCCGCTTCCCAGCCTGAAGGGGCTTAGATACAGTGAGAGTGACCTAGGGAAATAAGGAAAGAAAACACAGAGTAGAGAAAGTCCCACAGGGAGACAAAGTTCCCACCGAGCACAATATGTGACGGCGTTTAATATTATTAAATTATGTACAATACGTACAATGAACAAATAGCTCCTTCCGCGTGAATCAGGGAGGCTTCAGGGAGGAGGTGACTTTGGTCTGGGGCTTGAAGGATGAACTGGAGGACGCTGTGACTATTGCAATTTTCCCAGCAGGGCCGGCTCAGGTGCAGGTAGCAGCTGGGGGTTCAGGGAGGCCCTTCCTCCTTTCTCCTCTCAGTTCTGGGAGGGAGAGTGAAGCAGGTATGCTACGAGGTGGAGAAGGGACCTCGGCTACATGCAGTCCTCTCCCTCGGATGTGGGAGAGATGATGGTGAGGGTTCCTGTGAAATTGGTCCAGAGGTGGGGTGGGGGTTGCAGAGGGTGGTCAGGTATCAGAGGGTGGCTTCTGCCTTTCTTCCTGCTCCCACCCTTGCCTCCCCTGCCTCTCTCTCCCCAGCTCAGGTGGGCTAGCCAGGATGGGGAGGGGCGGGGGTCACAGATTTGCAGAAGCCCGGGTGTAGGGGGGTGAGAGCCCTTCTGCCTGACCTTGGCTTGGCCAGGCCCTGAGACTAGTCTCAACCCTTCGCCCTGCAGCCCACTCAGGGGGCCCGAGGGAAGGGCCGGGCGTGGGGAGTGGGGATGGGGTAGGGAGGCTTGACTCACAGCCCACAGCTTCGGCGAGACAGCAAGGAATATTTTTAGGAGCTCGTTAAACAGGGAAGAAAGGAAGGGAAGGGAAGGAAGGAAGATGAGGGTTATGCATTATTTTTCATCCAAGTGACAGCTCTGAGCATCTCCACTGGAACTGTCACACAAAAGAAATGGCATGTCTAATATTATTACGGAACGGGTGTGCGCACACGTGTGTGCGCGTGAGCGTGTGTGCCGCCAGTGTGCACCTCTGCAGGGTGGGGGCCCTGCAGGTGAGCCCGCAGGTGACACGTGTGTGCGAGCAGCGGAGGGGAGGGCAGTGTGTGCAGCTGCGAGAGAGGAATCTGTGACGGAAACTGTGGGAGAAACTCTGTGAAACTGTGTGTGATGGGGGGTGCAGACTGTACAACTCTGTGTAATTGGCTATGTATAACTCTGGGTGCGTGAGACATCGCTGGAAAACTTGTATCCCCGGAGATGTGTGGGGTGAGCACGGGGGCGAGAAGGGCTCATCCTCACAGGTGAGGCTGCATAGGTACGAGGGGGAGAGTGGGCTCGGTGGGGACTCAGAGTCGAGCCCCCAGAAGGTGGTGGGGAAACGGGAGGGTGAGGGCAGCCCTGAGCCCACCTGCCCTGTCCTGAAGGGAAGGCGAGACATGGCGAGACACCCCTCACCACCCTGACACTCACACTGTCCCTTCTCTGACCCTGCTGACTTCCTGGCCGGAGGGACGCTGCCCCGCGGGTGTGCGTGCAAAGTTCTCTCTCTGACCTTCAACTCTGGTAAGTGCTTCAGATGGTCTCATAGAATTATCGTCCCCTCTGGTGAGGTAGGTACTCTTATTATTCGCATTTCATGAGTAAGGTGCTCGCGGGGTGGCTGAGACTCAGCAGGGTCAAGCAACTTCCCTGACATCGCCGAAGCTGGCAGGAGGCAAAACTCAGATTTGAACAGGCCTCCCGTGAGCCTCCATATCTCTTCTCAGGGCTGAAGAGCTGAGCACAGGGGGTCAGGGTTAGTGGGAAGGGGTCAGCCTGGGAGGCTGTGACTGTGACCTTGGGCTTCCAGGAGCCTTCCCAGGACTTCTCTGGGGTTCCTGGGGGCCTGTCTGGACAACAGGTGTCCAGCGTGGGAAGGGGACCCCGGAGAGCTGGTGGGATGCTCCAGAGTGGCCGGCCAGGTGGGGTGTAAGGAGATTCGCTTCTGTCAGCCACTGAGCAGTGGTGCGGGCCCTGCCGACTTGGTAACTAAAGCCAACCTCGTAAGTGGCTAATTGATTTCTGTTCCCAGATTAAATGTGCAGCACTTTACATGGCAGCAGAAGGAGGTCAGCGCTCCCCCCACTTCTCCAGCGCCGCATTCAGAGAGACAAAGAAATTGATTTTCCAATCGATGCTCTGAGCAATGATTAAATGTTCTCTGCACAGCGGGCCTAATGAGTCCCTGAGGGGCGTGCCGATCTTTTAATTAGAGACTCCCATGGGGGCCAGGGGTAGGGGCTGCCCTAGAGAGAGGGGTCCGGCCAGGGAGCAGTCCTCACCCCCAGGGATCGGTGGGCTGCACCTCTGGGGGAGCACCATGGCCTAAGAGATGCTGTCTAGGGGTCCCTGAGCATAGACACCCTGTGGAGGGGTCCCTGGTTGCTCAGGCCCATGCCAAGGCCTCCCTGCCTCCGCCCTCCCTCAGCATCCAGGTAGCCAGGGTTCTTCTTTCGGTCAGTTCAGCTCCTCCATCCTGGTGGAGACAGGGCGAGACAGGAAATTTTCATTACCCAGCTGCCCCGTTGGAGGACTGACTAAAGACTTTAGAAATTCAAATGAGGCTCTCGGGGGAGAGCGGGTCTTAAACATTCCCCTGCGCAGGCGGCTTTATTGAAGGAATAAACTATATTTGCAAAGTAAGATATTGAGGCTGTCAGTTTCTCTTAGGGATATAATGAGATCCTGGGAGGGAATGAGGCCGGCAGGATGGAGCTCCCGAGGGCAGGAGCCCTAGCCAGAAGCTGGGGTGAGCTGCCTGCCATGGGCCTGGCAGAGTCCCTCACCCCCCCCCAGAAATTCTGTGACCACTACCCGGTAGAACCTATCCCCTCCCACACACCCACCATCCTCACCTCCCTTGTCGGCGCTCCCGAGAGAGGTGAAGGCAGGAAGGTAGTCAGAATGGCACTGCTGGCCATGGACACCCCAAGAGAGCAGAGCCCCCTGAAGTCCCAAACACACACACACATACTTACCCACCAGCTCTCTTCCCCTGTATAGAGCTCCGCTCTCCTGGGGCAGAAGTAGAGGGCAGGAGTCAAGACTTTGGCGGGGGCTGGGGCAGAGTCTAGGCTCTGCTATTCGCTAGCTGTTGACCTCGGGCAAGTTGCTTAACCTCACTGTGCCTCAGCTGTCTCATCTCTAGAATATTAGTAGCTGCCTCATAGGGTTGTTGGGAGAATTAAATGAATGATTTCATATAAAATACTGGGCATGCATCTGTTTTGTGAATGACACTCGATAAATAGTAGCTATTACTAAAGAGGTGGGGGAGATGTAGAGGAAGGTAGTGACCAGTCAACCTCTTTCCCTCCAGGAGGTCCTACCTTACTCTGATCATCACCACCACTGTCACCACCACCTCCACTGCCACTTCCATCATAACCACCACCACCATCACCACCAGCAGCATCACCGTGACTCAGACAGAGTCAGACACATAGCCGTGAGAGTGAAGGGACAGTCAGAGGGAGTCAGAGAGAGCGGAACTATGTGGGGTGAGTCCCGGCAGGCTTCCTGGGGGAGGAAGCCTGTGGACAACGTACAGTCTGGGCACAATTCTTTCTCTCCTCTTCCCTTCTTCACTAGCTCCTGGGGGTCAAGATGGAGCTACCCATTTTTTTGAGCAAGAGAGTAAGGACTAAGGTGCAGGACCAGAAAAGGACAAGGACCAGACCCCCGAGCTCACCACCTCAGAGCTCAAAGAGGGATGAGGGCTGAGGGTGACATCCCCTGGCCCTCCAGCTCAATGCCAGTCAGAGCGGCCGTAGCACGGTGTGCAGGCCAAAGGAGGCCCGCGGTCAGATCTGGGGGAGGGTGTCAAGTGTAACGGGTCAGGCAGCAGCTGGGCGCCTGTCACTCTCACCCTGACCCTGGAGAAGGAGACTGAAATTGACAGTGTAGACGGTCAGCAGGACAGCAGACACAGCAGCTCCCCCAGGGGCCTGACGAGGCCTGTGCTCTGTGCCTCTGCCAGGGCTGCGGGGGGGATACACTGGTGGTCCGTCCATCCTCCTCAGTAAGACCTCAGCCCCAGCTGAGATCTAGAAGTACAGAGAAAACAGCCAGGCTCTGCTTCTCACTACTGCATGACCTTGGGTAAATCAATCAACCTCTCTGGGTCTCCATTTTCCCTACTGTGACATGTGGGTGGCTTCATGATGGCAGAAGAAGGAACATGGGGCTAGGAGTCAAAGGACCCAGAGCTTAAGTACCTCTCCATGTCTTACTAGCTGTGAGCAGGTAGCCGGGTCACTTGTTCTCTGTGGCCTCAAGGTCCTTATCCGTAAAAGGAAACAGCAATCTTCGTGCGTTGCTGTAGAAATGAAGTGAGCCCCACAAGGGGCTTTATTTGCAAGTAAGAGGGTGGAGAGTCCTGGCTTTGCATAGTAGGCCCTCAACGGATCATCTGGAACTGAGCTCTCTGCCAGCTCTTAAAATCTGAGCATAAGATTCTGAAATGAGCTCCTATCACCACTATCACCACCTATACCACCAAAACCATTATCACCTCCACCATCACCTCCACCATCACCACCATCACTTGCATCACCACCTCCACCACCACCATTCCACAACCACCACCATTCCACAACCACCACACACACAAGAATGCTTTTTTTTTTTTTTTTGTAGTGGTACGGGGGGGCCTCTCACTGTTGTAGCCTCTCCCGTTGCAGAGCACAGGCTCCGGATGCGTAGGCTCAGCGGCCATGGCTCACGGGCCCAGCCACTCCGCGGCATGTGGGATCCTCCCGGACTGGGGCACGAACCCATGTCCCCTGCATCGGCAGGCGAACTCTCAACCACTGCGCCACCAGGGAAGCCCCAAGAATGCATTTTTTTTTTCCAAGAATGCATTTTTATAATTGAGAGCCAGAGAGGGGAAAAATGAGATGAAGAAAGGGGCTGTTTTTCTGGAATATGCAGGTGGTCCAGGAGGCAAAGCCAGGACTCTCCGCCCTCTTACTTGCAAATAAAGAGGCTTCCCTCAGAGCAGAACCGGACTCCCTGGGAGGACTGCATGAAGTACAAATTCATGGTGCATGGATTGCCGGGACTTCCCACACCCCTAAACCTCCCCCAAGTTTCCTCCCCCTGCCAGTGCGGAGAGATGCAGTGCATACTTCTGGCAAAGGGGCAGGGGAAGGGGCTAGCATGAGTCGAGGCCCCCACTCTCTGCCAGGCACCATCTTTGGTGCTTTATATACTTAATCTCATTTGACGCTGATAGTACCCCTGTGGTGGGTATTAGTCACTGCATTTTAACAGAGAAGGAAACTGTGACTCAGAGAGACGACTGATTTGCCTGAGGTCACCCAGGCAGTGTGTGTCCAAGCTGAGATTCAGTCTCACATTCACGCTTTTCCCACCATTCTTAGAGGGTTTGGCTGCCCAGGAAAGCAGACCTGCAGAGGCAGGAGAGGGGTGAGAAGGAGATGTGATCCTGGGATGAGAGAGGGATTCTGTGTCATTCAGCTGCAACATTCAGCTGCAAGACCAGGACATCTGGGTCCCCATGTGTGGCACCTGAATACTGCTCCCTGGCCTCCTGGGGGCACCAGGCTTTGTCGTGCATTTGTTTTTCTTCTTTGATCAACTCTAAACAGTGTGCAGGCCAGAACCTTGCCTGGCGTTTGAACTGGCTCCCAGGACGCAGCACAGGGCCTGGCACCTGCGTGAGTAATCGTTGTTGAGCAGATACGTGAAGGAACCTGTGAAAGCATGAATCAATCAGGACGTCAAGACCTGACGGAAAGCTGCACTGACGATTAAAACACAGGAGAACTGCAGTCAGCACAACCTTCCCTGCTTTTCATTATTATTATTTGTTTGCCTTTCTGATTTTATAGAAACGGTTGCTCCCAGATTGCAGGGCACAAGCTGACCCATTGATGCCCCAGAACTAATACCCTGAGACAGACCCAAGGCGAGAAGGTGATTATTTAACGCAGCACACAGGGGCACCCGGTGTGGGGACGTCATTCTGTGTGCGGTAGAACAAATGGAATACAAAGTTTATGCCAAAAACATGTTTCGTTCCTCCTGGTGACCTTCTTCCCCAGCCCCCTCCTCAAGCCCCTGCCTCAGGCACTGGTTCCTGTCCACGTCTGGTGGGTGCCTGGGTGCCCAGGAGCAGAGAGTTGGCCCTGCTTCCCAAGCCCAGCTTCAGGGTCCGGGGACCTGGACAAGGTCTGGTTTCACTGCCTACTTTTTGGAGAAGGCGATCCAATTGCCTCCCTCCCCCAACTTTGGCCCTGCAAGGTAAGGACAGCCAGGCAGGTCACTGGCCTCATCTGGGTCCCTGTGGGTGATGAGATGGGCACTGAGGGGGGAGTTGGCAGCCAGGCTGGAGTGGCACAGCTCGCTGCCCTGGGCACTGCCTTCCCTGCTTGTCACCACTCCTGGCTGCCCAAGCAGCAAAGAAAACCCACAGTGACAAGATCCAGAGGGGGAGAGGCTCCAGCTGGGGGTTGGTGCTGGTCTCACAGGCCACTGGAACAACAATGTGACAGTTTCTCATGGGGGGGAGGGGGGGATCCCTCTGTCCCCAGCTCCCGCCCCATCTGCCTTGACCCTTGTCAGTCTCCATTTCCTTGGCCTGCCTTTGCCTCTCTTTTTTTTTTCTTTATTTTTATATATTTTATATTTTGGGGGGCTGCGTTGGGTTTTCGTTGCTGCCCACGGGCTTTCTCTAGTTGCATCGAGCAGGGGCTACTCTTCGTCGCGGTACGCGGGCTTCTCATTGCAGTGGCTTCTCTTGTTGCGAGGCACGGGCTCTAGGCACCTGGGCTTCAGCAGTTGTGGCTCCTGGGCTCAGTAGTCGCAGCACGCAGGCTCAGTAGTTGTGGCTCGTGGGCTCAGTAGTTGTGGTGCCCGGGCTTAATTGTTCCGCAGCATGTGGGATCTTCCCGGACCAGGGCTCGAACCCGTGTCCCCTGCACTGGCCACCAGGGAAGCCCTGCCTCTGTCTTACTTCAGTTATGGGCTGCTATCAGCTCTGAAGGGCTGTTGGTCCACACCTCCTCCCTCTCCCTCGTCCCCTGACCTCAGGGCCTATTCCCTCCTGCTACATACACACACACACACACACACACACACACACACACACACAAGGACACACGCGCACGCGCACACAGACCTCAGGCAAAAAACAGAAGGCTCTCTCCCAGGACCTGTGATTACGACCTGTGAGGAGTAACTGGGATCTGGGGCTCCAGTGGGTTTGTGAGTGTGAAGTGGTGTATGTACAAAGGTGTGAGCAGGTGTGCGTGAGAGTGAGCATCAACGTGGATGTGGGAGTTAGAAAGCGTGTGTGCATACGCATGTGTGACAATGAACGTACATGAGTGTTGCAAGAACGTGTTGAGGGCGGAGTCAGCGTGGCGATGGGTGTGTGAGTGCACGAGTGGGTGGGGGTGAGGGTGGCAGGATGGGAGTGACTCTGAGTGTGGAAGCAGAGCCCAGGGGCAGATGGACAGATGCATCCTCTGAGCTGGTGTTTCTCAGTGTAGAGGCTGCCGGGACCACGTCCTACTTGATCACCCCCATCTCTGCCATCCTGGGCTCCCTCAAATCAGGTCAGGGGGTGGGGAAGGGGGGTGAAGCCGCTGAGCTCCAGGCAGGGCCCCTGCCCGCTCCTTGGGCCTGTCAGCCACTGATCTGTTCCATGTTCCTATAAATATTTACAAATCCCAGCTGCTGAGGAGCAAGACGTCCTCCGCCAGCTGGGGCTCCCAGCCTGGGAGCTGATGGGGAGGGAACATGGGGGAGGGGGAGGCGGCTTCAATGGAGAGACAGGCGCCCAGGACCCCCGGGTTCAGTTCCTAGTTTCGACTCAGGTTAGCCCGTGCACCTCTGTGTCTTCCTCAGGGACTGTGGAGCCAGAAATCTCCTCCTCCAGACCTCGGCCTCAGGAAGCCTGCACCCCTACCCGATGGAGAGGGGGGCCCCTGTACAGCCAGCCTCCTGCATCCTATTCATGTCTCTCAATTTGAGGTAAGAGGAAGGGTCTTAGTTTTTTAAAAACACAGAGGATTCTCCCTGAGTCCCTGGAAGGTATTTTTTTCTCTCCACTCAAAATCTTCCCCAGGACGCTTTGATAAATCCATCTGGATCTTTCTAAGTTAGAGGCTGGACGAGCTGTGGTTCAGGCACCCCCATCGCAAGAGCCCCCTCCGTAGACCCTGAGGAGAGCTGAAGCATTTTCATCTGGTCTCGCACGCTACCCCCAGGCCGCCCAGTCACTTCCAGAGCTGGCCTGGCTGTGGGAACCGGGGGAAAGGGGAGTTGGGTGGGGAGGGCTCCCTTGCCCCAGTCCGTCAGCACCATGGCCCGGGCTTGTGGTCAGACACCCTGGCGAACCAGCCCAAGACAGTAGCCCTTCTCAGGTAGAGATTGATTATCGATTATTGATCGACTCTACCTGGCGCCCAGCACAGGCCCTTGGGCATTTGCATGGATTCATCGGCCATGTGCCTGGATCTCCAGGGCAGGTTTTCCCAGTAGGACTTGGCGGCAACTTCCAACTGCTAGTCCCACAAGGCATGTGCCTGACAGATGGCACCAGAGTCCTGGGTGTCCTGGGTCTCCCAACTCAGGCAGGCCCAGCACAGACACAGGACACTCCGAGCTCTTCCCCTGTCTTGGCTAAAATTTCAGATTTATAAATGCGGACCTTCCTGGCCCCCTGTGGGACACCCCTTGGCCTTGCCCAGGTAATACGTACATCCTGGTGTAGGTTTGTCCAGGAAGCCAGACACTGGAGTGGGAGAAAAAGAGGGACAGGGAACCCCATGATACGCTCGGCTGCTTCTGTGGAACCAGCTGGCAACTCAGCCCTAATGTGGCATTGGAGTCAGGTCGGTGGCTGGCTGCTGCTCTGCCGGAGGGTGGAGGCCAGGACTGTGGCTTCCCATCTTCCTCTCTGGGGCCAAGATCAGCTGTTTTCACTAGGGTGGGGGAGCCTAACTACCCTAATTTCATAAGATGAGAAGAAGGGGCTGGATGATGCTGAAAATGGCCAATCTCCTTAGCGCAGAGCTGTGATGAGGGGGAGGGGGAGGAGGTGCAGGGCTCAGAGGCCAGAGACAGCCACTCTCCTCGCGAAAGGCAACGGGCCCCACCCCCGAGAAAACTGTGTCCTTCTCAGCCGCCATCGAGGAAGAGCAGGGGCCAGGAAGGAGGGATCAGGAGAAAGGCAGTCTGGCGCTGGCATGTGCTCAGGAAGAGAAGGCCAGTTATGGCAGTGGCACAGGAAGAGTTAAGAATGTTCCTAAAATAGCCCAGCCAGAGCCTAAGCCAGCCGGCTAGGGCCTCTCCCAGAGAGCCGATCTATAGCGGGAAAAGTCAGCCTGCTCTCTGCCCACCGCCTGCTGCCTGGCTGGGGGTGCTAATTAAGCCTCCCCGCCTCCACCAGCCCCTCCTGGTCCTGTGGGGTGGGGGCGGGACTAAGCAGAGGGGCCACATCTTCCCAAGAGACAGCTGGGACCAGGAGTCTTGTGGCAGGGCATCCCCCTGCCACACATCCTGGCCTGGGTCAGTGATGGGCAATTGAGTGAGTGCTGGGTCAGCGAGTGGGTCAGTCTTTGGAGGGTGGGGACCGCCAAGAAGCTCATTGAACGCCAGCTTCTCCCAGCTCTGTGCTCCGCTCCACTTGGGGCATCTAGGGGTGAAATTGGGGCAGGGAGGGGCCGGAGGAGCCCCTCCGAGAACAAACCACGTCTCTGTTTCAGGGGCAGGACCAGCTACATAATTTACAGGCCTGTACGAAATGAAACTGTGGAGTCCCTTCGTTCAAAGATTGTTAAGAACTTCAAGATGGTGACAGCAGAGCATTAAACCAAGTGCAGGTCCCTTCTGAGCACAGGGCTTTTGTCAGTGAACAAGTTGCACGTCCATGAAGCTGGCACGGTCAGGGTCTGTTAACTAACGTTTACTAAACAGCCACTGCTCTGTTCCACCGCTCTTCCGGCTCCGCCACCTCAGAGATCCCCTCTCATTCACTCCTGTCCTCAAATGTACGGATGAGGTGCTCAAAGACCGCTCTGAACTCGGAAGGGAGACCGGGCCACCTCCGCCCCTGGCTGACTTGGACTCTCCAGGAATACTGCTGCAGCCAGGGTTCCAGCCTTCACACCCTGCCAGAAGCCTTTGAGCCGAACCCTCCACTAACCCTCAGAGGGTCTTTGGGGACCACCTAGGACAGGGATGAGCAATCAGTTCCTCTTCCTCTTGCCCCCTGACCCCCACCAGTGGGGTCCTGAAAAGAGCCCCCGGGGGTCCCATCTGGCTGTGCCTCAGATGGGCCTCTGACCTTGGGCAAGCCAAGTCCCCTCTCTGGGCCTCGGTGTCCCCCTCTGTCAAAGGAGAGGTCTCTAAGATATTTCCAGACCCTAAGTTCTAGGTCTCCTGAGAGAATGGAAGGGAAGGTTTTTTCCTAGAAGAGACAGGGCTTCCAAAGAAAAAGCCCTCCCCAGTCATCCTGGGGATCACGAGGCTTTCTCCCTTATACCCCCATCCTCAGACCCGGGGGTGTCTTCCCCAGAAGCCAGGAAAACCAATGCCCCACTCCAGCCCGGTCCCTCCTCCACCGCCCTCTCCCCACTACTTCTCCTCCTCCCTGCCTTCCCCCAGTTTGCCTGGGAGCTGGGGCTGGGGTGCTGGTGGGTCTGGAAGAGTCAAGGCCTGAGGGAGCGGGTGGGTAGCCTGGGGACCGCGCTGGCCAGGCCGGGCCCTCCCTCTGCTGCCTTTGCAGGAGGCTCATCACAGTTGCACTGCCTGTCACTCCCACGTCCCACTGTCTCTCAGGCTGACCCCGTACACCGTACACCGGCCATTATATTGGTTCCTGCTGGGGCTGCGGAACCTCATTACTTATACATGCAGCTGGGAGATGCAGGCTGGGCTGAGGGTAGACGGTCCCTCCGATTAGGTCTCCCCTCCCACAGCAGGGGCCTTTTCAGAGCTGCCTCCCTGGAGCTGGATTGGGATGGGCTGCCTGTGGGCTGGGCAGGTCCCTGGAACCCTCAGGCATGAGGCCCAGAGTTCTCTGGCGAAGGGGCATCGGAAAACCTACCTGTGACCTGGGTACTTGGGCTCTGTCCCCTTCATCCCGCTCTCCCCTCCTAGGATATGGGGCTGGGGGAGGGGCTCCTGAAGGAGGTTCCTCAGCAACCTGAGTCCCAGCCTGGTGTGTCCTGGCTCCCCCACCCCAAATCACGACACAACTTCCATTCTCCCAAATGCCCCTTCTCCAAAGAGGGGCTGTGATTATGGAGGCTTTTCCCATGGAGGATCTGCAAGTGTCTGAGTTAAAATGTCATGAAGGGATTTTAAATATTTTAACAGACGACAATGAGGAGTTTTCTTTCACATGAGAATCACAGCCTCTCTGAGCTGCCCTAGACAATTCTCCAGCCCACAGAAAGAAATGGGAAGCTCTAAAATGTGATCAGAATTCCCCAACACCGTGGCAAGTTGGTGGCCTAACTGAGCCTTGAGAGCCAGTCTCTGCCTCTAGATGCCTGGCTCCCCACCCTTGCCCAAGACAGGGCTATAGGCCAGTGGCTTCAACCAAAAACCAAAAATATGCCTTTTATATAATTGAGTCTTAACCCAAGCTTTTCTTTCTCTCTAAAGGACCTAGCTTTGCTTTATCTACCGGGTATGCACCTGCTGGGCCAAGTGGTGAAGAGCCCCCACCCAGGGTCAAACAGACCCAAGTTCTGTCTCCTACTAGCTGTGTGATCCCAGGCAAGTTACTTCACCTCTCTGAGCCTCAGCATCCTCAACTCCAATGTAAAGATGATAATGATTATTCCTTAGACTTCCAGTGAGTATTAAGTGAAATAGAGTATATAAAATGTCTGGCACGTATTGGTGCATAGGTAATGGCAAAAACACTCATCCACCCTTCATTAATTTCATAAACATTTCAAGATCTTGCCAGAAAGCTGGAAGTCTCCTGCTCCTCATCCCACCCCCATCCCATCCAGATCAGGTCACTATCAGCTCTCGCCTGGACCACTGCAACCTCCTGCTACCTAATCTCCCTATGACACTCTTACTCTATTTTAATCCCTCCTGCCCAAAGGATATCTGAAAAAATCTGATTATTGGGCTTCCCTGGTGACACAGTCATTAAGAATCCGCCTGCCAATGCAGGGGACACGGGTTCAAGCCCTGGTCCGGGAAGATCCCACATGCCAAGGAGCAACTAAGCCCGTGCACCACAACTACTGAGCCCCCGTGCCACAGCTACTGAGCCCCTGCACCTAGAGCCCGTGCTCTGCAACAAGAGAAGCCACTGCAATGAGAAACCCGTGCACCTCAATGAAGAGAAGCCCCCGCTCGCCGCAACTGGAGAAAGCCCGCGCGCAGCAACGAATACCCAACGCAGCTAAAAATAAATTAATTAATTAATTTTTAAAAATCTGATATCTCTCACTCAACACTCTTCTGTAGTTTCTCATTGCCCTTAGGATAACTTGTACACTCCTTGCCACAGCCCACTGAGGCCCTGCAGTCTTGTCCTTAGCACATGTTGCTCCCTTTGCCTGGAATAATCTTCCCTCCCTCCCTCTCTCCATTTCTGGCAGTCATCCTCTTCACCTTGCTATTCTTTAATCAGGGCTTAACTAAAATATCACCTCCTCCAGGAAGCTTCCCATGATTCCCTGCCTCCAGATGAATTTAGGCAACACTGCTGAGTGTTTCTATAGCATTCCACATATTCCCAGGCAGTTTGTCAAGTTGGATAGCAGTTGCTTGTTTAATTGTCCAGGTTTCTACCACACGCTGTAACTACATAAGGTCAGAAGACTTTTCACGCTCATCACTGTATCTTGTGATAATAAGTGATCAATTAATATGGGCTTATAGAATGGATGGAGGATGGATAAGTGGGTGAATAAATAGATGGGGAAAAAATGATACCTCCCCTCTGTAGAGTCTTCCTACAGTCCTCTGGGCAGGGAATTTTCCGTCTGTGCTTCATAATACCTAGTGCAAACCTCTACCCAAGCTTTAGTTTCCTCAGCTATAAAATGGGGGAAATAATAGTATCTACCTGGTGGGGTTATTGAAACAAAATTATATAAGCCATGTAATAGTTTTAAATCAATGATAATAGGTTGTTACATTTAAATGAGGTAATCCATGCAAAGTGCTTAGAGCAAGTTCTTGTACTACTAAGTGCTCAAAAAATATTCATAATTATCATAGCACTTATCATTTCTTCCTGCCTGTGTCCCCTGCCAAAGAGTGAGCTCCTTAGGGGTACTGCTTAGGTCTTGATCATTTTTGGACACACCACCTCTACGGCCTCACAGTGCCCAGCTCGGTGCTTTCAGTAAATGTTTACTGAGTGAACAAGTGAACAAATGAACACAGATTTGCCAGCCGATGAGTCAGGGCACTGCGCTCTTTTTCATCACTCACAAACCCAGACACACACTAATGCAAACAGTCTCTTACAATTCACACCCACTCACATTCATTCAAAGAACCTCAAAATACCACAGAACAGCCACCCAGCTTCCTAAAGTCAGTCATGCATCAAAGAAGAGATTTACCCACTTTCTTGCACCCACCATACAGCACCTCAATGCCCAGTACCCCCTCCTCACCTCTGGAATGATGGGGGCTGTTAGGAGGGAGGGAGCTCCCACTCACAGTAAGGAAGGCAAAGCTGGACCTTCTGCCCCCAGCACTGGCAGTACCGCAGCTACAGATAGCACTGCCCTCCCTCCCTTCCCTGGGCTCACCTCCTTCCTTTTCTGAAAATCTGGGTCCCTGGACTTGGCAGGTGGTTGAGGAAGAGGCCTGGGAGCCAGAACTCCTGGGTTCCTTTCTCATTCATCTAGTCTTGTCTCTGAACCCAGAAGCATAGGCCATTGACCATCTCTCCTAGCGCCAAGCACAGCAATTTGTAGGAAAAAAGGCAGGTTGAGGAGATCGCATGCCCCGGGGTGGTGGAAGGGTCTTGCTGCGAAATAGTTATATTAGCCATCCTTTACTTGGCGCCTAATAAGGGTCAGATACTGAGGCCAGCGCTTTGCTACCTTCATTATTACTCATTTAATCCTTATAACAACCCCTTTTCCAGAGGAGAACACCTGAGACGCTGCTGGTTAGTCGGTAGCCTAAAATCACCACCTGGGACTGGCATGCAGGTCTCTAACCCCTGAATCCTCAGCGGCCAGGCTTTAGAGAGCTCGGGGTGGATGGGGTAGGAGGGGTGGAGGTCCTCAGGTATTAAGCTGGGGAGACGCGCCGCCGTCCCAGACAGTACCCGCCCCCCAATCAGCCAGGCCCTCTTGTCCCGGGGAAGAGGGGCTCGGAGCGCCGCGGCGGAGGTCCCTCTCCCGCGGGGACCTGGGCGGGGCCGGGGCGGGGCCGGCGAGCCTGGGGGAGGCGCGGAGCCGGTGGCCCAGTATCACAGGCTAAGATGGCTGTTAATTAAAGTGCTGGCACCTGCTCCTCTCTGCAAAGTTTGAAGCCGTTATTTTCCACTCCAGCGAAGCGGGGAGAATCCGGCTGGGCTGACAGAGACGCCACACCGCGCTAGGGGAGCGGGCGCTCTTTCGGGTCGGGGGGCGGGCCGCCTTGCAGCGCCGAGCGCGCCCCTGGACGCCCCGGCGAGCGCCGGGGGTGCGTGCTCCCGCCCCTCCGCGGCCTCGGGCGACCAGCCGCAGTTTCCCCGGCGGATTCGGGAAGGACTCCGGGTGACAGACGAGCCCCAGCGGCACAGCAGAGGAGAGAGCCGTGTGCGCGCGAACTAGGGGGCGCGGGATTGTACAAATCATACGCCGACGACCGCGCACTTGTCCCTCGGGTCACCAGCCCTGTGGCTGTTGGGGGAGTCATACTGGGGAGACCGCCGTGGGGGACGGGAGGCCGGACTGACAGCCGAGAGTCGGGACTACTCTTCCCGAGCCTGGGGTGGGGGGTTGTCTAGCTGTCCTCCTCCGCCTGCACTTAGCGCCTTCCTCCCTCTAGGAAGTAAACGGTACCTAGAGACCCAACTGGGTGGCGGTTAGAAGAGCTTGGAGCCAGGCTGGCGGTTTGAATCCCGGCTCTATCGCTTATTAGTTGTGTGGCTTTGGGCAAATCTCTTAACTTCCCAGAGCCTCAGTTCTCCCGCTGTAAAATGAAAGTAATGATGGGCTTTACCTCCTTGGATTGCTATGGAGATCTGGTGTGATGGCCTCTGTAAAGCAGTCAACACAGGGCCTGGCACACAGAAAACCCTGAATAAATGCTATTGATTGAATTTTTAGCTCCTTCCTTGGCGAGGGGATCACTCTAACACGGGTTCGGCGGTGCTTGAAAGGTCCTCTCTCACAGCCCCCACCCCCCGCCCCCGACATCCTCCTGTTCTTGTCCTCCTCCCAGCTCAGGTGGGGTTAATGAATCTCAGCTTTGGGAGGGGTCCTCTCAGGAGAAAGGAGAAAGGCTGGAGGGTCATCCTTTAGCAGCAGCTCGTGGCCTCTGCATGGCAGAGCCCTCCCGGGTAGGCTGGATAAAGGAGGGTGAGAAGGAGCAGCGGAGCAGCACAAACTGGGCCTCAAACAACGTGACAAATATTTTGATGGAAGCAGACGCCTTCTCGTTTATGCAGCCTAAACACTTTACTGCACTTGAGGAAGAGGAGTGCCTTATACAGCCTGATGGGGAAAAGAGTTAGGAGCTCAGGAGGCTCGAGCTTGGGTAGGAGTGGAGAGCTGAGGGACTGGGAGAGATCAACCCCTCCTCTTGGAGCCTGGGAGAGGGGGTCACCACCCAGGGATGTGTTTGTACTGTCAGAACGGAGAAATTACCTGGGGTGCCCACTTTCTTAGGGCCCCGATTTCTGCCTTGCCTAAAAGCAGGGAGAAGGGAAGTGACCAGAGTAAGATGGAGGGGCCCCCGGCCCCACCCCCATCCCCAGGAAAAAGCAGCCTGATCTGGCCTGGAGCGCAGGCAGGAAGGAGCAGAGGTAAGGAGGTGTGGGTAGAAGATCCTGCTCCTCCTGGGGAAAGGCGGTCCCGCCAAAAAGAGAGGAGGGAGCGGCAGATGTTAGCACTCGGGATTCTGCTGGGCACCCTGACAGGCATCCCACCACCACCCCCATCTCCCGGACAGGTTGTCTGCGAGGGCTGAGGGCGGATTGGCCCCCTCCCTATCCTCCTGCCTTCCCCTCTTCTCCCCCCTCATAACCCTCTTCCTTGTCCTTCCTTCTTGCTCCCCGCTCCTTCCTCCTCTCAATCGCTCTTTGTCCCCTGAAGACCGGGGTGCCCTACCCCAGCCTCCAGCCCCTGCGGGCCGTGGCCCCTCGTGCCTCCCTCTGTCTCTCTCGGCTTTCCTCGTAAGCGACCCTCGAGTCCTCTCCCTCCCAATGCCCCTCGGCGCTCTCTAGCTCTCCCTATGACCCTCTCTTCCATTCGCTTTTTCGTCCCTAGTCTTCCCTTCTCTACGCGAGCCTCTCCTATGTCTGAGACTCTAGCACCCTCTCCATTTCCGAGGCCCTGTCTCCCTCAGTCAGTCTCCCCTTTCCTCTCCCGGCTCCAGCCCTCTACTCCGCGGCCCCGCCCCACGGCCCCGCCCCTATTTGTGGGCGGAGCCCTACCGTCCGCAGCCCAATTAGGCGCCGGCCCAGCCCTCAGCCCCACCCCTCACGGGCGCAAAGCTGCGTTGAGCGGGTGGGGCTGGATAGGGCGGAGGGGGCGGTGGCTCGAGCGCGGGGAGGCAGGAGGAATCAGGCAGGAGGCGGCGGCCACCGCGCTCAGTTCTGCCGCGCCGCGGGAGGGAAGCGCGAGGCGGGAGCCGGCGGCTGGGCTCGGCAGCGCATCCAGCGCAGCGCGGCGCCCCGGGCCCGGCCCCATGCCCTCAGCCCCGCCGGACCGCCCTTGAGCACGGGCGCCCTAACCGCGCCCCCCGCCCGCCGGCACCATTGCCCCGACGGCGCGGCCTGGCGGCCCGGCGCTCCCCAGGCTCCGCGCCGGCCGGAAGACGCTCCTGGCTGCCGCCGCGGGCGTGGTGATGCTGCTGGTGCTGGTGGTGCTCATCCCCGTGCTGGTGAGCTCGGGCGGTCCGGATGGCCACTACGAGATGCTGGGCACCTGCCGCATGGTGTGCGACCCCTACCCCGCGCGGGGCCCCGGCGCCGGCGCGCGGCCCGACGGCGGCGACGCCCTGAGCGAGCAGAGCGGCGCGCCCCCGCCCTCCACGCTGGTGCAGGGCCCCCAGGGGAAGCCGGGACGCACAGGCAAGCCGGGCCCTCCCGGGCCCCCGGGGGACCCGGGTCCTCCGGGTCCTGTGGGGCCACCCGGGGAGAAGGGTGAGCCGGGCAAGACCGGCCCTCCTGGGCTGCCGGGCGCGGGGGGCAGCGGCGCCATCAGCACGGCCACCTATACCACGGTGCCGCGCGTGGCCTTCTACGCCGGCCTCAAGAACCCTCACGAGGGTTACGAGGTGCTCAAGTTCGACGACGTGGTCACCAACCTAGGCAACAACTACGACGCGACCAGCGGCAAGTTTACATGCAACATTCCCGGCACCTACTTTTTCACCTACCACGTCCTCATGCGCGGAGGCGACGGCACCAGTATGTGGGCGGACCTCTGCAAGAACGGCCAGGTGGGCCCGGCGGGGGCATGGGGCTGGCCTGGGGGCAGGGCATCCAGGGAGCCCGGGGCCGAAGGGTACGGAAGGGTGCAGATGGAGCCCCTGGAGCGGCTTAGGCATTACAGGCGGGGATGGTCCAGGCTGGCTGGCACCCCTAACTCCTCGGTTCCTGGGCGCCAGCTCCAAGGCAAATGCCGCTGGGCACCTGCGGCATGGAAATGAGGGAGATAAATCCAACTAATAATCAGAGCGCAGGGCTCCCGGGCGCGCGGACTGGCTCTTGGGGGCTTGGCCCTTGGGAAACAGCATCTGAGAGCTGGGATTCTGGTTGATACCAGCTGGTGATGAGGGGACGATCAGGATGGGCTCTGGGGAAAGGCAGCATCGGCGCCCACGGGCGCCCGGGCGCACCGCTAGGCGCGCAAGCGGAGAAGGCGAGCTATAGGAGATGTTTTGCGCACAAAGGCAAAGGGAGCCGAGCGCATAAAGCCTTAGCTGCAATACATCCCCCGCCCTAAGGAAGGGACCACTGGGCAGATCTGACACCCTTTGCAAAACCCGGGACTGCGCGGCCCCTTCCCACTGTGTCAGAGCTAACGGCACAAAAAGACGGCCTGGGGGGGAAAGTTTTTCCTCCTGAGGCAGGGCAAAGAGGTGGAAACTCCCCTCCTCTTTGCCTCCCAGCTGCAACTCCTGATTCCTGGGGTGTCGGGCGATCCTCTTCCTTCCCTATCCCCATCGGAGAGACCAGAGTGGCAGGCACCAAGCTCACGAGGTCTTTGGTACCTGGGACCGGCAATGCCTCCTACTCTCCTTGGAACCGCTGCCCCGGGACCAATCTTGACCTAACCCTGCCCCAGGGTGACAGTTTTACGCAGCTCCCTTCGCTTTGATTCCCCCTCCCTTCTCAGTGCTCCCAGACCACGGTGGCCTGGGGCCCCTGGGGTAGTCAAGCAGAGCATCCTTGTGGAAGAAGGTGTCTGTGCCAATCAGAACTAAAGCTAGGCTGATGGGAGTTGGGGAGGAATCTCCTGCCACTGAGACCCAAGATCCTGCTGGAACCCCTCCCACTGCAGCACTACCCTGAGGCAGACCCTGGCTTGCGGGGTGGGGGAAAGGACAGGCCTGAGAGTCAGCAAAAAGCCTACCAGGTGCTTGTAAGTCTGCCCCCTGCCCTCTCTGCCCTCTCTCCCATGCCTGCTGTGTCTGGTTTCTGCCTCTCCCCTGCCTCTTTCTCCTATCTCTCCATCTCTTGTGCTGGCCTCTCTCCTGTGTCTACCAGTCCTATCTGTCTCTCCCTGGGTTTCTGGTCCCTCATCCCTGGGTTTAACCCCCCCCTTTATTTCTTTGGTGTCTCTCTCCCACTTGTGTCTGTCAGGCTTCCTGTGTCTCTCCTCTTTGTCCTTGGTTCTTGACCAAATGGGAGGCCCTAGTATCCAGTTAGGGCCATCTCTGCAGACAGCCCCACAATTCCCCTTATTAATCGCCGGTAAGGGATGCAACAATGTCACCTTCATTGATGGAATTTCTTCCTTTCCTAAAGAAAGTTTGGGCTGGCATGAAGTTGAGGTTTCAGGGGGCTGGGGGCCCAGCTTGCCTGAATAGGGAGGTGGTCACCAGGCCACCAGTGGGCCCTAGACCCTGTGCTACTTCAGGAGGATGCCGCAGGGCCCCAGAGATGAGACAAGAGGAGGCCCCAAAGATGGTGTGTGCTTGGGGCAAGGACACTTGCTGCAGTCTCAGGGAGGTGAAACTGACCCAAAAGCCTCTTTTTACCCCCGGGGCAGGACATCAACAGAGCCTGACAAGGAGGTGGCACCACAGGCTGGTAGAAGAAATGAGGTGGCTTTAACCAGGGGTTTCAGAGACCCAGCATTTTAACAGTTACTCAGACCATTTCCTCCATACACATAAAAAAATCCAAGCAGTGGGGTGATAGGCTCTGGTCCTCCCCTACATCCTTTATGACTTCTTCCAGATTGTCCAAGAGACTCCTTTAATCTCACTGGTCATTCTTTATATTAGTTTTGAGCCCCTACTAGGAGCCAGGTTTGGGGTTCCAGAGGTTCAGTCTGCTTGCCCTCCAGAACCCTGTGGTCTGTGCAGGGGAGACAGTAGTAAACACACAATAACACAGCCCAGCGATTATTGAGTGGGAGAAGGATAGGGAGACCACTGGCACTCCTGTCCCCAGATGTGTCGGCTGGAGGGAGTGATTCAGTGGGGCCTGCCCCAGCTCAGACCAACCTGCTCTAGGGAGAGGAAGGTGAACCTGGGTCCCCAAGGTGAGGAGACACAGCTAGGGAGAAAATGAAAAGGTCAAGTGTAGGGAAAGGCTGGCTCAGAGGTGGACATTCAAGTGAGCGGAGAAAAAAATGATGGGGCTGGGCAATGGGCGGGAGCAGAAAAGAGGAGCTTGCTCCTCCCACGCCTTCAAGTCCAGGGGTGACCCTGGGCTCTGTGCTTTTCCTTCCTGGCTTCCTGCCTTGCAGAGAGGCTTCCAGAATTTCCTCCAGAAGGTAGAGCTGCATCGGGGCCCTGGCCCTTCCTTGGGCAACATGGGGAGATGGGGCGTCACCACCTTCCTGCCTGGTGCTGAGACCCCCTCTCTGTCCTTGTGTGAGGCCCACCACCCCCTCTATCTAGGGGTAGCTTTGAGTTACCACTGCACATCCTGATGGCACTAAGCCTGAGTCATTAGGACATGGGCACCTGAGGAGCCTGAGGAAGGGTCTCTAGGTTGGGGCTGGTGCCCTGGGTGAGGTGAGCCCCCTGCAGCTCCCTCTGAGACCCACAGTTCAGGGACTTCCCTGGCTGTCCAGTGGTTAAGACTTCATGCTTCCAGTGCAGAGGGCATGGGTTCGACCCCTGGTCCCTGGTCGGGGAACTGAGATCCCACGTGCTGGGCGAGGACGCGAAATTGATAAACAGGGCTAGAGAAGAGGGGGCTGTGTGGGGACAGGCCAGGGCCTACGGGAAGGCAAGTATTACAGATGGGCAGGGGCTTGGACACCAGAGTTTGAGTGAGGTGAGAAGTGGTGGGGTGTGTAAATTGGGGACCATGGTATAAAGACCTAACTGGAGATCAGCCTCTCTGATGGGAGGAGAGGGGCCCCCTGCTGTCCTCTCTGGCCTCTAATGCCTTTCACAGCACAGAACCAGTGCCTGCATAGTAGGGACCCAGCAATGGTGTGAAAGCACAAGTCCCCTGTGGACCAGGCTGGCTGCCTGTGGGAGCCACACCTGCACATCCAAAACCCCAGCATTGCTCTGGGGGTAGGGGCACATTTCGTGGGTTCTCTGCCCCCACCCCACCCCACTCCAGGCCCCTAATCGGACCACTGCCTCAGTTTCCTTTATTGGCAGCCCTTGAAGAGGTGCTTCTATAGCACCCCCTCCTGAAAAGCCCCAGACTTGCTTTCCTGCTTCCAGGACAACCTCAAATCCCCAAACTTCCCCTCTGCCCCCAGGAGGAGCTGGATGCCTCAACTGTTCCCAGTCTTGTGCAGAGAATCAGGACCCCTGGGTTCCATTCCTGGATCCCCCACTGTCTAAGGATGGAAGAGCATTAATTCTCCCTGCCTCCATGGATAGTCAGGATAATCACAGCAACAATCATGGTGATGAATAAATAATAAACATAAGCGTAACAGTTCTGATGCTTGTCACATCACCAGGAGATTCCTGATGACAGATGACGGTATTCTAATGGATTTGGCTATTAAGAAGCACACTGTTTTAATGAGTTAAGGCTAAATTAATCTGGGTAATAAAAATAATTGTTATTAATAGTAATTTATTAGCAAAGATAATGAAATGCATGTGTAATAATAAATACTACCAGGATTAGGGCCCAGGGAACAATACAGGAGTTGGCTGCTTGCTTTTTTCAGCTCTTTCCTAGTAGCTCAAAGCCCATCAAGATTAAAAATTTTTTCCTTCACTGTCAAAAAGCTTCTACACTGGTGGCAGTGGTGAGGCAGGATCTTCTCATCCATTTTCTAAATGGAGAAACTGAGCTCCTTGGCAGACGGCATCTCTCCCTCATTTGATTTTCCACCACCTTTAGCTGGACCAGGAGTTTTCCCAACTGAGTGCCCCAAACAATTCCCTCCCAGGTTGGGGAAGAAGAGCTTGAGGGGCGAGAAGGGGCTGAAAGGATCTGGGCTTTAACTGGCAGACTGCATGCAAATATGTCGGGTCCTCCTGGTGCAGCATTGCTGCGGAGTCAGCAGCTTTGGCACAGCTGATCTACAATTCTGCCTTCCGTCCAGGAGGGAGGATGGGCCCCTCCCCTAATTTGGCTTGGTCCAGCCCTGACTGTCAGCCCTTGGGGTAGTTGCCTTCGGGGAAGGGGCAGGATGGAGAGGGGCTGTTGAGGAGCCTGGCTGAGAGAACCCCATTCAATGCAGCCTGCCCCCAACACAAGCCGGAACTTGGAGATGGCTCCTCTCTTCCCATTCTCCACCCAGAATATCCCGGAGAGGCCCCAGGTCAGATGGCTCAGGACTTGCGCTGGCCTCAGCGGTCGGAAAGGAATGCCTGGAGGGAATTCGTCCACCACCCCACATCCTCATTATCTTATGATTATAGTCTGAGCCCCCCAAATGATGTGTCAGGCTTCAAATCCAAAGGCTGCCGCTCCCCTGCCCCATCGTTCTGCCTGTCCCGCCCCTCCTCCATCCAAACAAGGAGCAGCAAAGATATCAGATCAGACTGAGGATCACAGAGGGATATAAGGCTTGGCTCCCTTCTTCCCATCCACTTCCTTTCTACCACCGCGGGGTGATACAGGAGGAGCCGGAAGTCCTTTTTGGGTTGGGGGAGTAGTCACAGGTATAGCTACAGCTCCTTGGAGGCGGGATGCAGGCCCAGCCTGAGCCTTGGGAGGGGAAGTAGTGACCAGGCCTTCCATCTCACTGCTCTGGTGTGAAAGACTCCAGAACGGACTTCAGACAAGGCGTCCACAGAGCAGGCCCTGGTACTACTGTGGTTGCTTACTAGTAGCCTCCAGGCCCGAACCTATAAGGCCAAGGGGCTCCCTCCTGTCCATCCACTGACATAAGAACAGGTGGATGAGGCTGAGATGTAAGGCATCATTATCACAATAAAGCAGAGAGGAACCAATGGTGAGAGAGGGGATGGCCCTCCATCCCTTAGGGGTCCAGAGAATTCCTCTCTGCAAGGAGGGAGCTCCAGGCTGAGGCATCCCGGAAACATTGTTGAAGTCAAACGGTGAGACCTAGGGGAGTTAAGGAGGCCGATTACACCTTGACTGCCGATTCAGACCCAGGTTACACCTGCCCTGGAGATCCAAGGCTCCTCTGTAACCCCTTCCCAAAACACACAGTTATGACTGGACAGGGCAGTGGGGGGATGATGGGAGAAAAGCAGGCTGAGAGCCCTGATGGAGCTGGAGGTGGGGCTTTGGGGGCTTCCAGAGGTAGCTGCCTTACCTCTGACGGTCCCCCTCCCTCCCCAACCCCACTTCTCTTCCTCCTCCTCCCCTACCTTCTCACACACACCCCTCTTCTCCTACCCCCACCAACCCCGCAGGTGCGGGCCAGCGCCATTGCCCAGGACGCAGACCAGAACTACGACTACGCCAGCAACAGCGTGATCCTGCACCTGGACGCGGGCGACGAGGTCTTCATCAAGCTCGACGGAGGCAAAGCGCACGGTGGCAATAGCAACAAATACAGCACATTCTCCGGCTTCATCATCTACTCCGATTGAGCTCTTCGCGACCCCTCCATCCCCTATCCCCCCGGAGGTCCCCTCCCGGCGGGGCAGAGGATGACCCGTCCCCCTACCCACACCCCCTCGCTGCCCGCCACGGCCGCCGGCTTCTCCCGGCTATGACGCCCCCGGCCTGCCCTCACCACCGTCCGGGCCGCAGCAAGCCCTCCCGCCGTTTCGCCACAGAGCCGGGTCCAGCGCGCCCCGTCCCGGTTCCCCCGGAGGCGGTGTTGACCGCCCCCGCCCCGGCCCGCACTGTATATTTGTACCATAGGATTGTTTTTGCCCATCTGACCCACCAGCCCGCCCCAGCTGGGGGAGAGGTCTCGGCGGGGTCGCTCTCCGTGCTCGGATGCACTGCCCACCCGCTCTGGGGTGGTGCTGCCTGGGGGAGCGGTGTGTTGGGGGCTGGATGGCTTCCCAGCTACAGCCCTGGCCGGCTGAGCCCCGTCTGACCAAAGCTATAATAAAACACTTCCACCCCGCTGGCTTTCCGACTGTGCCCTGGAGAGGAGTTGCAGGAGGGGACCATGAACCCTGCCCTCCTCCAGGCTGGGAATGAGTCTGCTGAAAGCTTCTCACGGATCCGTGGGGAGCCAGGCTCCAGAGCCAGAGCTGCTCCAGGAGGAGGTGGGCCGAGGGGCCCAATGCCCACCATAGCGCAAGTGGGCCTGGGCAGCTGGAATAGGAGGCAGTTCAGTTACATCATCATTTTCCAGGGTGGAAAAGCTCCATCTTTTCGACCTTGAAAGTGGCATCAGCATTCCAAAGGCACAGCAAGTTTTAAATTGGGAAACCCAGGTTCCGGTCCCAGTGCCACAGTGTAGAATCCTGGCCGTGTCACTCTTTTCTGACTCAGGTCTGGGTTAGTGACAGCAGTGAAAGGAACAAGCTTTGCATTAAATGCTGATTGACCCTGACCCAAGCACTTCACCCCTGGGCCTCAGTTTTCTCATTATAATGTGTAGGTGAGGAGACCTAACCTACCTCACTTGACTGAGAATTAAAGAGGTATCATGTATATGCTCAATAAACACAACTTTTATTATTTATGCATCACTTTAAAGTTTGTCAAAGGCTTTCACCTATGTCGTCTCATTTGAGTCTTCCAAGAGTCCTGGGAGGTTGGATGAGTAGATTTTATTCTTTTTCCAAAGAGGTTAAATAGCTTTTAAAATAGGACACAGGGACTTCCCTGGTGATGCAGTGGTTAAGGATCCACCTACCAATGCAGGGGACACGGGTTCGAGCCCTGGTCCAGGAAGATCCCACATGCTGCGGAGCAACTAAGCCTGCGTGCCACAACTACAGAGCCTGCGCTCTAGAGCCCGCGAACCACAGCTACTGAGCCCACGCAGCTAGAGCCCATGCTCCACAATAGGAGAGGCCACCGCAATCAGAAGCCCACGCAACTCAACGAAGAGTAGCCCCCGCTCGCTTCAACTAGAGAAAGCCCACACACAGCAACGAAGACCCAACACAGCCAAAAGTAAATAAAATAAATAAATTTATTAAAAAAAATATAGGACACGGTCCCCAAGTTCTGTGATTGCACTTGAATCCAAGAAGCCCTTGCCTCCCTGGAGACACACTAAATCTCCTTGCCTTGTCACTACCTCCCTCACCTCCTATTACTGGGACCATGACGGTTGCACAGTTAGGGCATTCCTAAATCATAATAGCTAATATTTAGAGAGCATCCACTCTGTGTCTGACACCATATAGGAACTTTTAAATTTTTTTAATTTATTTTTGGCTGCGTTGGGTCTTCGTTGCTGCACGCGGGCTTTCTCTAGTCGTGGCGGGCAGGGCTACTCTTTGTTGCAGTGCACGGGCTCTAGGCGCACAGGCTTCAGTAGTTGTGGCACGCGGGCTCAGTAGTTGTGGTGCACGGGCTTAATTGCTCCGCGGCATGTGGGATCTTCCCGGACCAGGTCTCGAACCCATGTCCCCAGCATTGGCAGGTGGATTCTTAACCACTGCGTCACCAGGGAAGCCCCATATAGGAACTTTATAAATATTATCTGATGGAAATGTGTGTGGGGTGGGAGTGGACTGGCAAGAAATGCTCCCATGCCCTTTAACATGGATGCTGTTGTCTTATCCATTTCAGATGAGGAGACTGAGTCTCAGAGAGGATAAATAATTTGCCCCAGTCACAGAGCTAGGAGGAGGCAAATGCCAGTATTTGAGCCAAAGACCATGCTCTTACCCAGCATGCCATATTACATAAAGACCTGGGATCTCCGAAGCAGAACGGAGGAAGGATGGCTTGGGGGCAGCCCAGCGCTTCCACTCCAGCGCTGCCCTGCAGAGCCTTGATGAGATTTACAAGCATCTGCCCTGGGCAGCAGCCATGGGGTGAGCCTCTTGGAGAATCCCAAGGCTCTGCTTGAGGGAAGGGTCCCATCTGGCCTCCCCTCCCCCTGCTGGCTCAGCTGGAGAGACAGGAAGGAGGGGTGGCCTCCCTCCCAGTCAGGCCCCATGTATGGACCCTTGTCAAGGCTGGCGGACTTGAATGACTTTCTTTATCCTGTCTTCTCTCCCCTACATCCCCCTACTGCCAGCTGTGGCCATTTAATAAAATTAGCTTAATACTTGTTCCTTCCCTGTGGGGTCTGGAGATTGAAATCTGCGGGTTCCCACAAACCCAATAAAACCCCTGGCAGGTCTAGCTGGAACGAGAGTTTCCTTGGGAAGAGTGATTAGATTAGCCAGCACCCCCCCCGCCCCCCCACCCAGTGCCACCCACAACCCCCTGTGATTCTTTAATGGCCAACTGGCCCCAAATTACCTATCCACCACACCTGGGCATGCTCCCCAGCCCTCTCCAGAGGCCACAGGGACTGGTCTAGGACCCCTGCTACAGCAAAAAGCATGTTAACCATTTTTGTAGGGAGAGCCAGGCTGGTTGGCCTGCTTTCTTTTCTTTCTCGTGAGTGGCTGTTCCTCATGTCGTTCTGAGAGATGGGCCTAAAATCTCCGTGTCACAGATGAGGAAATCATAGTCTGAAGAAAATCTGTGACTTGTCTATGGTCACACAGCAAGTTTGTGACACAACTGGGACAGGACTGAAGCCAAGGACTTTTTCTTCCTTTGCAGGGCACCAGGGGTGTCCGGCAGTGCCAGTTGCCAGCTGGTTGTCACTCAAGCGGCATCCCAGCTGCCGGGGAACATGTTGGGGTAGTGTCTCCCCCACGAGACAGGGGCTCCCCAAGGGTGGATCTATTTTTTCCCCCCTCAGACTTGGGACACCTGAGGGCAAGGACTATGTCTCCATCCTCAGAATGGGAAACTTCCTGAAGGCAAGACTGTGTCCTCCATCAGCCTGGGTGTCCTCAAAGACAGTGTTTTGACTCAGTTGAGGGCAAGGTGTGTATCTCCAGAGACTGGGGATGAGAAGGAGCCATTTCCTAGTTGCAAAGATTGTGGCCGTCCTCTCAGTGGCTCCGAGGGTAGACGCTGTGCTTTTTCTATTAAACTAGGGTTTTCTGAGACCAGACCCTGGGACTGGAGGTTCCCTGAAGGACAAACTCTGTCTCCTCATCCAACTGGGGGCTCCTTGAAAGCAGGGCACGTGTCTCGCCTCTTCCTCTGTCAGGGGCGTGTCTGCCACAGAATCATTCCACAGGGCAGGGCTGGCTAGGTGGTGGAAAGGAGGCTGGACAGGCAGAATGGTGATCCCACTCTGGAGGAAGGAAGGAAGAAGCCTCCCCAGGCTGCCTCCCCTTTAGAAAGATGTGTGATTAATTAACGAATAATGTCCCTGCCAAAGGGGTGTGAGGATGGCAGTGCCCCTGGAGCTCACCCACACGAGGAATGGCAGGCCATCCTGTGCCCAGGCAGCTGCCAGCCCTCAGAGCTGGTGTTGCCCTGGTTTCCGGGGTCAAGGGGAGCAGAGGGGGCAGCAGGAACCCACCGCTGGGGGCTACCCTAATTGGATGACTTTGCAGGAAGGCCAGGCAGGTGCGCTCGGCTCTCCGCTTCAGCTTGCTGCAAACACATCTGCCATGGTGAGGTCTAGGGGTTAATTGCCTCCCGCCTCACTCCTGGTAACCGATATTTCATTTACTGCTCAGAGGGGGAGCTGCCTGGAGAATCAATCCTGGACAAGCATCCAGGGGACAGGGGAGGCGCGGAGGCACGGGAGCTGTGTCCCGGAGGATCTCTGAGCATCAGAGGAGGAGGCAGGAGGCAAGGACCAATTGCTCAAGGCTACTCTGGGGCTCACCTGCATTCTGCTGACGCTGACAACAGCTCCAGGACCCCAAAGAGCTGGGAGAAAATCCGAGGGGTCCAGAGGCTGCACTACTTCAGCTAGCGGTGCTGTTTCCCCTGCCCTGGTTCCTTCTGCATGTACTTACCTGGGTACCCCTGTAAGCTGTAGCAGGTTAGATGCAGTTAATAAGGTTATTTTCACAAGCGATGAAGGTATATTTGAAAAGCGGAACTGGAGGTGTGAGCTCCTCACTTCCTTCCAGGTAATAAACCTTAAAATCCTACAAATGGGGCTTCCCTGGTGGCACAGTGGTTGAGAGTCCGCCTGCCGATGCAGGGGACACGGGTTCGTGACTCGGTCTGGGAAGCGGCTGGGCCCGTGAGCCATGGCCGCTGAGCCTGCGCGTCCGGAGCCTGTGCTCTGCAACAGGAGAGGCCACAACAGTGAGAGGCCCGCGTACCGCAAAAAAAAAAAAAAAAAAATCCTACAAATGAAGTGATAATAAAGTGGAAGTGAAAAGTCTATACATGTTTGGGACTGGGTGGGGGTGGAAGTGTTACTGAGAGAGGGCAGCTGGGGCCTGGAGAGAAAAGGGACCAGAGGGCTTCCTGCCACCGTGCTTTCCACATGCTACCCATTTGCCCCATCTGCCAAAATTGAGAATCAAAGCCACAGAATGGGCAACTCTCAGTACACAGCTGGAAAAACTGAGACCCAGAGATGAACCCAAGGTTGCTCAGGCTGGTTCAGGGCAGAGCTAGAACCTGAGACAGCAGGACCCAGCAGACATGCAGCAGTTGGAGTCAGAAGAATTGGGCTCAACTTCTGGCCCAGTTCAGTGTTTCAGGAAACGAAATTCACCTCTCTGAGCCTCGGTTTCTCCATCTATAAAATGGGCCTAATAAAAATATCTACTTGAAGGGCCATTACGAGGCAGTGGGTAAGAAATTATTAATATTTTGTAAGTTGTAAAGCAAAATGCAGATGCAGGTCTCCCAAGCCCTGTGATTTAAAATTATTTTGAGGACTTCCCTGGTGGTCTAGTGGTTAAGAATCTGCCTTCCAATGCAGGGGACATGGGTTCGATCCCTGGTGGGGGAACTAAGATCCCACATGCCACAGGGCAACTAAGCCCATGCACTCTAGAGCCCAGGTGCCACAACTAGAGAGCCTGCGCCCTGCAACTACTGAGCCAGCGGGCCCCGGAGCCCGTGCCACAACTAGAGAGAAGCCCACGCACCGCAACAAAAGATCCCACAGGCCGCAACAAAGATCTGACACAGCCAAATAAATAAATAAAAATAAAATTCTTTTGGCTGCACTTCAATGCGTGGGCCGGTGATGATCGTCACTGAAAAAAACGAAGACATCTGGGTTTTCTCCCACCCGAAGTGAGTGTGGGGCACTAAGGGAGAGATTGGTCTGAGGTACCCAGGATGGAGAGCTAAGTATTAAGAATGGAGTCTCCAATGTGGATTCTCCCACCATTCTGCTCTGTGGCCTCCAGTTTGGGGTAAGAGCACAGGGATGCCCCAGAGGACCTGGCCAACACATCTGTTTGGTCTCTACTTGCTCTGCTCATTTTTTTAAAAAATATTTATTTATCAAACAACCCATACATTGTTTGTATAGACATCATGCAAGGTTAAAACATATTCAAACATCAAGATCCACATTCAGGGCTTCCCTGGTGGCACAGTGGTTGAGAGTCCGATGCAGGGGACGCGGGTTCGTGACCCGGTCTGGGAAGATCCCACATGCCGCGGAGCGGCTGGGCCCGTGAGCCATGGCCGCTGAGCCTGCGCGTCCGGAGCCTGTGCTCCGCAGCGGGAGTAGGCCACGGCAGTGAGAGGCCCATGTAAGTTCTAGAGGCTGGAAGTCTGGGGTCAAGGTGCCAGTGGGGTTGGGCTCTGGTGAGAGCTCTCTTCTTGGCTTGCAGATGGTTGCTTTCTTGCTGTGCCTCACAGAGCAGAGAAAGAGAAAGAGAAAGAGGAAGAGGAGTAAGAGAGAAAGAGAGAGAGAGAGAGAGAGAGAGAGCTTGCTCTGCTCATTTCAACATTACTGAATACCTCATCTGGGCCAGGCCCTAGCTCAGTGTGGAGGAGCCAGAAATTGATAAGAAACCACCCAGGGCTTCAAGATACCTACAGAGATCATATAAATACATCCAGGACACGGTGCTATTAGAGAGGCAGGGAAGGCTCCCCAAACTGTTAACAGCGGTCACCTCTGAGGGAGCTGGACTAAGTGGAGGCTTACATTTTTTTTTTTTTACTTATATAATGTTCAAAAAGGTTTTACAACAAGTCTCCCTCCAAAATCTGAGACCCCAACCCCACCCCAGCTGTTGTTGAAGCTGTCCTTTTTGGAATAGGGAAGGGGGCAGAACCCAGGCAGCTGAGGGGTTTCTCTTCTTTTGTCCAGGGGTTTGGGGAATATTGGAGCTGGAAGAACAAATATACTCTCATCTCCGTATCAACAACTAAGTTATAACAGTAGCTTATGCACCATGCGCTGTTTTAAGAATTTTGCACGTATTCGTTCAGTTTAATCTCACGATGATCCCATAAGGTAGTTACTATTATCACACCCATTTTTTTGGATGAGAAAAATGAGGCACAGAGAGGTAAACCTTGACCGAGATCACCAGGCTCAATCTTTCTGACAACAGCTCTCTTGACTGTCCATTCCCTGGAGTAGGGGAAGGGTTGAATCTCACTCCCTCCCAGCCAGAGAAGTCTTTCATCCCCTAAATCACTAGACACTTCCTATAACACCTGCCACCTGGGCAGCTTGTGCAGGGGCGGGGTTCCTGTCTCTTCCCAGACGGTAATGGGCAAATTCAAGGAGTTCTTCCCAGGCCCCCAGGGCACAAGCCCCTTTGCTCCCTGAGTGAAGAACCCCAGCCAGCATTAGGACAACTGCCTAGGCCAGTAGATTTACAGACCTCTCCCCGCCTGCCCAGAACCAGGGATGGGTCTGCTAGACCCTGGGCTACTTCAGCTGCCTGCAGAACACCTGCTCTTCCATGAAGCCTTCCTGGACTTCCCCAGCAGTCATCTGCCGTCTCCAAGGCCATACTGAGAGCATCTTCCAAGTGGCTCACTCAGTCAGTACCTAACACGGCTTCCTCTAGTTGAGGCAAGTGGGGGCTACTCTTCGTTGCGGTGCGAGGGCTTCTCATTGGGGTGGCTTCTCTTGTTGCGGAGCACGGGCTATAGGCCCTCGGTCTCAGTAGTTGTCGCATGCCGCCCTAGAGCACACGGGCTTCAGTAGTTGAGGCACGTGAACTCAGTAGTTATGGCGCACCAGCTTAGTTGCTCTGCGGCACGTGGGATCTTCCCGGACCAGGGACTGAACCCATGTACCCAGCACTGGCAGGTGGATTCTTAACCCCTGCGCCACCAGGGAAGTCTCCAAGGACCTTTTAAAATTGGTCTACACCCGAAGCAGTGAATGCTACATCCAGGTGCAAAGATGTGCAGTGACAAGGGTACAGGTGAATGGACACGCCTCCTCTCTGCCTCCTTTGAGCACCCAGGGTTGGTAGTCTTGCCACTTGCAGACAGTGAGACATCCACACACCTCACAAGAGCACAGAGCCTGTGGCCTTTCACACCCCCGGCCACGTCAGCCCAGAGACCTCTGCTGTCAGACAAGGCAAAACTCCTGCACCCAGCCCTCACGTCTGGGTTCTATGCTTCGAAGTTCTTGTTAGGCCAGTACCAGGCTGCTCTCCCCTTATCGGCATCTGTGGTGTAGGGCCCAAGGGTTTTCCATTTGTGTCCACTAAGGTGGGCCTCACCAGGCCCTATCAAGCTCTCTCAGCATCACTGGGCTTGGTTGACTCCCTCACCTGCAGAATCCTTTTCCCTTGGCCTCTAAGATCCAAGGAATGGCTCCACTCACCAAACGAGCTCCACTCCTCCTTCAGACCTCAGCTTGCATGTCACTTCCTCCTGACACCCTCAGATGTTCTCATTATAGCCCATCTCTCATGTCATCATTAGTCATTGTTTAATAGGCCAATTTCTCCCATAGCCTGGAAGCTCTATGAAGGTAGGAGGTGAGTGTTTATCATGCACCACCCTATCCTCTGAGCCTACTTGTCTCATATCAGTAAATACTTGTTGAACGAATGAATACGAGGACACCCATTACCACTTCATTGAATGTCTGCAAGTTGCTTTCCCTACATTATTTCTAATCTTTGTAACAAGCTAAGTATTATATTATCCTCTTTTTTTTATAACTGCAGAAACTGAGGCTCTGAGACGCTAAGTGACTTGCCCCAAATGATCAAGCAAGTAAATGTCCCCTTTCCACTGCCCATAGCAGGGCCAGCCTCTGCTCCTGGCCTCACCGTGACTCACCTCACCTTCTCCAGGCAATTGTCAGAGTCAGAATAGGACCAGGGCAAGACTTGGCTTACAGGGCACAAGAGGCTCCTATTCCCCTTGTCTCCTGGGCACCCCAAACTTTCAACCACACTCCAAACCTCTGTTATAATGCACATCCCTGTGAGGGGGGAGGAGATCCCTAACCTGGAAGCCATTCTTTAATAGCTTATTTCTCCTGGGTAGTGGAGATGGCAAGAATACCCTGGTTTTCTGGTAGCTTTACAATAACAGCTTTTTTGCATGGTTGTCTCATTTTATTCTCGCCAAACCAGCAGTGCTAGCTCACTGAATAGAGGGCGGTAGAGGTCCAGGTAGGTGAATGGAGTTTGGGCCAAATCAACCAGGGATTAAATAGTGACACTCCTATCTTGATGGCAGGCCAGCCAGGGCACTTTGCCTCCTGCTTTCTTGCATGCCTCAGACCTGCTCATGGTCCCAGTGTGGGGACAGATCATTAGAAAGTGGTGAGCAGCTGACTCCGAGCAGCCATTGCTGTTTCACCCTAATCAGACTCATAGGAAGCTTACATAGGCTGGAAGTTAAGAGGGTTTTCCAACCATGCTCTTAGGAAGGGCTATTTGCCCCACTTTATAGATGAGGAAACTGACACCCAGAGAGGAGAAGTGACTTCCACAGTCTCAGCACTAATTAATGATACAGGCACTAGTGATTGCAATCAGACTTTCCGACTCCAGGGCAAGGCTCTCTCTTCCACCTCCACAGCCCCCGGTGCTGGGGATGAGCATGAGGGTGGCCCACCAGAATCCAAGCAGCAGACCACTGTGGAGGATAGAGACACTGCGGCCCAGCGGTGCCCTAAGGGGCCGCCCCTCTTATTCAACAATCCGTCCATGATACTCCTGGCACTGTCAAAGCCAAGCAGGTGCCACTCTCTGCCTCCACCGGTTTCTCCACATCAAAGCTTGAAGTTCATTCTTCGGATGGTCGCGGAAGAGAAGAAACCCTGGAGAGCGGCTTAAACTCCCTTCTTGGGTAAGTGGATGCCGACTTAGCCCACAGAAAAAGCAGGTTTGAAAACGTGTTTGATGTCTGGTTGCTGCATGTGGTGATGAACTCAGTCCCAGGGACAACTGAGACGGGCCGTAACCCTCCCCTTCCCCCTCCGTACCCCAACCCCATACTGGTTTCCGCCGGTCGATCTGGTGGCTCCAGCCTCAGAGACACTGCTTCAAACCTCCAGCAAGCAGGAAGGGGAAGCGCGCAAGCGCACTGTTGACAACGCCCTCCACCTCGGAGCCGTACACTGTTACTTAGGAAACAGCCAATCAGCCATCCGGGCTGTGACCAATGGCAAGAGCCGATGAGCCGACCCGGCTAATTTGAACACTCCGCGCGGGCCGGAGGTTGGCGCCGGTCGGGTGCTGGAGGGGCGGCGCTCTCCGGTGGTCAGGGTTTCTTGCCTGCTGCGGCTGGACCCGGCAGCGAGGGGCGACACCAGCGGCGCGGAACCGACGAAGGGTAAGCGCTGGCCCACGACGGAGGCGGCCCCTCGGTCTTCTGCGCTCAAGTCTGGACCGGCGGACCCAGCTGCTGACGGCGGCGGAAGCCGGAGCCCGGCCTCTTTTGTGCGGGACATGGAGGTGCAGCGTGAAGACCGATCAGGTCCCGGGCGGCCCCTTCCGAACAGGGTGGGGGGAGGTGCGGGGAGAAGGCCCTTCCTTCCATACCTGCACGGGAGATCGGGACCCTCTGCTTATTTGTACAGGACCTAGACTGGGCCCTCAAGTCTGCATCCGGTCCCAGCCCTGTGTACATCCGCTCTAGGAAAGGTACCCCTGCTCATACGTAAGGACGAATTGGGTCCTCCCGCGCACTAGAACTAGAGACGTGGGACTCTCTGCACATCTGTAAGGAGTAGCTAAGACCCTCGCTGCACATCTGTGCAGAACTGATTGCAGAGCTGTGCCAGGGGCCGTAACTTAGTTACTGGGGCACCCAGTAAATATTTGATTGAATAAAGGAAAGAGTGAAAGAAGATCTGCATGACGGAAAACCAGGCCTCCTGCTACTGTTCCTAGGATGCCTTTCCTCTTAGCTTTGACCCTTTAAGGTACTGAAGTGACACGGGAAAGATAAGCCTGGTCTGTGTCAAGGAAAATAGGGGATTTTACTGCAGATGTTGGTTCGTCTGGTAGGGGGCGAAATGCTAGTATTGTCATATCAATTCTAATAATGATGGCTAACATTTATTGAGCACTTACCAGGTTTGAGTTAACTCATTTAATCCTCACAACAACCCAGTGGAATAGATACTAATATTTACATTTTACAGGTTAAGAAACAGAGAAGTTAAGCCTAGCTAAGAGGAGAACATCCACAAAATTTTTCTGTATGAGCTTCTCGTGGATGTTACACTGCTTTCACCAGTCTTATCACTATTCTTTTTCCTCTCCGGTCACACAGTCCATGCTTCAAACAACTACCAAAGTATCCAGTCCTTCTCTGCCTATTTCATGATTGAATTCCCCCACCATCAGAGAGAGATTTTAAAGTGTCTCAATTTGTTGGTTTTATGTTAACCAACCCAGCTCCATTTTATACCTTTTTTTTTTTTAAAAGGTATGCCAGTAGCATATTTTTAGAGGTCTTAATAAAAATTATCTCTATCTGGCTACAGAGCAAATCTAAACAGTTATCAGAGTATTGTACCAACCATATTCTATTTCCACAAGCAACTAAGTTTAAAATATAAAAGAAAAAGAAACAAACCCACATTTGGATTTTTTTAAAAAAACATTTAAATAACTCAGTCAAATAGGATATCATTATTCTAATTAAAATGTAATTAGCATGAAACAGTGATAATGCTATTTATAAAATGTGGGGAATGCAGTTAGAGAATACTTAAGAGGGAAATTTATAGTCTTAAAGGCTTATATTAGAACATGTATTTTTTCAAGCTGAAAGTGAGGCAAATATTCAATTTTAATAAGATAGAACAGAACAACAGAATTAAAGTGTAGAAAATAAAAGAAGTTAAGAGCAAAAATTAATGAAATAGAATTTTCCTATATAATAGAGATGATTGACTTAGCCAAAAGCTGTATCTTTGAAAAGACTAATAAAAAAGCCAGACCTCTGGTAATATTGATTAAGAAAAAAAGAAAAGAAACATGGAAAAATGACCTTAGGAATGAAAATAGGGACATAACTTTGGTTACTGAAAGATTAAAAGAGAGAGAAAGACTTCAATGGAAACTCTTTTTGATGATGCTTTTGGGCAATTTTCTAGGAAAAACAACTTACCTAAACTGATTCAAGAAGCTATGGAAGGGACTTCCCTGGTGGTGCAGTGGTTAAAGAATCCGCCTGCCAATGCAGGGGACACGGGTTCGATCCCTGGTCCGGGAAGGTCCCACATGCCACAGAGCAACTAAGCCCGTGTGCCACAACTACTGAAGCCCTCGTGCCTAGAGCCCGTGCTCCACAACAGGAGAAGCCACCGCAATGGGAAGCCCGCGCACCACAATAAAGAGTAGCTCCCAGTCACCGCAACTAGAGAAAGCCCACAAGCAGCAATGAAGGCCCAACACAGCCAAAAATAAATAAAATTAATTAATTAAAAAAAAAAGAAGCTATGGAAAATTTGAACAAACCTAGGGCTATTGAAGAAATTTAATTAGTTTAAAATCTACCTTCACACACATCAAAAAAACCCACCAAAAATATACAGGCAATTGAAATGACTCTAATCTTCTAGAAACTCTTCCAAAAAAAAGAAAGAAAGGAAGAAAACATTTACAGTCTATTTTTTGGGGGGAGGCGGGGTGTCGTGCAGCAGCAGGATCTTAGTTCCCTGACCACGGATCGAACCTGTGTCTCCTGCAGTGGAAGCTCAGAGTCTTAACCACTGGACCGCCAGGGAAGTCCCCAGTCTATTTTGTGATACCAAAAATGAGGCAAAGGAAATTTCAAGCCAATCTCTTTTATAAATGTAGTTGTAAAACTCTTAGATAAAACACTAGCAATCAGAAGCCAGTGTTGTATTTTTAAAAACTGCATTATGACTAAATTGGGTTTATCCCAGGAATGTGAGAATAGTTTAACAATGGAAGATCTATTAATACAATTTACACATTTACAGATTAAAGGAGAAAACATATCCCATTAGGTACAGAAATAGCATTCAATAACCATTTATGATTTTTTTCAATGGTAAACTAGAAATAGAGGTAAATTTCCTTAAACCAACAAAGAGCAAAATGAAAACAGGAAAGAGACAAGATTGCTCACTATTGCTGCTTTCAATATTGTACCCGAGGTCCCAGCCAGAGCTGTAAGACAAGAAAAATAAATAAAATTGATTAGAAAGGAATAAACAAAACTATCATTAGTTACAGCCTTATGATTGTCTATTTATAAAACAAAAGAACACAGCTCCTTCCTCTTTGCTACCACCCATAGAAAGAAACAGCCATCTTTGGACGTTTTTCTGTGGGTACTAAGGTGAGGGGGATTAAGAGCTGCAAAAACCCAGGTAGAAGGCAGAGCAGGCTAGGATGAAGAGTAGCGCCTCTGATGACAGAACAAAGTCAAGGTCTGGCCTTGCTACTTACCATCCATGAGGCGATTTCCTTCCTGAGCCTCAGTTTCCTTTGCAGAGTAGGGATGTAACAAATGTATCAATAACTGCAGAATGAGATTGCTGTGAAAGATAAATGAAACGCTTGTAAAGCGCTTAGCATAGTGCCTGACACATAGTAAGTGCTCAATAAATGTTAGCTATAATTGTAGTCATTTTTAGGCTTTTGGCTTCAGACTGCTTTTCTCTGGCCTCCATTCATAGGACAAATATTATACAGCATCTACTGCATGCTGGATCTGGCTCCTAGGCATCTGGGGTGCACAGACTATATCAGAAGAGGGTCCTGCTCTCTTGGAGCTTAAGGACAAGAAACACAGTGTATGATTGTTGTGAAGGAGCAATGAAGGGGACCACAGTAACCGCTATATAAAAGTACAACACCCAAGGGCTAAGCACTTTCCCTGCCTTCCGAGCTCCCAATGTCTGCAGGCAGACCCCCCTCAAGTCCTCAAAAATTCTTCTCCAGGGGCTTCTGAGGATCTTGGGCTTGTTCTCTCTGTCCCTATGAGGATGGGCAGAGGAGGCTACCCTGAAAACAACTGAATCTTGGCTTCCCAGCCTCAGCTCCGCGACGAACTAGCCTCCGGGTTTTAATGAGCTGCCCCAGGTTAGAAACAGGACGTGACTGTGGCTGGCTCAGAACCCTGAAGATCTTATTAAAGAATCATCTCCCTCGTACTTTGGGCTGAAAAGCTCTTTCCAACCGAGGATCAAAGCAAACTTGACAAACGTTCTCTCATTAATCTCCCATCCCCCTGGGGCAGGAGCAGATTGGTAGCTGTTCTCTCTGGGTCTTGAAGGGAGATGATGTGACATCAACGTGGTGTGGCTGGTGGAAAGACCTCCCCACCAGTCAGAGGCAAAGCAGAGACCAGGACCCAGGTGTCCTAACTGCGGCCATGCCAAGTGTCACCCTACCCGCTTCCCACCTCCCACCCCACACCCTCAGCACTGTCTCGGGAAGAAGGAAAACATCTCATTAGGCAAACAGTCGGCCTCACTGGCCCTCGGGAGGCGGAGAGGAGAGAACTGTAAAGGTTAGGCGCACTCCACTGCCAGTGCCCTTTTTAACTTCCTGCTTTGAATGTTAGGCTGCTCTGTAGCTCCAACTCAGCTAATACAGTGTAGACTCAGATGGTGGGACCAGGCACCCTCTGCCTTCACTTTCCTGGTCACAAGAGTGGGGTTCCTGGGAATTCCCTGACGGTCCAGTGGTTAGGACTCCATGCTTTCACTGCCGAGGGCTGAGGGGTTCGATCCCTGGCCAGGGAACTAGGATCCTGCAAGCTGTGAGGCGCAGCCAAAACAAAAAAGAGTGAGGTTCCCTGGGGGTGGGAATGTGAGGATGGGAGACAGGAATTCTGAGTGTTGAAAATTAGGTCTAGTCCATTTATCTGAAAGCGTTTGCAGCATACATAATGCTAGTTACATAAAAGGGATTATAATTATTATACAAACATAAGGGACTATTACAACAATGTGATCATGAGGGTGTGATATATAACGTCATTCCAAGGCAGTATAGCAGGCTCTATGGTCAGACTGCCCGGGTTGGAAGCAGGATTCATCACTTACTACCACTGGGATCTCGGGCAAGTTGCTTAACCCTCTCTGTCTCAATTTTCTCATTGAAAAATGAGTATAATAATAGTATCTATCACGTGGGGTCATGACGGGGTTGAAAGGAGGTGAAACGTGTAAGGCGCCTAGAACAGTCCCTGACAGAGTGGACACTTACATGTTATGTTTATTATTATGATGAGTTGATTACTGGGACAGGAATAGAATTAATTACACACAAGTAAAAAGATGATTATTGGTTGACACCTCTCCTTTGTTTTGTGTGGGGAAGAAATGAAGAAGTTTGGGGGTGAAGGACGGGAGTTTGAAGTCAACTCAATTCTGCCTCATTCCCCAAGGAAAAAATGAGTTGTTTGCTGGAGTTTTAGGTAGAAATCCCATGTTTCTTTGCTGAATGACCCTGGTAATTGTGACCCGTCAGTGGGACCTCATCTTTCCTAGGAAAGCATTTATCTATTCCTATCCCCCAGGAACAGCCCCCTGTTTCTTACCCCTGTTAACATATCCCTAGACTTGGGCTGAACTTTTCCAGGATATCTGTCACTCCTGCATTGCAGAAATTCCATCTCTACCTTTGGTAGGCTGGCTTGAAGGTGAAATGAAAGGGGAGAGAGGTCTGAGGGGAATTCAAGAGAGAATAGGTAAATAAGCTTTTGGGATTACTACCAGGGCAATATTAGGAAATCTATCCATGTCACCCTCTACATTAACAGACTAAAGGAGAAACACTGTGTGATCATCTCAGCGAGTGCCAAAAAAGCATTTGATAAAATTTAGCACCCATTCCTAATGGGTAGTGGAGGGTGGGGAACTAAATATAGAAGAGCTAAAAATAGAAAGTAATTTATTATTTGCAAACTATATCATCATTTAATTGAAAAACCTAAGAGAATCAATGACAATCTATTAGAACTAATAAGGGTGTTCAACAATGTGGCCAGATACAAGATCTGCATACAGAAATCAGTAGCTTTCCTATGTTCTGTCAAAATGAATTAGAAAATGTAATTTTAAAAAGAGCTTATTGGGCTTCCCTGGTGGCGCAGTGGTTGAGAGTCCGCCTGCCGATGCAGGGGACACGGGTTCGTGCCCCGGTCTGGGAAGATCCCACATGCCACGGAGCGGCTGGGCCCGTGAGCCATGGCCGCTGAGCCTGCGCGTCCAGAGCCTGTGCTCCGCAATGGGAGAGGCCACAACAGTAGGAGGCCTGCGTACAGCAAAAAAAAAAAAAAAAAAAAGAGCTTATTTACAATATAACAAAGACTATACAGTAACTAGTAATAAACCTATGAAGAAATGTACAAAGCTCATGTGAGGAAAACAATAAAATTTTACTGAAGATTATAAAGTTGTGAATAATGAAAAGAGATACGATATTCCTAGATGGGAAGACTTCATACTGTAAAGATGCCAATTCTCATATTAATCTATAAATTCAAAATAACCCAATTAAAATCTTAGCAGGATTTTTCATAGAATCAGCTTCATAAGCCAATTCTAAAATCATGCACAAGACAAGATGCCCAAGAATAGCCAAGAAAAAGAACAATAAGGTGATATATTATAGAACCACAATAATTACGAGTTACGGGAAAAGGAATAGACATTTCAGTAGATCAGAATGGAGAGTCACAAAACAAGTTCATGTTTATATGAGAATTTAGTTATGTTAAATGTGGCATTTAAATTAGTGGGGGGGGGGACTTCCCTGGTGGCCCAGTGGTTAAGAATCCACCTGCCAATGCAGGGGAGACAGGTTCGAGCCCTGGTCCTGGAAGATCCCACATGCCGCGGAGCGACTAAGCCCGTGAGCCACAACTACTGAGCCCACGTGCCTAGAGCCCATGCTCCACAACAAGAGAAGCCACGACAGTGAGAAGCCCACGCACCACAGCAAAGGGTAGCCCCTTGCTCTCTACAACTAGAGAAAGCCCACACACAGCAACAAAGACCCAACACAGCCAAAAATAAATAAATTTATTTTAAAAAAAAAACAATACAGGGATGCCTATTATCATTCAACATTGTTTTGGAAGTTCTAGGGAATACAGTAGACAATATATGAAATATCTAGTGTAAGTATGGAGAAGAAAAAGTAAAAAAAAATATTTTCTGATACATAATTGTATACTCAGAAAACTCAATAAGCTCTAATAAAAAGCACTTCAAGTCAATAAGAGAGTTTGAGGGAATTCCTTGGTGGTCCAGTGGTTAGGACTACGCACTTTCACTGCTGAGGGCCCATGTTCAATCCCTGGTCAGGGAACTAAGATCCCACAAGCCTCGTGGCACAGCCAAATAATAATAATAATAATAGGAGAGTTTGAGGATGGTGGGTATAAGGCAAATATATAAAAATCAACCATGTTTCAGGACTTCCCTGGTGGCGCAGTGGTTAAGACTCCACGTTCCCAATGCAGGGGGCCCGGATTCGATCCCTGGTCCGGGAACTAGATCCCACACGGCTGCCGTAACTAAGAGTTTGCATACCACAACTAAGGAGCCAAGTAAGGAGCCCACCTGCCACAACTAAGACCCAACGCAACCAAATAAATAATTTTTTTTTAATCAATCATGTTTCTCCATATTAGCACCTGGAAATAGGGAAGGTATTCCATTCATAAGAGCAATAAAGTACTTAAGAATTGTATTAAAAGGACAATTATAGAAACTATCTGAAGATATAAAAAATACATGAACAAATAGAAAGGTAATAGCCATATTCTTGTATGAAAACATTTCATATAAAATAGATATGTAAATTTAATATAATTCCGATTGTAATCCCAATAGAGTTTTTTTTTGGGGGGGGTGGTTCTGGGATGGGGATGGAATTGATAAAATGTTCTTAAAGTCGAATAGAATAAATGACTGAAAATAGCCAAGAGAATCATGAGAAAGAAAGCTGGGGCTGGGAGGGGTGTCTTGCCTTGCTAGATAAGAAGCAACTGTAAAGGAATGGAGTGGAAACAGTGTGGTGCTGGCACAGGACTGGACAGATTAGTGGAACATAATAGCCCAGAATAGGCCTCTGAAAAAAATACAGTCATTGGATATGACAAAGATGGTCTTTCAGATGAGAAAGATATTTGTCAATAATTGGTGCTGGCATCAATATTCTCTTGAGGTATAAAATGGAGCTGAGCTGTTGAGGAGGAGGTGGGAGAAGGCCCCTGAGTGCTAGGCTGAGGGCACCTGGTCAGGCCTGGGTCAGATTGGTCCTCATCTCCATCATGTCTCTGCCCAGGTGTTGCCATGGTGATGGCGGTGGAAAACAGCGTGGTGCGGGTCGTGGTGCGGGTGCGGCCCCCCACCCCGAGGGAGTTGGAGAGTCAGCGGCGGCCTGTGGTTCAGGTGGTGGATGAACGGGTGCTGGTGTTTGACCCTGAGGAGCCTGATGGGGGCTTCCTTGGCCTGAAATGGGGCAGCGTCCATGATGGCCCCAAGAAGAAGGGCAAAGACCTGACGTTTGTCTTTGACCGGGTCTTTGGTGAGGCGGCCACCCAACAGGACGTGTTCCATCACACCACCCACAGCATCCTGGACAGCTTCCTCCAGGGCTACAACTGCTCAGGTGAGCCCGTCTCCCCCTCTGCTGGGCACTGGTTGAGGAGGGCTCCGGCCGTGCGTTCTCTGTGGGCCCCCCATTCATTCTTCTCCGGTGTGGGGACCACTCCACTGGGTCACGGGATACAATAGCAGATCAGGCAGACAGCGTTCCTGTATTCGTGAGGCTTGCAGTCTAGAACTGGGAGAAAACACATCACAGAATCACACCCACAAGTGTGTGGTTAAAAACCAAGATAAGTGATATGAGGGAAAGAATTGTGGGCCTTCCACAGAGGAAGCTACCCAGGCTGGAGAAGGCTTCCCTGAGGAAGGGATAAGCTCCCACTCATGGTGGAGACCCCTTTGCCCTCAAATCCACAAGCCTACAGGGGCACCAGGAATGGACACGGAGAACTCAACAGCTGTGAACGTAGGGGATGTGGGTGGCTGGGAGGGAGCAGTGGAACCGTGCATGTGGAAGGAAGGAAAGGGGCTCGGGGAGAAGGGAAGGGCTGACCGGATGGAAATGCACTGGGGGAGCCCCTGGAGAAGGTGGATCTGGCCCTGCCGCCACCCTACTCCCTACTCTGTCTTCTGTAGTGTTTGCCTATGGGGCCACCGGGGCCGGGAAGACACACACCATGCTGGGAAGAGAGGGGGACCCTGGCATCATGTACCTGACCACCATGGAACTGTACAGAAGGCTCGAGGCCTGCCGGGAGGAGAAGAGACTCGAGGTGCTCATCAGCTACCAGGAGGTAGGGCTGTTTGCACCCCAGGACTGGGCGGCCCCATCTCTCATTCTCACAACCACCTAAAGAGGGAGTGGGGTGGAGTAAGCAGGAGCGGGGAGAGGGTGGTAGGGAGTGGGCAGACGGGGGCCCAGAGGGTGGACACAGCTCCAAGAGAGACTGCGTGTGAACTGACCCACCTGTCCTGCTCATCATGTGGCATCATCCGGCAGCGTGCCGCTCACCACGGCGTGTCTCATCATGCTTCCCTGACCCAGCAACTCAGCTCTCCCCAGCGCCTAGGGGAGAGGCTTCCTGACCAGCCTCTCCCTCGGGTCTCTCCCTGGCTTCCTTTCTCCTCAGGTGTACAATGAGCAGATCCACGACCTCCTGGAGCCCAAGGGGCCCCTTGCCATCCGTGAGGACCCCGACAAGGGGGTGGTGGTGCAAGGGCTTTCCTTCCACCAGGTAAGGGGCTGGGCTCAGGTGGGACGAGCAGCCCCACTGGTCCTCCGGGATCCCCTCACCAGGTAGTTTGGGGATGTCCTGGATCCTGTTGGGGCAGTGGTGGTGATAGCAAGGGGGTAACATGGGTCCTGAAGAGCAGCCCTTCTGTTGGGGGAAAAGTCCCCATTGGGGAGACCACAGCCCCCTTCCTGCACATCTCATCTGTAGCCGACCTCAGCTGAGCAGCTGCTGGGGATGCTGACCAGGGGGAACCGTAACCGCACGCAGCACCCCACTGACGTCAACGCTACGTCCTCCCGCTCCCATGCCATCTTCCAGGTGAGGAGGGGTCACAGGCCAGGGCCTGAAGCTGGAGCTCCTGGTGCCCAGTTCCCCCTCACCCCTGCCATCTGCCCCCAGATCTTCGTGAAGCAGCAGGACCGGATCCCAGGTCTGACCCAGGCCCTTCGGGTGGCCAAGATGAGCCTGATTGACCTGGCTGGCTCGGAGCGGGCGTCCAGCACCCACGCCAAGGGGGAGCGGCTGCGGGAGGGAGCCAACATCAACCGCTCCCTGCTGGCCCTCATCAACGTCCTCAACGCCCTGGCTGACGCAAAGGTAAAGCTGCACGGAGCCAGGCTCCTCCCCGGGACAGTGACCCAGTGCCCAAGCCAAGGGTCCCTCCCTCCAGCCCTGGGCTGAAACCTATCAAATCTAAATTTCCTGGTGGTCCAGTGGTTAGGACTCGGTGCTTTCACTCCAGCGGCCCGGGTTCAATCCCTGGTCAGAGAACTAAGGTCCTGTAAGCCCAGCAGCGGGGTCAACAAAACAAACAAACAAACAAAAAGCAAAGGCTACCGAGTCTAGCCTGGGTCTGTGTAGTCCAGGCACTCACTCCACGCCCACCCACTGTCCCCAGGGCCGCAAGTCTCACGTGCCCTACCGGGACAGCAAGCTGACCCGCCTGCTCAAGGACTCCATCGGGGGCAGCTGCCGCACGGTGATGATCGCTGCCATCAGCCCCTCCAGCCTGGCCTACGAGGACACTTACAACACCCTCAAGTATGCCAACCGGGCCAAGGAGATCAAACTCTCGGTGCGTGCCAGCTGGGAGGGCCACCACCCTGGAGTGAGGGTGTAGGGGTGTCGGGGGAGCCCCCAGCCTGGGAGGAGGAGGGGACAGGACCCACTGGCCTCCTCTGGTACCTGGAGCAAGCGTTCCCGCAAGGCCGAGGGAAGAAGTGACATAGTCCTCGTCCTTAAAATATCACAGCACTGGGATGATTGAGGCAGAATCTTCTCAAGAGGGAGGCAACAGAAGGGAGTGGCCGAGTATCAGCCAGTGATCTTTGTCAGACTTGTTTTTAGCAGCAGGCCCATATTTTTGGCAAAACAACATATAACACAGATAAAAGCAGAGTTGCCCGGTTTCCCCCGCCTCCTCCAGGGAGCCCCGGTGCGCCAGGAGCCGCTGCGGCAGAGCCCCTGGCCTGCAGAGAGCATATCGGTCAGGGGAGCCGGGGTCTCGGGTTCAAAGGCAAGCTCTCCTCTTGCTGTGCTAGGAGAGCCACTGGCCTCCCTGTTCCCTCAGTCGTGAGGGTGCGTCTCGGGAATGTGAGTGAGGTGTGCCTAGCGCGGCGTCTGGCCGCCGGAAGTGGTTGCCGGAAAGCTGCTTTGAATGAACAAACAGATCCCTCCCCTGTGCCCCCATCTCAGCTGAAGAGCAACGTGATCAGCCTGGACTGTCCCATCAGCCAGTACGCCAGCACCTGCCGGCAGCTCCAGGCTGAGGTGAGGAGCCGCCCCGGGAGATTGGCCGGGAGGCAGGGCGCCCGGCTCGGGGGCAGGACGGGACCGCCGGCGCGCGGCCAGGGCGCTCTGCCTGCCCCCTGCCTCCTGTGCTCACCCGGGGCTCTGAGGGGCTGGGCTGCTTCGTTCCAGGTGGCCGCCCTGAGGGAGAAGCTCCGAGTGTACGAGGCAGGAGCCCAGGCCCCGCAGCAGGACTCCTCGCAGCCCCCCAAAGCGGACCCTCCACAACAACCGTGAGTTCTGCCGCCCCTACCTGCCCCCATCCTTTCTCCAGCTTCTGCAGGGCTAGGACTCCTCGCTTCTGTTCTGGCATCTGGGGTTAGGGGTTCCTACTCACTGCCCGGCACACTGACTGTCACCTAGAATGGTCTATGTCAAAGGAGTAAATCACACCCCAACCTATATAAGCAGCATCTACTCTTCAAAAGAAGGTGCATTTAAGGGGCGGGTGTCATTGTTTCCTAAATCAGAAAATCCCTGACTCCTTCTCCCACGCTCAGCTACTGCCCTCTTATTACCCAAGCATCCACCCCTTATGGACCCGGAGCCACAGAGACCCTGCCACCTCCCTGATTTTCCCACCTGCCCCCGCTTCCCGCCTTTCAAACCTCTCCTTTCCGCCTTAGCCTTCCCATCTGCCCCTCGCCATCCCGCCTCCCCAGCCAGTCCTGCACCCCAGAGCTACGCCCAGGGTCGGCAGTCCTTCAAGAGGAGAGCCTGGGGACAGAGGCCCAGGTGGAGAAGGTCGTGGAAGGGAACTCTTCAGAAAGGGAGCAGCTCCCAGAGGACAAGGACGAAGGTCCGGCTGAGGAGGTAAGACTTGGAGCTGGTGGAATATTGAAAGAAATGCCCCACCCCCAACTCACAGGGTCCCTTCAGTCCCAGCTTCTCTACCTGGATGTCTTACACCTCAGTCATTAGGAGGCTTTCATATCCTGCGCAGGAAGAACTAGTCTGTCAGATCCTGTGTGTCTGGAAGTGGGGAGGCTGAGTGTTAACAGAAGGGGAGCAGGGAAGGAGCAGGGGGACCGGGAGAGAAAAAGCCACTACCAGGACCTGGTCGTTCCAGGAGCTGTCATTCCCACTCTTGGAGGAGGGACGGGTTGTAGGCGCTGCTCACGTAAAGCGAGGGAGGCCGTCCTGGGCCCTTGACCTGTGACTCCCTTCCTCTCTAGGTTCCAATCCAGGTGCCAGCACAGAACCTCAGACACCCATTGCCTGGCTCCCCTGACCTGACCCTGCAGCCCAAGCCAGTCGTGGACCACCTCCCACCACAGAACCTGGGCAGCGACCGTTCTAAGCAGTAGGTATCTTCTTGCTCCAAGGCGGGAGGTGATGGGTTCCAGGCCTCCTGGGGTGGGAGTTGGCGCTAAGTACATCACAAAAGCTCTGTTTCTGCTCTAGTTAAAGAGGCAAGTCTTTTCTCATCAATATTGTCCCTTACCTGCTGTCAACAATTTGATATTATCACCTACTCTGTTTATGTAGCATCCTCTCTATTTATTACTCCGTGTAGCTGGCAGCCCAACAGGAGGGAAGCAAAACACCGAATTCCATCCAGACAGCTGGCAAACACCGAGCTAGGGCAGGGCTGCCTGGGCTAGTGCTTTGCTCTCCAGTCTGAGGGCCAAGCTGCCTGTGCTCAGCAAGGAGACAGCTGCCAGCAGCTGAGCAAGGGACAGCTTTCCTGAGTCAGGTGTTCGTCGTGTGTCTTCATCAACAGATTGACTGCTGCTCCTCTCCTCTGAAGTAAATACAAACCCAAAGAGAAATGGCTTTTGGACCATTCTTTCCGTGCTTAATAGAGAGGTGCAGCTAGTATCTTCTTCCTTGGCCCCCAGAACATAAATCCCCTGCCACTTAGCTTTGCTGCTGCCAACCCTACACCTCCCTCCCCAGCACGCTTCACGCTAAGCAGTGTATTTAAAGCTTCCGGACAGAAGGGCCTGTTTAATTTTATTTCTTGTTGGGGAGTGCCTGTTCCCGACTCAGCAAAAAATGCTGCAGCCTGAATAATCAGCGGCTCATTATCTGTCTCCCGCTGCCGACACCCGGGGCCCTGGAGTGGCAGGGATGCACTGGCGGGATGTCCCCTTGGCCCCCAGGGAACGACCATGGACTCCCACTGATGACTCAGGGTCTCTCTGCCTGGAGTCCCGCGTTGCTAGGACACCAGGGTTCTCATTTCTGCTTTGCCTCTGATTTTGTGGTTTCTGACAAGTTGCTTCAACCTCGGCTACGATTTGGGCATCATGGTCCTTGTTTTCCTTACTTCTTAGAGTTAATTATAGATACTAATAAACTGTGATGGAAGACCCCAAGTGTCAGGGGCTGCAGAACATTCTAGATCTTCTCCATGCTTGAAAACAACCTAACAACCAGATCATCGAAAATAATTTTGCTTTGGCCTTAGAGTTTAGAATCTTAGACTGCCAGGGCCCTGAGTAGATCTTAGATTTTCCAGTTCAGTGGTTTTTCGGAATTTTTTTTTTAGCGGCAAAGCCCTGTCTTCAAATGAAATCTTATGCTGAGGTCTAATATGTAGAACAGATAAAGCAGAGCTGTTCTATTAAAAATGTTCTCTGATGGGTTTCTTGAAACCTGAATTGAAAACCCATGATATAGACTGACGGGGGCTACACGGCAAGAGGGACGGGGCCAGACCTGGGTCATCTGACATCCAGGCCAGTGGCTTTCTCCCCAGACTCCCACTTTTCTCTCTCTAATTTTCATAAAATGTGTGGCTCAGGCAGATATAGAATGAGTTTCTGCTGTGTCCTTTTTAATTTACATCCTGCCTTCTTTCAAAAAGGCCTTGAGGCTGCTTTATAAAATGAGTTTGGGTTCCCTGAGCACACACTGAGGACAGAGGAGGGGGCTCAGAGATGTCCAGGCAGGTAAATGCTACCCAGGGATAAATGACTGGCCATGAATAATCCCCACAGAGATAACTGTTTATCCTTTTATCATGGGTGTGCCTCACAGAAGGAAAATTTGCTTTCTTAGAATCTAAATTTACAACATCAATAATCACATTACCCTCGTAATTTCCTTTATTTTATTTTTTACATATATATTTTAAAAAATAAATTTATTTATTTGTTTATTTTTGGCAGCATTGGGTCTTTGTTGCTGCGCGCGGGCTTTCTCTAGTTGCGGCGGGCGGGGGCTACAATTTTTTTTTTTTTTTTTTTTGCGGTACGCGAGCCTCTCACTGCTGTGGCCTCTCCCGTTGCGGAGCACAGGCTCCGGACACGCAGGCTCAGCGGCCATGGCTCACGGGCCCAGCCGCTCCGCGGCATGTGGGATCTTCCCGGACTGGGTCACGAACCCGTGTCCCCTGCACTGGCAGGCAGATTCTTAACCACTGCGCCACAAGGGGAGTCCTTCATAATTTTCTTTAAATAGCGCCTCAGTGCATGTGAAGTGTGTGTTAATACACACATACTCTTTCAGCATCCCAATCACTAAATAGAAAGAGCGGACTGAATGCATTTTTGAGGGTCTTCTTGGAGCCAAGATCAACATTATTTAATCTCTTATTATCCTAACAAGGTAGATGGCATTATTATTATTACTATTAGAGAAAACAACAGTTAACTAACCTTATAGTGCTGGGTATGTGCCAAGTACTCTTTAAACACTTTATATCTAAGATAACCCATTTGGGGAATTCCCTGGCAATCCAGTGGTTGAGACTCTGTGCTTTCATTACCGAGGGCCCGGGTTCAATCCCTGGTCAGGGAACTAGGATTCTGCAATCTGCCGGGCGCTGCCAACAATTTTTTAAATAATATAACCTATTTCATCTCCCCAGCAACGCTGTGAGGTGGCTGCGTGTGTTGACCTCATTTTAGGGATGCGGACACTGAGGGTAAGAGGTGATCCGAGGTCACGCAGCTGGGATGTGTTGGAGCCGGGTTTTGAGCTGTTAGTCTGACTTGAGCCCGGCTCTTCTCTGCTACCTCCCATTGCCCCTCTGGGAAATGGACTTAAGATCACAGCACTTGTAGGTGGCAGAGCTCACCAGAGGAAACTCAAAGGTCAGAGGAAACTCAGACCTTCCGAGTCCAAGGCCACTTAGTGCCCTTTCCCTACTTCCCAAGTACTGTCTTTGTCAGGGGACATGTTTATGGGTGAAGCCACCCACCATTACCGGGGTCGTCTCCGCCAGCCCTGGTCTTTAGCACGGCTGGAAGGGTGATGAGGCCGGCCAGGTGGTCCGGGAGGGCCCGTGCACGTGTGCTGCTCACTACGCCTGGAGCCCTGGGGCTGGGTCCTCCAGGCAGGTCTGAGGTGGAGTGGGGATCCCCTTCTCTCTGTTCCAGGTTGGCTCTGAGGGTGTTGTGCCTGGCCCAGCGCCAGTATTCCCTGCTCCAAGCAGCCAACCTCCTGACCCCTGACATGATCGCAGAATTCGAGATGCTGCAGCAGCTGGTACAAGAGGAAAACACTGAGCCTGGAGCAGAGGCCACCGGGGAGCCTGACCCGGCCAGGGGGTCACCTCTGGCTCAGGAGCTACGTTCAGAGTCAAGTGAGTCTCAGCCCTGCTCGGCCTCTGTCTTCTGGTGCCAAGGGGTGGCTGGGGCCCCAGGTGCAGGGTTATAGTTCGGTCAGAGACTGGACCCCTAGGATCATGGACTTCTGCACAGAGAGGCCCCAGGGGTCACGCAGACCCGAGGAGTCAGGGGCTCCTGCCTGTCCCGTGTCTCTCTCCCCAAATTCTACAAATTCTCCTTCCTTCTGGCCAATCCCTGATCTCCCCTCAGCACCCTCCTCTCTGCCCAGAGTCTCCAGGATACTCTGGCCCTGTGACCCGGACCATGGCAAAGCAACTGAATGGCCTCATACACGCTCTCGGCGTCCCACCCGGGCCTGACCGCACCTCAGCTCAGGCATCCCAACGGCCCACAGAGAAGAAAAGGAGGAGACCGAGCCCCTTGGAGCCAGACAGCCCCCCAGACCCGAAGCCCGGGACCAAGCGCCGGCGCCAGTCCCTCTTGCCCTGCCTGAGGAGGGGGACCCCGCCTGAGGCTCGGCTTCCGTATGGGCCCATCACCCCCACGGGGGGACGGGCCTCCTCCCCCTGCCATTCCCCTCACTTCTGCCCAGCCACAGTCATCAAAAGCCGGGTGCCCCTGGGCCCTTCCGCTCTGCAGAACTGCTCTACCCCTCTGGCCCTGCCTGCACGGGACCTCAATGCCACCTTTGATCTCTCCGAGGAGACCCCCTCAAAGCTGGGTTTCCACGAATGCATTGGCTGGGACAGTGTCCCCCGGGAGTTGAACAGGCTGGATCAGCCCTTCATCCCCAGGTGGGTCTCCCTTCTGGCCTCCCAGCAGGGGGTCAGGGGTCAGCAAGGGACAGAGGTGCTGCCCAGGGGAATGCAAGACAGCACGCTCTTGGAGTTGGGACACTGCATCTCTTTCCCTTTGGTCTGACCAGCATCCAGGCCCAGGAGAGCAGAACGCGCCGTCTCTTTGGAGGCGTTGCTTCTCTCCAGGCCCTGCCTTGTCCATCTATACTTCAAAGCCGCCAGCTCTGTGCTGGTTTGTGACATGCCCATGAGTAGCTCACAGGCGCCCCCTATGGGGAGGGTCAGCAGGGAGGAGGAACTAACATGGGGTGCCCAGCCCACTCTGTTCCTTGGCATCACTTGGGCCTGGTCTGAGTTCTGTATCCCACTGAGAAATACCTGTTTCTACTACTTCCGCCCCAGACTTTACCCTCCAGCCCAGCATCTGGAACTGGGAAGGGGATCCTGAGAAAACTTTATTCAGCATTTTTCAGTGGGAAGATGCTCTTACCCTCGGCTTCTGCCCACATGGCAGGGAGCGGGGAGCAGCAACCAGCTCAGGACAGTCCAAGGCCGCGAACAAGCAGCAGACTGACCTGGACTCGGGAGGCCGAGGGTGGCAGGCTGCCCACTGCTCCCCCCACCTCTCCCACAGCCCGAACCCCCTCTCAGTAACAAGCTCAGAGCCAGGCAGGTGGAAGGGTGAAACTGTCTGAACTCCAGTTCCCCGGACGCGCCAGAAACTGACACCTGGATGTTCTTCCAGAGCAGGCCTGTCACTCAGCTGTCAGCCCAGGCCGAGTGAGGCAGGGAGGGGAGTCCACCTCTTAGGAGGAAGAAACCGCAGAGGTCACCTTGTCTAACCTCCCTGCCCCGCAAGCCGGGCGCCGGAGCGGGAGGTGCTGGCACTCTTTTCTGGTTCCCTCCTGATGTGCCACCTTCATCCTCCTCCCTCCCCAGCGGACCCAGGCCCCTGTTCACCGTGAAGGGCCCCAAGCCGGCAACTTCCTTCCCTGGGACCTCAGCTCGCAAGAAGAGGCGCATTGTGAGGTGAGGCTGGGGAGATGTGGGCGGAGGAAAAGAAGGAGCTGTCACCAGGGCAGCGGGCACCCGGGCCAACTACAGCTGGTCCTCTGGCAGGACCAGCGTCTGGTTGTCTGAGGTTCCCTGGGCTCTTGCTATTACAGGATTATATTAGAGATGTCTCCCTCCTTTGGTAAAGGCCACAGACCCTCTCTCCACGAGGGGGACATTCAGTGTTCACTGGGTAATCCAGGGAGTGGACTACCCCCCCGCTCACCTCTACTTCCCTCCCAAACCGCACTCAGCTCCCCTCCCCTCTGCTGCCTCTCCCACCCTCAGGTCTGGCCTTGGCCAAGTTCTTCCTACTGTTGCTCAGCCTCCCCCCCGCTCCCAAGGCTCCGTGTCTAGCTCTTACCCTCCCACCCACCCCGACCCCCCCCGCCCCGTAGTCCAGAGGCTTGGCGGTGACCTTCCTCCCTTCTTCCTTCCTTCCCTCCCGCAGTTCCCGCGGCCACAGTCGCATCGCCCGCCTCCCCAGCAGCACCTTGAAGAAGTCAGCTGGGCCCCTGGCAATCCCAGGTGACTGGTATTTGAGGGCAGGGATGCTCTGGGTCACAGTGGCAGATGGGGACAAGAAGTAGGAGGGGAGGGAATTCCCTGGCGGTCCAGCGGTTAAGACTCGGCGCGTTCACTGCGGTGGCCCAGGTTCAATCCCTGGTCAGGGAAGTAAGACCTCGCAAGCCGCCAAAAAAAATGTAGGCGGAGACAGGCGAGAGGAGGGCATGGGGTACTTCCGAGCATCTCAGGGACCCTGGTGAGAGAAATGGGGGATGGGGTGGGGGAAGGGAATGGTGGGATACAGCCTCACTTTTCTCCTTCCTCCCTGCCTCCCCTCATCTAACTGGCCTGCAGAGCCCCCCTCCAGTCTCCACTCCCCTGGCAACCAGAGGAACCAGAAGGAACTGTTGAGGGTTGGGAGAGCACTGTCAGCTGGGAGCTTCTCCGCCAAGGTGTCCTGACCGCCGGCCCCTGTTGGTCCCTGGAGCCGCCTAAACCAGGAGCCCTGACCTGCCTTCCTTGGCTCGGAGCAATTAATGCCAACACCCTCTTCCTTTATTAACAGTCCTCCCCCAGACGTTCATTCTGCTGCTCGCCCTCTTTATTAATCTCTTGTTACACTCAGCTTCTCAGCGTGTATTTATTCATTTGTGAGTTTTAACGTGTTGCTCTTTTAAAGGGTGCTGCCATCATTCCCCCCTAGTTTATAACACCCTCCATGCGGGAAGGTGGCTTTTGGGGGCTTTGTTGCCCACCCCCCATCTAACACAGGGCTCTGCATGGTGATGCCCACTGTGCGGTTGAGGAGGGGTGGGCATGGGATGGGGGCATGAGGGAGTCCCAGCTTGACCCTTCCTGGCTTTGAGAGGAAGGCGTCTTCGGCCCCCTCCCCCGGCCTGGAGTAAGAGCCGCACCCGCCGCAGCCCTGGCGACTATGCGGGTGATGGGGCGCCTCGACTTCCAAATGCGCAGAGTTTATCGCTTTCGCCCGACTGTAAGCGGTACACGCTCAGCGGAAGGAGTGTAAGCCTTAATGCTGCCACCTAGACATAAGAGCTGTTGATACTTGGGTTTATATCCGCTGATCCTTCAGTTCTGCAGGTATATATATATATACATACATAGTTTGTTAATTATAATGATTAATAAACCATCTCCATCCTTGGTGTGTGTTCCTCTTCAAGAAACTTCTGAGTATAAAAAACATGCCCCCTCTGCCTCCTCCTTCAGCCTTACAGGTGGGCCCTGTCCCTTACTCCGCAGCCCCACCTTCTGCTAAGGGCCCCTGCTCCTTAGCAGGTGAAGAAGCTATCACCCCTGGAGGCCTGGTCCATCCTCCTACAGCCTGCGTGTGGTGGGTTGCCAGGAGTCCTGTCGTCAGAGAGAGCGTCTTAGTGGTCCCCAGGTCTTACAAGGCTCCAGGCTGAGCCTCCACCTGCTGGAACCCATTGCAATCTTCCTCCCACAGCTCCGAAAGCTCCCCTCCACCCCCGTTCGTGGCTTTCCCCTCCGCTCATTCGGATTGTGACAGTTCAACCCAAGCCTACCTCTGTTTCCCCAGGAAGACGTGGCTGGCTGCATGAACGAATGGCATAACCAAAATTCCAGGAGTCTGTGTTTAAATTGCTTCTGAAAACAAACACGCAAAAGGCATTTAGCACTTTGTGAGTAGTGTGTAAGCAATGCCGCTAATTTCAAACGAGGCCGCTGCTGCTCTGGGCGAGCAACCTCCCCCTCTACCTGGGGCACCCCTCCCCGCTCAGTTTCCTTGCCTTTTTGGAGGAGTGGAGAGCACAGAGGGGAGCGCCGCATTCCTACCGGCTGCAGGCATCTCACACGACTTCACGACCTTATGAGGTATAATGAGGAAATAGACAAAAAGGTTAACAAAATGTGCCCGGAGTTAGACGGCAAGTGGCAGCGCCAGGACTCAGACCAGGATCTGGTCGTACACGTGACACCAAGCTGCTTCTGTCTAGAAGTGAACAGACATCATTTCTTTCCGCGTGCCGGGAATTTCCTCCTCTCCAATTAGTCTTCATGAGTTTTCTTCCCCTGTGTACCATGATCCCCACAGAAGCAGTCACCGCCTCACATCTGTAGCCCCCAACGGCTTGGTGTGGTGCCTTTGACCTCAGGAGACCTTGCCGCATGCTGGTTGGATCCAAATTGAATAAGTTCCTCATTTCCTGGGGCCCTCACAACTATTATCTCATTTGATCGTCACCATCACCCCTGCAAGCGCAGAGGCAGCAGGCACAGGGCAAGGTGGCTGGTAACCAGGGCCAGGAGGGCAAGCTTCGCCCAACAGGCTCCGTTGCACGAGGGCTGGGGGCAGCTTGCAAGGGGAAGAGGTCACTCTTGACAGGGATGTTCTGCAGCTGACCATTCTCTCAGCAAACATTTGTGGCTCCGTGGTGCAAAATGTGCTCTCGGGTGACCAATTAAATGTACAAAGATTCTGCCAATGGAGTTAAGCACATGTGGCTCCTGCCCTCAATCACGGGAGGTTGGGCTGAGATGGGCCGCTCACGAGGAGGCAGCCTGGCTGGCCCAGGGAGCTGGCAGGGGCTGAGGGGGGCAGCGAGCTGACGGCCGGCTCCCAGCTGACCTCCGTGGCCAGCGATGAGGCTCTGAGATTGGATTGTTCTCAAATAGAGTCATCCGCCAGAGGCGGCAATAGATGGCTCCCCCGTCCACTGCCCTAGGTTCCCCCTCCCGGCTTCAGCCTGCCTCTTCCGCCTTGAGGGCCTACGCAGAGCCCCTCCCTCTACTTCAGGGAGTTTAGACGTCCTCTCTTCCCAGGCTCTTTGCACCCACTCCAGGCCCGGAAGCTCAGGTCTGGGCCCCACCCCGGGGGCACAAATTCCTGCCCAGTTCAGAGAATCAGGCTCAGTGCCAGGAGCTGCAGAGACAGAACAAGACATGGTCCCTTCACACAAAGAGTCAGGATGGAGTCCTTGTCACCTGAGCGTAAACCCAAACCTCTGTCAGTGTTAGGATGTGTCAAGAGGCAGGGACTGGGCATTTTCCATTGGGTCCTCCCACTGCCAGCCATCGGCTTGGCACCCACAGGGGACATCATCACCCCATGGGGATCCTTCCTCCTTGGCAGCTGCTAACTCAGGCATCCTGCCTCCCAGACCCTTGCTCATCTGCCTCCAGTTTCCCCCAGAATGTCTCTTTGGCTCTTGGCTAGGTTTGGGGGATCCTGCTTCCCAGACAGAGTCTAGTTTCTGGCTGTCTTCCCCTTCTCCACAGTTCTTTTGTGAATAGGGACCTAGAAAGTCTTGGGATGGAGTTTGTGGGTGGAGGAAGGGACCAGAGTCATACCCAAGAGCCTGGAGACCATGGCTGTGTTTTCTAGCTCACCCCAGAGCTCCCCTGTGTTCACCCGCAGCCCTACCCCCGGCTCATCCTGCCCATTTGAAGGATCACTGGATTGGAAATAACAGGCCACCGGTCAGCCCTCTCCTCCCTCCAGGGACACATCTGGTCCCCGCCTCTCACCCTCCCAAAGGGACACAGTCAGGCAGGGAGACGGAAGGGAGCAGGGAGCAGAGCAGACCAAGGAAAGCAATTAAAGAGCTGGTCTCAGGGTTAGAGGCTGGGGGCAGGCTTGAGCGGCCCCTGGCTGGGTGGGGAGGCAGGAGTAGAGCAAGGGCTCGAGCTTATTAACCCCAACACAGCAGCCTGGCCCCTGGGTCTGTGAAGGTGAATGAGCTGATGCCTCCAACGGCTGAGGGGCTGGGGAAGAGAAGGAGAAGGAGTCCAAGGGTTCAGCCAGGAACCCGTCTGCAGCCACAGGAGTTGGGCGCTTCTAACCGACAGAGCTGGACTGGACACAGGCTCAGGATCGGAGAAGGAACCATCCCTGGCTTGAGGCAGCCATCCTCCAACCATCCTCCAACAGAAAGGGAAGACCCCTGCCCTCAGGGAGCTCCCAGCTGACAGTGAACCATGGGTTCTCCCATTAGGTGGCTCCCATCCAAGGGGAAAGGGCGGCTCCTGTCCTGTGGGTGCCTGAGTCTGAAGGGGGAGACAGACCCTACCCTTAGGTGCATCCCAGTCTGATGGGAAAACATAGGTCTAGCATTGGGAGGACCCCATCTTCAGGGGGTCTTGCCCTTGGGAAGCCTCAGGCTAAAGTGCAGAAGAGACTCGCACCCATGGGAGATGTTGACACACCAAGAGGTTCTCAAGCCAATGGAGCTGTGGGTCTCAAGCCCACAAGGGTTGGGGAAGGGCAAGGATGGAGCGACAGAGCCCACTGTGGGAGTCAGGGAGGAGAGCAAGCAGGCTGGGAGACAGCCTGTACTCTGAGTCTCCTCCAGAACAGGGGGACATAACTCTCACATGTTCCCTGGGAGACCCAAAGCCACAAACAACTAGTGATCTGGGGGCAAAGGGTGCTGCCCCCCTCCCCACATCCTGTCCACACTGCCAGGTAACTGCCCTTTGCAGGGGGGGCCTGCCCACATGCTGTCCCTGCCCCAACCCCAATGGAGTCAACAGGACATGGCCGCTCCCCTGTAGAAGACCCAGCTCCCAGCCCCCCGGGTCCACCCCATCACAGATGCGCTAACATGGAAACAGGTAAAGCACCTGGTAGGTGTTATTAAATGGAAGCTAGGATTTGTCGAGCACCTGCTGTGTCCGGCTTTCACTGATTTTTATCTCACAACTACCTTGGAAGTAAGTATGTCTAGACCTCATTTTACAGATGGGGAAATGGAGACTCAGAGAAGGTTCCTGAGTCATCCAAGATCATACAGCTATTGAGTGGCCATGGCCTTGCTCTCTCACCTAGACGGCACTGCCATAGCAGTCAGAGGCAATTCTAGTGAGCCCTCTAAGTGATGCACATTTGGGTTTTAGAAAGCCTGCCTAGAGCTGTGAGACCAACTTTCTTCCTGCCTCCAAAGGGCTATGTCCACCAGGCCACTCAGACCTGGTCAGCTCAGCACTGCCATCTAGTGGCCAGTTTCCTTCCTCAGAGATGGGTCACCGAGTGGACGGACTGGTCAGAGATCCACGTTCTCTCCATCCCACTCACTCTTGCTGACCACCATGCTGTGCCAAGCACTGGGAGAGTGGCAGGAGCACAAGTGGAGTCAGTGGGCAGCAGTCAAGGGACAAAAGGGCCCCTTGAATTAGAGGCTGGCAGGTTTGGAAAACACTGGGCACCTTGTGTGCAGGTTGAGGTCGGGTGACGTGTTGATCTGTCCTGGGATCAACTTGGGCCTTGTAGGCAGGAGGGCATCCTGGCAAGTTCTGACGTAGAAGATGGGCACAGGGAGTGGGAGGTCATCTTGTCCCCAACTCGGCTTGCAGTGGGGCGCAGCTTGGCCGAAGGCCGTGTGGAAGGGCGTCCAGGCATCCTCTTCTTGGGACCCGCAGCGTTCTGCCATCTAGTCCGGAAGTCAGTCTAGGAACTGGCCCGAGGCTTTGGATAGATGAGGCCCTCAGATTGGGGAAGCAGGAGAGGAGGCGCCACAGAGAATGGGGCCTGAGTCAGGCTGGGAGGAGGGGGGTAGAGGTGGAGGCCGGGAGCTGTGTCTGCCTGAGGCAGATGTGCATCATGGTGTGACCTAGAACAGAGGGAGAGGGGACATAACTGTCCAACAACAGGGCTTGGTTACATTAATGCACATAGTGGAAAACCATGCAACTGTTAAAATGATGATGTAGATAAATATTTACTGATATGGAAAGATGTTCACAACATATTGTCTAGTAAAAAAAAGCAAGTTACAAAATAATTTGTACAGCATGAGCCTACTTTTAAAAACTGAATTTACATGTGTAGAAAAAAATCCGGTAATGTTTATATCTCCAGGTGGCAAAATTATAGCTAATTAAATTTTGTTTTGCTTATCTGTATTTGCTGATTTTTCTACAATGAAGGTATAATAAAAAATAATGAAGGTTTGATAAACAACCACGACTGAGTCTATCTATTTCTTTGCTTCGCTGTGTGGACAACTTCAGATAGTTAAGGGCTGAGTGTGGAGCTGAGTCTGAAGGCTGGATGGGAGTTGAAGATGGAGGGAGAGGGCCTGGGTGGGTGACAGGGGCCCAGCGAGTGGGTGAAGGGGTTAAGGAGGGGGTCTCTGCTGCTGCTGCTAAAACGAGCTGAGCCCCTGTCTCCCAGACACAATCACTGAGAGTCCCTGACAAGCCCTTCCTGCTCTATTACATCTTTTCCCTCCAGGACCGCTTTGCGCTCATTTCAACTAGATTTCACTTGTACAAAGGGAGAAGGCCACACACTGTGACTTGCCCGGCAAGCTGGAAGGGCAGCCTCTCCAAGCCACGGAGAGGAGTTGGGGCAAGGGTTTGTCCCCAGTCTTGTTCTTCCTTTAATGTCACTCCCTGCCCCCATCCTTCCCCGGCCCCTCAACCCACAGCAGGATCAAGTGACTGGGTGCCCCCTCCTCAAGATTCAAGATTCCCCTCCCCATGATACTGCTCAGGCCCAGGGTCAGACTCTGCTAGAGAATTAGGGATTCTCACCTCCTCTCTCTGCTTGGGACTCACGGGGAAATCTTGGCAAGCAGCCTGTAACCTGCCCAAATGAAAAGCATCTCCCCTGGCGTGGACGAGGGGGCATTGCCCAGACAGGAGCTCAGGGGCTGCGCTGGCTCTGACAGCTGGGGAGGAGGCGAGTAGCCAGACCCTGTCTGCAGAGCTGGAGACCTGGCAGTGCTGGGCTACCCCCAGGGCTTCCCCTTGGTGCCCACTGAATGACTCACCACTGTGAGGTGCCCACTGAATGACTCACCATGGCACAAACACAATGGTCAGGGGTGGGCACAGAGCCTGCTCCCTGCTGCACCCCAGCCCCCATCAGATGCTTTCCGAGAAGCTCTTTGAGCAAGGGGTTTGGGCTGCACCCCACCCAACAGGCTGGCATCTTGGGATAAAAACAGCACAGCCCCCTGCAAGGGCTGCCCTTGCCACGCGACACCGTCACCGGCAGTGGAGAACAAGGCTCCATTCAGCAAGTGCTCGGGAAAAGGCATCAGAGGCCCAGGCATGGGCAGTGGGCAGTGGGGCGGTGGCGGGGGGGGGGGGCAGGAGAGGAAGGCTGCCCACTTCCCAGAAGTCCAGGGACACAGATGGGTGAAGGGCCTGGGCAGGGTACTGACCCCGGGGGACCAGATAGAAGGTGTGATTGGATCTGAAATCTCAAGGGGCAACAGGGCCCAGGCCCCAGGCTCCCAGTTCAAACCCACTGGCTCCTAGGTTCCCAAACCCACCGATTCCCCAGAAGGCTTTCCCAGCTTCCCAGCTCGATGTGTGGGAACTTGAAGGAGATAAATCTCCAGTGTGAGAGTGAGGTGAGGGGTGGCCAGGGAGACGGGGTGTTACAAGAACAAAGATGGGAGTTGGGATAGCCAGCTCATTCATAAGTGCTTTGTGGAGCTGTCAAGGCCTGCGCTCTGGGAGGGGGTGTGGGGAGGCTGGGCAAGGAAGGGGTGAGCCCGATGAGGCTGAGGCTGGGGCTTAAGAGTGACCCAGGGGGATGGCCAGAGAGTACAGTGCCTGCCCCCACTTACCCTATCAGGGGCTCCACGTTCCTTCCATCATTCCCCCACTGCTAGACAGAGGCCTCAATTGACCCTCCAGACAAAGGGCGGGTTCTAATTCCAGCCCACAGCCCCGCACCTGCAGATGGGGAGAAAGCAGGAATGCAGAACGCCTGTATTCAGAGGGGAGGACTCCAGGAATCTGTTGGGAATGAGGCTGGCAGGAAACTGTAACATAGGCTGTTCCTTGAAGATATGGAACAGGTTTGTCTTCCACCAGATTCCCAGCATCTAACAGGCACTGAGTGTGCCTGGGAATGCTGAGTGAGGAAAGGCCTGGGTCATAGGATCTAAAAGTTAGAAGACAGGTCAGAGGTCATCTGGTCCAGCCCTTCCTTGACCCACCGTCCCAGTGAAAGGGTCTCCTTGTCCAGTGGTCAGGGCCCCAGATGCAGCATCGGCCCCGGGAACTGCCCACTAGCACCTCCGTCTGGAGCCAGGCTGGGGCTGGCATGCCCAGGAGGCCCTGTCTCTGGGCACAGTGACCTCGGTGGGCATGAGAGGCACTCTCCCCATGGCTGGGCTGCGGCCCAGCCCCACCCACTTAGGCTATGCCAGGGGGTGTTGCCAGGGCCAGCCTGGGCCGGGCCAGGCCGGGCCCTCCTCCATAAAGCCAGCACATCCCAGGAGCAGGCAGAGCCAGGACAGGATGGAGAGGAGACGGGTCACCTCAGCGGCTCGCCGCTCCTATGTCTCCTCCTCAGAGATGGGGGTGGGGGGCCGCCGCCTGGGTCCTGTCACCCGCCTGTCCCTGGCTCGAATGCCGCCTGCACTCCCGGCCCGGGTGGACTTCTCCTTGGCCGGGGCGCTCAACTCCAGCTTCAAGGAGACCCGGGTCAGTGAGCGGGCGGAGATGATGGAGCTCAATGACCGCTTCGCCAGCTACATCGAGAAGGTGCGCTTCCTGGAACAGCAGAACAAGGCGCTGGCTGCTGAGCTGAACCAGCTGCGGGCCAAGGAGCCCACCAAGCTTGCCGACGTCTACCAGGCGGAGCTGCGCGAGCTGCGGCTGCGGCTTGATCAACTTACCGCCAACAGCGCCCGGCTCGAGGTGGAGAGGGACAATCTGGCGCAGGACCTGGGCACCCTGAGGCAGAAGTGAGGAGGGGGCCGCAGAGGGGCGTCATGAACAGGGAGCACTGAGCCGCCCCCCCACCCCCAGAGAGGGAGCACCTGCAGGCCTGCAGGGTCTCGGGCAGGGGCTCTGCCTCCCTGCTCCCCAGTTTCCCACCTCTGGGAGGAGAGGGTGGCCCTTGCTCCCCAGGATGAGGGTGGGCCCGGGAGGAGGCCCAGGATCTCAGGGATCTGATTCCCAAAGACCTTCGGGTACTCTCAGCGCCTCCGCGCTGGGGAAAGCTGTGTGGGACAGTCAGGGACCCCCAGCGGGGAGGGTCTCTGCATCTCACTCACTGCAGGGCCTTGTTACTGTGGTCGGGGAGCGCACCTGTTCTGAGCCTGGGCCTGTCTAGAGGGGGAACCGGAAGGGAAGATTGGTATGCACCAGGAGGACTGGGCTGGGGCTACAGGAAGAGAGGGAAAGAGCAGGCAGAATACTGGCTTCAGAATACAGGAGACTCTGCCTGTCACCAGCTTATGACCCTAGTCAAGACACTTCAACTTGCACAGCTGTAAAGCGGAGATCTTAATAAAACCCATTTCCAAAGGTCAGAGGAAACCCCAGGGGCATGGTCCTTGCTGGGCTGGCAGGGCATGCGTGTGTGACTTCAAGTGCGGGAGGCCGTGTGTGTGTGTGTGCGTGTGTGTGTGTGTGTGGTGTGTGTGTGTGTGTGTGTGGTGTGTGTGTGGTGTGTGTGGTGTGTGTGTGGTGTGTGTGTGTGTGGTGCGTGTGTGGTGCGTGTGTGTGTGGTGTGTGTGGTGCGTGTGTGGTGCGTGTGTGTGGTGTGTGTGGTGTGTGTGTGGTGTGTGTGTGGTGTGTGTGTGGTGTGTGTGGTGTGTGTGTGGTGTGTGTGTGTGGTGTGTGTGGTGTGTGTGGTGTGTGTGGTGTGTGTGTGGTGTGTGTGGTGTGTGTGTGGTGTGTGTGTGGTGTGTGTGTGTGGTGTGTGGTGTGTGGTGTGTGTGGTGTGTGTGTGTGTGGTGTGTGTGCAGCAGTGAGTGTACATTGGTGGAAGCACCTGTGTGAGCAGGAGCAGGTGCAGCAACCCTGATAAGGCACCTTGGTAATGAGTTAGAGCGAAGGCCCTTGTCTGCTCACCCATCTGGCCAAGTCCATCTGCCCCTCACTCCTCTTGCCACTCACATTGGTCCTGGGAGGGAGCGGGGGCGGTTCTCTGGCAGCCACCTCCAGGGAGGTTAGGGCAGGGGTCCAAGAGTCCTCAGAAGAGCCCGGACCCAGGAATGTGTCCCCCTACCCCAGGCTCCAGGATGAAACCAACCTGAGGCTGGAGGCTGAGAACAACCTGGCTGCCTATCGACAGGTCAGGGTGGTAGAGGGGAGGGGCCGGGGAGGGGGAAAGTGTTGATGGCAGCCCACCCAAACACAGCCCCCAAGCCCAGCCCTCCAGAGCAGTGTGCTGCTCCCCGCAGCCACAAAAGGAGGGATCAGATAAGACTAGGGAGTGGGGAGGAGGAGTCTGGGGTCAGAGGGGCCCTTTGCTTCCTCCCTACTCCAGGAGGCAGATGAAGCCACCCTGGGCCGTCTGGATCTGGAGAGGAAGACTGAGTCTCTGGAGGAGGAAATCCGGTTCTGGAGGAAGATCCATGAGGAGGTAAGGCCAGGGCAGAGGGAGGAAAGGCCAACACAGAGATTGGAACTGAGGAAAAGAGACAGAGACTGAGACAGAGATATTCAGACATAGAGAGGAGACAGACTGACAGAGAGAGAAAGAAAATGAGAGAGAAAAGACAGAGAGAGGTACAGAGAGAGACTAAGGGAGACAGAGATAAAGACAGGGCCTTCCCTGGTGGTCCAGGGGTTAGGACTGTGTGCGTCCACTGCAGGGAGCACGGGGTCCATCCCTGGCTGGGGAGCTCACATGCCTCGTGGTGCGACCGGGGTACAAAATGATAGACAAGAGAGCATCTCCAGCCCCTGGTAAAATGCACACAGACACACACTCCACTTGCTGAGAATTACAACGGGCCTCGTTGCCTCCTGTTTTTCTTCACTACAGCCGTGTGAGATAGGGACCGTTCCAGTGTTATCTCCTTTTCACAGAGGAGGACACTGAAGCCCTGAGATGTTAAAGAACTTGCTAAGGTCACACAGTTAGTCTCTCTGACTCCATTCCCTCTGCCATCTGTCTCCATTTAAATGAGAGCCATACATAAAAACACACACACAAACAAACGAACAAACCCCCTACCCCCGCTGAGCTCTGACTTCAGATAATGGATGCAGAATCCAGGGCCTCAGGGAACCTGGGAACCCATAGGCACACCCACACCACAAGGACTCAGTCACTCTCCCATGAGAATACAGGCACACTTTCAACGCTCCTGCCTTCCAGGCCTGGGAGGAGGACACCATGAGACCCCCAAACTATCCGCGCCTCCCTTAGCCTGGGCCATGCCATTTCCTCCAACTAGGAATGCCCATCTCCCTTAGCCAACTTCTGTGTCCGAGGGACAGACAGAAGAGGGCATGATGCTGTGGGGAAACCCCAGTTGCAGCCTGGTCCCTGAGCCCTGGCAACCCTTCTCTCACCCTGGCCAGGAGGTGCGGGAGCTCCAGGAGCAGCTGGCTCAGCAGCAGGTCCACGTGGAGATGGATGTGGCCAAGCCCGACCTCACAGCAGCCCTGAGAGAGATCCGTACACAGTACGAGGCAGTGGCATCCAGCAACATGCATGAGGCGGAGGAGTGGTACCGCTCCAAGGTAGCCCTGACTTTGGGCCAGCCTGCCTCCTCCAGGCGGCCCTCCTGGCTTCATACAAAAGAACTGGGGAAGGAGGGTGGAGGAAGCTGGGGGAGGATCCTCTCTGAGTGACTGACCTTCACCAGAGAAGTGAGGTGATTTGCCTGGGGCTACACAGGCACTATTATTTCCAATAAGTACTTATTAGTACTTATTGCTATTACTATTAGCCAACACTGTTGTGTATTAGGCCCTGTGCTTTGCATGGATTATTTTACCATGAAGTAGGTACTGTTCTTTGATAGATGAGAGAACTAAAGTCCAGAGAGGTTAACCAACTTGCCCAACGTCACACAGCTCCTAAGCAGTAGAGCTGGATTTCTAACCCTAGCTATCTCACTTGGAAGCCTGCATTCTTGATGTGTCTGTATCCTGGGTTATTGAGCATCTACTACATCTCCAGCTCTGCCCAGGATACAGAGACATGTCTGACCAGGGAGATGTTATGTCACTCAATAATGATGTCTACGGAGAACACAGCAGGGCAGAGTTTATATACAATGTGGGGACAGGAAGGATATCATAGAAGGGAGGGCACTGGGGCCAGGCAGGACTGGAAGCCTGTGAACATAAAGTAAAGAGGAAAGGGGCGTTCAGAGTGCAGGACAGAGCCTGAGTAGCGGCCGAAAAGCACAAAGAGGTAGGGGCCCAGAGATCCTGGGCCAGGGCGTGGAGCTGAGGAGTGTAAGTGGCAGAAGCCAGTGATGGTTCTGAGCAGGGCAAGACGTGATGGAGCCCTGAGGACTTCACTGCAGCAGGGCTATTAGAATACAGAGCTCTGCTCACCAGAATCCCCTGTGTAAGGTGGAGAAGGACAGGGTTCGGTCACGCGGATGGAGCTGCCAGTGCTGGAGATTCTGGATTCCGCGGCAAACACTGTTCATTCCTGCATTCCCTGACCAGTCATTGTGCTAGGTGCTAGAGGCGTAGCAGTGTCTTCTGTGTCCCCGGTCCACGGGCCGCAGTCGCTGCGAATAATCCCACCCAGGGCCATTGGCTGGGGTGAGCTGAACAACAACCTTGGGGTCCCGCCCATCTCCCTGATCCTCCAGACATCTTCCTCCCCACGGGCCCGCACAGCTCCCGCCATAAGCGTCCCCAGCCCTCCCCTCAGCATAAAGCCCTCTCCCCATTTAGTTTGCGGACTTGACGGACGCCGCTGCCCGCAACGCGGAGCTGCTCCGCCAGGCCAAGCACGAGGCCAACGACTACCGGCGCCAGCTGCAGGCCTTAACCTGCGACCTGGAGTCCTTGCGCGGCACGGTGAGCGCGGGCAGGGCCAGAGGCGGGGCGGAAGGGGTCCGCGAGCGGAGGCTGGCGAACCGGAGGACGGGACCTGCCGCCCTAGGAGGTGCTGGAAAAGGGCCAGGGTCTGGGACCAGGGCTGGGGGCGGAGCTCTGAAGTTACTCGGGGCGGGGCGGGGACGGGGCGGGGCCTCGAGAAACCAGCCGACTCCACCCACAGAACGAGTCCCTGGAGAGGCAGATGCGGGAGCAGGACGAGCGCCACGCGCGGGAGGCGGCGAGTTACCTGGAGGCGCTGGCCCGGCTGGAAGAGGAGGGGCAGAGCCTCAAGGACGAGATGGCCCGCCACCTGCAGGAGTACCAGGACCTGCTCAGCGTTAAACTGGCCCTGGATATCGAGATCGCCACCTACAGGAAGCTGCTGGAGGGCGAAGAGAACCGGTGAGGCCTGCCTAGCAGCCCTCCCTGCGGGCCCCTCCCTGGAGTTGCTTTGCTCCCTTCAGGGACTGTCTCATTCAGTCTTGCGTCCAGCTCCCTCCTATCCCAGTGCCCAGCACAGTGCTTGCCTGACACACAGTTGGTATTCAATGAATGTCTGATGAATGAGTGAACGGATTCAATGCAGCCCATGTTGATTAGGTCCCAGAGTAAGGACTCGGGTCACCTCCCAAACTGAGGCTCACTCCCCACCCTCCCAACAAAAATCAGACTTCTTTTCCCCTGACCAGTGTCTTCTGCCTCCTGGGAATTCTCTTCGCCACTCTTCCCTCCCCTCTGCCATCCTCCAGGCATCCACTCTCTTTTGAAAAGAGATGTTCCCCTTACAATATCCAGGCCCCTTGCCGGCTTTGGTAGCTCCAAGGAGTGTGTTTGCTGCTGGGGAAGCTAAAAGATGGGGTCGGCCTTTCCTGGCAAGGAAAAAAGCCTCAAAGCTGTCATGAAATCCTGGCCTGGGGATATCCTCGGGCAGCCTGGTCACCCCTCTCTCTCTCTGCTGTCTTTCAGCATCACCATTCCTGTGCAGACCTTCTCCAACCTGCAGATCCGAGGTCAGTAGAACAGGGTCTTGTGGGCAGAGTGTTGGATTCCTGCCCCCTCCCCCAGGCCTGTGGGTTGCTGTTCTGGCCTGGGACCCAGGACCAGGGCAAACGGGCCTGGGGCTCTCCATGGGGACCTTCATGATTCACCGCAGAACTTCTAGCCAGAACACACCATCCCAGAGCATTCGAGGTGGGGCTTGCAGCCTGCTCTGCCCTTTGTCCCACCCCACACCCCCATCCCCACCCCCCATTCCATTGCAGAACTGGGTGACGGTCTCAACCTCTGTCCTGTCGGCAGATCCCTGATTAAGCTCTGCCCATCCAAGTGTTTGATGTTTGTGTTTTTTTTTTAACTGCTTATCACTACAGGGGGCAAAAGCACCAAAGAAGGGGAAGGTCACAAGGTCACAAGACATCTCAAAAGCCTCACAATACAGGTTATACCAATACAGGCTCACCAGATTGTAAATGGAGCCCCCGCCGGCTCGGCCTCGGTTAGCTGCCTGCCCTGCCTGCCTTCTAGACACGGTGCTCTTCCCAGCTTGATAGGGAGCGAGCCTCACCAAGCCCACTTTCCCCATCCTCTTGGGCTCCCTCCTCCCAGGTTTCCTTAAAGGGCCAAGCCTGTGTCATTTTCCCAGCAACCTCAGCACCCAGCCCAGGACCTGGCACAGGGTAAATGTAGGTTAAAGTAGCAGAGTTGGCCGGTGTTCAAGGTGATAAGTCCTCGGATGCACAGATGAGATACTCTGGGGCCTCTGAGCAAATGCCAGCCTCTGCCTCACCTCTTTCCCATCACTGGGAGGGCCCCTAGGGTCTCGCTGTGCCCGGCGGCCAGGCTCTCTGCCTGATTCGTCTGTCCCTGAGGCTCCATTGCTCAGCTCAGTGATGATTCAACCTAGAGGGTTATTTCCCCCTGGACTGCTGCTCTTGGAGTGAATAAAGTTTTATGTCCCCTGCTCTTAATTTTAAATATTAGTGAGTGTGACATGTTATATTTTTCTCTCTGAGGAGGGGAAAAGAGAGTGTATGTGGCCCTCAAATGATTCTTAGCTAAGGAAAAATAAATTCTTCTTTCTTTTGGGCTAGAAATTTAGGAACACTAGCTATGCATGTCCCAGGGCTTAGTTCAGCATCAGAAGGGTTAACCAGGCAGACCAGGTAGAGGCAATACTGCCAAATGCCAGATAGAAAAGGGTCACTAGGGCCCAGAGAAGAGGCAGAGAGAAGTAGGAAAGAGGAAGGGGGACAGGAAAGGGACCCACGTGTATTGAGCACTAATATGTGCCCGTTGTTTAACAAACATTATCTCAGTTAACTGACTCCTCACTCCCACGTAGGAAAGTAGACAATAGCATCCCCATTTTGCAAATGAGGACACTGAGGCTGGAAGAGGTAAATTAACTTGGCCACAGTCATGTGGCTGAGCTGGGACTCAAGTTCTGGCCTGCCTGACTTCAAAACCCACGTGCTCCTTCCTTGGCACGGCGCTGGGTCGTCAGGAAGCCAGGGGCCAGGTGAGGGCTTGCAGAGGGGCTGAGATGCAGCCAGGCCAGGAGAGTGAGCAGGGCAGCAAGGACTTGCCCAGCACCATGGGGACTTAGGAGGTTGCCAGCCACTTTGGAAGAGCCTATGCCCTCTCTGCCTGATTGGCTAGGCTTTTGTACTCATGACTGGGGCTTTCATGGTGAAACCGAGGGTGGGAGAGGATGTCTAGTGCCCTGAAAGCCCATGGAGGCCTCCTCTCCTCATGCCTGCAGAAACCAGCCTGGACACCAATTCCGTGACAGAAGGCCACCTCAAGAGGAACATCGTGGTGAAGACCGTGGAGATGCGGGACGGAGAGGTGAGGAGGGTGGATCCCAGATTCTGGCCCCAGCAGACTCTGGAAGAAAGCTTGACTGGTACATAGAAGGTTGTTGATAATTCACAAAGAGCTCCTCTGGGAGGCTCTGCAAGAGGGGAAGGAACCCGGATGTAATTCATTTCCCCAGCCCCTCCACTGGCAGTTCTAAGGGGAGCCTGGGTGCCTAGACCACTGGATGGGGTCCTGACTCCAGCTTTCTCCCTGTCTCACCCTCAGACTCAGGTGCCCCCATGCCAGGCCTGGGGGAGAGAGAAAGAAAATTAAAGTTAGTAGCTTTCACTCCCAACTTTCAACTTGCAGCTTGGTGAAAGGAACCTGGCAGAAGAATGGGATGGGGGGGATTGGTCATAACCCCCTCCCCATCACACCAGCAACAGTACCAGCTAATCTTACAAGATCAGCTCACCATGTGCCAGGCACGGTGCTAGTTGTTTGCCCGTGTTACCTCATCTCCCCCTCTGACTGCTGCATGGGGGTGTTCCAGCTACTATCGTAGAAAAGATGACCCAGGAAGGCGGGGGACTTGTCTAGGTCCATAGCCTAGCTGTGGTGGACCTGGAGTCTGTGTGAGCTCCTAACCTAACCGTGGCACCTTCTCTGTCCCCTGCAGGTCATTAAGGAGTCCAAGCAGGAGCACAAGGATGTGATGTGAGGCAGGACCCACCTGGTGGTCCCTGCCCCACAGTATGAGGGGCCTGCAGCAGGAGTTGGGGTAGTTGCCTCTCCTCTGCTAGTTAATTTCCCCAGACTTGAGTTCCCACCCACCCCAGCTGCTCCTTTTCCCCCTCAGTCTCTATGTCAGCTTGCTGCCCTAGGCTCCATCAGCATTAAGCCTGTCAGACAGCACCCAGCAACTCTAACAGGGCACTCACTCCAAAGGGGCAGCCTGGAGGGGCATGGCCAGCAGCTTGGGTTAGAATTGGGAGGGAGGAGAGAAGTTGGGGAGGGCAGGGAGACCTAATAAATCACCCTCCGTATCCCGAATCCCTGTTGTCATGGCAACTGTTGCCAGAGCCGGAGGTGTCTGGGGGTATCTGGGAATGGGGCCTTTGAATTTCCTCAGGCTGGTGGAGGAAATCCGAGACTCTGAGACAGGCAGGGGAATCCCCACAGGCAAGGAGGCCTTGGCCAGGGGCTTATTCTTCTAGACTGACTCTGACCAGTCTGAGGATGGGTGGGGCTATCCTGCCACCTGGAGTAGTCGCGGGACAGAATTCCTGGGCTGCCCAGATTGCAGAGGGGCCTCCTGAGTGATGGTTCAAGTGGCTCAGCCCCACTGAGCTGCCACGTGGGCATGCCGTGGGCCCGTGGGAGCTTGATTCTCAGCATTTGGGGGAACTACAGTGTAAGTGGTGAGGGAAGGGGTGCTGGGAGGGAGTAGAAGGGGGCCTGGCCCCGAGCTGTGGGCACAGAGAGGTCAAGCCCAGGAGGACTCCCCCCACCCCATACAGGCTGGAGGGGGGGCAGGTAGAGATGGTAGAGGAGGTGGTTGGGATGAGGCCAGACATCAGAGTGGGGGGCTGTGAGTGGGCAGTTACACTTGGCCTCTGGGTCGTGGGAATCAGGAAAGTGACTCATCCTCTTGAAGATGGTGAAACAGGAAAGAAAGAGGCTGCTGGTCCTGGGGGCAGGGCCCACTTTGTCCCAGCTCTAAAGGCCCTCTCCTGGCTGCATAATCCCTGTCCACCCAGGCCTGGGAGCCGCTGCAGCTGCCGCCTGACCCCAGCAAATACTGCTAGGCAAAGCCTCTGCTGCACGCCCGACCCCCTCCTCCCCACAGTGACCGCTGCTCTTCCCTAAGCCAAGGGCCCTGTTGTCCCCTCGCAGTCAAATACAAAACGTGCCCCGTGTTCTAGGTGGCGCCCTGTTTTATAATTTGGGAACCCGACACCCACGCAGGGTGAAGACACTGGCTTGTGTTCCTGAAGCCTAGAGGCAGGACAGCTTGGGGCAGACGCTTTCACCCCGAGCACCTGTTCTGCGGTCCACGGGAAGGCTGGCGGGCACGAGATGATCCGTGCCCACGAGTGGAGCTCAGAGGCCCACCCCAGGGTCCCCATCTCCCTCTAAGGCAGAGGGAGGGAGAAGTAGGAGTCCCTCCCTCTTTCCAAGACTGGTGCCCTTCCCCTACTCCCTCCTGCCACCCACTGCTGCTAACCTTCGGGGCACCATTGCTGCCTTTAGTCACTGACATAAATAAAGACAACTGTTGTGGCTTTCCCCAGAGTGGACTCTGATCTGTTCGGCAGAGGCTGGGGCTGGGGGAAGGGGGCAGGAAGTAGCCTTGGACAAGACACAACTTGCTTCTTATCACTGATCATCTTGGGACACCCAGCCACCCCCAGCAGTGGCCACATGACAAATCCCATCTCCAGCCCTGCTCTGCCCTGCAGCCCTGCTGCCGGCCCCCCACAGCCTTTGCTTCCCACCCCTCTTCTCACCCCCAGCCCCCAGCCTGGGTCCAATCTGGCAGGAAAGTCCTGAATTCAGTCTACAATTTCCTCACCCATTTCCCCTGTTGTAGTCTCTACCTGTATTCCCAAACTCACCATTTCTACCTGCCAGTCCCAGGATGAGGCTAGGAAAGAAGGCAAAGAGGATACACACTAGGTACCCCGACTCTTTTCTTCCTCCCTCTGCTACCCCCAATTCAAACCGCCCACTTAGCAATCCTCGAAGGCAAGAAAATAAAGCACGTCAAACACTGTTCAACACCAGACAGGTGATAAATGTTAGGTTCACAAGAATTCTTCCTTCTCTGAAGTCAGAAGACACGTGCACCCTGGCTACTTCCATCTCGCTTCGGTCCCCCATCTCCCACCAGCCTCGGGCCTCCCCACTTCCCAGATTGGGTCTCAGACTCGCTCACGACAGCAGGGAGCAGGTTATAGCTAACAACTTTGTCCACATGCCCTGCCACACATCCCAGCTCAGGAAGGCTATCCAGAGGCATCTGGTACCATTTAAGAAACGCATTTGAGCACAACTGGTCTTCAGAGCTGGGGAAGAGAGAGCCTAGGGGGAGAAGTTGGGATAACAGCGGAATGAGTAACAGCAACAACGACAGAGGTGAATAGTGATGAAGACTGCCGTGATGAGCAGGTAGCCTATCAGGGTGAGCACCAGGGCAGCCCGAATCTCGGGGTTGGAGAACGAGACTGGGTAGCGGCCTCGAGATGTCACGCCCAGTCGGAGCCCAGCGATGCGCACGCCCTGCCGCCAGCAATAGTAGATGCCCCGGTCTTCCAGCTGGGTGAAGCGGATGTGGAGATGGTTGCCGTGGTCGATGAACACCCTCATGGACCCGTTGACGCCCTTTAGGTACTGCGTGCGGTAGAGGTACTGGTGGTCCTTGTCCCAGGCCACGGCATGCTCCGGCCGGGCCCCGGGACAGGAGATGATCAGTCCATGGCCCAGCCTCTGCTGGTGGAACTGAATGGGCACCGGGGGCAACCAAGGCCGGCTGCCCACTTTGGCCACGTAGCTGAAGAGGGCCATCACACCCTCCTGGATTTTCTTCTTCTTCTCGCAGGGCACCAGGCAGCTCCGAAGCAGCAGCTCGGGGACGTGGTCTCTGGCCTTGGCCCGGAGCTGCCTGGGCACAGCCCGTGAACCACAGGACACCACGTCGGGCAGTGTCTTGCGGTAGCGGGGGGAGAGGTCTGGGCTCTGCAGGTAACACAGGCCAATGCGCCACTGCTCCCCGCGCACCCCGCAGCGGTCGCAGGGGGTCCACTCCCAGAAGGTGGTGAAGACACGGAGGCTCCCGTGGTGCTCATCTGCGAAGGGCTCCTGGCCCTGGTCCTCGAAGGTGGCCACCATCCTCTCACTGCTCTGGATGTCCATGTCGTAGGCGTAAAAGTAGTCCCCCTTGCGGGTGCCGCAGAAATACAAGCCTGAGTCCTCAGGCTGCGCCCGGAAGACCAACAGGCTGAACATGTGGATGCTGAAGCGGACCAGCAAGTCGCTGCCCACGCGCACCTGGGCTGCCTCCGTCAGGACCCGCCCATCAAAGTCCGTCAGCACTTTGGTGTGGCCGCTGCCGAGGTGCTTCTGATAGTACCAGACGACAGCGGACACCTCCTCGGGCTTGCAGTGGCAGGGGAGCTCGAAGCTCATGTCAGCCAGGTAGGCTGCATTGTCAAACATCAGGAACGCTGGGCAGGGGGTCCTCTGAAAAATGTTCTCCTTCTCCACGATTTCAAAGGCCTGGAGGCTCCCCAACACCCACAGGAGCACAGTGGCCTGGGCCAGGTTCATGCCTGCACGAGGGAAGAGTCAGAGGGGGCGGGGCAGAACCTAGGCACTAAAGGCCTATGGGGCTTCTAGAAATCACTGCTGGGAAGAGGCATCTAGATGAGGAAAGGATTCAGCAGCCAGGAAAAGAAGCAACAACCTGCAGAGGAAGCTGCCACAGACAAGGCAATTTATTCCCAGTGGATGTACAAGATGCCCTTCTAACGTTCCGGACGTGATCTTGAGGGAAAACCATTCTAGAACCTGGCCCTTTGTCCCCTTTCTAGAACACTGGCACTCACTCAAGAATGGGTCAGGGGAAGCCAGAATAAGAAGCAAGGGCCCAGGTACCAGCACAGGGGAATCTCTGCCTCTCTGTTCCAGGCTCTGCCCTGCCTGCCCGGTGGAAAGGTCCTCCCTTTGGTTAATCCAGGAGTTGAAGGCAACCCTCCTACCTGCACATCTGGCCACCTGAAGATGCCTGGGAGGCTGGCCAGGCCTGAGCTGATGGCTTGGGGTTTTCCCAGGCCCAACCTGCACGGGAACTCAGCCCCTGGAGCTGGAGAAAAATACTGCACCTCAAATGAGGTAGCATTTGATCATTTATTGATTAAATGTCCATTCTGTTGGTTTCCAGTTACAAATACTCTTGTTAAGAGCTATGGAGATCAGTATTAATTTATCATGGAAGATTAACAATTTTGCTTTTTCCTTTTTTTGAGTGGAGGCTATAACTGGTGGTACCGGTGTTTGGTTGGGTGCTCACCCACCTCTCAGGGCCATGGGCTAGCAGACTGGCAGACTCTAAGGGTGGGAAGCAAAAGTCTTTCAACTTCTCGGGCCCTTGACCATCCTGTGGATCTACACAGTTCAGAATATGGAGCCCCCAAGAGGTTGGAGGAAAAGGGAAAATTCAGTTACTGCTTTTGTTGTGAAAATTCCAAGACCAGAGGGAGTTAGGTGTGGGCTTTTCACTACAGTCTTGCAGAGCCCTCGAGACAACGAAAAATGCCTCCAGTGACCACTGGGGGCCTCTGAAGGTAACTGGTCCCATCAGTCCACACGGTACAGCCTTAGCAGCTCTTGCAGAAGACTCTCCTCCTCCTGAAGCCCACCAGGCTGCTCCCCCAGACCCCGCCCCTCCAGGCTGGGGGTGCCCATGGCCTGCAGCTTCTGAAACAAGGATCTGCAGCTCTCTCTCTCCGCATGGCTCATCAGGCTCAGGTTCAGGGTGAAGCGGCCGGTGCTGGCCAGGCTGCGCAGGATCCCCAGCACCACCCACCGGTCAGCTGGCCTCACGTGATCAGCCAGCGCCATCAGCATCTCCCCTAGAAGTCCAAACCCCACATCCATCTGGAAGAGGCGGCCCAGCTTTGGGCCCCCGAGCTGCAGCAGGGCCTCGTAGCGCTCTGACCCACTCCGCAAGTATCGCCGCCAATCACGGTAGAACTCAGCCGAGGTCTCGGGCTGGAGGAGCGTTTTCTCCTGGATCGCAAAGGAAGGAAAGAGAGTGCAGAGGTCCTCCAGCTGCTCTGTGACAGTGAGAGTGGGGGGGCCTGTGGATGTTCATCTGAGCTCTAGTATCACTCTCTGAGCACTGGCAAGGCTGCGGTCCCTGTGGGCCTCATTTTCAGATGAGAGAACAAGGGATGGGATGGGGAGGGAGGGTCCCAAGGAACCCAGGCTGTGATTTGAGACTCTCAGTTGTACCAGACTTTTCCTACTGATGAATGTGGACATAGCCCTGCTCTGCAAGACTAAGTCAGAGTTTACTCTGGGCAGGGCAGGAGAGGGGGTAATTGGAAACCTCAGGAGGAGAGAAAGGAACTCAAGATGAGTATTAAGGATATGACAGGCTGGATCTCCTTCCCGACGCTGCCAGAGGATCATAGGCTCTATACCATATAACTCGAGGCAGAGCAACCCAAATCTGATCTGGGAATGGGAACCAAGGACTGACTGACAGGGGCCCGCCGAGCCCACCTTTCTGACTTGTTCTGGTTGGTTTTGGCCTCACCACCCATTGGTTGCTTTTCTCTCTGGGATTGGGGCAGGAACCTGCCTCTGTTGGCTTTACATGAGAAATAAGGGAAACATATGTGTTATAAGAAAACAGGGTTGGAGGTTTAAGGCAGAGAATCCTGCTGGGCCTCACCTACCGGGGAGATTTCAGTGGTTTCACCCTGGGAGGGCCTTCCCTGAACAGTGTGACAGTTCCAGGGCACAGTCCTCTTTCCTCCTATCTTGTCCTTCTGCTCCAGCGGCTTCAGATGTGATGCAAGGACAATACCCCTACAGGCAAGGGACAGAGATTAGGGGATGGACCTAATGCCATCTGTAGGTGTGAGGTGGCTGGACTTTGCGTGATACCGGCTGGACCTGTTGGCAGGCCAATATGACAACGATAATAACAACAACAGCAACAATAGCTGACAACTTTTGAGCACTTTCCATGTGCCAGATATTGTGCTCAGAATCTTATGTGCAATAACATTTAATCATGACAGTGGTTACTCTCTCTTACGGATGAGGAACAGAGGCTCAGATAGGTTAAATAACTTGCACAGGATCTCACAGGTAGCAGAAGGTACGGCCAAGATTGAGCCCAGAATTGTCTGACTCCAAGTGCACGCTCTTATCCACTATAGTAAACCATAACAGGAGAGCCTGAGAAAAGTGGCAGTAAGCCGACCTGAACTCCTCATAGGAAGCCACCCTCTGTTCCACTGCCCGTAACTTGGCAGCATTTTCCCGTTTGTACTTCTCATCAGCAGTGAGTGCAGCCTGCAGCTCCTTCTCCAAAGCCTTGAAGTCAATGATGTCATTCCTTTTCATGGCCTGTGCCTGGGAAGGCAAAGGGAATGAATGTCAGCAGAGGGTGAATATCAGGGGTGGGGGGTTGCATCTGGATTCTTTGCCAGCCCACAGAATGACCCCAAAGCACTCTGGTTGTCTAGTCACTTATCTTGAGGGGGGTGTTATAAAAATCTAGTTCTCTATCTTACAGAGGGAAGCTGAGTTGCACAGTGAGGTCTTGCTTAAGATTTGTTGCCACTGAAAATAGTCTTGACTTTCAATTTAGTGCCTTGTCTTAATTTTGCTCTCTGCCTCTGAAAATATTTTTTTAATTAAAGTATAATTGATATACAATGTTATATTAGTTTCAGGTGTACAACATAGTGGTTCGACAGTTATATACATTACAAGATGATCACCACAATAAGTCTTGTTACCATCTGTCATCATTTAAGGTTATTACAATACTATTGACTATATTCCCTATTCTGTATATTACATTCTCATAACATATATTTTATACCTGGAAGTTTGTGCTTCTTAACCTAGTTCATCCACCCCACCACCCCCTTCCCCTCCGGCAACCACCAGTTTGTTCTGTTTTGTTTGTTCATTTGTGTTTTAGATTCCACATATAAGTGAAATAATACAGTATTTGTCTTTCTCTGTCTGACTTATAATATCCTGTAATGCTGTATAATACCTTAGCATAACACCCTCTAGGTCCATCCATGTTGTTTTAAACGGCAATTTTTCATTCTTTTTTATTCTGCCTCTAAAAATATTTTAGCATTGGTGCTTTGGCTGAGGAAGCATTTGGATTTCAGAATTCAGTCCCTTCACATTTCCACATGGACTCACTCTATAGCGAGTGATAGAGGCCCTCACACAAAAGCAGAACTATTGTAACCTACTCTTGAGCCCTGGGATAAAATTCCACTCATTGTTAAATGTCTTTAACGAGGAATGATACTTTCCACCCAAACCAGATGCAGTGACTGAGCAGGAAATCAAGTAGAGGTGGCAGAAGAAGGGGCTCAATGATCCCCGTTTCCAAATCCCTCTGTCCAGCCAGGGCTGGAGCACAGATTCCTAGGTTCTTGGGCAACCTCTTTAGCTCTGCCACTGTACTTCTGCAGCCTCCGCATATCTGAGGCTGACTGACCCGTTCTACACGGAGATCACCTATAGGGGTTCTAGTCTCTTGGCTCTAGCATTTCCTTACTGTGAGACCCCTTTGACCATCAGACTCCTAGTGCACTAAGCTAGATTACGTGGTGAAGTCATCATCAACAGCCCTAGGGCAGGGAAGCTTGAGGTCTACAACCAACCCCGTGCCCTCCCCCTCCACCCCAACATGGGTAAGCTTGAAGACCAAGAAGGAGGCTGGGTTGGCCAGGAACTGAACTCAGGTGTCCTGGCTCCTGTCTAGTTCTGAACCCTTGCCAGTCACTGAATAAATAGAACACCTAATCCTCCTGCCCCCGACCTTCACCCCAGCAGCCAGGGCCCTGGTTTCCTTTCTTTGGGGATCCCCAGTTACCGCCAGACCACGTCTGCTCAGCGTAGACCACGCCCAGCAGCTGTGGTTGCCCAGCAACTGCTCTAACAGCCTGCCCACGTGACCACCCCGAAGGCCCCCGTCAGGGTAGCCCCGAGGCGCCTGATCAGATTCTCGCCTCTTCGGGCCTTGTTTTCTTTGGAGCAGCCCACGCCTTGGTTTGGGGACCCACAACTCCGCCTCGCAGGTTCCTGTGTCCGCGGCCGGCATTCTTCCGAGCTGGTCCACAGGCAAAGGGCTGTCCTCCGAGGCAGAAACGCGACCGCGGCGCCTGCGGGGTCCTTCCGAACAGCGGGCGCAGGCGGTGCGGCGGCGTTGGACGGAAGCGCGATCTCCGGCGGCCTACTCGGAGTATTTGGCTGAGCAGCGGGAGGTGAGTTGACGCGGGTCCACGGCATGGGAGGGTTGCTCCTGTGGGATGGGAAATTAAATAATGGCAGATGTGGAGGAGACGTTATATGCTATCTTCTCCTTTCACTTTACAGATGAGGCGGGAAAGGGAATGAAGGCCCTACCACACCGCCCCCCCCCACACACACAGATTCCGGGGTTCCCTCCTGTCCATCTTTAAAACCCTTTCCCGGGGCAGGGGTCGTTCTTGCACTGTCCATGCACCTGCCTCACTCCCTCTTCCAGCTGTGCCGCCTTCACCCTTTCTCTACCAAGCTCTCTCCGTCCTTACTCTGTTTTTCTTGGAGAGCCTGCGTTGTAGCGGGAAGCTGCGGTGAAGTTTGGTACCGAAATTAACTAATTTGTGCAACTGTGGGCAAGTCAGCTATCTTCTGTGTGCCTTGTTGGAGTCACTCATTTAGTCATTGAGCAAATACTGATTGAGGTTCTATTTTGTGCCAGGCACCGTTCTAAGTGAAAAAAAACAGTCCTTGCTTCAACTGTAGTTGGAGAGATGACAGTAAATACACGAATAGATACGTGTCAGTTAATGATAAATGTTAATAAAAATAATAAAACAATGAAAGTGGGGGTTGGAGAATGTGTGTATAGGTGGAGCTTTTTTTTTTTTTTTTTTTTTGCGGTACGCGGGCCTCTCACTGCTGCGGCCTCTCCCGCTGCGGAGCACAGGCCCCGGACACGCAGGCCCAGCGGCCATGGCTCACGGGCCCAGCCACTCCGCGGCATGTGGGATCCTCCCGGACCGGGGCACGAACCCGCGTCCCCCGCATCGGCAAGCGGACTCTCAACCACTGCACCACCAGGGAAGCCCAAGGTGGAGCTTTTTTTAGAGTGACAAGGGAAGGCTTCTCAGAGACGGTAACATTTTATATAGTAGAGACCTGGGTGAGATGAAGGAACAAGGTATACATGCCCAAGGGGAGAGCATTTTGGAAGAGAATAGTAAGTGCAGTGGCCCTGAAGCAGAAATGAGGTGGGTTGTTCCATGGACAGCCTTCTGTAAAAATTTCTGCAGTCATTTCATGGGTGTCTTGGGAGAATGAAATGTGCACAGATGTGGTAGCTCTTTGGAAGTAAAAAGAATCTCTATGCATATGAAAGTTTCCATAATAATTTACATTTAATTATTAGTGCTTGGAGCTCTTAATTCTCTATTTTATCCACAGTTAGCACTCAACAGGGGCATTGAGGGAGGTGGCGGGATTAGCCTCATGAAAGAAGTATCAGTATTTCAAAATTAAACATTCTGTTCAGTTAACATTTATCCAGTTTCTACTTAGGTGAAGCGCTGTCTTGGTCATTGGCAGGTGGGCACAAGGAACGCAGGGTTCCTATATTCAAGAATGGCCAAAAAATAATCCTAGCTAACATTTATTGAGCCTAGAACTGTCGTAAATTGTTTACACAGCCTATTTTGCTTAATTCTCATAACGCTTTATGCAATGGGGATTAATCACTTTATTTTCCAATTAAAGAAACAAGCTTGGAGAGGTGAAATAACCTGAAATGCCACAGTTATTAAGTGACAAAGTTGGGATTCAAATCAAGGTCTTCCAATTCCAGAGCCCTGACCATTAACCCACACTCTGGTCTGTTGCCTATTACTGTAAGCTGTAGAGGTGTTGGTGAGGGTAATTAGTACAGTTAACTACCATTCATGACAGAATTAAATGCTGATAAAGACACGAAAGGCTACAGCAGTATAGGAGAGTGAGAAATTGAGGCTATAGGAAGGCTTGAAGGAGGTGGTGTTTGACCTGTTACTTTGAGTAGAATTTCTAGAATTGAAGTGGAGACAACCCACAAAATACTTATTAATTACAAAGAGAAAGCATGTAACTTTACAATGGAAAGGCCCGGTAGGCACCACCATAATCAGTGGTGAAGTTAACATCACCACTGATGGGACAAACTAAAATCATATGCCACTTGTTAGAAGATGCACTGAAAAGAGCACGGCATCACTTCTGTGATACTCTTGCCAAAAAATGCATAACCTGAATCTAATCATGAGGAAACATTGGCAAACTTAAATTAAGGGACATTCTACAAACTCACTAGCCTATAATCTGCAAAAGTGTCAAGTCATAGAAGTCAAAGGAAAGACCAAGGAACTGTTCCAGATTGAAAGAGACTAAAGACATGACAGCTAAATGCAAACATGGAATCCTGGATTGGCTCCTTTGCTGTGCAGGAGATTATTGGAACAGCCTGTGAAACTTGAATGGGGGCCTGTGGGTTAGGTGGTGGTAATATGTCAGTGTTTTCTGATTTTGATGGTTGTATTGTGGTTATGTAGGAGAATGTCCTCGTTTGTAGGAATCACATGCACTAAAAGCAGGGGTTGGCAAACTTTGTCAAGGGCTGGATAGCAAATATTTTAGACTTTGTGGGCCATGTGGGCTCAGTGGCAGCTACTCTGCTCCGCTGTTACAGCGTGAAAGCAGCCACAGACAATATGAAAGAATGAGCATGGCTGCGTTCCAATAATGCTGTCTTTAGAGACGCTGAAATTTGAATTTCATATAATTAATTTTCATGTGTCATGAAATATTATTCTTTTGATTTTTTTCAACTATTTAAAAATAATAAAAAACATCGTACTTTCAGGGCTGTTTGAAAACAGTTGGCAGGCCAGATTTGGCCACAGGCTATAGTTTACCAACTGCTGCACTAAAGTATGAGGAGGCGATGAGACATTGTGTCAGCAACTCATCTGCAAATAATTTAGGAGAAAGAAAGTTATGTGTACTATTTTTGCAACTTTCTGGTATTTAATTATTTTAAAATTAAAATTTGTTTAGTGTTAGAAAAAAGAAGTGGGTGAAGTATATGTAAACAGAAACAGGAGTGGAACAGACAGGAGGGGAAGATACAGGGCTTTGGAGGAGCAGTCAGTGGGTTGATGTAACTGGAGAGGAGACTGTGTGAGGGATATGGTCAGCCACAGGCTAGGGCGGAGGCCCTGATTACCTTGCCAGCGTCTAACTCTTCTCCTTGAATTTCAGCATCATGGATACTGACTTGTATGATGAGTTTGGGAATTACATTGGACCAGAGCTTGACTCTGATGAAGACGATGATGAATTGGGCAGAGAGACCAAAGATCTTGATGAGGTAAAACAAGTATATACTTTTTTCATCTCTCTTTTTTAAGAAAGCAATAAAGTAGTAACCATAAATTTGTCTTCTGTGTCTGTGAGTCTGTTTCTGTTTTGTATATAGATTCATTTGTGTTGTGTTTTACATTCCACATATAAGGCACATCATATAATATTTGTCTTTCTCTGTCTGGCTTCACTTAGTATGATATTCTCTGGGTCCATCAACACTGCTGCAAATGGCAATATTTCATTCTTTTTTATGGCTGAGTAATATTCCACCATATACATGTACCACGTCTTCTTAAATCAGTCATCTGTTGATGGGCACTTAGGTATTTTTCCATGTCTTGGCTGTTGTAAATGGTGCTGCTATGAACCTGGGGGTGCATGTGTCTTTTTGAACTAGTGTTTTTGATTTTTCCATCATCCCTTCTCATTTACTCAAGATGTTCACCCCAGCAATTCTCCCCTCTCTCCCATGTCATTAGTTTTCCCTCTCTACTAGATCATCCCCATCAGCATACAGATATGCTGTTGTTTCATCATAAAATCCTTTCACGACCCTATAGCCCCCTGTCGTTACCTCCCATTTCCCTGTTTCCCAATGCGGCACATCACAAAAGAGTTGTTACTTGCTGTCTCCAAATCCTCTCCTCCCATTTTCTCTGAATCCAAGTTTTGTTGTTTTGCCTCTCCCATTCCACACAGACTGCTCTTGTCAGGGTCATCAGTGACCTCTGCCCCAGACCCAGTGCTCATCCTGCTTGACCTGTCTGCAGCATCTGGCCCAGCTGATCCCTCCCTCCTTAAAATACTCTCTTCCCTTGGCTTCCAGGGAATCCCCTGGTTTTCCTTCTGTTCTCTGGCCAGTCCTTCTCAGTCTTTGCCGCTGGTTCCTCCTCATCTCCCTGACCTCTTAACTGTCAATGGGCCCCAAGGCTCCATTCCTAATACCTGTTCTCTATCTACACTCACTCCCCTGGTCATCTTATCCCGTATATCAAATCCCTTCTACTCCCTGAGGACTCTCAAATTTGTATCTCCAACCTGGACTTTTCTCTTGAACCTCAGGTTTGTATGTCTAGCTTTCTACTTGGCATCTCTACTTGACGTCTAATATGGCATCTCAAACTTAGCATATCTAAGGCCTAAACACAGAACTTCCCCATCCCCTGTCCCCTGCTTCTGCCTCCAACCTCCTCTTACAGCCTTCCTCATCTAGTAAAGACAGGGCCATTCCCCGGTTACTCAGGTCAAAAACCTTGTCTCTTTTTTTTCACTCCTACTCTGAATTCACTAGAATACATTTTTTACTCTATTTTTAAAATATATGCAGAATCCAACCTCTCCTTCCATCTTCACAGCTACTCCTCTGGGCATAAGCCACAATCACTGCCATCTCTCTCCTGTATCACTGCAGTAGCCTTCCAACTAATCTCTCTCCTTTTAGTATATCTCAGTATGGGAACCAGAGTGAGCCTTAAAACAAAAGCCTGATCATATTACTCCTCTGCTCAGAACTGCTCGGACAGGACTTCTTAGCCTCGGTACCATTGAGGTTTGGGGCCAGATAATTCTGTGTTGCAGGGGCTGTCGTGCGCTTTATAGGGTGTTTAACAGCATCCCTGGCTTCTACTCACTAGGTCCCCCACACACAGAGCCAGCTGTGACAACCAGAAACGTCTTCAGACATTGCCAAATGTTCCCTGGGAGACAGAATTGTCTTTGGCTGAGAAGCACTATCATAGAGTAAAGTTAGATTACTTAGAACGATCCAGAAGATCCTACATGATCACCTCCTATGAGATCTCAGCTTATACTGTTCTCCCCATTATTTACTGAACTGGCTTCCTTGCTAATCCTCAAAGTTGCCAGCGTACCCTTGACTCAGAGCCTTTGCATTTGCCGTTTCAGCCAACTAGAATGCTCTTCCCCACTTACTTGTAGAACTTACTCTCTCTTCCCTCAGATTTTTGCTCAAATGTCATCACCTCTCTTTTTTGCATTGCTGTATTACCAATACCTAGAACAGTGCCTGGCACATAGTAAGTGCTCAGTAGATATTTGTTGAGCGAATGAATTAACCAGGGTGTTTTGGAACATAAAGTGTTATGTAGTAGCCACTTTTAATCATTTGAAAGACTTTTTAGGAGAAGAGGGCATAGCTTTGTTCAGTGTTGCTTGTGACTGTGGGTTTTAATTTATAAGGAGGTGAGTTCGATGTCATTTATGGAGACTCACTTTCCAACAGAGAAACCGGGCTGTCAGTGAGTACTGTTGTTATTGGAAGTATTCAACAGGGACAGGAATACGTAGAGAGAGAGAGTTCATTTAACATGCTGTGTTCTCAGGACACAGAGATGAATAGTGCTCAAAGAACTCCCGTCCTATGGGATTCCTAATATGTGAGGCATAGGGCAATATCCAGAAAAGTGCCTCCAAGCTTGATCCATTTGTGACGAATGGCCTGCACTTAAGAAAGGGTCCATTTGAATCAGGAGAGCCGTCCATACCCATGGCTTACAGTCTTCTCTTTGTGAAGGATCATGCAAGAGTGGAACCTGCCCCACTGATGGTAGCACAGAACTCAAAATAAGAAGCTGTCAGGCATGTGAAGTCATTGCTCTTAACTCGTGTAGCGTATGAGTCATTGCGCAGGAAAAGTGCATGCCTCTTCCAGCCTCCTTCCGTCTCTTGCTTTTAGGTCGATGATGATGACGACGACGACGAGCTGGGAGATCATGATGAAGACCACCCTGGGATGGAGGTGGTGCTGCATGAGGACAAGAAGTACTACCCCACAGCTGAGGAGGTGTATGGTCCTGAAGTGGAGACCATAGTTCAGGAGGAGGACACCCAGCCTCTCACAGGTGAGTCTGGAGGCACTGGGCTGTGAGAGGTGAAATCGAAACTAGAAAACTTCATTTCATAGCCATCAGCAGTCTTGAAAGTTCAGTGAATGAACTGACTAGTTTTTCTTTCAGGTGGTATTTCTGGATTGAGATTCAATTAACCCTGTTTTGATAGTCAACAAAACAGCTTGTTACCAAACAAATAAGTGTTACTTCTTTCTTTATCTCATGTTTGTTTGGGTTCTTGAAGACTGTTTTTAAGTTCTCCCTCTGGTCTGATATGTTTTTCCATCCAAATAATACCAGTTTCTTTAACTAGTCCTCACAATGCTTATTTTCCACTTCCTTAATAATTTTCATTGATCTTCTGGGAAGTAGTTGCATTTTATAAATGCAAGGAGAGATTTTGAACTGACATTGACCTCATCCTATATCCAGTCCCTCTCCCTTCCTCCCACAAAATGAAGTCCAAACACCTCAGTCCACAATTCAAGATCTTTCAGTGTCTCATGCCAAACAGTGTTCCCAGAACTTTCTCAACCTGAGTGGTCCTCGAGAACAACATAAATTGATGTCGTATATCATCCATTCTGAAAGCTCAGACTAATGGAATAGGGCTCTGTATTTTTATGCTTTATGCCTACCTGCACATCACTACTTTTTTTTTCCCCCCTAGAACCCATTATTAAACCGGTGAAAACCAAGAAATTCACTCTGATGGAGCAGACATTACCTGTCACGGTATATGAAATGGAGTAAGTTATAAGGTCTTGCAGCGTCTCTGCACGAATATTGTAGGTTCAGTTTGTTCATGGAGGTAGGAGGTGGTTTGGGGTTGAAGTAACCAGTGGATTTTTGGGGTGGTGGTGAGAGCAGTGGCATCCGTTTGTGCCTGAGTCATTTGGCCGACTTCTCTCTATGACCAGGTTCAGCTCTGTCGCTGCCTGCTGCCAGATCTAGTCTGACAGATTTCAGCTTTATTTATGTATTTATTTATTTTGGTGGGTAAAAGGGCATATCCCTGAGCTCTTTATTATTTATTTAATTTTTAAAAATTGAGGTATAGTTGATTTGCAATGTTGTGTTAGTTTCCACTGTACAGCACAGTGATTCAGATTCTTTTCCCTTATATGTTATTACAAAATATTGAGTAGAGTTCCCTGTGCTATACAGTAGGTCCTTGTTGGTTATCTGTTTTATATATAGTAGTGTGTATATTTTAATCCCCAACTCCTAATTTATCCCTCCCCTCCCCTCCCCTTTCCTCTTTGGTAACCGTCAGTTTGTTTTCTCTGTCTGTGGGCCTATTTCTGTTTTGTAAATAAGCTCATTTGTATCTTTTTTTTTTTTCTTTTAGATTCCACATATAAGTGATATCGTATGGTATTTGTCTTTCTCTGTCTGGCTTACTTCACTTAGGATAATAATCTTTAGGTCCATCCATGGTGCCGCGCCAGTGAGTTATTGTGAAAGCAAAAATCTCTTCCTACAATTTGCCAAAATTTTCCTTCAGCTTATATCGTTGCTGAGATATTTAGGCTCAATCTTAACTTTCTTCTTGGCTCTCATCCGGATCTCAGCCATTTTCTCTTCTTCCAAACCTTTAGTTTGGTATTAGAAGCCAGCCTTTGAGACAGAACTGGGTATTATAATTGTCAGTGTTGGGGCCACCAGAGCCTGTTTTGACACGGTATGGTTGCTAAGTGTTTTGGGAACATAACAACTCTTTATTTTGAAAAGGAGGCACAGGTAGGTAGATATGTGTAGAATAATTTAGACTCCTCAAACTGCAAACTGTTTTTGAAAATATTTTCATTGATGAAATGCACTTATAAGGCTCTTATATATTGAGGAGCTTGTGGCCCGTTATTAGATAATGAAACTTTTTTTTTTAAACATGTTGACATCTTGTATGTCCGAAGGAGTAAGGTCCCTTCTGAAATGGTCAGCTCACCTGCCATCATTCACACTTTTTTTTTTCTTTTTTAATATTTATTTATTTGGTTGCACTGGGTCTTAGTTGCAGCTCATGGGCTCCTTAGTTGCGGCAGGTGGGCTCCTTAGTTGTGGCATGTGACTTTCATGTGGGATCTAGCTCCCTGAGCAGGGATCGAACCCGGGCCCCTTGGGAGTGCGGAGTCTTAACCACTGTGCCACCAGGAAGTCCCCCATTCACCCTTTTTTTTTTTTTTTTTCCCCCGGTACGCAGGCGTCTCACTGTTGTGGCCTCTCCCGTTGGCTCCGGACGCGCAGGCTCAGCGGCCATGGCTCACGGGCCTAGCCGCTCTGCGGCATGTGGGATCTTCCTGGACCGGGGCACGAACCCGTGTCCCCTGTCTCGGCAGGTGGACTCTCAACCACTGCGCCACCAGGGAAGCCCCATTCACACATTTTTGAAACAACCTTTCAGTTTTCTTCAGAACTTGCGTCACATTCTTCTGTGTTCTCAGTGGTGATTTTTAAAAAAAATCTCCAGTCTTTGAAAGCAGGCTTGATTTTCAGAGCCAGAGGTCATCTGAAGGCTGCTTACCATAAGCAATGCGGATGATAAGCAAGAAAGGCAGGGTTGGTTTTGATCAGGATGGAACTCCTCTGCTCATCATTAATGAGATGAGCTTTTCTTTTTTTTTTTTTTTTTTCTTTGAGATGAGGTTTTCTTGAAAGCCTTGTTAACCAGCTGTGACGGCAGTTTCAGAAGCAAAGCTCCCAAAGTGATTTGAAGTCCCCTTGGCATCAGTGGTATAAATGTATAACATCTAGCCTGAATGTTTTGAACTGAACAGTACTCATGTATGTGTGTGCTGGTATTTGGTTTTTTCTTCTTGCTTGCTTTTCAAATTTCATTATTTTACTGTTGAAATCTCCATGACATTTCACAGGTCGTGTCTCCTCATGAATAAGTCCGTTCCGTTCCCAAAGACAGAACTGTGTAGAGGTGGAAACTCACTTCTGCCTCTGAGCATTCTCCAGTTGGTCTGAAAGTTGTTCCTGGCCGAAAATACCTAAAACACCTTGTACCACCCCCCCATTTGAAAACTTTTGGCAAAGTCCCTTTTGCTCTTTTCCTTTCTCCTTTCAGTTTCTTGGCAGATCTGATGGATAACTCGGAGCTGATCAGAAATGTGACCCTTTGTGGTCATCTCCACCATGGCAAGGTGAGAGAGCTTTCAGCTACTTGGAACAGGGTTGCTCTTCGTTTCTGCTCATTTTTTCAGCCTCAGAGTCACACGTTGGGGTCTGAGGCCATAAGGCTGGACCTCCTCACTCTGGGGGGCCTCCATGCCTATTGTGAAACTGAGCTGTGAAACTCTAGCTTTTCCTGAGCAGCAGATGGAAAGCTAAACCACTTGCATGCCTGAGCCTTGTGTCTACATCTGGACAGAAGAGGGGAAATTGAGCCTTACTCTGATTTTATAAGTTTTCATTTCCTGGGGGATGGTTGTCTAAGAAAGATTTCATCTTTCATTTGAAAATAATCCTGTGGCTTCATTGTTAATTCTTTGCTGTCCCGTAATCCTCCCTGCTCTCTTCTTCCTCTCTTTATCCCTAAATTATGTGGTGTAGTGGGAACTGGGAGAAGGGTAGAGTAGATTTTTCTCTGCGGTTTGCAGAACTTAACTTTCTCTTCCCTTTCAGACATGTTTTGTAGATTGTTTAATAGAGCAGACTCACCCGGAAATCAGAAAGCGCTACGACCAAGATGTGAGTAGAAATTCTGTTGAAGGTTTAGGATGAACCATTCAGAATATACAGGGATGGGTGTCTCTCCTTCCCCTTTCTTCCACCTTCCCACTCTCACTGTAAATAATGATGCATATAATGTGCTGTTTTATAATTGTAATTTCTATTAATAGACCTTAATAAAATAATTTCAATTTTCTCAGAAACATAAAAATACTAGTGTGCAGTATTTTTGGATGATCTGTTCTGTGCTTGGGATCCCTCCTCTGTTCTGATATATCCTGACTTCGATAGCCTATTCTTTCCTGTCATAGTATTAATAGCCTCTCTATAAATATAATACAATTGGACCTTGTTTTCATGATAAATTTAAGCACCTGTGAATGAGGCCAAGTGGGGCTGCAAGTCTCAGTGCAATAAATGTTCAATCTTGGCCAGATTGACTGTTTTGACGTTCAGGGTCCCATGAAGGCCGGATGTGTCTCCCTGTACCACCGTGAAAAATTCAGTGCATTTGATATAATTTAGCTCTTCAGTCATACCTGGTCTTTAGCGACTTCCTCCACTCCCCAAAAAACCACACACCCAGGAGCATTTTCCATCTGGGAGGGTGCTGGCCTCATTGTCTGAAATTTCTGTAGGGGTACCCTGTTTTCTTCCATCTGTTCTCCTCCTGAGGCAGAGACCCTTGAGCTGGGAGGTGGTGAGGGAAAGTGATTGATGGTTTGTGTGGGAGAGGAGTCTGAATTCAGGAGGTAATTACAGTTCTTTTTTTTTTTTTTTTTTAAGCTGTGCTACACTGACATCCTCTTCACAGAGCAAGAGGTAAGTGTGCCTTTGGAAGTCTGATTGTTGTCCACAGCAGGCCCAGCAGTAGTAGTTTTGTACGGAATGTAGAAGAGCTTCACGGTAACATTTTGGTCCATACCACACACCTCCCCACCCTCACTCCCACCCCTCATCTCTTTATCTCCCTGCTTCTCTCGGTCATCCTATGATCTATAACTTGAAGGAGAGCTGGGTAGGCAAACTGTAGGGTAAAAGGGGGGACCCTCCTATCCTGGGCTGGATTTAATTTAGCCAAGTAGGGCAAATGCTAAGAGGTCATGTGTACATTTATGCTGTAAGTTCTGCAGAAGCTAAACATGATTTTTAAAATGACATCGTCCTTAAAATCTGTAACATGACTCCATCCATAACGTTGATCTTTCTGGGGGTAGCTTCTCCTGGAGAATGGGTTCATCTGTCTTTGTGCTTGTCTTCTGTATAAAGGAGTGAGCATACATTTTTGTCTTTCCCATTCCCACTGGTTGGTCTTCCTTTCCATCTGGATCTTTGTCCTCCCCTCTAATCCCTTGTTTCCCCCTCTTCTTTATTTCTGTCTCTCTTAAATGACCACATGGAAAGCACAAGAGTGTAAGTACTGTGATTAACCAAAGGAACCTTGAATGGTGCTGGCATATGTTAAGCACTCAACAGATACTAACTATTGTTTTTTTATGTATATGTTGGACTGGAGTTGTTTTAATACTTATTTTCTGTTACAGCTTTTATAATATATTTTTAAGAAAACCTAAAGTGCTGCAGATTGTTTCTTTTTACTTGTACTGTGCTAAATTATTTTTGTTTACAGTGTATGAGGAGGATAAGATTTGAGGACTCTGGATTCTCTATTAAAGTTTAATACTGCTTTGCTAGCTTGTTCATTTTTTTATTTTTACTTTTTTGTATTTGAACCAACTCCCCATCCCGCGCCCCCGCCGCCCCAGTGCTTTTTAACAGGAAGATTGTTCATCTTTAAGGTCATTCTGGTTAGAGACCTAGGTAAAAATCATACCCATTACAAGGAGAGACATCAGTGTAATTTACTAGCAACTGGAAAGATCCAAGAGCAGAATGAATCCCTCCTGCATAGGAAGAAGCTTTGATCACTCTCGCCCTCTTTCTCTCTGCGACTTTCAGAGGGGTGTTGGCATCAAGAGTACTCCTGTGACAGTAGTCTTGCCAGATACCAAAGGAAAATCCTACCTCTTCAATATCATGGACACTCCAGGTAGGACATTCCTTGACTTTTTACCATCAGAACCCTGTCCTGTTTGTTTCTTTTGCTTCCAGAACAGAGCAGAGCATTATGTCTTTGTTTTTACATTCCCTTGCCTTCATTGAGATAATTTTCTTTTTTCACTGTCTCCTTTGCTTCTAACTAGTTAATTAGCCAGCAGTGTGCTCCAGGCCTTCTATTTTGTTCCTCTCTTGACTCTGCTGTAGAAGATTTAAATTTGGGGGAATCTTATTCACTTACTCATTTCAGCCTGTGTCAGCCCATGCTAGACATTGGGGCAACAAAGCTGAGTTAGACATGGTCCCGGCCTCAGGCAGTCTCAGTCTTTTGAAGGAGACTATGGGAGCACGCACCGATGGCTGGGGGACATGCAGGTTACCATAGAAGCAGCATACCTCACCCTGTGGCTGACTTTCTCTTTGGGAAGGACCAACTCAGGCTTCCCTTTTTTTAAATAGGAAGATTTGGGTTTTGACAGATTGGCCTTCTTTGCCCCATCAGATGCCCGATGCCCTTGTACCTCTCAGCCCCTGACCCCTACCCGCACCCACCAGCACCACCTTGCCAGGAACTGGCTCACGTGCTCCAGGCCCTCCTTTGCCCTCTTTCCTGCTTCCAAATTGTCTTCTGTCCCGCAGAACCCTGTTCACAGCTGATTAGACTGGTTTAGTCTGCGAGTTGAATGTGTTGTGCCCTCCTTGATAAAATGCTTGCTTTATGTTTGGGGGCCTCCTGTATAAAAGCGTAATCCAAGGATGTGACTAACGTAGAACTTGGCACACTGCAGGGAGCTGTGGGGAGAAGAGAAGGCGGTATTTGTGGGTTCACATGCTTTGCAGTGCCCCACAGACCACGTACAAGCTAATCGTGCCTCATCCTGCCACCACACAAGTGGCGACTTACTTGGTATTTGCTTTTCAGGACACGTGAATTTTTCTGACGAGGTCACAGCTGGCTTGCGCATCTCAGATGGAGTGGTCCTTTTCATCGATGCTGCTGAGGGTGTAAGTCTGCGTCAGTTCTCTCAGGACCCCTCTTCCCTGTCATGTTTGCCGCACACAATGGCCAGAGCTCTGAGTGAGCTGGGAATTAGAGAACGTGAGAGTCTGTGGGATTAAGGCTCACCTTTGCTCTAAAATTAGGGCAACAAATGAAAGTCAAAATTAGTTCTCAGTGAGTCCCTCACTCCCTGCCCAGTGAAGCTCACAATGATAGGACCCATTGTCATTCAGAAACACAAAAATGACAAAGGTAAATAAAAGGGAGGGAGGAGAGTTTTAAATGTTAATGAATTTGTCTAAGGTAAAGAGAGATTGGAGTTAAAAGGCCCAAAGATTAGGTAATTTGGCCAACCTCATTCATGTTGTCATCGGTGAGATAGCCAGCACAGGGAGCCAGGGTTACCTTTTTAAAAACTGACTTCATCTTGGAGTAATTTCAAACTTACTGAAAAGTTGCAGTAGTACAGAGAACACCCTCATTTGTAATTCTGTGTCTGTACATGTACATATGCACTCACACGTATGTGTTTTCCCCTTGAACCATTTGAAAATAAAATATTTCAGAATGTATTTCCTAAGAACAAGGACATTCACTTACATAATCATAATACACTTACCAGAATCTGGGAATTCAATGTTGATACAATATTGTTGTACAGATCTTTTTCTGTAGACCTTAGTCAGTCTCACTAATTGTCCCAATAACGTCCTTTATAGAATTTTTTTTCCTAATCCAGGATGATGCATGACATTTAGTTTTCATGTCTCTTTTAATTGGAATTCTTCTTTTACCTTTCTTGGTCTTTTATGACATTGGCATTTTTGAAGTGTATAGGCCATTTATTTTGTAGACTGTCTCTCAGTCAGGGTTTGTCTGATGTTTCCTCATGATTAGGTTCAGGTTATTTGGGGCAGGAATACTGTATCAGCACAGCTGTGTTCTTATTAGTCCATCACATCAGAAGGCCCATGATGTAACCTTATCCCATTATTGGTGATGTTAACTTTGATCACTTGGTTAAGGTGGGTGTACCAGGCTTCTCCAATGTAAAGTTACTGTTTTCCCCCTTTGTAATAACTGATCTGTGGGGCGATACCTTGAGTCTATGTATACATGTTATTCCTTATCAGACTTTACCAGTTTTATCATCCATTGGTCATTCCTAGCTTATTGATGTAATAGTTGCAAATGGTGATTTTCTAACTCTTACTATTTCTTCTATATTTATTGGTTGGAATTCTGTTGTAAGGAAGAGATTTCCCTTCTCCATTTGCTTATTTATTATCCGTATGGATACACGGATTTTTATTTTACTCGGTGGCTTATAATCCACTAGTATCTTTATATCTTTTGATACTCTAGTTATCCCAGATTTGGCTAGTGAGAACTCCTTCAGGCTGGCTCCTTTATCCTTTTGACATGCCCTGTCTTTTTTCAGGCACAAAAAGATGTCCTAGACTCATCTTGTACTTTCCCTGCCCCAGTCCTGGAATCAGCCATTTCTCCATAGAGCTTTGGCTCCTTATAGTGAGGACAGATACTTAGAAACAAAGATCACAGTATGTTCATTGCTACTGGGACACATTGCTTCTAGGACTTTCCACTGAACACAGATAATATACACCCATACGTATCTGTAACTGTTTCTACACATACATATTAAAAACTATTAGCACAGTAGAAGAGAAGAAAAAAATCAATTTATCCTAATACCCACAATTCTATTTCAGCACCACAGCTTCTCCCCAAGCCTTCCTTGGTTCCTTCTCTGGCACTGAGAAACCTGGCTCCCAACATCATCAGTGTATTTATTCATTTCTCAATCCTGCAAGGTCACCTCTTAAAATTCCTGAATCTGCCATTGGGCAAGATACCCTCTGCTTCCCCCCAACAATCTATTTCCTCTTTTCCACATTCTTCATATTTTTAAGTAGCACCTTTTTTGGCTCTGCTCTGGACTGTTCTGCCCTCTTTGCTCTCATCACCACCTTCTGAGCCTTGTATCTCTCAGGTGATGCTGAACACAGAGCGGCTGATCAAGCACGCCGTGCAGGAGAGGCTGGCAGTCACCGTGTGCATCAACAAGATTGACCGGCTGATCCTAGAGCTGAAGCTGCCCCCCACTGATGCTTATTACAAGCTGCGTCACATTGTAGATGAGGTCAACGGATTAATAAGGTAGAGGAACCCTGGGAGTGGACCTCCTGTCCTCGGCGCTCTGGTTTATATAAATCTTAACCTTGAACACCTCTGGGGGCAACTCTGATTCCTTGGCATGCATTGACAAGCTTGTTGGACACAGCTAGAGGCGCATTCTTTGGCTCTGCAGGGATTGACTCTGCCGCCTTGGCCTCGTTAACTCTGCTCCTTAACCAGATATGCAGCTCGCCACACATCCTCAATTTAGTACTGCAGTCAGTACCCTGAGCTCTAGAATCAGTCTCGTCTTCACAGAACCAACCATGTAAAGTTGGGCAGAGTCCTTAAGCTCATAGAGCCTCAGTTTCTGCTTCTGTAAGAAGGGAATAGTAATATTTGCCCAATGAGATGTTACAAGAAATTAAAGACAGCCAATGTAACACACTTAGCACAGTGCTCAGCAGACAGTAGCTGACTGGTGAGTAATGTTAGCTGCTATTATCTTACTGGTACAGACTCAGTAAGAGAAGGAACTGTTGGCCTTTATTTCTTGTTGAAGCTGCTTCTCAACAAGATGGATTTGGGGTTTATGAGTGATGGTTGGGCGACCTTAGAATACAGTACCAAGGTGGCTTTGAAGAATAGCTTAAATATAGTTTTTTTTGGCCACACCGCACAGCCTGTGGGATCTTAGTTCCCCCACCAGGGATCCAATCCGGGCCCCTAGCAGTGGAAGTGTGGAGTCCTAACCACTGAACCGCCAGGGAACTCCCTAAATATATTCATAAAGACAGTTTTATCTGTAGGCTGAAGGATGTACTGGATGACTTTTTGAGGCCCGTTGAAGGACCTGGGAGGAGGCTGTCCTCCTGAGAGAATTCCTCTCCAGCTGAAGATCAGGGACAGTACTCTCGTGGCCGGGGACAGGTTCACCTTCAGACACCCCACCCCTGCCACCCCCCAGTTTGTAATGCTGGTTCTCAACAGGGGTATCTTCTCCCTGTCACTGGAAGGGCTGAGAATGACTGGAGCCCGTATAATGACCGGAGTCCAAAAGATGAAATGATAAACTTCTCTAAAGGGGGGACGGCTTGGACAGGGCTAAATCCTGATCTACCAGAATAGGAAGTCAAGAAGTCACATCTCAACCACCAAACAAGAAATAGCAACATGGGGCTTCCCTGGTGGCTCAGTGGTTAAGAATCCACCTGCCAATGCAGGGGATGCGGGTTCAAGCCCTGGTCCGCGAAGATCCCACATGCCGCGGAGCAACTAAGCCCGTGCGCCACAACTACTGAGCCTGCGCTCTAGAGCCTGCAAGCCACAACTACTAAGCCCACGTGCCACAATTACTGAAGCCCGCCACCTAGATAGAGCCTGTGCTCCGCAATGAAGAGCAGCCCCCACTCGCCGCAACTAGAGAAAGCCCGCGCACAGCAATGAAGACCCAATGCAGCCAAAAAAAAGAAAAGAAATAAAAAGAAATAGTAACATGAACATATTATTTAGAAATATCGAGGTGAATGCTCTAGAAGCACCTTTAAAAGAGTTGAAAGCAATTGCCTCTGGGGACCGTAACTTGGGAGTATGGTAGGGGAGTACTCTTTATAAGCCAGTACTTTTATTTCTAAATTAAGAAATTCCAGGGACTTCCCTGGTGGTCCAGTGGCTGAGACTCTGCGCTTCCAACACAGGGGGCCCGGGTTCGATCCCTGGTCAGGGAACTAGATCCCACATGCCGCAACTAAGAGTTCTCATGCTGCAGCTAAAAAGATTCTGCACGCTGCAACTAAGACCTGATGCAGCCAAATAAATAAATATTTTTTAAAAAGAAAAGAAATTCCGTAAAGCAGGGTGTCAGAAAGGCTAGGGTTGTGGATTTCATCCCTGTGTACAGCTGGTTTTGTTATAAATGCCAGTGAACTTGGGGTGCTGTGGCTTCTGCATGGCTTTTAAGACCGAACGTTTTAACGTGAATTTGTAAAGCAAAGCCAAACAAGGCAATAAAGAGTAGGGCAGTGGGAGCAGGGGCAAAGTTGCTTTTTCTCCATTCATTCATTCATTCATTCATTTACTTACACTGGTGTTTCTGTTTGTGAAATTGAGATTTCTCTAAAATGTTGGATTTCTCTAATCTTATCACATTAGATTAGTTTCCTGTGTTCCAAGGTCTTTGTCTCTGTCCTCCAAGTTTCCCCTTGCCCAGCGCAGTTAACTTCTTAAAGATCACGCAGAATGTTTCCAGCTCTGGGAAATCACTTTGTTACTGGGGGTTAGGGTACAGCTCCATCATGTCACTTTCTTGGACCAGGCTGTTGGCAAAGCTGAGTGTATTACGCAAGCCCCTTCTGAGGGTGAGGGCTGGAAAGAAGCTGTGATATTGAGTCCCTGCGCCCTTCACCCTTGGCATCGCGCCGGCATTGCTGCCCAGCTGGCTCTGCACTCACGGCTGTCTCTGTTTCAGCATGTATTCCACTGACGAGAACCTAATCCTTTCCCCGCTCCTGGGCAACGTCTGCTTCTCCAGCTCCCAGTACAGCATCTGCTTCACACTGGGCTCCTTTGCCAAGATCTACGCTGACACCTTTGGTAAGCTCTGACTGGCAGTCTGTCTCTCCAGCTTCCCCAGAGTCATGTGTGCCTTTCCTGCTGAATGGCTTAGAAATGGGCTTCATGCCAGAGTTCCCTGTCGGAGGGAGGCATTTTATCAAGTGTTGTCTTCACATCTGGGGCCCTTTTTGGCACCTAGGCTCCTTCCTCAGGCTAACTGCTTTCCAAACAATAAATGAAGGATAAAGGTGCCTGGGAAGAAATGGGTGAAGAGGGAGCTCAAGTTAGGAATAAGAATCTCTCCTAGAGTGAAACAGATTTTGTCAAGAAGGAATTATGCATGGCCCCAAAGCCATTCAGGCCTCTTTCTCAGAGATGGAATTTCTCTCACCGGTTGTGCTTCTAGCTGTCTTTCCAACTGTATCCAGGCAGAAGTTTTGTAGGCCCACTTGAGAACTCCAGTTGGATTTGCAGCCCACTGGGACGTCCAGTGGAATGATTTTATAGGCCCCTGGAGCCACAACACCAGAACCCTGGGACCAGCTCCCCAACTCTCAAGAGGTTCCCGTGCGCTCCACCTCTGTGCCTCCCCAGTTCCCTCAGATCTAGTAGGAACCATGTCCTGGGTGTCAGTCTGCAGCCTGTGTGTCTGTACTTCCTCACAGAGGTCTTTGTCACCCCCATTTTTGGAGCTGAGGAGACAGGCTCAGTGAGAGGCCTCGCAGCTAGTCAGCACCGGTGCTGGGGCACCAGTGCTCTCTCCAGCCACTGGTCCTGCCTACTCTAAAACGTGGAAACGTTTGCTCTGGTGAACATAATGGACCAATTGAAACTTGGTCTTTTTTAAAATACGTACATATTTACTGCATCCTTATTTAGAAAAGTGGAAAATGCACTAAAATGTGAAGGAAACAAAATTCACCCATAACCTCATTACCATAACCACTGCAAACATTCTGAGATAGTTCCTTCTTTCTCAGTTCAGTGTTTTACATAAAAGAGATCATATTTTATATATATACATATAGTATAATAGCATAAGGTAAATATTCACTTAGCATTAGATCACAATAATTTGCCTATTAAAATTTATCGATAAAAATGATTTTGTGGGGCTTCCCTGGTGGCGCAGTGGTTGAGAGTCCGCCTGCCGATGCAGGGGACACGGGTTCGTGCCCCGGCCCGGGAAGATCCCGCATGCCGCGGAGCGGCTGGGCCCGTGAGCCATGGCCGCTGAGCCTGCACGTCCAGAGCCTGTGCTCCACAACGGGAGAGGCCACAACAGTGAGAGGCCCGCATACCGCAAAAAAAAAATGATTTTATGTAACTGCCTATTGGTCCGCTGTATAGATATACTATAACTTATTCGCTTTCTCATCATTAGACATATATTTTGGTTGTTTCCAAATGGCTCTTTTTTAAAAAATGTATAGATGGACAGACAGTAAATGAAATTCACCTGAACAAAGTTCCAGGTTATGTTTCTGAATGTTCTTTGTATCAACATATGAAGCAAAATCCAAGACTGTTTCTATAATTATAATGTATTGACGGTTCAGCTTCTGACTGAAAATGGCTCTGAGCCTCAGGAGAGATTATTACTCACCCTTGGAACCCACTGTTAGTTTCCGAAGAAGCCAGCTGTGAGCCCCAGCATCATTATGAAAAGCCATGTATGGACTTCTAGAAAGTCAGCACTGGAAGGAATCAGAGATCACTGAGTCATTCCCCATTGTTTTACATGTGGGAAAACTGTGCCCAGGGACACAGAACTTACTGATGGGGTTGGGACTAGAATCCACTTTGGTGCTTTTTTTATCACATCATCCTGCCAAAATTGATACCATGTCTTCTTACTAGGAACACAAGGCATGATGAATAATCTCTGACTCCTGGGAACTTCATCCAGTGGGTAGACAGAATCCCACAGTGATGAATGACAGTGTAAGGTGGTGTAGGCTTAGTGCCTGGTGGCTGCCGTAGGCAGGTAGAGCTCCAAAGGCCCAGGGGAGGCTGCGTGAAGGAGATGGGGCTTTGACGGTGGAGAGTGGGGAGCCAGGATGTCCAGACTCGCTGGGCTGGGAGGGGAGGCATGGAGGCAGGTGGTGTTGGCCCACGGGCGGCTGTTCAGGAATAGTGGACTGTTCCATCAAGGAGAAGAGTTCAAGTAAAACTACTGGGAGGCTGGGTTGGGACCACATTGGGGAGGGTTGGAATGCGAGGTTAAGGAATTTAGACTTTATCCTGTAGGCAGTTAGGAACTAGTAAAGATTGGGGTGGGGTGATATGTGCAAAGCTGATGGAAGATAGGCCAGAGAGGAAAGGATGAGGGAAGGGACACTTATTTAGACATTTTCGCCAATATGCAGATACGGGATTGCGATTATTGGCTGGATGTTATCTTTGAGGTTGAAAGGGGGCAGGGGGATTGGAGAGGTGTTCACTCATTCTTTGAGTAAGCATGTATTAAACGTCTGTTACGCACTAGGCCTGGTTCTTGTGAGTGCTCGGGCAGCTCACTCCAGGGATTATAATACAGTGTACGTTAAGTGCAGTAATAGAGGTGTGGAAAAGAAACAGCGATTCACAGAGGAGAGAGGGTTAAAGTAACTAATAACGTGGGAAAGAAGGGGAAACGTGGTAATTAACCAAGTGGGCAACAGAGATTTTGAGCTTGGTTGTAGTGCCGATGATGGCCTCACTGAAAGGGAGCGAAAAGTCTGAGAGAACGTGGCTTTAGGGAAAAGGTGATGAATTTCCTCTATGGCTTCTCGAGAAAGAGATTGCAGTCTGACATCTGGGTTAGAAACATCCATGAGACAGCTGGTGATATCAGGGATCTAACTGAATGTTAGAGGAGCTCTGGACTCAGAAGATCTTGAATTTTAAAAGCCACGATTGCTTACTTCAGTCTGATGAGGATCAGCAGTTGCAGTCAAGCTAAAAATATCAATTGGTAAAAGATGACACCACGGTTAGCTTTGGTGTTTTCTCTCCAGAGGGCTGGGTGTGTGCCTTCTAGAGGCTGAGGGCTAGTCGGAGCCCCAGCGTGGTGCTGCAGCTGGGAGGTTGCCCACACTGGCAGCGGAGTAGAGCTTCTGTGGGTCAGGAAGGAATGAAGGAACTACTAAGATCCGCTGCAGGAAGGGGCGGTAACAGGTGCACACAGAGGATAGCATGTAGGCAGTTGAGCCTGTTGCATCAAAGGAAAGGATATAAACTGTATCCTTGTCCATAGCTCAGGCACAGGCTTGCTGGAGATGGAGCTACCTGAGTGCTCATTTTGGCTCCAGCATCGCCTTGTTGACTTTGGACCAGTCGTGTCCCTTGTGCCTCAGTATCCTTGTCTGCCTGCCTGGGTAGAAGCAAATGTCTGGACCTTGGAGGGGAAGGTGCAAGAATTCCTCAGCTAGAAACCACTTGTGGCACATGAAACAATTTTAAACAGTACTTTGCTAGGTAGACTATAATTGTATGGCTTCTCTTATAGGTGACATTAACTACCAGGAATTTGCTAAAAGACTCTGGGGTGACATCTACTTCAACCCCAAGACGTAAGTAGAGTGCAGGAAGTGACTCTCTAGAGGCGTGATCCATTTTCCAAGTAAGTGCAGACAGACAGAGAAAGAGTTCCTAAGATTAAAACCTACTTTTTTATTAGACGTGAACTACCATCTTTTCTCCTCTAAGTGAGCTGACTTCATGAGCTCTAACACGGTGAGAGGCCATTTCCCTTGAAGTCTCCACAGCTCAGCCCAGGCATTTATGAGCGTCATAACCTATGCCCTCTCAGGAGTCTCTGTTTGGAGATTGTATGATCTCACACATTCCTTCCCCTCAAGGCTTGGCCTTGCCCAGATTCAGAAGTTAGGAAATACACCCTTGGGGTTGGTGACACTGCCTTCTCCCTCCTGGGTCTCCCATAACTCTTGATCTCTTCAGGCGAAAGTTCACCAAAAAGGCCCCAACCAGCAGCTCCCAGAGGAGCTTCGTGGAGTTTATCTTGGAGCCCCTCTATAAGATCCTCGCTCAGGTGAGTGTGTCAGGCCCCTGGCTCAGGTCTGCCCTTCTAAGCGCAAGGTGGAAGAGCTGGTGAGCTTGGTCTTCGCCCTGCCCCTGAACCTGATCAGTTTTGTATTAACTCAGTATGAGGAAGTTTGGTCACCAATCTTCTGGATCTAGAACACTACAGTCCTCTAAGTGCTGTTGAGATCAGAGTAAAGGGGGAAGATAGAAAAGAAAAGGCACAGCCTGGAGAAATGTACAAAGATTTTGACTATTCGAAAGAATGTGACACTTGAGAAATTATAGTTTCAGTGATGGGGATTTAACTTAGATATAATTGTTTCACATGAACGTCCTCTAGTTTTTACTTTTATACACATATAAAAATATATTTAAATATATATATATATGTTATTTATACCAGCAGGAAAAGGGGAAAAAACTGGAAATACTTGTTCATTGGTGAGAATCTGATTAAATGAATTACGGTACACCCCGTAAAATGAAGTATTTTGTAGCCATTAAATGAATGGCTGTATGAGCTTGATTCTAATGACTATTCTGGGCACGTATGTATGTGATGTTTGTCAGATTGAAAAGGGTGCATCAGACAGTGGTAATGATGTAGTTAAACATGTGGGATGCTCCAAGCAACTATACGCCAATGAAAATTAATAAATAAACAAACAAACAAACATGTGGGATGCTCCAAAGAAAAGAATATAACATTGCATTTGTATGAATTTGTGCTATCTAAAAGGGTAATAATGTTATACAGGAATTTTCATACATACCTTTCTCCCAAGACAGTTATACTTTATGAATGTTATGTGTTTATGCAAGTGTTTTTTTTGTTTTTTTGTTGTTTTTTTTTATGCAAGTGTTTAATAAGCACTGTGCACAGTGAACACACACACATACACAAAATGTGTGTGGCCATTCCACTGACAAAATAGTAAAACATAGCAACAAGACAAAGTACCACGATTAAAATTTATTAGTGCTGGAAAATACTTGGTGTCTTGTGTGAGACCAGAATGAATTAAAGAAGAAATTTATAGAGTCCGTCTCCGTAGAGTCCTTGAGTCTGCTGAGGATGGTTTAGCTTGGCCCCATCCCGACAGCCGATGGACTGCTAGGTGACCTTTTTTTGGTTCCTTCCAGTGCAGTGATCCTCTAAATCTGAGAAATCTCTAAATAGGGAAGGAAGGGTAAGGGATTTCCTGAGTGAGGTGAGATACTGCTTTTTGGACACCAGGGGGCAGCACTGACAGTCCGTTTGAGAGGGCCAGGTTTATTGGCTGGTGTGGGCATTTAACTGAGCTTGCTACACCCACTGTTGGTTTGAAGTGTAAGTACCAAAGATTTCCCTGAAACCAAATTGATATCCTTGCCAAGAGCTCTCCCTGTAGAAGAGAACCCAGTGCAGTGACCCTTCCTCCTGCCCTTTGGCCCCCCTTGTCCTCTGTAACACCACACTGGGGCTATCATTCGAGCTAACATGGTGTCTGTTTCTGTCACAGGTCGTGGGTGATGTGGACACCAGCCTCCCGAGGACCCTGGATGAGCTTGGCATCCACCTGACCAAGGAGGAGCTGAAGCTGAACATCCGCCCCCTGCTCAGGCTGGTCTGCAAAAAATTCTTTGGCGAGTTCACAGGTAAGGAGCTCGTCGTCATCACCATTTCCTCCACATGTATCATGGGGACCTTTTCCTTACCCCACAGTGGTGTTTGGAGATCTGAGCCTCTTTTAAGTAAACTGCAGGTCAGGATGCAGGGCACCTGGCTTTCTTCCTCGCTGCTTTGCTTAGAGGATGGTACCAAGAATTCTATCTTGGGAAAACAAAAGCAATTAGATTTCCCTACCAGGAGGAACATGCAAGTAAAGGGGATGGGGAAGCAGATTCTGAGGTTCTGGTATTTTTGCCAGAGGGCAGTCAGGAAGGTGGACTCGTGGGTGTGGTAAAATAGTGGGAAAAGCCCCAGGCTGGGACTTGGGAGATGGGTTATAGACTCCAATCTCTCTTTCCCCCAAGCTTCTCTTTCTCATATTTTAGTCACGCAGAAGGCAGATGCTGTAGTAAAACAAGCCCCAGACTGGTTGGGAAAAGACCTGGGTCTTAATCCTACTCTGGCCCTGTCCCATGGGGTGATCCCGGGCCAGCCACTCAATCCTTTTGTCACTCTAATTTCTCATCTGTAAAATAAGGGAGGTGGGAAAGATGATGGCTAAGGGCCCTCTCAGCAACCTCTTGATTCCGAGTCTGGTAGGAATTAGGTATCTGAATCCCTAAAGCGCATAATTTTAATGGTTCATTCTGGGCTGGTCATCATTCTGACATAGGAGACCCCAGCTAAAAGCAGACATGCTAGGCACCCCAAGGTGCCAATGCAGGTTCTCTCTTGTATGGCTTATTGGCTGAAGTTTTTGTCACCTGAGTTCCAAGGAACCACTTAGACCTGCTTCTTGCTCTTCCCTGGCATCAGTGTGATTCCAAATCTCTTAGCAGCATATGCCCAGGAAACAGGGTATCACTTCTGCCTAGAATCATAGGACCATAGCTTTTAGAGCTGAAAAGCAGTCCCCTCACTGTTAGTTTTCTGACCATCATGAGTGGATCAGAACTCCCCACTCCCTTCCCCCATGAGAGTGTATAGTAATGGCTTTCTCTTCTCCCTCCATAGGCTTTGTGGACATGTGTGTGCAGCATATCCCCTCTCCAAAGGTGGGCGCCAAGCCCAAGATCGAGCACACCTACACCGGAGGTGTGGATTCCGACCTCGGGGAGGCCATGAGCGACTGTGACCCTGATGTAAGGGAACGTGGCCCCCCGGTTCTCTGATTTCCGTCCCCTACTGTATGGGAAATACTGTTTTCCAGTCACAGGAGTAATGCCTTCTTTTCTATCCTTACATGGCCCTCCCAGTGGGCGTAGTCAGAATGACCTGAATTCAAAGCCCGATGTTACCACTAATGCTGGTGTGATCTTGAGAACATTGTTTAGGCTTTCTGAGTCTAAGGGTCTTGGTCTATAAAGAGATGATAATAATTTGTATGTGGTAGTTATGAGAAGTAAGTAAGATTAAGCAAGTGTCACGGTTGTGTTTAGCATGGTGCCTGACAGGTAGTAAAGATTCAACGAATGATAACTGATCTTGTCAGTCCTGGCTTTTAATTTTTGATTGATTAATTGATTGATTGCCGCACAGCACACGGGATCTTAGTTCCCTGCCCAGGGATCGTACCCGTGCCCCGTGAAGTGGAAGTGCGGAGTCTTAACCACTGGACTGCCAGGAAAGTCCCAGTCCTGGCTTTTAAAAAAACCTTTCCTAGTCATTCCTTAGGCAATCTAGTTTCTTGGCATAAACGTTACAGCCAGTCGAGAATTGTGAGTTACTTCTTTGGAGGAAATTTGGGGCAAGTTAGTCTTATAATCTTGCAAGTTAAAAGTGCCATTCTACCATCCTAAACCTGCTTCTCTTTCCCAGTGCCCTCATCCCCCCCAAGAAAAAGGAAGATTTTTTTTGCTATGCCTGTGACATCTATTAACTAAGCAGGGGTGGGCCTTGGTTGGAATTGTCCCAGGAGATTGCCACATCTTCTTCTTGGTCTGGGCTGCCTTCTCGTGGAGCTCACGTCATTGCTAACAAGGAAGGTGGAGACAGTGGTGCTTACCCAGAGAGTCTATGTGGTTGAGGCTACACCCTGTCCCCACCTCCAGGGTCCCCTGATGTGCCATACTACCAAGATGTACAGCACAGATGATGGAGTTCAGTTTCATGCCTTTGGCCGGGTGCTAAGTGGCACCATCCATGCTGGGCAGCCTGTGAAGGTACTGGGAGAGAACTACACCCTGGAGGATGAGGAAGACTCCCAGATATGCACCGTGGGCCGCCTTTGGATCTCCGTGGCCAGGTACTGCCAACCAGGGCCCCTAGGGGCATGCCTGGGCCTCTGCACTGGAACTGCCCCAGCGAGCTGAAAGGGGTGGTCCTCCTTGGAAACACAGTAGCTGCCTGGCCCTATCTTACCCCCCTATGATGGCGGTAAGATGGACACTCCTTCAGCAGATCTGTTGACTTCTGGTTCTTACTATCCAAGGTTGCTAGGGTCACAAGGCAGCTACTGTTGAGATAATGCCAAGAGCCCTGCCTTTGCCTTTTGGATGGTTTGTATAAACTCTTGTAGCAGGATTTCCATGTTCACTCATCTTAATCTTGTCTTCCTCTTCTGTGTTCTTTAAATCATAACCTTTATGTTTCTTCCAAAGAAATTATTTCCCAAACTCCACTGACTATTTTTTGACTAAGATAAAGACTTGCTGGATCCCTTGTAGCATCCCAGTCTGCAGAATTAAACTTTGCTTGCGTGTCTGGGCTGCTCGTCAGTTCATCAGTTTGGCGTTTTAGCTAGAAAGCCGAACCGAGGCTGTCCTGTTCCTAGGGTGGCTGCTGCTCCTTGCCAACAGCCCCTTTTCCCTCCAAGTTCACCCCATTCTCTAGAAGGCAGAAGAAAATTAAAGAGCTAGGAGAGTTGCAGTATCTTCCGTGGTGCTTTTGGCATCTCCTTACATTCTACCCCTTGGGCAGTGGTTTGCTTACTTCCAACATCTAACTGGAATTAGATTTGCCTGTTCTGTCCTCATGTTATACCTTGCATTTTTCTTTCATGGCATGCATCAGTTTGTAACCACATATATGTGTGGCTATATGATTGATTGTTTATCGCATCCCTCCCCTGCTAGAATGTATCTGTTTTGCTCACCCTGCTCCTGGCTCAGTGCCTGGCACAGAGCAGGTGCTCAGTAAATTTTTATGGAATGAATAACTACTCTGGAATACTCTGCCCAAGTTCCATTGCTGCTTATTGGATGCTGCTCCAGGTACCACATCGAAGTGAACCGTGTTCCTGCTGGCAACTGGGTTCTGATTGAAGGTGTCGATCAACCAATTGTGAAGACCGCGACCATAACTGAACCCCGAGGCAATGAGGAGGTAGAGTTTTGGAAGAGGCAACCTGATTGGCTTAAGCTAGAGGGTGACAAGGAGCCACAGCACACGTGAGCAACAAGCAGCAGAACACGCAGGGCATGAACCCGGAGTCACTGCTGCTTCCTGCTGCCAGGCCTCAGCATGGGCTCAGCCTTCCAGATCTGACCCTGCTGGATTCTCCTTGTACTGAATGCTAGGAATTAGAAGGGATCCTTTTATTCTTTCCCTCCTCTTTTTGTTCTGCCAACATATGTGGGAATAAATGGCCCTTCAGGTTGCCTCCAAGCAGCGCCCTGGCTCCAGGTGGGGGGGATAGTCCACTCCCCAGCAGGTCCTCAGCTTCTCCCTGACCTCTGCACTGTCTGTGCCTGCTCAGGGCAGGTGTCCTCACTGCTCTGCATTTTGGGTCTCAGGCTCAGATTTTCCGGCCCTTGAAGTTCAACACCACATCTGTTATCAAGATTGCCGTGGAGCCAGTCAACCCCTCTGAGCTGCCCAAGATGCTGGACGGCCTCCGCAAGGTCAACAAGAGCTATCCGTCCCTCACCACCAAGGTAGGCCCGAGGCAGCAGTCTCTGCCGAGCCCTGTGTGCCCAGGCTGAGGGGTCTGTGCTTGTGCCGCACTCTGCTACCTGTCCATCGGGCGGCTCTGATCTGCTGCTTCCGGCAGCCTACATCAGGAACTGGTCCCTGTCTGTTAATTGTCATTTGAAGGCAGTACAAGACCCCTGTTTGTGTGTATGGGCCTGTATGCACGTGTGTGTGCATCTTACACAAGCGTCTTTAGATAGGAAAGGTGATTCCTGGAAAGTACACTTTGAATTGATTTTCCAGAAAACACACAGGGAAAAGTGAGTCACTCTGAGCCTGCCAGCATAGCTTTCTGAGGAGTTGGCCAGGGCTACAGGGTCAGCTTATATCCACAGACAGAGCAGGGTTTTCCCTAAATGGCTAAGGTGTTAATTCAGTCCGTGACCTCACACCCAGTAGCACTGTGCTCAGTGGTCCGGGTGTCTTGAGGACTGACTCATAGGTCACTGCTCCCCACTGATCCTTCCTGAAGAGGCTGGAACCAACCAGTGGCTTTTCTGATAGTGGGCTTGGGCACCTCCTCCTGGGTTCTAGCCTTGATGCTGTCTCTGTCTGCTATTGCTGCCACAAGAGAGTCCAGGCTGTGACCACCAGGGTCCTTGTGTTTCAGGTGGAAGAATCTGGTGAGCACGTGATCCTGGGTACTGGGGAGCTCTACCTGGACTGTGTGATGCACGATTTGCGGAAGATGTACTCGGAGATAGACATCAAGGTAAAGCAGCCGCTCCTTTCTTTGGCGCCTGCTTGGCCAGGAGCTGGGCTCACAGCTCCAGGCTGATTTTACAAGCAGCCAAACCCTTGAGTCCCCAGGAAGCCCAAGGGGAGAAGGGTGGTCCAGGGGAGGAGATCTGCGTGGGAAAAGCATGACCTGTTGCTCCCTGTGGGAAGGATTGGAAATCCGGTTTGCCTCCTTCTGTGGGGATTATTCTCAGTGTCAAACATTCAGAGTCAAGCCTCCCAAGCCAAAGTTATTCTTGATCTTTTGTTAAGAAAATGGCTGCACAGCTAAGCCATCTGTGGTGATTAGGGCTCAGAGTGGATGGTTTCGAGGAGAGCGTGGGGACTGGCTCTTCTGGACTTGTGGTGAGGTCTTAATGTAGCCCCTCAGTTAAACTGCCCGTCGCACAGCCTTGGTCTCAGTGGACAGACATATTTTCTCCAGGGCCATGGGTGGTGGTCATGGGAGTGAGTGCCCTCAAGTGCCCCTCTTAGCCCAGGGCTGGTGCTGTAGAAGACGCTGCGTTTTTCCGGGAGTAGGCCGTGTGGGGGCTTCTGGGAGGAGCTGTGCTGCCCCGAGGTCGTGGGCTGAGGATGGAACAGGCGCTCACCAGTCAGTCTGTCGAGGCAGAGCTCTGACAGACCCACGGTGTTCAGTGAATGCTGGTGGGACGGCTATATGGTTGTTGGAAGGTACCTTGGGAGACTATAATGTAGGCCCTAAACTGATCTCCACTTACTCTTGGCTCAGGAATATAAATCGTGCACTACACTAAGTTTTCCAGGCTTCTTAGTTTAGGTGCAGACGTTTAGCCTCAGGCTGCTACGGTACTTGTCACTAACACTGATCAAGACAGGGGTTCTCTGGGCTTCCCTGGTGGCGCAGTGGTTGAGAGTCCGCCTGCCGAGGCAGGGGACACGGGTTCGTGCCCCGGTCCGGGAAGATCCCACATGCCGCGGAACGGCTGTGCCCGTGAGCCATGGCCGCTGAGCCTGCGCGTCCGGAGCCTGTGCTCCGCAACGGGAGAGGCCGCAACAGTGAGAGGCCCGCGTACCGCAAAAAAAAAAAGACGGGTTCTTGCAGAGGTAGCGTCAGGGGAACCTTGGAATCCCCTCTGGCAGAAGGTTGTCCTCCCAACAGTTAGACCTTGCCTAACAGTTTATTTTGTTTCTCAGGTGGCTGACCCCGTTGTCACATTTTGTGAGACGGTCGTGGAAACATCCTCCCTCAAGTGCTTTGCTGAAACTCCCAATAAGAAGTAAGCTGGGGGTCATAGTGACCCTGGGACTCACACAGGTAGAGGCCCCTAAGTCTTGGGATGAGGGTGCTTAGGGTACTTGAGTTTTACCCCAGCCCTCTCATTGTGCCTTTGGACATGAGGCTGTGGAATTCTTTGCCTTAGTTACTCCCAGTGGTTTCGTAATTGCCACTTTTTCTCTCTGTATAACATGACCATCTTAAAATTTTCCCTAGCAGCAACTCTACTGTTTCACCGTTTAATAACTAACACTGTTTAAAGCTTTTTTAAAAAATGCCCCAAATTTTACTTTTTGAAAGAGTGATAGATTCAAATGTAAGAAGATGAGCCCTTTTTGCTCTACTCTGCTCCTGTGGCTTTCACTGATGTCACTGCCTTAGCTCTTTCCTTTGTCACGCTTTCTTAGGAACAACCCTTCTGACCCTGCTCAGAACCCACTTCCTTTCTGACTAGAGGGTCAACCTGCTGACCCTCCTCATTACCCATTTCCTTTCTGACTAGGAACAAGATCACCATGATTGCTGAGCCTCTTGAGAAGGGTCTCGCTGAGGACATAGAGAACGAGGTGGTCCAGATCACGTGGAACAGGTGAGAATGTGGCTCTGATTCCAGGGCCGAACAGCTTACCTGATGAGTCTCTAGCACGACACATCCCTCCCTCTAGGAATTGATTTTGTCTCCACTGTCCTGGCACAGTGTAGGTAGGCTGAGGCGACTGTCATCCAGAAAAGCAGGATCTGTGGCCTCAGGAACGGGCAAGCACAGAGCTGTCTGACATGACCATTTTCTCCTCCTCCCCCAGGAAGAAGCTGGGAGAGTTCTTCCAGACCAAGTACGATTGGGATCTGCTGGCTGCCCGTTCCATCTGGGCTTTCGGCCCTGATGCCACCGGCCCCAACATCCTGGTGGATGATACCCTGCCCTCTGAGGTACAGAAGAACTAATGGAAGCCCTGTGGCCTTCTCTTAGCTCTTGAGTGGAAGAAACTACAAAGTGTTCTTATTTTTCCCGAAAGTATTTTGTATCTTCTGGTGAAGAAGAGTATTCTTTTACTGGTGTACCTACCTCCTTCTCCCTCTAAACTCTTCGGCTGTTGCCAGGGTCACTGCTAAGGGGCCCTCATGTTTTGTGCAGGTGGACAAGGCTCTTCTCGGCTCAGTGAAGGACAGCATCGTTCAAGGTTTCCAGTGGGGAACCAGGGAGGGGCCCCTCTGTGATGAGTGTAAGTCCACCAGCGCCTCTGCCTTTGCCACCCCAGGCCTCTAGGGTCCTTGCATCTGGGTGTATGAGGTGGGATGGGCTCATCTTTGGGACCCAGTAGAAGCAGCAGCTTGGGGCCTACAGGGCCTTCCCATGTCCTGGGCCAGCTTCCTCCCTTCTCCTTCCCTATTCTGGTGCTACTGCTTGGTACATCTTAGAAATGGAAGTCACGTCTAGATTGACATTTGCTCCTCATTTCTGGAATGTGTTTCAGGAAGGGTATCGGGGGGATGGGATTGGAGTGGTTTATAGACCAGGACTGGACTTAGTAGGAACAAATGTGCAATTCCTAGAACTTATTCTACATCCCAAAATAATTAAATATCTGGAAAAGAAACACATAAACTTCTAGGGACACGTTATGCTGTCTGAACGTGGCCTGAAACCAACTCTGAGAACATATGCTTCCCTTCACACCTCCGCATATGCTATTAGAACGCGCGTCTGCAGGCTGATTCTGTACCATATCTACAAGATAGCTGCAGTGCTGCAGGAGGCTCCCTGCTGCTCTGCCCGTGCGCCCTTGACTAGCACCAGAACCACTCAGCGGTCAGCTCCCCCTTCTCCTTTCCAGTGATTCGAAATGTCAAGTTTAAGATCCTGGATGCAGTCGTTGCCCAGGAGCCCCTGCACCGGGGCGGGGGCCAAATCATCCCCACGGCCAGAAGAGTCGTCTACTCTGCCTTCCTCATGGTGAGCGAGTAGGGCTGTCCTGCCGCAGGGTATTAAGTGGGGCCTCGAGGCTACTGTCCCCCAGCCTTCTCTTTACCTGGGTTCTTGGTCCTCAGCCTTCCCCAAGCTGAGGAACCCTTCCTTCTGGCTCTCTTGCAGGCCACCCCTCGTCTGATGGAGCCCTACTACTTCGTAGAGGTCCAGGCCCCCGCAGATTGTGTTTCTGCTGTTTATACTGTCCTGGCCAGGCGCAGGTGAGCCGCCCAGGCACGTAAGGGAGGGGGCAGCGAGCAAGCTGCCCAGCAAGAGGGAACCTCGCTGTGGAGGAGGAGGGACTGGACCCCACACTCTCCACTTCTGAAACCAAGGTTTTTAGAAGGAAGCAGGGAAGGAATGAGGCAATCCCCAGCCTTACCACAGATTATAATTTGAGATTTCTCCTTGGGCTTCCCCCTCAGAGAGCTCCTGCGGCAAGTATTCCTTGGGTGTGTCCGTGGTGGGCATGTCTACAGGTCCTTGTCTCGTCAGTGTTGTGCTGTTGCCCAGAGGTTGCTGCCCCTTTGACTTCCACAGGGAACTATGCCAAGACCCGTTTCTGCCCTCCGTAGCGCACTTGTGGCTATTCTTTCTTTGATGGTCAACATTTGGGGGTACACTACTTCTCTGCTTTTGGCCTCTTCAGGACTAGGGACTCAGCCTTTGTTTTTCTGTCTCAGGGGGCATGTGACTCAGGATGCACCCATCCCAGGCTCCCCTCTCTACACCATCAAAGCTTTCATCCCCGCCATCGACTCTTTTGGCTTTGAGACCGATCTGCGGACTCACACGCAGGGGCAGGCCTTTTCCTTGTCTGTCTTCCACCATTGGCAGGTAAGGAAAGAACGCAGGCTGGTCCCCCCCTCTGCAGGGCCATCCCCGCTGACCTGTTCCTCTCCAGGCCCCAAGGGGGATCGCCAGCATCCTAGATAAGGGCCCTGCTTCTAGGCCGGATGCTCTGGGAGGTCGGCCTGGACCATCTGATGAAACCACTCTGCCTTTCAGATCGTACCCGGTGATCCTCTGGACAAGAGCATCGTCATCCGTCCCTTGGAGCCGCAGCCAGCGCCCCACCTGGCCCGAGAATTCATGATCAAAACCCGTCGTAGGAAGGTACGTGTCCCTCAGACCCACGGCCTTCCCTCCACCCACAAGGGTCTCGCCAGGAGTTGGATCTCTCTTCATTTCTTGCTTTTGGAGCCTTCTCCCAAAGACTGAAAGCATTTCACAGCACAGCGTGGAGAGTCATGATCTGTATAGGCTTCAGGCAATCAGACCCGGGGCCGCGTGCCTGGGAAGGGAGCGCCTTCCCCTGCCCTGGGACAGTACCCTAAAGGCAGGGCTCCCGAAGCAGCTCAGCCGACACTTGACCCCCACCCGCTCCCCGCACTCAAGCACAGCTCGGTCACGCAGGGCTCATCCTTGCATTTGCCCCACTCTGCAGGGCCTGAGTGAAGACGTCAGCATCAGCAAGTTCTTCGATGATCCTATGTTGCTGGAGCTCGCCAAGCAGGATGTTGTGCTCAATTACCCCATGTGAGCGCCCGGACACCTGGCGGCTCCTACTGCCTGCGCGGGGCTGCATCCTGGACTTCGGAGCTAGGACCTGGTGGGGCTCGGACTCCGTGCTGTCAGAGCGTGTCTGGGACTGCTGTGGCCGCCCTTAACAAGCCCAGAGCCTCCAAGCCTCCAACCCAGACGGAGGAGCATTTGGCTTCCTGGTTCCTCCTGTGGCCTCTGCCTGGCTCCATTCCCAGAGAACAGAGAGGATCTTGGGCCCAGGGAACGAGAAGGGGATGGAAGTGTTGAAGCCCAAGGGGGCCCTGTCCTCAGGATTTACGTGGATTTTTATTTTATTTTATTTTTTTTGTATAACAGTTTGACCTTAGACATGGTTTATAAATGAACAGAACATTCTGACCTCTGCCTTGCTCCGTTCTTTTCATCCCCACCGCTCCGCCCCCTTCCCTCCAGCACAGGCTCATCCTGGCACTTGGGTTCTGGATCTGTGTTGTCTCCCATGAGGCCGCACTGACTCTGCTCCCAGCTGCAGCCTTCTTCCTGCCTGGTCCCCAGGGAGGCGGCCTGTTGGGGGAGGAACGCCTGCCTCTTCACTCAGTGTTCCCATGAGCACTGGGGCCTCTTTACTGTCCCCAGCTCCCATTCCTGGTGGATGGCACCTGAGGGGGCTTGGGAGTTGTTGGGTCTCTGGGATCAGAGGGCTGCACCTCCTCCTCTGCCCCTGAGGATTCTCCTTGCCCTGGAGCTGGTGCCAGAACTCCGATTTCCAGCCCTTGGCTCTAAGTCCTCCTACCAGCCACTACCAGTCCCTTACTCTGCTCTCGTCTACGTGAAGAAGAGACTTGATTTGCCTCAAACTCCTTTATTAGGTGCATACCAGGGGTTGATCGAAGAGGTCTGACTGCCCCAGGCCTATAGGAGTCCCACTTCTCCCCAGCATCCTGCGTGGTTCTCTTGACGTAGTCTCTGTACATCGTGTACACAGCACCTGTGTGAGGGAGAAGGGAAAAGGCCCCATGACATCACACCCTCCACCCATCCTCTGGCTCTCTCAGGTGTTCCAGAGTCCTGGGGGTCCAACAGTAGCTATCCCCTTGAGAGTCCAGCTTTGCTGCTTATCTTTCCGCCCTAGGTCACAACAGCTGCTACAAACACCTGGCTGCACAGCCTGGGGAAACAGCCCATTTAACACTTGACAAAGTACTTTCACGTATATTATCTGTCTGAGAAACCTCACGGCAGTACATGAGGGAGGCAAGCTGGGGTGGTTATCATCATATCGCACGTGGGGAAACTGAGAGAAAGATTTGTCCACTGTCGCACAGCTAGTAAGTAGCTGTCTGCCTTTTGATCCAGAGAGGAAAAGAAATTCAGCATAGGTTCTGCTGCATGGATTTTCTCGTTTCTAGGACAAACAAAACAGACTGTGCATCTTCCCCTGGAACACAGGAAATTAAACAGGGAACCCTGAAACTGTCTCGGTATGAGGGCCTCACCAAGGACTTGCTGTGGAGCCTGGTGTAGGGAACAGGGACTGAACTCATGGTCCCTTAACTGTCAGGACTCACAGCCAGATTTTGCCTAACCAGTTTTGCCCTCATTCTCCCGTGACCCCACCAGCTACTCACCCAGCGTGGTCACACCCACAGCACAGGCCTGTGCTGCCACTCGGGTGTGAATCAGGCGTGTGGCCATCCTGGTGGAACCACGAGGCTTCAGCCGGTAAATCCTGTACGCTGCCACCACCACGCAGCCTCCTAAGCCTACGCGGGCAGAGAACGCGACCCCTCGGACCTCAGTCACCGAGGACATCGCTCTCCTGGTGAAGAGACACCTCACTAGGCAGGCTGGGCACCTGGACCATCAGCTGCCTTCCTGCTGCTGCTGTGGGGCTGCAGTGGGGTGAGGAGAGGCTGTCATTAGAACATTGAGTTGTTTCTTCTCAGATATTTACAAAGTGCTTCCCTCCAATGACTCCCCTCCTCCCTGTACAAACAGCCCATCATCATGACTCTCCCAGCCCCCTTAGCTCTTCTCCAACTGCTGCCGGCCCCCACAGCTGTTCTAACCTCCCAGGGCCAGGGGGAAGGGAGCCCTGGGGGACCCCAAACTGCTCTGCCCATCCTGACGCTGGTGTTGGTATCCCATGCGCTTTGTTGGCTGCCACCTCCAGCCATCCAGACTCCTTCGTTTCATCGTCAGGATGTGTCCCTTAGCCCCTCGGCACCGTTGCTGTCGGTTCACTTCTCTTCTAGCTGTTGATTATTTGATGGGTAGGACCACTTGAGTTCTGTGCTTCATTCTTTGAAAAGACTAGGAGACATGCTCTCTGAGAGAAGGCCCCCTCCTCGCCTCCCATTCCTTCGTCTCCGACTCACCTATAGGCACCAGCAGAGACTCCCTGGTCTTCCTCAGGAACTTCTCAGACATGCTGTCCTCACCCTCAGGTGATGCCCACCAGCCTTTGTTAGCAGACATGATCCTGCCCCCAGATGTTAGCAGCTGGGGCTCCTAGGCTTCAAAGCAGTCCTAGAAGGAGGCAGGAAGAACTCCAATTCCCAGTCAACGGTGGGAGGGAAGGAGTGGACTGCTGAGACCTCTCTTACCATGCCCAACACAGACACTACTTAAAAAGATGTCCTGGGTGTCCTGTCTCAGACGGCTGGAGCCATTTCTCGGTCTCTTCCTCCCAACATCTGCCTCTTGTCCAGATCATTCCAGCTTCACTGTTTTCTCTGCCTCCCCCTCTACCATCTGTGTCCCTCTGGGTGTGATCCTTGAGCCAAGGAAAGCAGCTGGAAAAATCCACAGATGAGGGTGGGAGGAACAGGCCTTTAACCTTGGGTCCCCCACTGGCCTTGAGTCTGTGATGGTTGTCCCTGATGGAGCTGCAGAAGAAGATCTGGCCCCAGGCAGCCAGAGCCATCCCAGTGTTACAGCACCGGTTACCGAATCACCAGAGCCAGAGATTGAAACGATTAGGCATGGATCTGTGTATAATTTTGTGTGTAGATTTTGGATGTTAAGGCTAATGGAACAAATTCTGGTCCCTGAGCTGTTCCCCTGTCTCTAAGTCCATCTCTTGACAGGTTCTTTGCAGGTACCAACCCCCTGCCTTATCCCTGCGCTGGAACCCCTATGGCTCTAATTGCTAACCTTGTAAATGTCTGCTCTGATCAAAAACTAGATGGAGTCCCAGAGTCCTGGTCCTTAGACCAGGGGTTCTGCCTGCCGGTTGCCTTCTAAGTCTAACCACGAGACAAAGTCCCTGCTTGAGGCGACTTCTATTCCTAGTTGCCTCTCCTCTCCTGGAGGAGCAAAGACTGCTGGCCTCACAGGTCCTCAGCACACCGGTGCTTACCCTACGAGACGGCTAGAAAGTGGAGTGCAAGCAGCCCAGCCAGGGCTCAGCGTCTGCTGTTTTGAATCGGCCAAGAGCTGATGATGGAGCTATAACTATGGGGGCAGGGAAGCAGTGTCTGGCTTTATGGAGACTTTGAAGTCAGGAATGGAGAGGGGAGGAGATAGGACAGGGCATCAATCTTAACCCCCCCATCTGCTGAGTTCCAGGCTGGAGCTCCAAGCACTGGAAAGTAATGAAAGATCAGATGGAGGGGAGCCCTTACCTCAATTCAGTCTTTTCATTCCTCTGGACGTAAGTGGCTGGATCAGAGACAGACTTGATTTGGAGAACTGAGATGGGAATATAGAGGCAAGGATGGGTAGAGATCCTGGGTTCTCCCGCAAGTTGTACTGCCTTAATTGTGCCTTAATTGTGAGAGACGGGCTGTCTGGTCTTGGTCTTGATCCCTCCAAGGATGTTTTCTGGGCCAAAGAGATTTGTCCAGGAGTTTGAAACTGGGACTTCCCTCACATCTCCAGACCCCTTCATACTGCCTGTGGGGTGACGCTCACTCAGGATACAGAGATGACAACGACCGGCATTAGCACCTATTCTATTTCAAGTATTTATATTTCAGACCTTTCCACTATTCTACACAGTAAGTAGCAGCTTGTTCATAGGCCAGGAACTGAGCTTCTGAGAGGCTAAATGAATTATCCACGAGTACACAGCTAGTAAATGGCAGTGTCACGATCTGAACCTAGGTCTGGCTGGCTCCAAAGTAGCTTCTTGCTAAGAAATGGAGAAAGATCGGATGCACTGTGGAGAGTCCCACTCCATCCCATGCCTTTGTTCCTCTCCTAGCCCGTGTGTCTGTCCTAAAGGGGCTTTTCAGCACTGGAAATGTGTCCAGCAGCTGACGTCTCTCTTTTCTCTCCCGAGCGAGCCCTCACTGCTTCAGGGAGAGACCCAGGGTCACAGCATCTCCCCAGGGCCTCCGCATATCCCCAGCGTCCATGGGAACTCTCCTCCCAGTCATTCACACATACTCCTGCGCTGCCTCTCCTGGTCCCAGCAGTGGCCTGAATTCTCCAGAGATCAATGCTCTAGGCCACAAGTGGGAGGATGGAAATGTCTGGATGAGACAGTGCAAGAATCAGGACCAACTCCAAGCCCTTTAGAGAATGGAGGCCAAGCTATGGAGAGCGAAGTTCAACTTCTCCCCGTTGAGATGATGTCGATGCTCCCACAGCATCTCAGCCCAGAACCAAGAAAATAATAGTTGCTATGATCTTCTGAGCACCTGTGAGCCTAGAAATGTGCTAATTGCTTTAAGTAGGTTATTTTATTTAATCCTCACAACTATTATTCTATTAGGTATGTGGTAGGTACTATTATTTTTATTCCTATTTCAAAGATGAAAAACTGAGGCTTGAGTTAAACATCTTGCTCAAGGTCACAGAAAGTGACAGAGAAAAAAGGACCAGATTTCTAACCATTCCTACAGTCAAATCTCACTACTCTGGACTAACAGGAGAATGACTGTAAAGTGGGGGGAAAGTCTTGAAATAGAAGAAACAAAATTGCTTTTTATTTCAAGAACCTCTGAGAACACACAGTAATTAAAACTTCAAGGACCAGATTTCTGTAGTCCTGTTTTAGTAAACAGATAAGATAAAATTATGATAACACTTTTGTTTAACATGCCAAGTCTTTAATAATTACTTTGATTTAAGCCTTTCTACATTAGTAATTCGCTTAATAAACCTCTTCCAGATCAGGTCACACTGACCAACCACTCTCTGAATGCCTGGACTTACGCCACTCAGCCTCTTTTGAGTGTGTGTCACCACCTGTAAAATGGAGGTAGCATCTACCTATAGGATCGTTGTAAGGGTTAAATAAGATGATTGTTAGAATTCCCCTGCACACTGCCTGCTTCTCTTCCTCCAGAATGAGCAAGTGGCAGGGACGGGTAACAGGCTGGGGGAGAAGTGGAAAGTCCCTGACAACAGATGGGAAGGTTCCCATGTTCTGGGTGGTCCTGAATTCAGCACGCTCTCATCCCTCTCCAACCCCACCTCCTCCTTGTTGGAGGGGCTTCCCTGCCTAACTGGAAGCTTCAGGCTTGTTCTCCTTATTGTGTGGGGGGAAGGGAATGGGGAGGGGAGGGGGACTTGGACTTGAGGCTGTACACAATCTAAGACACAGCTGTGCTATATATAGCCTGAGGGAGCTGAGTGACAAGAGGGGGGAGGTGAGGGACGTGCAGCTTTTGCCTTGAGCTAAGGAGTGCTGTGAATGAGGCGACAATGATGAATGAACTGGACAAGGAACAGAGGATGCTCTGAGTTGGGGTTGGAATGGGAAGGACCCAGGCTGAAGGGCTGGGGTAATCACAGGGGAGAAAACATTGGGCCATATAGTAGTATCTGGGGGACCTGAGGGGCAAAGAGGGGGTAGCAGGAACAGGCAGAGGCAGTGGAAGTTTCCAGATGATGTGGCTAGGCTGAGGCAGCCTCTACAGGGTGCCTGGGGTGGGGAGGGTGGGACACCCCCTCTCCTTCTAAAAACAGGCACTGGGTTCCAAGGACCTCACAGTATTTGTCCAAGGACAGCCTCAAGAGCCACAGGCTTGGGCCAGGACAGTGCCTTTGGTACCCACTAATCATTCTGGAGGGACTGCTCACATATCTTTAAAGATTCTAAGAGGGTGTGGATAATAATAGCAGTTGGAAGGCTGAATCAGACTGTAGCGATGCTGACACAGAATCATGTCTCGTGAAGGAATAATCTTGAGCTGCAGAAGATACCAGTATAGGCCCCTGTACTAACAAATGGTTGCTCCAGAGGAGTTGAAATGTTTTGCTGAAGTTCTTGTGTTGGGTGCTTTTGAATACCCAAATTACCCAAAGCGCACTATGGGAGGGAACTAATGTCTTGAGAGCCTACAAGATTTAGGGTACTTCATATAATTAATCTTCACAACAGCCCCAACTGGTAGATATCATTATCCCCATTTTATAGATGAGGAAACCGAGGCTGAGAGAGGTTAAGTAACAGCCATATCACACAGCAGGTAAATGGCTGCACTACCCAGCCAATAATGATAACCAGTACAGGGAATTCCCTGGTGGTCCAGTGGTTAGGACTCCGTGCTCTCACTGCCAAGGGCCTGGGGTCGATCCCTGGTCGGGGAACTAAGATCCTGCACGCTGCATGGTGTGGCCAAAAAAAAGAAAAAGAAAAAAATGATAACCACTATAGACCACTTTACAATGAAAAATTAACATATGACAATGTGATTTCCTGTACATTTCATCACATTCTCACACCATCTTAGAAATACACATAAATGAAAGCACACAGCTGGGCAGAGCAGACCTCTGAACCCAGGGCTTCCAGACACTCGAGGACTGCACACCCACCGCATTGCCTCTCACCAAGGCAGGGTAGGTCCTGAGCCAGCACACTGGGTTTTTTTTTTTTTAATTTTTATTGGTGTATGGTTGCTTTACAATGTTGTGTTAGTTTCTACTGTACAGCAAAGTGAATCAGCTATAAGTATACACATATCCCCTCTTTTTTGGATTTCCTTCCCATTTAGGTCACCAGAGAGCACTGAGTAGAGTTCCCTGTGCTACACAGTAGGTTCTCATTAGTTATGTATTTTATACATAGTATCAATAGTGTATATATGTCAGTCCCAGTCTCCCAATTCATCCCTCCCCCCGACTGTGTTCTGAGCGTGTCCAAAAGTCCTTGTTTGTGGGTGGTACCAGAGGAGGTCTCTTCATCTCCCATACCCTTCCCCCCACCCCTAATTCCTAAGCATACTTCACCTACCCTTCATTTGCAAGTAAATTGACCTTAACTTGAAATCCAGCATTAAATACACAAGAAAAAGCTAGCTGGGCTCTGGGAAACACTGGGGGGAGTCATCTTACTCTTCCTTCTATACTACTTGCATTACCTATTCCAAAAAATCTGCTTCAAACAACATCCCTGTGGCAGGGAGGAGCAGTATAATGTGTCTCACAGGTTAACTGAAACTGCTGGGGATTATGGGGGCAGGGGGTTGTGCTACTAACACCCCCCGCCCAATAGCACAAGTAATCAAGAACTTCTTATCCAGCCAGTCTGGGGCAAGCAGGGCTTCCTGTTGCCAACCGGGAGCTTTTCCAAATCCTACCTCTCTGGGCCTCTGCTCCCATCCCCCTGGACAGAAGAATCTGCTCCGAGTTTACCAGCCAAGTGGGGACCCTGGAAAATGTGTAATGGAAATAGTGACACACTGCAGCCTTCAAGTTGACCCTACAGTTTCCAAACCACAGAGCCCCAGGGCGACTCTCAAGTTCTCAAACTGGGTTTTGATTCTTTCCTGCCTGGGCCCCATGTGAATAAAAAGTGACATGGTTCTCACAGCACCCGGCTCTACCACCCCCTGCCAGAGGATGGAAACCAGACCCATTTCCCTGTTTGAAACTTGAGGCTTTTTTTCTTCCCTCCCGCAGCCTTTCTTACGTTAGCAATGGCAAGCCTTCCTTCACTCACGCACTCTGCATACACTTGCCAGGCTCCTACTGTGTGCTGGGCTGGGCTCAAGGAGCTGCGACACAGCGGCCCTGCCTTCAGGGAGCTCACGTTCTAGCAGTTGCCCTGGTTTGCTCCGGACCATGGTGAATGCCTGGACCTCTGGCTTAGGTTTCTGGCCTCAGCTTCCCCACCTGTAACTGGATTAAAGGATGTCAGTAGCTGGCAAGGTGACAGAGGAGCGGACGAAGAGTCCTGACTAGGAGACAGAGTCTTTGGCTACATTTCTGTTTTTTAAACTATCTGCAGTTAAAACAACTTAGCTTCCCTGGGTCTCATTTCCATCTTTATTTTTCTATTTTATTTTTAAAAAATTATTTATTTCTGAAATTTATTGGCTGCATTGGGTCTTCGTTGCTGCGCGTACGCTTCTCATTGTGGTGGCTTCTCTTGTTGCGGAGTACGGGCTCTAGAGCACAGGCTCAGTAGTTGTGGCGCACGGGCTTTGTTGCTCCGCAGCATGTGGGATCTTCCCAGACCAGGGATCGAACCGTGTCCCCTGCATTGGCAGGCGGACTCTTAACCAGGGAAGCACATCATTTCCATCTTTAAAAGGTTGCTCTTGGGAATTCCCTAGCAGTCCAGTGATTAGGACTCCACACTTCCTGGCAGGTTCATCCATGAATTTATACGAAAATAATACCCAATAAACATTTGAGTATATATATATATATATATATAAAATATATACACATATTATTTATATATAATACACAATACATATTTGTTTATAAATGTTATATATACATATATAACTAAATATTTTAAAGGTTTCTGTTGAAGTCAACATGCCACAGAAAAGTGTACTATCACTATCAAAAGAGAACGGCTCTAATGTGGCAACTAAAGATACCTGTATATCGTGTATTCAGCATCCAGCTCAAGAACAGAACAGGAACAGGCCCCCAGAAGCCCCCTCAGGCTGCCTTCCGATAACTATCCTTACCCTAGGATAACCACTATCCTTACTTCTAACAGCACAGATTAGTTCTGCCCGTTTTTGAACTTTATATAAATGGAAAGTCTTGTGAGATTCATCTATCTTGCTGCGTGTAATTGTAGATTATTCATTCTCATTGCTGCATAATGTACCATTGTCAGCATATAACATTTTATCTACCCTTGCTATGGTTGATGGGCATTTTGGGTAGTTCCCAGTTTTTTGGCTATTACAATTAGTGCTGCCATGAATATTCTAGAACAAGTATTTTGTACACATTTCTGTGAAATTTCGGATCCACAGTGCATTCCCAGTTTCGGCTTTAGTAGACACCGCCAAAGAGTCTTCCAAAGTGATTTGTAGCGATTTACACTTGTACTAGCAATAGATGAGAGTTTTAATATTGTAGTCAGTATGGATGTTGTCTCCTGTGTCATCTTAGCTAACATGTTCTTTATTCCTGTTTTCACATATTTACAGGGTCTTCACACTTGTCATTTTAAATACATTTGTAGAGAGGTTACGTGATAATGGGGAGGGGACGGAGACTGGGGCATGGCAAGTATAGGGGGAAGATAATTTAAATATAGAGGCCAAGCAGCTAATGAAAATCATTCAAGCAGCTAAGTGGAGACAGCGCCTGCCCTGGATGGACAGATGTTACTCAGAAGTAACTGTCACGTGAAAAGAGAGGCTCAAAATGAGCAAAACTTCTGACTTTTTAGAGAGAAGTCAAAAAGACAGATTTTTAAAATGTGGCAACTAATTCATAATTTTGGAAAACATCATACTAGCCAAACAAAACATCTGTCAGTGGGCCAGATGCTCAGCCCTCAAGTTTTCAGCCACTTGACTGGCCATAAGGGCCTGGCTTTTCGTAGAGGGGGTGGGGTTGAACTGTAGCAAGTCACCTCACTAGTTAGAGTTTAATTTCCTCTGTGGTCAAAAGGGTAAAATGAAAACCTATCCTTCCGCATAATGATGGTCAATAAGATAATTCAGGAGCACTTTACAAAGTAAAGTGTTCTCCCATCTCCTTAGTACGACTTCTGTTGTTATGCACAGACTCCCTCTACTTAAACCATTTGAGGAGTTTTCACATTCCTACGAGGCAATTCAAGGCTGGAGATTCCTATGCAAAGTCCTTTGAAAATGGGATCCTGCTGGAATGCAAGGGGTTAAAAGGAAATGGCCTATTAGGGTCTGGCTAATCGGAGAAGTCCAGGATTTCAAAAGTATCTAGAACAACACTAAAAGCCCAGAGGCCAAGGAATTCGGACGATTAACCCGACGGAGGCCAGTAGGATCCTCGAGTAATTGTAGAGCAGAACCTAGAACGGGGAATCAGCATCCCGCGTTACACGGGACCCAGGCCTTGGCGGAGTGCACAGAATACAACTCCGGGGCTCGTTGGACCAGCAACCCAAGATACCCAGGTAAGGCGTGTCCTCACTGCACCGTTAGTTGCCCGCTCGAAGTGAGGCACTGCCCACGGCGGAGCTCCTGTCCTGAGGATCAAGCTGGAGGAATGAACTGTCCGGGAGGCGAAGGCTGCGCCCACCCAGGGCCCAGACTCCACGCGCCTGGGTAGTTCCTACAAGCGCCGCGCCACTGCCCCGTCCGGGAGCACGCGGACCCCACCGCGGAAAGTTGGACGACCGCACCTCCGCCCCCGCGCTCCGGACGCCCCCTCCTACCACAGCTCCACGTGCAGCGCACCCCCGGCTCCCAGACCTAGGCGGGACGCCCCCGCCCCCGCCCCCGCCCCCGCCCCCACGGCGGGACGCCCCCGCCCCCACCGCGGCGCGCAGTGCGCAGGCGCCTCCCTGTGGCTCTGGGCGGCGGGAGCGGCTTTGGCCGCGGCCGGAGACTGAAGCGAAGGCGGCGGTGGAGGAGGAGGAGGAGAGATGACGGTGGCGGCGAAGGCGATGGCGACGCGGGGCACATGAGGCGGCGGCCGGCGGGACGGGCCGAGGCCCGGTGGAGGAGGCGGTTCCGGGGGACCCCGCCGGCAGGTGAGGGGCGGCCACAGGGCCGGCTGAGAGGCGGCGGGCCAGGGGCGGGGCCCGAGGGGGTGTGTGGGAGAACTTGTGGGGAGGCCCGAGAGGGGCAGGTGGGCCGGCGGAGAGTGAGGCGGGGGCAGGGGGGAGGGAGAGGACGCCACCGAGGGCTTCCCTCCGAGCCCGAAGGGGCGTCGCGACCCGCTGCCCCCGTCGCGCCCTCCCCCTTTGTCCCCAGGCGCGCGGTTCCCAAATTGGGAGGGAAAACGGCTCGGGGGTGGGCCGGGGCCGCGGATGCGGCGCCGGGTGGGCGGGGAGCCCGAAGGACCTGGGCTCGCTCTTGGGCGGTGCTCGCAACTCCTCGGGCTGTTAGGGGCGCAGGGCCGCGCCGGGGCTCTTCGCGGGCTGGTCTTTGTCTCCCGATGCTTGGCTCCTGACATCTCTCCGGGCGGCGTGCGGTTCGTCTGGCTCTTTCCTCTAACATCCCTGCCGGGACTTCTGTCTCCTTGAATGTTTGAGAGATTTACTTCGCGGGCTGGTAGTGGGAGACGGGGAATACAGTAGTCGCCTCTCGGTTAACACGTTTTCTTTACTTAAAATGATTTTTTTTTCCTCTTCGTGAAACTTTGGATGACTGGTGTGTTGTGGGTTTTTTTCCTTCTGTCTCCAGATTCAAAATTACGAGAAGGCGCTAACGCTGTGATTGTGGCCAGTTGTGTGGTTGGCGGCTGCTTTTGGAGCTTTGAGTTGGAAAGATTTACATGATTGTGTGGTTTAGAATTGTTTGTTCTTTTTTTATTTCTTTTCTTTTTTTTTTTTGCGACTGTTTCTAAGATTGGGATTACAGTTTCTTTGGGAAATGGGCAGTTTGGTTTTTACCATTTGAAGGAATTTTTGTTCGTTGAGAACCAGCAGTGTTACAGATTTCATTGTGCTCGAGCTTTATTTTGTTAGCATCGAGATTACTTTGTGGGATCGAATAAACCAAGTTAGAATAAGTTCTGGGTAAGCGTTATCTTGTAGGCCTGATTAATCTAAAATTATTATACGTTCGTGTTGTGTATACGTTCCGGTGAGAGTGCTGTAAAAATCAAACTATAAATGAAAGGGATTTTAATTCCCTGATAAACGGAGTACATTAATATCTGTAGAAAAAAGGCTTCATAATGTAATTTAGGGATCAAATCCTTTACCCCTGGAAGAGGGCTTAGGTATTTTTCAGAATAAGAATGCAGAAAAATAAACTTAACTGCAGAGCTCCTGATTAAAAGTATATGTGAATTGTGATTACATTTGATGTTTTTTTGTGTGTGTTTTATTGTTTTATTTTTTGGATTTTAGCAGAGTTTTGTATATTGCAGTTGCTTTGGATTTCTTAAGTGCTATGTAATGGCAGAATTAAAGAAACATGAACTGTTCTGGGTAAAAGGTAAAAAGCTCTGGTAAACAAATCTGTGTCTTAGTTTTCACCAGATCTTTGTGAGCAGGGTGTTGTAGGCAAAGGACATTTTGAAGAGAATACATGGTGGTTATGTGAAAATTCTCCTTTTATTATTTGTCCTGATTTGTAATGGTTTGATACTATTTACTAATAATCTTAAACTGTTGTGCACTTTTCCAGAGCATTTCCAACATCCTTTCCAAAAGTCAACGCTTTTAGCTTCCTTTTAGGTTGTGTGACTTTTGAATTGGTTTTCTACTTGTGCTAGTAGCCACAATGCTCTTAAAAAGGAGCAAAGGACTCAGTAACTTTCTATTCAGTTCATGAAGGTTGAACTGAGTTTCAGTCTTTAATTGAAAGGATTTAAGAATTCTTCCCAGCTTTCTCCAGGTTACATCAACTAAATACGGATCAAGATAAGGAGTTCACCTGCGGGGGCGGGGAGGGGGGGAGAGGGAGGGAAGATAGCTGTTGTTTGGTTTTTTTAATTGTGGGAAAATATATGTAACAAAATTTACCATCTTAACCATTAAAAAAAAAGGAAAAAAAAGAAAGGATTTAAGAAGTTAACATATCTTCAACATAATCTTACTTATAAATGCCGCTGTCTCTTAATCATTTTTACTCTTATTTCGTATTTGTATAAATTAGCCAAAGTGAAAGGATTCAGGGTGGGTCTCTGATTAGCTACACCCTCCCTCACCTCTAGCTTCAGGCTTACCTATCAATTCATTAATTGGGATCCTAGAATACAAAACATGTAATTAAAATTCAGAGCATGACTTTCTTAATAAATACATAGTTTGTTCCATGACTTATTCAGTGCAAAGTGATGAGTTCCAAAAAAGCTGGGTTTTTTTAGTTCACATTTCAAAATAAATGAGGTGTTTTCCTTTATTTGTTTTGTTTTTAATATTAATCTTGATAGTTAAGTGCACCTGGAGGTATAATTACTTATTTCTGAACTTGTGCTTTTCTTGTGGCCATAGAACATGTGTGGCTCCTATCCAAAATATCTAGTGAAAATTTAGGCAGAGAAAGGATGGGTTTTTTGTGGGTTTTTTGCTTTTGTAGACCACTTCTTTGAGAATACATATAAGATAGAGTTTGGTTATTATCATTAACCTGAAGCTTGCACATAGAAAACAGTTATGAACTGTTAGTATCAGCGAAGTGTCAACAGTTGTTTTTCAAGCACACTACCGCAGCTGACGAATTTAGTTTGTGTGAAAGTAAGGACCTGTTTGGTTAAGTCTGAGCATTGCTGTTTTCTACAGCTCTCAAGAATGAATGAGGGACTTCCCTGGTGGTCCAATGGCTAAGACTCCGGGCTCCCAATGCAGGGGGCCCAGGTTCGATCCCTGGTCAGGGAACTAGATCCCACATGCTGCAACTAAAGATCGTGCATGCCCCGACTAAGACCTGGTGCAGCCAAATAAATAAATATTTAAAAAAAAAAAAGAAAGAAAGAATGAATGATCAGGGACTTCCTTGGTGGTCCAGTGGTTGAGACTCCGCGCTCCCAGTGCAGTGGGCCCGGGTTCCATCCCTGATCGGGCAACTAGATCCCGAATGCCGTAACTGAAAAAGAGCCCACGTGTCGCAACTAAGACCCGGAGCAGCCAAATTAATTAATTAATTAAATATTCAAACTTATTTAAAAGAAAAAAAAAGAATGAATGATCAGTCAGTACTGGTTGGCATAGGGTAGTACATTCTTGAGTTTTGCAAGCATTGCAGTGGCTGACAGCACTTGGATTTACCATTCAGACCAGTGGAATGTGTTGCACCATGGGGTTTTTTTACCATAAGACAAGGATGAGAGATCTTTATTTCTGTGGAATGAGTAGAACTCTCAGTTAAAGCCTGTTTTATGAGGCTATATATGCTGTAGTACTAGCTCAGTTTGGACAAAAGCGTTCTGGTGGCCATTCATTCCGTTAACTGTTTTTTCCGTCAGGTACTTATGTTAAACACTGAACTGGGCTGAAGATTCAGTTCAAAGATGAATGTTACGTGGGCTTTGTTCTCAAAATGCTTACAGTTTAACACGGCGGTCCCAACCTTTTTGGCACCAGGGACTGGTTTCGTGGAAGACAGTTTTCCACGGACGGACGGGGGTGGGGATGGGGATGGTTTCAGGATGATTGAAGTGCGTTACATTTATTGTGCACTTTATTTCTATTATTATTACATTGTGATATATAGTGAAATATACAACTCACCATAATGCTGACAGGAGGCAGAGCTCAGGCGGTAATGTGAGCGATGGGGAGTGGCTGTAAATACAGATGAAGCTTCCCCCCCTTGCCTGCTGCTCATCTCCTGCTCTGCAGCCCAGTTACTAACAGGCCAGGGACAGGTATCAGTCCGTGGCCCAAGTGTTGGGGACCCCTGTTTTTTTTTTTTTTTTTTGGGCTGTGTTGGGTCTTCGTTGCTGCACGAGGGCTTTCTCTAGTTGTGGCGAGTGGGGGCTACCCTTCGTTGCGGTGCGCGGGCTTCTCATTATGGTGGCTTCTCTTGTTGCGGAGCATGGGCTCTAGGCATGTGGGCTTCAGTAGTTGTGGCTCGCGGGCTCTAGAGCGCAGGCTCAGTAGTTGTGGCGTCCAGGCTTAGTTGCTCCGCAGCATGTGGGATCTTCCCGGACCAGGGCTCGAAACCCTGTCCCCTGTATTGACAGGCAGATTCTTAACCACTGCGCCACCAGGGAAGTCCAGATTTCAATTTTGGACCCCTGGTTTAACATGCTAAAAAGGTTTAGCAATCTGGAAATTATCTAAAAATCTTTGAAAGAAAAGAAATGTATAGGATTTCGGGGTTTTCATTTTTTCTCTACAGAAATGGAATAAACCCCACATCCCTATTTTCGACTAATCTCTTAATTGTATTTAAGTCTCAAATAGTTAGAAAAGTTTTCATCTACATCTTGGAGGGATTTATCAGTTTTGATGGAATTTATTGTTACTTAACTGAGTTACAGCATTCCTTTTGGGAATGTTCAGAGTAAAGTGGATCTAGACTCTTGTCTATTTATAGGGAATTCCCTTTGACTCACTCTTGAACCTTGGATTCCTAAGTGCCTATCTAGAGTAGGTGTTTATTTGGGTTCGAATTTTCCCTCCTCGATCTCTGGCTATTCCTTCAGGTCCCCTCCACCCCCAACCAGATCTTTAATTGATGGTCTTTCTCAGATCTTGGTCCTTAGTCTTCCTCCCTTCTCACTCTAATCTTATCCGTTCTGCGGTTTCAGTTCCTGTGTATATTTTGAATACAACCGTTTTTTAATCTGTAGTTCAGACCCCTTTTCTGATCCAAGCTGCCTGCTCAATCAACAACTCCACTTAGATACTCAGAGGTATTTTTAATTGAGTTGCCCAGACTGAGCTCTTGATCTTGGCTCCAAACCTAGACCTTCTTCACTGTACTCAGTTTCATTAAGTGGCTCTATCAACAACTTACTGAGGCTAGATTCTTGCAGTTTCTCTCCACTCTAGTCTCCCCATCCTAGTCTAGGCCACCTTTTCCCAAGATGATTTTTTTAAAAAAATTAATTTATTTGTTTATTTATTTTTGGCTGCATTGGATCTTAGTTGCTGGGCGCGGGCTTTCTCTAGATGTGGCGAGCGGGGGCTACTCTTCGTTGCAGTGCGTGGGTTTCTCACTGTGGTGGCTTCCCTTGTTGTGGAGCACGAGCTCTAGGCGCGCGGGCTTCAGTAGTTGTGGCTCACGGGCTCTAGAGCTCAGGCTCAATAGTTGTGGCGCACGGGCAGAGTTGCTCCTCGGCATGTGGGATCTTCCTGGGCCAGGGCTGGAACCCATGTCCCCAGCATGGGCAGGTGGATTCTTAACCACTGCGCCACCAGGGAAGTCCCGACAATTATTATAGTCAATTAAATTAATTAATTAATTAATTAGGCTGCATTGGGTCTTAGTTGTGGCATGTGGGATGCTTCATTGCAGCACGCGGGCTTCTCTCTAGCACGAGGGCTCTCTAGTTGTGTTGTGCGGGCTCCAGAGTGCGCAGGCTTAGTTGCCCCACGTTACGCGGGATCTTAGTTCCCTGACCAGGGATTGAACCGCGTCCCCTGCACTGCAAGGCGGGCTCTAAACCACTGGACCACCAGGGAAGTCCCTATTATAGGTCAATTTTAAATGGTCCTTCCTCGTTCACTCTTGTTTCAAAATAAATAATAATAATACAATATTATCGGTACGGTTGAAGTCTTCTCTGTTTCCCTACCTGATTGCACCCCCGTACCCCAAACAACCACTGTTGTAGGCGTCCTTCCCAGAGGTAATCACCAACTTGAATTTATTATTCTCTTGCATTTCTTTGTACTTTTACTATGTATTATATACGCCTAAGCAATATACCCTCTTGTACTCTTCTCACAGCAGCTAAAATTATCTTTAAAAAAAATTTAATCGAGTCACTTACCTGAAAACTTCTGTTGTTTTCCCTTCGCTCTTCATTTAACATGATGTGATCTGGCCTTGCCTGCTTCTCGAGCATCGTTTCTTTTTACTTGCTTTCTTGGTATATATGGTCTAGCCATACTGATCTTTTCTTTTCCCCCCATTCCCTGAAGGTTCAAAGCTCACCCAGCAGTCTTTGTACATGCTGTAGCTAATCCCTCTGCCTGGAAGGCAGCTCTTCATTCTTCAGAATTTGCTTAAATATCACTTCTGAAGAAAAACCTTCTCTGATTCTCCTATATTAGATTAGGGACCCCTATAATACACTCTTATAGCACCCTGCACTTTCCTTCTGTAGGATAGATCACAGTTTTAATTAATTTAATTATTTGTATAATACCTGTGTCACCATTAGACTATACCCCGCCCCATCCCCTGCCCCCCGCCGTGCCCTGGCTTGAGGGATTTTAGTTCCCTGACCAGGGACTGAACCCCAGGCCCGGCAGTGAAAGTGCCGAGTCCTAACCACTGGACCACCAGGGAATTCCCAGACTATACTTTATATTCCATAAGGATGGCCAGTATCCCCAGCCACCCAGCTCATAGTTCATTTAGGTATTCAGCAATTATTTGGATGTTTACTAATTTCTTTTTTATTTGTAGTTATTGACGGTAATGAAGTAACTTCTGACAAAGCTTTTGTTCTGACTAGAAGCCTTATTATTGTATTTTGTTTTTTGTATTTTTGGTCTTACATGCCAATACAGTGCTAGGTCTTCAGTAAATACTTACTGATGTGAACTTACTGGTAGCCATGGCCTGATCAGTCTTCAGGAGTTTGTTTTTTTTAACTTTATGTTGGAGTATAGCTGATTAACAATGTTGTGATAGTTTCAGGTGCACAGCAAAGGGGCTCAGCCATACATATACACGTATCCATTCTCCCCCAAACTCCTCTCCCATCCAGGCTGCCACATAACACTGAACAGAGTTCCCTGTGCTACACAGTAGGACCTTGTTGGTTATCCGTTTTAAATATAGCAGTGTGTACATGTAGATCCCAAACTCCCTAACTATCACTTCCCCCCATCCTTCCCCTCTGGTAACCATAAGTTCATTCTCTAAGTCTGTGAGTCTGTTTCTGTTTTGTAAATAAGTTCATTTGTATCATTTCTTTTTAGATTCCGCATATAAGGGATATGATATTTCTCTTTCTTTGTCTGACTTACTTCACTCAGTATGACAATCTCTAGGTCCATCCATGTTGCCGCACTGCAAGGCTTATGGGATCTTAGTTCCCTGACAGGGGATTGAACCCAGGCCCTCGGCAGTGAGAGTGTGGAGTCCTAACCGTTGGACCACCAGGGAATTCGCTTCAGCAGTTTTAATAGACCAGAAATACAATGATCACTTATGGTGTGGTATACACAGTGGAGACTCTTGTCTCCCAGGAAGATAATCGCAGCTAGGCTTCCGCAGGCTATCAGATGGAATAAAGAAATTGCTATCAGATGGAATAAAGAAATTGAAGATTAGTTTTTTTCTTTGACATACTGTACCTAGTTCTAATTTTAATTTCTCCCAATTTGGTGGGCCAAGAGTGGGTATAATTTATGTCCCAAGAAACCTGGCTATATTATGCAGTTATACATTAAGGCTGACATCGATAGTTTGAGTATTTCACTTCACTGACAAAATTATTTTTTGAAATAGGTATACATAATACAAAATCAAAAGGTATGAAAGGATGTACAGTGAAAAATAAGTCTTCTGGGGCTTCCCTGGTGGCACAGTGGTTGGGAATCTGCCTGCCAATGCAGGAGACACGGGTTCGAGCAGCTAGGCCCGTGAGCCACAGCTACTGAGCCCACATGCCACAACTACTGAAGCCCGTGCTCCTAGAGCCCATGCTCTGCAACAAGAGAAGCCACCGCAATGAGAAGCCCACACAGCGCAACGAAGAGTAGCCCCCACTCACCACAGCTAGAGAAAGACCATGGGCAGCAGTGAAGACCCAATGCAGCCAAAAACAAACAAACAAACAAATAATATGTTTAAAAAAAAGTAAGTCTTCCTTTATTCTCTTCTCAGTCACTCAGTTTTCTTTTCTCTGCTGAAGCAATTACTGTTTGCTTTTTTTGTGAATTCTTCTACAGATATCCATATATTCAGTATCCCCCACCCCCCAACGTACATAAATGGTAGAATACTCTACACACTGTTCTGTACGCTGCATTTTTCATTAATATATCTTAGTTTCATATCATTGCAGATAGAGCTCTTTTTTTTTTTTTGACTACTAGATGTTCTGTAATTTGTTTACCCAGTCCCGTACTGATAGACTTTAAATTCTTTACAGCCCATTATCAGCAGTACTGCAATGAATATTCTTGTACATTATTTTGTATGTCTGAACATTTCATTAGATAAGTGTTGAGCACTGGAATCGCTGGATCAGAATACATCTACATTTTCAATTTTGATGGATAGTTCCACATTGTCTTTTATAGAAGCTTACCATTTTACCCCATCACTTCCAGTAGAGCACAAAGAATGCCTCTTTATATATACACCCTTCCTTCTTGCTGATCTGTTATCAATTTTTAAATTTTTTCCAATTGGATAAATGAAAAAGTAGTATATTGGTATAGTTTTTTTTTTTTTTTTTTTTTTTTTGCGGTGCGCGGGCCCCTCACTGTTGTGGCCTCTCCCGTTGCAGAGCACCGGCTCTGGACGCGCAGGCCCGGCGGCCATGGCGCACGGGCCCAGCCGCTCCACGGCATGTGGGATCTTCCCGGACCGGGGCACGAACCCGCGTCCCCTGCATCGGCAGGCGGACTCAACCACTGCGCCACCAGGGAAGCCCTATTGGTATAGTTTTAATTTGTAAATCTTTAATTACAAGTGATATTGAATATCTTTTCATACTGTATTATTAAAAGCCATTTATATTTTTCTGAGAACGCTCTCTTCTTTGCACTTTTTTTAAATTGAAGTATAGTTGAGGACCTTGTTGTTTATCTGTTTTATATATAATAGTTTGTATCTGCTAATCTGAAACTCTTCATTTATCCCTCCCCCCTTCCCCTTTGGTAACCATAAGTTTGTTTTCTGTGTCTGCATTGCACATTTCTATTGAGTGTTCTTTGTTTTTTTTAATGATCCGCTGGAGCGCTTTATGTGTTAAGAGAACTTAGCCTTTTATTCTAAGAATTGCAAATAATTTTAAGCATTTAGTGTATCTTTTGAGTTTATAGTATTTTTTTGCTTTCTAGAAATTATATTTTATATAATTGAATTTGTCATTTCTTTCATTTGACCTCTAGGTTTTGTGTCATTTTAGAAAAGTTTTCACTAAGATTATTAAGAAAAAATGTTCATGTTTTCATCTAACTTTTATTGTATTGTTTTTAATTTAAAATCTTTGATCCATCTGGAATTTAAAGATCCAACTTTAATTTTTTTCTAGATAGCTACCCATGGTAGTTCAATATCATTTATTGAATATTCCATGTTTTTTCCATTAGTTTGAAATGCCACCTTTATCATACATTAAATTCTCAGATGTATTTGGATCTTCTGGACTTTCTATTCTGTTCTAGTTTGTTAATCGTTTTGCCAGTTCCACGTTTTAAAATTATTACAACTTTATAATATATATTGAGAGAAGCTTGTATGCCCTCATTTCTCTTTTTGAAATTTCCCAACCATTCTTACTATTTAATTTTACACATTAAATTTAGAATTAGTTTGTCTGGTTCCAAAGAAATCCTATTGGCATTTTTAGAAATCAAGATTGCATTAAATTTAGATTAATTTGGGAAGAATTAATATTTTTATGATGGCTATTATATCCAAGAACATAGAATGCTTTAAGTCTTTAACGTATTTTACGCATTTAAGTCTTTTGTGTTCCTCGGCAGTATTTTCCTGGGTATTATGTTTCTTGTGAGGCTTATTCCTAAGTTTTTTTCATCTATTTGTTGCTGTTTTAAATGGAATCTTTTCTATAGATATATTAATTGTATATCACTGTCCGTTTTTTCAGTGACCTTCTGTTTGGTCTTAAAATAAAATTAAATACTAAACCTACATGGTATAGGAAAACGATCAGTAGGTCTTGAGTTGTATTCTAGGCTTTACAGCTAATTAGTTGTGTGATCTTAAGCAAGTCATCATGATCTTTAGTATTCTCTTCAGTAAAATAAGGATATTAATGTCATACTATGGTGTCAGACAATGGGCCACTGCAGAATAGTTGAAGGATGACCTTAGAATCCATGCAAGTATTATCTGTGAAGTGTATAAGTAATGTCTTACAGATACGTATAACCTTTTCAAATGTATATGTGAGTGATGTTATGATACATAAACTGCAGATTTATTTTTAAACTTTACCAGTGTATGTGTTTTCTCCAAAGATAGATAATAAATGTATAACCACTATTATGTAGTGGAAAATCTTTTGCAGTTACATAAAGGTCCTCAGACTCTAGAAATTGGAGACTACTACTAGCGTAGCCAATCTCTTAACATTTCTTTTACCATTGATATAGTGTGTGAACCTATGAAACCGTAAGTATGTTTGTGGAAGATTTGGGTGATAAAGGTGCTTGCTTTGTTTGTTTGTTTCTTAAGATAATGATTTTTAAGCTTATAATGTCAGAAATGTTAATTATTCTATTTTTAAAAGACCTGACTGACTAGCCTATCTGGATTTGTACAGAAAATGATTTAGTGAGAGAAGCCATATAGTACTTTCTGAAAGGGAATTTGTTTGCTTGTCCAACTCAAATAGTTTTCTTTGATCTCACATTCCAGTTCAGTACTAGATGTTCATGTTATTCAGAGTGAAAGCTTTATATTTATTAAAGGTTGAGCAGTTCAAGCAGATGTGCACTTCTCAGATTCACTTGCAAAGGAAAGCTTTCTTTTTTGAGCTTGGAAAGATTACTGGGAGTTGGGGGAGTATCTCAGTTCTTACTGAATTGTGTATCTGAAGCCATTGTCTCCTATCATACTTGAACTCTGAAAAGGAAAGAGGATGGGAAAATGTGTTTATGATCTGTGATATATCCTGGGAGGAAAATTATGTATGCATAGCTTGAATAGATTTATTTTGGTTACCAGTTAATTATGGTTACTAGTTCAATGAGAAATTTAAAGCAACCTTAGCATTTTGAACCCCAGCTAGAATGCTCTTAGTAGTTAAAAGCTTTATTTTCTACTGCTTTTTTTTTTCTACTGCTTTTTATTTATTTTGCCTCAGAAAACTGTTTTTTGCCATTTGGTTTTATAATTACATACATGTCAGTGTAGTTTCTTGATAGGAAAATGCAGATGGGAGCAGTGCTCAGAATAGTGCCCTTTAGCAAAGCCTTAAAGTAACAGGTTATTTTGGTTTAAAAAACTCCATTTAAGGCAGTATATTAGCATTTAGTATCTTGACTCAGGAGATATATCTTTGGGGTTTGTAGTGAATCTCATGGGCACAGTCTTATCCCAACAGCAGAATCCTTGATATGAAGTGGAGTGATTAGGACAGGAAGTATGAGGTTTGTAACATTTTCGCATGTCAAGTAAACATTTAATAGAACTCATAAGGGACACTGGAAAGGTTTTGGTGGCTGTTTTAATAATCATTTTCTCAAGTAGAGGTAACTCTTTCCAAATATTCAATATCAGGCACTCAATAACCAGCAGGTAGCAATGGCAACAACTATGCATTTCAAGGGAGTATTGAGTATGTTAATTTTCTGTGTTGCTTCTGGAGCATTTTAGAGTGAGTCTCTAAAGAAATGGGAAGAGCAGCATTATTATACTAACTGCTATATAAGATATGTCAGAGGACTACTATCTTTTGGTGTATCCTTACAAATTAAGGATTACCCTGTACTCTCACCATCCTGTATTTTACTCTAGGGTGAAATTTTATATAAGTTCTGTCGTGGACCCCCTTATGGAGGGACCGTGTAGTAATTGTACCAAAGATTCTATGAGATAGTTAACTTTTCTGTGATGTATTCATTACTTAATTAGGTCTTCATGAATGTAAAATATGTATGTATGCAAATATTATGAAATTTGTACCCCGACCTACTTTTTAAATTTCTCTTGGGGCTTTTGTTGCATAGGAAGGCTTTGCCAACTTCATTATTACATGTTTATTGTAGAAGATACTGAAAAGCAAATAGAAGAGAAAACATTCATAGGCAGTTGTTAATGTTGGTGTATTTCCATTCAGGCATATTATGTTATTGGGAGTTATTTTGTTTGTTTTCTGTCTCTTTACTACATATGAGCATTTTCTCACATAGTGAAACATTTTTTTTTTTAAACAGATCACAAATTGGCAGGCTTTACTCAGCCAATAAAATATCTGGCTCAATATTATTTAAAAATTTTTTTCTATTAGTTGCCAACATGAAAAAAAAAGGAGACAGGTAGAAGTGTAAATGAATACAACCCCCTTAGGAAAAGTACTGATCTACTAAAGCTGACATATGCATACCCTACAACTAGCAATTCTGGGTCTAGGTATTCAACAGAAATGTACATATAATCACCAAAAGGCACATTTGGTGTGTTCACAGTAGCATTATTCATAATAGCTCCAAACTGGAGACTGCTCAAATGCCCATCAGCAGTAGAATGGATAAATTGTGATATATACGCACTGGCAATATAATAAAGCAAAGAGAATGAACAGACTAGAGCTAAATGCAATAAGATTGGTGACTCAGCAGATGTTGAACAAAAATCAGACACAGGGGCTTTCCTGGTGGCGCAGTGGTTGAGAGTCCACCTGCCGATGCAGGGGACACGGGTTCGTGCCCCGGTCCAGGAGGATCTCACATGCCGCAGAGCGGCTGGGCCCGTGAACCATGGCTGCTGAACCTGCACGTCCAGAGCCTGTGCTCCGCAACGGGAGAGGCCACAACAGTGAGAGGCCCGTGTACCGAAAAAAAAAAAAAAAAATCAGACACAAGAGTGTATTCTTTTATTTAAAAAAATTTTTTAGAAGTGTATTCCTTATGAATCTGATACAAGAGAGTCCATTCTGTGATTCCATTTATGTAACGTTCAAGGACAGTTTAAACTAGTGGATCTCAATGTGGTATAATATTGTTCCCCAAGGGGTATTTGGCAGTATCTGGAGACATCTTTGGTTGTCACAACTGGAAGAGGCCAGGGATGCTGCAAAACATTCTACAATGCATAGGACAGTCTCCCACAACAAAGAATTATCCAAGATGTCAATAGTGACGGTTTCCCTTGGGTAGGAAGGGGCATAACTGTGGCTCTGGGTGGCTGGTAATGCTTTGCTCTTGATTTCAGTGCTAGTTACATGGATATGTGAAAATTCATTGAGCTGCACACTTAAATTTGTGCACCTTTCTGTAGGTATTTTATACTTCAATCAAAAAGTTACCCCCAGGGACTTCCCTGGTAGCGCAGTGGTTAAGAATCCGCCTGCCAATGCAGGAGATATGGGTTCGAGCCCTGGTCTGGGAAGATCCCACATGCCGCAGAGCAGCTAAGCCCATGCACCGCAACTACTGAAGCCCGTGAGCCTAGAGCCCGTGCTCCGCAATAAGAGGAGCCACTGCAATGAGAAGCCCGTGCACTGCAACAAGAGGATGTCCGCGTGCAGCAACGAAGACCCAACACAGAGGAAAAAAAGAAAAGAAAAGAAAAAAATTACCCCCAAATCAGGCTTCACATAAAAATCCAGGTTGAAGACTTATTTTTAAAGATATGACAGTCTGGTAACAACAACAGCTGTAGCTAACAATCAGTAGCCCCTCTTTAGTTGGTGCCTGTGTTGTCCAGGCCCCATTTTTCTGTTTCAGTTCCTTGTGTCACTTACTGGTGCCTAGACATTTAGAAAATGTCTTAAATGGCTTTTTTGATGTACGATTCACACACTGTACAGTTCACCTGTTTAAAATGTACAATTCAATGGTTTTAGTATATCCACCGGGTTGTGTAGCCATCACCTCAGTTTAATTTTAGAATTTTTTCATTCCCCCCAAAAGAAACCCCGTACCTATTATCAGTCATTCCCTACTCTTCCCCATTCTTCTCAGTCCTAGGCAACCACTAATCTACTTTTTGTCTCTATATAGTTGTAGACATTTGGATTTTGTGATCTCTGTTCTAAAACAAGATTTACAATGGTTGTACAGTATTTCCTCATAGAGATTATATCATAAATTATGTAAAATTTTTCTTTTATTGGGCATTCATTTAAGATATTTATTTTATAAATAAATATATTTATATTTTATTGGGCATTCATTTAAGATAAATTACTGGATGTGATGTTACTGATCAAAGGACATAAAACATTTTAAAGTTTCTGATAAATATTAGCATAATGCCTTCCAGAAAGATTGTATCAGACCATCCTCACCATCAGTGTATGATAATGTTTTTTGCAAATTTTGTGTTGTGACCCTAGTCATACTGGTAATGTTATATGTTTATTTTTTTAATTTTTTCTTAGACATGTCATTTTCCTAGACTGATGTCGTCCTTTTGATTTGACTTAAGCTGTTTTGGACAAGTGTACCAATACTGTCCTTTTTTACATGAAGACAGCACCACTTACGATGCACTGTGAATGAACACATTATCCCAGGTTCCCCATACTTCTCCAGCTGGTTCCTGAAGGTTCTTACATTCAAATAGAATGGCTTTTTGCCAGCATAGATTGACACTTCAACCCACAATGGTGTATTTTGTTTCCTTGTTAGTTAATGGAGCCAAGATTTCAAACTACTTTCTCTCCTTTATTTTATAATTTGATTTACAACAAATTTTGTGTTTCTTAAATATCGTCCATAGCCAAGAGCTCTTTTGAAAAACAAGTTGTTTTCATGTTTATAATACATAGATTACTGTTTGTAATACATAGATTAAGGCTGCCATAGTGCTTTTGCTTAGAAATTGTCACTAGCTAGTTATTAAACATCTATTATCACTCATGCAGAATTAACTTCCACTTAAAACGTTCCAGTTAAACAAAACTTCACTGTAAACCCTTTAATTGATTCTTTGTCTCTACACATAAAGCAGTCTCATTCAGGAATGTGAGTCACTAGCACGATTCTTAATCGTTCAGCTCATAATCTGGGATGCCCAGATAGTTAATACTGTAGAATCATGGTGAGTCAATATTGAAATTTTTAATTTTAGTCCAACCACAGATTTTCTGGGATGACTAGGAAGTGCCTTTTTGAAAATTTGACATCTTATTATTGTTTAATTTCACGGCTCTTACTTTGCTTCTTTCCTGTCCCTAGAGTTCAGAATTCCACATAATTTGTTGGTTGTTTTATGAATAGTACTCTGCCTGAGTTGATTTTCATCAACTGTTAGTAGAAGGGACCTTAATAATAATCTAATCTGATATTCTTCACTTATCTCACAAATGAAAAAGTGGAAAGAAATATTTATTCCTGAAGTGCCTGTTAGAATCTCTTGGCTCCTAGTTAAGTGCTTGCTCTTAGTTTCGCAAAATTCAAAGTTAGAATCACTTTTCTAGAATATTAGTTCATCCTGGATTTTTTGTTTAGAAAAGAAATTAAGGTGGTTTTTTTTTGTTTTTTTTTTTGGTGGTACGTGGGCTTCTCACTGTTGTGGCCTCTCCCGTTGCGGAGCACAGGCTGCGGACCCACAGGCTCAGCGGCCATGGCTCACGGGGCCAGCAGCTCCGCGGCATGTGGGATCCTCCTGGACTGGGGCACGAACCCGCGTCCCCTGCATCAGCAGGCGGACTCTCAACCACTGCGCCACCAGGGAAGCCCGAAATTAAGGTTTTTAAATATGGTCTACCTATTATAGATTTTGAGGTTTTAAAAAAATTTTTTAATTAGAAGCAGATTAACAGTTGGCTCTGACCCATTTGAACTCGGTTGTTGAATTTGTAAAACATTTAGAATAGCACTACTTATTTAAAATTTTTAAATTTCCTGGTTATTTTAGTTTAGTGAGCATTAAAAAATTGACAAGGGGGCTTCCCTGGTGGCGCAGTGGTTGAGAATCTGCCTGCCAATGCAGGGGACATGGGTTCAAGCCCTGGTCTGGGAAGATCCCGCATGCCGCGGAGCAACTGGGCCCATGAGCCACAACTACTGAGCCTGCGCGTCTGGAGCCTGTGCTCCACAGCAAGAGAGGCCGCGATAGTGAGAGGCCCACGCACCGCGATGAAGAGTGGCCCCCGCTTGCTACAACTAGAGAAAGCCCTCGCACAGAAACGAAGACCCAACACAGCCAAAAATAAATAAATTTATTTTTTAAAAAAATTGACAAGGGACAAGTTACACACTTTTTTAGTTGTTGATCTGAAACCCTTGGGAGCTTTGTTTTTAAACATGAGTCTATGAGAAACTTTTCCAAAGATATATATATGAAAGATATTTTTGGATTAACGGTGTTTTTGTGGCCAACATTATAGTAAAGAGATTGTAATGGAAAAAATGAATCAGATAAACTGGAAAATGAAGCATTTCCCTGTAGAGTCACTATGCTATAAAATATGTTTAAACTTTAACAGATGATTCCAGTTATTTCCTCATCTTCTGTTGCATAGCATATATAACATTAAATACTTCTTGAATACAATTGTAGGTTTTTTTTTAAGTGTTTGTAATTTCCTATAAACTACTGTATTGCAAGCTTCTTGATGGTAGGTGAATACTAATTGCATGAATGAATTTACCATTTTAACCATTTTTTAAGTGTATAGGTCTGTGGCATTAAGTACATTTACATTGTTGTGCAAACATCATCACCATCTATCTCCAGAACTTTATCTTCCCAACTGAAACTCTTTACTCATTAAATGCTAACTCCCCATTCCTCCCAGCCCCTGGCAATCACCATTCTTCTTTCTCTCTCTATGAATTTTATTCTATAGCCCTCATATAAGTGGGCCCTCATATAAGTGGAAACGTAATATTTGTCCTTTCGTGACTGACTTCTTTCACTTAGCATACTGTCTCCAAAGTTCATCAGCATTGTAGAATGTGTCAGAATTTCGTTCCTTTTAAGGCTGAATAACATTGTGGATATATACCATATTTTGTTTATTTATCTGTCAGTGGACACTTGGGTTGCTTCCACCTTTTGGCTATTGTAAATAATGTGCTCTGAACATGGATGTACAAATATCTGTTTGTGTCCCTGCTTTCATTTCTTTTAGGTATACATCCTGAAGTAGAATTGCTGGATCATACGATAATTCTGTAGTTAATGTATATATATTTTTTCTTTTGCGGTACGCGGGCCTCTGTTGTGGCCTCTCCCGTTGCGGAGCACAGGCTTCGGACACGCAGGCCCAGGGGCCCAGCCACTCCACGGCATGTGGGATCTTCCCGGACCGGGGCACGAACCCATGCCCCCTGCATTGGCAGGCGGACTCTCAACCACTGCACCACCAGGGAAGCCCTATAGTTAATATTTTGAGAAAATCATAAGCATACCATTTTCTACAGCAGCTGCATCATTTTACATTCCCACCAGCAATGCACAACAATGATTCCAGTTTCTCCATAACTTTTTTAGCACTTGTTTCTTTTCTTTTAATAGTAGTCATCCTTTTGAGTATGAAATGGTATCTCACTGTGCATTATTTGTCTCATTTGCATTTCCCTAATGATTAATGATCATCTAAAACTTCTTATAGTTTAAACACAGATTGACCCAAGCCTTGTTTCTTGAAAAATGCATTAAAATCATTGGTGAGGGAGTGAGGAAACCAGTATTCTCATACTCTCAGTAGTGGAAATATAAATAGGTACCGGCTTTTTGCAGGGGTGATTTGGTAATACATATTAAAAGCCTTAGAATTTTTGGAGAGATAGTGCATAAAGAAGCTGATCTTTTCTTAATAACACACATAGTTTTTTCACAGTTTGTACAACTATTGACCCAGCAATTCTTTTAGAAAAATTTATCCTAAATCTATAACTGGGGATGTGTACAAAGTTATAAGTATTGTAATAAATCATTGTAAACAACTTAAATGTCTAACCATGGAAGATATGTTAAATTCTGATTCAGTAGGCCTGAGAGTGGGAATTGGGTAAGTATGACCTAGGAATCAGCATTTTAGACGTGTACTCTGGATAATTCTGATGAAGGTGGTCTGTGGACCACATCTGAGGAACATTTATTCATCATTACTTACATGCTTTAATTTCAGGTTCCATGGTGTGCTAAGGCCCTCTGCAAACTGGTCTTTGACTTCCCTGTTCAGCCTTCTCTACAACTACTTCCCAAACATCCTCCATCATGTTCCAGCCTAAGAGCCTTCTTGTGCAACTTTTCACTCACACCACTTTCTCCATCTGCCTTGCCTCTACTTCCCACCCCAGCTCTGCCTGGTGAAACCATACCCATTCTTCAGAGACCCACTTGTCTTCTGCAGTAAGCTTATACTATTTTTTTTTCTGGCTTCATTGAGGTATAATTGACAGCTTATACTTCTTAGTTTGTAGGAATTGTCTCTTTTCCTTCTCTGAGTATTTTCACATTTTGTACTTCTATACCATTCCTTGTATTCTGCCCTGAAATGATTGTATTAGTGAACATATTTTATATTTTCTATCTCCTATAAATTCATTTAGATCTTCTGTTAAATATAGCACACATTTATTGAGTTATTTTTGTATCCTGAGGGCTCAGAGAATTTTAAAAAACATGGACTTTCCCCTCAAGGAACTCATATTCCAGCAGAAGAAACGGATACTACTAACCTCAGTTTAATAGATTAAGTCCTGATATTTGTGGAATGAAAAATTATTATGGACTTTCTGAGGAGATTAGGTGAGGAGGTCAAGAAAACTTGAAGTGACCTTTGAGCTAGAACCTAAAGGATAAAAATTTTTCCAAGTAGGAAATTGTGGAAAGACCATATAAAGCAGAGGAAAATCAATGAGCAGAGATTCAAATTTATTAAATCACTCAGTTAATAGTTGTTCTAAGTGCCAGGGATACAAGAACAAAGTCCTTGTTTATCTATTGGGGTGACAGATAATGAACAAATTAACAAATAAAAAGTGTTTTAGGTAGTGTTGAGTGCTCTGAAGGAAAAAGGCAGGGTAAGGGTGTAGAGAGTGATGGAAGAATGTTATCATCGAAGGAAAGTGGTCAGGGAAGTCCTCACCACGGGAGGCGACATCTGAAGGGAAGCATAAATTGAAGTGAGGGAGTAAACTGAGGATGTCCAAGGGAAGTGGGTTTAATGGAGGGAAACAACAAATGCATATGTGAAAATGTATAGTGTAAGCTGATGAAAAATGTACAGGTGGTATTTAAATTTGGGGTTGAACAGAAATTAAGATGAACTCTTTTTAATTTGGCTGTGCAGCGCAGCTTGCAGGATCTTAGTTCCCCGACTGGGGACTGAACCTGCACCCTTGGCAGTGAAAGCGCTGAGTCCTAACCGCTGGACCTCCAAGGAATTCATTACAAAGATGATCTTTTTATAAAACATTTAATTTCTGAAAAATATGTAAGTTTTTTTTAACTTTAAAAAGTTTGCAAAAGGATTTCTTTAAAATCTCAAGCAGACTTTATTCTGTAGGGCATGGAATGCTTTTAGCAGTGTTTTCTTTAAAAAGGCAACTTATTCATTTGGTTAAAAAAAATAAGACAATGTAAAAAGATATTAATATAATCAGGGACTTCCCTGATGGTCCATTGGTTAAGTCTTGTGCTCCCAGTGCAGGGGGCCCATGTTCGGTGCCTGGTCAGGGAACTAGATCCCGAGTGCCACAACTAAGACCTGGCACAGCCAAATAAGTTAATTAAGTAGATTAATAATCAAAGTCTTGATCCTACCCCATCCTCCTTAGTCTCCTCCCCCACTTTTATTCGTTTTTTAAAAAAATGTATCCTTGTGTTTCTTTGTAGAAATATAAGCAAAAACACAGATTGATATTTTTTCTCCTTATGTAAAAGGCATATACATATATACACTTCCTTGCTGTTTTCACTAATTAAATGTTTTGAATATCTTTTAAATTAATTTTTGGCTGCGTTGGGTCTTCGTTGCTGTGCGCAGGCTTTCTCTAGTTGTGGCAAGAGGGGGCTACTCTTTGTTGAGGTGCGTGGGCTTCTCATTGCAGTGGCTTCTCTGGTTGCGGAGCACGGGCTCTAGGTGCACGGGTTTCAGTAGTTGTGGCACATGGGCTTAGTTGCTCTGTGGCATCTTCCTGGACCAGGGCTCGAACCCGTGTCCTCTGCATTGGCAGGGGGATTCTTAACCACTGCGCCACTAGGGAAGCCCTTGAATATCTTTCTATACAAGGAGAGCATTCCTCATTATTTTTTACAGCCACGTGGTATTCTGTTGTGTAAATAGACCATAGTGCATTTAACCGTTGCCTTGACAGTGGACATTTGAGTTATATAAAAACAGTGTTATAGTTTGATCATTCCCAAAAGTGAGATTACTGGGTCAAAGGATATAGATGCATTTGTGATTTTGTTAGATATTATCAAATTGCTACCAGAGGTTGTACCACTCCCATCAGTGATATGTGAGAATGTCTGTTTTTCCATAGCCTCTCCAACTTTTGGATTTTTGCCAGTGTCATAGGAGAAGAATTGTATCTTAGAGTAGTTTATTATTGAGATATAATTTACATGTGCTAAAATTTGTCCTTTTAAAGTGTACAGTTCAGTGGTTTTAGTATACTCACAAGGTTGTGTAACCACCACCACTGTCTAATTCCAAACATTTTCATTATCCTCAAAAGATACCCAGTATCCATTAACAGTCACAGTCCATTTCCCATAGCCCCTGACAACCACTAATCTGTCTCTACTGATTTGCCTATTCTGGACATTTCATATAAATGGAATCATACAATAGGTGGCTTTTGTGTCTGACTTCTTTAACTTAGCATTATGTTTTCAAGGTTCATCCACGTTGTGCATTTTTAAAGGGGAATTTGTGTTTTTCTTTCTGTAGAATGTATGTTTTGAACTCTTTATATATTAGAAGTTAGCTCTTTGCTTATAAAAGAGTTACTGAAACCTTTTTCCCCAGTTCATTGTTTTTCTTTTAATTTTTATTTATTTTTTGCTGCGTTGGGTCTTCATTGCTGTGCATGAGCTGTCTCTAGTTGCAGCGAGCGGGGGCTACTCTTCGTTGCGGAGCACAGTCTGTAGGCACACAGGCTTCAGTAGTTGTGGCTTGCGAGCTCAGTAGTTCTGGCTCACGGGCTTAGTTGCTCTGTGGCATGTGGGATCTTCCTGGACCAGGGATTGAACCTGTGTCCCCTGCATTGGCAGGCGGATTCTTAACCACTGCGCCACCAGGCAAGTTCCCATTGTTTTTCAGTATTGCTTAGGTTGTTTTTTCTTTTAACCACGGAGACACTTTTTAGTTTTTGTACTCGGATTCATCTTTTCTTCTCATATCCAGAGTTATAACAGATATCAACTATGTTTTATTCTACTACTTTAAAAAGTCCGTCTTTGCCCCACTGGTTTGAGGAGCCACCTCCATTAGTGGTTTTTCAGCAAAGGAGTAACACAGATCCATTTTAGAGAGAGAATTCTAGTAGAGATGCAGGAAACAGGCTGAAGCAGGGAGAAAGTAGTGGGTATTGTTTATAACCTTTCAGGTTTTGGTGGTTTTTATTTTTACATTTTTGTTTTTCTTCTAGGATTTTTTAATGCATAAATTTTATTCATTTTCCAAAATTGGGATAATTCTGTTCCGTATCCTATATTTTTCCGTTAATACATCAGGAGCATTTTTCTAAATGTTTGAATTAATTTATTGAACAGATATTTATTGAGAACCTACTACCATTTGTCAGGCTGTGGGGTTTTAGATATTGGGGATAAAAGAACAAAATCCTGGGCTTCCCTGGTGGCGCAGTGGTTGAGAGTCCGCCTGCCGATGCAGGGGACACGGGTTCGTGCCCCGGTCCGGGAGGATCCCACATGCCGCGGAGCGGCTGGGCCCGTGAGCCATGGCCGCTGAGCCTGCGCTTCCGGAGCCTGTGCTCCGCAACGGGAGAATCCACAACAGTGAGAGGCCCGCGTACCGCAAAAAAAAAAACAAAAACAAAATCCTGCCTTCAGGGAGCTTATATTCTATAAACAATAAAATTGTAAAATAAAAATTATGTGAGCGTTAAGTGCTATAAAGAAAATTAAAGGGGCTAGAGAATGACAGATGTTATTTTAGGAAAGTGGTCTGAGGAAAGTTAAGGAGATGACTTTTGAGCAGACTTGAATGAAATGAGAGTGTTCTGCTAATATCTATGAAATAAAAAAGTTCACAGCGGTGAAAATAGCAAGTACAGAAATCTTGAGGCAAAAGTATGGCATGATTGGTATGATCAGAGAGGAATAGTGAGGATGTAGATATCCCTAAATCGTAATGAGCAAGAGGGAGAATGGAAGGTGATGAGACCGGAAGTGTGCTCGTAGCTGTATGATAAAGGACCTTGTAGGCTATAGTAAAGACTTTGGGTTTTGTTCTGAGAGAGTTTTGAGCAGAAGAGGGACATGATCTGACTTACTTTCTAAAAGCTTTACTCTGGTTGCTTTTTGGAGAAGAGATTTGAGAGGCATAAGAGCATAAGCTAGGGGACCAATTAGAAGACTCTTGTTTTTACAATAATCTTGGTTAGAGTTGAAGGGGGCTTGGATCAGAGTTGATGGCAGTGGAGGTGGAAAGAAGTGGTTGGATTGTGGGTATATTTTGAAGATAGAACTGACAGGATTTGCTGGTATAGTTTGCCTATGGAGTGAGAAAAAGGAGTGAGGTTGCCTTGAAGGTTTTGGCCTAAAAAACTGCATGAATGGCGAAACTACTTACTGAGTTTGGGAAAACTGCAGACAGAGTAAGAGTAGCTCTTTGGAGGATGGGAGGATTGGTTTGGGTTATGTTAAATTTCAGGTGCCTATTAGACATCCGAGACTTGAAGATGTTGAGTAGCAGATGAATTTCAAGTCTGAAGTTTCAGGGAGATGTTGGCGCAAAGTGGGACATCATTTCCAGCTTGGATTCTGGTGGAAGAACCAGCAAAGAGCACTGAAAAGGAGGCTAATAAGATAGGACAAAAATCAGGATATGTATTTAGAAGTTTGGAAAAGGAAAAGTAAGACAGAAGTAGAAACTGAAAAATAATAGCCATGAGAGTTTGATATCAGGCTGGCCAGTCCCTCATTGCTTCCCACCCCCAACTCATCCATAGGCAACCACTGACGTGCTTTATGTCATTATAGATTAGTTTGCATTTTCTAGAATTTTATATAAATGGAATCATACAGTGTGTGCCTTTTTCTTTTTGCCTGACTTCTTTCATTTGGTCTAATTGTTTGGAGATTCATCCATGCTGTGCGTTTTGTTCCTGAGTATTATACCACTGTGTGAGTGTACCACAATTTGTTTACTCATCAACCTGCTGATGGGCATTTGTGTTGTTTCCAGGTTTTGGCTATTACAGATAAAATTGTTGTGAACATTTATGTGCAAGTCATTTTATAGACATACGGTTTTACTTCTTGCCTAGGAGCAGAATGGCTGGATCGTATAGTTGGTATATGTTTAACTTCTAAGAAACTGCCAGACCATTTTCCAAAGTGATTATGCTATTTTACATTCCTACTTGTATGAGAGTACCAGTTTCTCCGCATCCTCACCAACACTAGGTATGGTTATTCTTTTCTTTTCTTTTTTTAAATTTATTTATTTATTTTTGGCTGCATTGGGTCTTCGTTGCTGCGCGTGGGCTTTCTGTAGTTGTGGCGAGCAGGGGCTACTCTTCGTTGTGGTGCGGTGGCTTCTCTTGTTGCACTGCACGGGCTCTAGGCACGTGGGCTTCAGTAGTTGTGGCTCGTGGGCTTCAGTAGTTGTGGCTCGTGGGCTCTAGAGCGCAGGCTCAGTAGTCGTGGTGCGTGGGCTTAGTTGCTCTGTGGCATGTGGGGTCTTCCCCAATCAGGGCTAGAACCCATATCCCCTGCATTGACAGGCAGATTCTTAACCACTGCACCACCAGGGAAGTCTCTCTGTGTGCTTTTTTAGTGGTTGTTTTAGGTATTACACTGTACATACATAATGTATTGCCATCATTGGTGTCACATTTTATAGATTTCAGTGAAGTACAGACACCTCCCTTTATATCCCTTTACCCTCCCTGCTGCATTTATACCAGGGTTCACTGCTTCATGAGGCTGCTTATTCCATTTTTGGACAGGCTGATGCAGTGGGAATCTAGGAGGAAAAAAAGAGAGAGAGAGAGAAGAGATTGCAGTGAAAAATGTAAGGCAAATCCGATAGGAATGCATTTATTCGTTTGTTTGTCAAATGTTTATTTAGCACTTAAAATGGCCAATCAGGGACTTCTCTGGTGGCACAGTGGTTAAGAATCCCCCTGCCAATGCAGGGGACTCGGTTTCAAGCCCTGGTCCGAGAAGATCCCACATGCCGCGGAGCAACCACAACTACTGAGCCCACGTGCCACAACTACTGAAGCCCGTGCGCCTAGAGCCTGTGCTCCGCAACTAGAGAAGCCACCGCAATGAGAAGCCCGCGCACCACAATGAAGAGTAGCCCCGGCTCACGGCAACTAGAGAAAGCCTGCGTGCAGCAATGAAGACCCAACACAGCCAAAAATAAATAAATAAGGTAATTAATTTTTTTAAAAAATGGCCAATCATCGGGCTCAGATGCTAGGGAAGCAGAGATAAAAGATGTGTCTAACATCTAGGGGCTCCCAGTACAGTTGAGGTGGTAAGACAAAAAGTTGCAGCAACACTGGTAGTGATGGTAATAATGGTGCTTGCCTTGAGACCAGGCACAGTTCTGAGCACTTCATATGTATACCATCTTTGTATCTACCCTTTTACAAGCATTTTCACCCCTGAACTAAATTTACCACCTTCTGTGTCACTTTTCTCAATGCTCAAAGAAGTTATCCTTCTTAGTGAAAAAAAAAAACATTTTTGTTGAAGATACCATTTTTCTAGTTTGTTCTTCCCTTCCAACTGCCAAGAAACAACCTTGGAGTTCTTTTTGGGTTTTATGTTTTGTTGTTGTTTGTTTTGGGGGGTTTTGTTTTGTTTTAACTTTCAATTCATTCTATGTGTAAGATCTTAAACCCTGAAATTTCCCCCTTTGATTTTTTTTTTTCCAATTTCTTTTGGCAGCAGAACTAACCCCCCACCTTTCATCTTTGTGAGTTTATTATTTAGTTTAATTCAGATTCCAAAGATTGGGGTGAGGTGCCCTCCTCTGTATTCACATGGGGCCTGTACATAGTTCTACCTCATCTGGAATGTAATTCTTTACTAGTAGTTAAAAGCTGAGACTGGAACAAGACTGGCTGACTTCAGATTCTAGTTTCACCTCTTAATACCTGGATGATCTCGGGCAAATTTTATAAACTTTCTGGACCTCATTTCTTCATCTTTAAAATAGATCTAATCATATAATCCACCTCCAGAGATAATCCAAATAATGAGCTTTTATATTTAATCTTCAAAGATCCTGAGTTTTAGACATGCAGTAAACTTTGACTTGATCCTGTTAGGATGTAGCTAATAGAAAGCTCTTCAAATATAAATAATTTGGGAGGGGATTACTTAATTTATTACCGTGTTGATACCAAGTAATTTTTAAAATTCTATTTTCTAGTGTAAGACAAGGTAGATTTGAAAGTTATTTGGAAAGCAGACTAAAAATAGCACATTTGATTTCTGTCCAGTAAATGTTATAAAAGCAGACATGATTTTCTTCAGTATGTGTTGGGGGGTGGAGAGAGAATTGAGAATCCTATTAAATGTCAAATGATTGATGTCTGTACTGTATTAAGAATACATTCTGCAGATAAATGGGCAAAAGGATAGAAATAGTTCACAAAGAAGGAGGAATATAGGGGAAGGGTATCCAGCTGTATTAAAAACATACAAATTGACATAATTTTGAAATACCATTTTACACCTAGCAAAGTAGCATAACAGACAGTGCTGATGAGGTTGAGGTAAAATTGTACTCATTCATTGCCAGGCATTGTAAACTGCTAAGACCTTTGTAGAAAGTCAAATGACAGTACAGAGCAAAAACCACGCAGACTTACATTTCTTGTGTCCTGATAATAGCACTTCCTAGAATTTGTCTATAGATAAATTCAACCAAAGTATAAAGGATATATTCAAGAAGACATTAAGTGTCAAAATACTAAATCAGTTGGCTTTCCTGATTGGCAAAAAATATTTAGGTGTTTGGCATCCCCCTACCTCTCAGCACCACTCATCACTTGCTCCCATATTTTCCATTCATAGAGTACGGAAATGATTTTTATTTTTTCACGAGAGCTGTTCACAGGTTAATTGCATGCTCTCACTCCCTACTCTATAACCAAGTCTGTTTGCTGAAACAAGGAAGTCAGAGAAGACTGTGTTCTGAATCTTAGGCTTCTGGTAGGAGAGCAAAAAAATGTTTCTGAGAAAAGGGAATTTTAGTGGAGCAAGAACAAAGCAAGACCACACTTGGCAGTGACACGTTTTTGCTTAGAAATGTCAATTCCAGAACCCACCATTCTACTCATTCAGTTTTTTCTCCTCTCTCACACCCTCCCTCCCTCTTCCCCTTTCCACCCCACCCCCCAAATTGGAGGAGTCTACTCTGATACTTAAGCCTTTCTCTTAATGCTTACAAGGAGAAGAAAGGGATTTGGAAAGGGAAGAGTATCAAAGAAAAACCTACTGACAGCTCAGTAGACCCACAGTGGTGATGCTGCCATTTGATTAGGAAGCCCATGGTTATTTCAGAAAGAAAATCACCCGTCACCCATTTTATGAGATGCTGAAGCTACATTACTTTACACATCATTTATACTCAAGGTTCAGGTATAGGGTGCTATGGCACTTAAAAGTACCCACGGAAAACCAGGCTCTAAGGGTTCATCATTGTCTAGGCCTACAGCTTAACCAGTATGCAGTGTGTATTTCTGGGTGTGTTTAAGTGGCTGCTTTATAACTTATAAGCTTTGAAGGGTTTGTCACTAATTTCCCCCTGAACTGTTGAGAAATTATTTCATAGCAATAATTATTAAAAAGGTACCCATTTGTTTTCGGTATGGATGGCAGTGTAGAGGATGAGCTTCCTAATTAATTAACAATTGCACTTTCATGATTTTGGCTTATTGGAACAAATAGAATTTCAGGCTTTAAGGGAAATGCTTTAGCTCTATATGGCGTTTGGGGAAAATGTGAATCTGGACTTGTGGACGTGAATCATTATTGAGTTCTGTGTTGGAAATATGGCTTACATCACCATTTAAAGACTGCATATTATTTACTTCTTGTGGTGTGGTTTTATAACTTGTGTATGCAGTGAGAGAAGTGGTGAGCTCAGTTTTACGTCAGGGCTGGAAATAAGAGTTGTACTTGAAGTCCTACGGTGAGATCTTTGTGTGGTTGGATTCTGTATGTGAATCTTCGTACTTGCATGTTATGCAGATGCCTGAGCTTTTCTTCTTCTTCTTCATTGACCTTTTGGGAACTGTTCTGAGTTTTTTCGATGTATCTTTTTTATTAAGTTATTTTGAACACATAATAACTTGGAACACTCAGGGATTGTTTTACATTCATTTATTAAATTAAATGATAGTAAGTGTGGATGATTCTTGGCCATAGCTATTCCATAGTTTGCAGAACTTGATAATGAGCAGTAATTTGTCCTATATATATAGTTTTTAATCACAATACAGATGCAGGTGTTTTCCTTCTGTGAGCAGTTGAGTCTGTAAGTCACCTTCTGTGGATGTGGGTGTCCCAATGACTGAGAGCCAGCTGTTGGGTGTTTTAACTAAACAGCTCGCTCCTAGTTGGCTGCTCAGATCCCATTGAGAGAGGTATTGGCTGCTCCAGAGAATAGAACAGGAATAGAGCACACAGGGTGAAGATTTTTGCAAGGCCTTTAGTGACCCAGTTTAAATTTGGTGAAATTTTCTACTTTGGCTTTTTCCTATAGGTGCCAGAGTTCATCTGCTTCAGATTTTCACCAATGACTCATCTTCCTGTCATATTTTCTTAGACTACAGTGACGTAAGACTCTTCGAGTCACTGTTAGGTAGTTTCTCCTACCACGTATAGGAAGAGAGAACAGTGATATTCAAACTCAAGTCTGTTTCCATCTCATGCTGATTGATTCCTATGGTACATAGAAAACTGTTTCTCCCTGAAAATGGCACCCTAGTGATTTATTGTTTTCTGTGGGAGGAAACTTATGACCTTCTCTTTTCTTTTTCCCTTCCAGAGGGAATCTGGAAAACTTGTAAGCAAAACATCATTTCTCTTAGAAAATTTTGGATAACAGAAATTCTGGATAACAGGTAAAAAGTATATTTAAATTTCTTTGGAGATGCTGATAATCACCTATTATCTGCAGAAGTAAACCAAGAGAGGGAAGATAGGAGAGGAACGCTAGGTGTGCTGTGTGGCAGGCGCTGTATTAGGGATTTTACACACATTATCTCATTTGATGGTTTTTACCTGGATTCTGGACATAGATCTAAGAATCTCAGAATAAAACTATCCTTCAAAATGCTGTTTTAAGTGGATTTGTCTATTGATTGGATTTTTAATGTCCTCACAATTCAATCTACAGGCATTTTTTAACTTCTACCATAAACAAAATACAGAAATATAATACAGAATGCTAGAATCTCTGTGATGCAGCCTAGCTCAGGAGTGTCTTCCTTGTTTATTTCTGTCTTTTATTTTAGTTCTTGATCTTTGCCAGTTACTTGCAGCTGTACTATCTCCTTAATTCTTTTTTAATACTTTGTCACCAGGTCCAAAATTTAACTTTCCTGATAAGGTACCTCTTCACAATGGAGTCCATCCAGCCCAGGTGTCCCCATTATGTTCTCAGTGGCAGTCTTACTGTGACCAAATAGCCATACTTCTGTGCTATTTTCTTATCTATATTCCACAAAGTTCGAAGGTCTTATGAAATAATACTGTATGTAAAAAATCCAGTATAGGGCTTCCCTGGTGGCGCAGTGGTTGAGAGTCCACCTGCCAATGCAGGGAACACGGGTTCGTGCCCCGGTCCGGGAGGATCCCACATGCCGCGGAGCGGCTGGGCCCGTGAGCCATGGCCGCTGAGCCTGCGCGTCCGGAGCCTGTGCTCCGCCACGGGAGAGGCCACAGCAGTGAGAGGTCCGCGTACCGCAAAAAAAAAAAAAAAAAAATCCAGTATACTTTGAGATATATATCTCAAATGATAGATATAATTTTACCTTTTAAGCTAAGGAAGACACGAAAACTAATCAGACTTCCTAGGACCCTGTAGGCCCAAACCAGTGCTCTTAGACTGAGGTGAATGGTCCTACCTGATGGTAGTATAGAGAGTGAGGTGCTATTTATTCTAACAGCCATTCTAGTATGAGCCTTGAAGATAAATTTCAAGTATGTAGAGAAGTAGTTCCTAGAGATATCATCAATGAAAAAATTAAGATTTTAATATTTGCTGATTTTCCTTTGGTATTTTTTCATTTTTATCAGGGTGAACCAGTTCAGTCACCATGAGTTGGAGCTTCCTCACTCGCCTGCTAGAGGAGATCCACAACCACTCCACGTTCGTGGGGAAGATCTGGCTCACTGTATTGATCGTCTTCCGGATTGTCCTTACAGCTGTAGGAGGAGAGTCCATCTATTACGACGAGCAAAGCAAATTTGTGTGCAACACAGAGCAGCCAGGCTGCGAGAACGTCTGCTATGATGCCTTTGCACCCCTCTCCCACGTGCGCTTCTGGGTGTTCCAGATCATCCTGGTGGCCACCCCCTCAGTGATGTACCTGGGCTACGCCATTCATAAGATTGCCAAAATGGAGCACGGTGAAGCAGACAAGAAGGCTGCTCGGAGCAAACCCTATGCAATGCGTTGGAAACAGCACCGGGCTCTGGAAGAAACAGAAGAGGACCATGAAGAGGATCCCATGATGTATCCAGAAATGGAATTAGAAAGTGAAAAAGAAAATAAAGATCAGAACCAATCTAAACCTAAGCATGATGGCCGACACCGGATTCAGGAGGACGGGCTCATGAAAATCTATGTGCTGCAGCTGCTGGCAAGGACCGCGTTTGAGGTGGGCTTTCTGATAGGGCAGTACTTCCTGTATGGCTTCCAAGTCCACCCATTTTATGTGTGCAGCAGACTTCCTTGCCCTCATAAGATAGACTGCTTTATTTCCAGACCCACTGAGAAGACCATCTTCCTCCTGATAATGTATGGTGTCACAGGCCTTTGCCTGTTGCTTAACATTTGGGAGATGCTTCATTTAGGGTTTGGGACAATTCGAGACTCACTAAACAGTAAAAGGAGGGAAATGGAAGATCCGGGTGCTTATAATTATCCTTTCACTTGGAACACACCATCTGCTCCCCCTGGCTATAACATTGCCGTCAAACCAGATCAAATCCAGTACACCGAACTGTCCAACGCTAAGATTGCCTACAAGCAAAACAAGGCCAACATCGCCCAGGAACAACAGTACGGCAGCCATGAGGACAACCTCCCAGCTGACCTGGAGACCCTGCAGAGGGAAATCAAAATGGCTCAGGAACGCCTGGATCTGGCAATCCAGGCCTACAGTCACCAAAACAACCCCCATGGCCCCCGGGACAAAAAAGCCAAAGTGGGGTCCAAGGCTGGGTCCAACAAAAGCAGTGCTAGTAGCAAATCGGGGGATGGGAAGACCTCCGTCTGGATTTAACCTTGGCTGGGCTTAAAACTTGTGCTTTTCGTAGTTCACAGTAAGCAGCGGCTCACAGAATAACGACTTCCACTGAGTAAACATTCGGCTCTGGTTATTTTCAGGGATGCTGTTGGCTCATGATCCAAGCTCAGGGGACTCTGAAGTGGGGGCTGGGACAGGGGGAAAGAACGGGAAACACGGTGTTCCTGGACACATGTTCCAGCAATAATACAGTTGCAGAACTTTACATTTGTGTCTTCCAGATCTGGAAAAGAACAGATATATTTAAATCATTCTTGTTGAACAGTTTTTGTATGTACAGTATTATGGTACATTTTTTTTTTTTTAGTATGAAAACTTTTCTTTGTATTTGTATATTGGACCACTGTAGTTATACTTTTATATTAAAGGGGAAATAATCCTTAAGGTAATGCCTATTAGGCTAGTGTTATTACTTTGTTCAGCAAATTCTACCCTGGATTTAAAGTTTTAATAGATGCTACATACCTAATAAAAGTGCCTCTCGTGTTGCAGGGAAGATTTCAGTTATGTAAGGAGCCGGAGGAGGATGAATCAGTTCTCAGTCTTGGAAAGAAAGTCCATAGTAGAGGGAGGTTGAGATCTCTCTTTGACTTGAGAAATCTTTGAATCTCGTTCATGTGTCCAGATTTGTATCTAGTCTTTGAAAACCTATTTGTGTTTTCAAAGAAGATAAAGTGATTCACTGCAGAAGTCCTTTAAATATCAAGCCTTGCCAGTATATGCTTTGATGGTGTGTATATAATGTCAGTTCTTTCAAAAGGCTGTTGCACAAAGCTGTCCTCATCCAGTAGCAGTGTGGAGACCCTGGCTAGAACTGTTCTAAGATTCCTCTGTCACAAAACAAAGGCACTCCTGGGAAATAAGCCCTGATAAGATGTTTAGTTGTGGACCTGTTTGATTTGCCTTAAATCTGTATCCAAAAACCTGCCTCTCTGTTTTCTTAAGAAGCCAGTGATGGATACTTTTTTTATATGGTAACAGTAAAAATACGAAAATTCCCTTCTAGGCTAAAAATTAATCAAAGCTACCTTAAACTGCATATGGCAGAAGGCCTAAATTCAAATTCCTTATTTTTTATAATTCACCATGGGACTTTTATAATTTACATATTTCTGCCAGTGTAGGTTTCTGCCTGGAAGACCAGTCAGACCTGGGATTCTATCTGTAAATAGACCGAAAGAGAATTTCAGTATTTATTTGCTGTAGGCATATCTATTTGTTAATGACAAGCATTAATGTTCACATAACACTCGTAATTTGCAGTAATATTTTATTGCCATTTTCGCCCTTCTCTTATGTTGGAGAACTTTGCTCTCCTGTCATGTTCACATCATTTGTCTTACAGTTTATGAGCTTCTGAGTAAGAGCTTGGTAAAGATTTAAAGGAAGCGGTGTTTGCTTCACCAGGGAGCTTTCATTCTGGGTATCTCACTCTCTTCTAACAGAAAGTTATTGCAAGCCACCTCCAACATTGAAATTCCAAGAGTGCTATTTTTTTGACTTAATTTTTAAATGTCAGTTCTCTATTCTTAGAACAGCGTCCTGTATGCAGTTCTTTTTTTCTTTGTTGTTCTCCATTGCATTTCTCCCCCACCTCCACCCCCCGCAAAAGACACTCAGTTGAAAATTTAAGCTTATCTTCTAACCATGCATTTACCTTTATTTTGCTTTTTTTAGTCTGTAAATTTTAGCCTAGAGAAGTTCTTCAGGATCTCTAAACACTTAAGCAAAAGGTAAACTCCCTTGAGACTGAAGGGGAAATTTCAGAAAATGATTTATACATGTATGGATCCTTGATAATTAATAGACCTGCACAGTTTCCTTGAAACCAAGTGTTTAATAAGGAATTTCAAATAATTATTCTAAAACAGGGAAGATTTTAAATACTTCATACTTCAGGCCAGCTAAGATAAAGAGCTACCAATAATTCTTATGTCAGTAGAACTTCATGTATATTTCTTAATTGAAGGACAGAAAAAATACACATACATTCACATCCATCTATTCAGAGTCTGAAGGAGAACAGAGTGGCTTTGCCAGTGGAAGGGTTGGGGATCTGAGTGAGAGAGAGGGAAGGAGTCAAGCAGAAATGCCAGGCAGACATTCGGCGCCAGAAGCATCCACTTAGTTTCTACAAATAGGGCCCCTGGTGTTTCATCTGGGCTTGTTCTGATGAGAATGTTATCTTTTGTGTCTGGATAATTCTTCAACTTCCTCAAGTACATAGAAAGATATTCTGGGTCACTTCACATGTGTTAAAGTCTATTTTTATTCTCTCACTAAAGTTCTAATTATGACATAGATTTCCCAACTCTCACTACTTTCTTAGTCCATTTCTTTCAGCCTTTGAACATATGAGTTTGCCAAGGCCATTCTCCCCTAACAACATGTCATGGACTTACATTAAGAAAACGGCCCTATCAGTGTCTAGCTTGTTAACCCATTAATTGGGTCTACATTGAGTCTATAAAATACTGTTCCAGTTACTGTTCTGGAACTTGCAGGTATTTGTATAAAACACCTGTCAGCAGGGTTTTTTTTTCCCTATCAAAATCATTCCTTTGAATTGCTGTATAAGACATGCTCTGTAGGGCTTCCCTGGTGGCGCAGTGGTTGAGAGTCCGCCTGCCGATGCAGGGGACGCGGGTTCGTGCCCCGGTCCGGGAAGATCCCACATGCCACAGAGCGGCTGGGCCCATGAGCCATGGCCGCTGAGCCTGCGCGTCCGGAGCCTGTGCTCCGCAATGGGAGAGGCCACAACAGTGAGAGGCCCGCGTACCGCAAAAAATGACATGCTCTGTCGTATGACATTTGCTTCTCTAAATAGAAGTTGAGTGCTTAGTCCTTCACAGACTACAATCAGGATATGGTCAACATGTTATATTCCTTAAAATACAGTTGGATTTATTCAGATGTGGTGTGTCCTTTGTTCATCTTTGTTACAATTATTCAGAAGAGATCTGTAAAACAAATAGGCTTTTTTTCTTAGTTCAAATTTGAGGGAAGAATTATATAACATTTTCCCCTAAAGAAATGTTACTGTTCATTTTGTGGCTTCCTCTTTGCTTTATGCCTTAGTGTCGCCTGTTTCTATATTTGTTCATTTAAAACCACAAGCGTGTTACTTCATTGAAGTCAGTTTGTCTGGGGATTTTCCTTGACTGACGTCTATAGACTTTCGATAAAAAGGAACTTTGCCAACTAAAATGGTTCTCACAGGTTAGGACTCCCACATATCTGTCTTTTAGAAGGACACCTGTATCTTTAAAAAGAAAAACGTCATCATTAGGTACCTTAACTGTCATTTCTTCATGGTATGAGACTAGGCAGTTCACTTTACTTTTCCAAGTTCCAGGAGCCACTTACCTCTCAGAAGTGTTATGAAGTAGTTAGAAAAAGCGTCTGGTAAAAAGTATTAAAAAACCAACTATTATTATTGGTCATTTGTCTGACCTTGGAGCTTCAAAAAAAAAAATAGGTGAAAGAACTATGTGATGTAGTAAGAAGTCCTTCAGTGCTCTTTATCACAGGAATCAGTGATTGTTTAAAACACTTAACTTGCTCTAAGCAGTTTATACCAAGAATGGACTTAAATGTTATTCCTATTAGTCATACCTATGCTTTGCCCGTTACGCTTATAAACGTCTAGGCTTCACGTTTTCTGTCTCATTTAAGAGACAGTACACTGCTAAAAATAATACCTATAGTTTAGGATAAATTTTTGGCCAGCCAGTTTTTTATAAAAGGCAAGTATGTTATGCTTGAACCTACTTCACAAATGCCTTTTTATACAGGAAGGGTCTTTCCCAACTGTGAAGAAAAGTACCTGAAGTCAGAGATACGCAGCTGCTGGTCATTTTGATTGGAAGGTTCCAGTTGTCAGATTAATTTTATCTTTATAAAATCATGTAATTTCACGAAGAGTCTTACCACCTGAAAATAAAGCCCCTGCACCTATACAGTGCAGAGTTTGGAAATAAAATTTCAACTCACCTATATATCGTAAATCTGTAGTAATCCACAGTTACCATCAAAGGTTAGAGTCATTAGGTTGACTTGCATACTTGTCACTCATTCTGGCCACATATCCTGGAGAGTTTAAAAGATTTTATTTGTTGTCCCTAATGTGCAGTTGTGTTGTTTTTGTTGTTTTTAATAATGATGTTAAGTGAGTTTGGTTCATGCACATTCCATGTTAATAATCATACTTTTGAAAGAAGCAATCCATGTATTCCAAAATTCAAGATTCCAAACAAAAGAAAGCCCTACTCCCGTGCAAAATCTCTACAGAAATAAAAGAAGTAAGAGTTCTGCATTTCAGGGTTGGCTTGCTGAACCAGCAAAGACATTTGGCTGTATGATTCCAAGATTGGAAGTGGTTTTCTTTTCTGTACTCTCTATTGTGTTCTCTTCGATAAATCTCTTACAGAAGTCTCTACCTCAGGCACTAAGTGTTAGATATGATTAGCATATTGATACCAAAAATCTTAGCTAGGACTTCCAACTTTTCAAGATAATTTAAATGTAAAATTCAACTGTTAACCAGCAATTTAATGTCATGTGATGTGCAGTTTGGATATTGTATGAACAGCTAAGGAGTTACCCATTCTAGTGCCAAAGATCACTCGTTGCTAATTTTGTTCTGTACAGTTGATGTAAAATTTTATGGTGGGGACAGACTCTGCTGAGGGCCTTGTCTCTAGGAAGATTTTTTGTCAGTTCCAGATGTTTTTGTCAGTTCCAAATACAGTTTAGAAGATTCATTCGTGGTCTGTGCATCTTTTTCCAAACCTGAAAACTCAACTGCCAGGTGTCATATTCAGGATTTTTACCCCGTTCTTTGTGTCAAATAGTGCCCGAGAGCTTAATGGTTTACACAGAAAACCTGATATGAAAATCTCTTCGCATACCTTCACCTGTAAGTTGATCTCAGTGGAAATACGTGAGCAGGAAATTTTCCAAGTAGAGGTTTGGGCTCAAAAGATGCCCTTTTTTCATAGCTGGGTTAGAACTCCTCTGGGATGGCTGTGGCTAAAAGGATTTGGCGTGTTTGTGGCATCACAATCTGGGAGGGGCAGGTGGCCTTAAGGGTGGAGGCTAAGGTCTAAGCACAGAAACCGGCAACATACCCGCTCTCTGGCTCCCTTTGGTTCTCGAGGCCTGGAGAAGAGGAGTGCCTTCTGAGAAAGATGCTCCTCACAGATGTAGACCAGTCTTGGTGTGACTAATCCACTTTGTGAGAATAGAGGATGTGGGAGAGGGCTAAGGAGAGGGTAGCATTTATTCCAACAATGCCCTCTGTTACCCCAGACACAGAATAGCTGACTGAGTGACAGAATAGGTCATGCGTCAAGCCCACCCTCAGCGGCACAGATTGTAAACTGGTCAGCCAACCATATTTGGTAATAAACTTGTGAGCTGTTTGAAAGCTGCTGGAGCTGTTAAGTCACTGCTAGTTCGGAAAGTGGATTCTTTGGCAGATTTGCCATCAGAACAGATACTAGTACCTGGAAAAGGTGTTGCATCAAAGTTAAAGTCTGTTTTCTTTGCTACATAGAGATTAAAACAATATTTCTAAGGTTTTAAGGGCTTATACCAATCTTAACGTGTAATACTTTTAGGGTTTGCCTCCTTTAGTTATTTCGAGTTGGGAGCATGTCACACAGGGGCATAAGGGATGGGGGGTTGAGGCGGAGCTGAGAACAGAACCCAGGTCTGCACGTTGATTGCGCAGTGGCTTAAGCCAGCATCCTATGTTCTTTTCCTAGCGAAGTGCAGAAGCAGATACTAGTGGGGCTCTCACTGTGGCAGGGGGTGGATCCAGCTGGCTGGACCTTGCAGTGTTGACAGCATTTTTTCCAGATGTGACCCTTGGACCACCTATGAAGAAGTAACAGGGAATTCCTATTAAGATGTTGGTTCCTTGGACCCATCTGAGGCCTATAATAAGAACTAATAAGTTCTCCAGGTGATTTTTAATCTTTTATTAAGGTGTAATTTACATGATGTAAAATTCACCCTTTTTAGTGTATAGTTACAAATGCATGCATTGAGCAACTACCACCGGAAGATACAGAATAGTGACATCACCCAAAAATTCTCTCTAGGTAGTTCTTATGTATATTGAGGTTTGAGAACCACTTAGGAAAAAAATGAAAACATGAAATGTGGGCCAGAATAAAAGTGAGAGGGGGATTGTTTTGAATGATCTCTGTTCAAGGAGGTTTAAACCTGACATAGCACATGAATGTCATCTCACGTGCCAGCTCAGGTTGATGGCTGTCTGGAGTGGAGGACTGCAGACTCTCATCTGGAATCAGTGGGTTAGTCCGTAAGTGATTTGGGGGAGGGGCGGGGGCCGCTGGGAAGAATGCTGTCTCCAACTAGATGTTTAAACATAAGTGTTTTTTATTGGAGTATAGTTGATTTAAAATGTGTTTCTGCTGTACAGCAAAGCGAATCAGTTATACGTTCACATATATCCACTCTTTTTTAGATTCTTTTCCCATATGGGTCATTACAGAGTATTGAGAAGAGTTCCTTGTGCTATACACTAGGTTCTTATTAGTTATCTGTTTTATATATAGTAGTGTGTGTATGTCAATTCCAATCTCCCAATTTATCCCTCCCCCACAAGCATAAATTTTCAAAACATCCTCCAATATGCACTCAGGACTTCTGGCTTATGACTATGACTAGACCAAGAACCATCCCACCTTGTATATGAACGAGTTTGGTGTCTTTACTTTGGAGTTTCTCCACCCTACATTTTATAACATCTTTGAGGAAATTAGAAATAGGAAGTGACTCAGGGTTGGAAAACAAAAGGAAAAAGATGATGACATGGTAACACGCATCCGCTGTCAGTTGGTTTTCTCTCCTGCCCTCTCAATCCTGAGGAAATGGCACGGCACTTCCTTGCCCTGCCCTTGACATGCTATGCCTACTTTAAACGAGATTCAGGGATTGTGAAAGAAAACCTATGGAAGCCCACTGCTAGTGCCTCAAGGAAAAGCTGACCGGATTCCCTCTTTACCCTCGGCCAAACCTCCCCCAAGTATCCTTGTCTGCTCTGCTCTGCGGGGCCATCACACAGGGTATGGGCTGGCTGACAGCCTTAAACTCCAGGCAAGGCAGAACCAAGCAACTGTTCATAACCGATTTCGGTGCATAGCCAGTGACCTGAATGGGACCTGACCATGGGGAAAAATGATACAGAACTAGATAGCTTTTTTCAATTTTATTTTTAGTTTGTACAGTCAGTCCCGTGAAAGTGAAATTTTATCTTTGCCCTGGAAACATTGAAAAACACTGACAGGGAGCTCCTTCAGCCTGGCCCATTTTCCTGAAAGCGTGTTGCAGCTGTGGCTTCTGCCCAGCAGGCAGAGACTGATGTTCGATCCTGTACCCAGGTGCTGTAGAGAGCAATGACAGGCCTCAACTTCTGACTGCAGAGGGGTCTGCACAAGGATTTGGGCTCCGTAAGACACTTTTAATGCCAAAAGCCCTGGAAACAGAGTGAGTGCAAATTGTCAGTGGATTGTTTACTTCACATTCAAATGGGGAAATGATCACAGACAAAGGAGCTACAGCTTTTTTTTAAAATATAAATTTATTGTTGGCTGCGTTGGGTCTTTGTTGCTGCACACGGGCTTTCTCTAGTTGCGGCGAGCGGGGGTTACTCTTCGTTGTGGTGTACGGGCTTCTCATTGCGGCGGCTTCTCTTGTGGAGCACGGGCTCTAGAGCGCGGGCTCGGTAGTTTTGGCGCACGGGCTTAGTTGCTCCGTGGCATGTGGGATCTTCCCGGACCAGGGCTCAAACCCGTGTCCCCTGCATTGGCAGGCGGATTCTTAACCACTGCGCCACCAGGGAAGCCTGAGCTACAGCTTTTGAACCAGTTGTGATTATAGACCAGCTTGTGATTATGGTGTTTAGTTCCAGTGGTCTGCTTTGGGGGGCTTGTTGACCCAGAAGACACATAGTGTGGGGTAGGAACTGCTTTTCCTTTATCTTAATTGACCCTAGGCAGTGAGCAGCTGCTCAAGCCAGCCCTTTGAGTTGTTGGCTATGATCCCAGGAAATAGCTAGAAGAGTAGGAAGAGTAGGGACTTCCCTGGGTCCAGTGGTTAAGAATCCACCTTCCAGTGCAGGGGACATGCATTTGATCAGGGAACTAAGAGCCCACATGCCGCAGGGCAACTAAGCCCATGTGCCACAACAACTGAGCCTGCGCTCTAGAGCCTGCAAGCCACAGCTACTGAGCCCGTGTGCCTAGAGCCCGTGGTCCACAGCAAGAGAAGCCACCGCAATGAGAAGCCCATGCACCACAACGAAGAGTAGCCCCCGCTCGCCGCAACTGGAGAAAGCCCGTGCATGGCAACAAAGATCCAACGCAGCCAAAAATAAATAAATACGTACATTTATATATTTTTTAAAAAGTAATACACGTGCACATGTCTTACAAATTCAAAGTACCGGGGCTTCCCTGGTGGTGCAGTGGTTGAGAGTCTGCCTGCCAATGCAAGGGACACGGGTTCGTGCCCCGGTCCGGGAGGATCCCACGTGCCGCAGAACGGCTGGGCCCGTGAGCCATGGCCACTGGGCCTGCGCGTCCGGAGCTGTGCTCCGCAGCGGGAGAGGCCACAACAGTGAGGCCCGTGTACCGCAAAAGAAGAAAAAAACAAAAACAAACAAAAATTCAATGTACCAAAATGTGTTAAGTGGGTGAAGAGTAAATATCCCTTTCCCAATAGTTTTTCTCCCCAAGTGTAAATGCTGGTCTGTTTTTGTGAGTTCTGCACAGGTTTCTCCTGTGCGTATATCAGTCTATGTATGAGGTGTCATCCTATAGACACCTCCATGTCTTATTTTTTCACTTCCTACATCTTGGAGCACTTTTCACACTAGCATTTGTAGACCTGCTTTGCTGGATGCCTTCAGTTTTATACTTTATGCTCCTAGCAACCCTCAACACCGTGTTCTCGAGAACAGGAGAGAGAGCTTCCCAGAAGTGAATTTGCAAGCGCTTACGAAAAGCGAAGACCATGCAGGTGCTTGATGGGGGGTCTTCAGCTGTCTCTCCGAGCGTAATTTCGTAATTTCTAGTGTCTTCGTATAATACATCCTCTGAACAAGGATTGACATGTAGTTTTGGCTCTTTCCTAAAAACTAAAAGCTATTATTAAATTTAGCCCCCAAAACTTTCTCAGATTTAACATCTACAGATTTAGGCCAAATCATGGTAAGATGAAGGCCAGTAAATACGCATTTCTGATGTGGTCTGATCAGAGCACAGTTACTGCTTCTGTAGAAGTGAGGTTTCCTCATCAAGGATGGTATTGGGCCCACTGCTCTGGCTGTACTGGTCGTGACACTGGAGTCTTCTCTGTTTCTGGGCAACGTGCTTTAGGAGGAACATGGGTAGGTTGGGGCATGTCCAGAGGAGAATAACAGGACAGGGCAAGACCTGGGTCCCTGGCCCGTGAAGGGCACTTAAGGTATCTGAAAGGATCTTTAGCTTGAGGGAGAGAAGACTTGCACTGGGGAAGTAGGAGCAGTCCTCGCAGTTAAAGGACTCGCCTAGGAATTCCGTGGTGGTCCAGTGGTTAGGACTCTGGGATTCTACCGCAGGGGACACCGGATCGATCCCTGGTCAGGGAACTAAGATCCCGCATGCAGCGGGACGAAAAAAAAAAAAGGACAGTCCTAGGAAGATAAGAGGACACCAGTAAGGAGGAATCAGAGGGAGGCAGAAGGTGGTTACAATTTAAGTTTTCTGATAAAGAATCTCTAGGGTTTTGAGGTGGTGTGTTTCCCATCATTGTAATTCACACGAAGGCTAAACTGGGGGTTTTGCAGCAGGAATCAAGCGGGAAGTTGGACAGATACTTTCTCAAGTCCCTCTCATTTCCTGACTCTGCAGTTCTGTCTGAATAAACAAGATTTTAGTCTCCATCCCCCTTTCAACAACACTGATTATTAGGATTTTTTTCTTTTATTCTTTCCCCTGAAGCTCCTGGAGGGGCTGGGCAAGTATTTTAGTAAGTAAACACTATAAATCTTTGAAGTTTATGAATTACTCAGAAAAGGGAAGAACCCATGGAGATCCTCTGAAGCTAGTGGCCGGCTCTTGTGTTGGAGCAGCAGGCCTGTTCTACCTCATAGCTCCACCGTCTCCGCTCTGGGCCACGGCAACTGCACAGGGTGTCATGTATTAGTGTCCTCCCCAACAAGGATGTTAGGTAACCCCACATAGGAAAAAACTCTGCAGAAGTTGCAAAAAGACAGAAAACGAGACTCCCTGAGTGCCTTTACAGAGTTGTAGAAAATAGGAGCTTTACATCAAAGTTAACAGGGTCAGATGAACGTTACAAGCAACATAGTGGGTTCAAGGGGGCGTGTCCTCTAAGGCTGGGTTTCCTTATCTGTCAAGTGGGGCTAAAATAGACCTGTATTTGGTGAGTGTATCACCTGAGATGCTGCACCAGTGCCCGGCCCACTGTAAGCCCTTACTAACTAGGGGCTGTGAGTTCTAAAGCTTCATACATGAGGATACTTGGTGGGACGAATGGTGTTTCCACCAATAAACCTGGAAAGGCTCAGAGGAAATATGGTTGAGGGAGAGGGTGTGGGATTGGGAATATAATCCCAATTCTTTTTTACAGTAACAAGTCAGTTATTCTTTCTGTTGTGCATTGGGGAAGAAATTTCCACAGTGAACACCTGCTGTGGGGTATGTCTCAAATGAAACTGTTTTGCTCTCACACCCCAAAGATCATTCACATTCCAGATTAAACCCCAGTTCAACACGACAGGGGCTCCCCTGGTGGGCCAGTGGTTAAGACTCCACTGTGTGGCCGAGAAAAACAAAAAAAAACCAAAAAAGCAGGACAGTTGTGAGCCAGTCTGGATTTTCAGGTCCAGTTGTATGTTTCCTATTTTTTTCCCTAGCCCAGTGCACAACCATCCAATCCAGGCCAGTTTAGTCTTTGGAGGCACTGCTTTTTTTTACTTGACAAACACTAAGCACCATGAATATTGCAGGCATCAGATTACGTGCTGGGAATATGATACTGTGAAAGGCAGGCTCTGCCCACCCGTCATGGAGCTGATGCTGTCTGGAGGGGTGGGAAGCATGCGTGGACAGGCTAGTGTGATGGAGTGTGCTGAGTGCTCTGATCTAGGAAGGAGAACAAGTGTTCCAAGAACATGTGGGGGAGACACCCAACCCAGGTGTCTTTCTGGAGCAAGCCACATCCATTGAGACCTAAATGATGAATAGGAGTTAGCTGGATAAAATGAGGGTCACGTCATAAATGGGGAGAAGGTCCTGAAAAACTTCAAGAGACTGAAAGAGATTCCCAAGGTTGGAGTCTAGGGGGAAGGTGGACTTGAAGTGAGCTGGAAAGGCACGTAGGGAACAGGCAGGTGAGCCAGAGCTCCGCGTTGAGGAGCGACTGGAGAGGGCGTGGCTGGAGGAGTGGAGTTGGCCGTTGCCAGGGTCCGGATGATGGGATAGAGAAGGAGATGGATTTGGAGTTGACAACCTCCAGTGTTTGCCCCAAGGACTGGATGATTTTTTTTTTTTTTTTGCGGTACGTGGGCCTCTCACTGTTGTGGCCTCTCCCGTTGCGGAGCACAGGCTCCGGACGCGCAGGCTCAGCGGCCATGGCTCACGGGCCCAGCCGCTCCGCGGCACGTGGGATCTTCCCGGACAGGGGCACGAACCCGTTTCCCCTGCATCGGCAGGTGGACTCTCAACCACTGCGCCACCAGGGAAGCCCTGGATGATTGATGAGGAAATGTGATGGTAGGAGCAGCCAATTCTATCAAGAAGTGTGGCTGTGGTGCCACAACTACTGAAGCCCTTGTGCCTAGAGCCCACGCTCCACAACAAGAGGAGCCACCACAATGAGAAGCCTGCGCACCGCAACAAGCCCGCGTGCAGCGATGAAGACCCAACACAGCCAAAAATAAATAAATACATAAATTTATTAAAAAAAAAGAAAAAAAGAAGTGTGGCTGTGAAGATTCAGGGCTGGTAGCCAGGGGTGTTCTGGTGGTGGTGGTTTTGTTTTTAAAGATGGAAAGGTCTTGAGTTTGGAAAGAAGTAGAAGACATCAGGGGAGAGGATTAGTAAATGACAGAATGGGGACTTCCCTGGTGGTCCAGTGGGTAGGACTCTGCGCTCCCAATGCAGGGGGCCCAGGTTTGATCCCTGGTCGGAGAACTAGATCCCACATGCATGCCGCAACTAAGAATTCACGTGCTGCAACGAAGATCCCACGTGCCGCAACTAAAATAAATAAATAAGTAAAACTTAAAAAAAAATAAAAATTAATGGCAGAATGATGTCCTGAGAAGGTGGGGGGGTTGTGGTTCTAGGTAAAGAGGGATTGACCTTTGGGAGGAAGGACTCAAGAACACTGGTAAGAATGCAAGTGGGACCCTGGTAGGGCTTAAGAGTGGGGTTTCAGTTTGAGAGTGAAGTAGGAGGCTTGTGGTTATCTGGGTGAGAAGGGGTGGGATGGGATGAGTTTGTCGGGAGCAAAGGAGGTGGGATTAAGTGACGGGGAGAGGAAAGCATCGACCAGGCAAATGCAGGTGTGCCTGTGCTGCCGCTGTGAGCACCCAGCTGAGGTGGGAGACTACTGTGTTTTTTTTGGTTTTGGTTTTTTAAATTTTACCTATTTCTTTAATTGAAGTAGAGTTGATTTACAATGTTGTGTTAATTTCTGCTGTACAGCAAAGCGATTCAATTATACATATATGTATTCTTTTTTTATTCTTTTCCATTATGGTTTATCATAGGATACTGAATATAGCTCTGTGTGCTATACAGGAGGACCTTATTGTTTATCCATTCCATACATAATAGCTTATGTCTGCTAACCCCAATCTCCCACCCCATCGCTTCTCCAATCCCCTCCCCCTTGGCAACCACAGGTCTGTTCTCTATGTCCGAGAGTCTGTTTCTGTTTCGTACATAGGTTCATTTGTGTCATATTTTAGATTCCACATATAAGTGATGTCATATTGTATTTCTCTTTCTCTTTCTGACTTACTTCACTTAGTATGATAATCTCTAGTTGCATCCGTGTTGCTGCAAATGGCATTATTTCATTCTTTTTTATGGCCGAGTAGTATCCCATTGTATATATGTACCACATCTCCTTTATCCATTCATCTGTCGATGGACATTTAGGTTGTTTTCGAGACTACGGTTTTGTAATGATGTCAACCTGGGCAAGCCTGAGAGTCTCTCTCCCCCTAAGATCAGCCCTGCTTCCCACCACCCTACCCCTGTGCCCTCAACCACACCTCAACCTGGGAATGACCCCCAGAGAACTGACAATCATCTCATGACAAAACAGAGTTTTCTGGGACAAACTTCATACGGTCTGTCCTCAGTGGAGACGCTGGAACACGTTCCTGCGGTGGCCTCTGGGGTGATGGAGGCCCCGTACTTTCAGCAGCTGCCAGGATCAGGCTTAACCTGGAGGAAGTTACAGGGGTCAGGCTGAAGAAAGGCAGAGCATGAGTTTATTTTTAAACCCAAGTGGGCACTCCAGCTGCCAGGGAGGAGCAGACAGCTCTTGGGGAGAATAGAGGTTGGCAGTTGGTCAGACACTTGTCAGGAAGCATGTAGGCTGCCAAGTGGGCAGGGGTTCAGGTGGCTGAAGGCCAGGACTGTCCCTGAGGGGCCGGGGTGGGGAACTGCAGGGAGCAGCAGGTAACACTTCAGAGCCCAAGACGGCAGTGGGGGCGCGAGGCCTGAGCCCAGTGGTCCGGGCTGCCCTGGGGCCGTGAGTGTACCGAACACGGCCGGCGTCACTTCCCGGGGGGTGGGTCAGGCTGGGTCTCAATTCGTGGTCAGACGGACCACGTGAAGAGCTCTTTTTTTTTTTTTTTTGTGAAGAGCTCTTTGCAAGAGCAAAGGGCAGTCCAGCATCAGGGATGCTCTGTTGGCATTCTGGGGGACCAAGTGTGCCTCATCTCCTTACAGCTGAGCTGGAATGCAGCGTGGGGGATGGGATCCAGGGCTTCACAGCCTCATCAAGTTCAGGAAGTAGGGAGATAATTCTCCCAAGTTCAGGCGACAGCAAGTCCTCCTGAGGACTCCTGCCCCAAGGGCTGTCGCCACACCTTTCAGGAACTGTCACCAGGGATGGCGTCCAGGTTGTAAGGTCATAAAAGAACAGTGATAGTTTGAACCACAGCACCGATTGACGTTTATTTCCCACCTTGCTTTCAACACCAGGAGGCCTGAAGAGCCACTGTGAATGTGGAGCTAAGGTTGGGGTGCGGAGGGTTCCTGGGCTTGGCGGGAGCTCCTGGGGGTCTGTGTGAGCCTGGGGTGCAGAGATCTCACTCCCTTAAATGTATCTGTAGCATCTTAAGAAATGAGAATTAATCTCCATCTTCAAAGGCCAAATGTTGAAGCTGAAGCCATTACTGACAGCCCTTGAAGTCCTTTCGGCAAGAAGAGTTGTCATCAGCACTGAGCCTCGGGGCCGGGGCTGCCTGTCTCCCGCTGACCTTCTGAACAGGTTGATAGAAGTCTGACTGTACCTACAGCAAGTGCCCGGGGGCCAGAGCCGCTCTGAGGGCAGGACACATTTAGATCTCTCAATCTAGGTTAAGTTAAAATTCCCCAATCCTGGGACTTCCCTGGCGGTGCAGTGGTTAAGAATCCGCCTGCCAGTGCAGGGGACACGGGTTTGTGCCCCGGTCCGCCGTGGAGCAACTAAGCCCGTGCGCCACAACTACTGACCCTGCGCTCTAGAGCCCGTGAGCCACAACTACTGAAGCCCATGCACCTAGAGCCCATACTCCGCAACAAGAGAAGCCACCACAATGAGAAGCCCCCGCACTGCAACAAAGACAAAATAAATAAATTTATAAGAAAAAGAAAAAATTCCCCAACCCTGCCAAAGTCATCCTAGCCTCTCTCTCGCCTTCTAGAAAGGTACACACAGGATCCCTCTGACCTCATTCACGAGATCTTGTCTACTGCAGCTGATCCAAGTCTTTCTTGCTGTAATTTGTTTCCTCTCTTCTGTCCTTGCCTGATTTCCAAGTTGCCTGGGTTTAGATATTGCAACTTAGTAATGTTAGTTATTTTCTGAACCTACGCTGTCCGCTCTGGGAGCCACTGGACACAGGTAGCAGTTGAGCACTTGAAACTCCACTGGTCCAAACTAAGATGTGCTTTAAGTGAAAATACATTCCCGATTTCAAAGGCAGAGGGCAAAAAACAAATGAACCCCCCCAAAAACCCCAAACCCAATATAACATCTCAGTGATTTTGTTGATTACATGTTGAATTGAGATTATTTGGGATATACTGGATTTAGTAAAATGCATTAATATTAACTTTGCCTGTTTCTTTTTTTAATGGGGCTACTAGAAAATTTTAAAATACATACATAGCTTGTTTCTGTGGGCTGCATTCAATTCTGTTGGACACTGGGATGAGCCAGAATGAATTTGTAATCATTTCTTCAACTCCACAAGGAAGCTCTGAGCAAATTCAAGGTGCTAACGTCCCCAGCTCTCCATCCCGGCCACCTCCAACTCATGAGGGCACCAAGGGGACCCACACATTAGCCTGAATAAATAGAACAGGGAGTTGAAATCTGCACCCATGATTCACCCAGAAATCCTCAACAGGTGGGTGCTGGTTTAGGGAGTGAGACTCAGAGACAGTCTGGGACAGTGATTTTATCTGCTTTTTTGTTTCTACTTTTGAAAAATCAGATACCTGGGAATTCCTTGCAATAGGTGGTCTTTTTTTTTTTTAATTTTAGCTGCACCATTAGGCATGCAGGATCTTAGTTCCCCGACCAGGGATGGAATCGGCACCCCCAGCAGTGAAAGCGCGGAGGCTTAACCACCGGACCGCCAGGGAAGTTCTGCAATAGGTGGTCTTCACAGTAAGTTTAATTTCTGGTTCCACGTCACACTCTTTAGGCACCACTCTACCAGAACTGCCTGACATGTTCTGAAACCCAAGTAAGTACAGGTTTCCCCCACCATCTGAAAGTAGAGCGTTCCTAGGAGAACCTTCATAAGCCAAAATGGAGTACAGCAAAGAAGCAATTACCTTAGGATACATCCTGCTAACGAACGCACAAAATAACACGATAAAGCACCAAAGCTCACAGTGCATTGGCAGCTTGGTGCTGAGTGTGGTTCTTGGGGAAGGAGCTTGGCAGTGCCACTCTCTCTGCTTGGGGTGCTCGAGGCCTCTATAAGGGCTGTTGCAAACATGCTGAACGCTATTTTCGCCTTTCATCTTTTTTCTTTTTTAAATTTTATTTATTTATTTTTGGCTGCGTTGCGTCTTTGCTGCTGCACGCGGACTTTCTCTAGTTGTGGCCAGTGGGGGCTACTCTTCCTTGCGGTGCACGAGCTTCTCATTGTGGTGGCTTCTCTTGCTGCAGAGCATGGGCTCTAGAGCTCACGGGCTTCAGTAGTTGTGGCGCGCGGGCTCAGTAGTTGTGGCTCGTGGGCTCTAGAGCGCAGGCTCAGTAGTTGTGGCGCACGGGCTTAGTTGCTCCACGGCATGTGGGATCTTCCCAGACCAGGGATAGAACCTGTGTCCCCTGCACTGGCAGGCAGACTCCTATCTACTGCGCCACCAGGGAAGCCCTTTTTGCGGTACACGGGCCTCTCACTGCTGCGGCCTCTCCCGTTGCGGAGCACAGGCTCCGGATGCACAGGCTCAGCGGCCATGGCTCACAGGCCCAGCCGCTCCGCGGCATGTGGGATCTTCCTGGACCGGGGCATGAACCCGTGTCCCCTGCATTGGCAGGTGGACTCTCAACCACTGCGCCACCAGGGAAGCCCCATCTTTTTTAATAGAAGTAAAAATCCTCTTCGAATTTCTTTCAGCTAAGAAAACAGGTACTAATGTAGGTCTCTTGTAAAAGCAAAGGGGCATAAAGTGAACTTTCAGAAAACGGGGGATGTCTGTACTTTTCAGATTATCTGTTTGGACCAGATCTAATTGTTCCATTCCAGCCTACAGAGCCTGGCACCTGGGCAGATGGGAAGTGCGCTGGCATCAGAGGCGCTACCTCCCCGGCATTCCCGCTGCCCACCCCCCTCCCCTGCGCCTGCTCCGTGGCCTCCTGCACCTCTGTGCACCCTCGCAGGTAACATGTGGGGCTCCGGGTTGGGCCTGAGGCTGAGCGCTGACCTACAAGAGCCAAGTGCTGGGCCTCCCGAGTCCTCCGCCAGTGCCTGTCGGCAGCCACACTTTTCACTACCTGAAGTGTCAGCTGTATCTACACATCAGACCGAGTTTGAAGGTCACCACGGACCCAGAACTGAGAAGGGGTATGCACGGGGATTGGCAGAGTTGAGAGGCAGAGCAATGAAGTTAAAAGCAGGGTTTCCAGCCCAGAACAGAGAAGAGAGGGCAAACCTAGACTTCCGGTCATGACTGAGGTTTGAGAGCGATTCTTGCCGGGCTGCCTCACCCGTGAACCCAAGGGGAAAACGCTGACCTTCTGCAGTGGGGGAGTCTGGGGGTAGAGGTTGCAGATGTGCTGGGGGATTGAGATGCCGGAACAGGGTGGGGACCAGGAATTTAGGCCAGCACTGCCCCGAGCCCTACTCTCTCTGCACGTGGAGGTGGTCCTAGGAATCCTGCCCTTCCGGCAGCTTCTAGCTGCTCGCCCTCCCCAGGCCCTTGCCCACTGCAGCTATTTCTTGCTCCCCTTATCTCTTCTCTACCCTTCCGTTCCTCCATCCTTGCCCCAACCTCTCTCATCTTATCTTTCCCCTGAACAGGCAGGACTTTCAGAGCAAGATATCTGCAGGCCCAAAACGCTCTGGAGGGGAGGATGGGAGGAGGAGGTTCTTGGCTCAAACTGGGCCCCCAGTGGGGGAGGGACTCCCAGCCTTGGCCTTGCTCAGCCCCTTCCTGCCCCGGGCACAGTGAGGAAAGAGAAAATTCTCTGCGGGCTCAAGAGCACGGTGCCCTTGGGACCAGATAGCGGTTTTATCCAGCTTTCTGGACTCTTGGGAGGTGAGGACAGGCTGCTCTGGCTTCAACCATAAAAGGCAAGTTGGGTCTTCTGCCTGTTGGTAAGATGCTTTCCTAACTCATCTCCCGTCTGCTTTGCTGAAGCCAGAGACAGCAGTTATCTTTGTCAGGAGAGCAAGGAAGCGGAAGCGCCAGGCCCTCCACCCAGTCGATGCCTATTTCCGGTCTGGGAATGGAAAGCTACGCCCCTTCCTCCCAGCCTCCCAGAGCCCAGTCCTGGGTGCTCCCGTCCCACCTTTAGTGCCCAGTCATCACACTCCCTCCTGGGCCAGAGAGGACAGGGAAGGGTCCTGGGCCACCGCTCGGTCATTTACAGAAAGGAGAGACACAAGTCGGTGTGAGCTCCATGGAAGCCCCTGGACATGATCTTTAATTGATGTTCCTGTCCCTGCCTCCCCACCCCGAGCCCCAGATGACATATTTACAGGATGCTGTATGGAGCCAGTTCCAGGCCCAGGTCAGTGCAGCCTCCACTCCTCCCTGGGCACTGCCAGGGTGGGCGCTGCCAGGGTGGGGCAGGAGGATGCAGACAGCTGGGAGCCAGGTGGACTGGTCACAGGAAGTCTTGTGTTCTCCACATGCCCACCCCCACCCCCATGTGCACGCACACACAGGTATGCCTGTGCGTGCAGAGGTATTCAGACTTGTGCGGAGATGTGGATCCAAATGCTTGTGCCAGATGCATCGCCACCTGTGTGCACGTGTGTACCACCAGAGGATGCCTTAAGGTACCGCAGCAATAGGGCAAAACCCGGCCCTTAGCCTCCTGCCCCTGCCTCAGTTTGTATGGCTGGTGGGGCAGTACTGGCCAGAGGGGTACCCCATCCACCCCCCTCACTTGGGCAGTACCAGCTGGAGCTCAGTATCAAGGACCCCACCGCAGCTGCATCCAGCCACCTTAAAGGGTGTCAGTGGGCCTCAGTCCCCAGGTTGCCCTGAGGGGTGGTGCAAATAAACAGGGAGCCATTTCTTCCATGATTCCTCCTCAAAGATGCCCCAGGGGGAGGCAGTTCAAAGGCCCTGGGGTGTTCAGAAACCCCTGCTGGTCTGGGTGGGGGTATCCCTGGGAAGACGGGCTCCGTTCATTTGTGGCTTTCATCCGGAAGGTGGCTTGACCCCCAGCTTGCCCCTGCCGGCTTTTTCTCAGCAGTTAAGGAGCCAGCTCCTCTGTCCCAAGCGAGGGTCATGAGGAAAGGCCCTGGGCAGGACTGTGTTTGTGGGGGGACTGAGGAATTCTGCCAGCCTCGGTCTCGGGCTCAGCTGCAGTGGGGATCAGAGGACTAATGGGGAAAACGACTGTAAACTTACTACTCTGCCCTGGAGTGGGGTTAAGGAGCAGAATGGGTTTGACAGGGACTTGAGGACTTTTCTAGAAGCTGAGGATCAAACATGAGACTTGCCTTTTCCTACATCCTCTTGCACATCACAGGCAGAGCCCCTAACCCTCCAGGCACTGGGCCACCCCTGGCCTTCCGTCCTTGGGAGAGTGCTCCCTGGGAAGATGGCCCAGCCGGGAACCTCCAGGCCACGCCAGGGGGCACCTAAACCCTGAGTCAGAATCACCCTTCTTGAAAGGGGGAAGGTGCCATGTTATTTTAGGGACTGTATTTTCTAGGACCGTCCCCCCAATACATGTGTCCTGTCAGGGACAGCAGGACGGTTGTTTTGGAATTGAAGACAATCTGGGACATGTGGTTGCCGTACCCATAACCTAGGCCTTGGGCACGGAACAGGCAGCTTTGGTTTGAATCAGCACTCGTACTTCTCTCCAAGCTCAGCAGGGCTGGGCGGAGGGGGCAAGCAGGGATGCCAGGCCCCTGCCTGGCTTGGGGACGTCTGTGTTCAGTGAGAAGATTCCAGGTGTGACCATCCCAGGGGAGGGACAGAGGGTATGGTCAGACCTCAGCTCCTCCAGTCCTTCCTGCAAATGTCAAAACATCCCCACAACTGCCCTGGCCCCAGCACCCCCAAAGTTACATTCATCAGTTGAGATTCAGTAAAAAAAAAAAAAAAAGTAGATGTCAGCCCTCTCCCCCTAGGTCCCAGAGAGCTTAAACCCTGCCTGGTCCCAGCTGCCAGGTTTTGAAGAGGGGCCATCCCAGGCCATGCCCACTGGTGGCTGCCTGCCCCACTGGGGCACCCCTCTAGCCCTCCCCCCACCCAACTTGAGCTGTGGCAATCTGTGATGATGGAAGGTACATTCACACAGGGAGAGTTGGTGTGCAAGGCCAAAGCTGCATGAGGTGGGGTGGGGGACCATGGGGGAAATGCCCTCCAGGCCTGGTCCACCCTGGTGGTGTGAGGGCAGGGCCACAACCCGGCCCCAAGCCCCTGTAGGGCCGGGGGTTGAAGGGCTGAGCCCGGAAGACATTTGCATGATGCCTCCCTCTGTGGCTGGGCGGGGGCAGACTCCTGGTTCAGGGCCGAGATGGTGGACGCCAGGCTCGGAGGGAGGGGGAGGGCACTTAGGCTCCTCCAGACCTGGAATGGAGAGGGGGCATCAGGGGAGGATATAAGGCAGGGCCCAGGAGAGCCCTCGAGCTGGGCCCCAGGAGGTCAGTGCTGGGCCCTGGAGACGGCAAGTCACAGGCTGGCCAGGGAGGGGATCTGGCGGGAGGTCAGACAGCGGTGACATGAAAGACAAAACAGATGGGACGCAGACGTAGGCTCCCTTCCCAGGGGTTGGGGCCTGTGTGGGCGGGGGCACAGCTCCAGGGTCCACGGGGCCAGAGGTGGTCTGGCCGTAGGAAGGGCAGGAGTTAAACGACCAAGGCCTGAGGGGGTGGGTGGACTGGAGGAAGGGGCAAGGGGCAAGTTGAGGACACTTCCTGGAGTGGGGTTCTCCCACCCCTGTAGTGACAGCAGTGACAGCAAGGGTGGAGGAACCAGCCCCAGCTCCCCATCCACAGAATGCGAGGTGACGAATGAGATGGAGGAGACAGGGACAGCGGGAGGGATGGCGTGGCCGGCGTCACACTGCCCCCTGCTGGGTCGGGTCATACCTTCCTCGGCGGATGTTTCTTCAGGAGCCAAGGAGAGGACAGGCAGAGAAAGGAAAAGAAGCCGTCTGTGACCTTCTCCTTCTCCCAGGGAGGGGCCTTCTGGCTCCCGGGAGACCCTTTGCCCCAGAGATGGGCCAGGGGCCCCGGGACCTAGATGCTAATGACAGGCCCAGGGAGCGCTACCAGGAATACCTACTGAACTTGGGTCCTGGGTTTGAGTCCTGACTGCAACTAACTCAACACATGACCCTGAGCCTCAGGTCCTCCTCTGTACACTCAGGGGTTAGACCAGCTCGAGGGCCCCAGACACGGGTGCCCACAGAGCACCGTAGGCTGGGTGGGGCCTGGGGACTGAGGACTCGGGCAGCTCCCTGCTCAGCTCCACTCTGTGGCCAGGCTGGGATGCACTGAAGCACAGGGGGCCCCCATCTTCTCACATTTCAAGAGAAGCTGGAAATCAGGATTCTTAACGTAAAATCTCCTGGGTTTTTAAATGTGAGCAACCAATTTTTTTAAATGTTAAGACAAGACGCTGTGGGCTGGCTTGGATTGTGATAGGCGAGCTCCGGTTTGGTTAACCTCTCAGGGAGGCCCCCTCAATTCCAACAGCCTGGGGTTCTGATAACCCCAGAGGATGCCAGGGGGTGCAGGGGCCGTGTGTGTGTCTTACTTAAATCCCCAGCCCGTGCCGCCCAGGACGATGGCTGCAACCAGGACAGCACCGGCGATGGAGCCTATGATGATGTTGGTGCCGCTGGGACCTAGGGAGGAGGGCAGGGCTCAGTTGGCAGGGACAGTCACGGAGGACAGGAAAGATGGAGCCCCACCCTGGCCAGCTCCAGCCTCACCCTTATATCTCTCCGTCTCCCCTGTGGGCAGAGACGTGGGCAGGGGGTTGTGGATACTGCAGTCCTTGCCCGTCCAGTCTGGCTGACAGATGCATTTCCCTTCATTGCTGCAGACCTAGAGGTGGGGTGGGGCCGGTAGAGGTGAGCAGGGCCCTGTCCCCACTTGTAAGCCCTTCGCCTGCTCCCTGACCTCCAGGCACCCACCCCGTGGTGGGAGCAGATCCGGTGCTCCCCGCTGCCAGGGCAGGTGCTGAAGTTGAAGGCAGAGGCTGGCAGGCAGCGATGGCCCAGGCACAGCATGTTGGGCCCGCAGGCCGTGCCGTCCTCTACGTAGCTCAGGTCTGAACCATCGGCCAGCTGCACGTGGCCACCCCTGGGGGAACAGCACAGCCGACCTCTGCCCTTGCCCCCGACCCCATCACGGCTGCAACCTCCCCTTCCCCGGCCATGGTCCCAGCCCACACCTGCAGTCCAGCTCCTTGCCCTGGTGGTAGAAAGTGACGCTGCTGATGTCTCCCCCTAAGTCCCCCAGCCGAGGAGCTCCAGAAATGTTGACACAGAGGAGGAAGCCACAGAGCACATCCCTGTTGGGGTAGTGTGGAGACAGTGGGCCCCAAGTCTGACCTCAGACCCAACAACTGACTTCGTATCTGCCCTCTCCCCATCCCCTGATTTTTCACATAGTCTCCCGCTGGGACTCATAGCCCGCCCCATCTCTGAAAAAACCCTGCCCAGCCCCAGAGCCCCAGCCCCAAAACTGGGGAAGCCCAACCAGGAGCTTTGACTACTCACTGTTTATTGCACTGGACCCAGCCTGACCCCTTGCGCCCACAGTTCCCACGTTCTGTCCCCTCCACGTTCAGCTTCTCGTAACAGAAGCGATCAGCAGCCACTGTAGGGAGATGATGCCAGGCATCACCCCACCCACTCCAGAACCCACCTGGGACCTCAGGCCTGCACCTCCAACACTGGCCTGACCCCAAGTCCAGCTGGGTCCCTGAGATCCTGGGGAGCCGCACATCTGGTGGAAGGCATTTCAGCCAGAGCCTGTCCCCGCTCCAGCCTCTCAATTCCAGGTATTCCACGGTCCCTCTCCCATCTCCAGCCACAGACTCACCATGGCCCCAAAGGGCCTGGCACTGCCGGTCCCGGGTTTTGCAGCGACCTCCGTAGCAGCGGCCCTGAGGGACAGACAGGAGACAAGGGACACAGACACTGAGGACAAGAGACTGCACTGAGCCAGAGACCCAGAGGGGGTAGAATCTCCACCCCATCATACCTGTTCATGATCACAGTAGTAACCATCCAGCTTGTGCAGGTTGGGGGGACACTGCGGAGAAAGGGGCTGGACTGAGTAGAGCTGACCCAGGACTGGGAGCTGAGGTCGGCTCCAGGGAAGAATAAAGGGGTGCCAAAGGCCCACCAGGTGGGGGCTCAGGTCACAGGGCTCCTCCAGGTCAAGGACAAGAGGAGGGAACTCAGACCACATGGATTGGCAGGTCCCATAGCTTCTCCAGTCTCCCTCAGTTTCCTGCACCTCCTTCACGGGGCTGGGAGGACTGAATGCCTGGTATGTAATAAGGACTTAGAGGTTAAATAATATTATCCACTGTGATCCCTAGTAGACACCAGGCACTGCGCCAGGCACTGGGAACACCAGCTAGACTATAAATACTGGTTTAACGATTGGAGGAGCAAAGCCAGAAGGCATGAAGAACTCCTTTCTCAGATGAGAAACTGAGGCTGATCAGCGGCGGCGACTACAGCAGCGGAGAGGAGGGGCGCGCAGAACAGTCACCCAGCAGAGCTAAACGGATAGGGATAGTGGTTGCCTCGCTCGGGACTCCTTAGGGCGGCCGGGACGGACGGACCTGGCTCGAGTCCCCGGTGCAGGTCTCCGCGATGTCGCATTCGTTCACGGCCTCTCGACAGGACACACCCCGCGGCTCGTACTAAGGAAGAGATGTATTGCGGGGCTCAAGCAAGAACCACTGACCCCTCGTCTTCCCGCCTCCTCGGCCCGGCCCCCCGCCCGCTCCCTGCCCACTCAGCACCGTCCCCAGGTCCGTTCACGGCTCCGCCCACCCCGCTACTTCTCAGTAGGTGCTCCGCCCCACTCCCCGTAGCTCCGCCTTCAACAGAACGGAGAGGGCCGCACGCCCAGCTCCTCCCTCCCCATTGGCGCTTCCTTCGCGTCAAGCCCCGCCCCTACAGATTTGCCTCCAGCGGCTCCTCCTCCTTAAGTCCCGCCCCCTATCTGGACGTCCGCAGCCCAGTCCTTCCCGGTCCCCGCTCCTTCCCGTCCCAGCGGCGGGTCCCCCTCACCTTGCAGCGGCGACAGCAGAGCCCGTCGCTGCACATGGCGTCGTGAGTCAGGGTGCATTTCTTGCAACAGTTCCCGCCCGCGCGGCTGCACTCCTGAGGGACGCAGGGAGACGGCGAGCCCTGACCCTCCCCACCCAGACCCTCCCTCGCACTCACCCCTGCGTTCCCCGCCCCCCACCTGGCACCAGCACTAGTCTCGCACCTGCACCGAGCCGCAGTCGCACTCCTCCCCCGCCTCCACGAAGCCGTTCCCGCACTCAGGCGGGTCCAGGAGCTGGACGGGGAAGGGGTGTCGGGAGTCTGGCCGGGACCCTGCCCAAGCCCCGCTCCCACGTTCCCAGCCCTGGGGCTGGTACCTTGAGGGGCTTGTTGAAGAGGCAGCTCCCGCCGCCCTCCTGCAGAAACTGGTTATACTCGTCGATGCTACAGCGCGAGAACTTGCGGGGTAGGTAGAACCTGGGTAGGGATGAGGGGACCGTGCCGCTAAGTCCCCGCCAGCCCACTGTCTCGTCCCTTCTCAAGACTGGGATGGGATGCACCGGCGGACTCGGTCACCATCTCGAGGAGGCTGAAGATCTATGCGCCTGGACACTGCATGAGAATCCTCCCGCCTGCCCATCAAGGGGGAGTGGGCAGGGGACGCCGCTCCTGGCTTCTCCCCGAAACCTCAGGACTCCGGGAGTCGGAGGTTTGTGCGCCAAGGAGGGAAGGTGCCTCCAAATGAGGCTTTGGCGGTGCCCAGTGGCGACAGTGCGCACTACAAGCCTGAACAATTCGGGCGTCAGCCTGGGGAATGTGCGTCTCCCTATGCAGTGTCCACAGACAGCTGTGCTTCCTGGAATTCTGAGTGGTCCCGAGAGAGAGCTGGGTCTCTTGAGGCCGCCGGGTCCAGAATGTCACCCAGTACTCGCTCTAGGACTCCCTTTGCCCAAGATCCTCCCCCGTTTTGTCCCCAAGAACTCACCCAGTGTCCTCCATGATGCAACCCAGCCAGTTGTCCGGACATTTGCAGTCCCCTGAGAGGTGAGCCAGGTGAATATAAGGGAGGGTGAAGAACCGCCCCCCTCCCGTGGACACCCTCTTCATCTCTAGAGTGTGGGTCTGGGCGGGGTGTGAGGGTCTTCACTGATACCTGCCGAGCTCCGGTGTTTATTCCACATCATGCCCAGGTTCTGTCCCAGCGTCTGGGCCAAGGTCACCGCCATGGCCCCCATGTTGTCATACTTGGGGTGAGGAAGATGGAGCACAAAGATGTCTACATCCCTCCCAAAGGCACAGGGCTCATGCCCTTCGCAGCCCCTCTCCTTCCCACCCGGCACCCCAGCCACGCCCCCCACACTGCTCACCTCGTTCACACCCCCACCCCTGGACAGCGAGCAGATGCCCCCCACGTAGGCAGCGCCACTGCTGGTGCTCTGGAAAGTTCTGCCCCTGGAAGGGAGAGGCTTGTCAGGAGAACCCACTGCCTTCCCCGTGGTGGCTCCCCTGGGCTCTGATGGGGAGACAGGTGAGCCCCCCCGCCCTCCATGAGGAGGTGAGTTCTGCCCTTCATGTCAGTCTGTGTGACCTCAGGCAATCCCCTTCCCTTCTTTGGATTAATTTGCCCTTAAGCCAAATGAGGGATTCCTAATAGATCATCTCTAACTGCAAGGACCTTTTATCAGATTTTTTTTTCCTACTAGGGCATTGGAAGGGATGCCCTGAGGAAGGGATGCTGGGACCATTTGAAAGGGGAAGAGGGGACGAAGGGGAGGTTATGGGCAGAGGAAGACCACGGGTGGTAGGGAAAAGGGGCCGGAGCCTAAGATGCAGGGGAAGATGCCCAGCCACTGCTGCAAATGGCTGGGAGTAGGTACAAGGGGAGCCCAGTCCCCACACCCTGCCAGCGTGCCTGGCCCAGAGCCATGTTCAGTAACCCTGTGCACCGCAGCCACCAGCAGAGGCTGGCAGGGATCATGGGGTGAGGGACTCACGAGAAGAGGTGGGTGGCATCACTGGGCTCAGGCAGGCCCTCCCGCCGGTAGACCATGAGCCGGGCCAGGGTCTCCAGGAGGTCGTCCTGCACCTGGATCTTGTCCCCATCTGCCCACGTTTCCATGGCAACCAGCACGATGCGGGTATTCAGCTGTTCCTTGTACATCTGGGCCGGGAGGGGAGAAGATGAGGAGGGGGCTGGAGGGTGGGAGTGGGTGTGGGGGAACAGGGCTGGAGGAAGGTCTCAATCTGTCCCTCCAGGAAGTGGGGGTCAGAGGCTGACGGTGCCCTTGAGAGCTCACCCTGAGGATGCATGCGGTGGCGTGGGGGGTGGGAGGAGAGGAAAGGGAAGGGAGGGCTGCTCACCACATCTGCCAGGTTCACCACGGACTTGGCAAAGTTGCTGGTGAGGACCACCGACTGTCGCATCTGCTCAAACTGGGAGAGAAGAGAGTGGGCGGAGGGCCAGTCTGCTTCCAGCCCCTCCTCCCAAAGTTACTCCCAGCCTGGGACTGTACCAGCTGGTGGTCGTTGATCACAATCAGTTCCACATACTTGGTCTCACTGTGCACTGTAGGGTGGCCCCGGCGGACCTGGCGGGGGGGAGGTGGGCACTTGGAATCAGTCCCCTCCATGCCTGGCATCGTGGCCAAGCCACAGACAGACTCAAGGAGGGGCTGGACTCCAGCCAGAGACAGTGTCGGTTCCCCACTGGTGCGGGTCCCATCCAGCCTTGGTACCAGGGCAGGCAGCCTCGGTTTGCCTAGACACTAGGGGTAGGGCCTAGGGTGGGCGCTTCCTGCCAGAGGTGGTTCCCTGGCTTCCAGCCACATCAGTCTGAGCCCTCCTTTGCCCCGGCTATGGATGGGGGTGACCTCCTGCTCCCGGCCACAGCCTGAGGCCTCTGCAGCAGGAGGTCTGTGCGGGCCCCCATACCTGCCTTTTCCTTCTCAGCCTTGGTCGGTTCGGAGAAGCAGAATGGGCAGGGGCAGCAAACAGGCAGCCTGGGGGGAGGGTGCCGGTGAGGGGGGCACAGTCGACCCCCTCCCTAGCCCCATTTTCCCTCCCTTACCTGGTTCCCTGCATCCGAGGGGGGCTGGGAGGAGAGGGGTCCGGTAAATGAGGTGGGGAAGGGGTCCCTGCAATGAGGGGAAATTAGTTCTTGGGGAGGCCGACCAGATCTGCTCTGAGCCCAGTTGCGGGGGAACATCTCCAGCCCTTCCCCCCACCCCACCCCAGGGTGACCCAGAACTGGCCAGAGCTCCCATGTCGGATCTGATCTCCCAGATGCTCAGATTCCGGGGTCAAGACCTGGGGGCACCCTGAGAGACAGGGGCAAAGGACACTGGAGCCCGATGGGAGGTTACTTGGGGGACAGAGGGGACATTGGAGCTGGGGGCACGGGGGAGGGCAGTGAGGCTGAGGTTACCAAGGCAGGAGGGTGAGGAGGCAGCAGTGGCCACTGCGGTGACAGCCATTGGGACGAGCGTGGCAGGGCTGTCAGAGGGGCCAGGGAGGGGCTCACCTGGAGGGTTTCCCGAGGCCTGGCCACCTCGTGGGGCTCCATGATGTAGGTGAAGTTCCCGTCAGAGAAGACCCCGCTGCAGCGAGAGAGACGCAGCTCCCCACCGTCCCCAGGGCTGGAGGCTCATCCCGGCAGCCCAGCCCCTCCCCATACTCACTGCAGCCCCTGGCAGGTGGAGAGGGCAGCAAAGGAGTTCGGGTTCCCTCGGAGCCTCCCCTGGTAGTAGCAGTGGTCTCCAGCCCCCTGGGGGAGCAGAGAGCGTGAGTGGACATGCTCCCTTCCCCGCATGAAGGCAGGAGGACGGGTGAGGGCCGCTGAAGCTGCCCTGTGTGCAGGGCTGCGGTCCCTGGATACACCTGGGGATCTGGAGCCCAGCTCTGCTCTGGCTCTGCTCCTAATTTGCTGTTTCACCTTGGGCAAGTTCCTAGCCCTCTCTGGGCCTGCTTTACCTCACCTACAACGTGAGGGCTTTGGGGCACATCAGTGGCTCTTAACCATGAGTTGGGGCTGGTACAGGGATCGCAGACTCATTTGAGAAGAATAGCTGATGTTCATATAGCACCTACTGGGTGCCAGGCACCATTCTAAGCACTTACCACGGATCAGCTCACTTAATCAGATGAAAGCTATGGACTCACCCCCAACACACACACACCATTCCACACATGGTGTGTTCACAGACGCCACAGCCTCTGTGGACCACCCCTGGACGCATGGTCTGTGGCTGAGGAAATGTGAGCAGCGTGTGTCCTCCTGGCTCACAGGTCAGAGGGGACGAGCACCCCCTCCCCTCTGCTTCCTGCAGAATTACTTGTGCTCCAGTTACTGAACAGTCTGGAGGGGGAGGGCCGAGGCTATTTATAGACACCCATTCATCTTTGCTTGCACCCCTGGGCCTTCAGGGATGGGACCCTGGGGTCCCAGGCAGCCCGGAATTCCCAGGGCCTTGGTGCTGAGCAAGAGGGGCGTTGCCCCAACTGCCCCCTGCCAGAAGATTCTGGGCGTGGAGCAGTGGGAGTCCTGGAATGTCTCCACGCTGGCAGACAGGCTGGCTGGGGGTCAGCCCTCTGGAGCTGGGCGAGGGGAGCTGAGGGCTCCATGCCATTCGACAGGCCACCCCGACTCCAATCCTGGAGGGGCCAGGCCCAACCCGATTGTAGAATATACCCCAGACCCCATCTCCACCGGCCACCTGTCCCTTCATACCACCTCCCCATCCCCTTCCAAAGGCACTCACGGTGCTGTGCTGGGTCGGCCCCTCCCGGCTGAAGTGGCGCTCCACATATTGCGAAGAGAGAAGGTGACTGGAACAGACAGAGTGGGCAGGAGGAAGAAGCGGGTCACAGTGGGGCTGGGTCCTGTTTGGGTCCCACCACAGCTCAGACCCAGGTGCCCTGCCCCAGCCAGCCTGCCCGCCGGCTGCCCTTCCCCCAGACTCAAGGCCACACTCACTGGTTCAGCTCCAGGTCCAGAGTGAAGTTTGAGTTGAAGGCTGGGATGACGAAACTCACCTGGGCCAGGTGGACAGGCTGAGAGAAAGTGGGGGAAGGCAGAAGGGGAGTCAACCTGGGGAGGCCTGAAGGTGGGAACTGGGGGGACTGGCGAAACCCCAGTAAGGGGAGTAGCCCTGGGGAGGGGATGGCCCAGGCCCAGCAGCTGTGGGTACCATTGATCTAGGGGGAAGATGCTTTCCTCCAAGCTCATCTTCCTCCAAGACCCTGTTCCTTTCCTGGGGGGAGGGGCAGGAGCACGCACCCCAGGGCACAGGCCTCCCGGCTCTCTGGGTGCCAGCCCACCCTCTCTGGTGTGGCCCTGGGGCCAGTCTACGGTAGGGATGGGCAGGGGCAGCTCAGCCTGCCCACTGCCTCACGCCAGGCCCTCTCTGCTGCTGGCAGGGCCACGCTCACCCACAGGTGAACTAAAGGGAGGCCCCGAGAAGTATCACGGGAAAAAGGCAAACAGGAGATGGGGTGCAGTGTGACCCCAGGGCCCTGCTGAAGCAGGCCCCTCCCTTCCTGTCCCCCTACCTTGGCCCTAGCCTCAACTTATGGAGGAGGCCTCGTACGCTGCAGACAGGGGTGGAATGGGTTAGAAATGATCGCAGGGCCCCTGGAAGCTGGGATGATGGGCAAATGCCATCCTGTCAGGGGGAAAGAACGTGGCTCCTCTACCCCCAAGTCCATTGCCCTCTGCCTCGCCCAAAGCAGCTCATCTTTGATATTTCAATCCCATGGTTAATTTTTAAACACGGAAGTTTTCCTGATAAATTTTTCAGAGGGGCCTTTGCAGTGGGGCTGGGAGGCTCCAGGTTGTCATAGCAACGTACCAGGCCTGAGCAAGATGGCTGCCCTCCCAGGCCTGGGTGCCCAGCTACTGTAGCGGGTGCGGATTCCAGACCTGACGCTAGGTGCCTGGAGGGAAAGCGACTCCAAGAGAAGAAGGGGCAGGAGAGTCTGGGCTGAGGAGAAGTCAGCCTTCTCGGCTCCCACGTCCCCAGCCCAAGCCTCAGGTCTTACAAAAGATCTCAAAGCACGGGAAGGGCCTGAGAGGGGCTGGAGCCTTCTGTTCATCCCCGTCCGTTTAAGGAGACTGAAATCCAGATCCCCAGATGAGGGGCCCACCACTGGGCTGTACAGATGTGAGGAAGTTTGCTGGCTGCCTTTCTTTCGGGGGGAGCAGGTTACAAGATGGAGGGGAGCCCCGATGTCACAAAATTCCATAGCCTGGTGCTAGTCGGCTTCCTGATCAGCCACCTAGATTTCTAATCTTCATGAGCGCTTGTATGCGCCAGGCACTGTTCTAAATACTTTACAAGTATCATCGTATTTGATCTTCACTACAACCCAATGGGATAGATACTAATGTTATCCTCATCTAACATATGGGGAAACTGAGGCACAGAGAGGTTAACTAACATGCCCATGGTCGTAAGGCTAAGAAGTGGTAGAGCTGGGATTCAAGCCTAGGGAATCAGCTTCTAGGGCCTTCTTCCCTCAACGGTGAGGTAAGATGGAAACGGCCCAGTGTCCATGAGAGGCCCTGGGAGTCAGGGTGAGGTAGGCAGCCCTCTGAGCCCCAAAGACACTGACTCACCCCACCCCAGGCTGACCGAGGCTCCAAGCTCCATCCTGAGCCCCTAGAGCGTCAACCAGATTTGAAAAAGAAAGTCAAAGACAAGGAGTCACTGCTTCCCTCTCCCCACCTTGGTCTGGACCATCCCTGCCCTCCCCCTGCCCCTGGGCCTCGACCAGCTCTGTCCCCAATACCCTAACTCCCTGGTCTGGACCATCCCTGCCCTCCCTCTCCCCTCCTGGACTTGGACTATCTCTGCCTTCCCCACGCATCCCTGTCTGGACCACCCCTGCCCTCCCTCTCCCCTCCTGGACTTGGACTATCTCTGCCTTCCCCACCCATCCCTGTCTGGACCATCCCTGCCCTCCCTCTCCCCTCCTGGACTTCGACTATCTCTGCCTTCCCCACCCATCCCTGTCTGGACAACCTCTGCCCTCTCTTGCCCTCAGGTCTGTTCCTGCTTGTTCTTTCTGGCCCCTACTGACAAGCCTCTATCCCGGCCCCCATGCTGGCCACCCAGGAGAGCAGCCTGTCCAGGCCCCTTGCCTTGATTCCGCTCTCTAAAGTTGGTAGCCTCAGGGATAATCCAGCAACCTCTCTGAGCCTCAGATTTTCCCACTGAAAATGGTAAGATGAGCCCAGATGCAAGGCTGCAAGGTTGCCTTGTGTGGCAGAGGTTGTCCTGGGCCTGGAGGATTCTGGAAGAGTCGACCCTGGTGCTTGCAGAATCTCCCCCACTCAGAAAGTCAGCGAGCTAACCCATCTGGCCTCCCCACTCTCTGTGCAGACCAAGCTGACCCCAACTCAGGGTAAAGCCCGGACCAATGCGGGAGCAGACACCAGGTGGCCTTTGTCCCCACCACTTCCTGCAGCCTGCTGAGGCCTCATCCCTCTCCTTACCTGGCAAGGCCTAACTGTGGGGCTGGGAGGCCCCCTTCCCCAGCAGGACACAGGGTTCAGGCCAGGTAGGATCCTGGGGCAGTGCAAGGGCAGCTGCTGGGACTGGGAGGCAAGCCCAGGAGGGGTTGGGGGAACCACCAAAGGCTATGGGAAGAAGAGGACGGAAAGTAGATAATGGGGCACGTTTGCCTAACCTGGCCCGATGCAGGGGCACTGGGGGGGGACACCCCCTGTCTGCAGGAAGAGAAAGATCAGGCAAAGCCACCTCAGTCCCCAGGCCCTCTGTACCCCAGGCGCCCGGGTAGGGGGTTCCTGCTGGCACCAGTCTTAACCTCCCCCCACCAACCCACACACTCCCAGCCAAGCTTTCAGCCCATGTTCTATCAAATTCAAACTGCTCCTGGCCTGCATCCTGCCAGACCTGTCCCTGACCTCTCTCGCTATCCCTCAGTCCCTGCCTCGGGAGCCCCTTCTGTCCCCGACTGCTGCCCTCCTTTGCGCCCAGCTCAGCGCTGCTGGTGACCGGCCGACCAGGCCTCCACCCTGTGCCCCGTGCTTGCCTCTCGCTCCCCGGCCACTGGCTCTCACGTGCTCAGGCTCATTCGATCTCAACCTGCCCGGGCAGTCTGGTGCTCATTTTATAAACGCCAGGGAGGGACACTTGGAGGTGACTGGCCCAGGGCCACGCTTGGGAGACGCTGGGTCGAGGCTCACCCTCGGGCCGGAGTTCCTGTCTCTCATGGCCGCTGTGACCACCTGGCTGCGGTGACCTCACCCTCCCCTGTCGCCAGCTGGTCCACTCTCCAGGCACCTGCTTGCCCCCCACCAGATATGAGTGTGGAGGCAAGGAGGCAAAATCCCCGCTGAAGTCCCAGAATCACAAATACAGATGCCAGGCCTCCACCCCAGACCTACAGAATCACAGTCTCGGGAAGGGGAAGCCTAAAGATCTTTCGGGTTCCCAAACACCCCAGAAAGTTTGAACATCCAGGCGCTACCCCTCAAACAGTTACCCTGAATCCCTCCTCCCAAGCTTCCATCTCCTCCCAGGACCTTCTCCTCACCCTCGTCTGCGACCACAGGGCGTGCACCCACCCACCCCACCTGACAGGGCTTCGGCCCCTCTCTATCCCTGGGACCTCGGGCACATCGATTTCTTTGGTCACTGATTCAATTCTTCACAGGGGCGGCCTTTAGTCCCCTGGGGTTCGGGCTACACCCACCTTTTTCCTTGCCCAGGGGCTCAACACTTTTGTTGAAGGAAAGGCATCAGAAGGCCCGAGTGAGCTGCTTACCCTCTCTGAGCCTCAGTTTCCCCACTGGTAAAATGATGCTGTCATGAGGACTAAATGAAAGCCCTTTTAAATGTGTTTTTCTCACAAGGATTAGTAATATAATAATCAATGAAAAAGGAAGTGTAAATGTTCCAGCTGAACAGGGCTTTGAGGCACTGGAGAAACCGCGTGGGCTGGTGGTGGCAGAGGGGGAGGAGCCGGAGAGGCAGGAGCCCCACCTGGGAGAAATCCCTGCCTTCCCAGCCCTGGGCCCCCAGGATGCGCCGAGCCTGCACTTTTCGGCAGGACAGCGGGAGTCCCAGATAGTGAGAAAGAACAGTTGGACCAACTTCCGATAATGGGATTTGACCTAAATGCGTGAGGACAGAGGGACTCCTTACAGGGTCATTAGTCTCTCTGGGGACAGACTCTGGGCAGCTGGGTCCCTCCAGGCAGCCAGGAGGGGTGCTTTGGTGAGGCCAAGCCCACAGGCTGGAGTCTGGCTGGGGAGGGCTCAAGACTCCTGCCACGTTGCCCCTCCCCCAACCCTGCACGGAGTCTGACAGGTAACCCCAAATGCCCTGGCTCCTGTTCCTGACACCCAGCCCTCCTGCCACACCTGGCCCCGGACACTCAGGAGGCCAGATGTTGAACATCTGCTCCTGCCGGATCCCAGGCAGGACACCTGCCACCCATCATCTCCTCTAATCCTCACAGCAGCCTGGGCGAAGTAGAGACTACTGTTACCCCCACCTCATGGATGGGGAAGGTGGGGTTCAGAAGGCTTGCCAGGCCACTCAGTCAGAAGCGGGGGAGCCAGGACCCACTGAGGCTGTCCCGCGCCAAAGCCACAGGTACAGCCTTTCAAATGGAAGCTGAGCTTCCTGCATGAACTCTCCCTCTGCCCAACCTCATGGCAGGGCTCGTTCAGGGCCCACCCTGGAGCAAGCTGGGCCCAGCACAAATCCTTCCAGCCACCAGCCCCCTCCCAGGAACCCCCTCCTGCCTCTGATCCCAGGTCAGAGCTGTGACCTTGGCCCAGGTCAGGTACTAGGGCTCCAGGCACAGGCCCTGTGGCTTCCTGCCCGTGACTGCCATCTTGCAAGGGGCTGAGGACTGAGCCTTGCCTGACTGCCCCCCACTCCTCCCCAGCAAGAAAACGCAGACACCACAGCACGCGTCCTCGGTTAAGGGCTTTCAGGTGGCAAATGCTGGTCTGGGCAGCTCTCCCAGGAGCTCAACCCAGTGACTGAGGTCCCCTCTGCCAGCTGACTCCTGGGCCTGGGACCCTCCACGCCCCCGTTCACTAACTCACATCCTGCCCTCTCCTTGGTTCCGAAGGAGGCTGGGTTTTTCAGGGGGAGGCACAACCCGCACAGCCGCTTCGTGTGGATGAGAAAAAGGGTCCCTTCAGAACACATGCAGCCTCACGAGTCCTCCGATTCACTCAGCCCACTGGCCCGGGCACCCTTGTGCGGTGAACACTGAGGCCCTGCTTGTTCTTCCGCCTCACACCCAGCTGCAGGCTCCCTGTGATCCCAGGTTTCTACACTTCCAGAAGCTCCCCGACCTCTCGGCCTCAGGCCTAGCCTGTTTCCAAACTGGACAGAAGTGAGATGTTGAGAGCCGTGGCAAGGAGGGCAGAGTCCCCTGGGCCTTTCTTTGCTGTACCCTTGAGCGAGGGGCCGGCATGCACTGGCTAAGAGGGCTGCCCTGAAAATCAAGCTTGACCATGCTGCTTAAGTGCTGAGTGACCTGGAGTAGTTACTTCACCTCTTTGTGCCTGTTTCCCCATCTGTGAAATGGGAATAATAATAGCCCCACCTCCTGGAGTTGTGATGCAGATGAAATAAATTAATAACATAGAAAGGTAGAACAGTGCCTGTCCCATTGAGGGCCCAGTAAATTGTAATTTCTCTAGCTTCGAACTCCTTCCTGGACTGCTTCGCTCTCCCTGGCCCCCCTCACAAAAGCCGGGAGTCTTTCCCCATCACTACCTCCTGGCAGCGGGTGGGTCTGAGATCCATGCTCTCATCATCCTGATTTGAGGGATCCGGGCTCAGAAAGGCGCTGGCTCAGGGCCAGAGCAGGTGAGCACCCTGGTTCCCGCCATCCCAGCCCTGCCGGCCAGCATGTGCCCCCAAACTTGGCACATGACCCACAGCAGATGGAGATCTTGCTGCTGACCCAAGACCTTGTTTGGCTTGAGATCCCAAATGGGTGCAAGAACTTCAGACAAAACCACACAGCAGCAGGGTGGGACACTTCCTGTTGGGACATTGGGCTCAACGCTGCACGGGCTCCACCATCGGCCCCTGAGGTTCTGAGGCCAGAAGTGCTCCAGGGAGAAATGCCAAGTGGGAGCTAGAGGGGCCTCCTTCCGGTCGGGTGGGAATATTCTGGACATGTCTTTCTGTCTCGCTTGGCCTTCCTCCACCTTGTGCTGGGCTGGGTGGGGGAGGGAGGTTGGGAAATGCCCCCCCCCCCACCCACGTGCCAAAACCCAGAGAGTGCCTGGAGGCAGAACGGCACTGTGGGAAGAGCCCTGCTCTTGGAGAAAATCACCCCACTGATTAAGATCTCATTGACTTTGGGCAAGTTACTTAATCTCTCTGAGCCGCAGTTTGCTCATCTGCAAAATGGGCAGAAAAAAGTTACCCAGCTTACGGAGTTGTAAGAATTCCACCCCAGGGGAAAATGGTGTACAGACAAGTCAGGACAATGAGTGAGCCTCATTGGGAGGCTGCAGGGAGGTCCCAGGGAAGGCTCAGTCCCAGAGAGATCCCCACTGGAAGCGACCGTGACCACTGCCCCACAGCTCCACAGAAGCTCCACTCCCACCCTCCAGACACCCGGTTGGGCTTATTCAGACTTGGTCACTCACACACTGTAACACATGCACACATGCCACCCACTCACCCAGCAGAGAGACACCCAGAGAGACTCCCCCGTCCTCTACATACTCAACCCATCCAGTCCAAGCGCACCCATCCCCGTCTCCCCACCGTCACAGGTACCACCATACCTCAGACTCCTGCCCCCACTCTTTCTCTTCAGGAAGGACTAAGCTGAAGGAGCACCCACTCTTCATCCTTCCCTGGCCCCCCGGCTTTCCCTCATCCCTGTCCTCTGACCCCACTGTGGTACCACCCCATCCTCCAATCTGGACATCCCCTAAGACACCAGTCAGACTCCCAGCAGCCAGGAACAGCAGCCAACTCCCAGCCAACACAGGCTTGGGGTGCACGGTTCACAGGTAGGGGGCCACCAAGGAAGAAAGTCAGACCAAGGGCCAAACCCAGCCAGGACACCCTATCCCTGGCCCGCGGACCATCCCTACTGCCCATCTACCACCTGCCAGGGAGCCTGGGCAGGCCCCAAAGGCAGCCTCCACCGCCTTCCCCTCCCTCCCAGCCCACCTCCCCCCACCCCTCCCCATCTTCACCAGGCCTGCCCACTCAGAACCATTAACCACCCCTCCCCCACTCCACACTGCCCTGAGTGATGGTCTATCTATTATGCATGCCGCCTTTCTGCTCCATTCCATTTCCCCGAGTACCCCCGCCCCCACCCCCACCCCCCCCCCCCCCCCCCCCCCCGGCAACGCCACAGCCCCCTCCACCCCCCCTAAGGGCTTTTAACCAAGTACATTAGGCAGGGCCAGAAGCCAGTCTGACAGATGTCCGCAATGTTAGCCTCCGTTTCCCTGCTTCCTCCCTCTGCCCAGCCCAATTTACCTCCCACCACTCCCAGCTGCCCAAACTTCCCAGACCTTGATTGTACTCCTCTGAGTCTCTCTCCTCCTCCTATTTCTGCCAGGCCTTTGCCGTCCTGCCCTCGCCGACCCCTTGGCCTGGCTAACTTTCAGCTTCGAGCTCCTGGAGAGCCTAGGCATGCTGAATGAATATTCCATCTGGGTGATTATTGCTCACATGATATTAATTAATTATTAATTGCAATTAATCTCCTTCATTCCCAACCTTCCTCAGGGAGGCAGGGGGCGCCTGGCAGCTGAAAGGGACAGCGGGTGAGTGGAGTGGGCATTTGTGAGTGAGCTTGGGGCCTCGAACATTTTCCCAAGGCCCACCCACGGCGAGAACGGAAAGGAGAACAACAATGCGATCAGGGCACAGGGGGAAACTGAGGCAGAAGCAAGCACTAAGCTGGTCCCCAAAAAAGCCCACTGAGGGTGGCTGTGGCGGGCACCCAGCAGCCCTAACCCCTGACTGGCCTCTTAGCTGCTTCTTCCTGCCTCTCACTGCCCTCCCCAAGCCCCATCTGGTGTAGGACGGCTTGCTTTGGCAGGAGAGGGGGCTGGCGGAAAGCTGACCAAGGCTGGACTGAGCCCTGGGCCTTCTGGGTCCGCTGAGGGCAGGGGATCCCCACCCTGATGGGAGGGGGCCTAGAGAGGGGCAGGTGTGTGCTCCCACTAGTGGGCTCCAGCACCCCCTTGGTAGCCCATTGTACAGAAGGGGAAGCTGCAGGAGCCGGCTGCTGGGGAGGCAGGCGCCCAAGCCCTGGCTGCCCCGTGGTCTCCCCTGGGCTCTGAGGCCTGCTCCAGCCCCCTGGCCTCACTGCCGGCCCCACTCACCGGGCCACCAGGAGGCTCCTGGCGGACCCTGGTGTCCAACTGCTGCTTTCGGACCTCTCCCCCGGAGCTCTCCCCCACCAGACGGCTGGGCTCTGTGACCTCCGGGGCTTCCGGGCCCCCCAACGGGGGAGAGACCCTCCAGCGCAGAGCTCCGGCGGGACCCCGGGTCCCCACACCTGGGGAGAAAAGGGCATAGCTGCAGACAGATGCCCACCATGGGGCAAGAGACGGGAATGGGGTGGGTACGGCACGCCCATCCCCCACTCTGATGTGGCCCCTGGAACCCTGGGGGGATCTGGGTGGGAGGATCTGCTGCCCTGCCGAGGCAAGAACCCGATGGGGAGGGGGCCAGGAGCTGCACTCCAGCCCGACCGTCACGACTGCCCCCCCACCAAAGCCTCAGAGACCTGCAGAGTCCGCCGGCCGGCGGCAGGGGGCTGGCCGCGGTGGGGGGCAGATGTGGACAGGTGGGTGCATGCACCCTCCCCCCCCCCCCACGCCCTCCCGCGCTCTGGACCTGCTGTCACCCCGAGCACTGCAGGAAAATGTGGCTGCAGCAGAAACCGCCGCAAAACCCGGGGCGGGGGCAGGGAGGGGGCGCCGAGGCCGGGCCGGGCGGGGGTCACTCACCGGGCGAGGGGAGCAGCGGCAGCAGCAGCAGCAGCAGCAGCGCCGCGAACGCCCAGCGCCGCAGCCGCCTCATGGCTCGTTCATAATCCTCCGGGTCCGGGGGCTGCGGCGGCGAGCTGCGCGGCGCGGGCGGAAGGAAGGGCGGGCGGGGAGGCGCGGGCTGCGGGAGCCGCGGGCGGGGGCGCCGGGCAGTCGGGAGAGGGGCGGGAGCGGTGCGCGGGCCGGCGGCTGCGGCGACGGCGGCAGGGAGGACGCCCGACTCAGCGCGCTCCGGCCGCGGCCATCCCGGCGGGGCTGCGGGCCGGGTTAAGAGCCGAGCGGCGAGCACGTGAGCCGAGGGCCCGCCCCCGCCCCCCGCGGCCCCCACCCCCACCCCCAGCTAGGCAGGGCCGGGGCCGCCGCGACGGGAGGACAAAAGAGGCGCCGCCCGGGACAAGCCTTCCCGCCCCTCCTCGGCCCCTTCGGCAGGTGCAGGGCTGGGCACACGCGGTTTCCACCTCGCGATCTCCTCCTCGGCTGCCCTTGCTTGGGGAGCTCCGAGGACCCGTCGATTCATAGGGGGAGGGAGGCAGGGTACAGAGGGACCCCCGGGCTCTGATCTGGTGACGGCTCTTCTGGGGACCCGCGCGATCGAGGTGCGGGGCCGTGGCTGCCCCGCCTGGGGTCACCCCTCTGGCTTCGTACCCGGGAGAGGGCTTCCCTGGACCCAGCCCCCAGAGCCCTGCTCCACTGAAGGCTATTGGAGCTGGGAAGGCTGAAGCCCCAGGGATGGAAGCGAGGGGCAGGGGCTCTTGCGTCCAACCCAACTCAGTGCCTCTGGGATCTCTCCCGGTGGAGTAGGGCACTGCTGGGTCCTCCAGGAGGGCTTCAGGCATTGCTGTCACCGGGGGGTCCTCCCCTCACTGGGCTGAGTCCCTCACACAGGACACCTCAATTCTTTCCCCTTCCCCTAAATATATAAACTAGCCAGGTAATTTACATGAGGTTAGCATGTCCAATTCCTGTCCCTCCCTTGCCAGCCCACATCTTTGAGGAGCAGAAGATACCTCTGCATTCCCAGCCTCCCCTCTCTCGCCAAACTAGGTTGCCCTGTCTATAGACCATCTGGCCTCCCAACCTACCTCCCCAGCTGTGCCCTCAGCTCAGCTCCCAGGTTCCTGGGCAAGGTGGGTGTCCACACTGGGGGCTTGGGATCTCTGACCCCTGCTAGGAATCCTAAGAGTCAGTGATGGGTTAAGGTGTGGTAAGACACGTGAGCCCCGCTGGTGAGGCCTCACCCTGACTTTGTGCCCCAAGCCAGAGCATCCTCACACCCACACTGGGAGACCACAGATCACTGAGGAGTAGGAATGGAGGCAGGGATCCCCTTGCTGGGTCCTCTGCTTCCCCAGGGACCCAGGGCCTCTGCCAGGGAGGGAGCTGCCTCTGGCTCATGACAGGCCCCCCCCCCCCCCGCTCTATTTTAGGCCCAGGAGAGGTGAGAAGGTGATTTCCCAGGAGGCGCTGACATCAATGCTGGGAACAGGGTGACTCCCCCTCCCCCCCATCCAACCACCTGCCATTCCAGACCCAGATGCTCAGCAAGTCTGAGTCAATTGTTCCTTCATCCTGGAGACATCTTGGAAACCTCCTCCAGGGTGTAGGGGCTCTGAGGAATTAGGACCTACTGTGTGATATTCCCTGGAAGCCCACAATTATCCAGGAGGGGGAGACTGTGTTTCTCATTTTACAGGTGGGGAAACTAAGGCTCCAAGAGGCTACGTGAGCCTCCCAAAGTCAAACAGCTGGTCGGTGAGAGGTACATCCCATATTCCAGGGTCCCCCTCCTCCCTGGCCACCCCTATCCCCACCTTTGCCTTCTATCTGGGACCTAGAAGGGACTGGCCCATCTGGTCCATCTATCCCACCCTCTACCCCTTTGGATGGCACCCCAGACACCACCAGGGTGAGTCTGTCCTACCTTACCCTCGCCACGTTACACGGCCTCCCAGGGTTTCATTTCACCATGGAGGGCTTTGGGCCTGTGGGAGTCTGGATCCCCTCCTGCAACATGCCCAAGACCACACAGAGACCCCAATCTGTGGCCCGGACCTCCTAGGCTGAAGCACATTCCTACAACTTCTGTGGCCCTGGTTCCTTGGTCTTCCTGGTGGGGAGATCTTGCTGGTCCTGAGTGACACGTCTCCCGTGGCTTTCTGGGCCAGCTTCCCTGGAGCTCAATTGTAGGGCCCACTGGCCTCCAACAGCCCCTTATCTCTCTGGGTTCCCAGCTTTGAGCACACCCAGCTGGACAGCTTGACCTTCCCTTGACCATACTCCACTCCCCACCCAAGTCCCCTCCTCCCCATCTTGTCCTCAGTGGCAGCTCTGCTACAAGCTGCACGCCACTCCCAAGCAGGAGGCTTGCTTCAATTCCCTCACGCAACCTCCTGCCTGACGTTGGGGGTGGCGGCTGTAGACAGCTTCTCCTCAGACTGGGACTTCACAAGAGTAGGGATTGCCGCCCCATCCTACTTGGCCCGATAGCAAGGATGGTTTTCTCCTTAGATGGGGGCCCCTGAGGGCAGGGCCTGTGTCTCCCCCTCAAACAGGGGTTGGTTTCCCTGGGGGAATGCTCACCTTAACCCCACAGCTATGGTGGGCTCCTTTGGACCCTCTGCCCACCACTTGTTTCCCCACGCAGAAGAAATCAGAGGTTGGTGGCCACTGCTGTCTTGATGCCATCCTCGGGCCACCCTCTGGGGAGATGTTAGGCTCTGGTCCCCACCCCCAGTCCTCTCTCAGGAGCCCCCCTACCATCAGGAGGCTGGGGCCTCCTTCCCTGTACATTCTTCCTGCCCTTCAGCCAATTTTCCCCTCAAATTTTCCTGCACAGGGGCGAAGCTGGGCTTATGTGGGACCAAGACCTAGTCCCAGCAGCAGCTGCAGGTAAGGGAGGGGTGTCTGCTGCCTCCGCCCTGGGGCGGCATGGTGGGCAGGGATTCCTGCCCACAGAGGCAGTCTAGGCCCCTTGCCTAGTCTGCGAGGCCTGCAGCAGAGGCCGCGCCAGGCAAGGGGGCAGGGTGGTGAGGTGAGTAAGAGTAGGACTCAGGGCTCCAGGCAACCCACTGGGGTCCCAATCCTGGTTAATCGCTGTGTGACCTTGAGCAAGTCCCGCAACCTCTCTGAGCCTCAGTTTCCTCATCTGTGAAATGGGGGATAAAAAGTCTTCCCCGCAGTGTTGCAGGGGAGATAAATGAGTGGATGAGCCTCAGGTGCTCAGAGCAGTGTCTGGTGACAGAAGGGCTCACTCACCCTGGGCTCACACTGTTCATGTTGCCCTTACGGTGCCAAGGAGGAAACCAGCTCCTGGCTGTTGTCCAGGACCCAAAGGACTCCTTTATGGCTTGGGGGCCTCGGGGTCCTCTCTACCCAGCATGTGGGGAGACTGTGCCTAATGACATGATACTGAGGGGTGGGGGGTGGAACAAGAAGTTCGTTCTGCTTCCTCCCAGGTCCCACCCAGTGCCGTGTCCTTTCCACCAGGAGAGGACCGTTCTTGCAGTCCGAATATCCTTCCGAGGGAAGCCTCAGCTCCTCCCTCTTGGTTGTCTGGGTGGCCCCCTCCTTTAATCTCTGAAGCTCTGAGGCCTCGCCTCAGGGAGGAGTTGGAGGTGCCTAGGGTGCCAGAATCCTGGGGACACCCATCCTTTGAGAGGTTCACAGTGCACAAATGCAGTCGTGCCCCTGGGGGGCCAACAGTACGCCCACCCCACTGCCCCTCCTGTCCCATGCAAGGGATCCTCCTGGAGTTCTGGGGAACCGGCTGTTGGAAAGTGGGGCGCCCAGGGATGGGGTGTCTCACAGAGCCCCTTAGCAGCTTCATCCACAAATTTACACTGGAGATGGGGCTATGGGTCAGAGAGCCATCATGAGGTGGGAGAGGAGTGAAATTCATCCCTGGTGAAACGTCTAGAAGGCAGGCCTCGCAGGGTGTGTGTTGGTGGGGGGATGTAATAATAAGTTAGTTTGCTGAGTGTTTACCACGTGCCAAGCACCTCGCTGACACAAGATTTAATTCTTACTTCCTGGTGATGTGGCAATGACAATTACTTCCATTTTTCAGATTAAGAAAACTGACTTTCAGGAGTTTGCCCAAGGTCACAAAGTGGCAGGATCTGGATTTAAACTCAGGCCTGCATGGCCTGAAGGCTACAGGGTTCGTGGAAAATATGAAAGCTGTGCCTTGAAGAGTGGGCATTCCGGCTGTTTTGGAGGGTCATTCTAGGTCAGGGCCCAAGAGTGAGGACGCGGGGCTGCATTGCCCGCGATGGTCTGGCTGGACAGGGTCTGAGATGGAGGGGGTGGAGAGGACAGGGAGGCAGGGAGCACTGTCAGTAGGGAGAGTGCACAGGAGGGCCCTGGGGCTGGCAGAGGAAACAGGAGAGACGTATGACGAAGTGGGCAGGGGATCCAGGCTCGGACCAGAGTCCCTCTGTGGTGGCAGCAGGACAGGAGGGACGCAGGGATTCCTAGGAGGTTATGGTATTTTATTATCGGAGGAAGGACACTTGAAATCATCTCAAACAAGCCCCCTCACTTAAAGATCAAGGTCAAGCAGCACCTACCTGTCCTGGCTCGGACCTCAGACGTCCCGGGTTCCTCTCAACTTATATCCTGGAGGCCAGAACAGAGACATGGCTGTGGAGAGATGTTACCTTGGGGCTTGACCTGGCAGAGGTGTGATGTCCAAGGTCACATGAGATTGTTGAACTGGGAGGGGAACTCCATACAGTTGGATGTGAGGTCCTGGGCAGATGGTGATGAAGGTTTTAGGACCTGGTGCATCGGTTTTGGAGTGAGTAGCATGTGAGGCTATCAGAGGTCTCAGAAAGGGGCGGGGGAGCTCCCCACCCAGAGTGGCAGAGTCATGGGAAAGGCAGTGGGGGACAAGGCACGCCCATGTGTCACAAAAGGAAAGGGGTGCACCCATCAGGGAGCTCAGAAGGAAGCTACTGTCTGGGCCCCAGGAAAGGGGAGAGGGCCTGGAGCAGAACGCTCATTAGGGCGAAGGAGTTTCTCTGGGAGTGGGCGGCGAGCATGCCCTCGGCAGGCGACCACTCAGTGGGCAGCAGGGCCAGTGAGTGACCTGAGCAGACTGGACAGGCACGGTCCCACCTCCCTGCAGCCCTCAGGAGGGTGGTGGCACCCACACATGCTCTCCCACTTGCAGGAAGCACCCGTCTTTTTTACCAGTTGTTCTGTCTGTATCTGCTGGGCTGTCAGACTGCTCAGGTCCCTGGAGGGGAGATCAAGGCCCGACACACATACTCCAGCCCCCCTATCTTTGCTATTTGTTATTAACAAATTTATTTTACATCTCCTGAACCAAGATTAATTGTGAAGTTTAACAGGATGGCATAAAAAGGACAAACATGACCTCTATGAGGGTTGCACACATAGTTGCTCTATTTCCAAACTAACAACTCAGGTCCTCACCTGCAGGTAGGCCCCCCTTTCTTCCTCCAAAATGAGATACAGAATAGCACCAGCCTTCTGGTAGCTCCCACATTTAAAAAGAGAAACACACAGAGGCAGAGATGGGTGAGAAGAACCACAGTGCAAAACGTAAAAAAAAAAAAAAAAAAAGTGGCCAAAGAATCGATAGCAAACTCATCTCTGTCTCCAGATTAATGGCTTGGCTGAAAGAAATGGTGGGAGGTCCTTGGGGAAGGAGAGAGGGAGGAGGGTGATTGCAGAAGTTGGCAGGTGAGCCACTGACACTGGAACTGAACTCTGGGTGGGCAGCCAGAGCTGAGTGGCAGGGAAGAGCTGAGAGGGTCCCCAGAGGGGGCTCTGGCTACATCCTGGGCTCAGGGGAGAGGTCAGTGCTGGGCCCCCACTAAGTGCAGCAGGGAGGGAGCTCTGGAAGTGGCGCAGTCGAGCCCCTCCTCTGCTTCATATGTTCCTGAGGATCTGTGTGCACCAGCGTGGGGGGTTGGGGGAGGGGACAACACGCAGACATCTCAGAAAGCAGGAGAGCCACATGCTTAGGGGAAAGGAGGCTGGGGGGGTGGTGGTTGTGAACACCGACAACTAACCCTGTTGGCTCTGCAGAGCAAGTGCCTGCAGAGGGACGGTAAGCCAGGCCAGGGCGCCTGCTGCTCTAGCTTCTCTGTGGGCCCTCCCTATGCCAACCTTGCCTCTGCCTCCTGGCCTGGGCATCTGGCCATGGCTGCACAAGCCATGGCTGGAGGAAGGGGAGAGGGCAGCCCCCAGCCCAGACCCTCTTGGTCCCACCTGAAGACCTGGCGGGTGGGAGGACTGGCCCCGTCAACCCCACAGAGCTTGGCCATGACCACAGCTGTTCACGTGGACTTCAAGGGCCAGGCCCCAGGCGCAGCTCCTCCCCATGTGCCTGGTCAGCCCGGGCTGGGTGTGCAGCACTCGGCAGAGGTGGAACTTGCCCTGAGTCAGGAGCTGTCTGGCCCCAGAGCTGCGTGCCTGGGGGGACTCACAGAAGTAGTTCTCTGTTGGCACTGGGCTGGGGTTGGGACTGGGAGGCAGGGAGAGGCTGGGGGGTCCAGGACCATCGGGAGCGGCTGGCCCCCCGGCTGGCTGGAAGGGGCGGGGGCAGAGAGGTAGCCTGGCTCTCTGCAGGTCCTCCTGGGGTCTGTGTGCCCGCAGCTGAGTGCAGGTGGGCTGGCAGCTGGCCTGAAGCTGCGGGGCCGCTGGGGAGCTGCTCAGCCTGCTGGGAGACAGGGCCAGAGCCTGCGCACTCAGAATCCTTAGATCCTGGGGGCCATCCTCCCCCAGGCCAGGGGGCCTGTGTGGCCCAGAACTCTGCTGGCCTGTCTGTGGGCTGCCCGGGAAAGGGGACCGGGAGGGACAGGCAGGTCTGCTGGTGGCACACGGGCTGGAGGGAGGCCAGAGGCCTGGGCTCATGGCCTGGAAGGCGAAGGGAGGGAAGATGCTTGCCACTGGTTGTCCTGGTGCCACAGGGGCTGGGGGCTCTCGGGACGAAGAATGAGGCCTGTGGCCAGGACACCCCTGGCCTCTTCTCGGCATTGCCACTGGGGAACTGAACCTTCCGCTTGTGGCCAACAAGTGCCAGGTCTGGGCCAGAGGAGAGTTCAGCAAATCCAGAGCTGGTCAGCAGGCACTGGTAAGCAGGGCTCCTGGACACTGGTGTCTCTCGGGGGTCCACAGAGACATCAGCCGACCCTCCCGGCTCCTGGTGGCTTGCTATTGGTCCAGGTATCTTGCCAGCCTCCACAGGTTCAGCTGGTGCTTTCATGCCGCCCACTGTCCCATCTTGCTCTGAGGCACCTGGGGCCTGGTGATCGTCTTCTTTCCTCCTCCTGGGAGATGCTGCCCTGAGATAGGACGGCTGGCTGGGAGGCGGAGTCTCAGGACACAGAGGGTCACAATCGGAAGCCAAGGAGCCTGGCTGCCTGTGGGGATAAAAGCACCCAGCGGGCCATAGCGTTCAACTCCAGAGCAGGTGGCAAGCTGGGGTCCTCCCGGGCTGAGGCTGGGGCCGAGGGCAGAGCGGGGGCCTTCTGTGTTCTGGTTGTGCTGAAGACAGCTGGCCATTCTGGGTCCCTGTGAGAGGCCCGTTCTTGGCTCTGCGGCCTGTGCTCGGGGCTGGCCAGAGGAACAGGTTAGAGGCTGTTCCATTTATTAACTTCACACAGGAGGCTGTGCCCTTTGGTGGCTAGAGAAAGCAGCACAGGTCCTGGGTGTCCAACCTAAGCCCAGGGAGGCTGCCCGGGGTGGAGACTTGGGGTGGGAGGTGAAGCCACAGCTCCTTGGTGGGCAGCAGGGGGAAGCTGGGGCTCAGAGGGCCCTGGGATTCTGCTGAATCCCCTGCAATCCTTTCTGGGGGTAAACGTCTAGAGAAGCAGCAAGATCCTCCTCTTCACCCACCTAGGAAGGACCCAGGAATCCCCCTCCCCACTTCTAGAAGGCCAGAAAGGCCCATGACCAGGCACATGGCGGGAAACAGCAGCTGAACTGCTCCTCCTGTGCCCCTAACTGTGGCGACGCCCGGGCGTTAAAAAGGGAGCCACACTCTGATCAGGGCCCATCCTGATCTGATCAGCTGAAGCCACAAATGGAGGTCTTCCCCCACCCCAACCCCCCCGAAACAAACAGGACAGGAGATGGCGGGAAAGAAAGAGAAGGAAGGAGTAAGAAAGGGAAGGGACGCCATAGCCTGGTCCCTGCTGCCGCCAACCTGAGGGTCCTTCCCACCTCAGGGTGGTCGTGCCCGCCACCCGCAGCAGGGCGGCACGGTGGCGCTCACCCGGGGAGGCTGGCCTGGAAGGGGATGTCCGCAAAGCTGTGGCTCAGCTGGGCGATGATCCGATCCACTTCGGCGTATGGGCGGGCTTCCAGGGCAAAGCCCTGGTGCTGGGGGCTCTGAAGATGCTGCCCAGGGTGAGAGGAGGCAGGGGCATTAGACCAGACCAGGGCGGGAGACAAGCGGACCAGGTGGGAGAGATCGGGTGGGGCAGGCGGCCTCAGGACAGGCTGGGAGCTGCTGTGTGTGGTGGGGAAGGAGCTCACCCCGCGCAGCTCCTCGAAGGCCTCTTGGCAGCACTCGCAGTACCCCTTCTTCCTCCTGGGCACCGTGCAGGCGGCCGATCGCCGGCTTGGCTCCTGGTCCCTGGCTTCTCTGGCGAGGGGACAGGGTGGGGGAAAGCGGTCACTGCTGGGGCCCTCAGAGCAGGAACTGCTGCTCCGGGGCCTGGAGCCCAGACCAGGGCAGGGGTGGACCAAAATGGCCAGAGCCGGGCAGGCACAGGCTGGCCTGCCTACACTTGGCCTCAGGAGAGGCAGCAAGGAAGGCGAGGCCTCCCTGTGAGTACCCCTTCTTAGCTCTGTCCTGTCCCTGCCCACACATCTCAAACCACAGGTGAGGACGGCTAATGAGTGGTAGCAAGAACCCCTGAGGACATTCCGGCTCTGCGGCACACCCAGACCCATGTTCACTTGACCCGCACAGCTGCACCTTCACTGAGGACTTTCACATCTTTCTCGAACCTGACCTCTCCTCTGAATTTCAGTCCCGTATTTTTTTTTTTTGAGTTATTTTTTTTAATTGAAGTATAGTTCATTTGCAATGTTGTGTTAGTTTCTGCTATATAGCAAAGTGATTCAGTTTATATATGTGTGTGTGTATTTTTTCTTTTTCATACCCTTTTCCATTATGGTTTATTATAGGATACTGAATATAGTTGCCTGTGCTATACAGTAGGACCTTCTTGTTTATCTATTTTATATACAGTAGTTTGTATCTGTTAATCCCAAACTCCTAAATTATCCCTCCTCCACCCCCTTTCCCCTTTGGTAACCATAAGTTTGTTTTCTATGTCTGTGAGTCTGTTTCTATTTTGTAAATAAATTCATTTGTATTATTTTTTAGACTCAACATATAAGTGCTATCATATGGTATTTGTCTTTCTCTACCTGATTTACTTCACTTGTATGATAATCTCTAGGTCCACCTATGTTGCTGCAAATGGCATTATTTCAGTGTCTTTTATGGCTGAGCAGTATTCCACTGTGTGTGTGTGTGTGTGTGTGTATACATCACATCTTCTTTAGCCATTCATCTGTCGATGGCCATTTAGGTTGCTTCCATGTCTTGGGACTGATGGATCACATGACATCAAAACTAAAACTCTATTTTTAGTTTTTTAAGGAAACTCCATACTGTTTTCCATAGTGGCTACACCAATTTACATTCCCACCAACAGTACAGGAGGGTTCCCTTCCCTCCACACCCTCTCCAGCATTTATAATTTGTAGTCAGTCCTGCATTTTTAACAGCCTGTAGGGTATTGGTATTTGGCTGTCCCAGCAAACTCAACGGGTCCAAAATATTCCCCTAAGGACTTTCTAGGTATGACACAAAACCCAGGAAACAGAAAAAAGCTGAAAAATTCAACTACATGCAATTTTTAAAAATATATGCATGGCAGAAAACATAAAGTTAAAACACAGACCATAAACTGGGGAGGACATTTATAACTAATAACATAGCAAAGGGCTCATTTCCCTGAAACACAAAGGGCTCCTTACAAATCAGTAAGTGATCAATAACTGAATAGAAAAGTGGGCAAAGGATATGAAAAAGGTTTACACAAAAAGAAATTCAAATGATCAAACACAGGAAAACACACTTCAGCTCATTCATAAAAAGAAAAAAAATTAAAATTACAATTACACTGAGATACGTTTTTTAATCTATAAGATTGGCCGAAGTCAACAGGTCTGACAGCTCACAGTATTAGCCAAGGGGATGGGGAAACGGGCTCTGGTCCAGTGCGGGTGACAGCGTACCCTGGCATCACCTCCATGAAAAGCAATTTGGCCGCATTTCTCAAAATTACAAATGTAAGCACCCTTTGACCTGGCATTTCCACTTTTAGGAATTTATCCTGCAAATATGCTTGAACAGTCACAAATTTACTCTGAACAAGACGACTCCCTGCAGCACTGTTTATGATAGCCAAAGACTGGAAATCATCTACGTGTCTGTTAAATAAAATACAGTAAATCCATACCATGGGATACCCTGCAGCCATTAAAGGGAATGAAGATGCTTTTTAGGTACTAATAGAAATTAATCTAAGATATATTAAGTGGAAAAGCAAGATCCAGCACAGGGAAGAATATTGTGAGAAGAGGGAACAAAGGATACACAATGTACTTCTGTCCATAAACTCTCTCTGGAGAGAGACTCACAGTCTGGAGATTGGGGGATGGGTATAGAATATAGGTTTTTCACTTTAAACCCTTTGTAACTCTTGAATTTTGAACCAAAATATAACGATTTTAAAATTAAAAAAAAATTTAACATTTCCTCCCACAGATTTTCTATGCACACCCCCAGAACGCTGGGCTACCCCCTCTCTGTTCCTCACATCTGGTCACCAAAGCTTCACTGCTTCATTGTCTTCCCTTTACAACCTGTCGGCTCCTCTGCCAGCCCCAGGCCATCCCAGGCCGAGCACCCTGCCCAGGCCCAGCCCGGGCGGCCTCATGACTTCCTCTCTGCTGTCCCTTGCACCTTCTGGGAAAGGGATGAGGGGCACCTGGACTTCACCCCAGCCTGTTCTTGCCTTCCTCTGCTTTCCATCTACTGCCACATTCCCTTTCTGTTTTTCTTACCATTAGCACTGTTTCCTGATCACGTGGCCCTTTTCTGCTGGTGGAAGCCACAGGTCCTCCTTGGCCCTGGGGACCCTCGGGCTGAACATCTGCCTTCTACTCTCCTGGTCTGTAAACTAACCCTGCGGCCCACAAGTTAGAAAGGGGCTGAGAAGGTGTCCAGGCCATCACCCGAACCACCTTCCTTCTGTGATTTGGTCAGTGAAGGTTCAAACTCTCACCCATCTGCAGAGTAGGAATACCGACCAGCATACAAGCCACTCTGGACCGCATGGTGTGGCAGGTCCCCCAGATCCCCTGCCCCCATGTTTAGCCCAAAAGGCCTCGAACTTTGATGTGCACTGAAATCACATGGGGAGCCCACGAACATGCAGGTTTGGGGGCTCCATCACCAGAGACTGTGATTCTGTGAGTGTGGAGTCCAGGACCCTGCATTTTTAAAGGGACCCCAGGGGACTCTGATGAAGGTGGTCTATAATTCGAGTTTCAGAAAACGGCCTCTTGCCCTCTGGACACAAGTCAAATTCTTCAGTATGGATGGAAAGCACCAAATAAAATGGATGAACACTCCTGGTGTCTCTCTTCTCTGGGCTAAGTTCCCGGAATAGACCTCGCCTAAGGAGCTAACACATGGCCATTCCCAAATCTGACCAGCAGGCCCAACGGGGAGGACTTTGGCCTGGAACCAGCTCTTGGTACTCAGGAACCAGAAAGACCCACCTGGTATGGTGCGAGATGCCCGGAGTCGTCGGGGCCTCAAAGGGACTTGCATCTTTGGGTCCCAGAAAAGAAATTTCGGGAAAGGATTTAAACTGATGGTGGAAAGGACGAAACTTCCTGAAACACAGAAAACTTCCACTTTGACTACAGTGGGGAAGTGGAAAGGGTGAGGAAGGGGGGCTGGCCCAACTCCCGATAATTCCACTCTCACCTGCCCAACTTTTAAATTCTAGAACAATGCTCTCATCTGCCTTACTAGGCTAGATTAATATTTTAAATTAACACTCTTCCTGTCTACTTTCCAAGACTGTTTACACTTACTGCCTCCCCTGAATCCTGTAACCTCTGAGCTGAGCGGGACGACGGTGTTACCCTGTTTTACACAAGAGGAAACAAAGCCCAAAAGGTTTTGTGACTTGCCCAAGGGCTCACGACCTGTAAGTGGCCAGGTCCAGATGGGAAGCCACGTCTCCCAAATCCTGATCTAGTTCCTCCCATCTTTCCATTTTGTTTCTCGATCTTCACGTGACCTCTGAGGACTCTAGCCTGGCAGAATCTAAATGCAAGGATGTTTAACCCAGAGCAGTGATCTTCCTGTTCCATGAAGAGGAACATCTCTGCTCTGGGCTGGTCCTTTGTACTATCTGAGGGGTGGTGCTCTGGAAGGAAGAGAGGCACAGTGAAGGTTCTGGATAGTCAGACCTATACTGAGTGGTTTGGGGGGTTTGCTTCAAGTTGCTCACGTTCAGGAGACTTTCAGAGCCAGATCTGGCAATCTGTGGATACTCAGCAAACCCTGGGCACACCGTGTTGGGTTGCAGTGGCCGGTACTCCAGAGGAGAGCAGGCCCTGGGTTGCTGGGTGGCACAGTAAGAGCCCCGTGGCCTCAGGAGTGAATTAACAAATGAGTCTTCTCGGGGACTTCCCTGGTGGTCCAGTGGTTAAGACTCGGCGCTTCCACTGCAGGGGGCTCGAGTTCAATCCCTGGTCGGGGAACTAAGATCCTGCAAGCCGTGCGGCACAGCCAAAAAAAAAGTCTTCTTGGACCCTGAAGGAGAAGGAGGCGCCCTTCACAGTCCTGGTACCCGCCTTTCGCCTCCTCCATGTTTCTTTGTTCCTGCTTAGGAGCCTGGAAAGTTGAGTTTGGTGTGGCTATGCTGGGCTTTGAAGACTGCCTGCTTTAGAACCACACGTAAAAAAGGATCGTGAGAAAGCTCAGCTCCACTTGGATCTTGCCTACGATGCCAGGGGCACACAAACCCATGTACCCTGCTCCGGTTACCAGTGACACGGCCTGTGCATGCCGTGTGCAGAGATACTGAGGCCCTGGTGGTGTCTCAGCCACTGCGTTGGAGTCATGACTACTTGACTTAGCTGGTTGTGAAGGGGCTGAGTGTGAAGGACGTGCCTCCCGGCCCACTGGAACAGCAGACGAGAGGGCATCCTTCCATCCCTGTGTTCTTTCTACTGGCTTTCGAGCTGGCAGAACCAACTCTGTACTGTGTGCCAGTGCCATCTGGAGGACGGGCAGGCAGGCCAGGCTCCTGGGCCTGGGTCTCTAGCTGGCCCACCTGAGCTGAGGGACACAGTGAATTCTGGTGCAGGAGTTGCTGCTGGGTACATGTGGGCTTTTTCTCTTTTAAAAAAACTTTTTGGGTTAATTCTAGATTCTCACAGACTCCTGATCTAGTTTCTATGGAAGAGTCTGTGGTAACCCAGGTGGCTAACAGCTCATCAGGTTATCATCAATGTGACCTTCCTGCTCTAGGTAAGAAGGGGCCCTCGTGGGGGCAGACAGGGCAGAGTGGAGAGGGCGCCCGGCTGGATGTGGATTCTAGCTTTGGGCTAAGATTCATTAGGAAAGTGGCCGTGTTCATGTCCCTTAATTTCTCTGACCTTACTTTCCCCACTGGGAAGAGAATGGACTCTCCTCATGCCAGTTTTACCCAGGGCTGTCACAAGATAACATGTACCAGGAAAGGGTTTTACACAGCCAGACAGAAAGGCTTCATCAAGTACAAGGTGGTCTGACAAGGGAACCCCAATATCACCCCAGAGATCTTCACTTCATCCAAGACGGTACTAGCACTAATACCAGCAACGATTCGGTATTGTCAGTGTACATGTGGGGGGAAACGAGGAGCAAAACTGAGCCCGGATGGGACACCATGGACTCACAAAAGCAGAGCATTAAAAGGAGGGAATTCACACACAGGATCATTGACCTCTGACTTATGACCAAGAGGAGTGCCGGCTGGGCACGGTGCCTCCTGAGAGGCACCGTGTGAGACTTTTCCATGACAGAGGGGACAAAGGGGCTTCCGGGGAAGACAAAAGTGCAGGGCTGAGGGGCTCCATGTCCCCATGGCAGCGTGGGGCCCCCGAGTACCTCTCCTCCATGTGCGTCTGGTGGCCCACTCACCTGCTCTCATCTTCGACTTTGAGGAACGGTGCCTTCAGTCTGGCCACTGGAAGGAAGAGTGTGCCCGTTAGCCATCTGTCTGCTCCGGTGCGGGGCCTGAGCTCTACATGCAGGAAATGCTCAGGGAGGTGAGGCTCTGCCAAAGCCTAAAAGGCTCTCGGAGCTGGAACACTCGCCGCCCCGAGGTGCGCCTTTCCATTTGCAGAGCGAGGCACCCACTCTTAATTCCTCCAGCCTCTACCTGGGAGAGAGGCAGCAACTCTTGCGGGGAGAGGCTGCAGGGTGCCCGGGGTCCTAGGAGTGGGTGCTGGAGGCTGTCAACCTCGACCGTCAGAAACTTGGCTGCGTGGGAGAAACCTAGCCCCTGTTGATTTCTGCTAAAAGCCTCAGCTCCTTCCCAGACCTTTACTCCTGGTGTCTCAGAATCCCAAGGGGCCTGAGAACAGCTCCTAGAAAGAATTTTCCATGAGGATCCTGAGTTTTTTTGAGGGGAGGAGCAGTGAGGAAGGGAGCTAAAGAGTGTTTCGAGGTCTTGGCAGAAGGACAGGAAAAAAATATCAAAAGTGAAATCTGGTTCCTGAAAAAACAGGGCAAAGGGGTGCTGAGAAGACAGATTTGGAGTCAATTAATCAAGAGATTCATCCCCTACTAACTGCCTATCTGCACAGTCTACAGACTCTCTTAGGCATTATAAACCGCTTCCACGCTCCCACAATGACCAGAAGTCCTGTCAAAGGGGAAGCCAAGGCACTGGAAGCCTGGGCAGAACCAAATCCCCAAAGAGGCTGGCCCCTCTCAGCTCCCGGACCCGCTCCAGGCCACCAGTGCCCAAACAGAAGCAGCCTTTCTCCTTGCGTAGCAGCAGATCCCATTAATTACTTTTTGGGGCGACTTCTCGTCTTTCTAATTAACTGAGACAGTGATTAAAATCAATTCCCCTACAGATTTCCTTGGATTTCAAACGTGAGAGGTGCCAAGTGACTTTTCTTAGCTCCTGTTTGTGCACGAATAAATGCCACTTAAAGAGCATCTCTGGGAGGAACATCCAGGGGGAGAAACTCTCCTGCTGTCCAAGAGGAGCCGGGCCTATCATTCTGCCTGTCTGTCAGTTTCAGGGAGTCTGGCATTTCTGCAAGTGGTAGGCAGCTGTCAAAGTGCCCACCCCAAACTGCTCCTGAATCAGAAGGAAAAGGATGCTGAACTGCGATCAGTGGCCAGGAACAGCCAGAGGATGCAGGAGCCAGAGCGACCGCCTGAGGTCTTGGCTCTGAAGAGAAGGCCCGGCCCAGCAGCCCGGGACTCGCTCATGGAGGCCTCTCTCCCACCACTGTCCGCTCCGAAGCTCAGGCCCTGGAAACACGATGGGGCCATACAACCTGGACTTGCTTCCTGCCGCAGAAAAGCGGGCAGATGCTGCCACAGAGGGAGTCGTGGGGAAGCATTTAGGGAGGGAGGGATGGCAATTAAATGAGGAAGAGCTATCACACTGACCTTTCCGTGTTCTTGACTCTGCTGGACATGTTCCCTAAATGGAAAGGGAAAATAGGTTAAGGATGTGAGGCAGCCGGGGGGAGGGGGGGGGTCGAGGAACTGGGCCCAGTGAGCCGAGTTGCCACCAGTCTGCCCCACTTAGCTTCCTGCCCACGGCTGGACTGTGAGCTGGAGCGGACCTCAGCACCATGGCTCCCTCCACCTCCCCAGGGACTTGAAGTCTGGTGAACTCTGTGCGTGAATCTCAATGGCAGCTGACTTTGTACAGGGAATGCAGGGCAGAGCAAAGAGCAAGGGCTAGGGGGCCGATGTGCGGAGTTCCCACTTAACTCTTTGGATGTGGCACAGATGAAATTCCAGCAGGTAACAGACCTGACGCAGAGTAGGTGCTTGCTAACGGCAGCCTGTATTTTCCAGGCATGGCTGCCATTTCAGGGCAGCTGATAGAAAAAGGGTGAAGACAACGCCTCTTGCTTACGGTGCCCTATCTTGCATACCCTGACTGTGTTTGTCAAAACCGACTTTTAGGGGACTTCCGTGGTGGCACAGTGGTTAGGAATCCGCCTGCCGATGCAGGGGACACGGGTTTGAGCCCTGGTCCAGGAAGATCCCACATGCTGAGGAGCAGCTAAGCCTGTGCGCCACAACTACTGAGCTTGCGCTCTAGAGCCCGTGAGCCACAACTACTGAGCCCGTGTGCCACAACTACTGAGCTTGTGCTCTAGAGCCTGTAAGTCACAACTACTGAGCCCATGTGCCACAACTACTGAAGCCTGTGCGCCTAGAGCCCGTGCTCCACAACAAGAGAAGCCACTGCGATGAGAAGCCTGTGCACCACCACGAAGAGTAGCCCCCGCTTGTTGCAACTAGAGAAAGCCCGCATGCAGCAACGAAGGCCCATGCAGCCAAAAATAAATAAATAAAATAAACAAAAAAACCCACAACAAACCAACTTTTAGGCCAAGGTCAAACAAAGCTAATATTAAAAACCAAATGGAACAAGTTTTTAAAAATCAGTTAAAGGGTTGGGAGGGTGCGGATAGGATGAGAGATCCAACGGCTCCATGACTGTCTGCACCTCTGGGCCCGAGGAGGTTCCAGATTCTCCTCCAGGCCACACTGCCGGGGCAAACACAGCCCGAAGAAGCCTTCCACCTGCCCTCACCTATTAGCAGATTGCACCCAGAACTTGCTCCGAAAGGGCCCCAAGTAACTACAAAAGAGATTATTAAGCAAACAAAGTAAAAATACTATGTATTCGCGTAAAAGGGGGGAATTTTGACGTATCTGCTTGTAGATGCTTGGAGTCCTGGAAGGACATTTGAGAAACTGTTCACATTGTGGACCTCAGGGAGGGAGCTCGGTGGCTGGGGAGCAGGAGTTGGAGGGGAACGAGACTTTCATTGTATACTTTTCCCAAATGCGAGCAATGTAAATCTACTTAGCAGTGGCAGCAAGACCCTAAAGATGCCCAAACCAGAGGGGCTGGGGCGAGGGGCGTCGAGGCTGAGCATGCCATCTGGTTTGGATGTGGTTCTGCTCCTGGGTATCAGGCCCTGGATGGACCTGTAGGGCTTAACTTTTCCTCGGATTCAGGCTGGGTGAACACCCCGTGGCTTTAAATCAGCCCGGCTTTCTTGATGTGATACACATCAATTTCTAACTCCAGCAAAGGAAGGAAAAGCCAAACAAGAATTGGGAATATGGCAGCTACTTCCAACACCATCACCCCACTGCCACCACCCGTGCAATCTGTAGGCTCATTCCCGGGCCAAGAGCCATCCTCAGAAGGGCAGGCTGGCCAGCAGGCCAGGAGTGTTTATGTTTTATCCAGGCCAGGACTACCCGCAGGCAGTCCACAGCCCAGGCTGCAACGAATGCCTCAGTGTAGCATGGGGGATGTGCAGGTAGCACAGGGAAGAGAGAAGACAGGGCAACGCAGGGCTGTGAGCACCAGGGATGAGCTGACCAAGAGGCCGAGCTCCTCTCGGTCAAGGCCAGAAGGAGGTGGCTGGAGTGGGTCCTGGGTTTACCAGCGTTGTCACAGACTTTACTGTTGCCCTTCAGTTCAGGGGAATGACCTACCTCTGGCTTCTTTGGCCCTTGCTTCTTCACACATGGCGCATCAAGAGACAGCTGCTGTACATGCATCATCATTTCTGTGGAGGAAACAGAGGGCTGCAGTCAAAGGCTTCCTCTCCTCATTTCCCCAGCACAGCCCCATCTTGGGGCTGGGGGACTAAACTTCTCACCCGGCCTGGCTTGCTGGATCACACCAGCCTTGCCTGCCACCTTCTGGCTACGTGTCATCTCTGCACCTGCTGATAATAAAAGAGAGGGCTGGGTCCTCTATCCCTGGAAAAGTACCTAAGCTGGCTTCACGCTCCTTTGGAGCACTGAATACAAGTCTTGAACAGGAGGTGCCTTATGACCCATAAAGAGCTTTAAGGTACTACTGAAGTGCGGCTTCTGTGGGGGAGACCAAGCCATGGCAGTTACTCAGATGCACCCTTAGGTGGCAGACCCAGCAGGGGCTACACATGCTGCGGGTTCTCAAATACACGGAAGGCAGGAAATTAGATCAAGTCAGAAATGGCTGGCTTTCCAGCGGCGATGGAACCCCCCAGCACCCCAGACCAGGATCTTCCCCAGCACAGTTCCCTACCACCCGCACCCCCCCACCGACCACAGATCTAGGGCTGGATCTGGACCATCCCCCTTCAATGGGTCAGAGAAAAAACGCCAGACTCAAAGTGCAGCTGGGTGTGAGGGCTGGCTGCAGATTCAAGACAGCTATTCTCATGTAAATTTATTATAACCTGCAAACAGGTGGTTATAGTGTGAGGCAACCCTAGAGGAAAGAAAGAACATGAAATTTAGTTGAGCCAAAATAGGTGGGAATGTGAGCCACACTATTCACTCCTGGTGAGACTATGGATAATTTACTTAATCCACTCTCTGAGGCTCAATTTCCTCATCTGTACAATGGGCAGAAGACTGCGGTAAGGAGGATTAAATAAGGCGATTCCTAGCACAGCGGAAATACCTGATAAGGGGTCATGGATATTAGGATTTGTTTCTTATTTGTAAAACAGGATCGTCACAGCAGCTGAGGAGGGCTGTCCGGTGGGTTAAACAAAGCAGCCTCCCCAGCGCCCGCGCTCTGCTACTGCTGGTGCTGCTCCCCACGCCCGACCCCCCGCCGCAGCAGAGCAGCGCAGTAAGTAACTGAGTACATCTGGCTTCAACTAGTACACGGCTCTGGTCCCTATCACAGCCGAGGTTCCCAGACAAAGTCGGCAACCCTCCCCTCCGCGGGCCCCGGGCAGGAAGGGTACCATCCACGTGGAGAATCCGCACCCCCCAGGAGCGGGCGTTGCTCAGGAGGCTGCTGCCGCGCCCGCCACCGCCTCCGCCGCCGCTGCCCTGGAAAGACAAGCCAAGTCAGGCAGGAGCATGAGACCCCCCCAAGGCCTGAACACCAGGGGACAGGCTGGCCTGGCTTCTGGGAGCCCCGGGTCATCCATGTGCGGGGTTGTTGTGTGGGGTGGGGCGGACAGGGGCGAGAGCACAGGGCCTGGACAGTTGATCCCAACCCCTGGGAAGACCCTCTCCTCTGCACGGGCTGGCCACATCGGGAGGGCACGGACCGCTGATCTGCCTATAGGCTCTGCTCCGGCCACCCTGGGACCAGAAGGACACAATAAACACCGGTGACAGTCACCATCATCGAGCAGGAAACTACGCTGGCTGCCCGAGTCCGGCGACACCACCCTCCCGCGTCACAGCCACAGCCAAGGCGCCCATTGATGGCACCTGAACTACTCCTTTGCAAGGTCACCTTAACTCCTCCTCCTGCCACTTCACTGTAATGGTCCTGGATTCTCACAAAAAGGATAAACAGCTACTTGTGAAAGCCGTACAAAGTCTGACACGTGCCACAGCGTTTCTCCCAAGTTCTCTTGGGAGGCCCTGGAGCTGGAAAGATCATGGAGTCAAATCCTGGCTCTACCACCTCCACCCTGGGTGACTCTGGGCAGATTACTTAACTTCTCTGAGCCCCACTTCCTCGTTTGTAAGGAGAAAATCTCGACAATTCTACACATCTGCCTGGGTGTGCCTTTTGTGTTAGTGCTTCAGAAGAACCTCCGGAGGCAAGGCTGACTCCGTCCCTGTGCCAGAGACACCGGCCTCCAGCCCGTCCCCCTCAGCTCACCTGGTTCCTGATGGCCTTCTGCAGGAGCTCCTTCCCTCTGCTCAGAGGCACCTGGCGGAAGAGAGGAGCAATGGGGGCAGCTGTGGAGACCACCTGTGCACAAACAGATGTTTCCACGGGGGCTGGCAAGGACGTCTGGGAGTCACATCCCTCGGAAAGCTGGGAGCAGTGACAGCTGAGGAGTGGCAGAAGTGAGAGCCCGGAGAACCTTCCAGAGGTAAAGGTAAAGCCACACTCAAGTTCAGGTCACCCACAGGGAGCTGCAGCCCAGGCAGCTTGGAGCCTGGTGAAGGGCATTCTGAATTCACCCAAGATCAAGCGTTACAAATGTCCTGAGACCTCTCTTGAAGAGCCCGCACTCCCCAGCAGACAAGCTTCGGTCAATCCAACAAGCCCTCTCTGGTTTACAGAGGACGCTCCTACTGCTTCTGAACCTCAGACTCTGAAGTCCCAGAAAAAGTGAACGTGTATCACAGAAGGGAGGGCGTGGGGATAGCATGTCGCTGAGGTGTGTGGATCCAGAGCTATGATAAGACAGTTTCAGCCCCTGAATTCAAATATGAGATTAAAATAAACCAGGTGAAACTAAAACCAGAAACTGCCGAAGCGGGCTCACCGAGGCCTACTTCCTTCGTTTATCAGACACACACTTCCTTCCCCATGAGGTTCTTACCGAGTCCACAGCTTTCTGTGCGGGGCTGGCACGGCTGCCTTTTGGGTTGGCTACAGACAGTGTTTCCACTGTGACCTCGCTGGGGCTGGGGCAGCCTCTGTGACTTGTCCCGCTGCTCTCGGCCTTCGCCTCCCTGCGGCTGGACACGATGTAACTTACTTCTTTGCTCAGAAACCCCTCAATTACCTGAAACCAGATCACAGAGGTGGCTAAAACCCAAAAGGCAGAAGTAGAATCATCAATATCGAGAGGTAGGGGAAGGAAATCTTGGCTGCCAGAAGTTCTAGAATCAATGTCTTTAAATAGACCAAATGCAGTTCAGTGCCAGGCCCCCAAGAAGACATCATCCTGAAATACGACAGGGTTTATATATATATATAACACAGGCTCTTGTCTCCAGAACTGCAGCTCCTCCTGACCCAGCAGCAGAGGCCCGGAGGCTCTGAGTATCTGACTAGTTTGAGTTTGCAAGGAGTGAGAGTACACTGAAGTGATCGGAGAAGATCAGAACTTGGCGAAGCCATGATTTTGCTGTGAAGATACACTGGGACATCCAGACGCTGCATCGGTAATCTTGACCACCCTACCAAAAGGAGCCTGAAACAAAAATGGGTTTTGGCTATGACTCAGCTGCCTAAATACCTGCTCATCCTACCTGTGAGCCCGTCACGGCACTGAGAGGGTCTGACTCATCTTGCATCCCAAGAACCCAACACAGTGCCGGAAACGCAATGACAAAACTCATGTCTGTGGGAAGAAGAAAAGACGGAAATAAGCAGTAGTGAGCTGGCAAATGCTTAATGACCAACTCTCCGGGTGAAAAAACCCGCTTTGTAGCATCTGTCGATTTCTGTGGGGTAAGATACTACTGTGGCTGATTGCAAGCTAGCCAGATGACATCAATGAATGTGGAACTGGAAAGAGATGGTAACAATTGGTTCCCGTGAGCCAGTAGCTGCCAGCTCCAGCACACCTGTGAAAGTAAGGATGGATGATCTCTCTGAAGTGTGACTGGATGAGAAACCTGACACTTAGGTTTAAAAAAAAAAGTTTAGGTTCCTCAAAAACCTAAACATGGATTACCACATGACCCGGCAATTCCGCTCCGAGGTATACACCCAACAGAATTGAAAACAGGGACTCGAATGGATGCTTGTTCACCAATGTTCACTGCAGCATTATTCATAATAGATAAAAAGCAGAAACAACCCGAGTGTCCATCAATGGATGAATAGATAAGTAAAATGTGGTCTATCCATACAATGGAGCATTATTCAGCCATGAGAAAGAAGTGAAGCTCTGATCTATTCTACAACATGGGTGAACCTTGAAAACTTTATGCTAAAGTGTAATAAGCCAGACACAAAAGGACAAACATCAGTGATTCCACTGATATGAGGTATCTAGAATGGGCAAATTCAGAAACATAATGTAGATTTGCGTTCCGGGGGCTAGGGGGAGGTGAAATGGGAAGTTACTGCTTAAAGGTTACAGGGTTTCTGTTTGGGGTGAAAAAAGTTTTGGAAACAGATAGTGATGGTTATACAACAGGATGAATGTAATTAATGCCAATGAACTTAAAAGAATGAATTTATAAATGGTTAAAAAGGCATATTTTATGTCATATACATTTTATCACAATTTTAAAAAATCTTTAAAACTATGGCTTGAAGGAGTGTGCCTATCTTCTGTAATATGGCAAAAAGATAGATGATTTCAGGGCCACACGTTCCTCCCATCCCAACAAACCCACGCCTTTGACTTTGCTGTTCCTCCCGTCAGGAGATGGAGCCTATCTGTCCACTCCCTTGAATTGAACTCCTTTTGACCAACAGAATGTGATGAAAGTAATACGTGTGAGTTCTACAGCCTCAAGAGACCTTATAGCTTCTCCCTTCATCTTCTGGGAAAGCTGCCCTAAGACCACCTTGTACATTAGCTGGTCTAGCTCGCTGTATGTACATATGATGGTGTATATACATATGACGTATGTAAGACACCTCTCATACAATGTATGAGAAGTCACATAGAGGTAGCCAGCACCAACAGCCAGCTGTGTGAGTGAGGTCATCTCTGGTCCTTCCAGCCCAGCTGACCCTGCAGCCGAACGCAGCTGCAGGTGTGAGCCCTTATGAAACCAGCAGAGAAAGCACTCAGCCAGTACACAGAACAGTGAGAAACAATAAATTGTTTTAAGCCCAAGTTCTGGGGTGGTTTTTTACACAGCAAAGGCTAAATGAAAGAACAGACTGAAAGTTCAACATGTAATTTTGGGCTGGTTTGGGTGTATAATCCTCATTCTGTCCATCCCCATTGCTGAGTTTCTATATCCCTGAGTTTCCATTCGTTTGATGGCAAAGAGCCTCTGCATTCTGATCCTATTCATGCAAATTCCCCAGTTACCTGCCTCTTTTGGGCCAAGTGTTACCATCCTATTTTCTAAACACAGAAATACCCCTGTCAACCCCTTACTAAAAGTACTGTATGATGTGCTCTAGAAAATATTGTAATGGACTCAGATACAGCAAATGCTTTTACCCCAAAGTTGTTCACCACAGTACTATTTATAAGAGCTAAAATTTAGAAATAATCTAAATGCCCATAGGTTAACTGTTAAATAAATTAATAATCTACTCAAAAGGATATTATATACTCATTACAAAGAATGTCCATGAGGGGTAAGAATGATAGGAAAGTGCTAATGCTTTAAGGTTATGGGCAAAAAGTTGGTAATCAAAAATGTATTCATGATCGTAGCTACACAGAAAATAAGCATTAAATAAAATAAAGTAGATGAGTGGTTATACAGGGTTGGGAGTGTTGAGGAAAATGGGGACTGACTGATGATAGGTATGGGTCTTTTTTTGGGGGGGGGCTGATGAAAATGTTCTAGAATTGACTGTGTAATCACACAATTTGCACATCTCTGTGAATATACTAAGAACCGTTGAACTGTATATTTTAAATGGGTGAACTGTATGGTATGTGAATTATATCTCAATAAAGCCACGAGAGGGAGAGAAAGGAGAAGGGAAGGGGAGGGGAGGGGAGGGGAGGGGAGGGAAGGGAGAAAAGAATCCACAAGAAAATAAATATATCACAATGATGGTTGTTACTTGAACAGTTCCATGTTCTCCAAAGTCTCTAGAATGAACAGATATTACTTTTCCAATTAGGGAACAAATTTAACTTTATTTTATTTTATTTTATTTTTTAACTTTATTTTTAAAAAATGGTTTATACTTAAATTGCTTTGGAAAATGTAGTGATACCCCTGAAAATACCTGGAGGTCACAGATATAATCCCTCTCCAGCTCCTGCCCTACAACGCGCAAAGGCACATGGTACCACAGGAGAGAAGCAGGTTACATACCCCACCCAGCTGCTGGATGGCCCCCGTCAAAAACTGGAGGTTCTTGCCAGCGGGCAGATCCAAGTAAAAGGACTTTCCAGAAAAGGGCTGCCTCCCAGCATCCGGTGAGCTCTTCTGGCATTTTCCCAGACAACTGGAAACTCCTAGCTGAGCCCCTAGAAAACAACAAAGGGGAGCAAAGTGAGAAGCCTGAGGTAAGAGAGAGTCCTGCAGGTCAATCAGCCCTCGCAAACAGCCCCCGCATCACGGCACCTGGCCAGGCCTCGGGCACCCATCCACCAAGGTGGACGTGAGACTTGTGTTCCTGTCCTCGGGAAGCCCAGATGCGGAGAAACCCAACCCTCATACATGGATGGTGGGAATGTAAAATGGTGCAGCCACTTTAGAAAACAGTGTGGCAGTTTCTCAAAAGGTTAAGTATAGAGTTAACACGAAACCCAGCAATTCCACTCCTAGGCATACCCCCAGGAGAAATGAAAACATACTTCCAAATAAAACTTGTGCAAGAATGTTCACAGCAGCATTATTCATTTTGGCCCCAAAGTGGAAACAATTCAAATGTAAATAAAATGGTAGGCAAAATGTGGTCTATCCATACGATGGAATATTATTTGGCAATAAAAACAAATGAACTGTGGACACAGGCTACAGCAACAGGCTACAGTTCTGAACCTCAGAAATATGCTGAGTGAGAAAAGCCTGACACAAAAGACCACATACTGTAAATTACATTTTTATGAAATGTTCAGAAAAGGAAAATATATAGAGACAGAAATTAGATTAGTGGCTGCTTAGGGCTGGGGGTGGGGATGAGGAGTGTTTGCAAACTGGCATTAGGTTCTTTCTGGGGTGATGGAAATATTCTGCAATTAGATTGTTGTGTTAATTGCACAACTCTGTAAATTACCTAAAAAGCATTGCAAGTGTACATTTGCAACAAATGAATTTTACAGTATGTAAATTATAACTCAATAAAGCTAAAAAAACCCCACCTCAATGAACATACCTTTGAGAATTGTGCATTTCATTGTATACACATTTTACATTAAAAGGAAAAAAACTACAAACAAATATGGAATTCTGGTCAATGAAATGCATGCTGAATTATTATAATGTCTACAAATCACTTGAAGTGTATCAAAAAAAAGATGGACAGATATGTGATAAAACAAATGAATTAAAATGTCAGTCATAGGGAATTCCCAGTGGTTAGGACTCGGTGCTTTCACAGCCAGGGCATGTGTTCATTCCCTGGTCAGGGAACTAAGATCCCAAAACCCACGTGGTGCAGCCAAAAAAAACAACAAAACAAACAAAAACCCAAAACACATACACACACACACACACACACAAAACAAATAAAATGTCAATGGTAAAATCTAAGTGGTGTGTCTGTGCTCACTGTTACTTTTGACTTTGTTGCAGGTTTGAAAACTTTCACAACAAAATGTTAACATTTGAAGAGATAAAAAGGATTCAAGAGAAAGTGGCAAATATTGAAGATAAGCACAGAAGTTCTAATATACAGATAATCAGAGTCTCTGAGGACAAAAACTAAAACAAACAAACAAAAACACCCAGAATACTAAAAACTCTAAAATCTTTCCTGAAATAAAAATACATATTTGAAACTAACATATTGAAAGAGCATGACACATACTTCAAAAAACTGACCCAGAATAGCTGATACCAAGATATAGTTAGTAAAACTGCTGGACTTTAAATGAGGGGCTTGGACCTGATTTTATTTTAAAAAAATATTTATTTATTTATTTGGCTGCGCTGGGTCTTAGTTGCGGCACGCGGGATCTTCATTGCCGTGTGCGGGATCTTTTAGTCGAGGCATGCGGGATCTAGTTCCCTGGCCAGGGATTGAACCCGAGCGCCCTGCATTGGGAGCGCAGAGTCTTAGCCACTGGACCACCAGGGAAGTCCCATGGACCTGGTATTTTTTTAAATCTTCTAAAACTCTTCGATTCCATGAATTCCTGAATTTTTCCTATCTACCAGCCAGACAGACTTTTGATTGGACCTCCTCAGTTAAACCCTGCTTGCCCTGATGAGATACTGTTTTTCTTTCTCTGAGTTCCACATTACTGATTGTCTGTCCTCTTAGTATTTTCAGCTTCACATTCTTGTTTACTCACTCCTTCAGGTCCACCTCTGACCTCCCCAGTAGACTGGGAACTATTTTGGGAAGAGTCCTCTGACTTACACATCATTATCATTCCCATAATGCTTAAACCAGATCCTGCTCTCCCATCCTCAGCTGGCACCTGACCCTCAAGCACTTACCTTCTGGTCCCATAAACCACCCTTTTCCTGAAAGTCCTAGGTATATAGAGACAGAAAATACTGGAAAGTCAGCTTGGCATTTTACAGAAAAGGCCTTTGTTCTGAGTCCTGCCTCACCCTCCTACTAGCTGTGTAACCCTGGGTAAGTCACAATAATCTCACTTAGTGTCTATGAAACCCTATTTCCTCACTTCTGAAACAGTGATGATAAACACCCACCCTCATTGAGGAGCTATTCAGAACAGGCACCAACCATTCAGAATGGAGACTGGCCAGAAACATCTGATACAGCCATACCAGGAGTATGGGCTGAATGTCAGCCAGGGGAATTATTATAACTGTAGCCATTTTGGTTCCCTCCCCAAGGCTACCTTCTCCAGAAGGCTTTCTTTGACTTTGCTTTTTTTTAAAAAAATTAATTAATTAATTAATTTATGGCTGCATTGGGTCTTTGTTGCTGCACGGGGGCTTTCTCTAGTTGTGGCGAGCGGGGCTACTCTTCGCTGCGGTGGCTTCTCTTTTTGCGAAGCACGAGCTCTAGGCATGCGGGCTTCAGTAGTTGTGGTTCTCGGGCTCTAGAGCACAGGCTCAGTAGCTGTGGCACACGGGCTTAGTTGCTCCACGGCATGTGGGATCTTCCCAGACCAGGGCTCGAACCCGTGTCCCCTGCACTGGCAGGCAGGTTCTTAACCACTGTGCCACCAGGGAAGTCCCTCTTTTTCTTTTTATTGAGGTATAACTGACATACAACATTATATTAGTTCCAGGCGATACAATATAAGGATTCAATATTTGTATAGAAGGCTTTCTCAGAATAAGCCCTTTTGACTTTCACACAAGGCCTGTGACTTTCTCTACAGGACCTAATCCTAGGGAAGCCACTGAAGAGGGAATTAGATGGATGCCAGAGTCAGAAACGGGGGGCTGGGTGAACAGCAAGCCTAGAGCGGAATGCCAGGACTCGCAGGAGGGTGAGACTGGAGAATGCCTTCTAGTTGTGCTCAGTGGGTCACTGCCAGTGCCAGATAAGCAGCCCAGCACCAACCAGACACAGTAGGGCAACATCAGGGCAGTGGTGGAGCCTACCTTGGGGTGAATATGCTTGTGTGTGTGTGTGTGTGTGTGTGTGTGTGTGTGTGTGTGTGTGTGAGTGAAAGAGAAACAGTTAACAAGAGGTCAAGATGGCACGAATGAGCCTCCCTCCCTTGCCCCATCCATTTGGTTAGTTTGGTAATTACAACTCAAGGAAACAGTTCTTGCAAATGAGTAGTACAAAGCAACATGTGTGTACTGGGGGGCTCAGAATGCTGCTGCAAAGGGGGGGTGACTGAGCCCACACTGGAACCAGGGGCTCCCCACCTTGGGGTGGTTTTCCTCTTCTATCCAACCCCCAAGCCCTAAACTCAAAGGAAGTGCATAAGATGAGAACCTAAGCTTTTGCATCTTCTTCCAGGAGCACATTACCAATCAGAGCGGCTAACAGTCTCAAGAGAACATTAGCTTCTAAGAAAATATGAGGCAACTGAAGAAAGCAAGTACTATAAAAGATGCTTTCTCTGGTATAGGTTGTCTTTCTCTCATAAGTAATGGACCAGACAGAAAAAAGAATTTTAAAGCATAATAAATATCCTCAAGACGGCAAGGAGCATACTAGAAACATAAAATAGGAACAGCAGGTAAAGAAAAGAAGTAATTGGAGATAATGGACGTAAAAAATATAATAGTTTAAAAAACCCTCAAATATTAAAAAAAAAATCCAATTTAAAAATGGGCAATGAACAGACATTTCTCCAAAGATATACAAATGGCCAATAAGCACATGAAAAGATGCACAAAGTCATTAGCCATTAGGAAAATGCAAATTGAACCCACAAAGAGATACCACTTTATACCCACTAGGATGGCTTTAACAAAAAAAGACAGATAATAACAAGTGTTGGTGAGAACATAGAGAAATTGGAACCCTCATTCTTTGCTGGTGGGAATGTAAAATGGTGCAGCCAATTGGAAAAGTCTGTCAGTTCCTCAAAAGGTTACACAGAGAGTTACCATATGACCGAGCAACATGACTCTTAGGTACACTCATGGAAAAAAATATATGTCCACATGATAACCTGGAAACAAATGTCTACAGCAGTATTATTCATAATAGCCAGAAAGTGGAAACTCATGTCCAACAACTGTTGAATGGATAAAATGTGGTAATCCACACAACAGAATAATATTCAACAATAAAAAGGAATGTTGTATGTCAACTGTACCTCAATAAAAAAATTTTTTAATTAAAAAAAAGGGAATGGGGCTTCCCTGGTGGCGCAGTGGTTGAGAGTCCGCCTGCCGATGCAGGGGACACGGGTTCATGCCCCGGTCCAGGAAGATCCCACATGCCGAGGAGCGGCTGGGCCCGTGAGCCATGGCTGCTGAGCCTGCGCGTCCGGAGCCTGTGCTCTGCAACGGGAGAGACCACAACAGTGAGAGGCCCGCGTACCGCAAAAAAACCCACAAAAAAACCATCATCAAACATTAGCTCACACTCCAACATTAAAAAACACACAAAGAAAACAAACCATCATGGATAAGAATCAGCAGAAATTAAAGACAGCAAGATTGGATCCCCAAGAGCTTCAAACAGAATGATCAGACATAGACTATAAAATAAGTATTTAAATTATTAAATACTTTAATTTTATTAAAATAAGTATTTACAATGCTGGGGGAAAATAAATGTCAACTTTGAATTTTACACCTGATTAAATAAAGAATGAGGGTAAACTAAACACATTTTTTAAACAAAAGCCCAAACAGTTTATCATCAACCAATTATTACTAAAGGACTTCTAAAAGGTATACTTTCGAAAGAAGGAAACTGAACCCAGAAGGAAGGACTGAAATGTCCCCAAACTGGTAAAAATATGTATAAATCTAAACAATCACTGACTGTGTAAAACAACCGTAATGATGACTAATTCGGAAGTAAAAAGGAGAGACAATAATAACAACAGTATTGTTGCTAGACAGCAATCATGCTAGATGGGGTAGGGGTGGTTCAGAGCACATGGGGTCTAGGCCCTTGCAGTCAGTGTTCAGGAGGAGGGTGGAAATACTGACAACATCAGACTTTGCCACAGCACAGTGGAAGCTAAAAGATGAAATGTGTCTTCAAAACTCAGAGAAAACTATTTCCAACCTAGAACTCTTTATGTGGCATAAAGAATTGTCATACCTACAAGGTCTCAAAAACTTTACTTGTCACATACCCTTTCTCAGGAAGCTATACTAGAAGATGTACTCACCCAAAATGAGGATGTAAACAAAGAGAGGAAAATATGGAATTTAGAACACAGGGAACCCTACAGAGGAAAGCAGCAAAGGGAATTCCACAGAATGATGAAGGGAGATCCTAGGATGGAATCAGTGCAACAGGCCTAGTGCAGAGCTGGACCAGACTGTAGTACTAAGACAAATGGTCTCAGGAGGTATGTCCCCCACAAAGAAGAAACTGATTCTCTGATGAGCTTGAAAGTATTGAGAGAAGGTTTATATTTGGTTTATATTTAGACATGAATTAGTGATCCATACACAGAAAACAAAGCTTACTTCGGTTTGCTATATGGCTCAGCTAATATCATCATAATGTAAATACAAAAATGACAACAAAAATTACTACATATATATTGGGGGAATGGGAGGAGAGGAGGGAAATGTGTATGTGTTTATGTGTGATGTAGAGGAGAGGGGGCCAGAAAAATCTCTTTATCCTCTATATCAGAAAGTCAATAGATATAATTGAAAATTGAAAACAACAAAAGCAGTATGAGCACGCTATTTAGAAATAAGAAGGTAAATACTAGAAGAAATAGCTAAAAGAGCATAAATGGTTGTACCCTAGGGAGTGGGAATCAGGAGTTATGAAAGGAGGAGCAACTCCCACTCTTGTGTGTGTGTGTGTGTGTGTGTGTGTGTGTGTGAGACATACCTTGGCCTTTTAAACTGTGCAAGCATAGGGACTTCCCTGGTGGTGCAGTGCTTAAGAATCCACCTGCCAATGCAGGGGACATGGGTTCAAGCCCTGGTCCGGGAAGATCCCACATGCTGCGGAGCAACTAAGCCCGTGTGCCACAACTATTGAGCCTGCACTCCAGAGCCCGCAAGCCACAACTACTGAAGCCTGTGCACCTAGTGCCTGTGCTCCGCAACAAGAGAAGCCACTGCAATGAGAAGCCCTCGCACCGCAATGAAGGGTAGCCCCCGCTCGCCCCAACTAGAGAAAGCCTGCGCGCAGCAACAGAGACCCAACGCAGCCAAAAATAAATAATAAATAAATTAAAAAAATAAAAATAAACTGTGTAAGCATAAAACTGTAATTTTTGTTTTCATTTCTCATAATTTTATTTTTATGAAAACTAAAACCCTCCAAAATTCACACATGGTTATGGTATAGTGAATTTTAAGAACAAATATAAAGAGGATAATCTAAAATCTTCTACAGAGAAAAGCAGGTCACAAACTAAGTAACAAGAATCAGATCGACATCAATTTCAACAGCACCTGCTTTTTGCAAGAAGAAACCACCGTCATTTTTCAATGTGTTGAAGGAAAAAAAACTTTGACTCAAGAATTTTAATACAAGGGTGAAATAAACATGTTCTCAGGCATACAAGCCTCAGAAAGTTTATCACATAAAGCCCCCTTTTGAAAACACTCTTGGAGAAAGTTCATCAGCAAAAAGAGAAATAGATCCAGAAGAAAGCAACAGACATGGGAAGGGAGAGTAAATAATTTAGTGAGGTGTATCACCATTTGAAAGGCAACAAACAAATGGCATACCTGTAACAATCCAGGACTCAAACTAGATGATGCTAAGAGGGGAGAAGGCAGTAGCGAGGGAAGTGACTACATGCTAGAATACTTACCTAATTGGGTGGGGCCGTTTATCGATAACTTTAAGAATTGTATGGTAAAAATAACCATGGATACGGGTTTTATAAGTTAATAATTAGCAAGTCTTCTAATCTTATTCATAATATCTGACTGAAAGCTCTTGTTTGACCTTTATCATGAATTCCTAAATGATCCATGACATCCCTCAACACATACTCCACTCCCCCACTCCCCCTCCGCCACACAAAGTAATTAGAAAACCTTAAGAGAACTAACATTTCTCGGCCTTTTCTTCCCAAGAGACTCTGGGGCGGGAGTTGCAACTGTGACCTCGCATCCCTAGGTTTGACCTGTTACCCACCTAGGTCCGGAGCCCGGAGCCTACTCTCAGCCATTGAACTCTCCAGTTCAAGGCAATCGTCGCCTGAAAAAGAAGGACAAAACAGCAGCTGAACCACCTTCACTAGCCTTCGACCTTCCATCATCCCCTCCTCCCGCCTCCCAAACCCCGCACAATTCCCATCGAGGGTCCCAGGAACCCCAAGACTCAACTCCATCCCAACCCATGTCCCCTCTCCATTCCCGCGCCTCCTTCTAGGTTCTTATCCCTCAGTCCCTCTGCCCGCTTTCACACTCTGCTCCCTCAACTCCCGTGGCCTCTTCGCCACCCCTTGCCTTACATTTCAATTCCCGTGCCTCCCTCCAGGCTCTTGTCCCCCCAGTCCCTCTGCCCCCTTTAGACCTCTATCCCTTCTATTCCTGTGACCCCTTCCCGGTCTCTCTACTCTCCCCAGCTCCCGGACCTATCTGCTCCCCAATTCCTGCGCCCACTTCCCAACCCCGCACCCTTCTTTAACTCTTAGGACCCTTTCCGCCTTGCTTCTCACCCCTGCTTCCCCTTCCCGGCATCCGTACCCTTTCCCGGCTCCCTCCTCAAATTCTCGGCTCCTTCTCGGCCTCCGTACTCCTTTAAGGCCGCCGTATCACATTCGCGGGTTCCATGAGCTTTCAGCCTCCCGTGCACCGGCTGTTCCTCTGCAACTATAACATCATTCTCTAGGTGCCCTGGGCCGCGGCTTCGGTTTAAATTTCCTGTCGTCTCCGCCTCTAAAATTACGTAAGAGCTGCGAGACTGCCCTACGGGGGCCCTGGGAGGACAATATTAACTCAGCAAACCTTTTCCCCCCCTTCCCCTTCGTTTTCCGCTCTGTTCTCTATTTCTGTCTCTTCATGTATCGGCTTTTCATAGGCTGGAGATATTTTGAGGCTTAATAGCCAGCAAGCTGGAGACTAGCAGTAGCATCTTAGTGATTCTTCACACTAAGCTAGTTTGAAATTCCTAGGAGTTCAATAATAACTAACAGAATAAGCCTAAAGCTTATAGTTTACATAAAGATTTCACATACACACAATTTCATCTTCACATCTTTTGTCTCCCTTTTTCCACTTATCCAACCCCCCCCCAAAAAAAATTCTCAAAAGTGGTGTCTCCATTCCTCACTTCCCTTCTTTTCTTCAACTCACCCAATTAGAGTTTGATCCTCACCCCTCCACTTATCAACTGTGACTTGCATTTTCCCCAATCCTATCTGACTTACAGAACATTGAAACAGCCTACTCCCTCCTTCTTGAAACACTTTCTTCTTTTTGCTTCCATTTCTACCCATTTTCATCTTACCTCAATGGCTCCTCAACCTCCTTTGCTGGATCCAAAGCCACTTCCATTTAAAAACGTTGGCGTAGGCCAAGGCTTTAGCCCTTAACCCTCAGCCCTCTTCTCTTCCCTATTAACACTTTCTCCCAAGGAGATCTCTTCCAACTCCATGGCCTTACAATTCAGCTCTATGCTAACGCCCAAGTTCTGACATCTCCCCAGATCTCCAGACACATAATCAAGTACCTACTAGACATTTCCATTTAGGTGTAAAATAGGCATCTCAGGCTTAAGATGTTTAACATTTGTTCCACGCCCCAAAAAAACCTCACCTATCCTTTTCTCAGCCCGTCCCATCTCAGTAAATGTCACATCATCCACTCAGTTGTTCAAACCTATAAGTTATCTTTCAGTACTTTCCCTTATCCCCACCCCACTCCCAGAACAAATTCTACCAACTCCAAAGTACATCTTGAATCAGACCACTGCCACCACTGTAGTCCAACCCACGGTTATTTCTTGCTTAAAATACTGCAGTCAATTCCTAACATACTTCTACTCTTGAATAGCTTCCTACCTCTTCCCAGTATAATCCATTCTCCATGAGCAACCAGTGATATTCTTTAAGCACCATGGTAGAAGTTTATATACCACATATACTTGGTATCCCTTCCCATGGGGCCTCTCCCTGCAGAAGAGTATACATCTCAGCTCTGAAGAATCCAGGTTGGCCATGCGACTTGCTTTGGCTATGAAACAAGGAAAAAAGTGACACATCATTTCCAAGAATAAGTTTTAAAAGGCAGGCTGGTTTACCAAGTTCTCTCTTCCCCTATCTAGCGATGTCCAGCCAAAGGGTGCCCTGTCAACATGGGTTCTTTGGTGAAGAGTACCTGGAACAGAACCATGGGCAAGCCATAATGGATGTGTAGCATGATTAATAGGGCTTCCCTGGTGGCACAGTGGTTAAGAATCCACCTGCCAACGCAGGGGACACGGGTTCCAGCCCTAGTCCGGGAAGATCCCACATGCCACGGAGCAATTAAGCCCGTGCACCACAACTACTGAGCCTGTGCTCTAGCGCCGCAAGCCACAACTACTGAGCCCATGAGCCAAAACTACTGAAGTCCGCGCTCCTAGAGCCTGTGCTCCACAACAGAAGAAACCACTGCAATGAGAAGCCCGTGCACCACAACTAAGAGTAGCCCCCCGCTCGCCACAACTAAGAGTAGCCCCCGCTCGCCGCAACTAGAGAAAAGCCTGCATGCAGCAACGAAGACTCAACGCAGCCAGAAATAAAATAAATTAATTTTTAAAAAAAGCCATTCACCTTAAAAAAAAAAATAAACCTTTGTTGTTGTAACCTACTGAGATTTGGGCATCATTTGTTTCCATATCAGACTCTAGCTCAAGATTGTCAAAGTGTGGTTCAGCCCTTTCAGAAGGTTCCATGAGGTTGAAACTTTTTACAGTGATATTAACATCATTACCCATTTTTTTTTCAATGACGATAAATGCATTTCATCATTTATTTAAGGTTTAAGCCCTCGCACTAGATTTTTACAAGCTGGTGAACACTGACAAATTATTTCTCCCACAGAACTATAACCACATGTTCCCGGGCAGTATAAATATATGGTTGAGCTAACGTTAATACACATCACCATATTATCAATTACATAATAAAACAAATTGTCAAGTATCCAAATATTAAGTTACACAGCTCAAAAGGCATATAAAGTATTAAATGTAAACCCACTTCTGTTTGTTTTTTTTTTTTGCAAGAGAGGTTGGGAATCACACTTCAAACAAAATTAAGTTGGTAAACAACTTCAGATAAGTTTGAAAAATAATTACAAGAATTTCAGAAATTTTATGATTAAGAATTGTTTTAGCTACAATAACAAAGTATTTCTACCTTTTAAAAAATATTTACTAAGTTAAAGGGCATGTTCTATATGTCCTGCACAAGACAAAGGCAACATTTTACTAAAAGTACTTAATAGCCTCCTCCCATTCTTTCATCAGGCCCCCCCATGTAAGTTGCACCCCAAAGCGCAAACATTAAAATTAAGGCTTTTTTTGTCTGGAGACATTAAAAACATGTGCTTCTGTACAATGTAGATTTTCAAAATGGAGGTCTTCTATAACAGCACAAAATGAGATTTACAGAAAGACATTAGATAATCACTGTGAGACTTGGTTAATTAAAAACAAAAAAAGAGCAAATCTGATGTATACTGGTATGAATGTGGGAGCTGTGAGCAAAGAACCTTACAGGCCCTCCTTTCTATGTTTGAGATGATGGAAGGAATAAACCACACAAGGTCCAGAGTGTTCATAGTTCCTGGGATTTCAGTCCTATATGATACAAAAAATATGTAAGTATTGTCCTGGGCATTTTGGCACCTAGTCTTTCTAAATGTCTTATATATTGATACGACTCTGGCATGGAAACAGATTTAAAGACATGACTCAATACTGTATGATTTCAGGAAAGGTCAATTGGTACAAATGATAAGCACATTTTAAATGCTGAACAGCAAGAATCCTTTGCTAAGTGTCCAAGTAGGTTGATCATAGCCCAAACATAGAGGTTGCAATTCTGCCAGGTTTCTGGCCTGGTAAAACTGCTTTTCAACACTCCTATGGAAGCTTCATCAGACTTCACCAAGCCAACGTGCTGGCTAACACGTATGACGAATTCCATCCCATCTAGTTTCCACTTCCAAGCAATGGCATCAGGCACCCCAGTTTTACTGAAGGCAACAGTTGTTTCTATGACCACTGGAGTCTTTGAAGCACAGCCACATTTTAGGACGATACTTCTCCAAATACAAAAGTTGCTTGCTGTTAAAAGCTCCAAGCCGCTTTTGTCTTATGAACTGTACTGCATCTTCATATTTCATTCCACCTTCAATTAATGCTAGGGCGACAAGCACTGGAGCTCTCCCAAGGCCTGCAACACAATGAATGGCAATACAACAACCAGGGTCTTCACAGAACTTAATTTTCACAAGACTTAACCAATCATCAACAATCTGGTTAGATGGTGGTGTGCCATCATCAAAAGGCCAGTCGAGAACATGGATGCCTTCTTTCTCCACGAGAGTAATGTCGTAAGTTGCTTCACATAGTCTTACTATTGTGGTAACTCCATACTTCTTAAGGTCCTCTATAAATTTGCTTAAGGTCACATTTGTTGGATTGTGTGTAATAAGAAATCTCATGTTCTTGTAAGTGACTTCCACAGGAGCTGCATGGATCATCTGAGCCATGTTAATTTAGTTAAAAAACACTCAGTAGGGTTTATGAAAGAATTTTAAAAATTGAATACAGAAATGATGCAAAGAAACTGAGTCTACTTCAATATACTCCACTTGAAATTCTCAGTTCTTTTGAGTATGAAATTGGGAGTAATGGGAAATGAAATGAACCTCCTAACAAAAAGCAGCAATTCTTCAATCCAGTGATACTGAGGCAGTAGAAAGGAAGTACAATGCTCTGAGGATTTCAGTTCCACGCTTCCGTGTCCAGGTTAACCACTTTTATGGGGGCTTCTCGGTGGAGTAGTAATGAATTTCTACAGTTCACTTGTCTGCACAGAGGTCATGCTGTGCCTGGCAGTAATCTCCACTGCCCTTCTGAAATTCCATAAATGGGTGACCAAGAGCACCACAGAACCTGTCTCCAGCCTGTTCTCTTGGCGTAGGTTTGGTTATCCCAAGAAAGGTCCACTCCTGTAGCTTCACTCTCAGGACACCAAATGCTCATTATCCATTTTTGCTCTCTTTCTCTCATGAATGTTCAGTGGAGTATGCAGAGGCAAAAATGAGACTCCAACACTCTTCTGTTAAATCAGGTATTAAAGAGATTTGCAGAAATGTACAATAATGCCATTCTTCTAATTCTATTTCCATTAAAAATGCATCATCTATGTTAACACACAGAGGGCTTATTTTTATTTATTTTAAAAATTATTTATTTATTTTTAGCTGCATTGGGTCTTCGTTGCTGCGCGCGGGCTTCTCATTGAGGTGGCTTCTCTTGTTGTGGAGCACGGGCTCTAGGCGCGCGGGCTTCAGTAGCTGTGGCACACAGGATCAGTGGTTGTGGTGCATGGGCTTAGTTGCTCTGCGGCATGTGGGATCTTCCCGGACCAGGGATTGAACCTGTGTCCCCTGAACTGGCAGGCAGATTCTTAACCACTGTGCTACCAGGGAAGTCCCTCAGAGGGCTTATTTTTATTTTTTAAAAATTTATTTATTTATTTATATTTTTGTCTGCATTGGGTCTTTGTTGCTGCATGTGGGCTTTCTCTAGTTGCAGCGAGCGGGGGCTACTCTTCGTTGTGGTACGCGGGCTTCTCATTGCAGTGGCTTCTCTTGTTGCAGAGCATGGGCTCTAGGCGTGTGGGCGTCAGTAGTTGTGGCACACAGGCTCAGTAGTTGTGGCTCGAGGGCTCTGAGCGCAGGCTCAATAGTTGTGGCACATGGGCTTAGTAGCTCCATGGCATGTGGGATCTTCCTGGACCAGGGCTCCAACCCGTGTCCACTGCATTGGCAGGCAGATTCTTAACCACTGTGCCACCAGGTAAGTCCCTATTTTTTTTTTTTTTTTTTTTTGTGGTACATGGGCCTCTCACTGTTGTGGCCTCTCCCGTTGCGGAGCACAGACTCCAGACACGCAGGCTCAACGGCCATGGCTCACGGGCCTAGCCGCTCCACGGAATGTGGGATCTTCCTGGACCGGGGCACGAACCCGTGTCCCCTGCATCGGCAGGCGGACTCTCAACCACTGCACCACCAGGGAAGCCCCACCTATTTTTTATTTTTATTTTTTTTCACATCTTTATTGGAGTATAATTGCTTTACAATGTTGTGTTAGTTTCTGCTGTACAACAAAGTGAATCAGCTATATGTATATCCCCTCCCTCTTGAGCCTCCCTCCCACCCTCCCTATCCCATCTCAGAGGGCTTATTTTTAAATGAACAAACTAGTATTTTAAAATTTTGGTTTAATTCCTAAGATGGTAAATATCAAATATGATTTTATAAGAATATATATACACACAAATACATAAAATATATTTATTAGTATAAATTTAAAGATACCCACATTGTGGTAGCCGGTCTCCACAATGGCCTGCATTGACTATCCTCGACTCCTGATAGCATGCCCACATCCAACAGGGCTATGTACCAATAGAGTATTGAGGAAATAATAATGTGTGGCTTCTGAGGCTAGGTCATAAGAGATATTTCAATATCTGTACTGCTGTTTCTTAGATCACCTGATATGGGGGAAGCCAGCAGCCATGACATGAGGACACTCAAGTATGCCTGTGGAGAGGCTTGCGTGGAGAGGAATGGAGGCTTCCTGCTAAGAGCTGGCCCCAACTTACCCATCCTGTGATTGAGCCATCTGGCAAGCAGATCCTTCAGCCTTAGTCTAGCTTTCAGATGACTGCAACCTCACAAGAGATCCCAAGTCATAAAATTCCAGCCAAGCTGCTCCCAAATTGCAGGCCCGCAGAAACCCAGAGAAAATAAATGATTAGTGTTGCTTTAAGTCATTAAATTTTGGCTGATTTGCTGCACAGCAATAAATAACAAATACACACATAAGCAAAAGCTGTTTGGCATTCTCCATTTTTTTTTTTTTTTTTTTTTTTTTGCTGTACGCAGGCCTCTCACTGTCGTGGCCTCTCCCGTTGCGGAGCACAGGCTCCGGACGTGCAGGCTCAGTGGCCATGGCTCACGGGGCCAGCCACTCCGCGGCATATGGAATCTTCCCGGACCGGGGCACGAACCCTTGTCCCCTGTATCGGCAGGCGGACTCTCAACCACTGCGCCACCAGGGAAGCCCTAGCATTCTCCATTTTAAAAAATGGAAAAGGGCCCAAAACCAGAACCTACCTTATCCTCACTGACAAAATCACATCACATTACCCTCCTTTTCAAAAACTCCGAGCGGCTTTCCCAGTTTGCTCCTCAGACCAAACCTCTCTGAGTCTTGAACAAGCCTAGCTTGTTCCTGCTTTAGGGCCTTTGCACTAACAGTTCCATTTCCCAGATCTTCTCTTCCCTTTTAGGCATATCAAATCTCATTTTTTTCCCAGCTAGGACTTCTGAGACCACACAACCTAACAGTAGCGCCCCAATTCCTTGTCAGTTACACCATTTCGGTTTATTTTCTTCACAGCACTTACCACTATCAGAAAGTATCTAATTTGTTTTCTTGTTTGTGGTCTATATTGCCGCCCTAGAATGTAAGTCCATAGAACAAGGACCTTTTCTGTTTTACTCACTGCTGTATCCCCTAAATAAAGAATTTAGTAGGTTCTCTGTTTTTAACTTTTAAAAAATTTTATTTATTTGATTTTTGGCTACATTGGGTCTTCTTTGCTGCGTGCGGGATATCTCTAGCTGCAGTGAGCAGGGGCTACTCTTTGCTGCAGTGCACAGGCTTCTCATTGCAGTGGCTTCTCTTGTTGCGGAGCACGGGCTCTAGGTGCACGGGCTTCAGTAGTTGTGGCACACGGACTCAGTAGTTGTGGCTCACGGGCTCTAGAGCACAGGCTCAGTAGTCGTGGCGCACGGGCTTAGTTGCTCCACGACATGTGGGATCTTCCCAGACCAGGGCTCGAACCCGTGTCCCCTGCATTGGCAGGCATATTCTTAACCACTGCGCCACCAGGGAAGCCCCAATAATTTAGTAGGTTCTTTTGTTTGTTTGTTTGTTTTTGCGGTACTCAGGCCTCTCGTTGTGGCCTCTCCCATTGCAGAGCACAGACTCCGGACGCGCAGGCTATGGCTCACGGGCCGAGCCGCTCCGCGGCATGTGGGATCTTCCCGGACCGGGGCACCAACCCGTATCCCCTGCATCGGCAGGCGGACTCTCAATCACTGCGCCACCAGGGAAGCCCAATTTAGTAGGTTCTTAATGAATATTTGTTGAATGAGTGAAAAAAAAATGAATCTCTCTGATCTTCAGTTTTTTCATTTGTAAAGTGAAGATAATATCTACCAGGAAGTGAGGTTTTAAAGATTAAAGATGTGTTTAGCACAAAGTCTGTGAACAGAAAAAGGGAGCATTTACCACTCGGCAAAAATATTTTGAGATAATAATTCAAGTTGTTCTCTCTCATTGTTTTTCTTGATTCCTGAGAGGAAGTGCTTAGAAAAAAAAATCAGCTTATATCATAGAACAAGGACTGATTTCCCAATATCTAAAAAAACTTTAACAAATAGATCCAGAAAAGATCAACCACCGAATTGAAAATGGGTAAAGGCACATTCACAGAAAAGGAAATACAAAGAGCATTCAAATATGCTCAACCTCACTTAAAATAAGAGAAATGCAAATTACATCTATACTGAAATACCATTTTTCACTTAACAGCCTGGCAAAGATCAATTTTGCTAGATAGTGCCAAATTGCCATACATTGGGGTTGCACCAGACTCCTATGTAAGGCAATTTGGCACTATCTAGCAAAATTACAAATGCACATATCTTTCCACCCAGCAATCCCATTTCTAGGAGTTATTCTACAGATACACTCAGACATATGGGATATGACTTATGTAATAAAGGTATCTACTGCAGCATTACAGTATCTAGCAGCTATATGGTGTTGGTCAGACAAATACCTATAAAATAGTGACACAGAAAAGGGCTGCACATATATATGTTTAATTATTTAATTTTACAAATACACATGGAGTGCTTACTATGATGTTCAAAGTGCTTTAAAAATAGTAATTAGGTTAAAAAAATAGTAATTAGTTTAATCCTCATAATAATCCTTTGAGATAGGTAGTAACTGCACCCATTTTATACATGGGAACACTGAGGTTAAAACCTGCTTGAGGTCACACAGCTAGAAGGTGTCAGTGCTGGGATTTGAACCCCAGCAGCCTGACTTCAGAGTCCATGCTCTTAACATTGCTCTCTGCTGCCTCTCAGTGTAGGGCAAAATGGAAAACTGATACAGTGATATTAAAATCCGACAGGATAGATTTCAAGAGATAAAGGATTATTAGGAATACAGGTGTCATTTCTTGACGATAAACAATTTGCCAGGGACGAAATAACCTGGTACTTATATGACTCTAACAACATCAAAATATTTAAGCCAGAAATACAAGGGAAGACTGTAAAATCTACAAATATACTGGACATTTTAAGATACTTTTCTCCAAAAAACAGATGATAGATGAAACAAAAATAAAACGACATTAGCAACATATAAAAGATTCAATGATATAACTAACAAACATTAATATATAAATATTAGAAAATATGTTCAAGTACACATGGAACATTATAAAAATTGACATACTATGCCACTAAAGTACCAACCGATACCAAAAAATCGACATCATACAGAACACATCCTATGACCACAATATGATGAAGTTAGAAATCAAAAACAAAAAGGTAAGTTTTTTTTTGTTTGTTAAAGGATAAAACAAAATGCACTACTCTGGAATTTAAAAAACCACATTTCTAAATAATTCATGATAGGAGAATAAAATAATTACAGTGGAAATTGTAATATATCTAGAAGTGCAACAATGAAAAACGATGTATCAAAAAATGCGAGATTCCTTTTAAAAAGTTGTAAAATTCAGCTAAGTAACCAGAGAGAAATGTATGACCTTAAATGTATATGCTATATTAGAAAATAAGACAGACTGAAAATGAATCAGCTAAGTGTTCACCTTGAGAGGTCAGAAAATGAAGATTACAGATGGTCAGATGGTGTAATGAAGATTACACCCAAAGATTACAGATGGTCAGAAATAATAAAGGATAGAAATTAATGAAATTAAGAAAAATTAATGAAATTAATGAAAAAATTAAGAAAAAAGAAAAAGTAGACTCCTACAAATTAGCATGGCAAAGACAAACAAATGATCCAATAGAAAAACCCACAAGGGATATAAACAGGCAATTCAAAGATGAGGAAATTTTTTTTTTTACTTTTTTCACTCAGAGTGTTTTTTATTTGCATTTCTTTTATGGCTAATGATGTTGAACACCTTGTTATGTGCTTATTTGCCACTTGTGTATCTTATTTGGTAAAATATCTTCATGTCTTTTGCTCATTTTCTTTTTTTTTTTTTTTTGTATCTTTATTGGAGTGTAACTGCTTTACAATGTTGTGTTAGTTTCTGCTGTACAACAATGTAAATCAGCTGGGACTTTCCTGGTGGCACAGTGGTTAAGAATACGCCTGCCAATGCGGGGGACACGGGTTTGATCCCTGATCCGGTAAGACCCCTCATGCCGCGGAGCAACTAAGCCCGTGTGCCACAACTACTGAGCTCGTGGGCCAAAACTACTGAAGCCTGAGCGCCTAGAGCCCGTAGTCCACAAGAGAAGCCACTGCAGTGAGAAGCCCGTGCACCGCAAGGAAGAGTAGCCCCCGCCCGCTGCAACTAGAGAAAGCCTGTGCGCAGCAGTGAAGACCCAACACAGGCATAAATAAATAAATAAAAATTAACAAACAGAAAAACAAAGTAAATCAGCTATATGTCTATATACATCCCTATATCCCCTCCCTCTTGAGCCTCCCTCCCACCTTCCCTATCCCACCCCTCTAGATTGTCACAAAGCATCAAGCTGATAAAAGATGAGGAAATTTTAATGGCTGATAAATGTATTAAAAGTGCTCAGACTCACTAGTAGTTAAATGCAAATTAAACTAGTAATGCAAGTTAAATTAGATGCTCTTTCACACCCCTTTGACTGGCAAAAATTAAAGTATATTAAAAGCAAGTTTTAGTAAAAATGTGAAGGCAAGGGTGGGAATGCAAACTGGGACAAGCCCTTGGGAGAGCGATATGGTGATATCCACAAGGTTTATGCCCTTCAACTCAGCAATTCTGTTTCTAGGTACATCCTGGTCTCCAAAGAGAGATGTGCACCCTTCAGACACAAGATAATCACAGAGGTGCCAAAAGGAAGCATTAGTATTTAAATATATTTTTTTATTCAAAAGAAAAACAAGTAAGTTTTACTAATCTTTAGGAAACAGACTGATGCTGGCGCCCTCCCTGTGCTCTTGTCAGAGATCCTGGGTTATGAAGTAAAGCAAGTGAGTTATATGGGTAAAGGGTAAGGGAGCTTCATATTTGGAGGGGTTGTCTGTGTTTTCTTTTCAGGGTTTGGCGACGTGTTTTTCACTGCTCTCCACAGTTTACAAATCCCCAGATAAATGGAATTACAGATTATGCTATTTGGATTTTCCTAGCCCCCAAAAGTGAACAAGAGGCTTAACAAGATTCCTCCAAAGAAGCAAGATTAAGATTACAAATAATCCTAATGACTCACACACAAGTGTGAGTACAAACTCTCAGGTTCAATAAGAGAGTCAGCTGGTCAATGCGTGAGAAAATCACTGAAGTTCAAGAGAAACTCTTGCCAATAATGAATCCTTAACACTACTGAACTGTACATTTAAAAGTGCTTTAGATGGCAAATTTTATATTATGGGCATTTTGCCACAATTAAAATTTTAAATAAATAATAAATAATAAGTGGGAAAGTAATGAAGCATATTCAGCCACGTTATTTTCACTAAAGATTTTTTTTAAAAAAATATTTACTTATTTATTTGGCTGCACTGGGTCTTAGTTGCGGCGTGCGGGATCTAGTTCCCTGACCAGGGATCAAACCCGGGGCCCCTGTATTGGGAGCGTGGAGCTTAGCCACTGGACCACCAGGGAAGTCCCTCACTAATGATTTTTGTACTACAAATAAATAAATATTTGTAATATATTATTTCTTTCTTTTTTCAATTGCCCTTTTTACAGTTATCTTTTTGTATATCTTATGATGGACATACTAATTTGGAATAGTGGTTCACATATGTATTTCATAAATAAATACATATTCATATTTTAGGGGTGCACAGCAAAAATATTTTTCCTGCTAAGAGGATGTGGCAAAAATATGTTTGATGCTTGCTGGCCTAGAGAAACTTTTCCACAGGTGGGCAAGGAGACATAAAAAGGAATGTGACTTGAAGCACTGTTTGAAGAACTGGGAAATAATCTAAATGTCCATCAGCGGAGAAATGGATCAGCTGGGCTATATTCAAGCACTGGAATACTATACAGTGCTTTAAATGAATGAATAAGAGCTACATGTATCAACATGGGTAAATATTTTCAAGATCTTAAGTGAAAAAAGCATACTGTAGAATGAAAAGTCTAACATGCAAAACAATGTGATATATTGTATATGGATACATACACACATATGTTATAATATGTATTACATATGTAGTAATATGTACTATGTTTAAAAACATTCAAGAGGAGGGCAAATACCAAATTCAGGAATAGAGGTTACCTCTTGGTAGGGAAGGAAGCAAAGGAGATTGGAGGCATTATTTCTTTAAAACAAAAAGATGGGGCTTCCCTGGTGGCGCAGTGGTTAAGAATCCGCCTGCCAATGCAGGGGACACAGGTTCAATCTCTGGTCCGGGAAGATCCCACATGCCGCAGAGCAGCTAAGCCCATGCGCCACAACGACTAAGCTTGCCCTCTAGAATCCGCGAGCCACAACTACTGAGCCCTCGTGCCACAACTACTGAAGCCCTCACGCCTGGAGCCCGTGCTCTGCAACAAGAGGAGCCACCGCAATGTGAAGCCCATGCACCACAATGAAGAGTAGTGCCCAGTCGCCGCAACTAGAGAAAGACCACATGCAGCAACAAAGACTCAATGCAGCCAAAAATAAAATAAGTATTTTAAAAAGATGCAAGGTAAATTAATATAACAAATAGCTCATACTTTTAAAACAAGATGTTTTAAAACTAGTCTCCCTGAGTTCTCCTCCTCAGCGACGACCCTCTTCACATTCCCTTGTGTATCTTTCCAGAGATATTTTATGCACATGCCAGGTCAGATATGTGTGCGTATTTCTCCCCATCCCTCCAACTTTTTAAACACAAATGGTAGCAAACATTACATACTGTTCTGAGCCTCACTTTTTTCTTTAACAATGTATCTTGAATTTTGTTACATGTCACTACATAAAGAGCTTCTTCCACTTTCATGGCTGCACAATACTTCCTTCTGTGGCTTTTTTGAGTCAGTCTCCTATAGATAAAATGTAGACTATTCCTGTCTTTTCACTACAATTAGCGTCACTGCAACGAATATCCTTATAAATATGTCATTCTGCACACATGCATGTATTATAATAAATTCCCAGAAGGATAAATGCTGGGTCTTTTCAAATTGCCCTCCAACAAGATTGTACCGATTTACTTTCTGCAGAAACATTTTCCAGTGCCTGTTACCCAATGTCAGATCAACACAGTATTATCAGACTTTTAAATCTAAGAAGAAAACATGTTATCTCATTGCAAGTTTAATTTGCATATTTTAAAAGTTATAAATGACTCTTTTTTTTCAGTGTAAAAAGCCATCTTGATTTTTTTCTGTAAGCTTTCTGTCATTTGTCCAGTGGTATGAATTGGTTTTTTGAACTATGAGCTATAACTTTTGTAATAAAATAGCCAATGAGGATTTTGTAAAATGCAGGGTCTGTAGAGCCTTCACTCAGTTTTGTAAGAAGTTTCTAGGATGTCTTCAAAAAGCCTTTGTGCACTGTACCAATATCGATTTCCTGATTTTGATATTATACTATAGCTATGTAAGATGTTACCATTGGGGGAAACTGAGTGAAGATGCACAGGTCTCTAAGTACTACTTTTGCAACTCCCTGTGGGTCTGTAATTATTTCAAAGTGAAAACTTAAAAAGGAACAAAATTTTGTGCTCCTTTTTCTTTTTTTAATATTTATTTATTTGGTTGCACCTGGTCTTAGTTGCGGCACGTGGGCTCCTTAGTTGCGGCACGTGGGCTCCTTAGTTGCAGCATGCATGTGGGATCTAGTTCCCTGACCAGGGATCGAACCCCGGCCCCCTGCATTGGGAGCTTGGAGTCTTATCTACCGCGCCACCAGGGAAGTCCCCTGTGCTCCTTTTCTGATCGTGGGGGCTCTGACCTCAAACTATGATCCTTGAGTCATGATGGCTCCCAAGTCTGTTAACCAACAAACCCCACCTGCAAGACAGCCACTGGGTTAGAAAGTACATCTGAGGATCTGAAATAGGGGCAAGTCTTTGGGGGCTGACTCCGGCCTCTGACTCCATTATTGTCACATTCTAACTCAGGGAGCACACAGAAGCCATGGGGCTAATAGTCACAGTATCCTGTATTTCTACTGAGCTTTACAATGTTCCATGTTCATTCATTTACATTATCCCAACGATAATAAGCGTAGAGGATTCTCTCAGGAGGCGCTCTGCCAGATATATAAGACCCTTCCTTTCCTTTTGTTGTCATCCCTTGAAAATCTTCTATCTGAACTCTGCTGCTCAAGCCATCCATGATTCTCTGGAGGGCCCACACAGTGCCATGCATCTGGGTCTGCTCCCTTTCTCTTCTAGTCTTTCTGCCTAAAAAACTCTCACTTGTTCTTCAAAAAAGTGAAAGTATCGCCTCCACCAGAAGCCTTCCTAGATCTCCCATCTCCGGTTTCCAACTCCCATCCAACAGGCAATGTTAACCTAATCTTCTTCTAGGCAACCTACTGCAATCTCCATTAGATACTGAAACACTTATCTCACTGTACTGTCATGATTAAACATGTCTGTTTCCACTGAAGACCCTTTGAAGGGAGAGCTTTTGTGACATTTATCTTTATATATCAGTGCCTAGCAGCAATGCCAATAAATATTTAGTGAATGAAAAAGTCAGGCCAGTGACCTGCCAGCCCCCTCTGCAGTTCAGGGAAAGCTAACCCGGGTTCTTGGGTAGTTCATTTCAGCCCAGAGCCAGGTGTTTTGAGAGCCATCTGAGGCTCCGCCTGCTGTGCAGGCGCACTTGCCTCTGGTTGGGCTCCCTGTAACTGTGTGACTCTGTGTTTCATTTTCCTTATCTTTACTATGTGGACAATAAAAGCATCTCCTCACACGGTTGCTGGGAGGATTAAAGAGATAATGTATCAAAAGCTCTTAGATAATGCTTGACAATGGGTAAAGAAGGCTCCTCGGAGTTATTTCTGTGTAAGTGTTGACTGAGTGAATGAAAGAAATGACTCGAGGTTGCCTGTTCATTTATTGAGCACCCACTATGTGTCCGGTAGCGCGTTAAGCACAGCATGGTAAATGGAGAGAAGCAACCGCAGCACACTGCAGTGGTCTTAACACAGATTGCAGGGAATCAGGGAAGGTTTTCTGGAGCTTGAATTTTCATACAGGAGGAGCATGGAAAGGTGCAGGTGGTAGCAGTTGATAGAGACAGTGGGCATTCCGGACAGAGCCAGCTGTTTCCTCCTTGAAAGCTGTGTGGGAGTGGGTGGCTTAGCTTCCCACGAGTGGCGTGAAAGGGCGGCTTGGTGAGGCCGGTCGAGGCGCTAGAATCGAAGGTGAGTTCCAGTCCCGTTTAGTTATTAGCCGCGTGACTTTGGTCAAGTCACCGAACCCCTCCGAACTTCCCCAACTGTAAAAAAAGAGTCGGTTAAGACTACTCACCAGCCTGGATTCCTGAGAGAACACATGACCGTGCGTAAACCAAGACGCGCTCTACTTAGAAGGTACAAAACACCCAGCAGGTCACTACGAGTCGACTAGGTTCTACGCCCCGCGCGCCGGGGCGTGGATTTCGCTTCTGATCATGCGCAGTGAGCCCTTGGCGCGGCCCGTCAGGCGCTGCGGTAGGCGCCCTGGGGGCTGGCAGGACCCTGGCCCCAAGATGGCGGCGCCCAGTGCAGAGGCCGCTGCTGCCTCCGGCGAGAGCGATGGAGGGGGCAGCGGCTTTGAATCGTGGCTAGACGGACGGTTGGAGGCGCTGGGAGTGGACCGAGCCGTTTACGGTGCCTACATCCTGGGTGTCCTTCAGGAGGAGGAAGAAGAGGAGAAGCTGGACGCTCTTCAGGGTATCCTCTCTGCTTTCCTGGTGAGAAGCCCGGACACATTCCTTTAGCCTCTCTGCCGGCCCCTGTCAGTACTTCGTATCCCCTTTCCCGTACTTGGTGTCCCAGAGGATTAGTGGTCTCACCTGGGAGAGGAATACTCTTCTGAGCCCTGGGCCTCGGGGGAAGGGGGTTGCTCCCCATCCAGGGTTTTGGGAGCCGGAAGGTTGCAGGTGCATAGAGAGGAAAGGCTTTACCTTATTCTTGAGGACAAGGCCCTCTCAGATGCCTGTGGATGAGCTGGGTGAGTATTCTTCCAAAGGCGTTGAAATGTCTAAATGAGTTTTATCATAAACGTCTAACAACCAGTTTCATTCCCATCCGCTGACAGTGTTCAGAGGGGGGAATTAAGTGCTCTGAGATGTCTGTGCCCTTTAAGAGGCAGTGCCCCTGACAAAAGCCTGCAGGAGGTACCCTCTCGGTTTCCTATTTTGGAGGTAGGAGTCCAAAAAAGGTCAGTTTAGGCGGTAGAGGTCTTTTCACGCCTAGGCAGAATGGAAACAAATTTTGTGCTTGATCCTTTACTGTATTTAGAAATGCAGTAATCATTGGGGGGAGTAGGTTGGGGAGTAAGAGAGATCAGAGTTTTAAAGAAGAGAGATAAACTTGATACTTAGCCTTTTAGAAGCAGATTCAAGAATTCAGAAATTGTGCTTTAAACTGTATTTAAGTGGTAAGTCACCAAGATGTCCACTTTTCCAGCCTGATCATCTCTCCTGCCCTCATCTCTACCTACACTTACTTGGTGAAAGTGCAGTTCATTGACTGGTCACGTGGTTAAAACATAACACTAGTGCAGCTGTCCCAGGGCCTCCTGGCAAGGGCCCCCTTTTAGTTCCAGAGCCTGCTCTGGTGAGATTGACCTATAAATGGGAAAGCCTTAACACAGCTTGTGATGCAACTCATAAGTTCAGTGGAAATACAACACAGTGGAATAACTTCTTTCCTTGTACTATTACATTGCAGGTCATAGAGGGAAAGAGTAGGAGGCAAGCAATTTAAGTTACTTTTTAAAAAACTTCCCACTGGGAAGTTTCTAAAGACACCATGAAAAAGAAGTTGAAGTAATTTGGGTACTCATTGGTACCAGCTCCTTAACCTGTTCTTTACATTGTATCATTACTTAGAACTGCATGTCTGCTGATGAAGGCAGGCATGAATTTGCCTTAGACTCTTAACAGTCTCTTGGTAGAAGAGTTATCTAGACCAGATTTGGTTCTTTGTGTCTCCCTCTTGTTTGCATAAACTGCAGAAGACAAACTCATTTTTAAGGTGGCTTCCCCCCCTCTGCCCAATTCACACACCATGCTTAATTTTCTCACAGTTTTCCCAACCCCTTCTATGTAGAAAATGACTTTGGGAAGAATTGGCCAGGAATGATATGGGGAGGCAGGGGTCCTGTCCATGAAAACTGAGGAGCAACTTTACAGGGCAGCAAGGCCAATGAATATGGTATAGACCAAACACATCACTCATAGCACTGCTTGTTGTCTCTCAGTTGGGCTGCTTATTAAAAGCTCCAGACTATTGTACCAAATCCCATTCTAGGAAAAACAAAAGGCATAGCCAAATCAATTGCCATATTGGGCTAGATTCAATATTAGGAATTTAGAAGTTTGTCAGCAACAATTTGAGGTAAGATTCAAGAATAGTATATATAATTGGGAGCAAATGACAGTAAACAAAAACTTCTGTCATCCTTCCCTTTATTCCTTCTGATTGCACTTGCGCTGATTGATTTTTTTTTAAGTCTTTTATTGAATTTGTTACAATATTGCTTCTGTTTTATGTTTTGGTTTTTTGACCGTGAGGCATGTGGGATTTTAGCTCCCCCACCAGGGATCTAACCCGCACCTCCTGCATTGGAAGATGAAGTCTTAACCACTGGACTGCCAGGGAAGTCCCGCGCTGATTGACTGATTAATCAAATTTTTATTGATGGATAAAAATATCCATCGGCCAGGCACTGCCCTAAGTGCTTGGGGTACTTTAGGGAACAACATAGACAGAAATCCCTGCCCTCAAAGGGTTATATTCCGGTAAGGAAAGACATAATCAGTAAATTATATAGTATGTTAGAAAATGATTAGTGCTAGGAAAAAAGGAGCATTGTAAGAGGATCAGGAGTGGAATGGAGGGGTGAGCAGCTTTAAGTAGGATCATAGCATTAAGGAGGATGTTACATTTTTTTCTTCCAGTTGTATTGAGATATAATTGACTTACAGCACTACATAAGTTTAAGGTGTACAGTATACATCATGAAATGATTATCACAATGAGTTTAGTAAACAGGATATTACATTTCGTCACAGCTGTTTATATACCAGCCTTCTAAATTGTAAGTGTTATGAGGCTAGTGACTGTTTCTCATTCATCTCTTAGCACTCATCTTAGTGCCTTGAATATGGCAGGAACCATCTGGATGAATAAATGAACGAATGGAGGAATGAACTTCTTTGGTTTGGATGAGGAGATTGGGGGAATAAACCACCTCGTCCTCCAAGAGTGCCCTTTCTCTTTTGCCTCTCCATTCCTTTTCCTACCCTTTTTTCTTTTCCTCTCCCTTCGCTTTTCCTGCTGGGGATCCTTGCAAGTCAGGAACTCTGGACCAAAGAAGTCCAATATGTCTGGCATGCATGCTAAAAGTATGCAGGGTAGAGGATGGAATCCTTTGTTGGGTACAGAATAAGGATATCCATAGTAAGTCTGTGTTCTGCCTCTCCTTACTTTTCTCTGAGAGATGGTGTAATATAACGGTTGAGAACGTGGGCTCAAAGCCAGAATGCTTGGGTTCAAATCCTATTTAATCCACCTATTACTTGTATCACCTTAGGCAAGTTACTTAACCTCTGTGCCTTGGTTTCCTCATCTCTAAATTGAGAGTGCTTCTTGAGACTGTTTTAAGAACTCTGAGAGTTCTTATGTATTTGAACAGTGCCTGACACATTAGGAAATGTGAACACTGACAACTCATCCTGAGGGGTAGAAGGTGAAGGTGGTGAAGGCAGCCATAATGAAGATGGAGGGAAATACCCATATTTGTTGAAATGTCTGTTCTTTGCCCAGTGGTGTAGGCCTTTTTTTTTTTTTGGCGGTGCACAGCACGTGGGATCTTAGTTCCCTGACCAGGGGTTGAATCCTGGCCCACGGCAGTGAAAGGACAGAGTCCTAACCGCTGGACCACCAGCGGTTAGGACTGTAGGCCCTTTATACACATTCATCCTTTCTCAAATCCTGGGAAGATGTGAAGCTTGGAAAAGTTAAGAAACTTGCTCATAGATCTGGGATTTGAACTGAAGTAAGTCTGACACCAAAGCCAACATCCTTTTTGTCATACCATGCTAAGGAGGAAGATTGGTTGGTGTGCAGAATATGTCTGCTTATGAAAAATGGACAGAGGGATGGTTGTATAGGAGACCATCTGCTCACTTAACTTCTCTTTATTATGGATCAGCAAGCTCGTGGATGTGTTCCAGCAAGAAAGTTGATAAACTTTGGAGAGTGTTCTGAGTTGAGTAAATTGGCCAAGGAAGATTTCATAGAGTTTTGACTCAAGCAACAGGTTTTTGCCCCAAAAGGAGAAGGACTGCCCTGAGTTGGTGAGAATCCTTTCCTTTGGAGCTTGACAGGATGGGGTGGGTGCTCTTGACCTAGCAGGTGTGGCTTCTGGGACTCACACATAGGATTACCTCTGTGTTTGGAGCCTCAGAAGAGAAACATAATCTCTATTCTGTGGCTCCCAAACCCTCCCTGTGATTTCTTCTCATCACCAGCAGGGGGAGCTCTGCCCTCTGCATAGACTTTGTTCAGGTTGAGGGCTCTCAGGAAATTAATTGGTCTACTTTTCCAACCAGGAAGAAGATTCCCTTCTTAACATCTGCAAGGAGATTGTGGAACGATGGTCGGAAACTCAGAATGTTGTCACCAAAGTGAAAAAAGAAGGTAGAGTTGGAGTTTTTACGTCTAACCTCCAACAACCTTTACTCTACAGGTGTTAGAGAAAGAGTTTTTAGTTTTCTCCAGTGGATGCTCATTTGCCCTAAAATAAGTTAAACTGGCAAACACAGAGCAGCTTACTTTAACTTTTTTTTTTTTTTTTTTTGCGGTACACGGGCCTCTCACTGTTGTGGCCTCTCCCATTGCGGAGCACAGGCTCCGGAGCATGAACCCGTGTCCCCAGCATCAGCAGGCGGACTCTCAACCACTGCGCCACCAGGGAAGTCCTACTTTAACTTTTTAACTGAACATTGGTTTTCTTTTTTCCTTTTACACTTTTCCGCTTCAGCTGACCATGGCTCTCTTCATTGTGGTTTTTTCTTTTTTTGTTTTCATTCCTCTTCCCACTCCCCCTTGTAGATTTGCTCTGCAGGTATAGGGTCAACTATATTTTCCCATCTTTTTCATATTCTCATTTCATAACACAAATTATGATTGGTCTTTTACTTTATTCAGCTAAACCCTCCACCCTTTAAAATGAAAGAGATGTTACCATTAGGATGACAAATCAGCTGCAGAAAGCTCAAATCATAAATCCAAACTGAACAGAATCTGTTCTAAGCCATCTGCATGTGGGTTCTCAGTCGTGGCTGTACACTAGAATTGCTTGCTGTACGTTTAATAGTGCCAATGCCAAGACTTCCCTGGTGGCACAGTCGTTAAGAATCCGCCTGCCAATGCAGGGGACACGGGTTCAATCCCTGGTCCGGGAAGATCCCACATGCCGCGGAGCAACTAAGCCCATGTGCCACAATTACTGAGCCTGCACTCTAGAGCCCGCAAGCCACAACTACTGAGCCTGCATGCCACAGCTACTGAGCCCATGTGCCCAGAGTCCGTGCTCTGCAACAAGAGAAGCCACTGCAATGAGAAGCCCACGCACCACAGTGAAGAGTAGCCCCCTCTCGCCACAACTAGAGAAAGCCCACGTGCAGCAATGAAGCCCCAACACAGCCAAAAATAAAATAAATAAATTTTAAAAATAAATAAATAAAAATAAAAGTGCCTGTGCCTGGGCTGCACCATGGACCAATTATATAAACATCTTTGGGGTGGGGACCCAGGCATTGCTATCTTTTTTAAAGCTCCCCCAGATGATTCTAATATGCAGCCAGGCATGAGAATCACTGCTTTACACCATTGCCTCCTTTCTTTGAGAATGGAGAAGTTAACAGATGATTTTATTTTAAAATAGTATAAGAATTTCACCTAGCATAATTATCAACATGAAATAGGCCAACTTAAGTTGGTGCTAGATTCCCTCTTTGGCTTCTGAGCTGAGAGGAGAGAAAGTTTCATGTTTGGAGGCTTCATTGTCTATGGTTCTAATGCAGTGCTTTTTAACCTTTTTTTTTTTTTTAAAGCAGCAGAACTTCAATATATAAAACAAGTAAAAGCAGGGCTGCTCTGATTGAAGATGTATATGAGACCTAAAGCCTGGCCTTCACGGCCTTTCCTTGCCTTTCTCATTGGCCCCCGAGGCACGTCCTTTGCACCCCAGAGCTCTAAGGAGTCAGCAGATGCCCTTGCCTTTTCTCCAAGCACTGCCAGGGTAGTGGACTAGTGGTTCGGTGAGCGTGTTTCCTCTCACATACAACCTTGTTGTCCCTCCCTTCCCTCCCACCACCTCCCAGATGAGGTCCAGGCCATTGCCACCCTCATTGAGAAGCAGGCGCAGATTGTGGTGAAGCCCAGGATGGTGTCAGAAGAGGAGAAGCAGAGGAAAGCTGCGCTCCTGGCGCAGTATGCTGACGTGACAGACGAAGAGGAATATCCTTTCTGGAGTCTCAGCGCCATTCCCTGAGGCTTGAGCCAAAAGCCTTTGCTGGTTTACAGTGAGCTCTGGGAAGCTGCCAATCCCCCTCTATAGCTTAATTTTCTCCTTTGAAATGGCAGTGATCTGTAGCCCTCGGTGGGCGTGAGGAATGATGTTGGAATGGTTGATACTGGACTTACATTTTTTAAGACACAATCTATATGTTCCTGAAAACTTCAGTGTGAAACAAATAATGCCTGAATGGACCACTGTTATTATGTTTTCAGAAAATATGCTCTAGCTGTGATTCTTTATAGTTGATTTACACTTACGATTCTTTACATTTGTATGATACCTTTCTATGAAGTACAGTGTTACATGTATAATCCATCTTTATATTTTTTCACAGTTGATAAGGAAACTGAGGCACTAAGCGATGAATGGGTGATCAGAGACATTCAAAGAATTAATAGCAAAACCAGGACTAGAACCTGGATTTGAATTTGGATTCCCAAATTTGGGGCAATTTCATTTGAATCTTTTTTTTTTTTTTAATATTCCAGTGACCACATAATTAATAAAAGTGAGACTGAACCCCCCAAAGCAACACCAGAATAAACCTGGAATTTGAGCGGGGACTGTGTGAAAAGCAAGTGTTGCTGGTGGGGGCAGATCTGGTTCCCTGTGAATTTGAAGTTTGTTTAGGGAATGCCTAGCTTACTGAGCCAGGTTGAATGGAGTGGACATCATACCAGAAACGTCACTAGGTTAGGAAAGAATTCTCAGGCTCTTTGGGGCCAACTCCTCTTCTAGTTTTGCCTCATGATTTTTCTTGCCAGGTTTGGCAGAGCTGAGGTTCCAACTACAAGATCTCATTTCTTGGGCTAGAAAAGAATGTTTTAAGCAGTGGTTCTCCTGGAGGATTGCTGGGCCTTATGCCCCACAGTTTTAGATTTAGTAGATCCAGAGTGGGGCCCAGGAATGTGTGTTTCTCACAAGTTCTGGGGCAGTTCTGGGAACCACACTTTGAGAACCACTGTTTTTGAGGTTATCTTGCCATCCCCTGGCTCCCAGGTAATGTGGCAGTCCACCTAGACCAGCTTCAGTTTCTTTTCAGCCTCTGACAGATAAGGATTGTACAGAAGCTCTGAGCAGTCTTCCCCAAGTTGAGACTTCCCAAGATGACTCTCCTGGGTCTGCCGTCATATCCCTGACAGAGTCCTTCCATTCAGCGCGCTTTTCCTACCCGTCACCTTAGTCACTATTTTCTGATGTTGGGTTGGGATGTGCTAACCTTTGTTTTCCATCTGACTTTCCTTAACGTCACTCACTGAAGCAGAGGAGAAGGATGATTCAGGTGCCACCACGATGAGCACTGGTTCTGAGAAATGTATCCTTCTCTGTGTCCATCCCCATGTGTTTCTCCATAGAATATTCTTGTGGGTCAGTTTTTATTTTACTGTCCTTGCTGGGGGCTCCATTTACCTCCAATGACACAGGTCCGGCCAGCATTGTGAGCCTCAGTCCTAGGACAGTACTAAATAGTCAATTTAGCAAGAATTTTCCCCAAAGAAAATATGTTAACATGAACTGTGAAGGGGTTAGAGAAAGAATTTCTAAGGGAAAATGAGAATCTATATTCCTTGCATATGGTGCTGGGTTTCCGAGCAATGTGGAAACAAATAGAACAATATTGCAGTTTTGGTCTTTGTCCTCAAAGATCTTATAATTCAGTGGAAAGAGACTACAAACACTGAAGACTTTAAGTTAAAATACGGACAGATTGAAACATACGTGCTGAGGAAAATCCCTACCAACAGAATCACTTATGAGCAGCTTCCTAGAGAACGTGGATTTAGAAATCCGCCTTAAAGGTGAGGAGTATGGTGGATTATCTGAGAAGGGGGGTTATTTCAGTGAGACTTACTCATTTTAAAGCACTAAAGCAGAAAAAATTATGTTTTAAGTGTAAAGAGGAGCTTGTCTGGTAGTAACGGGTTATGTTTCAAAGTTGTAAGAAATGAAGAGTAAAGTTTTTGGCTAGGTATTTTCTAACTGGTTAAACTTATTTCCTTAGAACATGATTTTCACTTAAGCTTTAGTGGTCTAGGGTAAAAAGCAACCTGATAAAGTTTAGTAAGGTTAAACAACTTAACTCTTTTCAGGCATTTTAATAATGCCAAGTACATAAAAATTTTGCCAGTTACTTTAATACTCTAGTTACTAAAAGTAGCCTGGATACTATACAATATTGCGTCAGTGAATGATATAAGTACTTATTGTAGAATGAAATTTCATTTTCATGAAATATTTAACACTCAGATAAGTCTGAATGAGATTTTTATTCTAATTTTTTACTAATGGTAGTTTTAGGATTTCCCATTAGACCAAAGATAAACGTAAGGGTTTTTTTTAAGACTAGGGATAGGTAGAGAGTATTGAAGACTTGGCATGTAGAGAGACAACAGCAAGAATGAGGAGAGAGCAGTAGTTGAGACCTGTGTGACCTGGACCCTCATCCCTTAACTCACCTGTAGCCCTGTTTCGAAACACCAACTTGGAAGATGTCCTTAATGCCCGAAAATTGGAGCGAGACTCTCTTCGGGATGAGTCCCAAAGGAAGAAGGAACAGGACAAGCTGCAGAGGGAGAGGGACAAGCTAGCCAAGCAGGAGCGCAAGGAAAAGGAAAAGAAAAGGACTCAAAGAGGAGAGCGAAAGCGATAACCTTGGTCCACTCTATTCTTTCTCCTCATGAACTTGGTCAAAGGGAGAACTGGTTGTGCACTTGTGTATTTAAGAGAAATGAGAAAACATTGCAAAAGTGGTTTCCCAAGGCATTTCCCCTTTTGTTTACATGGTCAAAAGGAAAATCACAAACACTTCTAATTACAAAATGTGCCATGTCTCTGTGATGTGGGTAAGCAGATTATTGTAGTTGATGTCTGTACCAAAGATCTGGAATGGGGGCAACCTTTATATTTTAATACTGAAGTCCTGTACTCCTTTTGGCCACTTTAAAAAGTCTTCCCTCACCTGGGATAAAGAGCAGGAATATTCAGAAAGCTGACAGTTTTTGTCCTGAAGGAGCAGAATCATGACCACTCCTTCCCTGAGATGAAATGTAGGAGTGTCAATTGCTTCAGAAGTAGTATTCACCCCTAAATGTATTGTTTTATGGCTGAAATAGGAAGCTGATGAAGAGCCCCACCTGGATCCAGACTTTATGTTACATGGCAACAAACTAGGAAAATGAGAAGTTATTTGGTGGATGTTCTACATTTGAGATTTTTTAAAAGTTTCAGCCTATGGTAGGAAACAAAGTGTCTTTTAATAAGAGATAGTTATATATTTTTCCTTATCTGGGCTGTGATTTTTATTTTTATTTTTTTTGCGGTACGTGGGCCTCTCACTGTTGTGGCCTCTCCCGTTGCGGAGCACAGGCTCCGGACGTGCAGGCTCAGCGGCCATGGCTCAGGGGCACAGCCGCTCCGCAGCATGTGGGATCTTCCCAGCCCGGGGCACGAACCCGTGTCCCCTGCATCGGCAGGCGGACTCTCAACCACTGCGCCACCAGGGAAGCCCTGGGCTGTGATTTTAAGAAGGATGTGTCAGTGTTGAGTGCAAGGATATCATTGTTAGCTAGATTCATTTTTTATAATCATGAATCCTCTTGAGTGCTTGTAGAGATTTTAATCCTGATCTGCCCTAAAACATATAAGGACCTGATACTTACAAGTTAAAAGAAACCCTTTTAAGGAAGAAACACTGGAAATCTCTGCTAACACAAAGATATTTAAGAGTGTACATAGTAGGTGCAACAAATTTATTGAATGAGTGAGTGAATGGAAAAACTGCTTGGGAGAGTCAAAAGTGAGTAGGAACTCTCCTCTATGTCTACTTTTGTCACAAGCCACATTCGGTTGTAAATAGGCCTTTCCCTACTTCAGGCAGTAGACTGTCAAGAAGCCTGAAGACAGCAATTCCTCTGTCAAGACAGAAAGTAGATATTTTATACCAGGGGTGGGCAAACAGCTGCCAGCAAGCAAATTTTGCCCAGTCTGGTTCTGTGTGGTGCAAGCTAACAACGGATTTTACATCTTCAAAGGGCTGTAAAAGAAAGAATATGTGACAGAGACCTTATGTGACCTTTAAAGCCTAAAATATTTACTACCTGGCCCTTCGGAGAAAATGTTTGCTGACCTCTGTTTTATACCATTAACTATGAGATTAACAAATTTTTTTACCTTTCTGTGGAAGGTAAAACGCATGAGTAAGGAAATGATGTGTCACCTCTATACACTCCTATAACCGTGGCATTGCAAAATTTTTTTTAAATAACCACCTTTTAAAAAAATAAACTATTTAAATCACTGTCTTCTGATTTATTCTGATTCCTTCCACCTGCAAGTGAGTTCTGTGTGGATAGTCACTTAGGAATGGGTTTGAATTTTACTTATGTTTTGATTAGCCCAGTTATCTCTTCTGCTAGTAGAACCTCTTCCTGGAATCCATAAATTCTCTGCCTCAGTTTTCCTTTCTATGAGTTGGATATTAGGAGATCAGAAAGATTACCTTCTCTTTTGGACAGTCAGTAGATTGGCTTTGAAGTCTCTGAAGTACTGTTGGAGTCTTAGTTTCATATGTGGCTGTGGCTACAGATAGCATATGAGAGAGCCTATTTTAATTTAATAACCCATATTTTGGACTTTTGGTTGGTTCTCACCTTGATTTTGGTCTCTGAAGCAGAGTCAGGTTATATCCATAGACCCCTGAAGGGTTCTAGTTTCAATCTGTTATAACAGTAGGCAATTCTTTCTTCTGGGACTCTATTACATAGGTTATAGTTAGTGTACACTTGAACTAATGCTTAAACAGAAAAAGAGGATCAGCTCATTAGTCTTTGAGTAAGGTTATCCAGTTAACTCAGGTGCCAGTAAATCCTTTATGTCTAAAATATTCAATACTGCAAAAGGCAAATTTTAAACAACCATATTTTCTGTGGTATGATTGACATTTTAGGCCAAATTTGGAATTTCGGTCATAACATTAATTCCCAACCCTCTAAACTGTTATAGTACCAGATTATTCATAGGTTGTAATTCAGAAGTACAATGCTTAAGAACCATCCATTAGAGGGTATACAATAGAAAGGAACAACCTACTAACGAGTTATCCAAAGCATGACTTGATTAACAGAATTTCAAAGAATTTTTGTGTTTGTATTTTGTTAATGGACTAGTGTTTAATTTCTGACCACTGTCATGTAAAAGTTTCCCCAGAAATTTTATTCTGGTTTGCCAGGATTAGCACAAAGGCAGAACAAAAATTTATTTGAAGGAGGTCAGGTTAGATCTAAGGATATCTGAATGGCATTGGTTTATTATCTACTAACACTATTATTTATGTGTTAATAATGAAATTTAAAACTTACCACCAGTTCTTATCAGTTAAATGAAATTTAATTGGTTTTCTGGCATGAGTGACTCTTAATGTTAGAAACTAATACAGGGACTTCCTTGGTGGTCCAGTGGTAAAGAATCCGACTTGCAATGAAGGGGATGCCGGTTCGATCCCTGGTCGGGGAACTAAGATCCCACATGCTGCAGGGCAACTAAGCCGGCTCCCACAACTACTGAGCTCACGCGCCTCAACGAGAGAGCCCGTGTGCTGCAAACTACAGAGCCCACGCGCCCTGGACAGCCCGTGTGCCACAACTAGAGAGTAAAACTCGCAAGCCACAACTAGAGAGAAGCCCACACGCCGCAACAAAGAGCTGGCGCGCTACAAGGAAAGATCCCGCATGCTGCAACTAAGACCCAACGCAGCCAAAAAAAGAATAAAAGAAAATAAGTAAATATTAAAAAAAAACTAATACAAACATGTAAAAAAATGAAACTAAATATTTTCAACAAAGTAATTTATTTATTTTTCCTGAGAGACTAAATTCAGTTCAATATTTGTTTTCATAACACCCAACATGTCTTACGTCAAACTTAACCACTTTCTATGCAGTGACTGTGGTGGGATGATCTATTTTATTTGACTACCCTCAATGTAATTCATTTGGGTAGTTCTAAGGCATTTCAGTGATCAAAGTGTTTCTCCCTACAGTTAATCCTGCATTCTCAATCAGTTTCTTCTGAATATCATCTAAAGAAAATTTATGTGGTGTGATTACACTTTTTTTTTTTTTTTTAATACCAGGATTTCTAAAACTAGGAAAAACACCAACATTTGAAACATTAGTGTTTCTAGTCAAGGATAGTTCAATTAAATTTCATCAATACATTATATTATAGTTTAACTCATGCTAGAAATGTTAAAACCCAAGATCTTCTGAGTCACATAATACCAACATTTCATATTAATGAATTACTCAGGTTCCATACAAAGATATTAAGTGATGAGAAACAGAAAAAGCCAAGCTTTCAAGAACGCTTTTAAAAAAATACAGAAGCAAACTAATGAACAGAACTACACAAAATATACACTAACCAATTGCAAACTAAGCTAAAGATTAACCTTAAAAAAATACATTTTAGAACTTCGTGATACCCTCATAAAAGGCAGCAAACTAAGGATATTAAAACAATAATCATTATTTTAGTTACTGTGCATCAAGTCTAAAAGATCCAGATAAAGGAAATGTTTTGTTTTTGATTCAATTAAAATACTTTAAAACTGGAAATATTTAATAATTGATAGTATAATTAAATTTTAAAGAATATACACAAATGATTTGAACAGGCTTTATATTCAGTAACTTGCATGGTCTTTTCACTGGCACTTTTATCCCTACTTTAGGAGGATCAGATGCATTTTCCTCCATATACTTAGGTACTAAGATTTCAAATTTATAAATATGGTAGTATTTTAAATATTAAATTTTTACATGAATATTGGGTTCATCCTTGTTTTCCTTTGTTCCCTAGGTATTATCCAGTTTTGTAAGGAAAACACTTTTATATCACAATCAAAACTATGTCTTGGTTACTAGACTGTAGCCATAATTGGGTTACAGTCACTTAGATTCATTATTTGGAATTATACTTATTAAGGCAGACCTAAATGAAACATCTTCTAGAAGAATTTCACATTTGCATTTACCTGCACTGCAGAATGGGTTTCAGCAATATTTTAGCTGTTAGGAAATATTTAATTTACTTAAACTTGTTATCTTTGACTACCCAGGAACCCCTAGGGTAGTCAACTTTAGCTTTGAGTTCACTTTAAACTACATCTGATTCATTCCAAATAGAAGATTTTTAAATAGAAGTTAGACTTCATTAAGGTATTACCTTTAAATCTGAAAGAAAATTAATGTAATGAAATTTTCAAGTTTGACAAGTTCATTAACATTTTTTAGCATGTTTTGATACATTTACTTATCGGCTTTTTATTCTTCTTTCTGCTGGCATTTCCTTAATGTTTGTTTGCTTCACCTCTCTGGTTCATTGGATTGCTACTATTTAGGCTTTCATGGACTTTATCTTCACAGTTTACTATATCTTGTAAAGCCTTTTCCACATCTGTTTGGCCAGCTGTACTGGCTGTTTTTGGCAAGGTCATCTGCAGTGCACACCACAGGGTAGTGCGTGCTTTCCGAGTAGCCACACACATCTCTTTAATTGCTGAAGCAAGGGCAAAAACATCTGTAAAAGAAATATTTGGGGTCAGTTCATATCAGATGCCATTTAAGTACCCCTTAACTCATAAAACCCCGTGCTGTGCTACTAAATGATCAAACATTATTTTTATAAAAGAAGGATAGCTATTGACTGAGCTAACCAAAGTACTTGACTTAATATTTAAAAGTGTTGATACTTGTATTTATTTCTGACTTGTATAACCATGATTATGCTTTAGGTAGAACACAGACTTTAACAGAGTTATTATAATTAAATGGGTAATATTAGCAAAATAGATCAAAGTGCTTCTGGAGTAAATTATGTGGGCACCATTTAACAATTTATTCTTTAGATAAGTATAAATGTTAGAAATTCAACCTTTTAACTTTAGAGTCTGATTTTATTAACATTCAAATTATCTCAGTGCCTTATCAAAAGAATATGCATTAATGTTTGTACCTCTGTCATCTTGGCATCTAGGAACACCTTGCCTTTGCCGATTTGAAGCATTAACAATTTCGTCCTTTCTACGTGACTGTACAATGTGAATGGACTCCAAGTGTCTATCAAGAGCTGTAGAGATACTGGCATGAAGGGGAGAGCTTCGAAGCCGTTCCATTTTGCCCAGTAAAGTCACAACCTGAGGGAAACATTTTAAATTTTGATGAGGCATGTAACCACATTGCCCTGTCAGTAACTTAAAACAAATCTTCAATGAAGCAGAATAGAGATGAGAGCAGTAATAATCAATAAATAAGTGAATGCTTACTATGTCCTGACACCATGCTGGGGGAAACAAAGATGGAAAGTCAGTCTTTTGTACCTATTTGTGTATGTTAATTCTAAAAGGTTTAAGGGTAGTCAGTTATTGGGAATAAGCAACAATGAAAAAGTCAAACATTCAAATATTTCCATGTTATTAACAGTAAGTGCAAATATAAGATATGACATTCTTTTTGGCAAATAAGAGAATAGCCTGCAAATAGAGCATTATTAGGAGTTACTGTAATTAAAAGGGAAAAAAACTGAGCTAAAAAGGAGAAATCCTAGATTGATTAATCTTGACTTCAGCAGTTCCTTTCTGGGCCTCCAAAGTTCTCCTTTTGGAAATCAGAAATAATACTGGCTAGCGGTAGTTTTAAGGAATCCATAATCCAGAAAATACCAATTTAAACTTATGCTGAACTAATACAAAATAAATCCTATAACTGTCAAAACTGCTAAGGAAAATCAGGAAGTCTCAATCTTCTGGTTAATTAAGCTTAAAGAAGAGCACTGTATATCAGTAAGGGTAGTACGTTTCATAGTTGTATATGCCTAACTTGTTTCAAATTCTAAACTTGGAAGGTGTAAGGAAAGAGCAGTTTTTGAGTAAGTAGGATTTGGACATCAAATAAATACAATAATTGCATTTGGGAGCTAAATGATTTAAAATTCACATTAAGAACTTGGTGTTCAGTGATTGGAGAGAGTAGAAAAATACCTCTCAATTAATAAGCACCTGAATGATGCCTCTAACCTCACACTCCTATCAAGTTTCTTTGGAATAAGTCTATCCCAGTTTAAGCTCATGGAGAAAACACAAGTGTACAGGTATAAAATATTTTCTTCCCAACTGTACAACCAGCCAGATTCTTGAGGGGAAAATAAGACAACAAAAGAAAATACCATAGAAAAAACTCCAGTGAACTACAAATTATGTATTTTTAAAATAAGACAATCATTTTGAATAAATGATAAGTGTAAAGAAAGAAATTTACACAGGTGATTTTTAATAAACTTTTTTTTTTTTTTTTTTTGTGGTATGCAGGCCTCTCACTGCTGTGGCCTCTCCCATTGCGGAGTACAGGCTCCGGACGCGCAGGCTCAGCGGCCATGGCTCACGGGCCCATCCGCTCTGTGGCACATGGGATCTTCCCGGACCAGGGCACGAACCCTTGTCCCCTGCATCGGCAGGCGGACTCTCAACCACTGCGCCACCAGGGAAGCCCTTAATAAACTTTTAAAAGATTTTTTTCAGAATTCCACAAAACCAGCAAACTAGAAAGTGGTACAGATAAAAATATTTTTGCCCTTTGTGTATTACTGATCTAATGTTGCTAAATATAGATAAACAAAATTATTATAACAGCTATAAACATAACCTTCTAAATTAGGGTGAAGCCTAAGTAAGGCTGGAAAAAGTATATTTCTTAATATCCACAGTTAGCAATCCTTTGATTTATTGCCTAGAAATGTATTACTGAGAAAAAGAAAATTTAACTTGGAACAGTTTTAAGAAAAAAACAGAAGACCTAAGTTTTTATAACGTTTGGCTATAACCCATGTCAGTATCTGACTATACCACTGATAAATTCCATTGTACAAATTTACAAATTTGATTAAAAATTACAACTGAATGAGGCTGAAAGCTAGGTAAAATCAATCTTTTTCCATTGAAGTAGTTCATATCTGTATTTTAAAGACAGCATGGTACAAGTAAGAAACTAATGTTCAATAAAATAAGACTCTGTGGGCTTCCCTGGTGGCACAGTGGTTAAGAATCCGCCTGCCAATTCAGGGGACACAGGTTCAAGCCCTGGTCTGGGAAGATCCAACATGCCGCGGAGCAACTAAGCCCGTCTGCCACAACTACTGAGCCTGCACTCTAGAGTCCGTGGGCCACAACTACTGAAGCCCATGCTCCTAGAGCCTGTGCTCCACAACAAGAGAAGCCACCGCAATGGGAAGCCCATGCACTGCAACAAAGAGTAGCCCCCGCTGGCCACAACTGGAGAAAGCCCATGCATAGCAATGAAGACCCAACGCAGCCAAAAATAAAGTTAAGAGTACAGAGTTAAGAAAATGAAATATGGTAATTTCCTGTTAATTTACTATCTTGTATAATGCAAGCAGTTTGCTCATGAAGCTAGGAAACAAATGTTTGTGACTAAGAAATGGGACTTTCCCTGTAAAAGGCAAAATGATTTTTGCTTAAAAAAATTTTTCTTTCTGTTGAGGATTAGTTCCATTGCTAATTTGGGTTTCTTGAAGAGGAACCACTTAGACTATTAAACCTACTATTTCAATGACTGAGTGGGGCTATTTTCCCTTTCCTAAATAACTAATAGTTCTAGGTCCAAACATGGAAAAGAATACATTTCAGAGAGTTACACATAAATGTGATTTTAAAATCCTTCAGAATTCTAACTTGCTGAAGCATTTTAAAATTTTATCAGTTTAAAAAATCTGCTATTGGATATTTTCACAGCTTACTCTGGCTTGTTCTCGAAGTTCATCCACAATTAAGCGATCAACTCTAGATGGGTTGGAGGTTAGCCTTGGAATTGGAGTATTATTAGTACTCGATACCTTTTTCGCTGGATAATTTTTGGCAAGAGCCAATTCAGTCTGTAAAAAAATTATATAACTTTTAGATGCTAAATTTTCTAAATATGATTCAATCATGAATAATATTTCTCATAGGCCTAAGAAGTAAATTGAAAATTACTCCTTTAGATAAAAATTGTTTTGGTATCAAAAGGCAACAAATACAAACCACAGTACCACAGTACTTTTCTGTCACACTTAATGCATAAAATACCTAAACACTCCAATAGTTTAATACTTAGAAAATTCAAAGAAATAAACTTTTAACCCATTAAGGAAAAAGTCTACCTAATAGGCAAAATAAACTTTAAAATAACAAATTTTTTTAAACCCCAAGCATTTTTAGTTTCTAAATTACCTAATTAATTCTCTATAGTCATGAACTTAACAAATACTACACATTATAGAAGAATGCAACTTAAAAATAAGGCAAGTACTCTTTCTTAAGCTACACTAAGGTAAATAAAATGAAGATAGGCAAAGGGCATATACTAAGTTACACCTAAATGGATAGTTTTGTGTTACCGTTTTTCTCTCCTTTTCTAATGCTCTCCATTGTTCATAGCACTCTTCTAGACGAATATGAAGTTCACTGGCTGGTCCACTACGGGTTTTAATTGGTCTTTGAAATCCAAAAGTTGGCACAAAACCAGAAAAGGAATTATCACCATACATCATATCATTGAAATACGGGTTTAAATGGCTTAAGTCATCGTAAGAAAACAAATCATAGGAATCCAACAGTGGAACAACTGAATGGCCAAGTGGGTGTGTGGATCTTAGGGGAAACCCATTTGAACCAAGTTGTTGAAAACTCTGATTATGCCTTAAATCTCCCATCATATAATTATTAGAAAAGCATGACACCTGTGTGCGATTCACACGGCTATTAATATTGTTCTCTCCACTTCCCTGTCTGTGGCTATTAAAATGACCCTGTGACTCCAGCAGATCTTGATATGTATTTTGAGATAAGCTATCTAAATGCTTTGGCCCTTCCTCAGGGTCATAATGGCCACTCTGGGGCATAGCTTGAAAATAATGTTTGTTTACATTTTCAATGATCCCATACTGCTGAGCTGAATAGTTATCATAAAATCCATTTGGCTGCTTTATTTTTTTATCGGTAACAGATTCAAAGAGATTTTCTTCTCCAGTCTTTGTCAGTCCTTTCATGTGACTGACAGATTGAATTCTTTCTGCACCATTATAACCAAAATCACAACTAGAAAATGCTGAAGGGTTTTCTTGGCAATACTTCTGAAATAAATTGCTATTTGCTGTTAAATTTGTAGATGATAGTTGCAGGAAATCTGAAGAATGGTTAGAACCTTTTGAAGCTGCATTTAAATGAGTATTTAATTTCATCAAGTTACCTTGACTTCGATAAGGAATAAGAGCGTTATTTTTTGTTTGGACATTCATCCAAGTTGGTCTGTTTAAGTTGATACTGCCTGAAGATGCTGCTGAGTTTGCTAGTAAATTCACTGACCTAAAATACTCAGAATTTGGGGGGTCAGGTTTAGTAAACTGTTGCTTTTCTGTGACATTGACAAAATCATTATTAGCTGGACAAGCTGTGTGAGGTTTTAGTCCACATTCTGATTTTAAGCCAAAATCAGCAGTAAATGCTTCCTTTGCAAACTGTTTTTCTGTCAGATGTGGTATAGTTTTTGGAAATGTGAAATTCTGCTGGTCAGGTATTGTCGCCTCCATTTTTTTTTGATTTGCTGGTTTAACCTGAAATAACTTTGTGTAGGTGTCTGCTTCTACAGTTGGTGTTTCAGGTGTGCCGCTGGCTAATTTTTTACTATCTTGGACACTAAAATTTGAACACTTATTCAGCTTAGCCTTATTAGGATAAGCATATTCTGGGTATCTACAATAATCTGCATTTTCATTGTATCTATTAAATTGGGAAAGAAACATCTCTGCCCTCTTTTGCTGTAATGGTGCTTCAAGACCTTTAGCACATATTTTTTCTCTTCCATAAGAGTAGGTATCAACTCCTGATTCTTTCATGATGTCAGACAGACCAATGTGGGGTGTAAAACAGTTTTTGATAGATAGATATTCTTGAAATGTCGTCTTAGCTGTATCATTTGTCTGAATACTGTAACAGTTAGAATGATCACTTCGTGAGGGGTACATCCATTGTTCTTCAAGGTCTAAACCAGTAAATCCATGATAAAGTTCATCTATTTTTTGTTGTGGTATCAGATTACTATTATGCAGGTACTGCTTTTCCACTGCTGACACAGATTCACCAGTATAAAAAGCTTGCTGAGAGATGGCTGTATCTATTGGCCTTTTGGTTTCTGTTAAGAGGTCATGGTGATCTGCAAATCTGCTTGTGTTCACTGGCCAAACTGACTTTAAATTGGAGGAGCAGGTCCTAGAACAAGTAAATACATTTAATTACAATTTAGGTTTTAAAAGTATTTTCTTAGTGGAGAAGGTAGGAAAGGCTTTCAAAAACATTTATATTGCCCCACCTCACCAATCTCTAATCCTTTCCAACTTTGCCTTATAAGCTGCCATTACATCCAAATAACTATAACTTGAAATGTGCTATATGCTATATAAATATGCATTTTAATCTTAATATGTCTTCACTATACTTTCCCAAGAGACATATACTAAGGCCTGAGGCTGGTGACTACATGGTCTTACATGAATTGTTTTGTTTTTTAATTTATTTTTCTTTCTTTTTTATCTGTGTCGGGTCTTAGTTGCGGCACGTGGGATCTTTGTTGAGGCATGCAGGCTCTTTTATGTTGCGGCCCGCGGGCTTCTCTCTAGCTGTGGCGTGTGGGTTTTCTCTCTCTAGTTGTGGGGTGCACGGGCTCCAGAGCGCATGGGCTCTGTAGTTTGTGGCACGCGGGCTCTCTCATTGAGGCGCATAAGCTCAGCTGCCCGCAGCATGTGGGATCTTAGTTCCCCGACCAGGGATCGAACCTGTGTTCCCTGAATTGGAAGGCAGATTCTTTACCACTGGACCACCAGGGAAGTCCCCACATGAATTGTTTATATATAGTAAGTAGAAACCAAAATAAGTTTTTCTTTTAATTAAGTTATTATATAATACAAAAGTGTTGTTGACCTCAATTTTTTTTAAATAAAAAAGATGTGCTGGGATTTCCCTGGTGGTCCAGTGGCTAAGACTCCATGCTCCCAATGCAGAGGGCCCAGGTTCAATCCCTGGTCAGAGAACTAGATCCCACATGCCGCAACTAAGAGTTCACAGGCCGCAACCAAAGATCCCGCATGCTGCAACTAAAGATCCCACGTGCCGCATAACATGGCTTCCACACCCAAATAAAACGATTAAAGCATACTTAAAAAATTTTTACCGTATGAATAAAATCCATACATACTTCTGCACAGCAGTAATGATAGTTTTATTTTTGTAGGTATAAGTATAAAAGTCCTTGGAATGTATATTCTTTAAGCCAAATTTTAGCTCATGAACTCAAGGGAAATAGCTCTGAATTATGCAAGAATAATTATGCAAGTTTCCAAGTGAAAGTTCTTTTTTTAAAAAAAATTAGTCTTTTATTTGCCAGTATAACTACAGTAGCCTGCAAACTTTTTTAATCTAAACAGCACATTTTACGTCACAATCCAACAAACACACACATATATAATGTGTATACATATATAAAAGTGAAACAAAAGTTTTGCCAAAAACGTCTACCCCGAGTGTTAATTCTTTTTAAGACTTTTTTTTTAACCAAGGCTGAACTGCATTGACACATCATAATCACCAACATCCCTAGTTCATCTTAGGGTTCACTTTACGAAGTGAATAGTGTTTCATGTTCTATGGGTTTGGACAAAAGTATGATGACATAAAATCATTATAATGTCATACAAAGTATTTTCACCCCTCATAAAAACTTCTGTACTCTATGTATTCATCTCCCCTCTCCCCGCAAACTCCTGACAACCATTGATCTTTTTATTGTCTCCATTGTTTTGCCTTTTCCAGAATGGCATATAGTTGGAATCTATTTTTCTGCTTTTTTTGAAGAGAGGGGTTCAAAGCCTTTATGCCTTTAAGACCATTCATGGCCCACCCACACGTGGACCAGACAGGCTCCAGGTGGCAAACTCCCCCACTGCATGCTGTAGCTTTCCTTCCAGTGCTGAGCCCTGTCCCACTGGTCCTGCCCAGCAGCCACATGGAGGTGCAGGGGGATACGTGTTGGGTATTTGTTCATAGGAAGGCCACAGGTTTTGTGCCCCTTGTCACAATGAACCCAGATTCCTGTTGGGTATGTTGTAAACAGACGAGCCATTTCTTCAGACCCCCTGCTCTAAGCACACCCCAACAAATGAAAGTTCTTAATAGCAAATTAAACTTTCAATTGTATGGCAAGCACCACAGCAAAATCAAGGCTTCTCGAAACAAATATCTGAATTAAGATGTCTACTGTCAGATGATCCTCTATTAACTAAAAATAAAAGTTAATAGGATAATCTAGTACCTGGGAATTTAAAGGTTTACTACACACTGTATAGCTTATATAATATACTAACCCCTCAGTGAAATATGGCTGTGATTTATCTTGCTCTTCCAAAATGTTAGACACAAGTCCATATAAGTCTGTTTCACTACCATAGTCATTTCTTTCTGTTTGACTCCTAAAGATAAATGAATATCACATGTAAATACTTTTGCTCATATTGAAATACAATATATTGATTTCTATTTCCAGACTTATTCCGCCATTATTTTTCGATAAAATATTTGGATTGACTCTATACCATCATTTCAAATAAAAAGGGAACAGGAACTCAGAATATTTTCCACTTTAGCATAGTGTTTATGTTACATAAGTATTTCTCCTTCATTCCAAATCCTATGTCTAGTTCACAATGTATGCTTACCTCTTATTTCTCCAAAACACATGCTATTCGTTTTAGGTGATCAAGATACAAATCTCTGATCCATGATGTTGCAGACACGGTTGGTACCATGGCTGCTCCTGAAATCATGTTTAGTCCTAGTATACATCATTACATCAACAACACTTGCTCAGTTTTTCCATTTGTGATTTGAAAACCATATGAACCTGTTGCTCTATTTTGTGACTCTTCATACTAAACGTTGGATTAAAAAGTGAAATGTGATATGGTCATCCTAGATATCACAGCAACATTGCAGTTGTCCCTTAAATGTAAAAGATTTGGAGGCTACCCCTAAATCTTTGCCGAAGAAGTGACTGGTACTCCATGTACCCGAAATCCTACCTAGTGACTAAAACTATCTAAATAATACAAAATGTAAAAGCCACAAGGAGATGGAAAATTGGTGCCTTTTTACCGCTTATGGATTTGGGGTAATTTGTTCCTAGAAGTAATATGTTGTTTTAAATTGTAATTTCTTGTTTTTTCATATTTTATGTCTATCATTTCATAGTGTTAGGACATTTTAGAAATAAATAAAAATACCTTATATTTGCATAACATTCAAAATTTCATTGATCTTCATAACACAGGAAGGGAATATATTAGTAATCGTTAAGCTGTTGAATAAATGATCATGTGTGATATTAAGAAACTTGAATTTTGCAAGGGCATGTGATTTGCCATGCCTTACTATACACTTGCTGAATAAATGGTCTGCCTACAAGTCTAATGCTTTTTCCACTACATCTTGTTATTTCAAAAAGATTCAATATAAAGTTTTTTTGTTTAATAATGTTAGTATATATCTAGAAAAATATTCTATGTAATATATACCAAACTGTTAATAGTTGTTACTGGGAGGTGGAGAGGCAAGGTTATGGTAAAATTCTGCTTGCCTTTATATATTTCTGTAAAGTGTGAAGTTTTTCAATGAACATGTATCAACTTAAAAAATATTTTTGTTTTTTGTGGAATTATATGTTATATAGTCCTTCTAATAAAATCACTATTTTAGAGAACTTACCAAATTAAAATTTTTTTAACAATTATTTAATTAATTAGTAGATTTTAAAAATAATTATGTCCTGGTTAAACTAAAGATGCATCGGCCTCTATTAACTGCTCCCTTATTATAATTAACATAAAGGTAGTGTCACTCCCTTAAGCTTCTCTTGGCAGTAAGCTCCCATAATATTCTATACTACTTCTTTTAAACCTCACTATACTTGCAGTGCCTGACAAGTTGTCGTCATCATCATCATCATTACTGTAAGATCTATAAAGGCAGGGATAATTTTTGCCATGTTAATTCTAATATCCCCAGTAGGAGAGAATCTGACATAGAATAGGCCCTTATTATTACTGGAATTGAACAGAAAAATAATTAAAGTATCTTATGTTTGATAAAATCCTGTTTGTTGTATACTTGTGAAGGAAAAATTACCGAAGATTTAGAATTGGATTAAAAAAATAGATTGAAAAACTGTAACTCATTTATATAAGTTATCTTTAGAAAGAGGAACTTAAGATTTACTCAGGGTTGCCTCTCATGAATGAAAAAAAAGTAATAAGAAAAAATTATACACACGTAACTATCCCGTTTAAGATTTCCTAAAAGTTTGATAAACAAAATTATAATGCCATAACATAAAAATGCTGATATAGGGAACAAAGAGCTAATACAACTAGGTTCCCATGTAATCAAACTTAAAAACACTTCATTTAGCCTGAGAAATCTAATTTATTAATTTACCTGTTCTTTCCACTGATCTGAGAATTAGAGGGCTGTTTAATATCATCTCCATACGTAGACGATGGTGCATAGAAAAGTGAAGAATCTATAGAACTTGCATATTCTGTTGATGAAGAAAGTGGAGCATAGGTCTGCCTTAGGTCAACACTGTCTTCACTCTGAAATTTTAAAGACATGTTTGTATACCAGACACAATCAAAACTGCATTTATTACAGAATATTAGCCAAATAATAGGAAATTTGAGGAGTTGGGAGACAAATCTAGACTTAGCCACTTAAGCTTACTTTACAGTAGGGGTTGGTGATTTTTTTCTGTAAAGGGCCAGATAATTAATATTCTAGCATTTGCTGTGTTAAGGTCTCTATTGAAACTCCTCAACTCTGCTGTCCTAGCACCAAAGCAACTATAGACAGTATGTAAACAAGTGGGCGTTGTTATTCCAAGAAAATTTTGGTCCCGTTCAGTACCTGTTGCTTATCACTGGTATAAAACACTTACAGTTATTGCAGTTTTAATTTTTTGAACAGATGAGCATTATGTGGACTATAGCAGTATTATTTTTAATAAATCATTTAGAAAACTCAGTCTTACTGCCCCCAATCTGTGAAAAAAAAAGTGAATGTACATTTACATAGAATTTTCAAAGAAATTCCACAAACATTATTGTATCCAGTCAATCTTATGACATGGATATTCTCTATATTTTAAAAATGAGGAAATGGAGGCTAAAAGTTACTGAGCTAAGAGGTGACAAAACTAAAGCCCAATCTCAAGGCCTTCTTACTCCTACATTAGGGCCTTTTAAAACAATATCTTTAATTTTCAGCCTAGTTTCTATTTCCAAGAGAAAGTGTAAAAATGAGATGAGACATGTTATATCTTAAGAAATTTTAAAGATATTACAATTAGAAGAAAAAACAAGCTCATTTTCTTTTTTCTTAACACTTCTATAATGAATTTTGAGTAAATAAGATAAAAAGTTTGAGTTTTAAGATTTTAATGAATTATTAAAAGTCCTGCCTCCTTCCCAAAGGGATTGAGGTACAGTGAAAATACTGCCCCCTCAAATTTTAAATACTTAAAATAGTCTGAAAGTATAGATTCACAATTTTTTTTTTTTTTTTTTTTTTTTTGCGGTACGCGGGCCTCTCACTGCTGTGGCCTCTCCCGTTGGCTCCGGACGCGCAGGCTCAGCGGCCACGGCTCACGGGCCCAGCCGCTCCGCGGCATGTGGGATCTTCCCGGACCGGGACACGAACCCGCGTCCCCTGCATCGGCAGGTGGACTCTCAACCACTGCGCCACCAAGGAAGCCCAGATTCACACTTTTTAACTCTCCAAATAAGGAGCTAGTAAAACGTGAGATGTAATAACTATAAATATCCAGGCATAAACACAGTAGAAATAGTATTTTCTTATAAATATAGAAGGTATATAATCCTGGTTAAAAATATTTTCTAATTGCTTTCATTCTCTTAATCGAAATTTATGTAAAAAGAGATAAAACATGTTTAGATCAAAACATTCCTAAACTTTTGTTCTTCATAGACATGATAATTGAAAAACAACAGTTTAAACATTCACTGAGTTTATACCAATAATATATGAAAATTAATACCTTCTAATCACTCACCTTCAAGAATCTCAAATATTTTACAGCCATTTGTTTAAATTCCAGTTATGATTACTATTTGAAACCTACACATTATAATTTTCTCATTTATAGCTTATATTTTGTTGACTATTCTGAAGCTGGAGAGACTGAGGCACAGAAGGGATTTTGCTAAGAGTGCCACTAAAAACTGCCTTTCCAAAATTTCTGTTTGTTAGCAGTATCTTTTATAAAGTATTTTATTGTTAGAACCTTTCATAATTTTATTCCTTTAGTTCTGCAGTTTTTATCACAGACCCCCTTAACTCTCTTTTAGGTTTGAAGTATCCAAAGTGACATAAATAATTGTTCATTTTTTGAAAGAGTTGCTTAAACAAAATAAGCATTTTCACATTATATAATATCAAATGAAGTAAACAGTATTTGAAACTAAATGTATTTTGGGAGTATTATTTCAAGTATATTTTATATTTTAAAGTAAGATTTGAGTATTAGAAAAAATCCTTTTAAAAGACTGATTTAACTGTAATATGCCAGGATAAAACAAGCAACTAAAGTAATGTGGTAGATTCAAACAATTATACTTTAAATATCTGGATCCTTCTCAGTCAAAATATTTCTGGGAATTAAATATGCAAATGCTTAGGGTTGGCATATTAATTAGTCTAGATAACTGCAAAATGTATCACTTTATCCTTGCTATGCTTAATCAACTGAAATTAAATCCAAGTAAATTTTAGTAGTCATGTAAACATTACAGAGAGCAGTGGAATGCTGGTCTTGGCAGTGAAAAAGAGCTGGGTTCCACTTGGGCTTTGTCACTTAGGGCACAAGTCAAATGCTCTGAGCCTCAGTTTCTCTATCTGTACAGTGGGTATAATACTATACAATGTTGTAGTGTGAATTAAATAAAATTATTTATTTCAGGATATTGTTATAATTCAAAGTATAACAATATCAACAGTGATGTCCTGGTTAAATAATTTCAAATGAAAATGGCTTACATTAACCTAAGCTTAATTTAACACGATTAACAACAAAACTAAATGTTTTACGTGAGGTAAAAGGCAGCATGTCATCAAAGACATTGTTAGAGCCAGAGAATAAAAGAGTAAAGAAAAATTTAAATTATAAAACGTATGTTTGCACCGACTTACAATAAACGCCGGAAGGAAGAAATATTTTATGGTCTTAGTAAATACAGATTTTTCTTACATTTCTGGCATCACGTCATGCTGAGGACAAGACAAAAATAAGAATCAACGAAAAATCTTATTCCTTAACTTTTTTTTGAAACCAGTGTGTATTCTGCAGACTCTGTATTTAAAATGCTGTTACCGGGGACTTCCCTGGTGGCGCAGTGGTTAAGAATCCACCTGCCAACGCAGGGGACACCGGTTCGAGCCCTCCTTCCGCGAAGATCCCACATGCCGCGGGGCAACTAAGCCCGTGCACCACAACTACTGAGCCTGTGTGCCACAACTACTGAAGCCCGCAGGTCTAGAGCCCGTGCTCGGCAACGAAAGAAGCCACTGCAACGAGAAGCCCCCGCACCGCAACGAAGAATAGACCCCACTGCTGCAAGAGAAAGCCCGCGCATAGCAACGAAGATCCAACGCAGCCAAAAATAAATAAATAAATTTATTTAAAAAAATATATTGTTACCGGGTGTCTGGTCCTAAACATGGAGCAATTTAAACACCTATGTGAATGGCCTGGGGGTGGGGGTGGGGGTGGTGCTGGATCTGATGGAGAAAAAAATCCTCTAACAAAGGCAGAGCCGAGTAACTGACCTGCGACTTGTAGCAATCATAGAAGGAAGGGGAGCCAGTCAACATCACGCTGTTGAAGACATCTGTTAGCCGACTGCTGGCGTCGACACTGAGGTTCCAGCAGCGATTCGCACCCCCACGTAACGCGACTTTCCGCTGCACGAAACGGGGATAGGAAACGGGAGAGAGACATCACGCAGGTTAGAGCCAGGACCGAAACGGCCGGACGACGGCTCCACGTCGGCTGTGCGCCCAGCTCCACCCGGAATCAGTTCCCAGGACACTCATTTGGGGGCCCCGGCTTCCCTCTCCACCTTCCGGCCCGACACCGAGGCGCGGCCCTCGCCCACCCGACGGGCCCTCGCCGCCGGCCTCCGCCTCAGCGCCGCCGCGGCCCAACGTGGAGGAGGTAGCGGCAGCCCGGGCGTTGCGGGCCGTCACCTCCCGCCCCAGCCCGGCCGCCCGTCCTGTCAGCCCGCACCGCGCCCCCAGGCCCCGGCCTGACCGACCGCTGCGCCCCCCGCTCACCCCCACGGCGCGGCCCGGGCGCCCCGTCGGGGCTCCTAGCTGGTGACCCGGCCTCTCCCGCCCGGCCTGGCCGCCTCAGAGACCCGCGTCCAGGGACGCGCCCGCTCCTCAGTCTCTCCTCACCGTCGCCGTCCTCCAAGGCCGGCCAACACCCGGACCCGGACCGTCCCCGCAGGTTACCTCAGGTCCCTCCCTCAGGCCTGGGGGGTAAGAGGGCGGACGGGCGTCTCGGCCGCTCACCTCCATGGTGCCCTCCAGCCCCTCCTGGACTAGGCACAGCTCCTCGGGTACGGGGGTGAGGGGGCGTCGAGGCCCGGCTTCCTCAGCCCGCACCCCGCCGCCGCCGCCCACAGCTCTGCCTGGAGCCGGTCTGTGGGTGCGGAGACCAGAGCAGGGAGGGAGGGGCGGGGTGGAGGGGAAAGGCCGTTACATTGCACCGGCTCGCTACCAGCACGCGACCTGGCACCTGCCCGCCTCGCCCCGCCCCCTATGGCAGGGCCGCCCCCCCCTCTTCGCACCCCTCATTGGCCCGCTGCCCGGCCAATGGGCGGCTGCCTCCGGGGCCTGTTACCACTCTCCTACCCAGAGACAAGGCCAAGAACCGGCAGTTAGGCGACCTCTCTCTCCCGGAGCTTCTGCGACTTTCCCGCTCAAAGTAAACGTGTTCGGGATTGGCCCGGCCCGTCAAGCACCCACCTGATGATTGGCTAATAGGGCAGCCTAGGGGGCGGAGCGTGGAAGGAAGAGAAGGAGCGCGGGCGTACCCGGTGGGAGAAGTGACGCAAGTGGTCGGAAGATTTGAGAAATCGCTCAGCAACCAACCGATAATCCTAAACCTATCGGCTGCTCACCTTGGGCCAACATTTCTTTTTTGTCCCTGGTCCCGACCCTAACTCCCAGAATCCTTTGGAGCCACCCGGAGAGTGATAGACTTGGGCCCGCTTAACGGAGTGTGAGGAAACAGTTATGGAGTTGGGTGTTGTTGGGAGAGCCCCTTCCGAGGGGGAAGAGAGCTTTTCTCTATCCTAGGCCCCACACTTCGGTGGGGGTGAAGGCATCTTGGTGCTAATGGAACTCCTGAACAAAGTTTACTCTGACCTGTACCAGACAGGCCGTTCACATCGGCGGTCCCATTTGGGGATGTGATATCTCAAGGTTTTGTCCCCAGACAATGCTAAACAATTTTGTGTGCGTTGAAATACTGAAGACGATCAAAGTAAACACAGTAGCCACCTTTAGGGCACTATGTTTAAAATAAAAATTTGAGAAGCGCTCAATTAAGTGGAAGATGTTCTTTTTAACTCCGGCAGAAGTGGAAATAGGATAGGGGGACACGTTTTATTGGCTCGTATTATTCTGAGAGTTATTTCGGATTCTCTTCTCAGCTTTGAGTTAAGAAAGCTGTTTAGGTGACGTGGCTGTACCAATTACATTTCTTTCCCTACCTCACCCTTAAAGTTGCTGACGTGGAGCATATTCCACCCTGCCATTCACAGAGCGTACTGTCTTTTCTCTCTCTCCCATAACACCCAGAATGATTTTGAAAAGCTGTGAATCCTCTTATGTATCTTTTTTATTGTAGTAAGATATACATAAGATTTAGCATTTTAACCACCTTCGAGTGTAAAATTCAGTGGCATTAAGTACACTCACAATGTTGTACAACCATCATCACTATCCATTTCCAGAAATTTTTCATTATCCCAAACAGAAACTTTGTACCCAATAAAAAAATAACTCATATCTCCCCTTCCCTCCACTCTCTGGGGAACTTTATTCTACTTTCCATCATTATGAACTTGCCTATTGTAGGTACCTCATGTAAGTGGAATCATACAATATTTGTCCTTTTGTGACTGTCTTATTAACATAATGTCAAGGTTCATCCATGCTGTTGTACGTGTCAGAACTTCACTCCATTTTCTGGCTGAATAGTATTCCATTTTATGTGTATACCACATTTTGTCCATTCATCAGCTGATGGACACTTGGATTGTTTTCACCTTTTCATTGTTATGAATAATGCTGTTATGAACATTAGTGTACAAATATCTATTTGATTCCCTTTTTCAATTCTTTTGGATATACATATACCTAAGAGTGGAATTGTTGGGTCATATGGTAATTCTGTTTAACATTTTCCACACAAAACTTTCCCACAGCAGCTGCACCATTTTACATTTCCACAACAATGCACCAGGATCCCAATTTATCCACATTCTCACCAACACTTGTTATTTTCCTTTTTAAAAAAAAAAAAAATAGCCATTCTAGAGGGTGTAACGTATCTTATTGTGGTTTTGATTTGCATTTCCCTTATGACTAATGATGTTAAGCATCTTTTCACGTGCTTCTTGACCATTTGTATACATTCTTTGGAAAAATATCTATTTAAGTCCTTTGCTCTTTTTTTTTTTTTTTTTTTTGCGGTACGCGGGCCTCTCACTGTTGTGGCCTCTCCCATTGCAGAGCACAGGCTCCGGACGCGCAGGCTCAGCAGCCATGGCTCACGGGCCCAGCCGCTCCGCGGCATGTGGGATCTTCCCGGACCGGGGCACGAACCCGTGTCCCCTGCACCGGCAGGCGGACTCTCAACCACTGCGCCACCAGGGAAGCCCCTTTGCTCATTTTTGAGGTTGTACTGTCTTGTTTAGTATTGATATGGTTTGTTTTGAAAATGAATATTACAGGAAAATGTAACACTCCATTGAACTCAAGTGAATACATTAGTAAACGGAACATTTTGGTTACGGAGCAGAACAAGTATTCAGTGTGTAGTTAGTTCTTTCTTTCAGCTCTTGTATTTGTTTTTTGGAAGATCTCATTCTGAATGGGTATGTTGAGAGGTAGATGGGATTGGTTTCACAATATCACCTAAAGATATATACAAACCTCAGACTAAAATGAGAAGGGGTTACAAATACTCAAATAATTGTTTTATGTGTTCTCTGCCTTCATCTGAATTTAAAGTTTTGGGGGAAATGGTGACCTGTCTCCATTTATTGAATATTCCTATATAGGAGCAACCAGGGAAGATCTTTACATAAGATGACCACATTTCAGTAACTTTGATCCAGCTCAGAATTATGGTGCCCTCAAGTAATAAATTCATTTTTTTCTTGCTATTTTTGGGATAAGTAAGTGAATCTGAATTTATGATTTTTTTAAAAGATATTTAAGAACATTCTTTAAGAACAATTTAACTGTATGCCATCCTGAAAACTTATTGCAGAATGCAGACTTTCTCCTCCAAAATATATTTAAAGGTTAATTTCTTCTCCTTCTTCTTCTTCTTGCAACCCTGGAAGACAATGTACAATGTGGTACTCTTCAGTTACATTAGCGAAGCCCTTTTTATACTTTTACAAATATTTAAACCTTCTGTTTTGTAACAAAAATAAATTGTTGGTTTCATTTTTAAAAAAATCAGCCTGCCCTGTAGAAATGTTTTGAGTAATAAATAGTATTTCATTATTCTCCTGAGAAAAACTTTCAGTTCAAATCAAGCACTTGTTTTCACAATATTTATTTATTTATTTATTTTTGGCTGCATCAGGTCTTAGTTGTGCTGGTGCAGGATCTTTCCTTGGGGCGCGTGGGCTTAGTTACCCCACGGCATGTGGGATCTTAGTTCCCCACTCAAACCGTCATCCCCTGCATTGGAAGGCAGATTCTTAACCACTGGACCACCAGGGAAGTCCCCAAGTGCTTTTTTTTTTTTTTGCGGTACGCGGGCCTCTCAGGGCCTCTCACTGTTGTGGCCTCTCCCGTTGCGGAGCACAGGCTCCGGACGCGCAGGCTCAGCGGCCATGGCTCACGGGCCCAGCCGCTCTGCGGCATGTGGGATCCTCCCGGACCGGGGCACGAACCCGTGTCCCCTGCATCGGCAGGCGGACTCTCAACCACTGCGCCACCAGGGAAGCCCGGGAAGCCCCCAAGTGCTTATTTTTGAAAATTCAAGGTGTAATATTAGTGGCACAACCTCAATGCCAAAGAGAGAACTCTGAATTAATCCTCCATAGAAAGCCGTCATATAATTTCAAGTCAGTATATAATTAAATCGTGCAGAATTGTTATATATGCTCACATCTGTATTAAATGAATTTTCCAGCTTCTCAATGGACTCTTGGTCCAACGATTCAAATGGGCTGCAAACCTGCTGTGATTTCAACCATGCAATTCCTCACAGGCTTCTCTGATTTGAGGGACTAAACTCCTTAAATTATACCTTTTGAAATTAACTGGGCTGCCAGATGCTATTTCTCAACCTCTAATAGCTTGTTTGGAGGCTTACAAAATGCTGTTTATTAGAGCTATTTAAAACTGTATTTCCGGGCTTCCCTGGTGGCGCAGTGGTTGGGCGTCCGCCTGTCGATGCAGGGTACGTCGGTTCGTACCCCGGTCCGGGAGGAACTCCCTATGTCGCGGAGCGGCTGGGCCCGTGAGCCATGGCCGCTGAGCCTACGCGTCCGGAGCCTGTGCTCCGCAGCGGGAGAGGCTGCAGCGGTGAGAGGCCTGCGTACCGCAAAAAAAAAAACTACGTTTCCTTCTTCGTATACTCAAATTAGTGTTTTTCTGGATCTCTAGCATTAGTTTTAGAGCTTCTTCCTTGGTAGGTAGTAAGCTTGTTTCTGCTTTTCCCCTTCTGGTTAGATGGGGTTCTAGGTCATTCTCTCTTAATCTGTGCTCCAGGAAACTTGTAGGTTTCTACTTAGTTTGAGATGAGACCCTGAAAAATTCATGCATTTACCTTTGCTGAGCAAATGTTTCTACTAGGAGTGGGGGGAGGTACTTGAGTTGATATTTATCAAAGATAACATTAATGTGCATTTCATATGGCAAATACTTCTCTTATCCCTTCAAAGGTCAGAATTAATGTTCTCTTTCATCTTTTAATATTCTGATCTTTTTCTAAGTATCACATTTATTTCTTGGATGGATTCTAATGGGGGTATATTTGATATTTAAGCTATGAATTAGGCATGGAACTAGGGTTTTCATTGTAAATTGAAATGTTCTGAATACCTCTGTTACATGGCTCTCCAAAACTGAGTTGCTATTTCTCAGTGTTTGATTGGAACCGGAGGTTAGAAAAGATTCATAAACGAGTGCCATCAGAAAAAGACATTTTTAAAAAGATGTCTTTATAAATTTCCTTTAGGCCTTTAATATTCTCTTGAATTTGAGGGATCCCCTGGCTATCGAATGAAAGGTCTTTTGACACCAAGGGACTGGAAAACAACTTCTTCTTTTTTTTTTGATTAATATCCAGAGTTTTAATTTAGACCACAGAGTTTGAGAACTTACTAGAGGTCCTTTTTTAAAGTTCCATTAAAGCTTTGTGTTGTGATATACTGCTGCAAGCAAGCTTCCTTCTAAAAGGTAAAAAATTAAAGGACATTCCTCAAAAGATGTGGTTTTCAAATTGAATGATTTTGTATCCTTAAGGTGGGAAGTAGATTCTGGATTTATAGAATCTTCCTGAAAACATACAGCCCACCTCCGTTTTGCAATCTTTCAGCAGCCGAATTTCTATATTAGAGCCTAGAAATAGTTGTGCCATTGCAAAAGCTTTAAAAACCTGCTCAGATTCTGAGCTGACTCCTAATTAGGCAGAGTTCTCCAGCTTTCCCTTTCCGAGGACACCTACAAAATTAAATACTAAGGAGCATGACTGCTGGATTGCATAGTAAAAGTATGTTTAGTTTTGTAAGAAACTGTCGAACTGTCTTCCAAAATGGCTGCACCATTTTTCATTCCCACCAGCAATGAATGTAAGTTCCTGTTGCTCCACATCCTTGCCAGCATTTGGTGATGTCAGTGTTTTGAATTCTGTCCATTTTAGTGTGTAGTGGTACCTCATTGTTGTTTAATGTTCATTTTTTACCTCTTGCTTTTACATACACCTGGCTCCTAATGCTTCTCTACTATCTCCTGTTGCTCAGCTTCTAGACAATTTGTTCTCGAAGTGTGGTCCCCAGACCAACAACATCAACACCACCCAGCAACTTGTTAGAAATTCAAGTTTTGGGGCCTTCCCCAAATCTACTAAATGAGAAGCTCTGGGGATGGGGCCCAGAAATCTGTATTTTAACAGATCTCCAGGTGATTCTGATGCAAGCTAAAGTTTGAAAACACTGTTCAAGGCATGCACTGTCCAACATGGTATCCTCCAGCCATATGTAGCTATTGAGCTCTTAGAATATGGCTAGAATGAATAGAGACGTGCTATAGGTGTAGAATACACCCCAGATTTTAGAAACTTAGTATGAAAAAAGGGGAAGTAAAATATCTCATTGGTAATGTTTATACTGATAACATTGAAATGACAACATTTTGGATATATTGGGTTAAATAAAATATATTATTAAAATTAATTTCACCTGTTTCTGTCTAGTTTTGACATGGGGTTACTAGGAAATTTTAGGTTACATACATGGCTCTCATACATCTATCGGACCACATTAGATGAGTCTGCAACTATAGCCTGTGGGCCAAATCTGTTGTCTATTTTTGTATGGCACATGAGCTAAGAATGGTTTTAAATTTTTAAATGGTTGGAAATAAATTTTACAAAAAAATGGTATGAAAATTATATGAAATTCAAGTTTCGCTGCCCATAAATAAAGTTTTATTGGAACATGGGCACACTCATTTATTTACGTATTGTCTACGGTTGCCTTTGCTCTACAGTGGCAGAAGAGTAGCTGTGACTAGGACTCTATGGCCTGCAAGTCTAAAATATTTACTACCTGATCCTTTACAGAAAAAATTTGCTGGCTCCTAGTCTAGACTGTCAGCTTCCACTTACTCCCTGGGAGAGGGCCCTGCTTTTAACTTGACCCTGTTCTTTGTTCCCAACATTTGCTAAGCTTTTAGGCCCAACTCCTTGACCATTATGCCCAAATCTCAGTAGTATTTTGGGGTTACAAGATTTGACCTCTGCATTATTTAGGCCACAAAGAGGCAGGCCAAAAATGTTATTGCCTTCTAGAGCGGCACAAAGAATTCATGGAACCAGCAAAAAGGAACAGGGAGATGTTCAATAGCTTGTTTCTCCAAAGGTGGGTCCTTCTTTCTCAGAAAACAAGAGAACCCAGGATTGACATTTCCATCAGACTGAGATGTGAGCCTATGATATAGGGCTGGCCCGCTTCTTTCACAACTCAGCAGCACCTCTTGAATTAAAACTCTCTCTCTCTTTATGAAGTTTATGGCTACTCTCAGCCAGTTTACTTGGCTTCCATGACACGTTGTCCTGCCAGATATATTGTGGAAATTGCTATGATGGCTTTTCCACTCCAATAAAGCAGATGTCTGGATCCCTTTGTGTGCCTCTTGATCCTTATTCCCTACTGCCCACACCAATATGCAAGCAAAGCCTTGTTGGCTCAATGAATCTTTATGGTCTCATTTTATAGTCTCCTCAAAGAAAACTATGGCTGTGGTTTCCAGAATGTTAATTGATAACAGTCCTTGGCAACCATGTTCTTTCTGACTTTCCTTCCTTAACCTGCTCCTTCCACCCATAATAATAACATCATTCCTTAGTAGATTGGCACCAGTCAGGAGTTTCTCTCTCCTCTCTCTCTCTCTCTCTCTCTCTCACACACACACACCCACACACACACACACGCACCTTCATTCCTTTTTTCCTTGCTCTATGGATTACACCTAGGGCTGTTTAACTTTCTAATATGAGATAGTTTGTAAGCAAACTCCCTGAACAGTGTTACGAAGTGAGTATCAATGACTAAAGGGGCCTCACTGAGAGATGTTGCCCCTCATTTCAACCACACTTCATTGTCAAAGTTAAGAAGAGGTCTTGCATCTCTGTTCATTTAAGAACTCTCACTCTACATCTACCAAACATATGGATACCAAGGGGGGAAGGGGGGTGAGTTGGGAGATCGGGGTTGACATATACACAGTGTTGTGTGGTGACCTAAATGGGAAGGAAATCCAAAAAAGAGGGGAGATATATATATATATACATATACACACACACACACACATGTATACATATATATACACATATATACACACATATATGTATACATATATACACATATATGTATACATATATACACACACACATATATGTATACATATATATACACACACGTATAGCTGATTTACTTTGCCGTACAGCAGAAACTAACACAACATTGTAAAGCAACTATACTCCAAAAATATTAATTAAAAAAAAAAGAACTCTCGCTTTGGACAAGTGTCTTAGATTCTATAGTTGAGTTTAATTTAGACCCTAGATGGGGGATGGGAAGAGGCAGGAATCCTTTTACATGGGTAAACCCTAAACAAACCTGGCTTTTCTTATCTAGCTCATCTTAAATATTGGGCACCAAGAGGGAAATCTATCAGGGGTTACTGTTGGGAAATAAGCTGGGGGATCAAGTGGCCTAGTGTTTTATTCCAGCTCTTGTCCAGACGATCTCCAAATTTCTGTCTTTTACCTTCTCTTGGTTTCACTTTTCTCATTTGTAAAATAAAGGGTCCAATTAGTCAAGCTTTAAAGTTCCTTATAGCTCTAAGTTTTTCTGATTCCACATCCCCATCTCTAACCTAGAGACAATAGTCTCTATCCTTGCCATCCAAAGATTGAGTAATGTTAATGAACTGGAAGAAATAAAAACTTGTTGAGCTCCCCAGAAGACAGAGAGATTCACTGAACTCCCTCTTAATCAGAAAGAGCAGGTAATGGAGTATTACAGTTTATTCCGTATGGTGGTTAAATGAAAGCTGTTATATACCGTATATGCGTTAGCAAATATTTATGCAATTAGAACAGAAATACCAACAACAGAATTATGATAACCATTACATAAAATTTTTGGTTTATCCTCTTATAATGCCTTCAGAATAGAGTCTGAACTCTTATAACCATTGTACAGCACTGGAGCTATAGATAAGATTGGGGTGAGTTAATAATATATACCTAAAATTGTTTCTTGAAAGCTTTGTTAGTAATTTTTCTTTCTCACAAAATTAGAATATAAAACAATTGGGGGCTTCCCTGGTGGCACAGTGGTTGAGGGTCTGCCTGCCGATGCAGGGGACACGGGTTCGTGCCCCGGTCCGGGAAGATCCCACATGCTGCGGAGCGGCTGGGCCCGTGAGCCATGGCTGCTGAGCCTGTGCGTCCGGAGCCTGTGCTCCACAACAGGAGAGGCCACAACAGTGAGAGGCCCGTGTACCGCAAAAAAAAAAAAAAAAAATGTGCAGAAAGGATCTATTGTCTGGGAATAAATTTTTTTTCTTCATCAATTTGGTAAGGAATAAATACACTTTCCTTTTTGATTTCATTTATAATTCTTTGATTACTAATAAGGTGAAACATATTCTCAATATCTAGTGACCTTTCAGGTTTTCTTTTAAAAATTATCCATTCTTTTGCTTATTTCAATAGAAATGATTGGCTTTCTCTTATTAACTCGTAAAAGTCTTTGTATATTGGAGAAATTAGTTATCTATCATAAGAGTTGCAAATGTTCTCCCAATTTGTCATTTGTCTTTCCAACTTATTTATATTAATTTTTGCTATACAGAATGTGCTTTCATTTCTGTGTTTTGTGTGTGTAGTCAAATTGATCAATTTTTTTTTTTCTTTTTGTTCCAGGGCTTCATGTCAAGCCTATTAAAAAAAAAAACAAAAAAACTCACCCCAGGATTATATAAAGTGCTACCATATTTTCCTTCTAGAACTCTCATGCTTCCATTCTCCTGCATTTAATCCTTTAATCCATCTGGAATTCATTTTGGTATAAACTGTGAGGTATGGGCCTAGCTTTAATTTTTTCCCAAATAGTTAGCACTTGTTCCAACAGCATTTATTGAACAGTTGAACAGTCCGTCTGCAGTAATTTTAACTGTCTAATTTAGTGAATACTAATTTCCCAAGTACATTTGAGTCTACTTTTGGACTCTACCCTGTTCCCTTGATCTATCTATTGTCTATTCCTGTGTCAATAACACATTGTTTTAATTTCTGTAGCTTAAAAATATTTTCTAGGGAATTCTCTGGTGGTCCAGTGATTAGGACTCTGCACTTCCACTGCCCGGGGCCTAGGTTGCATCCTTGGTAGGAGAACTAAGATCCTGCAAGCCACGTGGTGTGGCCAATAAATAAATAAACAAAATTCTAATATCTGGTAGGGCTACTCCTTTAAAAATATTAGTTTTTATTTCCACAAGTTTTTTAAAAATTTTATATTTTATATTGGAGTAGAGTTGATTAACAGTTTTGTGTTAGTTTCAGGTGTACAGCAGAGTGATTCAGTTATACATATACATATGTCTGTTCTATTTCAAATTCTTTTCTCATTTAGGTTATTACTCCACAAGTTTTTAAATTGAAGTGAAATTCGTGTAACTTAAAGTTAACCAATTTAAAGTGAAAACTCAATGGCACTTAGTACATTCACGTTGTTGAGTAACCACCACTTCTATCTGGTTCCCAAACATTTTCATCACCCTAAAAGGAAACCCTATCCCACTAAACAGTTTTTCCTCCTTCCCCCAACCATAAATTTTTAACACAAAAAATTGAGCTTTTATTATAAAACCTCAGGCTTCATGTCTACCGTGTATTAAGGAAGCTTAAAATTCAAGCCCAAGTTCAGAATCATAGAGAAGACTTTCCTGATTAAGACCTTACTCCAGCATGCCTCTGCATCCCCCAAGCTTGCGTCTGAATCCTCCAAGCTTGCTTCCGTATCCCCAGTAGCCCAAACTCAACTTGGATTCTGTTAATCTGTTAAATTGCTTTGTGATTTTGCTCAAGCATCTGCGACTTGTGTTATGTCTCCTCAACAGCCTTGTAGTCCTGCTACTTTTTTTTCTCTTCTCCAGTCCACCCTCAGAGCATCTGGCTCTGGATTTACACTGTCACGTTCTCATTAAATTATTGTTGATTGATGGTTATCAAAATTTCCGTATTGGGCTCAGCAGGGTCCAATAGAGACTGCCTGTAGCACAATTTAAATGAAAATTAAGAGGGAATTCAACACACAGTCTTTTAATTTCAGATAATATGAAACCATTAGCTGTCATTTATTAAGTGTCTATTAACTGTCTTGTCATGCCATTTAATTCTTACAACAGTCTGGAGTGGTGGTTTACTGATGCTATATATTCACAGACGTAAAGCAACTTACCTAAAGTGCCTGGGCTTAATGTCAGATCCAAGCTTTGAAGTCAAGTTTGCCTGACTACACAGCACTTTCTAGAGTGCTGTGCTGTCTCCATATATTCCCTCCATCAAGGGCTACCCGTCATGTTATCCCAGTTCACTTCTATTGTTATAGTCAGGTTTGCTTAGAGGAAACATCTAAGCCCTCCTGCTGAAGTACATGGTTAGGATAGCCAACAAGCACCAAAGAATCACCTGTTCTCTCACACAGGACCTTATTTCATGCCCTGACCAAGCTATCAAGGACCAATGTCATTCCTTGCTCCATTATAATCTATATTCTGGATGGAGTCCCATGCTGGCTGGCCCAGCTGTTTTAACTGTCTCCTTGGCTAGAGCTGGAGCTGGTATCTGGAGTTGAAGACAGGTGCAGTCTCAACTGTAAGAAAGGGAGACATAATTCTCCTAAGGGGGTGTTTGGGAGTGCCATCTCTTCTCAATCTGCTCATGCAGCATCTCCCAATGTCCTGTCTTCTAGAAACTGTGAAGCTCAGGGATGTCAGAGAATGCTATTTGAAGAAATTAAGTGTAAACAATTCAGAAACACGTGGATTGGCTTTCCCTCAGAAGAGACTCACATTTTAAAGTGGAAAGGAAAATAAATGGAACACAGATCAGATGGGCTTCAGAGTATGGCATGACAGGGTTGGGGTACATCAGCAAACCCTAATCACACAGCCTCGCCTCTCCCTCACAGGTGCAGAAAGACAGGCCACTTCTGAGATGGTGTGGTCCTGGATCTGTGTTCTCAGGGACAGAGGCCCCAGATGTGGAAGCAGAAGGCATGGGTTCATAATGCAGCAACGCCACTTAGCAGCTCGTGTGACTTTTGTGACCAGACAAGACACTTGGTCCTAGTACATTTCCTCATCTGTTAAAAAAAGGAGAGGGGTTATAATGATAGCATCTTTCTTACCTGCTTATAAGTTTTTTGTAACATCATGGTTACAGTTTGCTGTAAATTATCAAGCCATTATCATCATTTAACTGCATGATAAAGACTTCGGAGAGGTAATAAGTAATGATAATGACCAAATTTGGTCAAATGCACTGACGGTTTGTAAAATGGCTATAAGACTTTTCCTCCAAGTGGATGTTAGATGAGCACTAACTTCAATAACTATTTTTATTAGATGACACTTTATCGGACTGGCCTCCTAGGTGACATATTCATTCCATCAATGATAACAGGAGCCCAATCTTGGGCGCTATGTTTGAGTATATTTGGAGGGTGAGGGCGTGTGTGGAGCACTGGGGGTGTTGATGAGCTAAAAGACCTTAATGCTGGAAGGAAGTTAAGGAATCATTAAGTCTAATTTCCTCATTTTCCAGATAAGAAAAATGAAGCCCAGAGAGACAAAGTAATTTGCCTGAGGCCACACAGCTAATGGCTGAAGTGGGGCTCAAACCCAGCTTTTTGTTCTTATACCTTTTCACACTTTTGTTAACAGTTTCTCAAAGTGCAAGTTACAATACATTAGTGAGTTGTAAAATCAATTAGTGAGATGTAACCGGCATTTAGAAAGAAAATAGAGAATCAAATAGGAAAGATCAGAGTGCATGGCTGGTAGGAAGAGTAAGTATTGTCTTCTTTTTTTTTTTTTTAAATTTACTTTTGGCTGCATTGGGTCTTCGTTGCTACGTGTGGGCTTTCTCTAGTTGTGGCCAGCGGGGGCTACTCTTCGTTGCAGTGCGCGGGCTTCTCATTGCGGTGGCTTCTCTTGTTGTGGAGCACGGGCCGTAGGCGTGCAGGTTTCAGTAGTTGTGGCTCGCTGGCTCTAGGGCACAGGCTCAGTAGCTGTGGTGCATGGGCTTAGTTGTTCCACAACATGTGGGATCTTCCTGGACCAGGGGTCGAACCCGTGTCCCCTGCATTGGCAGGCGGATTCTTAACCGCTGCACCACCAGGGAAGCCCGTAAGTATTGTCTTGAGAAACTTTTGTTTCACTTATATATTTTTATAAGTATATGTGATCTGGGACATATGTAAAATGTATTTCTTGCTATGGGTTGATTTTTTTTTTTTTTTTTTTGGTGGTACGCGGGCCTCTTACTGTTGTGGCCTCTCCTGCTGCGGAGCACAGGCTCCGGACGCGCAGACTCAGCGGCCATGGCTCACGGACCCAGCCGCTCCGCGGCATGTGGGATCTTCCCGGACCGGGGCACGAACCCGCGTCCCCTGCATCGGCAGGCGGACTCTCAACCACTGCGCCACCAGGGAAGCCCTGGGTTATTATTTTTTAAAGTCTAAAAACTGCTATTCTAGAGGGACATTGATTCTGCCCTCAGATTCTTATAGTCCAGTGATTCAGTAAAAGAATAACTGAACACGGGGACTTCCTTGGTGGCGCAGTGGTTAAGGGATCCATCCAGCTCTAATTCAGGTTGCCAGGATTAAGCACAGCCCCACCTGGAAATGCCCTCTAAACTAGAGCACTCATGTCCAGAAGGTTCTGGGATTATTATATTCATTAGTTGGGTGGCTTGGGCAAGTCACATCCCCTCTCCAAGCCTCAACTTCTTCACATATAAAATGGTAAGACTAGCTAACATTTATCAAGCACCTGCATGAAGCACATAAGCACTGCATACATTATAAGAAATCAGTAATAGCAGATGCTTACCTAGAACTTAATGTGTGCCAGACACGATACCAAATGCTTTACATGTTCGTATTCACTCAATCCTCACAACAATCCTTTGGAAATGCTGTTAACCCGATTTCACAGATGGAAAAACGGAGGTCTTCAAAGCAAGTAATTTACCCTAGATGGTTCCAGCCAGTGGGCGGTGGAGCTGGGCTTACAACTCAGGCAGTTCTGGCTCCAGAGTCCTTGTCTTAACCACTGTCCTATACTACCTCTTATTTTCTCATAGAATGAGGGGGGCTAATTTAAAATAATCCCTTAGCATTTTTATAGCACTTTTCCAGTTCTAAACCACTGTTCACATTCTGTACCCTATTTGATCTTCACAACAACCCTAGGGGTAGAAATTATTAGCCTTATTTACGGGGCAAGAGCTGAGACTTATTAAGAGGGTCGTGTGTCCGAGGGCACACAGCCAGCAAGGGCAGAATCAGGACTTGAACCCAGGACTGCTCATTTCCCGTGCCCCTCCTGCTATACCTCAGATGCCAAGGGGCACACCCTGCCCTTCCTTTCTCACCTCCCGCAGCTCCAACAGCGTACACTATTCTTTCTTCTTTGTTTTTCCCCCAAGAGGCCTCACGTTCCCTCGAATCCACTGCGGGTCACCCCCCTACACCCACTTTTCAGTACTTACAAACAGCAGCAGGGGGCGCTATAGACCAGCTCGGAGGGACCGTGCTGCCCCGGGAACCCTGTTGGAGGAAACAGCCATAAGTCTCTCTCTCTTATTTTTAATTTGTTTATATTAAAAATGTTTTCGTGGTCTTCCCTGGTGGCGCAGTTGTTGAGAGTCCGCTTGCCGATGAAGGGGACACGGGTTCGTGCCCCGGTGCGGGAAGATCCCACATGCCGCGGAGCGGCTGGGCCCGTGAGCCATGGCCGCTGAGCCTGCGCGTCTGGAGCCTGTGCTCCGCAACGGGAGAGGCCACAACAGTGAGAGGCCCGCGTACCGCAAAAAAAAAAAAAAAAAATGTTTTACTAAGTACTACTTGTACATAGTGTAAAATTTTAAAGGTACAAATGAGCATGTATACAATGTACCTGCTCCACAACTACCCAGATCGCGCTCCTGGAGGCAAACCGAGGAGGTTTTCTCCTGTTTCCTTCTCCAGATATTCAATGTTATGTAAGCAAATATGTATTTTTCTTCCCACACAAATGATAGCCTACAAACATGCACACACTGTTTTTTATTGTTCACACAAATGGTACCATACTACACCAGCTATTCTTCCTCTAGTTTTTTGAAGTAATTTATCTTGCAGATCCGTCCATACTATAATTCATGATACTTAATTGGATGGATAAACCATCATCAATTTTGCCAGAGCCTTGTTATTTTTTATCTTCTACAATTATAAGCAACTGTACACAGGCCACTTTGCACACATGTGTACCTGCAGGATAAATCCTCAGAAGTGAAATTGCTTGCCTGCAAATTACACACATTTATAATGTTGATCGATATTGCTAGATCGCCTTGCACAGAAGCTACCCATTTATTGCTGCCTCAGCAGGGCATGCAAAGGTCTATTTCCTACACCCTCACTAACACAAAATCTTCTCAAGCTTTCTGGTCTTTGCCTATCCCGTAGGTGAAAGATGGTTTCTCACTGCAGTTTTAATTGCATTTCTCTGAAAATGAGTCCCCGCCCCCAACCTCTGAGATTCATTCATGCAATCCGTAAATAATTAGCAGGTGTCTCCTATGTGCCAGGCACCGTTTGGGGGCCTCCTCCTCCAGCTGTCCCAGATCCGACTTCTGTTGTCTTTTCCTGTCTACCCTGCACTGGCCTGCCCTATCATATCCTCCAAGAAGCTATTTTCCTTGCTTGGCTATCCTCACCAGGTCAAGCAGGGGCGACCTCGCTTGACCTCTTCTTTAGAGGCTTAGGAGTGAGGAGAATGTAGTTTCTCTGTTTCTTGAGACTAATTCCTGTAACCCAATTAAGCAAAGCTGAGAGGTGGGGGACATGTGTCTTGAGGTCAGAGTTAGCCCTGAGTCCTTGGGCTTCTCAGACCCACCCAGTCCAATGGGTCAGTCAATGCCTAACACTCTGGGGTGTTAGAAAGGAAAACAAAGAGCAGGTACCTGGACACTTGTCTGTATTCAGTGGATATTATTTGCTTCATGACTGGCTGGTTGAAATTCCTCAGATTAGGCGCCTCCTAAATGCAAAATATGGTTAAGAGCAGGACTATTTAGATTAAAGCGAGGAAGACAAGATGTTAGGATCATTGTTCTCTTCTTAGAGAGAAACCTCTGAACTGTTTCTCAAATGCTCCTTTTGTTGGGGTCCCAGCACACTTGACCTCATCGTAGGGTAACTGTTCCTTTGCCGGCCTTCTCCGCAAGGCTAGAAATCAACTAGTCTGTGTCTTTGTTCATCTTTGTATCTCTCCTCAGAATAAAGGCAGAATCAACACGTGGGAATTCTGAATGAATATCTTCCTGCCTTCCAGTTCTGAAGGATAGCATCCTCGCGAAGACCTGCACCATTCTCTAATAGCTTAACTACAGGGACCCCCAGTTCATCCGTGTTTGGCTGCCAAAGAGTTTTCTTCCCAAAGCACACACTAAGCCAGTCACTTGTGGGGGTGCCCTGTGGCCTACTAAATGAAACACATATTCCTTAGCCTGGAATTTAAGGGCCTCTGTGGTGATATGGCTCCAGTCTACCTTTCCAGTCCTTTTTTCCACTACCTCATGCACCAATCAAGAGGAATTACTCAATGCTTCTTAAGTGTGCCCACATTCCACCCCCCTGCCTGTGCCCTTGCCAGCCCTCCTTGGCCTGGAACGCTTTCCTCTTTGTTTGCCTTCCATCACTGATGCCCTCTTCTGTCTCTCTCCCCACCCCACCCTTTGTTTAAAAAGTAAGAGTAATCACTATCAAAATTCCAATGGCATTTTTCACAGAAGTAGGACAAATAATTCTCAAATGTGTATGGAACCATGAAGGATCCAAAATAGCCAAAGCAGTCTTGAGAAAGAAGAACAAAACTAGAGGTATCACACTCCCTTATTTCAAACTATACTACAAAGCTACAGTCATCAAAATGGTATGGTGCTGGCATTAAAAACAGACACACAGATCAATGGAAAAGAATAGAGAGCCCCAAAAGAAACCCATGCATATGTGATCAATGAATTTATAACAAAGAAGCCAAGAACATACAATGGAGAAATGACAGCCTCTTCAATAAATGATGCTGGGAAAACTGGACAGACGTATGCAAAAGAATGAAACTAGACCACTGTCTTATACCATACACAAAAATCAACTCAAAATGGATTAAAGACTTGAATGTAAGACCTGAAACCACAAAACTGTTAGAAGAAAACATAGGTGGGGACTTCCCTGGCGGCACAGTGATTAAGAATCCACCTGCCAATGCAGGGGACACAGGTTCGAGCCCTGGTCAGGGAAGATCCCACACGCCGTGGAGCAACTAAGCCCGTGCGCCACAACTACTGAGCCTGAGCTCTAGAGCCCATTAGCCACAACTACTGAACCCCGTGCGCCTAGAGCCCATGCTCCACAGCAAGAGAAGCCACTGCAATGAGAAGCCTGTGTACCACAACTAAGAGTAGCCCCTGCTCACTGCAACTAGAGAAAGCCTGTGCGCAGCAACAAAGACCCAACGCAGCCAAAATAAATAAATGAAAAAAAAAAAAAGAAGAGAACTGCTGAATGATCCAGTATTCCACTTCTGGGTATTTATCCAAAGAGCACAAAAATACCAATTTGAAAAGACACGTGCACCCCTATGTTCATTACAGCACTATTTACAACAGCCAAGATATGGAAACAACCTAAGTGTCCATGGATGGATGAATAGATAAAGAAGTTGTGACACACACACAATGGAGTACCACTCAGCCATAGAAAAGAATGAAATCTTGCCACTTGTGACAACATGGATGGACCTTGAGGGTATTATGTTAAGTGATGTAAGTCAGACCAAGAAAGACAAACACTGTATGATTTCACTCCTATGTGGAATCTGAAAAAACAAAACAAAACAAATGAACAGGGAGTTCTCTGGTGGTCCAGTGGTTAGGACTCTGAGATTCCACTGCAGGGGGCACAGGTTCAGGGAACTAAGATCCCACTGGTCTGGGAACTAAGATCCCACATGCTTTGGTGTGACCAAAACAAAAAAAACAAAAATGAAAGAAACCCCACAAGTGAACAAAAAACAAAAAAAAAAAACAAGCTTGTAGATACAGAAAATAGATTGGTGATTTCCAGAGGGAAAAGGAGTTGGGGGTGGGAGAAATGGGTGAAGGGGATCAACTGTGTGTCAGTAGAGGGTAACTAGACCTTTAGTGTTGATTGCTTTCTAGTGTGTACAGATGTCAAATGATAATGTGGTACATATGAAATTTATGTAATGTTATATATCAATTTTACCTCAATAAAAGAAAAAAGGAAGAATATTTTAAAACTTAAATGAACAAACAAACAAAAAGTAAGCGTCATTGGCTTTTAAAAAGATGAAAGAAAATAAATTTTACATAACCATCCAGGTCCTCTTTTTTCTTTTTTCTTTTTTTGGGGGGTCACCCTGTGTGACATGCAGGATCTTATTTCCCCAACCAGGGATCGAACCCCTGTCCCCTGCAGTGGACTCATGGAGTCCAAACCACTGGACCTCCAGGGAGTTCTCCAGGTCGTTCTCAAAATGTAAGTGCCCCCAAAGACTCCTGTTCAGATCGATCCACCAGCAGGATATCATCTACCCCCACGCCTTAGCTCCCCAGTCAGACTGCTGTCTATACATCTCTCATGAAGCTCTATCTTGCCCAATCTGTGTACATTTTTTCTTTTTTTGGCAGAGCTGTGTGGCATGTGGGATCTTAATTCCCTGACCAGGGATCGAACCCCCGCACGCACAGCCCACAGTGGAATCACAGAGTCCTAACCACTGGACTGCCAGGGAATTCCTTCTTTCCCACTTTGAGTATGAGAAATGGGAAGAGTTTGGGACCTGTCACCATGACCTTTGCAACCATCCCTTCAGACCCTCCTCTAAGAGGGGTTTCCTCTTGGCTGAGAGCTGTCCCACTAGTGTCAGGAGATAATGTCACCCCATTATCTCCTGACACAAGCCCTACAGAGAACAGTGGGCACCCGTGCCTGGGACTTGGGAGAAAACTGTCCTGTCTGCCCTTTTCCTGAGGGAAGTTATCATGGTTACATGTCTAACCGACTGGAAGGAGGAGCGTTTTTTCGCTTCCAGTCCGTGGAAGGGACGAGGCCAGGAAAAAGAAATGGGAAGTCATCTCCCCTTGCCCTGCGGCCCTGGTCTCCCCCACTAAGCAGATGGGCTGGGGCACTTGTCTGTTAAAAAAGTCCCATCTGCGTCCTTGGGAGGTGGTGTGTGCCCTGGCCAGGCTGGAGGAAGACAACCTGGGCCTTCCCCAGGGTTTGCTTCTGGTGCCTTCCACAGAGGAAAGAGTGGTACCTTGGAGTTCCAAGAGCCCAGTTTTAATTCTTACTCCACATCCAATAGCCAGATAACCTTGACCAAGTGCCTTCATCTCTCTTAGCCTAAAAATAGAAAGAGCTTCACCTTCTCTACCTTCCACATAGGCTATTCTCAGCACCGAAAGAGAAAATGTACCCAAGAGTGTTTTGCAAGTTGTAGTTTTTAAAATGTTATTTATGCCCTGCCTTATTTTGGGCAATGGATTTCCAAGAGGCTTGAAAGATACAGAAGACATAAACTAGCATAAATTAAAAGTGTGATTAGCAGAGGTACAAAAGAGTGAGAACATAATGAGCCCAAAATGAGGTTAAATGCATCCCTTGTTTGCTACAGGTGGATCTCAAGGTTGCTGAATCTTGTGGAAGTGTTATCTGAATCTGTGAAAGGGGTTGCTTGGGTGGTGGTGTTTCAGGGTGTCCAGCATGGAGACTGAACCCTCACAGCAGGGCTTACACATTCTGGATGGGCCCCAGATCTCCATGGACAGGGACTGGTCCCAACTTCACCCTCTGCATAGATGTTACTGCGTTAGTCCAGCCCAGATCCACCTGAATCTGGAGGCAGCCAGGTCCTTCTAACCATCTGTCCACCCCCACCACCCTGCGCAACTAGCATTATCCCCTCTGGGGACAGACCCGCCTGCCTCCCACTTAGACACTCATTTAAAACAACAACAACAGGGCTTCCCTGGTGGCGCAGTGGTTGAGAGTCCGCCTGCCGATGCAGGGGACACGGGTTCGTGCCCCGGTCCGGGAGGATCCCACATGCCGCGTAGCGGCTGGGCCTGTGAGCCATGGCCGCTGACCCTGCGCATCCGGAACCTGTGCTCTGCAGCGGGAGGGGCCACAGCAGTGAGAGGCCCGCATACCGCAAAACAACAACAACAAACCAGCTCTATTGACATATGTAATATACATACCGTAAGTTCACCCTTTTCAAGTGTACCATTCAGTGGGCTTTAGTATACAGACCCTCTAAGCCTCTGGTAATGAGCAGCAGACTAACCGGAACTTCTTTGCCACCCGGACCAACTTGCTTCCTTTTCCTTTGCTCTCCCTCCACCCTAATACTTCTGAAGGAACCAGTCATAAGGGTCTGCACTCAAATTCGGAAAAGTTGCCCTGTATTTCCAGGATTTTCCATCTCTGACCCATCTCTTTGGCTGGTGTCCATGTTAGGTGGCCTCTCCCGAAAGTAATAACTGGACCTGGGGATGGTGCACAGGGCACAGAAAAGCCAGGGCATGATCTCGGAGTTTTGTGAGACTGAGAAACGCCCAGTGAGGATCCAGGCGGTGCGAGGCTCTGGGTACGAGTGGCCCAGAGAGCTGCAGCACTTGACAGATCACATTGTTAGACCGTGACTCACTCCCACCGCCGCTGCTGACGCTGCACCGCAGTCTGGAAAGCTGAACCTCTCAGCCTGGCCTTCAAAGGAGGGCCATTCGGACTGTGGGTGGACCCCCTGAGTCAGCCTTTGAGGGCCAGGCTGGGCTGGCAGAGTTGGGATCTCTTTATTCCCGAGCTGGACTGTTTCACGCCCCTTGACCCCACATGTTCAAAGGTCATGTGTTGGGAGCCTGAAAGGCGCAAGGAAAGGTGTCCTCTTTGTGCTTTTCAACAGAGGAGGGGGACCTATCTGAGCTCCTGACCTTCCTCCCCAAAAGATTTGGGCTCTGGGGCTTCCCTGGTGGCGCAGTGGTTGAGAGTCCGCCTGCCAATGCAGGGGACACGGGTTTGTGCCCCGGTCCGGGAGGATCCCACATGCCGCGGAGCGGCTGGGCCCGTGAGCCATGGCCGCTGAGCCTGCGCGTCCGGAGCCTGTGCTCCGCAGCAGGACAGGCCACAGCAGTGAGAGGCCAGCGCACAGAAAAAAAAAAAAAAAAGATTTGGGCACTGCTGATTGGCTGTGGGGACACAAACTCCAGCTCTGGAGTTAGTGAGAATCAAGCAGACCACTTCCCGTGCCCTCACAAGGCACTCTCTCATTATTTTCTTCCCCATGTTCAAGATTATTTCTTGACCTGTGGCACTCACATGCCTTTCTTCTCCTCTCTCCTCCTCCCCATCATCCTACTGTTTCCCATCCACTACATCAGCCCATCAGATCTTTCACAATATAAAGAAGAGAGGAGGTGGGGCTTCCCTGGTGGCGCAGTGGTTGAGAGTCTGCCTGCCGGTGCAGGGGACATGGGTTCGTGCCCCGGTATGGGAAGATCCCACATGCCGCTGAGCGGGCTGGGCCCGTGAGCCATGGCCGCTGAGCCTGCCCCACTCGCCGCAGCTGGGGAGGGCCCTCGCGTGGAGGCGAGGACCCAACACAGCCAGGAATAAATAAATAAAGATTTAAGAGAGGGGGAAAACAACTATACCCCAATAAAAAAAGTGGAAAACAATAAATCATAATTTGAATGTGTTTGCAGTTGCATTTAGTGGACAAAAAAATAATAATAAGGAGGGGGGGAATGCCTTCCACGTCTATCTTACTCAATTGGTTTAGGATTCCCTCTGTTTTGAGCATCCATTGACATCTGGATCTCCAAAAAGATGGTCCCACCTCAGGGGCCTGGGGACGGGCTGCTGAATCATTTCCCTCTGCAATTCTAGCACATCACAAGTCCACTCTCCCTGCGTGCTTGGGCTAGGAGCGGACTGGGGTGTTGAAAGGGTGACCCAGAAGTCCCTGTCTGGTGGAGGAACTTAGATGAAAATAGTGAAATACTATTTCCCAGAGCAGTATGTTCCCAGCTGCAAAGCCTACAAAACACTGAAACTCCAGAAAGTGGTTGAGATGGTGGCAAGAGTCCTTCAAAAGGCTTCCTTAAAGCCCTCGTGGGAACCATCACATGTATGCGGTCACAATTTCTAACCCTCCCTAAGCAAAGCCAGGTAGAGTGTCCATTATCCAGGGAAATTAACTCTGGGCTGCACTGGGGAAGCTGTCCCTGGGTTAGGTGTCTTTAAGAACAAGATCCCTGGGGACTTCCCTGGTGGCACAGTGGTTAAGAATCTGCCTGCCAACGCAGAGGACACGGGTTCGAGCCCTGCTCCAGGAAGATCCCACATGCCACGGAGCAACTAAGCCTGTGCGCTACAACTATTGAGCCTGTGCTCTAGAAACCGCGAGCCACAACTACTGAGCCTGCGCGCCTAGAGCCCATGCTCCACAACAAGAGAAGTCACCGCAGTGAGAAGCCCGTGCACCGCAACGAAGAGCAGCCCCCGCTCGCTGCAACTAGAGAAAGCCCGCACACAGCAACGAAGACCCAACGCAGCCAAAAATAAATCAATAAATAAATGTATAAAGAACAAGATCCCCGAATCCAGCGGTCTTTCCCCTGCCCCAAGCCACTTCCGTTGCCTTCAGATCATGTGAGGAAGCCTGGGAGTGGACGTGGTGGGAGACGGGCTGTGCGGTCAACTAGGAAAGCTACAAGATGGGAAGACTTGCTCTACCTAATAAGGGGAGAGGGGGGAAGAAGCCGATTCAGGTTTCTTGAAACAGTATTTTCTCTTCTATGGGAATAGCCAAGTGTATCTGGGGGAGACAAAGAGGAGCTTCCTACCTGGGGAGGAGGTCGGCCGCTTAACACGTGTTGGGACACCATCTCATAGCAAGAGCTACACAGGCACTTGGACCAGCTTGCTGCCTGCTCACAGCCACCCCGTAAGGCGTGTTCTTACCCCCATTTTCCCAGTGAGGCTCTGAGAAGTGAAGTAGCTGGCAGCGGCCTCACGGCAGATTTGGGACACGAGCCCAGGCCTTCTGATTGGAAGCCTAGTGGTTGTGGCACTATTGTGCCTTGCCACCCCACGAGGCTGGTGCCTAGGGTCATTGCTGATTCCGAGGTCCCCACCATAGGCCCCTATCCTTGACCCAAACAGCTGCCCTGTTCAGTGTTTGGGAGGAAGCTGGAACGGCTCATACTCAGGGCTCAGAGACCCCTGGCCGCTCTCCCAGGCTGTTCTTCCCAAGAGGTTCTTAGGCTCGAGTTTTACACTTCCCTCCACCCCACACCCTCCTAGCCCCAGCTGCCTTGGAAGCAGGGAGAAGGAGGCAAGACCAGAAGGCTTTTGTTTTCCAAAGATGGAGAAATGGCTGAAATCCCGGCATCTGCCCCAGAAGACAGAGGCAGCTCTGGATTTCCTGCTGCTCCCAACACGGGCCAGATAATTGGAGACAGATTTTTGGGCTTGGGTTGGGGAGGTGAAGCTTGAAGTACAGTCATCCGGTCTCCTGTAAGTCCGTGTGTGCGTGCGCGTGCGCTGCTTTGTTGGAGTTTCTTTGTTAGTAGTGAATGTATGTGTGTGTGTAGACATCTGTGTTTGAGACAGCATGTGTATGCCTCTAAGTGCATGTGTCTGAGTGTTTGTGCGGCACGCCCATGTTCCTTGTACTTCTTTGTTCGTGTATAGGACTCTGTGCGTGTGTGTGTAAGAAAGTGTGTAAGCACGCGTCTGGCTCTCTGTGAGTGGCTCCCTTGTTTTGTTTTGTTCCTTTGTGAGAGTCAGTTCAGCCTGGGGAGATCTCACTAGCTCTTTAGGATCCTATTACTCAAGACTTGGTGATTAAATGTAAAACAATAATTAAGATAAGAAAATAAAAGGCAGGAAGGCAGATGGCCTTCAGGGAAAGGGTATGAGGGATAGAAATAACCAGAGTAGAGTCAGAAGGGAGAGCAGAGGTTCTCTTTTAAGGGGTACAGATAAAACCCCAGCCCCTCCCCCCAACCTCTCTAATAGAGAAAGGCACCGTGCACTTCCAGAGAGGTTCAGCTTTCTCCACACTTCCACGGTTGGGCAGGGGAGGGAGCTGCTAGTGCCTTCCTGCCCAAATCGCCACCCTGGAAGGATTATCAGCCACTTTCTTCTAAGCCCTTCTGTGCACATTCACCAATGTAAGTTCTTTGGGCTACAGATGAGATACAGGCCAGTTGGGAAGTAGCCTAAATCATAACACTTACACCCAGTCATTGTGTACCTGCTGCATGTTGGACCCTGGGTTGCACACTGGACATACTTTTTGTATCAACACTATGTATATATATGTATGTATGTATATGTGTGTGTGTGTATGCATGTATGATTTCATAAAACCACTTATGAGCTGGATCATACCTCTTGGCAGAAGAAACTGAGCCTTATGATAGAACCAGGACTCTTTTCTTCTTTAACCTTCCATGATTCCCCCCAAGTGATAATCCATTTGTTCATTCAACAGACAGGTACTGAACACCTGTCTTCCTTAGGCAGGATGCTAGGTATCATGGGGGGGACACAGACGAGCCAGATGTAGTTTCTGCCCTCCTGGAGGCCACCCGCTAGGGAGGGAGTCAGTGACGCTCTGAGGATTGAACTCGTCACTCTATTTGGGACTGATCCCACTCAGCGCCGGAGCAACGTGGCTGTTAGAGAGTCAGGGATTTTTTGGACTGGGGCAAGATTTGCTCCTAGAATTAGTTGTTCCTTATAAGGACATTTGAGATAAGGACTGGCTGGGGAAGAGAAGACGTGGGGGGAAGTGGAGGGCAGTGACTGTGTGCGCTGGGGCTGGAGGCGGAGGAGGGCGAGACTTCCAACTGGTCCGCTTCACAGCCCAGCATTTGCTGGGTGGATATGTTGTCCTTAGATGGTCCAGCCCCTCTGGAAGGAGGAAGGAGGGAAGCAGGGGAAATGCACACACCCTCGCCTCTCTGGACTTGTCTCTGAGGTCCCAGGGTGGCTGATTGGGGGTGGGGAGGCTAGAGGCCCCTATTAGCTCCTGGTGACCTGACTCAATTCTCTAGTGCAGCGGCTTCAGAGCCGCCGCCAGCATTCTCTGGCCTAAATCGCTTCCAGTTTGTTTAGTCAAAACCCTTGGCCCCAACATCAAAGCCCCTTTGGAGTTTCTGGGGGTTGTTGTTCTTATATGGTGTTTATTTCAGAGATGGTTCTGCTGTCACTGGCTGCGCGGGGTGGGACAGGAGGGGCTGCTGGGGCCCTTGATTTCAGAGACATCGGGTTGGCCTGGGTGGAGGGCTACCAGAGAGTGTCTAGGGCAACTGTCCCCGGGACACTGTGTCTCCCATGCCTGCCTCTGCCTGGGGAGAGCACAAGGGGTAGCTGCCTTCTCACCTGCCCAGGGCCCCGCAGAGAAGCCTCCATTCCGTTCAAATTTATGCCAGACATTTCAGTCTGGGCTTCCAGGGGTCAAGTCTACACCGCCTCCGCACAACCCCGATACCAACCCTCACCTCAGAATCCACGGGCTCACTCCAAGCAAACAGCGCTCCACTCTACACCTCACCATCTCAGCCCCTCCGCACCCGGGCCTGGAGCCCCGCTCCTTCAACACCTCCTCCCCTTCTTTAAGTCTTTACGGCTTTTCTTTTAATCTGATTGGCTGAAAGTGTACTCAGCTATTTGACAAATGCTTGGCTCCGTTAGGCTCTGGAATCCGCACCTTTCTTACTTCTGAGTTCCTGCAGGTTAGAGCAGAACCCCTCCCTCCTATGGCCCATTCTCCAGCACCTGGCAGGGTGTGTGCACACGGAGAAGAGGGATGCTCTGTCCAGACAGCGGATGGAGGCGCTGCTTCTTCTTTTTTTTTTATTAGTTTATTTTTATTTTTGGCTGTGTTGTGTGTTCCTTGCTGTGCGTGGGCTTTCTCTAGTTGCGGTGCGCAGGTTTCTCATGGCAGTGCCTTCTCTTGCAGCACAGCACAGGCTCTAGGCGTGCGGGCTTCAGTAGTTGTGGCATGCGGGCTCAGCAGTTGTGGCTTGTGTGCTGTAGAGCACAGGCTCAGTAGTTGTGGTGCACAGGCATAGTTGCTCCGCGGCATGTGGGATCTTCCCCGACCAGGGCTCGAACCCATGTCCCCTGCACTGACAGGTGGATTCTTAACCACTGCACCACCAGGGAAGCCTGGGGGTGCTGCTTTCAGGGAAGCTGATAGCAAAGGATGCAGGGCTGGGGGCCTGGGTGGAGGTAAGCGCCTAGGACTGGCCCCGGGAACAAATCTGCACTGAGTGAAGAGGAAGCCAACTCCAGGCCTTGCCATTCGCCCGAGCATGAACAAAAGGTGAGAGAGAGAGAGGGAGAGGGAGAGAGAGAGAAGAGGACAGTAACAGGGCCAGGTCTTTGGTAACCAGTTGTTGAACAGAAAACTTTCCAACCAGGGGAATTCCCTGGCAGCCCAGTGGTTTGGGCTCAGTGCTCTCACTGCTGAGGGCCTGGATTCAATCCCTGGTCGGGGAACTACTATCCCACATCCCACAAGCTGTGCAGTGTGGAAAATAAAAAAGAGAGAGAGAGAAGTAAGATGTTTTCATAGCCAAAAATGTAATTAAAAGAAACTATCACTATTAAAAAAAAAATTCCAACCATGAGCTACAAGGACAAAGTCCCCTCTGGGTCAACCTTCTTCCTACGGTGTTCCTAAGAGCTAGAGGGGTCTCCAGACCCTCCTTAACCTATCTACTCTCCCTCCACCACCTCATTTACCTCTGTTTCTTTCTCCTATCATCATCCCGGGCTATGCCCTTCCTGCCCTCTTAACTTCCCATCTGCTCCCTCAAAGGGAACTAACTTGAGTGCACCAGTGGCCATCTTTAGTGCCCCCACCCCCACTGGACAATTTACCGTCACGATCACATGCTAAAAATGGGATCCCAGCCGGGACAGGTGGAGGTAGACTAGGAGTGGACTCAGCCATCATCCCTGCCATGGGACAATGGCAAAGTCTCTGAGTCTGAATCTCCTGCATTTTGCACATGCTTGTGAGCCAAGAGCTAGGTCTTTACAGGGGCTCCAGTCTAAGAACTTGGCTGAGCACAGGTGACCTCCTTGCTTTGTGGACTCTCCCACAGGAAGCCTAACTGGTGGTTCCCCCAAGATGTGGTAATTCAGAGAGCCTAGACACAGGCTCCCCATCCCTAAACCAGTGTCTTCAATGCTCTAAGGAGCTGGTCTTCTGATTGGGGGGAATGCAGTTTTGAGCCACTCTCTCCCAGGGTGGCCCCTTGGCTCCATGGTATAGCAGGTGCCTCCCTCCCCACCCCCCTCTACGCCCACCCCGCCTTGCAGACTCTCATTAGTTAGTGATGTTAATGTGGCTACAGCTAGTGATTAAAACTGTTGGTTGGACTGAGGGTTAGCGATCAACATCCCTGGCATAGTTGCTAATCCTTTGGAAATATGTTTTTAATAATCATAGGGGAGGAGGTCAGGGTGGGTGGTCCTGGGAGCTAGGATCCAATGTCTCCTGCTCTCCCAGCGCTCCGTTCCCATGGTTTCTCCTAGGCAGGCACTCTGGGGTGTATTGGGGCAGGGGACTCACTTGGTAAGACTGGCCAACTCCGCAGCAGATGGAGGTGGTGCCTGGTACACAGCTGCCTCTGCTAACAGGGCAGGGACAGGATTGTGCCAAGGGTGCGGCTGGTGTAGCTGAATGAAGTGCCCCGGGGTCAAGAGGCTTTAGCCACGTGGAAGGATTAATTCTGAGCCCCGTATTGCTCACTCCTCTGCCTGATGCCCAGAGAGGAACCATGAGTTCCAAGGATCCCCTTACCAAAGCAGCCCAGTTCCGGAGATGTCCTCAGTCTCTCTCAGTCAGGAAAGCCTCAAGTCAAAAGGGCTCTGTTTCCGTTCCCTTAGGTTTCTTGGGCCTGCCGATCGTCCCATTCAATCATCTAGTTTATGTAATGCCTTTAATAATACACAATTATAATTGTCCTATGAACAGCATAATAGCAGGCACATAATAAATATAAACTATATAGTAATATATTACGTGTAATAATATAATCATTACGGTTAACATTTTATTGACTGCCTACTTTGTCAGGCCCTTTATATAGATTAACTCCTGTGTTCCTAACACCCTGCCAAGCAAGCCTTATTATCCTGTTTTATATGGAGAAATCTGAGACTCAGGGAGGTTAACTTGCTCAAGGTCATAGAGCTAATAAGGGGTAGGGCCAGCATCAACCCTAGGTCTCTGGTTAATTTCAAACCCATTCTTTCCAGTCTGACACTGTAGGGAACTTAAAGAATAAAATAATATAGCGTCAGCACCATTAAAACACTGATAACCCCGGACACCACACACACACACACACACACACACACACACACTAAAAGTTAGGTGACAGCACAAAATAGCTTTTGGAGGGCTGCTGATGCCAGGTACTACATGCAAGGAGGGCTCAGGGTGTGGTACTGGCAGTAAATGTCACAGTTTGGAGGAGGGAGAAGCCACCAAGGACAGCAGGAATGGCTGAAGACTTTGCAGAGGGAGGAAAGGGATTTAACGGGTGGGTAAGAATTGTGGTGGGAAGGACGGGAGCAAAGGTACACAGGTGGGAATTCAGTGGCAGTGAGGAGATCAGACTGGTCTACTGCATCCTGATAACTTCTGTCCGCCCACTCACCATCCCTGTAAGCAGGCCTGCCCTTAACATCTGTGGATCTTGGGGCAAGAGGACCAATAAAAAGCTGCAAACAAAATTTCTAAATATTTAAAAGTTATGGGACTTCCCTGGTGGCGCAGTGGTTAAGAATCCTCCTGCCAATGCAGGGGACCCGGGTTCGATCCCTGGTCTGGGAAGATCCCACATGCCGCGGAGCAACTAAGCCCGTGTGCCACAACTACTGAGCCCGCGTGCTGCAGCTATTGAGCAGCACGCGGGCTCAGTAGTTGCGCACCTAGAGCCCGTGCTCCGCAACAAGAGAAGCCACTGCAATGAGAAGCCCGCACACCACAACGAAGAGTAGCCCCCGCTTGCCGCAACTAGAGAGAAAGCCCGTGCGCAGCAACGAAGACCCAGCGCAGCCAAAAACTAAACAAATAAATAAAAAGAAAACAAAATAAAAGTTATAACAAGGACCTACTGCATAGCACAGGGAACTCTGCTCAATGTTCTGTAATAACCTAAATGGGAAAAGAATTTGAAAAAGAATAGATACATGTATATGTACAACTGAATCATTTTGCTGTACACCTGAAACTAATACAACATTGTTAATCAACTATAATCCAATATAAAATAAAAATTAAAAAAATACAAGTTATAAATCAAATGTTAAATAAGACCTATCTCTTACCTTGACAAACCTACTTTCAAAATCACTTTGGAGTTTAGTGCTGGAATGTGGCGGCGCTGCCCCGCCTACCTACTTTCTCTTCCCACCAGCAGTTCCTTTCTGCTCTGCTCAGGTGAGGACACCTCCCCAGCCCACATGTGCAAGCCCCACCCACCCCCATAGCCAGCCCGCCCTTGACCACCATCAACCCTGAGGGTATCCACACTTGTATTTGGCCTGCCCTTCGTGGGAAGGATGGATGGGGAAGGAGCTCTGCAGGCCTTGGAAACAGTCTGGGGTCACTTAGATAGGAAATTCTGGGGATCAGTGAGGCCCTCAGCTCAGGGACAAAATTTAAGGATGCCAAGAAACTCAGTAATAATGATAAATAATACTTTAATGCGATATTTTAAATATCAAAATTAATGTAAAAGACCCATAATAAACAAAATATCAAAATTTTAAATAAAGATGGGATCGGTATTACTGACTTTTTTTGTTTGTTTTTTTTGTTTCAGACTTCAATATAGTTCCACACAGGGCTTGGCCAGGAACCCAGAGCATGATCTAGAAGGGAGCGTAGAGGGGCCCCTGTAGGCTCTGGGTAGGCGCATCCCATGGACTCTTTGTTCTGTGGGGTAGAGAGCAACGGGAGGCTCCCAGAACAGAGGACCTTCTTTTTTAGAGCCTAAGGGTGATGTATACTAACTGTGAGCTCCACGAGGCATCCAGCATCTAGCAGAGGACCTGGCATGTAGTAGGCGCTCAATAAATACTTCTTTTTTTTTTTTTTTGCGGTACGCGGGCCTCTCACTGTTGTGGCCTCTCCCGTTGAGGAGCACAGGCTCCAGACGCGCAGGCTCAGCGGCCATGGCTCACGGGCCCAGCCGCTCTGCGGCACGTGGGATCCTCCCGGACCGGGGCACAAACCTGTGTCCCCTGCATCGGCAGGCGGACTCTCAACCACTGCACCATCAGGGAAGCCCAATAAATACTTCTTGAATAAGCAAATGGATAGCACTAACTTCCAAAATCAATCACAGTCATATCCATTACAAGGTTCCTGGGACAGTGACTCCCAGTGCAGCCCCAGCACCCCTGTTATCATCACGTTGTTGTCGCCTGGGTCAAGGCCATGAGTCAGAGGACAGAGGCAGGGAATGTGTCAAGACTTAGAGAGGGGACTGAGCAAGGATCCTGGACCGGTTGGGGGCAGAAGGAGGCAAGGCTGTGGTTGAAAAGAGTGTGAGGTCCAGGAGGAGATCCAGGTGAGATGGAGGCCAGGGGTCTCAGAGGCTCAACCAGAGCTGGGTTTGGAAGACAGAGGAAGAGGGAGGGGACCCAGGCTTAGGGTGGCGGATGGGGAGGGGAGAAAAGAGCTAGTTCTGGGAGGACCAAGGGGCAGGCCAGGGAGTTAGCCAAAGTAAGATGCAGGGGAGGGAGCTACGGAGCCTGGCAGGAAGAGCACAGGATCTGGAAGGAGTGACGGGTGTGTGTGTTTCTGCACAGTGATTAGAGGCCTGGAGAAAGGGAGTGAAAGCCTCGAATGGGGATCCCAGGAGCCAAGAACAGGTCCTTTCCTCAAGAAATGTTCTGGGCGGACCCCTCTCCCCTGACTCGGGTTACACACTGGTGTTTCCTATTTCAGGCCCTAAGCCCTAGCCCGATCGCCTGGCCTCCACCCCCTCCTCCCTCCCTCTTGCCTCCACCTTCCCCAGGGAGGGACAAACACACTTGATATATGAAGTGTTTCCACCTCTATGCTTGGGAATCCCACAAAGGCTTCAGTGTGTGGTGGCCCCTCCTCCCCTCCCCCGCAGTCCCTCCCCTTCATCCTTCTGTCTGGGAGTCTGGGAATGCCTCCTTTTCCCTGGAGGTGTCAGAGAGAAGGTGGACAAACTGTGGGTTGGGAGGTTCCCTGTCCTCTCCAGCCATGTCCCTTCCATGGCGGGTGGGCGGGCACGGAATGATGACCATTGGTTTCTCCGGCTTCCCACCAGGGCCCGGTTCTGGAGGTCAGAGGGTGGGTGGGAGGGCTTTGCTTCTAATTTGCCTCTTTGCTTACCCTGCCCACCTCACTCCTTGCTGCCAAAGCCCCCTCCCACAGGTCCGGGGAGTGTTTTCTCCATACAGGAACCCAAAGGAGAAAGAAAACTGAGTTTTCAAACGCACCCTACGTGCCAGGCATTGTGCTAGGCCATTTTACAAAAGTCATCTCAATTCCTTCCTGGAAAGCTTTTGAAATAGGTATTTTTACAGCCAAAGACAAGGTGAGGCAAGCAAAGTTGGACGTAGTATGGCACAGGGTTCAAGACCATGGACTTAGGCAGCAGACAGACCTGGGACCAAATCCCAGCTCTCGGCTTCATGAGCTCTCTGACTGGGGCAAGATTTTTATCCCCCAAAGCTTCAGTTTCCCCATCCCTAAAGGAAGGGTATAAGGCTCTTCACAGGCTTGTTGGAAGTATTAAGTAAGATATGGTTCATGAAATACGTGGGAAGAGGTATGTAGTAGATGCTGAGATTATTATTTTTGGACAGTCCCATAACTGGTAGGGGGCAGAGCAATCCCCGAGCTTTCCACTCCCCGACAAGGGTCTTCTCAAGAGGGCCGGAGCCCTTGGCCCAGTGGAGTGGGCTAGGGGGGGCAATGAGGCTAGGCGGAGTCAGCAAGCCAGTGTGTGTGTGTGTGTGTGTGTGTGTGTGTGTGCGCACGTGCACGTGTGCGTGTGTCGGAGAGAACTCCCTTCCAATTCCCAGGGACCCTCTGTGGAAGTACAGATGGCGCGAGGACTCTAAAAGAGCCTGAAGTCAGGGAGACCTGAGGACACAGACATCCCACTTCCCACCCACAGGCAGGGGGAGGACCCACTGCAACGCCATGGGTGGTCTCCTGGACCAGCTCCTCCTCTGATTCAGGGAGAAGCTGCAGCTGGCCCAGGGCCACACCAGCCCCTCACACCACCAGCCACGCCAGGTCTTCATCGCTCTGACGCTTCCTGCCCCAGTAGTATGGCAAAGAGTGGAAATGGGCACCCTCAGGGTGTCTGGAGTAACGTCTTAGGTGTGAACAAGCGAGATGATGTGCTGAGCATACAAACACAGGTCCCAGGCATGCATGCGGGGGATACGATTTGGGTGTATGTGCATTACATCTTATACGCGAGGGGGTGCCTGTGTGCATACACGTCTGTGGTCACACGACTTCCAGACTTACACTGGGGTCCCTGGGTGTGCGGGTGCCATGTGCCAGGACATGTGCATGTGTCCACGTGTGTGACTGCATGTCAGACAAACTCCCTGGAGCTGGGGCTCTGCAGGAAGGGTCAGACGGCAGTCTGAGACACTTTTCATGTGTCAGGAAAACCAGGCTCCCCTTTCAGGAAGCCTTCCCAAGGAAAATAAACCAGCCCAGCTCCTGGGGCAAAGGGGGAGGGAGCGGGGCATGGGGAAAGAGAGAAGGTGACTGAGCATGGTGGAGGAGGTCACAGAGCAAGGTAGTCAAATGACACCCCTTTGACCCCACCCGATGACCCCATCCTGATCTCTGGAAATTCTCTTCCTTTCACTTTGTCCTAAGAGGGCTTTGTCCTCTTGCTTCTCTTCAGATCTTTCTTCTCCTTTCCATCACTCTTCTCTCCCTTCTCTGCCCTTCTCCCTCCAACTTCCTCTCTTCCTCCCCACTCCTGCTACTCTGGCTGCCTGCCAATCACCTCTGCTTCTCTCTCACCTCCACTGCAGAAGCCAAAGCCATGGTCCACCTATGAGAACAGGTGGTCAGAAAATCCCGATAAGCAGCAGTACAGGTGTACCAGTTGTTATTAAGAAGCCCCTGACTGGTGCCTCCAGCAATGCAGGGGACTTTTCTCTGTTGATAATTGACTCCATCACTTATCAGATGTTCATTAAACACCTGGTTTGTGCCAGGCACTATGGTTGGCTCTAGAACTACAACAAATGAGCTCTTCCTCATGGAAATTTCAGACTGATAGGGGAGTCAGAAATTAATCAAAGCCACGTACACAATATAAAATTAAAACAATGTTGAGGGAGTTCCCTGGCGGGCCAGTGGTTAGGACATTGCGCTTTCACTGCCAAGGGCCCGGGGTTCAACCCTTGGTAGGGGAACTAGGATTCCATAAGCTGTGTGGCGCAGCCGAAAAAGACAAACAAAAGAAACGTTGAGGGCTTCCGAGAGAGGAATACATAGTACATATAAGTATTGTGAGAGCCTCTAATGGGGGAATTAACATGGTCAGGGGATGAGAAAGATTCACTAAGGAAGTGATTAGCCTAGGTTGGAGGGAAAAGTAAGAGTTAAGCAGGCCAAGGAGTGGAGGGAGTGGGTGTGGAGTGAGACAGATTATTGGATTGTTGTAGGCAGAGGGAACAGCATGTGAAAAGGCCCTGAGGCCAGAGGGAGTGAGGTCCATTTGTGTAACTGAAGAAAGGCTTGTGTGGTGAGGAGAGAGAGGGAACTTAGACGGGGCTGCAGCAAGCTGTGCATGCTCTCCTGGGCTGTGTTAAGGACCATTTGTCTAGACAAAATGCCAATATGCTTTGTAAGTATGATATATTTTATAATCGTTTAAGAAAGCACACATTCATTAAGACTTTTAAATGATTTTATGTTTTTTCACCACAACAACATCCACACATATTTGAAGAACAATAGTACACAGATCTGGGGGCTTCCCTGGTGGTGCAGTGGTTAAGAATCTGCCTGCCAACGCAGGGGACACGGGTTCGGTCCCTGGCCCGGGAAGATCCCACATGCCACGGAGCAACTACGCCCGTGCGCCACAACTACCAAGCCTGCGCTCTAGAGCCTGCGAGCCACAACTACTGAGCCGGAGTGCCACAGCTACTGAAGCCCGCACGCCTAGAGCCTGTGCTCCGCAGCAAGAGAAGCCACCGCAATGAGAAGCCCGCATGCAGCAACGAAGACCCAATGCAGCCATAAATAAATAAATTTATTTAAAAAAAATAGTACACAGATCTGGGAGACAGTGGGAAATCTGCAATCTACAGATTCTGTTGGGTCTGCTTATGAATTCCCAGGGCACCCACAGGTTGAAGGTCACTGTGCTGGGGAAGAGAGGAAAGGAAGGGGTAGAGAATCACCTCAGTGTGTTGCCAGTGTCTGGGTCAGACAGAAAAAGCCAAGCTGAGCTGAGCTCCACACACTCTCCTCCCGCAGCGTCTGACCCTGGCCCTCCGCCACCCCAGCCATGTGCTTAGCCCCTAACAGCTGGAGTGGCTTGTGCTGGGGGCGGGGCTGGGAGAAGGATGAGACAGCTGAGCAGGGAGGGAGAAAGAAGGAGTAGAGCGCTGCTCAAAGCAGGGCCTGCGGACCAGGAGCATCAGCTTCGCTTGGAAGCTGCTGGGAATTCAAATTCTCGGCCCCACCCTTGACCTACTGAATCAAAACCTTGAAGCGAGGTGGCCTCTGTGGCATTGTTTTAACAACCCCAGCAGGTGACGCTTAGGCACTGCTGAAGTCTAAGAACCAGCAGTATAGAGGGGTGCGAAGTGCTCTAGGCTGAATCTGTGAAAATAGGAGTTGAATCCTCATTCGTCCATCGGGTCAGCCATCCAGCCATCCCGTCTTGCTGGATACTCTGTTCGTGGAAGCCTTTCTGAGGGAAAGGCACAGACATGGAAATAACGTGGCTCCCTCAGGCCCAGCGCGCCCCCCCCCCCCACCGTAGCCTCTCCCCTGCCTCTGTCTGGCCTCTTGTTCTGGGACCCCCCATCCTAGCCCATGTGTGTGGGGTGGGGGAGGGGAAGTGTCTCAGGAGGGGTGGCAGGCGAGGCTTCCTGGCAGATCCAGCTGTCCTTTCCAATCCACACCTCACCCGCCCCCCCATCCCCAGCTCACCCAGCAGCTGCAGGAAGCGCCCAGCCTGGCCCAGCTCTAACCCCAACGTCCCCCAGCTCCGGGGAAGTGGAGTTCAACCTGTTCTTCCCTGATGACCCTCCCAGACCTACCACAGCCTGGACCCATGACATCTCCCAAACCCTCCTCTCCTTCCCCGCAAACCTCCCCTCTTGAGGGGACTGGGAAAAACTGTCACAAGCCATGTCCTCACCCCTGTGCCCCCAGTCTGAGCCCCAGCCCCAGCTGTCAGCTCCTCAGGCCACAGCCCACCCCCACTGAACGCCACCCCACACTGTGGGTGGGATCTCATCTCCACACAGGCCAAGCAGCTGGCTGGACCACCTGCCTCAGGAGAGACCAAATGGAAGGCGGAGAGGAAGGGCAGGGGTGGGGTTGCTCTGAGGGAAAGGAAACAGCGGTGAGAGGGCTGAGGTCAGGAAGTCTAGGCTGTTAGAGCTGGAAGGGATCTCAGGGATCAACCAGTTCAGTGTGGACATTTTACACCCCTCCCCCAGAAGGGGGAGGGAGTCAGGGTACCTGTACGTCGGAAAGCGCCGTCCCCCAACCGACCCTAGTCCGCTTCATCATACAGGGTCTTCCCTGAGTGAACTGCGTATTTCTTCTCCCCTATCACTCATTCTACTACTCCTGCCTGCCCACGACTGATATTAAGTTCGTTAGGTCGTCTTGTATTCACTCCATGTTTATAACTTTTTGTAGCTTAGGAGTGTGTGTGTGTGTGTGTGTGTGTGTGTGTATACTGCCTCCACCATCAGACTGAGGGTTTCCCAAGGACAGAGCCTACGTCTCTGCCATCAGTCTAGGCATTCCTAGAGGACAAACAATGCTTCCCTTCCATCAGGAAGGGGCCCTGAGGGCAGGGGCCGTCTCCCCTATTAGAATGGGGTTTCCTCAAAGCAGACACTGAGCCTCCAGAATTCTGTGGGCCTCCTTCTCACCTCCATGATTCTCTTTAACACACACAGCCTGGTGTTAGTCCCTTAGCCATGTGGTCTGGGACCGAAGAGCAGAGAGGCCCTTGGATAAGAAGCACTCGGTTCACAGACCATCCCTGCCTGAAATGGCTGGTGGCACCTGGAGCCATTGGGGCCACCGCTTCGGGACCCGGGAATTCTCAGACAGCTGCTCCCACTCCTTGCCCATCCCCAGATTCCAAATTTTTGTCTCACTAATTCCCAGCTCGGGTGTTCTGTGGCTCCTGTCCCACCGGCCCTCCCGGGAAATCCTCTACATTTCGAAGGGAGCTCACCCTACCTAAGCTGCAGACCCTGTACACTGAGGGAGTCCGGTGGGGAATGAGGGGGAGAGGAGAGGTCTTCCTTTCTCCCCTTGGCCAAGGCCTCGGGATGGCTGAGGCAGATGACCCATCCCCATATCTCCCCAGGCCCCTGCCCCTCAGTGACCTTCCCTCTCTCGTTTGCCCCAGACCCTCCCCACCATCTCCCATGACTGGTGAGTTGCAACTATAGTTCAGCAAAGACATCCAAGCTAACCCTCTCTAAGGAATCGGTCATAGAGCCTTCCTCCCTGCTCCCTAAAGAGGGTGCTGGGATTTTTGTTACAGCTCCCAACCTACCGAAGCTCTAGCGGCTTTCATTCTGGAACCTTTCTGGAATTATCACCCTGCGCATCTAACAGCCCCAGCCTCAGGCCAGCGATGTGGCGCGGTCTCAGTGAGAGCAGTCAATACGGGGGAGCTCAGTTCCGTCCCAGAGGGTCCTGCCAGAGCCTCTTCCCACACTGTGCTGGGCCTTACAGCAGCACACGGGGCACCTTCACTGACGTCATCCTAAGAACGAATAGGTGACAGGCTGGCTAGTAGTGCTTCCTCCTCCACCGTCTATGGCAGAGTTAAAGCACTGCCCACATTCACACTGTGCATGTGGGCGCGCATGCATATGTGCGTGCGCGTGTGCATGTGTGTGTGTATGACTAACCCCACCCCAGCCCATGCTATTAAGGATGAGTTCTTAATGGTCAGGGTCCTTATTCACTTTCGTGACCTTGGTAACCAGCAGAGTGTACAACATATAGTAGCCATCAGGTCTGTGGGATGGATGGATAGATGGATGGATGGATACACAGACAGGCAAAGGAATACAATCTATATATAACCCTACAAGGTGCATAAGACAGACCCTATCCCAGCTTGTGGATAAAGAGACGTAGAAACTGTATCCAAGGCCCCACAGCTAGTCAGTGGAGATGGAACACCACGCCAGGCCTTTTTGGGTACCATATCCTATAGCAGTGCTAGCTTGGAACCAAAACCCGGCCCCCAGACTCCCTACACACAGGATCGCCGTGCGTGGTTGAGCAGGTCACACACTGCACGATTCCAGAGGTGCTCCTTGGTAAATGGCACCCCCTGGAGTTGTGGCAGGATGTGACTCACGTGGCTGCCTCCACGCTCACGCCTCAGCGCCCTCTGTGCACACATTCAAGAACTTGGGGCATCAGGGATTCATCCCCTCCTCTCTTCCTCTCTCACTAGCCAGGGTGCCAGCCAGCAGGAGCTCCTGTCCCCGCCGGTGAGGACCCCTGAGGAGTGCACAGCACCCCCTCCCAGGACCACTGTGTGCTTCTCAGCTCCCCAGGCAGGAGCACTTCTGTCAAACCTCACCGTGGCCCCCAAGGCCCCTACATGTGTCCACACCCCATCCACACACGCAAGGAGGTGCAGGGCCCCAGGTCTCCAAGCTCCTGTCTGAGACTCAACCAAGCAGGGGACTGGGGGCTGGCCTCCTCCCCCCAACCCTGCCTGGAGCAGAGTCCCGACCCCCTCCACTCGTGTGCAGGGCCCTGGCCCCTCCCGGGGAACAAGGCTGGGATTAATAAGCGGCCGGGCTCCCTCCCCTAATGGGCTCCAGCTGCACAAACATTCCCAGAATTCAGAGCCGGCTCTGTCTGGGGTGGCCCAGGCCTCAGCCCCAGCATTCCTGGCCCCCTCCCCCACAAGCCTGGGACAGCTGCTCCGGAACTCCAGCAACTGGCTGGGGATCGAATCCCAACTCGGCTTTTCCAGAGGTGGGGGGCATTGGAACGGCTGGGGCCGGGGCTGGGTTGGGCTGGGGAGGAGAGGAGATGGGAAGAGGTGAACAAACTCTGAAGGGACACCTCAGGAGTTCCTGCCCTACCTGTCCTCCCTCTCCCGCTCTGCTGCCCACCCTCCCCCACCCTCCCCCGCCAACACGGCTCCCACTCTGAGCCCTAGGTTCCAGGGGCCCAGCTCTGTCCTACCTAATTTGTCTCACCAGGCAGTGCCCTTGGCTGGCAGTGCCCAGGGGGAGGTGACAGGGCAAGGCTGAGAGGAAAGATAAACATCTCCCCTTGTGTTTTAAGAGATCCGGCTGTGTCCTGGCAGGAGCTTCATTCAAACAGACTCTTATCAAGAAGGGGGAGGGGGTGGCAAAGGGAGCAGGAAGAAGAAGGAAAGTGAGTCCTCACCCTCTCATTATCCACTCAGGGAGGGACATTCAGGGACCCAGTGGCAGGAGTCCTGGGTGGACAAAGCTGTGCCTGTATTGATGACCGCTCTGCACCTGTCTTCTCATTCCCACCTCTGGATCCGGGGCCAGGACCCATCGTTCAGCTGTCCTTGTTCAGGGGCCACCAGTTGGGCCAGTTGGAGGGACATCAGGGGCTGAGGCCAGGCGAGGAGTCCTGTGACTTGTGTTTGTGCCAGGGTCCATGGGCATGGGTTGGGGGGGGGGGGACTGTGGAGAGCACAGGTGACTCCAGTAGAGGCATGTGTGTGATTCTCTGGGCGTGCATGTGTCTCTGTGCCCAAGCTCGAGCAGCTGTGTTAAATGGCACTATTTGATGGTGTTTGCGGGTGGACGAGTGTGTGCGCACATGCACACATCCACCTCTTAGTGTGCAGAAGTGGGGTGTGTAAGTTCCACACTGATTAGGAAAGGCTGCCTGCTGGCCTTCCCTCCCCCATGGGAAGTGCCCCTCTCCTGGGCCATGGGACAGAGAGAAGCAGAGAAGAAAGAGTGGTAAAGAGACAAGGGAACTCAGAGAGAGCAGAGCCCCACTAGAGGCTGGAGGCCGCCAAGGGAACCAACTGGGTCCTGGCCTCAGCTCTGCCATGAGCCAGCTGGGGACTTCGGACAGGTGACTCCCCTGACCTGGGCCTTGGTTTCCTTATCTTGAATATGAGAAGGTTGCACTCGTCTCACCTGAGTCCCTGCTTAGATTCCACTGTGACTAGAGCTGGATTTGAGGACACAAAGAAGATGCTCCGTCCCTTCAGAGCTGTGGAGAAATGGGATCTGGGCAGGCCACAAAGAGCAGTCAACAGGGACTGCCTGGAAGGTCCCCTGGAGGGGCAATTCGGAGAAAGTGGGGTGGTCCCTGCCCCGGGGAACCACTAGACAGGGAGGCAGATAATGGCAGACTGTCTCCCAGCTGGCTGAGTTCTTGGTGGCAGTCCTGTGTTAGGGGAGAAGAGGGTCCTGAGACAGAGAGCCTGGGGTCAGTCATGTACACACAGCAAACACACATGCTCTCCTCCTCGGGCCCCTGCTGAGGAATGCAGACAGACCTCTCAGGTCTTTGTCCCCATCAATCACCTGCCCGCGTCACATCACCTGCTTCCTCGTGGCCCCTGCTATTTCTCCTTGGGGGCACAGAGGGGACAGCTCTCTGATTGTGTCTGAGCCCTTTAACTCATCCTTACTACGCATCTCCTACCCCACTCTCCACCCCCAGCTATGGGACCAGCTCCTGAGTTGGAGCGAGAGGGAGAGGTGAGACCTTCTCCTCGTATAAACAGAGAAACTGTAGAGTTTGGGTTGGGGACAGAAACTCAGGAATTGGACCACGTTTAGGACGGTCTCCAAGGGAACCTCATTAGTCATTCATCTAGCATTTAGCAAACAGCCACTTTGTATTCAGTCCTGCATTCGAAAATGAGGAATACAAAGAAATAACATTTCCTCCAGGGGTATGATGTCAGAAAAAAACATTCCTTCCCCCAAACCAAAGGTGGAGTTGGAACCAACCCTAGGCTGACTTAAGGAAACAGTAATAAACCTGCGATGGATGTCAGAGTTGTTGAGGTGAGCACTGGAGAAACAACAGACCAGGACACCTGAACCTCCTAGACCAAGGCTCCAGACTATAAAGCTGCAGGTGGGGGCTTCCCTGGTGGCGCAGTGGTTGAGAGTCTGCCTGCCGATGCAGGGGACACGGGTTCATGCCCCGGTCTGGGAAGGTCCCACATGCCGCGCGCGTCCGGGGCCTGTGCTCCGCAGCGGGAGAGGCCACAACAGTTAGAGGCCGGCGTATAGCAAAAAAAAAGCTGCAGGTGTTCAGCAGAGATAGTGGGGATTTTAAAAATGAAAAGAAGAAAACAGCTGACCATGGTTATGGAACTCTAAGGTAGAGACGGGCAAGACACTGAACTCATATTCTCTCTCCCACCCCTTCCTACCTCTTTCAGCTGTCTACTGAATAACAACCCACCCCAAACTGAGTGACTTAAAACAAGAGCAATCTTTTATTTGCCCACAATGCTGCAGTTCAGGCGGGATTTGGTATGTACAGCTCACCACAGCTCCATGGCTGAAGCCTGGGCTGGTGTGTCTGGAAGAGATGGGGGCTGGCTGGACCTCTCTCTTTCTCTTCATCGTCTCTCATCCTCCAGAGGGTATCTCTCTCCCTCTCTTTCTATGTAGCCTCTCTTTCTCCTGCAGGGTATTTGGACTTCTTGACATGGTGACTGGGCAAAAGAGGAAGCTGTGCCAAGCATTTTAAGACTTAGACCTGAACTGTCAGGGCATCAATTTTACTGCATCCTGTTGGTCAAAGAAAGTCCCAAGGCCACTTGGATTCAAGGAGAGAGAAAAATAGATGAAAGCACGGGGAAGGCATTGCTGGTGGCCATTTTTGCAGACCATTCACCACATTTCCCCTAACTGTTCCCCCTCTCGTTCCCCCTTGGTTCACTGAAGGGAACTTTCCTCCTTCGTGGTGTGTCATCCTTAATCCCTTCCTCTCTCATACGCCATGTCTAATCAATGCTTACGTTCCATTGTTTCTGCTTCCTCAGCATCTCTCTAATCATTCCCGTGGTTGCTACCATCCTCTCTTACCTGGAATGCTCAATACCTTCCTAAAAATTCTCTTGTTTCGTTACTGTATTGCTTTGCACACTGCAGCCAAAGCAATCATTCTAAAAGCCACACCTATGGGGAGTCAGGAACAGGAGAGCCAGGGAGAACTGTGCTTCATTTCATGCCCTTTTGGCATTTCCTCTAAGATCAGGAACGAGACAAGGGCGTACTTTTGCCACTTTTATTCAACATAGTATTGGAAGTCCTCGCCACAACAATCTGACAGGAAAAAGAAATAAGGAATCCAAACTGGAAAGGAAGAAGTATAACTGCAGATATTGCAGATGGCATGGTACTATACATAGAAAATCCTGAAGATGCCACCAAAAAACTACTAGAGCTCATCAATGAATTGGGTAAAGTGGCAGGATACAAAATTAATATACAGGGGAGTTCCTTGGTGGCCTACTCGTTAGGATTCCAGGCTTTCAGTGGCGTGGCTTGGCTTCAATCCCTGGTTGGGTAACTGAGATCCTGCGAGCTGCGTGGCATGCCCCGCCCCAAAACAAAAACAAAAACTAGGGCTTCCCTGGTGGCGCAGTGGTTGGGAGTCCGCCTGCAGATGCAGGGGACACGGGTCCGTGCCCCGGTCCCGGAAGATCCCACATCCCGCGGAGCGGCTGGGCCCGTGAGCCATGGCCGCTGAGCCTGCGCGTCCGGAGCCTGTGCTCTGCAACGGGAGAGGCCATGGCAGTGAGAGGCCCGCATACCGCAAAAAAAAAAAAACCTAAATTAATATAATAAGGTATGCATTTCTATACATTATGTGCCCTTTTGTACCATGTGTGTACCTACCCCAAAACTAAAATGCCTTTTAAAAAATGATTCACAATCAAAATCAAATTTAATAATAGATAAAATAAACCAAGCCTTCATTTGCTCTTCTAATGAAAGCGCCTCAGTGATGGCCCAGTGCTCCCAGATAAAGTTTGGACTCCTTAACAGAGCTTACAAAGCCCTTCGTGATCTGCCCCGCCTGGCCTGCAGCCACTTCGCACTCTGTGCTCCAGCCAAGCAGAACTAGTACTTTGACCTTCCTGTAGTCCCTTGAAAGCACTATTCTTTCTCTTGCCTTGTAGCTTTTACACAGGTGACTGCTCACAATACTCTAGTCATCCTTCAAGGCTCAGCTCAGATGTTTCCTCCGGGAAGCCTTCTGTGGTCCATAAAGTTGGGGTTTGATGCCTCTTCTATGAATTTCCCATAGCACCCTGGACTTGACAAGCACTGTGCTCATCCCGCTGTATTGTAATGACCTGGTGCTTCACCTTGTCCCTCCCAGTAGGGCACACACTTCCAACAGGGCAAGAACCAAGCCTGCCTTGCTCACCGCTGTTTCCTGAACGCCTGTGCCAAGGTATATACTAACCACACACCGGTGGAAGAAAGAAAGGGAGGAAGGTAGAAAGAAAAGAATGAAAGGGTTTCCCTGGTGGCGCAGTGGTTGAGAGTCTGCCTGCCGATGCAGGGGACACGGGTTCGTGCCCCGGTCCGGGAAGATCCCACATGCCGCGGAGCGGCTGGGCCCGTGAGCCATGGCCGCTGAGCCTTCGCGTCCGGAGCCTGTGCTCCGCAACGGGAGAGGCCACAACAGTGAGAACACAACAATGTGTTCAAAACTGAGTTCCTCACCTCCATGTGGCAGAGATAATCATGCTCACCAAGTATCCCACGTGCTCTCCTATACTTCCCAACCCTCTGTGGTTAGGAGAGGCCACAAGACTTGTTCTGGCCAATGAAATGTGAGTGGAAGTGGATGTGCATCACTGTTGGGCTGGAGTAGTAAAAAACCCATACACAGTTCTCTAGTATCTCTCTCTCCTCTTGCCGTGTAAATGAAGAGGTGTCTGAAGAAGCCACGTGTTCCAGGTGACGTAGCTACAAGATGGGGGAGCCCCTGTCAGCTTCGATCTCTGAATGATCACATGGAGTAGAGACCCCTGTTGACCACATGGGATCTGTAATATGAGGCAGGAAACAAGAGACCTTTGTTTTGTTAAGCCAGTGAGATTTTGAGGTTATTTGTTACTGCGGCATAATCTACATGATCCTGGCTAAGAGATTCTCCACTGCCCCATTGTTATCTTTATTCCTTCTCTTGGTAAGTGGTTTATCATCCACCCAGTCATCCCAGCTAGAAACCACCTTAAGCTCCTTCCTCCTTTCTCCTTCACCTTCCTCTTGATTTCACAGACAATGCTTCATCTACGCCTCATCACCCTTCCCTTGGATTAGAATCAGCATCTTACCTGACCTCTCTGACTTCAGCCTCCTCTCTCCAGCCACCCTCCATACCCTTCAGAGTTCTCTTTCTAAGACACAAATCTGACCACAACATGCCTTGGTTTAAAGACTTCCACCTGTTCTTCTTTTTTTTTTTCAGGATAAAAGCCAAAAACCTGAGGCTGGTACCAAGGACCTTGACTGCCTGGTCAACCTCCCTTGCCAGACTTCCCTGTCACCTAGTGGTCTAATATCCAGCCACATGGGATGACCTGTGAGTCCCCAGACATACTGGGCTTTCTTGGTCTCTCAGTATATGTGCTTATAGCTCTTGCTTTCTGGAATGCTCTTCCTCCCATTGCCTGTCTGGCAAACTCCTACGCATTCTTCAAAACACCAACCAAATGTTCCTACAAAGCTTTATTCATATCTCCAAGCAGAATTATTTTCTTCCTCTTTTGTATTGCCCTGGTAACTTGAACCTTCCTCTATTAGCATTTTTTTACTAAAATTTTAATAATTCATTTAAAGTTTGCCTCCCCCACTAGACTGGAAGTTCCTCAGGGACAGAAATGGTATCATTCATCTTTGTGTCCCTAGAGGTAAAGCAAGTAAAGCATGTTGAAAGAATGAGTGAAGGAATGGATAGATGGACTGAGGAAAGAATTCTCTTATATCTATTTCTTACTTAGCATATACATCACTTGTACCCCCAAGTTTCTTCAATATACAGTGTAATAGTTGTCTATTGCTATGTAAATAATTATCCCCAAACGTAGTTGTTTTTTTCCTTTTACTGGCCTCACCATGCAGCTGGTGGGATTTTAGTTCCCTAACCAGGGATTGAACCCTGGCCCCCACAGTGAAATCACCGAGTCCTAACCACTGTACCGCCAGGGAATTCCCCAAACTTAGTAGCTTTAAACAGCACACATTTATTATCTTGCAGCTTCTGTGGGTCACGAAGTTGGGCACAGCTTAGGTGGGTGTCTTTGGCCCAGCATATCTCATGAGGTTGCAGTCCAGCTGCTGGCTGGGGTTGTGGCCTCATTCAAAGTCTTGATTAGGGCAGGGCTGGGGGAAGGGAATCTGCTTCCAAGCTCATTCACATGCCTCAGTCCCTCTCAGGAAAGAGACTACACAAGGACATGAACCCCAGGAAGCAGGGATCAGTGGGGGCCAACTTAGAAGCTGACAACCACATGTAGTCACAGAGTTTTTCCACTTTAAATGACACGAGGAAAGAATGGGAAAGAAGAGAAGGACAAGAGAAATTCCTAGTGCAGGACCTTGAGCCAGGTTAATACCTTTGAAAGCAAAAATCCTGATCACTGAGATGGTATCAACGGAAATTTTACCTAGCTCTGATGAAAATGTGTGTGTGTGTGTGCGTGCACGTGCGCACCCAGAAGTCCTGAGAAGGAGCTAGTCATTTTTGCACATCTACAGTGAATGGCAGAGATTGAAACCAAGATTTTTGGTAAGGTGACCCTGGGATAGGAGGCAATTGCTGTGGTCCAGAAGAAAGCGGGTTTTGAGATAGAAGAATGTTCCATTCTGTTTTTTTCCATAGACCGAGTCATCAAACTTGGGGTCTGGTCCTGACCTGGCACAAAGAGACTGTGGGATCCTAGGGTTCTTCTTTTAATTCTCCTGGTTCTCCATCTCTTAAGTATATAAACTGTGACATGTCCGTGCAATGGAATATTATTGGGCAATAAAAATAAATGAAGTACCGATACATGAAACAACATGGATGAATCTTGAAAGATACTATGTGAAAGAAGCCAGACACAAAAGGCCTCATGTTGTATGATTTCATTCATATGAAATGTCCAGAAGAGGCTCGCTCTAGAGGCAGAAAGTATGTCAGTGGGCTCGAGGAGGAGAGAGTGGAATTGGGGAGTGACTGCTAATAGATACAGGGTTTCTTTCTGGGGAGTGATGAACATGTTCTAAAACTAGATAGTGCTGATTGTTGTATAGCTCTATGAAGATACTAAAATCATTGAATTATATACATTACAAGGGTGAATTTAATGGTATTCCATTCTTTACCTGTAAAATAAAGGGGTTCAGTCATGTGATCTTTCAGATCTTTTTTTTGTTTGTTTGTTTTTGTTTTTGTTTTTGTGGTACGCAGGCCTCTCACTGTTGTGGCCTCTCCCATTGCGGAGCACAGGCTCCGGACGCGCAGGCTCAGCGGCCATGGCTCACGGGCCCAGCCGCTCCGCGGCATGTGGGATCTTCCCGGACCGGGGCACGAACCTGTGTCCCCTGCATCGGCAGGCGGACTCTCAACCACTGCGCCACCAGGGAAGTCCTCAGATCCTTTTAATCTCTACTATTCTACAGTCTAAGGTAAGGGTTCAGAGCATGGGCTCTGGTTTCAGACTGCCTGGATTCAATTCTAAGTGATCCCACTTACAAGCTGTTCCCTTGAGTTAGGAATCCTCTTCTTAGGAATGAAAGAGTTAATACATGTCAAATACTTAGTGCCAGACACATAGTAAGTACTTAATAAACTTAATTATTATTATTTCCACTTGTTTCAGTTATCCATTGCATAACAAAGTACCCCAAAACTTAGTAGCTTACAACCACAACCATTTTAGTATATCTCACCCATTTTATGGGTTAGGAATGTGGGCAGGGCTTGGCTGGGTAATTCTTCTGTTCCACATGGCATCGCTGAGGACACGATGATATTCAGCTGGAGGACAGGCTGGCCTGGAGGATTCAAGGTGGTTGTACCCACATGTCTGGTGTGTCAGGGATGGCTGCAAAGTTGGGCTCAGCTAGAACTATTAACCAGAGCACCTACATCTGGCCTCTCTATCATGGTGGCCTCAGGTTAGTCTGACTTCTTGCATGGCAGCTCAGGCCACTCAAGAGGCAAGGGTTCTTTTGTGACCCAGACTTGCATGTTACAGAACATCACTTCCATCACACTCAACTGCTCAAAGGAGCCCAGATTCAAGATGAGGAAACATAGACTCTACCTCTCAAGAGGAGTGTCAAAGAATTTGAAGTTATGTATTAAAGTCACCTCACTTTTCAAGCCCCAAGTAAATTTCCCATATAAATCTTAGAGGGGCATCAATGGAACAGTCTATCACCCTTTCTCTGACAAGGAACTGGAATGATATCTCCTGAGATTTCAAGGGAATGAATTCCTACCCCTCCCCAGAGGTGTGGCATGTGTACACTCACACATATACATGCACACACACACACACACACACACACACATACAGGCACAGTCACACTGTCAGATCTGGTACATACATGTAGCCACGCCTGCCCCCATCTCTAGATGAGACCCAAAGTCCTGCCCTAGAGTTCTTTCCTTAATTCACTGATCATTCTTGCTCCTACTTGTGTGAAAAGGGGGTATTGGCAGGGATGGAACAAGTCTTTGATTGGAGAGAGGCCATAGATCCCAAACCCACTAACATTTCACTTTAACATGTCTTGTTAAACATGTCGTGTGTGTGTGTGTGTGTGTGTGTGTGTGTGTGTGTGAGAGAGAGAGAGAGAGAGAGAGAGAGAGAGAGAGAGAATGTTTCCTGATTTTGATTGGCTTACGTCAGCAAAGAAATGAGATCTGGTGTTAAGAGCAAGCAGGGGTGGCTCAGACATGTGCTACAGGCCCAAGCCACCATGAGATTTAAATTTTGCTGGGGATCAGCCCAAATCCTCACTTAGATGGGCCCTGCCATTCTCCTCCACACTCAGCCTATGCCCCAGGCCCACTGTCCTCGCTGTTCCCTGATCAGGCCATGTTCTCCCATGGCTTTGCTCATGTTGTTCCCTCTGCATAGAGTCCCCTTGTCTTCTTCCTGGCAACCCTAGTGTCTGCCTTTTGTGTCACATTCCATTGCAATTACCTGCTTACATGTCCACTTTCCTCAAGAGCAGAGCCCAACGCTCTATTCACTGCTGCATCCTCAGGGCCTGGTACAGAACATTTCTCAGCACCACGGGTTGAACCAATGATTGGATGAGCAGCTATTGCTCTCAGATTCAGCAACTGTTTCTCCTCCACGTCTCTGTGCTGCCCATCCAACTCCAATCTAACTCCTCCGACCGCTATGAGAAGGGGCAAAGGTCTCAAAGGCTAGGGTGGAAAGTTCGGGCTGGATTCTTGAGGCCTCAGGGAGACTGTGCAGAGTCTCAGAAAACAGGAAAGGATGTGGTGCTGAGCTGTAGAGGTGTGGTCAGCAGACCCAGAGGCACTCACAGTCCTAATGGGAAAAGCCAGAGAATCCTGCAAGGTTTTTCCAGGGTGGGGGAAGATGTCTTAAAGTCTTTATACCTCAATTGAAGTAGTTTGTAAATGCATCTGGTTCTGCTGGGCTAAGTATTAGGGTCCGTTGGGAATATGTAGACCTGGGCCTGAGCCAGCACCTTTCTAGAAGATGATTCTGGCTACTGAGGTGGGGGCAGTTGCAGTTGAGTAAAGCGGTCCCTTGGACCAGTGCTCCTCACACTTGAATGTGCAAACAAATCCCCTGGAAATCTTGTTAAAATGCAGCTTCTGATACAGTAGGTATGAGGTCAGGCCCAAGATTCTGTTTTTCTAACAAGCTCCCAGGTGCTGGCACTGCTGGGTGTGGGGGGAGGCTGGGGAGGGCAGGGCAGAAAGCTGATGGGATCACACTTCAAGTAGCAAAGACCTAGAAAAGTGGCATTAAGATCCAGACACTGAGGGAGGGCTCAGAGCTCAGGCCTTAAAGTAAGAAGCTGCCATCAGCAATGTAAAAAAAAAGAATGTTCAGGAGATGAGGCACGAGACAGTATAGTATAAAGCCAGCCTGACAAGCATCTGGCATGCTTGCCAACCTTTACATTCTCTGATTTGGTGACCATAGCAGACATCACTAGTAGATCCCAGCACTATCACCCACTGAACCAAGAGGATGCCTCAGAATCCTTCTCAACACAATCCTCCAGGTAGTCACTACCAGTTAATAACAGTTGGCATGAGAAGTGACCCCATTTACTATTTCTGGTACTGTGGTTAAGAGTCTGACTGCTGGGCTTCCCTGGTGACGCAGGGGTTAAGAATCCGCCTGCCAATGCAGGGGACATGTGTTCAAGCCCTGGTCTGGGAAGATCCCACATGGTGGAGAGCAACTAAGCTCGTGTGCCACAACTACTGAGCCTGTGCTCTAGAGCCCACGAGCCACAACTACTGAACCCACATGCCACAACTACTGAAGCCCGTGTGCCTAGAGCCCGTGCTCTGCAACAAGAGAAGCCACCGAGATGAGAAGCCCACACACCAAAATGAAGACCCAACGCAGCCAAAAATAAAATAAATAAAATAAATAAATTAATTTTTTTAAAAAAGAGTCTGACTGCATTTGCTCCGCTCTGACTAGCTAGGTGCCCTCGGAATAGCTGTTTCCATGAATCTCAGGTGCTTTTTTTTTCTTTCTTTTTTTTTTCTGGCCACACCGCACGGCTTACAGGATCTTAGCTCTCCGACCAGGGATTGAACCCAGGCCCATGGCAGTGAAAGCGTCGAGTCCTAACCACTGGACCACTGGGCGATTCCCTCAGGTACTTTAATATGCTGTAATTTGAGGTAAAGATAACGCTCATTTCATAGTTCTTTTGAACATTAAATGCTGTTATGAATGTATTGAGCTTAGCAGTGTCTAGCATATAGAAAGTGTTCAATAAATGATGGTTACCACATAGAGGGATGAATGGATTGGCTGCACAATTAGAGGGGTTGTGAGTGGTGGGGATAGGGTTAGGGTTAAGGAGAGAGAAAAGCCAGAGAGATAAAGGTGGGGAAGAAAAGATGGACAAAAGCTGTGCCAGGCTGGGGATGGCTGGAAGATTTCCAGCTCTCTCTGGATGGAACTGGGCTCCCTACTGGCACTAAAGCTCTTTGATTGGAAGGGGTGAGTGGCACTTGTCATCTTCAGGTATGTGAGTTCAGAACTTCTTATCGAAGAAAACTAAAAGACTTTGAAATGGTCAAAAATATTACTGTATGTCCTTGAAGATCATCTCTGAGTTTTATTATCTTCAGTTATTTTACAACTCAGACAACTGATAATAATGGAAATGATTTTTGTCCATGTAAATTGTGTCTGGTGGAGATGAAATTGATTGTTGTCCGGTGGAAACTGCCCAGTTTTGCATTAAGCAAATTTATTTCTTGGTGGCCTAGATATGTTCTGTTCTTTGGATTCTACTTTGAATGTCTTACCTTCACTAACTAATGAGTTAAATGAAAATTTTGATGTGTTCATTGTATATTTCTATGAGAGTAATTATTCTGCCTTATAGAAAAAATATTTTTTAAAACATTCTCATTAGCAGTGAAGATTGAGCAGGAGGCTTCCAGGACCCTCTGTCCCATGTTCGCCAAACACCAAGATTACATATGTCAACTTTATCAGGGATTGTCCCCAATTGCATTGCTTGTTTTACACAATCCAAGTAGACCATGATCCCATATTTGAGCCTGGACACATTCTCAAACAGTCAAATTGTGAACTTGCTTAACAAAACATATAACAACCAAACTCACAAGTACTACACCTAATACTTATCCATTCACTGATTCAAGAAACTAGATGGCAGGCTACGTATGGGCAGGGACTGAATTTGTGCATCTCTAGAACTCAGCAAGTGCCTGACTCATGGTAAGCACTAAATACACATCTATGGAGCCAACACGTGAATGAATAAGTTTAATTAGCATTTATTAAGCACTTACTAGGTGCCAGGCGCCTTTTAAACATTCTACTTGAATTAGTTTGTTTAATTCTCAAACCAGTCTTGCAAGGTAAGTATAATCACTATCCCCATTTACAGATAATACACAGAGAGGTTGATTAACTTGCCCAGGATCAACAGCTAGCAAGGAGCTGAGGCAGGATTCAGGCCCAGGTAGTCTGGCTCCAGAACCTGTGATCTTGGGCACCCACTATGTGGCAGGCATATTACTAGGCTCAGGGATAAGGAGATAAAAGACCAAACACAGACTCTCCCTCAAGGAGGTCACAGTCAAGAAAGGAAATGAGTAACAGTAATGTGATATGCTGTGACAGGTGAGAACACAGTGTGGGGACAGGATTGGCCTGGGATATGGCTCTCTGAAGAAGGGCCACCTGACCTCAGGTAAGTTCTGAGATGCTAGGAGTTCATATCCAGGTGAGGGGAAGGGAAGGGCATTTGCACCACAGGAACAGTATGTGCAAAGTCACAGAGCATGGTTGGTCTGAGAACATAAGGGTTCTGGAGGCTGGCACGTGAGAGTGTAGGGAAGAATGATGGGAAGTGGGACTGGGGATATAGGAGCCAGATCCACGTCATGGAAAGCTATATGTGCTGAGTGAGGGCGGGAGTTGGGACATTCCTTGCTGGCTTCACAGTATTTTAAGCAGGGGAGTTAGAAGCTCAGACTCCATACTCTGCCTTCTCCCCACCCACAGGACACTAAACCCAGTACGCTTAATTCCCTACAAGCCATATCCCATGCCAGAGTTCCCTGGGAGGCCTAGACCTGGAAGGAGATGCTGATTGATTCTGGGACACACCCAGTGCCACCTGGAGCAGTGGCTGGGCATCCTCTCTCCCTCGTGTCCAGGATTCCTGCTGTCACCCCCCAGTCTCCAACCACCACCACTGTGGCCACCTCAGGCACACTCCCTCCTGTCAGTCACATGCTGGGTGAGGCCAGAGATCAGAATTAAGCACCTTCCTTCCTACATTCCTTCCCTGCCCACCCTCTGACTCCACCATCCCCAGGAGCCGAAGAGACTGGCACACCCCAGGCCCCAGTCAGAGGAAGGAGAATAGGGAGACCAGAGCTTCCTGGGGGAGCCAAGGCTCTGGGCTGTACCCTCCCCTCCCACCGGGCTGAGGCTGGTGATTAGCCGGGTTAATTACATCCAAACCATTTCCGACTGGCACAAGCCCACCCACCCACAGAGCCTGCCCAGAGGCGTGCAGGCTGGCCCAGGCGTGCAGGCCTGGCCCAGGGTCAGGATGCTAGGGTGCCAGCTACACTGGGAGGGGTCCCGACCCCTGCAAGGGCCAAATGGAGGGTGGTGGTCCTCCCCTCCCCAGGACCTTCTCCTCTACCCTTCACCCCAGGTGTCCCTCTCATCACCTCCTACCCTCAGCCTCCCTTTTTTTGCTCATCCCCACACAAATCCCTTTCCCTCTCCGCTCTTCCCCCCACTCCAAGTTTGGAATGAAATCATGGGGCTCTGAGTTCTGCACGAGGCCCCGACATAAACACTCTGATTGGGGCTAATTATAAGGGCCAGGTTGGGAGGCTGGAACCTTCAGAAAGCTTGGCTTTCAAACAAAGGGCCCAGGGCTCAGCCCCCAGCCCAGGCCGGCTCCTCTCCAGACTGCATGAGGAATAAGGAGGGGTCCGGGGCTACAGGCAGTCCTCTGTAAACCCAACCAATGGTCTATGAGCTTGTTCCATGTCCCAGGTCCTATCTTGTCCTTTCTCGGCTGCTTTCACCTTGGCCCTTCCAGGCCTCAAATCCCAGGGCCTTCCCAGCTGGCTGGGAAGAGCCGCAAGCCTGCAGTGGAAGGAAAGGTAGCTGGGGAGGCGCTCTCAGGCTATGAGACTGGGGATGGGGCAGAGCAGGGGGAGGGAGAGGCGCAGGGGCAGGGAGAGGCACAGGGGAAGCCAGCTGTGACAGCCCTAGCCCTAATTAGCCAGCTTCAAAGCCGGCCAGCGAGAGAGCCCGCCTGCCTGTGTGCCCTGCTCACTCAGGCGGGTAAGACATTTCTGTCCTAATCAGAGGAGAGAAAGGGAGAAAAACACTGCCCACCACCACCCCGGGGATCCTCTAGATTGTGAGCTGGTACCCCGAGTCAGGGAGAAAAAGTAGGAGCACAGGAAATCATTCTGCTTTGTTAAAACTACCGGTAACGGTAAGTCCAAAAGTCCTCAAGAAATGTACATTCTTTGATCCAGTGATTCTATTTTTAGGAATTTATCCTGAGTAATTGGAAGAGTGCTACAATTTATTGAGCTTCTACTGTGTGTTGGTTCTGTACATGCATCATCTGATCTAATCTTCACAACAACCTTGCAGACAGGTACTATCACCTTTTACAGGTGAGGACTGAGGCTCAGAGGTTAGATGTCCCCAAAGACTCACAGCTGCACTGTCATGCCAATGCCTGTAACTCCCCACACACGGTCTGTCTCTTTCTTCTTTTTTCCCTCGACTATGAAAGTATTAACATTCATTCCACTCTGCTGCATCTTGATACCTGCAAGAGAGACAGGATCTAGTGAATAACCTAGTCTGAGGGTGTTCCTGGTTTTGTAGATCCGATGGTTTTCCCTCCTGACCCTCCTTTCCACAGCAGAGGGAATTACAGGCTGGGGGATACTGGAGTCTGAGAAGGTAAAGGTTGCCCCATGGAGAAGTAGAGCTACCCAGTGATGAAGACTAGATAATGTCTAAACCAGGGACTGAAAAACCAGCTCGGGGATGGTGTGGGGGAGGGGTGTGCAGCTAGACAGTGCATAACCCCCCTAAAGTTACATACAAAATTGTGTTCTGGGGTCTGGCCAATTTTTCCCAGGAGGGTGTCCAAAGATATTTCAGGTTCTCAGAGGAGTCAGTGGCCCCAGAAGTTTAAGATGCATTTTGAGGTGAGGAGACTATGTCTGAAGAAGGAAGGGACTCTACTACAGTGAGCAGTGGGATTATCAAAGGGATGATGCCTCAGAAATGGCAGAAGCTTGGGCTCTGCTCCCCCAGACATGTGCCCCACGGCACCCTGGGACAGCATCTCCCCACTTCCAGAATCTAGCCCAGATCAGGAATCCCAACACCCTCTTGGAGAGCTTTCTGGAAAGATCTGGAAGTCCAGGTCCCACTGATCCTCACTCTTTGGGGATGTCCAGAAGAATTTTGTCTTAGAAAACCTTAGTGTTCTTTTCTGGGGCACTTCAAAGGACAGACAGTTTGTCAGCATCTGACAGTGGAAGCATCTTCGGGAGGGGCATCTGGGGTGGGGGAGGAAAAGCAAATGTCTGATCCATGAGGCAGGGGAGTCTGGAGGAGAGATGCCCTGCTCCTAGAGACCAAGCACTGCTGCTCCTTTGTGGGAGGGGGTATGATTGGGAGGGCAGGTAGAAAGCAGCTGTGGCCTAACACCTGCCCCAGGCCTGGAGGCCTCAGCAGAAGGGCTTTCTTACTGGGCCCTTGACCCTTCACCAGACAAAGCCTCCGAAGACGGAGGGACCAACCCACTTACAAGGGGTAAACCGTGTCCTATCTAAAGGGCGACCTAGAAATCTGTGAAAGTACACCTCCAAGCCCCTGTGTTTAACTGGGTTTTCCCAACAAGGGAGCAGAGACAGACCCCTCTCCAGGGGTGGCAGTGAGCTCAAGTGTTTCACTTATGGGTCTCCGCTCCAGGGCACTTTGTCCCCTAAATCCTCCACACCCTCCGTCTAAGAGTTGCATCATTAGAGCAATGAGAGCAGCCAGAGAGAAAGTTCCCCATACTTTCTGTAAGGTAATTCAGCCCTTTAGAGAAGGGAAGGGCATCTAGAAGATGTATCCTTTCCTAGAGAGGCAATTATCTTATTGTCTGTCCTCTCTCCAGCCACAGAACCTATTTTTTCAGTGTTCTCAGGCCCTTTTCCCCTCCATTGGCGACTTTGAGGGAGGAGGGTTGAGAAGGATCTTTACCAAAATTCCCTCCCTCCCACCCCACTCTGGGAAGAAAAAGGTATTGTTGCTAGTCTCTACCATCTCCTCCTGCCATCAGCATGACGGTCCACTGACAAAATGTACCCAAAGCACACAGAACTGGGATCTGGGGGCTGAGAGGCAGGGGAGGCTCTTCCCAAATCTTCAGCAGAGACAAGCACTCCTCTTCCCACTGGGCTCCATCCCAGCCACTGGAAACCTCCCCCCACCTCCCCAACCCCCGTTTCGCAAGCTTTGGCCATTCTTTCCAGGAAAGACGCTCACAATTTGTTTGTAATTTAACTCTTTCCTGCAGCCCTTGTGGGGTTCCTTTAGAATCTTGCAACAAATGGAGCTACAGGGCGGTGCCACCTCCCTGGCCTGCTTCTTTGATAGTTGAGGGAATCTCCTGTTGGGACTTCACACACACCATCATTTGAGAAAAGGCTAGTTTTAACTTATAATGTTGGCCACTGGTACAAATCATCTGGGGGAGGGTTATACACTTGGGGAAGGGGACTCTGCTGAAATCCCCAGGCCTCACTCAATTCCCAACAAAGCCCCACATACGTGTTCAATTACCACCAAACATTTCCAGATCCCCTCCCCCAACATAAACTAACACACGCAAACACTTCGAAGTAGGGGTTCTAACTTACTTTCTCCCTTATCCCAAAGCCTGCTAACAAAGGGTGTTAAGGCACCATTTTCCCTACCACGGTTTGGCTAAAAAAGCAAGATCGGGGCAGGGAACCTCTTCTCCACCCCACCCCCAACCAACTAGGTCAGGGGGAGATGGAAGGAGGAGGTGTTTGGTTTGGTTAAACTAATAAAATGTTACAACCCTGTTAAATACAATTAAAGGGCTAGCTCTCTAGAAGATAATTAAATGCACTTTATTATTATGATTATTAGCTTTAATTTGCACTATTATCAAGAAACAGGAGATGCTGAAAAGTTGAGTTATGGGGCAAACTTGTTTCACCCCCATCCCTTGGTCTTCAAATCGATCCATGGTAATTAAAATTCTAAAATACTCCAAATAGTTGAGGGAAATGATGTGTATTGGAAACTGCAATTCTCATACCAGCGTGAAAGATACTTTAAGAGAAGTCTTGACTTTTATTTGTGGGAGTTAGGGGGAAGATAAGAAACATGTTATAAACATTCTATCAATCTTGTGATATAGAATGTCATGTGAACACTCAACCCCACCCCCACAGTCACAAAGAGCCTGCCCAGAGCCTTCTTCCAAAGCAAAGATACCCACGTTTCTTCCCCCCTTCCCCCTTCTGGACAAGTTTGAAAAGAAACCAGTCTTTTGTCAAAGGAAAACTAAAAATCCCACCAGCCCATCCATCCGTTCCCTCCCTCCAACCAAACCCATTTTATTGCCTTTTGAAAAACAAAAACAAAAAACCCCAACAACAACAAAACCCCCCACACAGCGCACAAACCACCCCACAAACTGCTAACCTGAAGGCCAGAGGAGATAGTCAGTTGGGGGTGGGGGGGAGAGCAGGTGAGGAGCAGACAGCAGGGGAAAGGAGAGAGATGCGAGGTGACCTCCAAATCCCAGCATCTGCGAGCTGATGACGCTCCCCCTAAAAATGGGGGCGGTCAGGATCGGTGCTCAACGTAGTGGGGTGGGGAGGTTGGGTTGTTTCAAAACACACAACGCAAAACGCTTTCTGCCCCCTCCAAGTGCTCGGGGCAGCGAGTTGAAAAGAAGAAGAGTCAGAGAAGAAAGATCTTCCTGCCAGCAGGGGGGTGGGCCCGGAGGGTAGGGGTGGAGGCCATTCCTCACACGATCTCCGCCCTCTCCCCACCCTTTGGTTCGGGTTTTTTTTTTTTTTTTTTCCACGTCTTCATCTCCTTTGGGAAGTTTCCAAAGATCGAGTGAAGGAGACAGGACAAGTGAGAAAGGGCGAAAGGGAAATCAAAACGAATCCAAGTCTTGATCAAAAGTATCCAACTGCTTCCACAGACCCAGCGTCAGTGAGAAGGCTCACAAATTTGGCTTTAGAACCTGAATGTAACTCCCAACTACTTATAGCCTCCTCCAGCAGGCCCAGCCCTGTCAAATCACCAAATACTCAAACCGAAGTAGGGGGTGGTGTTTGAAAGGGGACTGAAGAAAGGAGAACCCCCCCAACTTCCCCTCTTCCCCATTCCTCAGGCCTGGCGCCCCTCACTGCTCCCCCCCCTTTTTTTTCCTTTTTTCTTTTAAATAGAAAATATATAATTAAATTTACAAAAACTATTTACAGTTTTAATTACAAACCTGGTGGGGGTGTTGGGCAGAGTTCTCTTTAAAAAGCGACCTAAAAAAGAATGGTTTCGATTGTTCTTTATTTAAAAAAATAAAATAAGGAGTCTGTAGGAGCGCCCCCCCCCTCCCTGGGGGCGGAGCGCGAGGTGCCGGCCCGGCTGGGGACGCGGCGCCGGAGCTCCGGCTCACACGGTGGTCTCGCCGTGCCGGCTGTTGGTGAGACGCGTGTAGAACTTCCTCCACGAGTGCAGCGTCTTGCCGGACCAGATCCAGAAGCCCGACGTGATGCCCACGATGAGCGTCATGAGGTATTTGATCATGTAGACGGTGAAGTCGGGTGACATGCGCGGCGTGTAGTGCGCCGGGCACGGGATGGCCAGGCTCTTGCAGTGCTGGCTCACCCACGAGCGCTCCCAGTGCTCTCGGAAGGCCTGCTCGTAGAAATAGCAGGCGATGACGATGGTGGCGGGCACCGTGTACAGCACCGAGAACACGCCGATGCGCACCATGAGCCGCTCCAGCTTCTCCGTCTTGGTGCCGTCATGCTTCATGATGGTACGGATGCGGAAGAGTGACACGAAACCGGCCAGGAGGAAGGACGTGCCTATGAACAGGTACACGAAGAGCGGCGCCAGCACGAAGCCCCGCAACGGGTCCAGGCTGTTGAGGCCCACGAAGCACACGCCGCTCAGCAGGTCGCCGTCAATCTGGCCCATGGCCAGGATTGTGATGGTCTTGACGGCGGGCACGGCCCACGCGGCCAGGTGGAAGTACTGCGAGTTGGCCTCGATGGCCTCGTGGCCCCACTTCATGCCCGCCGCCAGGAACCAGGTGAGCGACAGGATGACCCACCAGATGGAACTGGCCATGCTGAAGAAGTAGAGCATCATGAAGAGGATGGTGCAGCCCTCCTTCTTTGTGCCCTGCACCACCGTACGGTAGCCGTCCTCGGAGAAGCGCTCGTTACACACCACGCGCTCCTGGAGCACGAAGCCCGCGATGTAGGCCACCGACACCATAGTGTAGCAGCCTGACAGAAAGATGATGGGCCGCTCCGGGTAGCGGAAGCGCTGCATGTCCACCAGGTACGTGGTGACGGTGAAAAAGGTGGAGGCGCAGCACAACACGGACCAGGTGAGGATCCAGAGTCGCGCAAAGCGCGTCTCTTCCTGGGAGAAGAACATGGAGCCGTCGGGCCGCGCCGGCTCGCACGGAGCCGCGCAGTCGCGTTCGCCCAGAAACTTGTAGCTGAGATAGGACGGCACCTTGAGGACGCGCGGACAGTGGAACGGGTGCTCCAGCGTGGCATAGCGCGGGGGCGAGCCGCCGCCACCCGGGCCGCCCGGGGTGCCCCCCGCACCCGGCTGCAGGCCCGGCGGCGGCGCGGTGGTGAGCAACGCGGGCGCGCCGTCCTCCGAGTGGTTCTGGCCCACGCAGATCTGCTCCGCGCCGTGGCGGGGGAAGTGCTCGCAGCGAAGGCGCTCCGGCCACTGGAAGCCGAACTTGTTCATGAGCGCCTCGCAGCCCTGGCGCGCGCGCTCGCAGATCGAGCGGCACGGCGGGATGGCCTGCTCCAGCACAGTGCACACGGGTGCATACATGGAGCACAGGAAGAAGCGCAGTTCGGGCGAGCACTGCACCTTCACCAATGGGTAGAACTGGTGCACCTCCAGTCCTGCGTCCTCCTGGTTCGTATGGCCCAGAAGGTTGGGCATGATGGTCTGGTTGTAGGCGATGTCCGTGCACAACGGGATGGAGATGGGCTGGCAGAAGCCGTGGTCCGGGATGGAGATGCCCTTCTCCCCGTGGAACTGGGCTGGCCCCGCAGCGGGCAGCAGCAGCAGCGGAAGCAGCAGGCGGGGCAGGGCGCTGCGGGGCCGCATGCTGGCCGCCGCCCCCCACCCGGCTCCCGGACGCCCCCCCGCCCCCGCCCCCAGCCCCGAGACCGCGCGCCTTCCCCGCCGCCGCCTCGCCGCGGCCGCCGCCTCCCGCGTCTCTTTGCAAACTTTGCTCGCGGCTGCCGACTTGGGGAGGCCTGGCGGGGGAGGGGGGCGTCGCACCCGCCCGCTGCCTCGCCGAGGTCGGACTGAGCCGCCGGAGACACCGCGCGCTGCTGGCCCTCTCTCCTCCTCGTCCTCCTCCTCTCGCCTCTCCCCTCCCTTCTCCGCCCAGCGACTCCTTTGTGCCTTCCTCCAGCCCTCACCTCGGCCTCTCCGATCCCAATTAGTCGGTTTCAAGGGGGCCCCCGCCGGCGGCCCCGCCCTCTCCTCAGCCCCCCAAAAAAGGGATCCTTGAAACCGCCCCGTCGAGCTCTAAGCACCATCCCAAAATGTTCTCTCGGCCAATGAGATTTAAACCCGAGGATCAGCCCCGAGGGCTGGATTGGTCAACCACAACATAATGAGATCAGAAACCAGATGCCAACAAAACTTTCCCCCCCGCCTTTTGCTTTTTAAAGAGACAAGCTATTATTATATTAAGGGCCCTTTGCCCAGCACGGGATTTCTCTGGAGTCGCGGCGGCGAGATCCGGAGACACACGTTCCCCGAACTGCGGCGGACCCGAGTCACTCAACCCTGGATCACTCTTCTTCCGGGGGGCCACGGCGCTCTCCGGGGTAGGGCCTCTTTAAATCCTTGCCTCCGCCCCTGCTCCTCGAACCCCACCTATTCCAGTCCAATTTTTCAGATCAAGTAAAAAAAATATTAAGTTTGAGAAAAAATGGTTTAAGGGAGAGATTTTTTAAAAACTATCAGTTTACAAAGACTTTTCTCTCAGCCCCTTCCCATGGAATCTAGACAAAATTTCCTGTCGCCCTATATGTAGACCCCTAGGAGTTTGCCTCGCTCCTCCCCCTGCATACACCCTTAAATAACCCTCTGAAAAACGAGAGCCTGTCTCTTTAAGAGGCTCTTAAAGGGGCCTGGACTCCGGGGCGTAATTGCCCCGTAGCGAGCACAAAGGAGCCCATTATGGTTCTTTGTGTTCGGTGGCACCTCAAAGTGAGAAAACTCGGGAACTCAGAGGCCCTGAGCTGGAGGGTTGGGGCGGGGGTGGGAGGGGGTGAGGTGAAGGAGAATGGGCTAGAGCTGCGGCTTCTCCCTCCCCTTTCTTCCGAGGCAAATCTTAATTATGCAAAGTAAAGTTTAGTTGCCATAACGAGGAGGTCTTAATCGGAGGTTAATGGTGGGGAGTGGGGGATGACGAGCAGTTTTGAGCTGAAGAGATGACTCTTTTAGGACGTTTGGGGGAATTTTCCTCCTCTCTCTCCACCTCTGCCCCCGCCCCCTAAAAGCTTCCAGATTTGGTCTCCTAGGAGAGAGGGGAGTTTTACCCAAATCTTAAGTGATTCCACACCAGAAACGGGTGGTGTGTGTGGCGAGGGAGGAGGCGGGTGGGGGGGGTTGTGTGGTTTAACACACACACACATCCACACTTACCTGGCTGGGGGTGGATGGCGGTGGCCAGCAGGATTCCGGCTAGCTTAGAAAGGTTTTCTTCTGTTTTCTCCCTTCTTGGATTTTAAGTTTGAGAGGGGGTTCTGGGGAGGAGAGGGAGAATTTGCATGTAAATCTCCTGAGCCTGGTATTGGATGGTGGATCAAATATTTTTATTGTCTCTCAGAGGGAAGGGGGGACACGTAAAAAGAAGAAAGAAAATTGAGTTTAGAAAACCCCTTTCCTTCTCTGTATGGGCCAAATCCTCCCAGCCTGGCGAGCTGTTTCCTGATCCAATCTAGAAAAGGACTGCTTTAAAAACAAAACCAAAAAACAAACAACAACAAAAAGAGAAACCTAAGAGAAAAAAAGAAGAAGAGAATAGGCAGAAGGAAAGAAAATTCTAAGTCATAGATAAAAAAATGGATCCAGGTTTGATAGGATTCAGTTTTTTTTTTTTTCTTGATTGAATGAAATACAGATTTTCAGGTTCTTTACAACATGAAAATTCTCCTTATCACTTCCTGGACAGGTCGACTTTTCACTACTTTAGGCAGAAAGATTCCCTTCAAAATCAGGGGGCTATGCCTTAGCTCTCCATTTTATTTCCATTCCACCCACAAGTCCACCTTCACCCCAGAGCAGTCTAGGCATGGGAAAATTGTGCTGTCCTGCTCTGTGGGACCCAAACTAAGCCCAGGGTGCTGCTCCTTCAAATCTCCCCTCCTACTCTACCTCCAGGACATCTCTAGAGCTGGTACCAAGCCTCTGAGCTGAGCGGTGAAAACAAAAAATGAGTAAGACTAGTTCCTCCACTCTATTCAGGAAGCTCTCACAGTCCGATAGGAAATTGAGAGTAAATCTCCAATAGAAATGCAGCATCTTCAATTTCCTTCCATGACAAACCTGTTTTCCTACCCTTGGGCCAGGCTTGAGTGACAAGTGACAGCTATCCCTTCCCCAGCCACCCCCAAGGCAAAGGGGGAGCTGAAGCTGGAAAAAAGAAATAAAAGACATCCTTTCCTTCACTCCGTCAACCTTTCATTCTGCAACACATTTTTATTGAGCCTTCTGATTTTAGACCACTGTGGTAGGTGCTGTGGGCAAGACAGAGAAAAGCAGCAGCATCCCTGCCCTTTACGAGTTGACGGTATCCCAGAAGAAAAGTGATTCTATGAAGATCTTACATTTATCTGGCATTTTTACCTGAAATGGATACCTAGTAATTGTAATTACTAAGGTTTATCGAGCACTTACTAAGCGCTGCGCATACATTACGTGTATGCCTACAAAGTAGGTATTGCATTGTGTTTATGGATGAAGAATCTGACCTTGATGAGATTTGGCAACTTTCTCAAGGTCACGTAGTAAATGGCAGAGCTGAGATTTAAACCCAGGCCTGCTTGAATCTTAAAGCTGTGTTCTGTCTCCTACACCACACAGCCCCTAATGTCTATAAAAATTGTGTGCTTTTACAGGCTTAACAAATATATATTGACCATCAGACCCAACCCCTATTCCTGTGGAGCTTATATTCTAGTGGGAGAGATTCACAGTCATCACATAGTCACTTTTTTTTTTTTGCGGTACGCGGGCCTCTCACTGCTGTGGCCTCTCCCTTTGCGGAGCACAGGCTCCGGACGCGCAGGCTCAGCGGCCATGGCTCACGGGCCCAGCCGCTCCGCGGCATGTGGGATCCTCCCGGACCGGGGCACGAACCCGTGTCCCCTGCGTCGGCAGGCGGACTCTCAACCACTGCGCCACCAGGGAAGCCCACATAGTCACTTTAATGGATGTGAAATTGCGACAGGATTGAGTGCTACGAAGGGAAAGTCCATGGTGCTATGAAAGCATAATTGGGGAGGGAATTTGACTGAGTTGGAGAGGGCAGAGGAGGCCTCTGAGGTTGGACTGAGGAGTAAAATAGGATGAGGTAAAGAGAGGCCAGCAGGTGTGACACCTGCAGGGCCTTGCAGACCATGTGTAAGGTGCTAGGTATACAAATGTGAACTCAGGGGCTTTCCCTGGTGGTGCAGTAGTTAAGAATCTGCCTGCCAATGCAGGGGACACAGGTTCGAGCCCTGGTCCACGAAGATCCCACATTCCACGGAACAACTAAGCCCATGTGCCACAACTACTGAAGCCCGCGCGCCGCTCCTCAACAAGAGAAGCCACCACAATGAGAAGCCTGCACACCGCAACGAAGAGTAGCCCCCACTTGCCGCAACTAGAGGAAGACCGTGCACCACAATGAAGACCCAGTGCAGCTAAAAATAAATAAATAAAATTTTAAAAATATATGAACTTATAATCTCAAGGCAGGGATAGGTTTTCCAGACAGAGGGAACCCCATGTGCAAGGGTGTAGTGCAGTGAAATGGATGGAACGGGCAGGGGGCACAAGTATACAAGCACTTTGGTCCTGTTAGAGCCCCGTGAACATCTAGGAGAGTGATGGCAGAGGAGGTTTTATTTTTATTATTATTATAATTAATTAATTGATTATTTATTTATTTGGCTGCGTCGGGTCTTAGTTGCGACATTCGGGATCTTTGTTGCAGCGTGAGGGCTCTTCGCTGCGGTGCACAGGCTTCTCTATAGCTGTGGCGCGCGGGCTGCAGAGCGTGTGGGCTCAGTGGTTGTGGTGCTTGGGATTAGTTGCCCCACAGTATGTGGGATCTTAGTTCCCCGACCAGGGATCGAACCCTCGTCCCCCGCATTGGAAGGCGGATTCTTAACCACTGAACCACCAGGGAAGTCCCGGCAGAGGAGGTTTTAAATAAGTAGGGACCTGAGATACTGTGCACATAATCTGGACTCCTGGAGGTGGAGAGCACTGGAGTGTTTAGGGAAGTGAAATGGTCACACTTAACTTTTATATTTTTTTATTTTTCATTTTTAAATTTTTGGTCGCGCCGTGAGCCATGTGGGATGTCATGTGGGATCTTAGCTCCCCGACCAGAGATCGAACCCGTGCCCCCTGCATTGGAAACGCAGAGTCTTAACCACTGGACCGCCAGGGAAGTCTCCACACTTAAGTTTTAGATGGTGCATTTGGACAGTTAGAAGGAGCAGGACTTGAGTCAGCTGAGTCAGAGATACCAGTTAGGAATAGATTGCAAGAGACAAGGCAAGAGATGCTGAGGGCGTGAACTGAGCCAAGGCAGCGTAGAGAAGAGAGAGTAAGGGAGGAGGCCAACCAAGTTTTCTGATCTAGATGCCCTGATGTCATTAACCAGGCTGGGAAGTGCAGGGACAGGCGGATAACGAGCACAGTCAAGCCAGGTCAAGCCTGTAGTATGTCCAAGAGAAGATGTCCGGAAAACAGTTAGCTATTCTAACACAGGACCAGGAAGGAGCTCTGGGTAGATTTAGATCTGGTACCTTTAGCCTGTGGCTGAAGCCATGAGATTGGCTAAGATCACCTAGGGAAAGGGGATTGGGTGAGAAGACTAAAGTTTCAGGGATGTCAATATTTCAGAACCATGAGCTGTGGAGGAGGGACACTGAGAAGGAGCCGTAGGGCCAGGAAAGATCCTAGCCAGCAGGAGAATGTCCCAGATTTGTTTTTCCTGGATCTTGAGAGTCTCAAGTCAGAATCTTTATTCACCTTGTCTCAGTTGTGAGAATTAAATGAGATAGATTATGGCACTAGCTTGACCTGTTGCTAGGCTAAAAGCTTGGTAAATAATAGCTATTGTTTTCATCCAACAAATTATTGCACATCTACTATATGCAAAGCAGACAAAGTCTGCAGAGACCTAGGCTGCAGCTTCAGGGAGCTTACAGTCTAGCGGGTGATGGTCTGCGGAGAACCTGGCTACTGTTCCTTCCTGAGGAATATTTCCGGTTGGTCTGGGGCTTCTGCTATTGACTGGGAACCCAGGTGTTCCCAGTGCCCAGTGCACTGCCACTTCTGCCCCAAATCCTGGGACACTACTGTCAATTATCTCTTGGCTTACAAATCTGATATCTGGGATAAGAGTTGAGTGCCCACTGTAAAGATGCCACCCAGGGACTTCCCTGGTGGTCCAGTGGCTAAGAATCCACACTCCCAATGCAGGCGGATGGATCCCTGGTCAGGGAACTAGATCCCGCATGCCACAACTAAAGAACCCGCATGCCACAACGAAGACCCCACATGCCACAACAAAGACCCCGCATGTGACAACAAAGATCCCACGTGTGGCAACTAAGATCCGGTGTAACCAAATAAATAAATAAATATTAAAAAAAATAATGCCACCCACTCCATTCCGTGGGATGGCCTGTTGGAGCAGAAGTCTCAACCCTACCCGAGAGCAGAGCAAATAGCTGGTGGAGATGAAGGAAACCTGGTCTGGGGCTCAGAATGCCTTGGGGCTGCAGGCTTCGCTCCACCTACGCCTATTGAGTGGCCTCAGGCAAGTCATTTTCCTCCCTTAGCTTCAGCTGCCTCATCTGCGTGAGGGGATCATAAAAACATCTATTGGGACTTCCCTGGTGGTCCAGTGGTTAAGAATCCATTTCCAATGCAGGGGCCGTGGGTTCGATCCCCGGTAGGGGAACTAAGATCCCACATGCCCAGGGCAACCAAATGTGCGCGAGAACTAGAAAGCCCAGGCGCTGCAACTAAGAGAAGCCCAAGAGCCGCAACGAGGATCCCACGTGCCGCAACTAAGACCCAATGCATCCAAATTAATTAATTTTTTAAAAGTCTATAGATTTTACCTTTGAGCCAGATGTAGGGGGCTGTGAATATAATACATTGGGATCATCGCAACAGTCCTTGCTGGGTGCCACCTGGACAAGGTGAAAGGCTTGTGTGTTATAGCCAGTCAACAACAGCCAACACACCACAGGTATGCTCTGAGAGCGCAGGGAACTTCTCCCAGCTAAGGAAACCTGGGGGTCTCTACCCGGCACTCCCCACTCTTACGGTACCGCACGGCTTGTGGGATCTTAGTTCCCCAACCAGGGATTGAACCAGGGCCCTCAGCATCCTAACCACTGGCCTGCCAGGGAATTCCCTCTGACGTTTCATTTTGCAAAGAAGAGTCCTGGTAATTGCACGTGTCCCTGTCTCCTTGCTTCTTTCCCATTAAAACCCCCTCCTTCCAGAGAAATTATCCTCCCTAGCAGTTACAGGTCCCCTCTTTGTTTCCTCAATCCCGGGTCAGTGTTCTTTCCCTCCAGAAGCACTGAGGTCCCTCCACCCTAAAGGGCAGGCGTGTGTGTATCCATTCAGGAAGGGGAGGACTGACGATGAGAATGTGATTTCAGATACTTTGAATCCTCAAAGGTTTGATTGGGCAAACATACTCTACTATCAATGGGGTAGGCTCTGGACGCTAGGTGGAAAACAGATTTGAGTCTTCAGAGACTCTGGTTGGTTACCCCCATTCCCAACCCACAAGGTATCCCTCTGCTGTTCGAGAAGCTTCCTTTTCCTCCTCTCTTCCTGAGCCTGGAATCCACCTTCAGGTGAGATACCAAATTCCCTCTCCCTGAACTCCATCCTCCATTTAGTTCTCAGGAAACCAGCCCTTCAGGCACAGAATAATCAGGAAGTCTAGGACTCCTGGAGCCCCAGCGTGTAAGTCCCATTCACTGCACTTCACCCTCCTCCACCCCAAGTTCCGGGGACAAGCTCTGGGGACAGAGTGGGCAATTGGCAGAGTACAGCCGTTATCCCCTTGATCCCTCCAGCACCCTTTCCCAAGGTCTCTGGATGGCAAAATGGGCCACAAAAGGATTAAACAGATATAACAGATGATCTATTAGTTAAGCATTTTAGTTAGCCCAGGCCTAGGCCAAGCAAAAGCAAGGTGTGGGCTTCTCAGAGCAGACTGGGGAAAATAAAGCTGAAAGAATCAGTGCTGAGTTTGGTTAGCGAGGTTCTTGGGGGTGATTGCCTTCTTGGCCCAGGAAGTCAGCATCCCTGGGAATGAATGAGTCAGATGGTTTGTCTCTTGGAAACTTGTAGAACCTAATGCCAAGAGGAGAGGAATGGGGGAGCCTGAACCGTAGACTTGTAGATGTGGAGGGGTCCTGGGGGGGATGGGGATGGGGGTGCTCACTGGGGAAGGAACCGAGACAAGTTTGTGTCCGGGTTGGGGCTCCCAACCTGCTCCAGCAGAACACACACCTCCTTTCCTGGGGCTGCACCCCATCTCCTAACTTGCCCTTCCCCCCCTTTCTTTCTTCCTTTTTTCTTTCCACTCTCCCTTGTCCCCTTCCCTCCTCCCAGAACTTCTCTCCTTTTCCTCCAGGCTGGGCCACCTCACCCCCTCCCCTTTCTCTTTCCTGTAACTTAAGCTGTTGTTGGGAGTTGGAGGAGCTGGGCTGGTTTGAAAGGAGGCCCCACTGCTTTTCAGGGAGGAATTGAAACCCTGGAGCCGGGGGTGAGAGGAGGTAGAGGGGGAGGGGGGCAACTTGAGAAATCAAAGCGGCTGCAGCTCCATCTGGGAAACCAGCTTTGATTTACTAGCAAGGACCTGGCTCTCCAACCTGCACCCCCCAACCCAGCCCTGCCCACTCCCCCCTCCTTCCCTGGACTTTGCTTTGTGGTGATAACTGGGGGGTGAGGGGGCCTGACTCCCTCCCCGAGCCTGAAAGCCTGTTCTTGTCCTGGCAGAACCAGCCCAGAGGAGCAAGGCCCCGGGGACCCTGGCTAAGGGAGGCTACAGATGCTTCTAAGGGAGCTGGGTATGGGAGGGGAACCCTGGGAAGGAGGAAAGCCCCTCCGTCCAGGCAGCCTGGACCTCTAGACCCGGTCCTCTCTGGCTTGACTGGACCCCCTCCCCAGAGATGTGGGGCTGGGCTGGGGGTGCCGACAGGAGGAGGCCAGGGCTGCTTCATCTGTCTGTGGCCTCTCCCTCAGAACTGGGAGGTTGGGGACTGCGGGTGGAGAGTAAGAACCAGAAAAAGAAATGACTGAGAAAGAAAAGGAAAATCTATTTGAGCGGATTGTTTTGTGTTGAAATTCAGTGTGGGCCGTCGACACCGCTGGGCTCCAGTGGAGACTCAAGGCCATTCTAGAGGGCAGTGCCACCTGCCTGCTCCCTTCCTCTCCCATCCTGTTTCTGTTTCACCTTGCCTCTCCTCTGTCAGATCCTTAAACTCCTCGAGGTGTAAGGTGCTCTCTAACGGAGCCTCTGCAACGGAAATAGGGTCCCAAGAGTCCTGGACCCCAGGGCCAAGGTGGGAATAGAGAACAAAGTGACTAACAATCCCAGGAGATGCTTGTGAAGCTCTTTGACTGACCACCTAGTTCTCCTCGGTGGGGTGGGGGAGTGTGGGTTTTTTTTTTTTTTTTTAATTTTTTGGCTGTGCCACATGGCTTGTGGGATCTTAGCTCCCCGACCAGGGGTCAAACCCAGGCCCCGGCAGTGGAAGCGCGGAGTCCTAACCACTGGACCGCCAGGGAATCCCCAAGGGGTGGGGGTTAGATCCCTGGACTCCTGGGTTTTCGGCAGAGCCCCCTTCCCCTGCACCCTCACATCACTGGTATTTTTCAGGGTTTAAGCATCCAACCTTTAGGACTAACTGTCAGGAAGGAGAAGAAGAGGCTAATTCAGCATGTGCCTCCCACACATCAAACCTGTTCAGAGCTCACAGCACTATGTGGGACGGACCCATCAGAGCTCCTGCCCCAGGACAATGTTTCTGAAAGCCTAGAGTCCACATGCCTCAGAATCATGGGAGAAGGGGCACCACGGCAGGATCTGCCTATTAGAAATACAGATTCCTGGGCCCTCCAAATGACGGGAATTTATAAACCCCAAGTGATGGTGGGATTTTAGTTCCCCGACCGGGGATTGAACCTGGGCCCTCGGCAGTGAGAGTGCTGAGTTCTGACCACTGGACCGCCGGGGAACTCCCCCCAAGTGATTCTTAAGCACATGCTCCAGCTCTCTGCTTTCCAGACCACTCAATTAGCTTTCAGAGCCCTGGTTAACCTTGGCAGCCGCCCACTCTTGCTCTGTCCCCCACTCCAAACCCATTCAACCGCCTTTCCAAATCTAACCCTGATGTGTCTTTCCAGTATTAATTTCTACCACACTTGCCCTATTGTGGTGGACAAGATGGACTGGCCCTCAGCATCCATCCTCACCTCCTTCTAGGTACTTCCTGCACTGCAGAGGTTGAAAAGCCAAAAACCTCATCTCTCAGCCTCCCTTGCGGCTAGAGTTCTGGATGCAAAATGCATTCATTTGAGACTTGGAAGGTGGAAGGGAGATGAGGCCATGTTCTTGCTGCTCTAGCTATTTCTGCTTGCAGGAAAGGTCCTGGAGATGGGGCTTGTCTGGCAGCAGCACCCAGTTCAGTCTCTGTGACAACAGTAGCAGCCTGGCACTGATGTCTATGGGGCCACGAGGCTATGGGGTTGCATCTGCGACCTAAGTTCCAGTGGCAGCCTCGTGGTTCTCCCTACCTGATTTTGGCAGAAGTGACAGCTCCCATCGGAGGCTCATTTCTATGGCTACGTTAGAAAGTCTGCTCCTCCAGTCCATCTAACAATTTTGCAAGCTCTAATTCCTTGTTGCCTTAGTCTGCTTTGGCTACCATAAGAAAATACCATAGAGCAAGTGGCTTAAACAACAGGAATTTATTGTCTCGATTCTGAAGGCTGGAAGTCCAAGATCAGGGTGCCAGCATGGTTGGGTTTTGGTGAGGACTCTCTTCCTGGCTTGCAGATGACTGTCTTCTTGCTGTGTGCTCACATGGCCTTTCCTTGGTGTGTACTTGCAGAAGAGAGAAAAATCTCTCTTTCCCTCTTCTTATAAAGCCACCAATCCTATTGGATTAGGACTCCACCTTTATGATCTCATTTAACCTTAATTGCCTCCTAAAAGCCCTCTGTCCAAATATATTCACATTGGAGATTAGGGCTTAGACGTGAATTTCACGGGGACACAATTCAGTCTATATCGCCTGTATTAAATACCCTTCTGCATAAAGCATCTAGAATGGTGCGTTTCTTGCACCGAATCCTCACTTTACCCATGAACTAGACAGGGCAGAACACTTGGTACTTTCACGATATGCGTCCTTGCTCCAATGGGCCTTTTCTAAAATGTCCTTCCACCACTGTAAATCTTTTAAGGCCCCTTCTCTGATGCTTTCCTAATACTATTCCCACACTCCTTTCTCTGGGTTTGTGCATATCTTATGGCATTTAGCATTTGGTATGTGTTGTTTACGTATGTGTTAACTACCCTCCACTCTCAACAAGATCGTCTCTTGAGGGCAGAGGCCGTGTCTTAGTTTTTGTACATGCCCTAGTGCTTATAATGGGTGGTATATTGTAGGTGCTCAGTAAACATTTGTTAAGTGAATCAATGCCCACTATAAGTAGGACAGAGCCTGAAGAACTCCCTGGGTTTAGTAATCTAGAGATTCAAGCATCTTGCCTTGGACGCCCAGCCCAACTCCCTTACCCTGACCACTTTGCCCCATTCTGGAACCCACACTTCAGGAAGGGAGAAGCTAAGCTCTGAGGAAGAGAAATGAGCAAGCCATTTCTGGGTCTGGAGGCCATTTCAGCCTCCAGTTTTGACAAGATTATCCAGTTCCTTGAAGCCATATTTAATTGCAAATATGTTCTGGTGTCTCATCTTAGAAGAAGTAAAGGAAACAACAAATTTGACGTAATAATGAGAACCCATGAAGTGGACCCAGGAGATCTAAGTGCTCAGGTCATGGCCTTGACAGGCCACTGCTGACCTACTTACTAGCTCTCTGACTTTCCGTGAATCACTTTGCTTCTGAGTATCAGTTTCTCTATCTGCAGAATGGGTACAATAAAATCTGTCTTATTCCCTTTGAACTGAGGATTGAATGAGAAAATGGATTTGGGGAATTCCCTGGAGGTCCAGTGGTTGGGACTCTGTGCTTCCATTGCAGGGGAAATGGGTTTGATCCCTTGTTGGGGAACTAAGATCCTGCAAACCACAGGATGCAGACAAAAAAAAAAGAAAAAAGAAAATGGATTTGTAGGGACAATTGCTTTGGGAAGGGACACTGGGGCGGAGCACTGACCTGCACAGCGGAGGAAGTTTGAATCTCTGCTCTACTTCCTTGCTACATTCCCCAGGACAGGTCACTCATGCTCTCTGAAGCTCAGTCTCTTCATCTATAAGATGAGATGTTAACCTTCTCTCTCTGAGGGTTGGGAGGCTCAGATGAAGGGGTAAGTGAGCAGCAACTTCACTTAGTAGACACTCGGTACAAGTCGTTAGGATTTATATTTCCTCCTCCCCCTAGATCAGGTAGAGGCAGCTGGAGAGGAGGTTTCCCGGGGAAACTGGGGCAGGTGTCAGACTTCTAAGACCTGAGGAGTTCAGGAGGCTTTGCTCCATGGCTGCATCACTCCGATTAACCCCTGAGGAATTCTATGGCCTGAGAGCTGGCAGCATAGACCGACAAATACGTTAATGTTGTAGATTTTGACTTTAGTCAAAATCTACAAGGGAGGACTTCCCTGGTGGGGCAGTGGTTAAGAATCCGCCTGCCAGTGCAGGGCACACAGGTTAGATCCCTGGTCGGGGAAGATCCCACATGTCACTGAGCAATAAAGCCCATGCGCCACAACTGCTGAAGCCCTCGTGCCTAGAGCCGGTGCTCCACAACAAAGAAGCCACGGCAGTGAGAAGCCCACGTGCAGCAACGAAGACCCAACACAGCCATCAATCAATCAATCAATCAATAAAAAATCTACAAGAGACTTCAGTTTGGGGGACAGGGTGACAAGGCTTCTTTGAAGCTGGGGCTGACCCAGTCACTCTCCAGGCGTCTTGACACCCTCCTCCACTCCTCCCAACATTCTAAGCATCCCAAAAGGAGAGAAGCTGACTCATTAGGAAGCAAAGAAAGAGATCGGGACTTCAGCTGAGCCTCTGCATATCTCCATTTTCTGGGAAGGGCCTTAATGTTGAGGTGGCTACTGGGGAGGTGGGCACCAAGGATAGGACTGGGAGAGGCAGGTCCTACCTAGAGGATGGTGGTCACTGGGAGGAGAAAACACACTTCCCTCCTCTCTCCGGGAAGCCTTCCTTCCCTGCAGCTGGTGCCCCAAGGATCCCCCCCCCCATCCCAGGCGCTTCCCTTAGAGAGAGCCTGCTGAGCCTGGAATGAAAAGAATCTGAACTACAAACAGACCTCCCAGAGGCACCCCCAACTCTCCTCTAACCGCTCCAAGCCCGCTAAAGGCTGGCTTCCTGGAGCTGGAGACTGGCTGAGAGGCAAGGATGGGGTTTGGGCTACAGCTCCGGAGAAGGGGCCTCAGTGGGGGGGACTTTTTCCCTGGAGAGGGAGGGGAGGAAAGGATTGAGGGCAGCGTAGGGACTAGGCCATACAAGAACCATATTTTCCAGACCCCAAATCAGAACTGGTAAGAGTATACTCGCAGGGACCATGAGATTGGGGATTTGAAATCAAGCCTGTCCTCAGCTGTAAGGTTTCCACCCCAGGAGTACAAGCAGTCACCCAAATATAATCCAGGAGGAGAGAAAAAAATCCAGTCTATCCCCCTCCCCCACCACCCCCAGCCTTCTCTCCCCCTCCCCTTGGCCCCTCTCTCTCTATGTATCTGAACACCCAGTGGTGGGGGGCCAGGGAGCATCTTGTTTTGTAACCTCTCCAGGAGCCAGGCGCTCCTGGATCTCAGTCTGGGCTGTACAACGGAGTCTGAGAAGGCTGTAAATGAGCTCTGAGGAGTTGGGGGCAGGGGCTGGAATCAGAGGAAAAATGGAGAGAACAGCCAAAAGGACCAAAGGCACAGTGCCAGAGAGGCCCCCTCCTGCCTGCCACACTTCCCCAGCCCCTGGCCTCCTGCCCGCTGTCCCCTTGGAATCCCTCCCGCCTTCCCCCACCTGGATCCAGCCTGGGGCTTTGATGTGAGTTAGCCAGGGCTGTCAGTGTCCACGGATGCCCAGGCAGGGCATTAGAGGGGGAAACCCTGGGGAGATGACCAGAGAGGACAGGCTGCTGGAGCTGGAAGCTGCCTTAGGCACGATGACCTCTTTGCAGGGGCCGCTCTCTCCAGCTTGTAGAACACAGCTCCTGCCAAGGGTGGTATAGAAAGGCACAGAGCCCACAGCGGGCTGGGGAAGGCCGCTGAAAAGGCAGCTTAAGGGCTTCCTGCTGGGTGAGATGGATTAGGGCCCTGTGGGGAGGGAGCCAGGCAGTGAGAAAGGCCCTGGCCCAAAGCCAGAGCCCCTTGGCCGAAGGCCCTCTGGGATCTGGAGCCCCTGGGTGTCTGGCAGGTGGGGGTTAGCACGCTCCACCTGGACAAGAGGCTGGGAGGATGCAGGCCCAGCCAGGGTTGAGGAGATACCATGGGGTCCCTAAAATAGAGGGGGCAAGGAAGGAAGGAGACACTCCTGGGTGAACTAGCCAACTTCTCACAGGTAAAGGGAGAAATGGAAGAGCTGAATGACCCCCTTATTTCCCCCTGTGTCTCCCCTCTACCTCCAAGAGGGCAGGTGTCCTCTCAGAGGCTCCCAGGGTGGGAGGGGAGCAGACAACCCTTCCTACCCATAGCCCTCTGCTTCTCAGGGACCCTAATATGGAACAGAATGAAGGGGACCCACATGGTCCTAAAGTTTCCACACAAGCACCGATTTAGGGGAAGAGCCCAGGTGACCACCAAGAAAAGTCCGTATACCTGAGAAACCTGGCTGGTGCCTGGACTGTGCCATCAGTGCTGGTTTCACACTGGCCCTCAGCTCTGTTTTCTAATCTGTGAGATGACATCTCTGAGGCCACACTGTGGAGTGGGATGAGCAGTGGCGGAGGAGTCAGGAGATCTGACTGTCCCTCTGAATTTGGTTTCATCACCAATCAAATAAGGAGAAAAAAATCTGTTCCACTTAGTGTATTTCAAGAGCTGACACATGCATTCTGGAAAATTCAAATATGAGGTACCAAGACATCATTATCCCTGGAGTGTGTATGCGTGCACGCGTGTGTGTGTGTGTGTGTAAAAGGATGGATGTTCCCAGGAAGGGAAGGGAACACATCAAGAACCGGGGACTGCCACATGGGTGCTTTGCATCTCTTTATATCTTCCCGAGGACTTTAAGAGCATGGTATTATTGCCCCCATTTTATAGATGAGAAAACTGAGGCTCAATTAAATTATGTAATTTCTTGTCCAAGCTTATAGAAACTCATAAAATGGGGCATCGGAATTAGAAGGCAAGACTCTTGGGTCTTTAGAGGTTATATGGCCCCAGGGTCTGGAAGCATTATGCCTATGTTCCTATGTTTAGAGGATTTCTCTAGAGGTTTGATTCCTTCTCCTTCCCAGTTGGGCTCAGGCAGGAAGCAGGCTTGGATCCTCAAGACCCACTCCCCATAGTGCAAAAGGGTTGGAGGGTTGGCAAAGTGAATGACGAAGTCAGATGAGGTACACGTGGCCACTGGGGCCATTCTCTGGGGAGAAGGGGCTCCAGCGATGGGTACTTCAAGCTCAGGGCATCCCTGGATCAGAGCTGCCCTCTCTCTGGACTCAGCTGGGCCAGCCCCCTTCTTTGTGCTCAGTTTTTTCCCACAGCCCTGTAAGGGGGGTGCTGGAATCCCAGGCCCACCCCCTGCCGCTAGGCAGCACCCCATTAAGCCCCACCGTAAAAGTCTTGAGAGTGGAGGAGGAGGGGGGTGTCCGCATTCTAAGGAAGCCTCGGCACCCTTCTCCCTTTCTGGGGAACAAGAGGCTTGCTAACGGCTTGGGCCCCTTCCCCAGCCCCTGGCCCCAGCCCTGGCTCCCCTGGACAAAAAGCTGCTTTACATGAGAAGAGCAGGCTGGCCTGTCCTTACTCGGGCACTCAAAGAGGCGGTAGCCCCTGACAGCCGGGACATTGCCCCTTCCCCCAAACCGAGGCCTCGTTTAGTTGCAATTAGCAATTCTTTGCAACCCACGGGGCTGAGAGGGACGAGCCCCCTTACCTCCCAAACCCAGCCTCCCAGCCAGGGTTCCCCTTCCCCCTCCTCTCTCCTCCCTCCCCACCCCTCCCCTCCTCCCTGCCCAACCCCCAGCTCTCCCGGTTAATCGGTTGACTTCCTTGGAGTTCTCCAAAGAAGGAAGCACCCAGAGGTGCCAAACCAGGGGCGGCTTGGGTGGGGGTGGGGTGGGGATGTGAATCTGGGGCTGCCCAGGTGGGGATGGAGGGGACCCCCTCCTCTACCCACGCTGCTGCACCGCCCCTTCCCTCCTCTCTTCCCACTTGTCACCCCGTCTCCAAATCAGGCTTAGCTTTTGGATCAGTAGGACGGGAGAGATGGAAGGAAGTTTTTAGAAAGAGATCAGAGGAAGGGAAAGAGGGTGAGCGGGAGGGTGGCACCAGGTGATGAGGGAGGGGAGGTTCTGTCTCAGAGAAATCGGACGCTCGCTTCTTCTCGCCTGGCTGGCCTGCCCCCTAGATGCTGCAATTGGGCTCCCCCTTCATTCAGCGGGCCTCAGTGTCGGGCTGGGGGCCAAGAGCCCTAATTCAGGCAGTGGTAGGGTGCTGACACTTGGAAAATGAAAAAGACGAGATAGAATCCCAGAGCCGCTTTTAGGCTCACGCAAACCCACTCCTTGGCGTCTGGTCCCCACGGAGAGTGGATTGGTGGTACGAGTGAGGGAAGGGGAGTGGGAGAGTACTCCAAGTCCTTTGCTCCTTTATTTAACTTTTTTAGTTTTTTGGCCGCGCTGTGCAGCATGCGGGATCTTACTTCCCCGACCAGGGATCGAACCTGCGCTTCCTGCAGTGGGAGCGTGGAGTCTTAACTCCTGGACCGCCAGGGAAGTCCCCCCTTTACTCCTTTAGTAGTTTCCTCCACCGTCCTCTCCTCCCTTGCGTCCAAGTCTCTGGTAGGTTTTTTTCTGTCGCCACCAGGAAGCGTCCTCGGTAGAGTGGGGGCTCCGGAGCTGGCACGGAGTCTGCACTCTACGGCTAGTCCCTCCCAGCACCCACCCGGCCTTCCCTTCCGCATGCACCGAGACTGAACATCCCTGAAAGAGAAGATCCCATCCTCTAAGTGAATTCGGCCCTGGCTTTAAAGGGCATGTGGGCAGTGGAACGAGATGTCCAGCACCATGGTTCGGCTGGCCATCGAGGGACGTGACAAGATAAAGGGACTAAGGCTCCCCTGGGGTCATCTCAGCCCGCCCACCTCACAGCTTTTTTGGAAGAGTTGGGGATTGCGGGTTGGTATTGGGGGGCATCCCCTTGAGGTCGTCAGGATTTACGAAGGGAATAGGACAAGGGTGACTTGGAAGCAGAGCAGGGGGTTCATGGTTGAGCTGAGATGAGCTCGGCTGTTTTAGGTTTCCTCTCCCTGTTTGTTAAGTATTGACATTATACTACCCATGCCAATGTCGGGGCAGGGCATGGCTTAGGCTTGGGAAGTAAGAAGGAAAGCTCTGGCCTCTTTATCAACCTTCAGTGGGCTCTCAAAACTTGCATCCTTGGAGCCTCACATCAGAACCAGGGAGGAAACTGCAAATCGAGGCCCCAGGTAGTTCTAGGGAAGGAATCACTTAGCATTACTTCCTGTGGAATTTGCACATACCCTTCCTTTCCCTTTACAAACCCTGATCCTCTGTTTGGGAAGAAAAAGTGCCCCATAAATGAAGAAGGGATGTGAGTTCCCATCCAGAGCTGAGGGGCCCAAAGGGGGCCAAAAGGAAGCAAAGTGAGATCTTCAGCCCAGGGGAGAGAGGCAGGGTCGGCTCCTCCAAAAGCTGTCCTCGGGGAGTTTCAGTGCGAGGCCTGGATTCCAGGTCCTCGGAAGGGCCTGGGGAGGTTGGGCCTCTGGACACTTGGGATCCGGCCTCCTTCAGCTGCTGAAGTGCTGGGGTCTCTGGACCTGCTGAAACCCATGAAGCCCTCATGGCCACCCACCTCCCCTGGGAGGAAGGGATTTAATGGGGGTCAAGTGTTTGGAGCTCTGGGCAGGAAGCAGTTGTGAGCCCAACGCAGGAAATGCTCCTCAAGAGCCATCCTCCCACAGCGAAGCTCCTCCAAGGAGTTTGTTCACCGCACTCCCCTCCAGGAGCAGGAGGTGGGAGGATCTGGGCAGGGGAGAGAAAGGTGGGCCGGAGGAAGGAGGAGGCGGGGCCTGCCACTCACTGCCCCACCCTCTCTCCCTTTCTCCCACCCCTGCTGGAGCCTTGCGCTGACAAGTCCCCCAGCCCCTCCACGCCTTCCCCAGATTTCAGTGTCTGGAGCTCTGTCCTGTCAAGAGCCTTTGGCCTCACAGTCAAAGCCCCCCGCAGTCTGAGATCTTCTGGCCTTGGCACCCACTGTTTATCCCGGGAGCCCTAGATGCCTCAACCTGCCTGCCTGACTTGCTGTTCCCTCCGCTTTGCTGCCTTGGCCTTATCTGTCCCCACCGCTCTTCTCTCCAGGACCTTTGGAAGTCTGATTCGAAGCTGCCTCCATGCTGAAAGCGTCCCTGGTTCCTTTCACACCACCTTGTTCTCACTTGTCAGAACACAAACCACATTTTCCCTTGTTTTAGAACTGAGAGCCTGTCTGTCTTTCCACCAGGGTGAGAGCTCCTAGAACTCTTTTGTTTCCCACAAAAATAAAAGGTGAGCCACCTATGCCATTTTCAAAGTTCTAGCAGCCACATTGAAAAAAAGTAAAAAGAAACAGGTGAAATTGATTTTGATAATAGATTTTATTTAACTCAATAGATCCAAATTATGATCAGTTCCACATGTAATCAATATTAAAATTATTAATGCTGTATATTATATACATATGTATTTCAAACTAAGTGTTTGGAATTCAGTATGTATTTTACACTCACAGCACCTCTCAATTTGGATTAGCTTTGTGCTCAGTAGTCACATGGCTTGTGGTTACCATAGTGGATAGCGCAGTTCTAGAAATCAGGGCTGGAGCCCCAGGTCTATGCTAAAAGTTCAGATAGCATCTTGTTTAAGAAGCCCAGTTGTTGGAACAGATTGTCTAGCTTTGTATACTAGCTCAGCTATTAGCTGTATGATCTTAGACATGTCCATGCCTTAACTGTCTCATCTGTAAAATGGGTCTAATAAGCCTCATAGGATCTTTGTGAGGATTATGTGAAGTGTGTAGAACAACATCTGGCACACAGTAGTAGGTGTTCTATAAAGATTGGAGTCTTCATCTCCGAAAGAGGCTAACCTTGGCCCCAAACAATTGTAAGCTGAAAGACTCAGGATATTAAAGGAATTAAAAAAAAAAAGTCTTTGCCCTGTAGCAGACTGAGGCAGAAGTAAGCTGGGTGGGGTGAGTGAGTTTTTTCTGGAGGAGTTGGAATAGGATGGAAGAGGAGAAGGCTGTGGGTGGCTGGCAGAAGGCTCCTTTGAGGGCCAGACCAAGGTTTACAGCTGTGCTGCCATGGAATTTGGAAACAGTAACCGGGCTGGGATGATTCACTGCTGAAATGAAGCTTCTGGGGTTCAGAGAATAGCGGTCTGCAGCGCTGGAGCCTTGAGAAAACGCTTCAAGGAGCAAAGTGAAGTTTGGAAAACCAGCTGGCGGTGGGTGACAGGGAGTTTGCCGAGTTCGCGGTGAAAGGGACTAGTTAGGACAAAGGGTCTGACTGGGGTCAGGCCCACCCCCTTGCAGGTACCCTCCCTTCCTAGCTGCAGGCTTCCTGGGAGACGGAAGCGTATGCCGGCTGCATTTTGAGGCCGTAGCGCCCTCTGCTGGACCTGGGAACCTGGGGCAGCAGCGTGCGTGCGAGGTGCTGGAGATTAGGGGAGGGGGTGACAAAATTCTGTGCGGGGAAAGTTCTGTGCCAAATACAGTCCTTCCTGATCCCCCAGACACTCCTGAGGAGATGGCACAATCGGAATCCTTTGACAAGAATATAGGAAGCTTAAGTAAAATGAGCAACCCCTAAAGTGTAATTGTCTATTGGATCATCTTTATTTGCGCAATTGGTGTAGATTCACGGGAACTATACTAATTTCACCTCATAATCCTTTGGAGTTGGAGGGCTATGTGTTAGAGGCAAATAATAGTAATAATAGCCACTAAAGCTTATATAGCCCTAATTTGTGCCAGGTGCTATTCTTTTATTATTTTACAGACAAGGCACAGAAAGTTTTGTCACCTGCCTAATGTGACACAGCTGACAGATTTCAGGACCAGGCTGACCTGGGCAGTCTGGCTCCAGAGTGTGTGCGCTAAACCATCTCGCTACCTACTGCTTCTCTGACATGATCAGAACCACTTTCCCCCTTATGTGAGGTATGATAAGTCCAGGTGCTTCATGAATCTGGACCTTTCTAGTTCTGTCTGAGTCTCTGACCACTGCAAATTGATTTTGAAAAAAATCAGGGCTAGCATTTATTGATTTGTTGTGCACTGAATAGATGCCCGGCCCCATGCCAAGCACACTGTTGGATTATCTCATTGAAGCCCCATAATGGCCCAATGACTACTATCATCTCCCCCCTTTTACACATGGGGAAGTGTATTAGTTTTCTTTTTCTTTACTTAAAAAAATATATTTATTTATTTTTGGCTGTGTTGGGTCTTTGTTGCTGCGCGCAGGCTTTCTCTAGTTGTGGCGAGTGGGGGCTACTCTTCGTTGCGGTGCGCAGGCTTCTCATTGCAGTGGCTTCTCTTGTTGCAGAGCACAGGCCCTAGGCACGTGGGCTTCAGTAGTTGTGGCACACAGGCTCAGTAGTTGTGCCTTGCTCTACAGCGCAGGCTCAGTGGTGGTGGCACACGTGCTTAGTTGCTCCGCGGCATGTGGGAACTTCCCAGACCAGGGCTCGAACCTGTGTCCCCTGCATTGGCAGGTGGATTCTTTTGTTTTGTTTTTTTTTTGCGGTACACGGGCCTCTCACTGTTGTGGCCCCTCCCGTTGCGGAGCACAGGCTCCAGAGGGCTGGGGCACGAACCCGTGTCCCCTGCATTGGCAGGCGGACTCTCAACCACTGTGCCACCAGGGAAGCCCCGCAGGTGGATTCTTAACCACTGCACCACCAGGGAGTTCCCCGTGTATTAGTTTTCCATTGCTACCTAACAAATTGCCACAAACCTCGTGGCTTAAAACAATACGCATTAGAGGTCCAGGCATGGCTTAGCAGGCGGACCCTCTGCTCAAGGTCTCACAAGGCTGCAATCAAGGTATCAGCTGGACAGTGTTCTCATCTGGAGGTTTGACAGGAGAAGACTCTGTTTCCAAATTCCATCAGGTTGTTGGCAAAATTCATTTCCTCTAGGGTTTACTGACCGTCCCAGCTTCCTGCTGGCTGCTGGTTGAAGACAGTTCCTTTCCACAAGGGCTTTCCCAGTGTATCAGTCAGTGTCCTCCAGAGAAAGAGCTCCAATAGGGTGTGTGTGTGTGTGTGTGTGCGTGCATAAAAATATTTATTCCAAGGAATTGGCTTACATCCTCGTGGGGGCTGGCAAGCATGAAATCCATAGGGCAGATCAGCAGGCTGGTAACAGTCAGGTAGGAGGTTATGCGGCAGGCTTAAGGCAGAATTTCTTTATTCCTCAGGGAAACTTCAGTTTTGTTCTTTTTTTTGGCCACGCTGCGCAGCTTGCCGGTTCCCTGACCAGGGACGGAACCTGCGCCCCCTGCAGTGGAAGCTCTGAGTCTTAACCACTGGACTGCCAGGGAAGTCCCCAGTTTTGTTCTTAAGGCCTTTTGACTGATTGGATGAGGCCCACCCACATTACCAGGAATCATCTCCTATACTTAGAGTCTACTGATTGTAGATATTAACCACATCTACAAATTCCCTCCACAGCAGCACCTAGATAAGTGTGTGATTGAACAACTGGGTACTAGAACCTGGCCAAGCTGACACATAACACTTGCCATCATGCCTCACGGGGCCACTTGCTTCCCCACGCCAGCAAAGAGCATCTCTAGAGTGAGCTGGCTAGCAAGAAGGAGCCATATAATCCATATAGAATCATGGGACATCCCATCCCCTTTGCCAGATTCTACAAAGTCAGAAGCAACTCGAGGGTTCCTTCCACAAGCAAGGGAGGGGGATCACACAAGAACATAAACACCAGGAGGTGGGGACATCTTAGAGTCTGTCCACCACAGAAGCTAAGGCTCAGAGAGGTTAGGGAGAGGCCCGAGAGCACACAGTGGTAAAGCTGGGGGTCTGCTAACAGCTCTGCTGGAAGCCCCCTGCTGGTTCCACGTCCATGGGCTAGCCTAGCTGTGCGCCAAGCTTCCCATCTTTCCCTTATCGTCTTTCCCTGGAGAGCTTGGCCTCTTGTAGGTTCAACCATCACACACAGGCTGAGGATGCCAAACCCCGGCTTCCTGGCTCCAGATTGTCTGGTTCTCATGGGCCTGTATTTCCACGTGGGTGTCAGCATGTCTCTAATGCAGTGTGGTGAAGAGACCCTGGTTCAGTCTCAGCCTTGGATCAGCCACCAGCTCTCTGAGGAGCCTGGCAAGTCCCTGGACTTCTGCCTCTCAGTTTCCTGGACTCCTCTTCTCACCACCCTGCCCCCATCCGGTCCTCTCCCTTTACTCTCGCACATCCGCCCACCACGCTGCATCCCAAGCCATTCTGCACCCCAGCTGGAATGATCATATCATCCACTCCTGAAAACTTCTCGGTGACTTTCTACTGCCCTTGGCATCAATGGTGAGCTCCTTGGTCTGACCTACCAGTCTCTGTGTGGCTGAGCTCTGGTTCGCAACTCCAGCTTCCTCTCCTGGACCTACAGTTCCACAAAAGATGAGCCCAGGCACCACTGCGGCCCCAGCACCTAGCACCATGCCTGGAACCTAGGATGAGTCACCACATACCTGATAAGTGACAGAAGTGGTCATGTGAAAAGAGTGGGCTGAATCAGGCAACACTTCAGGTCCTGCTTGTGATTCCCCTAATCTCTGTCTGCTCCATCCAGTAACACTAGGCTCAGGCAGCCAGGTGCTATTGTGGATAGATGGATCCCCAATGGGCCACACCAGGCCTGATTGCCATTTCCGTGCCTTTGTTTCTATTCTTTTAGTGATTATCGTATAAAGTATATCCTATAATTATGTACAGGGCATATTGTTTTGGCCTGTACCCTAAAAACTACAGTATGCATCAAAGTCTAAAGTTAACTTATTCCTTTACTTACTTTCCTCCTGGACCAAAGAACACTTTAACTTCATTTATCATTTATGTTGTACATTTTAATTCCCTTCTTTAACTTTACAGGACATTATTATTATTGTTTATGAAGTCAATGCTTATTTAGATTTATGTACGTATCTTTACTCTTCACTTCTTTAAAATATTTTTAATTGAGATATACTTCATCATTTTAAGTGTACAATTCAGTGGCTTTTAATATATTCACAAGGTTGTACAACCATCACCACTATATAATTTTATAATATTTTCATCACCCCAAAAAGAAATCCTGTGCTCATTAGCAGTCACCCCCCATTCCTTTTTCCCTCTACCCCCTGGCAACCACTGATCTACCTTCTGTCTCTATGGATTTACCTATTCTAGACATTTCATATAAACAGAATCACACAGTATGGGGCCTTTTGTGTTTGGCTCCTTTCATTTAACATAATGTTTTAAAGATTCATCCATATCATAACACGTGTCCGCACTTCATTCCTTTTAATGAGTGAGTAATATTCCATTGATAGATGTACCACTTCTGTTTATCCATTCATCTGTTTGGGTTGTTTCCACTTTCAGGCTATTATGAATAATGCTGCAGTGAACATTTGTGTACAAGTCTTCATTCCTTCTTGCATCTTAGACTTTCCATCTGGCATCACTCTCCTTCTGCTTGAGTTGCATCCTTTACAATTTCCTTCAGTGAGGTTCTGCTGGTAGCAAGCTTTCTTAATTTTACTAGTTTTGTTTGAAAATTCACTCTTGAACTCTAGGGCAGAAGTTATTTTCTTTTAGCATGTTCAAGGTATCATCCCACTGGCTTCTGGATTTCATTATTGTGTTGAGAAGGCTGCTCTCAAGATCCTCATTCCCGCTGTTGGTATATATTCTCCCTTCCGTGCTGCCTCAAATTGGAGTCATTCCCCAAGGCCTGCCTCTACTTCCACCTCTTCCACCAGCCCTTCCTCTTCCTGCCCCCTTTGAGCTTTCCTACCCCAGAACTAGAACTGACTGTCCCCATTCAGTGGCAGCACCTTGGGACTTCTCTTGCATGATCTATTTATCAAATCATTTTACGGATTGATTTATTACCTCCCCCACTAGGTGATCAGCTTAGGGAAGGCAGGAATAGCCACGACCAGTGGCTCCAAATCCTGACCATCAGGAGGTGTGGTGGGGATGGGGGAGAGTCGGGTTCAGTAGGTTTGAAGCAGTTTCTAGGTCTGACCAGGCATCTGGGAGTGCAGGTTAAGAACTTACCCCCCCCCCAGCTGCATTAAATCCCTACTGGCCCCAGCGAACCTCCTCCCCAGAGCTGGAGGCTTCTGGGAGAGGTTGCTTCGGGTCTGGACCCCCCCTGGTCTAATCTGAGATCTCCCCGAGTTGGGCGAGGAGGCTCGAAGGCAGATGCACTGCGTCTAGTCGACGGTAGGTGGCAGCACATACATTCTCATTGCGGCCCTGGCAGCTGCTCGCGGACTTCCGGGTGGGGCTGGGACCGAACAGGGCATGACGGAATGCGGCTGCCCCGAGTCGGACCTCCTTTTAGTCCACAGTGCCCCAAACAGAATACGGTCAACAACTTCTCCTCCAGCCCTCTCCCTGTCTCCTCTCCCCTTAGGCCCCGTGCTACTGCGATCCCCACCAAATTCGAGTTTCCTGTCCAGTACTGTTTCTTGCCTACTTAAACTTTGCCCTTGCTGACCACCTTCTGAAATGCTCTTTCAATCCACTCTCCTAACTATTCTCAGTTCAAAAAAATTTTGTTTGTTTTGTGAATTGGTTACAATGATCTTAAACTTTACAGATGATAATGAGTGCCAAGAAAAGTATAAGTAAAATAGACAGGGGTCTTGCCTTACCGGGTATGAGAACAGACAATGGGGACTTCCCTGGTGGCAACAGTGGATAAGACTCTGCGCTCCCAATGCAGGGGGCCGGGGTTCCATCCCTGATGGGGGAAATGGATCCCACATGCATGCCGCAACTAAGAGTTCACATGCCGCAACTAAGGAGCCTGCCTGCCACAACTAAAACCCGGCACAACCAAATAAATAAATAAATATTAAAAAAAAAGAAGAAGAACAGACTTTGAAGCCTCCAGAATTAAGTCCCTTAACATTGCTATGGGAATAGAAAAATTGATCAGAACAGAATAGAGAATCCAGAAATAAGTCCCACTACATATGAATTTCTAAGATATCACATAGGGGGGTTTTTCAGTTAATTGGGAAAAAATAAAAATGATTTTGCAATAGCAGGCTCTCCAAATGAAAGAAAATAAAACTAGAGCTTTATCTAACACCATACACCAAAAAAGAACTGTAGATGGATTAAAACTTTAAATGTAAAAAATAAATTTATCTTACAACTAGTGGGTAGATAAATTCTGGAGATCTAAGGCACAGCATAGTGATTATAGTCAATAACACTGTATTACAAGCTACAAAATTGCTGAGAGACTAAATCTTAACTGTTAACACAGAGAAGAAATGATAAACATGATATCATAAAAATGATAAACAAACATGTTAGCTAACACTACTGTAGTAATCATGTTGCAATATATAAAGGTCACTCAGCCTGAAGAATCTGCAGAAGGGAGGTGGAAGGTATGGCCCCTGGCCCTGTAGAATCTCTTAGAGAGATTCTCTAAGAGCCCACACTCTTAGAGCAGTTGGCCTCACATTTTCATGGTCATCAGAATCATGTTTTGGGGGATGGGGATGGTATTAAGATTCAGCAGAACTGGGCAGGGGGAGCACCGTAATCTACATTTTATTAATTTAAAAAAGTATTTATTTATTTGGTTGCGCTGGGTCTTAGTTGTGGCAGGCAGGCTCCTTAGTTGTGGCATGTGAACTCTTAGTTGCGGCATGCACGTGGGATCTAGTTCCCCGACCAGGGATCGTACCCGGGCCCCCTGAGTTGGGAGCGCAGAGTCTTAACCATTGCGCCACCAGGGAAGTCCCATAATCTGCATTTTAAACAGCACTCCCATGTTATTCTGACCACATTTTGACAATCTCCTCCAGACTCAAGATCCACATAGACAACTTCTTTTCATCTCCATTTAAACTCTCAGAGATGTCTCAGGCTTAGTACATCCAAAATGCAACTCTTGATACCCTCTAAATTTGTCCGCCGCCCACCCAACCCTCCTAATCTCAGCAAATAACTCCCCATTCCACTTGGTTACTCACACCAGGAACCTGGAAGCCATTGTTGATTCCATCCTTTTCTTATCCCCAACATCTAATCCATTATCTTGCCAATCCTTCTTCAAAATGTACCTTAAACTGCCTTCTCTCCATCTCTACTGCCACCATCTTAGTCCAGGCCATCACCGTCTATCACCTCTCATGGAATTTACTGCAGTAGCAGCATATCTGTTCTCCCCACTTCCATTCTCGCCCCCTTAAAATCCATACTCCATACAGTCAATGATGGATCTCTTGAAAATGTAAGTAGGGTCACATTGCTCCTCTTCTCCAAATCTGTCAAAGACCCCCCTCCTGTGCGGAATAAGCTCCAGCTCCTTGCCATGACTTCAAGGTCCTCCTAGGTAAGACGGTCCCCGCCTCCCTTTCTGTTAGGGAACCATTGACCGAAACCACCAGCCTTGGCCAGGCATGATGATAACCACTTGCATGAGTTGCCTCACAACAGGAGGTTTCAACAAGGAACATGGTGCTTCCACCGAAAACTAACCAGGAGAATTTGGGAGGGGCCAAAAGGAGGGAGGAGCCGCCAGTCCATAATACTGTCCTACCAACCTCCCAGACTCCTTCGCGCTGGAATCCATCTTGGCTGGGAGATGCGCATGCCACCGGGAAGGACCCTGAGTCAGACCAAATATGGGCCAAGCAAGATGAATGGCCAGAGACAACCTGGAAACTAACCCCATTACCATAAAACCTGAGGCTGTGAGCCACATGGCAGAGCAGTTCTCCCGGGTTCCCTTACCCTATTGCTTTCTGCCCAGGCATGCCTTCCCTGTAAAGTCTTTTGCTTTGTCAGCATGTGTGTCTCCTCAGATAATTCATTTCTTTGTCCATATATATACACAAAGAAATGATAGTGAAATGATAAATGAAATGATAATTCATTTCTATATATATATATATTTTTTATTGGCGTATAGTTTTACAACGTTGTGTTAGTGGAGTTCCCTGTGCTGTACAGCAAGTTCTCATTAGTTATCTATTTTATACATGTTAGTGTATATATGTGACAATTCATTTCTGAGCATTGGACAAGAGCCCACTCTCGGGCCCTGGGTCTCCCTTCCTGCAACATTTTCACTTCTTGCAGTACCTCTAACCAGGACTGGCTATATAACATGCAGGGCCCAGTGAAAAATGAAAACGTGGGGCCCTTGTTAAAAAATTATTAAGAATTTCAAGATGTGACAGCAGAGCATTAAACCAAGCATAGAGCCCTTCTGATTACAGATCCTTGTGTGACTGGCCCTGCCTCTGTCTGGAACTGTCTGCCCCAGTTTATAACAGCCATCTCTCAGCTCGAATGTCACTTCACCAGAGATGTCACCTGATTATCACTGAATTTAAAGTAGCCTCACCCAATTCCTCTCTATCACATCACTGGGTATTATTTTCTTCCCAGCACCTGGCCATATCTGAAACGATCTCATTTTTTACTTGTGTGTTGTCTGTCTCTCCCCACCTTCTCCCCACGGCCAGAATATAAACTCCATGAAGGACCTTTCCTGCTGTGCTCAGCTTGGTATCTCCAGCAACTAGAGCAGGGTTGCTTCAGACTAGGTACAGGATAAATATTTGATGAATAAAGGAACGAGTATGCCTAAACACTGAAGGAAGCTGGTCTAGCATTGGCCACCTACCACAGGGGAATCCAATGGCCAGCAGCGTTTTCTTTTTTTTCTTTGGGCATTGTGAATACCATAGGCTCCTTTTCTCCCACTGCCTTAGTTCTATCCCAAGTCTCACACTTAAGTTCCTGTCTTTCCTCTGAGTGAGAAAGGATGAACAGACCATGTTTGAATCTGATTAGCTGTGTGACCAAGGATAAATGATTTGACCTTTCGGAGGCCTGCCTCTTCATCTACCCCATGAGGATAATCATGTTATCAGCTATTGAGATGATTTTGAAATTAAATGGGTGAAAATTAATAAAGGGAAACCTCACTAAAATGGAGTCGGGAGGACAGAAGGGGGAGCTCTCACTCACATATCACTCCATATTGTCGACTGAAAAAAAATGCACAACCTAAAGTTGAGAATTATGTTTTATCTGGTGGACTTTCTGAGGACTTCAAGCCTGAGAGGCAGCCTCTCAGATAGCTCTGAGGGACTGCTTTGAAGAGGGAAGGGAGGAGCCAGGATATATAGGAGTTTTGCAACAAAGACCAGGTAGTCAGAACAGCAGAAGATTACTGTTAATTAAAGAAAACCCAGACATCTCAAGTTAATTAATTTAGTGCTTTTCTATGTATGGAAGATGCAAGAGTCTGGGCTCACTGAAATTGTTCCTTTGATGTGCACCTTAGCTATCTAGGGCCAGTATCCTGTTTTTTCCCATCCTGAGTTCCCTCAGGGCTCATCATAGTGGGTGGCTGTAGTGGCTTGATGGCTGCAACATCCTTTGTTTACTGATATGGCAGGGAATATTTTTCATTCATGATATGAAAACAGATCTCAACAGGGAGAAATGTACCATTCTTCTCTGGCAGGAAGTGACACTACTTTGCTACCACCAGCAGGAAGAAGGAAGATTTTCTCCTTGCCTGGCAACAGCACAGCCAATGAGAGACTGTCACAACTCAACCAGTGAAAAGCCATTATATTTTGAACTCCTATTTTCCTCCAGTGGACTTTTTGTTTATAACAGTCCCTCGCAACTTCCTCTTCTCCTCTATAAAAGGATTTACTCTCCTTTGCTTTATGGGACTTGCACGGGGTTTGCTGTAGTTGCTTGTACTAAAATTCTTTGCTGCTCCAAATAAACTCATTTTGCTAGCGAAAAAACAGAAAGAAAAACAAAAAACTGACTGTTTTTCGATAACAGGAAGATTTAAATCTCTCAGGCTATCTTCCTTCTCCTTTCCCACATCTTCACAGTATACTTTTTTTTTTTTTTACTTTTGACTTTATTTATTTATTTAACATCTTTATTGGAGTATACAATATACTTTTATGACATTTTTGTTAGATCAATATTCAGTTTTTGTATTAGTGTGATTGTAAATATTTTTCACAGGTAAACCATGTTGTGTAGTAGGATTATTATGATTATATTTTTCCCTACAATTTTCCCCTAAAGTTAATTCCTTTTTTTTTTCCATTTGCTTAGTTTTCTATATTCCTATCCTGATGTTTCCCATCAAACACTTTAAAGAAGTGTAAATCTCTCTTTCAAACCAATTGTATACTCCATCAGATTTCTTTTTGCCAACAACATTCCTGGGGGCCTCTGTCCTCCTGTGTCCTACTGTTCTCCTCTGTATTGGGTGTTTTTACGTCTGCTGCACAGTTGTCATCCTGGAATGTCTCTACACAGTCACGCTGGGAACTCTCTTTGCTTCTTTCTCAGGTTAGAGCTCTGCTTTCTGGATTTCAAGTCTCCCTTTTCTTGTTTTACTCCTTTTTTTTTTTTTTTTTTTTTTTTGCTGTAGAACATCTTTAGTGGCTTCCAGAGAAAGAGTACATGGGAAATAATTTTTTTTGGTAGCTTGCACGTCAAAAATGTCATTTTTCTCCCTCATAGTTGATTAATGATTTGACTGGATATAGATTTCTGGGTTGGAAACCATCCTCTCTTAGAATCTTCAGGTCATTGTTCCTCAGTCTCCTCCCCTCTGGTGTTCTGCAGAAGACCAAGATCATTCCAATTCTTGGTCTTTCATTTACAACCTATTTTTCTTCTTTGGAAACCTTAAGGAGCTTCTCTTTGTCTCATGTGTCCTGAAATTTCACAGTGCTGTACATGGCAGCAAGTTAGTTTTCATCCATTGTGCTAAGCCCTCTCAATTTGGAAACTCAGGCCGTTAATAGCAGAAAGTGTTTACATGTTATTTCTTTAATATGCTCTTCCGTCCATGTTTTTCCTTGTTCTTCCTAGAAATCCTCCTATTCAGATGTTGGATTGATCCTCACACTTTCACATCTGTTCTTTCCTGTTTTCCATCTTATCCATTCAACAAATCTTTATTTAATGCCTACTATGTACCATTCATTATTCTAGATGCTGGGGATATAGAAGGGAACAAAACTGAGAAAAATTCCTGCTCACATGGAGTTTACATTACATATTAGAAAGTGATAAGCACAATAGAGAAAAGTAAAATTAGGGAAGGAGGCTAGGAAGTTCAGAATACAGGGCTCTGTAAATAGGGTGATCAGGGATCTTACTGAGAAACTAACATTTGAATAAAGATGAGGGGGCAAGCCATGTCAGTGGATATCTGGGAAAAAATAATAGGCAGAAAGAATAGTATATACATTAGCCCCTAAATGGGGCAGGCTGAGGCAGGAGCAAGCCCATGGGATCAAGGCTTAGCCAAGAGGCCAGTTTTTTCAGAGAGAAGGGAAGCAGAGGGCAGAGAGGAAAATGAGGTCTGAGAGGTGAAGTGGTGGTCGGTGGATTTTACTGTGAATGACAGGGAAAGCCACTGGAGGGTTGGACCAGGGGACTGATGTAACTGACTGACTTTTTTAGCAGGATCACCGTAGCTTGAACAGTGTACGGCAGGGGTCCCCAACCCCGGGGCTGCAGACCGGTATCGGTCCGGGGCCTGTTAGGAACAGGGCCACACAGCAAGATGTGAGTGGCGGGTGAGCCAGCAAAACTTCATCTGCTGCTCCCATCGCTTCCCATCGCTCGCATTACCGCCTGGACCATATCCGCCACCCCCCACCCCCACCCCCACCTCGCGGCCACGGAAAAATTGTCTTCCACGAAACTAGTCCCTGGTGCCAAAAAGGTTGGGGGCTGCTGGTGTAGGGGGTCAGGGTGGAAGCAGAACGTTTAGTAGCTATTGCAATAATTAAGGAGAAAGTGAAGGTGGCTTGGACCTGGGTGTCTTTTCATTCTGTTTTCTGGGAAATTCCCACAAGTTTATTTTCTAACTCTTCTATTGGATTTTTAATTTCTGCTTAAGAAATTTTAACTTCCAACTTATTTCTTAATTTCTGAACATTCTTTTTTCTTTTTTGGCATCTTATGCTCCCTGATGTGGACCCTTGTTCCCTAATGTGATCTTATGTCTCCGTAGATAATGATTATAATTCTTTTCAGGTTTCTTTTGCTACCTCCATTATCTCTGACTCCTCTGAATCCCCTTTTTCTGTTGTTTTGTCTTGTTTTGATTTTGGATGGGGTTGTCTCTGTCTCTCCTGTTACAGGTTTCCTTCAATGTCTGGTAATCCTTGGCTATCCATTCATACATAAGAGTTGAGTGGAAGTTCTGTGTAATGGGGCTACCTGAATGATGGACTTCTCTGTGGGCTATTTGGGCAGGAAGAAGACCTTTATGTTGAGGAGAACCCACCCCTCACTCCCAGTTTTGGTAAGTGTCGGGGTTTTTTCCACTAAGCCAGTCAATTTCCCAGAGCAGGATCTGTGAATGAAAAATATCACCTGCCATGTCAGTAAACAAAGGATGTTGCAGCCATCAAGCCATAACATTACAGCCTCCCTAACGGTGAGCCCTGAGGGAACTCTGGTTGGAAACAGAATGCCCACGCTGCAGCCACCCCAATAGTGCACCCTGATGAATCTCAGGATGAGAAAACACAGGATACTGGCCCCAGATAGCTGAGGTGCATATCAAAGGAGTGATTTCAGCGAGCCCAGACTCTTGCATCTTCCCATACACAGATAAGTGCTAAATTCCTTAAGTTGAGATATCTGTTTTCCTTTAATTAATAGTAATATTTGATGTTCTGACTACCTGGTCTTTGTGGCAAAAATTCCTATAGATCCTGGCTCCCCCCTTGCCTCTTCAGAGCAGTCCCTCAGAGTGATCTGAGAGTCCTATCTCCCGGGCTTGAAGTCCTCAGAATGTCTGCCGAACAAAACGTAACTCTCAACTTTTAGGTTGTGCATTTCTTTTCAGTCAATAGATCCTATAGTCTATCACTGGGAGAAGCCTGACTCTCTGACCAGAATGTTGCCTTTTACGAAATCTTCCCATTTTCAGCATGATATCTCCCTCTTCAGTCGTCACAGATATGAAGTCTCTCTGGTTCAGCCTTTTCAGAGGAGAACCCTCCAGTTCATTACCTGGGTGGGAAAGGGATTTAGAGTCTAACTGCTCCCTTAACTGCCTTGTAACCAGTCCTCTTGTTTTTAGCGCCATTTACACCTTCATCTTCAGTGGTACCTGGTGATTCCAATTCTTGAGCCTTTCTATTATACCTTAGCATCAATCAACTTGTTTCCTGGCTTCCCTACTCCAGGACTTTGCTTTCTCCATTCTACTAAAGCCATTTCCATTTATGTATGCTCTCCAGCTTCCGAATGATGTTGACATCTCTTGTCTGCTATCGTCCTTTCTTCAGGTCTTTTTGTCCATGTGAATTTATGCCCTTCTCATCCTTTTACTGTAATTTCAGTGGGGTTGGGAGAGGGAGAAGAGGTAAATGTGTCATGTGCATTCATGGGATTCAACCTGCCACCTTTACCCTCAAGTCTCCTCACAGTGTTTCAATTCTGTGTGTTCTGCCTCTACTTAAATAGGGAGCTCTATTCACTGCTCAGAACTGTATTCCGCTTGGACTGGGGGTTAGGTGCAGCAGAAGGTAACAAAGGAATAGAAGATACACACACTTTCTCCAAAAAATTACATTCCATTTGACTCTCTCAGGGCAGGGTAAGAGCCCTTTTTCCATCATGCGACTTCTGTCAACTACTCTTTTCAAAAGCAGGGAAGTCCTGCTACCTCTCCTATGTGTTTTATGTATTTTGGCTAAGGGAGCTGTAGGGCTAGGTGGGGTGCTCAGGAAGGTCAAAGGGTGGAAAAATCTGATTCATAACCCACACACAGACAGTGAGGGGAGGGAGGGAGGGAGGGAGGGAGACGCAAGAGGGAAGAGATATGGGAACATATGTATATGTATAATTGATTCACTTTGTTGAAAAGCAGAAACTAAAACACCATTGTAAAGCAATTATACTCCAATAAAGATGTTAAAAAAAAAAAAAGTGAGGGTCAGGGGCAGTATAAATTACCAATTTCCTTATTTTTAAAAAGGAAACTGAAGCCCAGAGAGCTGTAGTCGATTTGGATCAACTTTGGTCTCTTGGGAAATACTTCTCTCAAATGATCGCTTGAAAATGCCACATTATTAGCAGTCTTTGGCCCTTTGGGTCTAAGGTTCTCTCTGTCCCAAGGCTGCAGGCCCCTTGCTGTTCCTTGGGTCAAAGGTCGCTTCAGAGGTCGTTCCTTTCACCACCGCCCCTCAGTTTTGTTTTTTGTAGCACTGGTTAATTTTTAAAATTATGTTATTATATTACCTGATTATCCTCACTGGAATGTAAGCCCTATGAGAGAAGGGATCTTTCCTGTCTCGTGCGCCGTTTAATCCTCAGGGTGAACCTGGGATTCGAAACTAAGTCTGACTCCAAAATCCGCGCTTTCAGCCACTACATTATGCTGCTATTTGGTGAAGAAAGCAGAGGATGGGCTTCTGCGTTTTCAGGCAAGCAAGAGCGCAAAAAGAGATACCCTACTGGGAGAAGGGAGCAGGTTGAAAACATCCGGCTCTAGGAGCGCAGCGCCCTCTCGTGACCTTTCTCTCCGGAAGCGTTTGCAGCCCTCTGGCGCGAGTGCGCACGCGCGGCCGCCGGGGTCTCTCTCTCTCTCTCTCTGGGTCGCGCGCGAAGCGGGGACGTGAGGGAAGGTTCCGCCTCCAGGGTAGAAAGGCGCCTGCGCCGGCGGTGCTCCGGTCGGGACGCGCATATCTCGCTTCCTCCCTCCCTGACCTGTACGCGGGTGGGCGTGGGAGGAGGCGGGGAACACTGGAGGGGAGCGAGGGGGCGGGTGTCGCGGGAGGGAAGGAGCGAACCGGAGAGCGTCGTCCTGAGAGGAGTGAAGGCGGCAAAATGGCGGACCGCTTCTCCCGCTTCAACGAGGACCGAGACTTTCAGGTAAACACGGGCGTCGCCGAGGTCCGGGGAAGGCGCTGGCCGAGCCGGAACCTCCTCATCCCCCGCTCCCAGCTCGCTTTCTCTCCGGGGTCTGCTCCGGCTTCCGAAACGGCTCCCTTTTCTCCCTCCTCTGATTCCTCAAGGGGCCTCCCGGTTTGAGGCGAGGCCGCATCTCCTCTCACCCCGTATCCTCTTACCTCTTTACCTCAGGCCGCCGGGTTTACGGCCTCGGCCTGTTCGGGCTGCGGGTTTGGGAGCCCCAGCCTGGCTGCTGGGGGTGGGAGGAGGGCTGTGCTGCCCTCGGGTGTGCCCAGCGTGTTGCGGGCGCTGGGCTGCCTCCCAGGGGACACGGCGGTTGGGTTGGGGTGGGAGGGCGGGCTTGGGGCGAGTGTTGCTGAGACCGGGGCTCCCGAACCCCTGGATTTTGCTCGCACGGCTCTTCTTGGGGTCCTTCCCCCTCTTTCCTCATTGTAACAGATGAATCCCTTTCATTGTCTATTCTTCCATATTCTCACCCGGAGAAAGAGGGCTTTAGTTATCAGACGCCTCCTTGGTTAGTCAGACATTGAGATTTCTCCGGGCGTGAATGTTGCTGTTGTCGTTAGACCATTAAATGGGCTTGGAAAACAGTAAGTTTCAGGATGATGGTCGATGTAAGCTTAGCCCTAAATCCTACCTCGAGAGATTTGTAAGAAGCGTCCTGATAATGGACTACAAGCAGGTGATGACTAGTACCAAAAGCTTGATTTTTCTTTCTTCAGTTGCAGACGTTGTATGGAAAAATGTCCTTGCCATGGCAAGCATTATTGAGGAAAAAATTAAGGCCAAATTAGAACAACACGTCTTTCGGCTGTTTCGAATACCTTCCAGTTAAGCATTGTTACCGCAGCAGTTTCGGGTACTAAAAGGGATTTAGTAGAGATGGGCTTAAAATACATCCTCAATCTCAAAGAAACCACTGCATTACTACCGCATATCCTGGCAACAGCAGTTTGGGTCAGGGGATGCCGAACTCAAATTATTATCCCGCTGCAGATCTTTCTCAGAGTAACACGGGAATACACGGGATAGGTTTCGGAAGGCAGTTTGAAGGCTTTGAATTCTCCGAGATGTTTGGGTTGGTAAATAAACAGGTAAAACAGTTAAGCCAACGCTGTTAACAATCTGGTGCCTAGAACGCTTATGAGAAGTTTTGCAGCAGTGAAGGATCTGGGGCTGTTGAAAAGCCTTGTGATCACGCGGCTGCTGATAGCTGCAGCACAACACGGGATCTCAAGGTGTTTAAGGCTATAATGCAGGTCCTGGGAAGTTGGAAGCCATCAGTTCATATTAGCCACTTGAACCCTGGGATAGGTGGTTTTTTGTTTGTTTGTTTTAGGGAGCACCATAAAACATGAGTAGGCTGCAAGATGTGTGGGATTTATTGGTAGTTTTTTAAGGAGACATGTTGGTAACTAAAATCCTCAAGTGCTTTTCAGAGGAGAGAATTTGAGGATCACTTAATAAAATTGAAAATAAATAATATGGACAACTAAGTTTTGAGGGGAAATGTTTGTCAACCACAGGATTTCAGCAGTCAAACAAACAGGATTTGCAGGGCCTTGAAAGATTTTGAAAACTGGGGAGCAGAGTATGAATGCCGTCACCTGAAAAAACTGAGAAAGCCTCTACTTTTTCAAGTAAGATGACTTTCTCTTTTGATGCTGTAGTTGCGTTTATATAAGATCTGCTTTTGGTTGCTTGGTAGTCCTTTGAAGATACTACATATATTTTATGCACTGCTTTTATATTGGAATACCCAATTCCTGCTGTATTGGGTCAGCCAGGTAAATATTGGTATTTAAAATTCGGATGTCCCAGCATTATGGATAAATAGGGCATTGGTAATGAAAAACTTTTAGACAATTACAGGATAATAAAACTTCTGTAAATTATTGTGCTAACATTAAAAAAATCATTCATTTAAAAATACTTAAAAGTACTGTTTTCTGGATGTTTTAATAAAAGGGAAAATATAGATTGATTTTCATTAATGATGTCATTTGATTTAGTTATTGGAGAGAAGACATAATAGGATGCTCCTGCATATAGTATATCTGAAACGTTGTTCAAGGTCAGGTTATTCAAAATTAACTGTGGCCTTCTTTTAAGGCTTTAAGTGATAAATGAGGTGAAGCTAGTAAGTACACTTGAAAACAGATCCAAAGTAGGTTTCCAGACACAGTGCACAGATCCTGTTGCTTTAAACAGATCTTTTTCTAGTACTGGAAATTTTTCTGTGCACCTTCTCTGGTAAGTTCTAGATGATTATCATTTTCTTTGCCTTTAATTTGGCAAGATAATTTAGAATTTCACTCTTTGCCAGTTTACCATCAAGTGCAAATTTTGGGGAGTTTGAATACTGTCTCTTGAATTTAGTATGGAGTCAGAGGTGGCTTCACTATTAGATTTTGTGAACACTTAAAGTTTCAAAGGTGTCTTGTATAATATAGTGAGGAGCTTAACTGGTATGCCACTTGAAGCACTTATGAATATAAAGAGTAATTATTATCAGGGACATATGTTTGAAAACATTTGATAACTTCATTTTAATAAACAGGTACTATTCTATGAGCTTTATGTGTGTTATCTCATAATCTTCACAATAACTGTAGGAGGTAGGCACTATTACTCTCATTTTCAAATGAGGCAGCTCAGGCACAGATAATTAAATAACTTGGCCAAGTATACGCAGCTGGTAAATGGCAGAACCTGGATTCAGACTTTGGCTTTTTGACTTTTGAACCTGTGCCCATGACCATTATCTCTACTGGCAATTATGTATTTTATATAACTGTAATCGAGTCATCAAATGTGTAGGATAAACTTATAGGTCACAAAGAATAAATGAGCTTTTAGACAGGTGATACAATTACAGTTTTTACTCCGTTCCGTTTTGTGCAGATCTGTTCCTCGTTGGTCTCCCAAGGCTTCTAGGGAGGCTCCTGACAGTAATAAGTTACACCTTGTTGTACAGGATATATTGTTAACTTGTTTTAGTTCAGACATTCTTTTGTGTACTCCTTTTAAGTGGTATTTTATCTTTGGAAGTCTTTGTGATTTAGGCTGATGTATTTATTTTTTTAATGTTTTAAGAGTTTTAACTACTCCTTTAAGAATCTGACCTCAATTTCTGAATGAGACATGACTTCTGCCTACGTTTACCAGATTAAGGCATACTTGTTCACAGATTGAAATGTTACACAAACTAATGGAAAATAACATAGTATAATTTACAATATAGATGTGTTCAGCACTTTGAACTACAAGTTCACTAAAGAAAGTATTATTTGTACAGTGATGTACAGCTATGAGGTGTACACACTGCTTAGCGTTTAGTGGTTGCGCGGCATTGATGATGATGCAGCTGAATGTTAGTGAGGAAATGTTCTTCAGCTTGCGTACCTGCAGAGGACTGGTGATTTAGAGTAGCCTCTCATTTCTTCTTGTTCTGAATGTATTCTGCATTAGATTTCTAATGAAAAGGAGCTACAATAATAGATCAGTGAGTGATAATGAGAGAAACAACTATCTTAAAGGTGATAATAAAAATGTAAAAATTACCCAAGAACTTCCTATAACCTATATAGTAATCATAATGGTACACAGCAATAAGCAAGTCATGTATTACTTTTATGTAGTATGTTTGTAGGATTCCTTTTTGTGTTTCATACATGATACCAGGATGTGACCTTCAGATAATTCTTAATTGAGACCATTAAGTCAGGAGGTTTACAGTTTTAAAGTATTTAGGTCATAGAAATATATTAATATATTTTCTGTGTGGGTCTGTGTAATAGAGTTGGCATTCTAATGCAGGCATGCCAGAGATCACACATGGGCAAGTGTTCTAATCTCTGTTTCCTGTGTTTCCTATCATCTGAAAGATGCCACTAGCTATGAAAATCATTGTCAGCTTTGCTTGGGAGACTGAAACTTACGCAAAATCATTACTGTTTCGTTTCCCATATACATTATGATAGGTGGAAAGGATTGGAACCAAGGCTGTACAAATTTCAAAATACTGATGATGAATTGGCATGATTATTATTAGCAAATGCAAAATTATTGGTTAGTATATTCTCAAGGGATCAAGAGTGGCCAAAGAAAGGTCAGCATAAATGAAAGCTCCCTGGTGGTGATTTGAAGGGTAGAGGGTATATATTTAAGGCAAAAGGCACTTAAAAACGTGGGGCATATTAAGGAATAACATCATAGAGACACTTATAATTTGCGTTGAAGGGAGGATGGGGTTGGCGAGAAGTGTGATCATAGGGCTTCATGTGATGGTACCCTTATTTATTTGTTTTCAAAGTAGGCATGGAAGACCAAGAAGAAACAAATAAGATCTAGACAAATATATCGTTAGGCTGAGTGCCGTCAAAATTATAGAAAAATAGGTGTCCCTGTTGTATTCCTTCCTTTTAGTCTGTATGTGTCACAGAATTCTCATTAAAGGACTGCGAAGGATTCTTTTATCACGTTTTCTCAGGTCTTTAAGTTATATAACCAGAACTAAAGTTTGTGACTTAAATTTTTTTTTTAACGTATATAATTAGCTATCCTGATTGTGCTGCTTCATTGCTGAGATAATTTCCATATAAATTCAGTCTATTTGGGTACATGATAAAATGAATAAAGAACAGTCTGTTTTCTTGATGTGGTCAAGATTACCATTTTTGGAAAAGTTGTAGAAGTTCATGAAATCTTGAATTATGGATTTGAAACCCATGTAGAGGTTTCATTTTTGTTCTTGTGATTTAATAAGTTTCTAATATTTTATTAATGAAAATGGATTCCAGCTTGAGGTAGACATCCAGTTCTTGAATTCTATTCAAATTCCTTCCTGAAACAACTTGGTACTTTTGCTTGTATGCCTGGCATTCTCTTTTCATATTAGCATTGCCATTTAGTATTAAGTGAAAGCTGACTCATGGCAATTACCAAAGGAATTACAAATGACCACCACAAATCCTGAAAGAAGGCATTGATTTGATATTGCAGTGAATACCAGAAGATGTTGTAATGATTTTCCAGTTATAAAAAATGAATTGTCCATTTAACTTGGAAGTCTAACCAAATGTGCTTAATTCATATTGTATTAATCAGTGCAAAAAATTAAATATGCTCAGGCTGAATATACCGTGTTGTCATTCTTACACAAAATGATATCTTTGGGATTTAACATACACTTAGTATTTTATACTAATTTAGGAATGTATGGGGAAAAAGTATAGCTAAAGTTGGTTTGGCATTGTACATAGGTTAATAGCACACAATGTTTTAGTAAGTGCTATAGAGAGTAAGAAATTAAAGTTAGGACCCAAAACCACGAGTTTCCTGTTTCTTGCCTTAATTCTTCTTTTTACTGACAATCTTAGGGTAAGATAAATCTTGTGTTTTGTGTCAGTCAAGCAACCAGAAAGTTATCTTTGTAATATTACATTTACTCTCATCTCATGAGGTTCCAATTATTTTTTGCCATCCTTGCCACTCTTTAGCAATTACATTGATTTCGAGAGGGAATTTCAATTCATTGCTGTGTTTTATAGAACTGAAATACAAAATAGCTCTCCAGGTTTAAAGCTGTAATAGAGAAAAGTCATCGATCATGGTGTTTTTTTTTTTTTTAAAAATAAATTTATTTATATATTTTTGGCTGTGTTGGGTTTTTGTTGCTGCGCGGGGGCTTTCTCTAGTTGTGGCAAGCTGGGGCTACTCTTCGATGCAGTGCGCGGGCTTCTCATTGTGGTGGCTTCTCTTGTTGTGGAGCAGGGGCTCTAGGCACGTGGGCTTCAGCAGTTGTGGTGCACGGGCTTAGTTGCTCCGTGGCATGTGGGATCTTCCCAGACTAGGGCTTGAACCCATGTCCCCTGCATTGGCAGGTGGATTCTTAACCACTGCGCTGCCAGGGCAGTCTAGTCATGTTTTGTATCTGACATTTTAAATAATGATTGTTGGAAAAGTCAGTGTTCGTATCTCATGGTTCATGTAATAGTATTTTTCCAGAGTTGATGAGAGAAGAACAGCTTAATTTTTCACCCTCTTTATAGGCAGTACTGATAAAAAATCAAGAAATTAATTTGATACTTTAGGTCTTGACTATAGAAGAAACTAAAGCTGATGCTTGTGGATTATATGCTGTAGTGTCAATAATTTCTCTTGTTGCTATGAGTAAAATTATGGAGTATTTTTAAAGAAGGGGCAAAAGTGGTTGAAAATTTAATTGGTTTAATACTACTTTAGGGTATCATCTGCACGAGAGATGCAAAGGAGTTTATTTACTTCAAGAATATTTTTTAGAATATAAGCTAATTTTAAAAATTGTTAAAACAATATTTGAATAGGGGTTGTACTAAGAATAGTATGTATGATTATGTGGCGGAGTTGGTTAAGAAGTGTTTTTCAAGGAGCTATTGTTTTAGCTGGAGAGATAACAAAAGTAATAATATTAAGTTTATTACACACAAGACTAGCATGATTATCACATGAATAGTATTATAGTCAATAAATGCAAAACCCTAAGGAAAAGAGAGAGCCCTTAAAATGGAATAATTAGGTGTGCCTTTATGAAGAAATTAGCATTTAAACTGGGTCTTGAAAGATGGGTTTGCATCCTTGCAAAGGAAAAGAATGGGAGGCATTCAGTTGGAGAAAATAGGGTAAAAGTATAGAAGTGGAACTAGCAGAATTGGTTTTTGTAGGACAGTGAATAAAACATTGGGAATAGGGGAAAAGTGAAAGCTGGGGATACAAAAGTAAGTTTTATTTTAATGCTGTAGGCAGGCATGTACTGGCTATTTAAGGTGTTGTTTAAGCAGGGGAATAGACATAGGAAGATTGATTTAGATACAGTTGTGTTAGATACGCTATACATACAGTTAAAGCTGTGATAACCAGTCTCCATTAACCAAAATTAATGTGAGTGGGGGCAAGGGAGTAGAGGGCGTATACAAGGGCTATGTGATTTTAAGCGTGGCAGAGAGATAAGTGAGGACTTTTGGGGTGGAGGGTAGAGAAAAAAGTTGGATCAATGGATTGTAGGTTCTGATGGGGTTTAAGAATTGTTGGAGTGGAGGTACTAGAGGGAATGAGCTGGAAGGACAGAAGGTTGTGGTTGGAGAGCACAGTGTTTGAAGTAGAGATTATGGAAGGGTTGAAATTATTAGTAATGACCATGAGAGTGAAATGGCTAAGATAGAATGGAGGTCAAGATCATTATAGGAAAGGAAGTTAGGGAACTGAGGCACCAGGGTGTTGTAAAACCATCTAACCTGGATATTAGAATGGTAATACTGTGTAGTTGCATACTGTCATGGTTTAATAAGTGCCCTTGTATACATTCTTGTCTAATTCTCCCAGTAACTCAGCAAGATAAGTAGTATAGGTAGTAAGTCTTTCATAGATGAAGAAACTGAAGATAAATTAAGTATTTGCCTAG